>NW_027526335.1:180397349-181773006 GCF_048455015.1 Haemaphysalis longicornis
GATTTCGCTCCGCACTGGTACACAACGATAGTTAAGCGTCCCCCGCCCTCCCCATGTCTCGCGAAATAGCAGTGCCATTCGCACACTAGTTGGTCTCGTGAGTCATACGCGGCGTAAGTTTATAAGAACGTCTTTAGCATTTCAGAAGCTGCACTGAGTTTTTTTTTTATTTCTGTACGAGCTATTCTGCTTCTTCCTGACTTGCACACCATTTATTTTTCCGTGGTTAAAATTACCTTTTCTTAGTTCTTGCTATAAGGCATGCAAGAGTGCACATCTTTCACGACGCAGAGCCTTGGAATATACTTAACATTTTTGCGTGGCTTATATTCTTATACAAGGCACAATTTATTGTCAGGTATTGGGTAATCACATCCCCGAAATATATTTTTCAACGGCGTATATATTCGAAACGAGGCCGCAGCCGTTATCCGCGTTCCAAAACGAAACACACCTCTGTGCCAGTATCAGGTCTGAACGAGGCTACAATAAAATTCACTTGTGCCGCACGTATTCGGAGGTGACAGCGGTGGTATGCTGCGGTCGTCGCCGACGCCCGTAACAGCGGCCAAGAAGGGCGCAGAACCGCATTCCCGGACAGCTATTGTTGGCGTTTAAGCACCCTAACAAGACGCAGCGGCTTTTCAAATGCCCTAGACGTACTATTCACTTACAGACGTCACCATAACAAGTTTTTTTAGGGCGCCGAAGGGCAAAAAGAAGCGAAAGAGAACCGAAACACTGCATGACTCCCTATCAGCCGCGTAGCGCTAATCCCGTCAACGCCGCGGAGAAGCGGCGGCAGGCGGCGCAGCGATCGCAAAGCTCGAGGCGTATACTGAACCCCTATATATAGCCTTCATAGATTATGAGAAAGCATTTGACTCGGTCGAAACCCTAGCTGTCATTCAGGCATTACAGAACCAGGGGGTAGACGAGCAATATGTAAGAATACTAGAGGATATCTACAATGGATCTACAGCTACCATCATCCTCCATAGGGAGAGCAGTAAAATACCTATAAGGAAGGGTGTCAGACAAGGAGACACAATCTCTCCAATGTTATTCACAGCATATTTGCAAGAAGTATTCAGAGCGTTGGATTGGGAACAGGTGGGAGTAAGGGTTAATGGAGAATACCTCAGTAACCTCAGATTTGCTGATGACGTTGCCTTGCTAAGTAACTCGGGGGACGAATTGCAGAGCATGTTTCCGGCCTTGGCGAACAGAGTAGAACCGTGGGCCTTAAAATTAATATGCAGAAAACTAAAGTAATGATCAATAACCTCGGGACAGCACAGCGGTTTGAGATAGGTGATGAGGCAATGGAAGTGGTAAGCGAATATTTCTACTTAGGCCAAGTTGTGACCCCAGATCCCAAATATGAGGCAGAGATAATTAGTAGGATCAGAATGACGGTGGGGTGCATATGGCAGGCATTCTCAGATAATGAATAGCAGCCTACCATTGTCGCTGAAGAAGAAAGTGTATGACAGCTGCATCTTACCGGTACTCACCTACGGGGCAGAAACATGGACGCTCACTAAGAGGGTTCAACTTAAATTGAGAACGACTCAGAGGGCAATGGAGTGGAAAATGATAGGTGTAACATTAAGGGACAAGAAAAGAGCGGAGTGGTTCAGGGAGCAAACTGGTGTTAAAGACATATTAGTGGAAATTAAGAAGAAGAAATGGACGTGGGCAGGGCATGTAATGCGAAGGCAAGATAACCGCTCGTTATTAAGGGTAACAGAGTGGATCCATAGAGAAGGCAAGCGTTGCAGGGGGTGGCAGAAAGTTAGATGGGCAGATGAGATCAAGAAGTTTGCGGGGATAAATTGGTCACATTTGGCACAGGACCGAGGTAATTAGAGAATAATGAGAGAGGCCTTTGCGCTGCAGTGGGCGTATATAGGCTGGTGGTGATGATGATGATGATTATATTATAAAGTATTGACGTAACGCAGAGGTTATGAATATGTCTTGTTTTTTGTGTTTCACGAAAAGTAAGGAATGAGTTAGTTTAAGTACAATTTTCCCACTTATGACGCTATGTGAAACGGGAGATGACTAATTTTGATGCTGCCTTCTAGCGAACTGATTTTATTTCTAAGCATTACTAAGGTTCGGGAATCCTGTCCTTTATATTTTTCACAGATAAATCTAACGGCCTTTCTTTGTACACATTCCAAATTCATAACGTCCTTTTTAGTTTAAGGGTTCAAACAACTGCGGCACATTTGAGTTTCGATCTCATGAAAGTGTTATAAGCAAAAACTGATTTTTGCCGATGGCTTTCTAACTTTTCTCTTGAAGGACCAAAATTTGTGGAAAGTTGCTGAACGTGTAACGAAAATATGGTCTGATGAAGAAAATGTATTAGTAACTGTAACACCTAAATATTTGCATTTTTTAACTTCAGTTATGATTGTGTCATTTAGAACATGAGAAATAAACCAGGTTCTTTTTTCCGTGTGACGCGAAGCAAGATAGTTTTTTAGGTTTACTTCTATACCTCTAATAGGAGTTTGCAGTAATTGAAATTGCGATAACTGAATTTTGCTAACATGAGTGATCGTTTCGTGAAGCTATTTGTTTAAAAATGACGGAGTCATCTGCAAAACGATTAATATGCACATGATCAGGAATTTTGTTATTTACATCATTTATATATATATATATATATATATATATATATATATATATCAGAAATAAAAGCAGTCCTAGTACATTTCCTTGCGGTACACCCGAAGTTACTTTACGGACAGTAGAGAAACATTTTTCAATTTCTACGAACTGCTGTCTATGTCCGAGGTAAGCCTGTATCCATGGGATGATATTTGAAGGGAGCCCAATGCACTCGAGCTTGTGAATTAATTTTTTGTGGTGAGCCTTATCGAATGCTTCCCTAAAATACAAAATAGCATATAAACTTGCGCAGAGGAGTCGAGCACTTTCAAAATTTCATGAACAACTGACACAAGCTGATTTAAAGTGGACAAGCACTTTCTGAACGCGTGCTGTATTGGAGGCAAAACGTTGTGATCTGACGAATACTTATAGGTTTGATTGAAGGGTTTAACGCGCCGACGCAACCCAGGCGATGAGGCCCACCGTAGTGGAGTGCTCCAAATTAATTTTATCCACCTGGGGATCTTTACAGTGCGCCGAAATCTCGTACACACGGGCAGTTCTATTCGCCTGCATCCGAACCCGCGTCGTCATCTGAGAAATACTGACGAATGAAGCCTAATTCTAATAATTTACTGTGAGTGCTTTAAATTAAAACTGGACGATAAGTTGTCAATGTGACGTGATCGCCCCTCTTATGCATGTGGGTAACTCTCGCTTTACGCCAGTTTGACGCTATCTCTGCTTATTGTAATGACAACTTCAAAACTTTGTTAAAAGTCCGAACATCTGTTCCCCATACCTTCCTAAAAATCGCTGCTCGGACTTTGATCAGGGCCTGAAGACTTCCAAATGTCAGCATTCAAGAGCATATTCAAAATACCTTTTGGAGAAAATTTAATATCGTGTATAAAAGACCTACTTGCATTACATCGTTCAAATGCGTCCATGTGAGAGGACATAGTATAAAAGTAATCATTAAACTGCTCACCAATACTGGTGGCATCTCCTACAATTTGACCGATGAATTTATTTCATGCATTACCCCTTTTTATTTACTTAAATGCCAGCAGAACTTATCCAGAGCGTTCGTGACGAAATCAGCAAGACTATATATTTTTCTTCTGCGGAATTCACTTTTTTTAATAATTAGATTTTTAATTATTTGAGACATGAACTCTCTACTTTATGTTTATTTTTCCTTATTTTAAGTTTTGCCTTAGTTTGAATGATATCTCTATTTATGAAAGGGTTGGATCGAGGTTGCTCGACCCCGTTCAAAGGAATAAGCCTTCCGATTAAATAAGTAACGATTGGCCTGAACGTTTGCCATGATAGCCCTACGTCATCGTGGTCAATATTGAGGTGCAGGTCCAATTGATGAATAATGGATTCATCATCTTATTATTCCTAACCTGAGAATTTTCTCGAGGTCTATTGACATTATTCACGTACATTGTTGAGCTAAAGTAAATCAATGTGTGATCTAAAATGCCAGGTTCAATTTCAACCTTCCCTTTACTGAACATTTCACTGGGCAATAAGAGGTCAAGAATGTTTTCTCCCCTGGTACGTACACGGACAACCTGCTGAAGACTGAAAGCAAGTATAATATCAACAATTATATCACACGAAACACTGTGCCCATAACTCCAATTTTTTTAATCAATTTCCGGCAGAGCGAAATCACCAGTAATTATTAAATATTTTCCTTGGAACTTCAAAAAGTGATCATATAAGTGTTGCATACATTTGTCATCTGCATTTGGCGTCCGATACACAGAACGTAATATGAAAGACACATCCCAAGCAGAGACACCCAGGAACAAACTTTCATGGTCATCAATCTGGTGTAGTTCCCCTGTATCCACACCATTTTTTACAATAACTGCGACGCCATCACCTCGCGTGCACCTACCTATTCCAAACAGCTGGTGGTTGGGTGAAACTATTTCGCCATCCTGAATCCCTTCGTGCAACCAGGTTAACATGTAACACATACATGTGGATCAAAAGGACTTGCAGTTTCTCTATTTTGTTGACCACACTTTGGGAGAAGACAAATGAGAGAAGAGAGAAGACGAAACTGGTGCGACCGTGATTGCTATTACGCATGTTCTGATCATATTTCGGAGTTCCCGTTGCTTTTTGAATCAGTGTTCGCATGTTTTGTGCATAATCCCAAAAGTACAAGTCGTGGTGAATGCTAATCTTATCATGATTTAGCTTGACTTTTCCGCCACTGTCTTAACCTCTTTTGCATTGCTCCAGATCAGACGACGCGTGCGTAGTGTGTCTGCGAAATAGTAATTTTCTTGCGTTTTTCAAGACGACTCATTTTTCACAATAATCCTGGAAAAAGGCTATAACTGGCCTTCCTGCGGTTGATTTTCTTAACCTGTGATTTCGCGCCACTGCTCTGCAGTTTATTCCTAACTTAACTTGAAAAGCATGCCTTAGTGCTTTTACTGTTTTATTGGGACTCGTTGTTGGCCTACAGCTAATGTAGAATCGTTCTGCTACTTTAATTATCTCGTCCAAGTTGTCCCTGCTCATCTCTGAGTCCATGCATCCTGTCTGTGCCGAGGAATAGTTTTCTTTGGTATAGTTTTCTCTTAGTTGCTTTCATGTCTCATCCTCTTTGCAGCGTTTCCTCAATCACTGCTGTGCTAAATGCACGCATATTTTTGTTAGATGCGAAGCATCTCATGGTCGGGGCTATGTCCCTCCCTTATCGTTGTCGTTGTTGCGCCGTCCACACCCCCACTGCGCATGCTCGGCTTGCTGAACGCACGGTGGTGTCTTTCCGTTCAATGGCTCCTGGAACGACAGCGTTGCCGGTATCTTCCTGGGCCGGCACGAGACGAGAACGCTTCCCCTTTAAGGGCTCCTGGAGCGACTGTGTTGCCGGTGTCTTCCTGGGCCGGCACGAGACGAGCATGCTTCACGCGCCTTCGACGTTTCATCGTCATGGGCAGCGGCGTGCGTCTGCAAGCCTCGGCGGGTCGTGATTACAAGCAGCCCACAACCATCCGGGAAACGTGCATCGACCTCATCTTCAGCAACTTTAGGGTTCATCCACTACAACAGCCCTTGACCTTACATTTCACAGACAATAAGGTGGTCGTAAAGCGAAACGCCAACCACAGCTCGACGTCACCTACGTTGAACATGATCATGATAATGATTAAGTAACGACAAACTCATACCACGTACAACGTCTCTCTCTCTTTAATGCCTCTCCCCTCTAACACCCCCCAACCCCTCCAATAAAATTACACCATCTTTCCGTAGGGGAACCCTGAGTAGTATGCGAAACAGCCATGGGTTCAAAGCAGTTTCCCATTTCGTTGTTTCGGTAAGTGAAAAGTGTGGTAATTACCATGGAATCCAAACGGTAAATATAACGGTAGCTACGTACCTGAACTTCACGGAAACGACGAACTGAAAACTAATGGGCACTTCAATCGACCCTATGCCTGCGTCGCATACTACTCGGGGTTCCCCTACGGGAAGTTGGTGTAATTTTGTTCACCTGGTTTTCCCTTTTCTCTTTGTTTCCGATTGTAGTATACATTCGTTGTTCATCTCAATAAAACTCAGTTGGTACTTTAGCGCAATGTTTGCCTTTCCTTTCTTTCGTATCGTTTTTCAGGGCAGTTTTTCAAAGCACCATTATTCTCGTCATTCCTGCTATTTGTCTCCGCCGCCGAATGAAATCCTTTTCCATTGGCTTCCAACCGGACTAACCCATACTTTCTTAGTCCAACTCTGCCCCCATACTTTCTTATCATTCGCCTGCAGCAAAATCCTTGTTTTGCCCTCTTTCCTACCGTCCCTGGGCATGTCATGGAGGTAAAAGGATGGCCAAGTAGTCCACCTGTTGTTCGTCGTCTGCCTTACACGACCTGCCAGGCGTCTCTCATCTTTTCTATGCTATTTTCCCTGCCCCTCCTCATTCATTATTTTATTATTCCCTGACCTAAAAGGCTCTAGCGCACGCCGTCGTGTGTGGCGGCCAAATAAATGTCGTTTACCACAACCACCATCCTTCGCCTAAGTCATCCAGGACGTCTTCCAGCGTACTAACTTGTAAAATCGACGAAGCCGCTTTATTATTCATAAGTGCTACTTCTATGATGCTTTTGAAAGCGAAGTTTCTAGGTCTAACTGCTGGCGTTTGATGTGGGGCCAGAGCACACGGCAGAAAAGCCAACTTTACACAATGTGTTTCACAAAATGATATTGATAATGCTAAACGAAGGCAAGTCAAGCGCCTCTACATACAAAATTATAAAGCTGTTCCACTCAAGCAGTGATTCGCCATATTGGGCTGTACCGCCGATATCCGCTTACTGCTACCACCCCATGCAATTAAAATTTCCCGCCTTCGCAGGGCT
Organism: Haemaphysalis longicornis; assembly: GCF_048455015.1. Classification (NCBI taxonomy): domain Eukaryota; kingdom Metazoa; phylum Arthropoda; class Arachnida; order Ixodida; family Ixodidae; genus Haemaphysalis; species Haemaphysalis longicornis. The sequence continues at coordinate 180,404,381 of NW_027526335.1, forward strand.
CGCGCGCCCCCTGCCTGGAACTGCCGGCGTTGCACTGCCACATTTTGCGTTTAAAAACCCAACCTAACGGGTGTCCTTAACTAAAGAAACGCGGCTGCTGCCGGTTAATTACGTATATTTTTCGTCAAATGTACCTATAGTTTTCTTTGTGCTAAAGAACGGGAAGCTGTAAGAAAAGCGCCAGCGTTTCACGAGTTTCGAATGCTTATGACTATATAAACCGGTTGGCTCTCGAAGCCTCTGGGGTACGCCGCGAATAACAGCGTTACCGCGGGACGCCGCCTTGGTGCTCTATATACTTGAGTCGAGCAAGCGAGCTAGGATGACAAGGCGAGCGCCTAAAGTGCTCTGCACTTAAACACTGCTAGGGGTCGGAATGGTATCTGTGTCCCTTGCGTTAATAAGCCGACCGTAACTCCGCTACGGTCGAAGCAACCTCGCATTTTAACCAGCTTTCTCTTCAGTAAGGGGCTTTGATTTTGTATGGCTTGTGGTGCTGACCGAGGTTCTCTAACAGTTAACTCCAAAAGTAAGTGAGGCGGTCAGCATTCTGCCAGGGGGGGGAGGGGGGATGGCAAAGTGTATCAGGTAAAAAGGACGTTGAGTCATTATGTGTGATTTGTAGCGGCAGAAGCGCTATGGCAATGCAAAGACGATGTTACGTCGGGAATAAAGGGTGCTGATTGTCCAATGGTGTACAAAATTGAGCGTTTTCGAGTAGCCCGTGCTATACCTAGCATAATTTCGTTGGAATATAATATGCAGTCGTGGAGATAGGAACGAGAGAGCCAGTTATAACTCATGCAGAAAGCAGATCGATGTGAGCTAGACTTGAGCCCAGACAGGGGGGAAGGAGCAGAAGTGCCTATTTTGTAGCGGAATGTCTCATTATAAAAAAAGGCAAAAACTTGTTATAGTACATCTTTTTTCGCAAGCGTTTCAGTCTCCCGAATATAACACCTTTCCTGCAAAAAGTTTGCGAAATGGACTGAGTGGTAAATTACTGCACGACTTCAATGGCGTCGCCAAAAAAGAAGAAAATCATACGCGTCAGTGTCCTTAGTCAATATGCAAATACGCTTTTTATCGGAATCAAATAGGTCGCTTCAACAAAGTGTGGTCGATTCATTGCTTTGGGCAGAAAGTGTATAGAGAATGCGTAGGCCAACTAAAAAACACATTATTCAATATAAAAAAAAAAAACGTGCCGTCGAGAAAAGAAAGCCCCCAGACCGGGGTTGCGGCATCCTAATCCATGTTTTTCTGCGCTTTCTACAGCAGCTAATCAACAGGCACACGTGTCACTTCATCGACAAATGGAAAGAAGGAGGTAACGGTGCATTAGGGAGGTTACTTTGTTTCGCCAAGCAGAGAGGCTACAGGGTCATTGCGCCGCAAATACATATTTTTCATTTTGTAAATCTTCTTCATTGCAGCCTAACTGCGATGACAAAAGCCTCGGTATTGTAGGTGAAATTCTTGATATCTCTTTCTAGAAAACGTTGAGCCACAAACGTGTGAAAACCCCTCACCGCAGTTGCTGTAGCGCTTCTTCACAGCGGACATCAACGCACCTGCAAAGGTGAGGATAGGCATTTATCAGGCGTTTATCAGCCATTTATCAGCCATTTATCAGACGTGTAAAAGTAAAGCGTTTCATCCCGTGTTTCTCTACGTTTCAACTAGCGTTCGTGAACGACCAACGGGTAGTACCCGGCAACGTGCGGGTGGGCCGCTATGCTAATTACACGAATGGGTATACCAATCGTTGCGTTATCGATTGTTTGTCGTAATTAGCTAGGGCACGATGAAATCGTACACAATGAGGAATTCCTGCCTGCTGTGAATACATGGGCTCCTCCCAGAGGCTTGGGGTTGTGAGAAACGCCTGGGACGCGGGCTTTATTCGAACTATCCCTAATCAAATTGTTCCAAGATGGGCTGCTCAAAAGAATTCTTATTGATGGGAAGTACTGTCTGGTAGATGTGAAGGATACCCATCAGTGAGAGTAAGATAATAAGTAACAGGGGCTCCTACGGGAGTCGTGTGGTTGCAGAAATTCCCCACGGATGACGAGCGCTAGCTACGCTGGCAAAAATGAACTTAATTCCATTTCCAGATGGGCCCCAGAAATGGAAATGCTCGCATCTTTATGTGCTTGTTAGAAGAAAGGCCTGAAATTCGTTTTTTACAATTTTATAGACATCATTATGAGCACAAACGGATTTGCTGAATCAGGAGGCTGAATAGTTATTGAGACATCCGTAAACACAGGTCTCTGGCCAAAAAGGCAGATTCCCCCTATTACAGGACTATTAAGCAAGAACCTTGTATAACAGCTTCCACGGATTTCTATTGCTTACCTATATCATCAAAAAACTTTTCAACATCTCAACTGCCGTGCAATAAATTAAGTTCACGGAAAAATTTGGTATTGTTTTTCAGGCTTGGAGACATGAAGTTTTTTAAAACATCAGCCACACTGTGATAGGGATGTACTCCTGGAATCTGAAGCATCTAGATCTCGCAATTTCGACGTGCGATGACGTCCCTATTAGGCCTTTCCGGTCCCTCAGGGGTGTAATTTGAAAAACTCTTGCTCGCCCATTTAGGGTCGGAGGGCTAAATTCCTAGAATTGGTTTTGTTTATTAGTAGGAGTAACATTTACAAGAAAAGAAAAACAAATTTTATAAACCAAGCCGTGAAATATAAATAGTGAATGTTAAAAAAAAACCCAATTCGCTCGGAAATGCAGATTCGCTCCATTATTCTTGGTTAGAGGAAATGTTTGGAACTACTTTTCGGAGTATCTTGCGGGCTACATATATCAGCATAAAAAAATCTACATCTGGACGGGCATCTGATATATTCCCAATTTTCTCGTTTCCTCTCTAGGGGCATAATTCCTGAATATCCCGGCCTAGTGAGCCCCTAAGCCACGGGAAAAATATACTGAGAACGGTTCAAGGTTCTAGGTCCTGCAGGCTTTGCTGGGCGTAGACGAATCAGCCCCTCGATGGGTCTGTCAGACACTTCAGTTTATATAGTTTCGGGAAAAAGATATGAACGAGACATATAACAAGTAGTGAAATTAGCGCAGGGTTAGTGATGTAAGCTCGATTTCAAAGTTATGCGATGTCTATGATTAGTTTATAGCATAATATATTAACATTTAAACAAGGATCCGCGTCTAGCGCACTACGATTTAAAACATATAAATAGCCTCTAGGCGTGTTTCTAATTCGCCTGTTGATGGGAAAAGTACAACGTGGAGGTAGCGGTGGTGCGCTCATTCTATGAGTACGTGTACCTCAACGGCTGGCTAGACATCAGATGCGCATTTAAAGCATCGGTGTATGTGATTCCCGCTAACGCATACAAATACATTCCTGCAGCTCGATGCCTCCGCCTCTGTATATTTCCTAATGTTCGGAATAAATAAAAGATACCACGACGTTTCTGTACCGCCAGCAGTTGAGTATACACGGGCTCATAGAATGGACGCACCACCGCTAGCGCCACGTTATACTTTTCCCACCAACACGCGAATAATCCCCTTTTCCCGGTTTGACGGTACGAAGTACCATAGCAGGAAAATGCATTCTTGCAGCGCGAACCCGCTTGATCGCGCGCCTTTCATGCAGGCAGGCGGATGCCGTGCATAGAAGATGCTCTGTGGAACAACGTGGTGAAGGAGTGTCGGTGTGCAAATTCAGACATTTTCTCGCTGCTAAAACAAAATCTGTACTTATTAAACTTTCTGAAATAAACTGCGATCATTTGTAGCTGCGAATTCCTTGTATTTGATATCTTTAGGGGGAGCGCACGTGCCCGAACGCCAGCCAACGTGTCTCGCATCGGCTCCCGGATCACTTCGTCCAACCGTGAGTTTTGCTCAAAGGACCAGCCTTTACGAGTAACCAAGCGATTCTTCAAGTTACCGGCTACCCGTACATACCAGTTTAGACCACCCTCGATTAGAGACTGGACAATTATAATGGTTTTTGTGCATCGCTGCCGCTAACCTACGTGCATCGGCGCGGCGCCAGCGCTCGAGCCAGCTACTCCGCGGGGCTCGCGGGAGAACTCGCTCGTGGCGTTCTTTTCGCGCCAGGGCTCATGTCGCACACCGTAAACATTCTCCGGCCTCCATTTCTTCAAATCGGCACCCAACAGCCCGCGATGATTGAGCCACCAGAGGGAGCCCAGGCCAGTAACGAAGACGTCGAAGAAGAAGGCTGTTCTACCCAAATGTACCACGAAGAAGCCGACGACGATCCAACCGGCGGCTAGAAAACCTGAATACGTGTCAAGCCAAACAAGAAAACGGCCATCACGAGACTGGATCGGGTAAGTAGGCCCCGCTCCTTGCTCTTGCTAAGACCGCTCTCGAAAATAAGTGTTAAAGATATTCCCAAAAACGCACTAGCAATGCTTATCGGCGCATCAGCTCCCTCATCGGAACTAGCTGAGCTCGCAGCTCATCGATATGATGTAGCAGGTAACAGCATCCAACTGACTGTGTTAGATCCTGCACATGCCTCCAAGCTAACGGCTACCACTCATGTCCGCTTTATGCATCACTCCCAAGAGATCATCGTCCCTGTTGAAATCAAGGCATCTCCAAATCGTCCCAATACATCCCGCGGGGTTATCACAGCTGAAGCAGGTGATTCAAATGAAACAATCCTTCAGTGGCTTCGCTGCGAGCAGGCGGACATCTTGGCTGTCCAACGCATTGGAAAACCAATCGAGCAGTCCTCACCTTCGATTCACCTACACTCCCTCGAGTGGTCAAATATTACATGGCCATCGTACGGGTTAGTCCATACGCCCCTAAGCGAATGATCTGCTTCAACTGCCATAAGATCGGACACATGGCTAAATACTGCCCCAAGCAACCAGTCTGTAGAAACTGCGGCCGCACCCACAATCAGGAAGAGCCTTGTGAACGTACGCTCTTCTGTGTGGCCTGTAAAGAAGATGGCCACTTGGCCCTAGACCCGAAGTGTGCCAGCAGAAAGGCGATCCCGCGACAGCACACTCAGCGCGTCCAGGACGGGGTTTCTCGGGCGGACTGCGTACGTGGACAATCCAAATCTGCTCCAGAAAGCAGGATGCAATCCCAAACTGTGAAGTCAGATGCGACCTCAGCCGCGACCTCTATTAATGAGGCTATTTTGGCACAGCTGGACAGCCTGCGCTCTGAACTCCGTCAGCTGCGAGAGGAGAACGCGCAACTCAAGGAGGAGATTGCCACGCTCCGTCAGGGTACTCCTCACCAGTCGCAGCTACAACGAAAGACTGATTCATCCAAGCTTTCTCCGAAATCAGCGCAACGTATGCGCCCGAACATTTCGACGACCCAGCGCCGTAGTCGCAGTGCTAGCAATAAACGAACCCCGACATCTCAACAGCATCCAAAGGAGAGTACGGATTTTATGCAAATCCTTAAGTTCATTCGCGCGGATCTTCAACAGGAACGATGTGAACGCCAAACGGATATAGAAAGGCTCCGTACTCATTCCGACAGTTATGCCCCGGAAACAAAGGCCATGCTGCACTTAATTACCAGTAAACTCCCGGGACTGCCCAACGAGGTTGAACCGCCCCCTAGAAAGGTTGCACCAAGAAAGGCGCTGACTCAATGAAGCACCCCCTTAAGATACTACAGTGAAACTGCCGTAGTAATACTCAAACCAGCTCCATACTTTTAAACCGGACCCCTCACATTTCACCCTTCTTAATTCTACTTCAGGAAACGCGGGTCACTCCTCAAGTCTATGGCTTTACGACTTTTACAGAACCTTCAATTACGAGAAGGGGCCCAGGCCGTAGACCACAATGCACGCCCTCAATTATTGAACAAACGGCAGTCCTGGTCAGATCAGACATGGGTTGTTACAAAATTTCTGTCCCTGGCCAAATTCAGAACATCATGAGGCTGTCATCGTCCACCTTCGCCTCCCGGACGGCAAGCCACTGATTGCAGCCTGGTTTATTACAGACCTGCAACTGGCTCTCAAAAATCTATTGCGTACAACTGGCTTCGGCACTTGGTATCTAAATATCCGAGAACACCGATCATTATCGGCGGGGATTTTAATGCCAAAAGTACGACCTGGGGTTACGCTCAAACAGATGGCGGTGGTGCCCGCCTCGAGCAAACCTCGGAAGACTGTAACCTCATTATCCTCAATGATCCTATGCAACACACGCGGATTGGCCTACATCCCAAGCAACAGAACTCCTCCCCGGACCTTACTTTAGCTTCGCCTGGCATTGTCAGGGACTGGAGCCCCTTTACAACAACGTGGGGCAGCGATCATTATCCTATTCTGATCACTCTTAACGGAAAACGCTTCCGAACACGCCAGCGCCTATCCCGAATCAATTCGACAGCCTACCGGCACATGTCCTCTTTGTCCACGCCTCAATCACTCGAACAGATCATTACTACTTTCCAGGAAGCCAAAGATCTGTCTGGTGAATACATTGACTGCGACGACAAAACCCCGGCTATGGACGCCCACATGGCGAACCTGTGGAAGAGAGCTCAAACTCTTACCACCCGGTACCTTGCTAGCGGGAAACGTCACCGTGATCTCCACAAGATAAGAACACAATACAAGCTAATTAGGGAATACCAACGCTCGCTCGCCAATGAACAATGGCACAGCCTCTGCGCAAGACTCGGCAAGGAACGCGGCCTCTCCAAGTTATGGCAGGTGTACCGTGGGATGTCCGGCAAGCGCAAGCATAAGTCTACGTTGTTCTCCACACTCACTCTAAAGGACACCCCTGAAGCTGTGGAACAGCAGCTCATAACTACGTTTTTTCCCCACGCTTCCCTCACTTCTCATCCCCCTCTACCCAACATACCAGTATCGGAGCCAGTTGAGGAGCTAGATCTCCCCTTCACCTTTGCGGAGCTTCAGGCTGCCCTCCACCAAGGCAAACCACGTTCGGCGCCGGGCCATGATGGGCTAACTTGGCAGCACCTTTGCAACCTGGATGAAGCTACCCACCTAGTGCTTCTGGACGTTATCAATGACCTTTGGGCTACAGGGACCATTCCGGACAACCTCAAGCTCACGCTCGTCCATCCCATTCCAAAGCCTAACAAAGACCCCTCCAACATGAGTAACCTTCGGCCCATTTCCTTGACACCAACAATCTGCAAACTCATAGAGCGTCTCATAAATAATCGCATGAAACACTACATGGAATCCGTCCGGCCATGGCTCCACCCATCACAAACTGGCTTCCGACCACACCTGGGTACCCACGACTGTTTATGGTTGCTGCGACGAGTGATTAATCGCACTTCCACAGCAGGCAACCCCGACTATGTCCTTGCCAGTGACATGCGTAAAGCGTTTGATCGCGTGAGCCAAACTGCAATCCTTACAGAATTGGCACAAGCATTCCCAAGCCAGCGAGCCCAAAACTGGATCCGGTCCTTTCTAGACAACCGCCCCATACATCTGAGCGCCACGCACCCGGGATGGAGCCCCAAGACCTATTACCTGGACAGGGGCGTGCCTCAAGGCTCTATCCTTGGACCTGCGCTTTTCAATTTGCCAATGGCCCGTGTAGCACGGCAACTAGTAAAGGATTCTGCTGCACGCTTCGCGATCTATGCTGATGATCTTACTGTATGGACCGAAGCTGCAGACTACACATCAACTGAAGACATGATCACTGAGTTGCAGGCCGCAGCTCACAGCCTTACGTCAGAACCTTCCAACGTTAGGGCTAGATTTGGCTCCTGAAAAAACAGAGTTTTTGGTGGTGCACGGACGGCATAAGATACCTCCTCATATGCACCACACCATCTATCTGTCTGACACACCAGTTAGGTCTATGTGCGGCAAAATTAGACTATTGGGTATCCCATTGGCCAGTCACAACAGCGCACAGTGCTGGATAAAGCAACTTCGATGTACCTGGAAGCCAATGCTTCATGTAATCTCTAGAATGTCAAGTAAGTACGGAGGGGCCCAACAAGCGGCTTGCATTACCCTAGCACGAGCAGTGGCTCTAGGCCGCCTTCTCTACGGCGCCCCTGTATATACCCTCTCAAACAGTCACAAGAAGCAATTATCAGTGCTACCAGGGCCACGCTCCGAACAATAACTGGTTTGCCGGACATACCCGTATAGATTCCCTCGAAAAGGCCGCTCCTCTGCCTCCTGTGGAAGCCCTGTTTTCTGAAGCTGCCCTCCAACACTAACAACGTCGATCTCTTACGGGTCAGGGAGCGGCGCTCGCAGCGTGGGATGCTCGAACCATGTTGCCACCACCAGTGAGTCCGGCACCGCCTGCCCCCTGGGAAAGGCCACTTCTGACATCGCCACATCAGTGACCTGGCATTCCCAAAGCAAGGAGGTGTCCTCGCCAAAAAGCCCTTTGTCGCATCCTGGGGGCGAAGCTCCCAGATGAAACTGACATCTTTACTGATGCCAGCCTGGACCACCACCGAATGGGCCTCGCGTGGCATTGTCCAGCACGACCCGAATTTGATGGTTCCATTACGAAACATATACTTTATCCGTCTCCCACTGAAGCCAAACTGCGTGGCATTCTCCATTCACTGGAACATCTTGCCTACAACGTCTCTGCTCCACTACCTGCCCGCATTCGTATTCTCACTGACTCCAAAAATGCTATTGACGAGTTCAACAAGGCTTTCTCTGACCATCCTACTGTCCACCAGATTCAAGCTATGGTCAACATACTCGCTCAGAATGGCACTAAAACTCGCCTGGCATGGATACCAGGACACATGATGAAGGGACATGGCAACCAGACCGCGCACTCTGCGGCTAGGGAGAGCCCTCTCGTAACCCCTCCGCTGGATGACCAATCCCCTGCTGCTGTCTCGCCCACCTCCTTTCGCCTGCAGCTGGACCACGCCCGCCACGCGCGCCGATGCCGCCTAGCATCAAGCACTCCGCTTGGCTACCTACACGGCGTCCCTTCCCTACCACGCCCAGCCGAAATTTTCATTAATAAGACTCTTGCGAACGCTGCTGTCACTCCTAACATAATATACAAATGGATTCACCCTGGGACGTCACTACCCCCACGTTGTCCGCACTGTTTAGCGACTTCTATTGCGGACCTAAAACATTTATTCTGGCACTGCACTGCATTCTCAGACCATCCATATATTATCGAAAATGCACTCCCAAATGGTTCTTCACCAGCTAATCCCCCATACCATGACCCCCAATTCCTTGCCGCGCTAGGCACTTTTTCCCTTGAGAGCGGTCTGGCTCGAGTAGTGTGAGCCGGGGCCTACAACCCATTTGGTCCCTCAAACTGGGCAATGAGATCCTCAATGGACAATTAGATCCTCTACGGCCCTTGAAGATTCAAATAGTGTTAATCCTCCCTTCCCTGCTATTACCATTTCCCCCCTCTGGCCAACCGGCCGTCCCATCCCAATAAAGGACTTTACTACTACTACTACGAGCACAACAATGCAGAATTTTGGGGTGAATATGGGTCAGAAAGGAGATTTTTCCAAATTTGACAAATGTTTTTTCCCACACTGCTCCTTTTTTCAATGTCAATATTCTCACGAAGCCAAAAACGACGCAGTTGTCTTCAAGGAAAACAAGTTTATTGGAGCAAACTTGTGCTCCCCTAACAACTCAAAGAGTGCAGAGGCGGCGAAGCAACAGTCAACAAAGTGACGTGCGTAAGCCAGCGTCGGCGATTGGAATGCCGCAGCTTCTGCTCTGCAGGGTTTTATCTTTTGGCGCGAGTATTTCTGGAACCACTGATTTACATCCAGAACATTGTAGATCGAAGAAGTTTATTCTGGGCTAGTGACGTTAAGGCGATACAATCTGCTTATCTGAATGAAATAGCCCGTGTGGCATCAAAAATAAAGAATGTAAGACGCGCTTCACTTGGGACACAGATAACAGACCCTGGCGTGGCCAGACAGTAAAAACAAACAATAAATAAACAAACGTATACATGGTTCGCGGCAATATACAGGGTGATCAAAGTTAAGCCAACAGTTGTTTTTTAAAATTGGGCGCTTAGATTTACGTGAAGACCACCTCTACATTTAGGTTATTCGCCCAGGGGTACATAGAATGAGGTAGTAATCATTTATGAGGGTGGCCTATTTAACTAAAACTCAATAATTAACTTTTTAGTGGCTGCAGTAAGCAAGCATGTTTGCATTTAAAAGTTTGACGCAATCGTGTTTCCACGCAGTTTCATTTCGCAGAATTTTGCAAGCGAATTCGTACTCTATGATACTGAACTGCGAAGTTTGATTGCCATTCGCATGATTACGCATACAAGACACGGAGAACCGGTGCAAAGCTCCTCCCTTTTGTGACGTGCCAGCTGTGTACGGTGTTTAGTTTGATAACGGGGTGGAGCCACAGGCAAAAGTGGTAACTGGCACCCGTTCAGTCTTGGCTGGCGTTATCCCAATCTGAAGTACTCGGAACCGCTATCGAAACACAGAAGAAGGGAGGAGATTTGCGGTGGTCTTCACTGTCTTGCATGCGTAATCATGCGAACAGGCAGTTAAACTTTGCAGTTTGATATCTCGGAGCACGGATAAGCCAGAAGAATTCTTCCAAATGAAACTGCGGAGAAACATGATTGCGCCTAACTTTTCAATAGAAACGTGCCTACATACTGCAGCCACTAATAAGTTAATAATTCCATTTAAGTTATATAAATTACCGACATCAGTTATTACCACCTAATTCTGTGTTCCCCTGGGCACGAAACCTCATAGTAGGGGGGGGGGGTATTTGATCACCGTGTATTTTTACCATTTTTTGTAAAAATACAGGACACCCGCAAGACAGCCGCCGACCCGCAAATCATGCTCAGCTGCAGATTCATCCGCACATTTCACGTTCGTGTTTTACACATTCCTATGACAGAGGAATCAACCACCGCTTTTTTTTTTCTCTTTCCTTAAGCGCGCTAGGTCCGAAGCCGCTCGCCCGTACTTGCGTGGCAGGCAGCTGCAGCATAGGATCGGTGCGAAACCATGCTGGCAAAAGGCGCGGATTTCTCCCGCTGCTGCGTTTCACGGAAGGGCGAACGAGAGGCACAGTAGGCGCAGCCGGCGCAGATGTGCGTTGGAGGGCGTTTGGTGACCGATCGCGCACGCTCGGAGTTCGATATATCCAGTTCGTTATAAAAAATACATTTGACATGCATAACGGCAGAAGATGTTTAACTGTTCTCTATAAAGCATTATCCGCTGTTTTCGAGTTAATTTATTCGGGTTTGACGCAAAAAGTATCCGTCATCGCAGACGAGTGGCAATGAATGTGCGCGATTGGTCTGCTGTGGTTGAGGTGCGGAAATATTCTAGGGAAGGGGGGTTGCAGACGAGGGCATATTGCTGTCGGGTAATAGTAGGAGTGCAGCATGCAGAGACGCGAGATGATACGACGTGACACGACGTGGTATCGTGATGATGCAACGCGATACAACGTGGCGTGATACAATGCTAGATGATACGACGTGCTGATACGACGTCATGATCTTGAACCATGTCAATTATCCCGGTCTTTTAAAGTACCTTGTTTCCGCTTTTCAGTTTTTGTGCCATTACGTAAAATTTGTGTAAAAAAGTGATGGCCTAGTGGCATGATTTCCCAAGTTTAATTGTGATAATCAGGGGGTGTTAGCGAATATTTTTTATAAAGAACGAATATACGAGCTACGCAACACATCGCTGCTTCGTTTTTTCTAGAAAATGGACGCTGTTAGCACTTCAGCATGTCCTCACCAACTGTTAGCACTTCAGCATGTCCTCACCAAACAGCCCAATCTATTTAGAGCTGAGACGTGCCTTAGCCGACAATAGGGCACCTTGGCCAAAAACGTACGCTTTACAAACTTTCATGTCTGTGCTTTTCACTTTTTTTCGTAACCAGTTTGTGTGATGTGCACCGTGAAGGTGGGTGCATATTGGCGATAGGTCTTTAGTAATCCGAAAAAAAAAATATTTTTTACTTGCTCATAAGGAAGTATTCACACATTACGTTAGCTAAACGACACAAACTAGTCACTACCATGGAGGGTAGTCACGCACACGGCATTGTGCGTTGTAACTTCATTGCTCTGCCCTGTCCTTATAGCGCAGTGTGGTCACAAGAGCATTCCACAACTCGCCAGAATTGTCACCTTATTAAGTAATTCGGGATATTTTCTTCAAATGCTCGAGTATTATGCGAATGCATTAAAATAACCTTGTGAACCTTTGGTTATTTATTGGAGATAACTAAACATCAATAGGAGCGTCACACACTACGTCTTAGAAAATGCCAGCTTTAAAATTTAGATTTTTCTCACATGTCATATTCAAGTGTTTCATGTAATTGTAGAAGGTTGTTAGAGAAACCCCGTCTTTCTAGTGCTGCTGGTATACCAATGATTTTAACCATTGCACACATTTGTGTATCTTAACGCAAGCAGTTGTGTATCCAGAGAGAAATGTCACACACATCTGGGTAAAAATAATTAGCATATATCGGGTTACGTGAACTGAACCTACTGCATTGAAATGTGTAAACACACGGGTTTACTGCAGGGACAATTAACGAAAAACAAATGCCAAACAGCCTAGAGAGCGCAAAATTCAAAAATACGATGTTTTCAAGTTTGTGTTCAGGTGTTCCACGCGTAATTGCGAAACAGTAAGAATTAAATGTTAGAAGCGTGACAATTGAGTCGCTTGTTTTTCTGTGGGAATTACACCGACCTGTTTTCATTGGAAGAAGGCGGAGAAGCGGAGGCGGAGCTTTCATTTTGCGAGCGTTGGTTCCTGATGTTAGGGCACCCGCCCTGTGTGGGGCGTTCCTAGTCCGGGATGCCATGGCCTTGGTTGCCCTTCCATGACCTTTCCAGCAATGTGCGGGGAGTTTCAGGCTCTTTCAGGCAGGCCACCCACTGCTCGTAAGACAGCGAAGAGTTAAGGCGCAGGACTGGGGTGTGTCCTCAGTCGCATACTTGTTGGTATAGGGTGCTAAGTAGGGTACGAAAATTACAGGTTGCCGGGTATAGGGTGGAATAGATGGAATGAAGAGGGGTGCGATGAGGATAGGAGTTTGCTTGTTGTCTTCAGAGGCTAGTGGCTTCCTGTCTAGACAATTGTGGATGCGATGCCGTTCAACTGGATGTGATGCCGTTCAAATTGTTCCACTCTTGTCTACGAATATAACTACATCCAGCGAACGTTTACTGCGTAGTTGTTATCACTCATTGCCTTTCTTTTGTTTGTGTATAAAGTTAGCGTGTTTCTGTTATCTTACCCAAGTTCGAGTATGTAAATATATCTGTTTGTAGAATGCCCTGACCTTCTTTTCTATATTCGCAATGTTTAGGATCTTGTATTTTGTATCCTGTTACAATGCCTTGTGTTGCAACATTGGACCCTCTACTAGCCTTTAGCTATGGGTCCCAGCAGTTTTTTTAACTACCATGTTGGAATTGAAAATAAAGTGAAATGAAATGAAATGAATGAAATGAATGAAATGAATATTTCTCTGCTTTGGTGATATCTCCATAACTTAGCAGAGGTTGCGTCTTGGGAGAACAATCGATGCTTGTTCCTCGTAGGTAAAGGCCCGGTGTCGATGGGCGCGGGCAGTGGCCTAGGCTTCCTCATTACCGGCGAGGAATCTATGTCCGGGTACCCTAACGATTTCTATCTCGGGTAGATTAGCCTTGGTTTTGGAGATGCGGAGGGTAGTTTTGAAGATGCGTCCTCGCAGATAACTGCAGCATGCTGCCTGCGAATCCGCATGCAATGTGATGATGTTCTTACTAGTCGTTGTGACTAGGACAAGAGCCACTTCCTCTGCGGTTTCCGTGTGTTGTAAGGACGGTGAGTGAGGTCATTTGGAATTTTCTAACAAGCGGAAGCAGAATGCAATAAAGTATTGAAGAGTTCATTCATTGTAGTACAAAATAAACAATATTGCATCACTGTATAACTTAGCGTTTTTTTCGTTCTTTGCATTACAGGTAACCGATCTACGAGCATAAAAGTTGGGCCAGAAGCACAGCAAGAATCACAAGCAATATGGCCGGTATCCTCTCCCTCACCAGTGTGTTTGGGGTCATTCTGATTGCAGCTCGAGGGACGAGGAAACCTGGGTGCTCAGAGGATTTCGGAAAAGTTTTTACTCAGATGGTTTCAGAATTGCGGAGACCAGTTACAGCCGTGGTTATTACAAGTCGAGGGAGTGCGCAGCAGAAGGCTGGAGCAATGAAGTGCGGACTAACGCGCACGATACACCTGGACGAGAATCGTGTCCAGGCTCATGAGTTTTGGTTAAGTCAAAATATGCAGGGAGAGCATACATTAGTGTCGTATTCGCTAAAAACATGGCATATTACGGTTCTCATGAAATTGCAGCGGGAAAGCGACTATAATCTTCACATAACGCTGGTGTACATTGCGCCAACCAGTAACGTTGGGCATACCTGCGATTTCTTGCATAGCTTTCGATTTTCTTCTCTGGTTTTGAAAGGAGAAAAATTATTCAAGTGCCGCGCGCCTACAACGCGACCAGAGGAAGAATTGTGGTCCGGACTAAGAGATCAAGCTCTTGTCCTTGCGTGTGGACCAGCATTTACACTATGCCGAGGCAGATTGAGCAAGGTGACTTTAGAAGTGCTGAAGATACTGAATACCTCTGTGACGCTGAAGGCGGTGGGCCAGGGCAAGGGTATTTTGTCCGAAAGAATTCTCTGGCGTCGAAGACTTTCTGGAAGTGATCCTTTCTACTTTAGAATATCACCTGATTGGTTGCAAAATGACGTCATTTTTTACGGCCACCACAGCCTCGCAGAACTTGTACAGAATACGCGCACCACGTTCCCTGCTCAGGTTTTTTTCTTTGTTGTTTATGTTTCAGTAGCTGCCATGCTCTGTTCTGTTGCAGCCACAGCTGTAGCTACGTTGACAACATTGTTTCTGCCGGAACCTTCTTCAGGCATTTTTGAGCTGCTCCTCAGCCTAGCAGTGGCAAAAAGTTACGTAGTGAAGAATAACCAACTTTCTTATTGGGCACGCAGGGTGGTTTTTTTCTTCTGGTCCATGTCGTACGTGTGTATTGTGGTGTACGTGCAGTCAGCTTTGACTTCCTCGATCATTTTGCCAGCTCAACGAAACCTGGAGTTTACGTTTGAAGCCTTCTGCAAAGCCATACAAGAAAAAGACAAATGCCTTTGTGGAGATGATATTGCCTTGTCGAATCTATGGTCGGCACCTCTAGGAAAAAACGCTGAGCAAATGCGAAAGCACTTGGTAGACTCGCGGACTAGATGCTATAGCCAAGTGTCTACGCAAGATTGCGAGGCCAAAGCCGCAAATGCCACTCACGTTGCTGTAAGGGCTAATGGTACTGTACCGGACTTCTGTAATTTTGGCCTTGATGAAACAGTAGTTTTCGGGAAAAAGATACTGGGATGTGTGTCAAGAGCCCCGTGCATTAGCAAGGGTTTCCCATTGTCAGCACCTTTGAACAGACTTGTTCAACGGTTGACTGAAACGGGAATACTTTACAGACAGTCATCCATGCACTCAACGTCATGCAGTGTACTGCGTCAGTTGGAAGAGTCTTTGCTTTGGAATGTTCCTTTTACCACAAATGCGTTTGGGTGCTTGTTGTCAGCGGTCATCTTTTTGTTCGAGATTGTTCTATGGGCGAAATGTGGCAATGAGGTTGAGAGCGGCTTGCGCCACTGAATAAAGCCTAAAACTTGCAGTATACAGTTCATAGCAAAACATGGATATACGAATATGCTGTGTGTATGTACATTTTAATTAATGATACTTTTTGAGGGATGAATATGAAACCTGTCCACTTCACAAATGGATGGCGCCTGCTTTTTGTGGTCTTTCAAACAGTCATTGTAGTTGATGCTTTAAACTTATAACGGAAATTTCCTCTCCTGCACTATAAAGTTAACAATAAATTCACTAGAAAGTCAAATATAGTCATCCGTTCATTCTATGTAACAGCGTGGCATGGCGACCATGCTATAGTTCTTGGCATGGCCTTTCTAAACTCGGTGTACATTTTTATTTACGACTTGAGACGAAACAATTCTGCAGCCTTACCCATTGTTCATACAATTGACGACGATTGCGTCAATTACACCGGCGGCACTGGTTCTTTGCCCCTGAACTGGGAAAGGGAAAATTTGTGAGGCGAGGTGACTGCGAAGAGCTGATGTGTTCCACAGAGTGTAAACACAAATGTTTACCCAAACGTCATCGGATGAGGTGCCTGAATAAATATTTTTGTGCTGCTGAAGACACATGTGACTTTTCGGCATGTGTTGACATTACGCCGGGGGCAAAATCCGTGGTTCTTTCTGGCACGGTGTAAACAAAATGTACGTGACAGTGTACCGTGAGGTCAGGTGCCGTGACGGGAAACGAGGGTAACACGAGAGATTTTAGTGTCCCCCTATCTGGTGAGAAAGTTGGCGACCGCATTTCCGATGGAGGCGAAAAGCGAAAAGGCACTTGTGTTTGAGGCTTCGGCGCATGTTAAAGATCCCCATGTGGTCTAATTTAACCCGGAGATTTCAACTACGGCGTGCATAATCGCCTGTGTAGCGTCGGAGCGTTAAACCCTCACAACCAATTAATTATTAGAAAGTGCGAATCGGTAGCGTAGAGGCGCAATTGCGAATAGGCAGTCCGTTTTTTTAGCCGTGCTTTGTGCGTATTCGTGGCGGCCGCGATGCTTACACATTGGCCGTCATTGTGTGTGCCATTTTTACGGAACTCGCGCAAACAGAGAACACACTTAGAGGGTGACGCATTTGCACGCTTCTAACAGAACCGTGCATTGTTACCTGCAAGTAAATTTACTTAAAGCAGCCCTGAAGAAAAAACACGTTTGATTTATTCAAGAGAGTGCCTCGTTACAATCATACTGACACGACTTTTAACGTAAACTTCGCTCAAATAAGCTATATAATTAGAAAAAATTGGAATAACCATGCGACCCACTAGCTCGTTTCCCGCCACAGAACCTATGATGTCATACTAGACAGCGCTGCGATTGACGCAGGGCGGCAGAAGCAAACGCAAATTAGGCAGAGCTTATAAGCTTTCCGAACCAGCTATTTGCGCTTAACTTCAGGCCACATTCTTTTGAAAGCCCTAAGAATGGTGGGACGAACAGTGGAAGGTACGAAAGCACACGTAAACACCGAACTGAGTGATTGATTGATTGATTGTAGGGTTTAAGGCGCCGACGCAACGCAGGCGATGAGGCACGCCGTAGTGGAGGGCTCCGGATTAATTTTGACCACCTGGGGATCTTTAACGTGCGCCGAAATCTCGTACACACGGGCGTTTTTGCTTTTCGCCTCCATCGAAAAGTGGCCGCCGCGGCCGGGAATCGAACCCGCGACCTTGCGCTCAGCAGCGCAACGCCTTAGCCACTGAGCCACCGCGGCGGGTGTAAACACCGAACTACCGATGCGTATGCTGCTGTTGGTACGAAGCACACAATGGTCGGTTTAGCTGCACAGGACTGCGGGGCTTGGGGATTGTTTCAGACTACGTTGGCTGATTCACGCAAGCGACGATGTCTTACTTGACCGTATTTGTCGAGCGAGCACCATGTTTCATGAAACGATTGTCTCCATGAACAAAACAAGCTAGGTACAAATACGTTCACAAACAAACCAAAGGCAGAAAACGGCTTGCCACGGTGTGTTGGCGTCATCTAGGTTCACTAACGGTAAACAAGGCCCTGTGATGTCATTGAAGACCACGAAAACGCACAATTTAGCAGGAAAATCAGAATTTTAACTAAAAACATGGCGCCCACCTCCCCGCTAGGGGAACCCTGTGTAGATACGACGCATCGTGGGGTTCACTTGGTGTATCCGTTGGATTGATTCTGAAATCGCGTGAAACGTGTCGGGAACGCGTATGATTATTATGTTTTATGATTATTATTTTGTTTGATTGGCCAATCTTGGTCAATCTCTCTAAGTGTTATGCTTGGGGCTTCGCTGTCGCAACGACCTTTACTCTGTCATTGTTGCTGTAAGTGGGAGCTTCTTTTCTTTTATTGCAAGTGTTAATCATTGCCCCATCATGCGTTGTATCTGTAGCTTCTTGACGTAGTTTGAATGAGTCAAGGATATAAGGCGCGTTCGTAGCATTTGATTCTGTCTCGGTTTAGAAGAAGACGACGACGGCTGCTACGGCCACGTTTGCAATGCATTATGTTGGAAACAGCGCATCGGGCTTGGGCCGAGGTACTCAAGTTGCGTTATCTGACGACTCCGGAACCTACAAGGTCGAACTTCCCCGTCTGCCTTCTTGTAACACCGTTCTAAACTCCGTGTTCTTGCATGCTGACCTGTCTGGCCGACCGTACCGTGCCCCGGACTTTCGCGATGCTTTGCTTGCCGTTCTAGACACCAAGGACATTCTTGCTTGTGGTCAATATCAGATGAGTGACTTGTGGCTTGTCACATGCGTCAACGCTGCAGCGAAACAAAAGCTAGTAGAGCGAGGCGAACTTGCGGTCAAAGGCCTCAAGTGCCTGGTCATTGATCCTGAGAGCGGGAATATCAAAATGAAGCTTCTTTGGCTTTCCCCGCACATAGAGCAACACCGAGTTGTAGAAGCGCTGGAACCGTATGGCACGGTTTAGTCTATCACAAGAGAAATGTGGCGGTGTGATGACATGGAGGCTTGGCAGATGATCAACAGAGACGTGTCATTAACGCTGAAGGATGGAATCTCAGTCAACTCGCTGCCGCACCTACTGGACGTCTACGGTCAATAGTCTCTCATCTCGATTCCTGGGCGTCCACCATCCTGGTTGCGATGCAATGGGGTAGGCCACATAAGGAGGCAGTGCAAGACTCCGCGTTGCAAGAAATGCCACCGTTACGGCCACTTGTCATCAGCGTGTGTGCAAACCTACGCAGACAAGCTTCGTTCGGGTCGTGAAGCGGAAGATGACACTGTTTCATCTCACATCATGGATGCAAGTGAGGTTGTGGATTCTTCACGGGGAGCTGTTGCGGAGCAGCGGCGAGAAGATAGGGCTCCTGCGGTGCCCACGGAGGATGCGTCCCGTTTGGTACTGCCTGTTTTGTACTGCCTGAAGATCAAGGAGGGGCGCTAACGGTGCGGTCTTGCCTGCAACACGGGCCGAGTCGCCACCTTACCTGGATCGATCACCGTCAACTGAGAATGAAGAAATGGAACTTGACATTGGTACCAAAAAGCGACCTGCGCCCCTTGATTAAGCTGAGGCTTCGGGTGGAAAACCAGAGGTCATGGAGATAAAGCAGACGAAGAAGTTCCTTGCCAGGGATGCTTCGGATCCTCCTCCTGCAGCTTCGGCGGGGCTATCGACGGCTTTGGCGCCGGGTGCCACATCACCCTGCGATACAGACTTCATAAGCTCAGACGCTCCTCTAGTTGCCGACCCTGCATCATCATCAGGGGCAGCTTTGGCTGCCTCCCCCGCTGCGGAAAGTGCAACTACTGGTCGCCGTTCTGCTGGCCGGCCTCAAGATCCTGATGCAACTGTGGGTAGGCGAGGTAGAGACGCTACAGTGCTGCTGTAGGTTGTCATGGTGGGAGCTCTTTCTTTTCAGTTTGGAACGTTAAATGTCCGTGGCTTACGTAACAAGACGCGTCAAGGCCAGCTTCTTCACCTAATGCGGGGTTGGAAGCTTGATATATTGGCCATTCAAGAAACAAAAATTCAGTCGGATGAAGGGACTGCGGAAGATCTAGCTCCTTTTCAATCAGAGCACGAAGTGTGCGTTAGCCACGCCAAAGGGTTATCTGCTGGGTGCATGCTCTTTCTGAACAAGCGCCTCCAATGCTGTGTGGAATTTGTATCCACTGATTCAGAGGGACAGTCATGGAGGTTTATTGTCGTTTATGCACCGTCGCAACCTCGCGAACGGGAAGAATATTTCCTCTCATTACAGAGTCACCTGCGTACTGACCGCCACTTAATGGTCTTACGGGATTTTAACTGTGTGTGTAACCCGAGTTAAAGGTCATGTGAGCACCAACGATCGGACGTAAGCGCTATAACATTGGAAAACATTGTTTGTGACTTTCACCTTTGTGACATAGGAGAAAATGTCCGACTGCAAAATTGTTTTACACATTTTCAGGGAGCCTCTCACGCTAGGCTAGACCGTATTTATGTTTCTTTAGATTCTCTACCGTGTGTCCATAGCTACTCTGTTCATCCGGTATTTTTTAGCGACCATTGCCTTGTATCTGCTGCGCATGGTAGCCAACAGTGTCGGAGTCGTCGCCTGAAGTTGGAATTGTGGAAATTTAATAATTCTTTACTACCCCATCAGCCCTTTTTAAATCGTGTTCCAGAAATTATGCAAAATGCAAGAAATCGCTATGATCTGCCAATGCTCGCGCGGTGGGAATTATTTAAGCAAGAAGTGAAAGTCACGGCAATTGAAGAGGCTACAGTGATGGCATTCGAAAAAAAAACATAAATCACCTAAATAAATTGTTGAGAGAACTTTATGAACTTGAAGGCCGATGTCCAGGTCAATATATGGATGACATTCGGAATGTCAAGGCGCAGGTACAGGCGTTAGATGTTGAGAAATACCAGGGAGCACTAGTGCGAGCGAGATCACAGCGCTTCGCTGAAGTGCAACCGCGTCGCCGGTCACTAGGTCATGAGCGCCGTCATGCTCTAAGCAAATACTTGAAATTGAGTATAAAGAGAAAATTACTGATAACAATACTGTGATAATGATAGAACTGTATTCCAAACTCCCAAAAGAGCAGTGAGAGAGGACTCCATTGACAAATTCATTAGTTTGCTGCCCAAATTCAACCAGGACGAGTGTGAATCCATTGAACAGGAGATTGGCATTAAAGAATTGGTGTCTAGCATTGAATCATTGTGGAAAGGCAAAACCCCGGGACCTGATGGTCTCACTGCAGAATTTTACCACACATTCTGTTCTCTGCTGGCTCCATTTTTACTTGAGGTTTACCGCGAGGCTTACAAGACTGGATTTCTTCCACCTACGCTGTACGAAAGCCACACTGTTCTAATCCCCAAAAGTAATGATCCTGACAAACTGCGTAAAGTAGAAGGATATCGTCCCATTTCCTTATGTAATGTAGATTATAAAGTATTCGCTAAGGTTTTGGCCAACCGTCTTCAAAATGTAATCGAGCTACTAGTTGGGGACCATCAGACATGTGGCATCCGTGGGCGATCTATTCAAACTAACATACACATAGCAAGGTCTATATTAGAGTGTGTTTCGGGTACGTCAGCCCAGGTAGCCTTATAGGGTACAACTAGATTTCGCAAAGGCATTCGATCGCGTCAGACACCAATTTCTGTTTCGTGCTCTACAGGATGTGAACGCAGGATCTTGGCTTACCGAAGGTATTCAAATATGTTATGCTAATGGCTCGACAAGAGTGATAGTCAACAATCGGCTAACCAAACCAATCCACCTTCTTTCATCGGTTCGTCAAGGGTGCCCATTATCACCACTCCTGTTTTGCTTATATCTGGAACCATTATGCATGCGCATAATAGAGGACATTAATGTTAGAGGGTTCACGCTATCGTCCTTCGAAGTGAAAATTTTAGCATATGCCGATGATGTCGCTTTATTTTGTACTGACAAGTCCAGCGTGGAGAATGCTCTTGCCATTACACAAGAATTTTGCGAGGTTTCAGGTGCCGCCCTGGATTTCGAAAAAACCTGCGGATTTCGGTTGGGAGAATGGGGAACCACACCCGATTGTTTCGCCGGAATCAATTGGAATAGAGACCTAACTTATTTAGGAGTACCCCTCTCGCAGTTTCGCAATACTGACTCGCATTGGTCGGAGCAGGCGGCGAAGCTACAGCGCCAAGTGAATGACTGGCGGGAACGGCAGCTGTCCATCTTTTCTCGTGCTCGGGCGTGTAACACGTTTGTTGTGATCCCACGTCTTTATGTCCTACAGGTGTTACATTGCTCACGACTCAGGATACAGGCTTTTCACCGGATTTTTGCAAACTTCATTTGGTGTTCGCGTAGTGAGCCAAAGCGTCGCGATAACCTTTTTCTTCCGGTTGTGCGAGGAAGACTTGGGCTTGTTCATCTGTTTTTTTTTTGGCAGGTTCTTTCTCGTCTATTCTACTTTCGAGATCTTCAACATCCTTTTTTGAACGCTGTACTGCAAATACGTCTTGCACATTTTCTCCCTGCTATTGTGGTGTCTTCGCTGTGTGTGGACTCAGCCCGAAGCCAACGAGGGTTTCTAAAAGAAGTGGTTGACACGTTTCGCTTCTTACAGGCTCGGTTTAGCCTTGAGTACATATTTACTGCATCGCGCGAGTCTATTTCTGATACCCTGGTTTCTGGGCTTTTTCCCACACCTTTATATCGTGTTTTGTACCTACAGTGTCCGTACCAGGATGTCCTCAATAGAGTGTGTAGAATGTCTGTTCCGCCAGGTGTTAAAACATTTTTCTTTAAATTACACACTGGCACGCTCCCTGTTAAAACTTGAATGAAAGACCGGGGTCTGTTTATAGCTTGGTCGACAGACTGTCTGCTCTGTACTCGACCAGAGACAATTGATCACTGCTTTGTAGACTGCAGAGATGCTGTCTTTTTCTGGGAAATTTTACAGCGAACGCTCAAAAAAGACATGGATATTACGCCTTTCTCTATCCGATTTTTGCCATTCGACTATCCTGGTGAGCCGCCGTATGACATGTTCGTGTTGATTGGTTTGTACAGTCTGTGGCGATGCCGCTTATGTGATAGGCATGCTGAGCCACCAAGATCAACTAAGTCCTATTTCCGAGAAACTGTGGCATTTGTACATAGTGTGTATAGTTCGCTTGACCAACCACCTGACTGGTTCCCTCTTTTGAACGCTTGTGTGTGTTTGCCTGAATTTTGATGTATGTGTGCTTCTCATAACTTCAGTGTATTCTTTTGTTTGCTTGTATTCCTCGTACTGCAACGTCTGAGTGTATTGTCCCGTGTAATATAGAAAAAAATATTTTGTGGCGCAGTGGGAAGAGCACCATGTACCTCGCGTTCCGCCCACAGGGTCGTGGGATCGAAACCGGGCGCCGCTATTATTTTTTTATAGTGTAGGGGGAGCGGTGTGGACAGACAACGCTGTATGGAGGAACAAGGCGAGTAAATGAGATGCAGTGGCATCTAAAATTAATTTCTCTGTGAATAAAGCATCCTTTGCATTCGGAAAAGCGTTGGGAGCACTACAAAACACGAAATCTTTCCAATAACATAACTTGTGTTTGTCTTCATGGCTCCTGTAAGAATATGAGAAAACAAGAATTTTAAGCAAATTGTCTACCCTGCAGATGTAAAAGCATATCACCACGTACCTTGCAGGAGGCATTTGATTTGACGCGAGCCACATTGGCAGCAAATTCTCGTGTGCTTCGGAAACTTGCGTACCAAGCTCCTGCTGGCTTTAAAAATAAAGCGAGCAACATTCAAAGGTGATTTCGATTTTGAGCCTTATTGTAACGCGCCCGAAAATTGTAAGGCTACTTTTATCGGATAAAAGTGGCCGTCAGAATCATGCAAATACGGTAATGTGGGCTAGTGGCTAACAAGCAAGAGCATTTTTAAGGTTAGTTAACAATGTTTAAGAACACTGTTTAGATGGATTTGATACATTTCGAAAAAAAAACTCCTGATTTGTGCCCGGCGGATTTTCATTATAGTAGCGTGCATGTTGAATAATGTAGTTAGTGTCCCGAAATCAAACCTGAAGATGTGCACGCTTAGCGTATTTCTGCTCCCATGAAGGCCCCCTAACATTTATTTCTTTATTTATTTACAGTTTCCTGCAGCAAGAAAAAGGCGTTATAACAGGGAGGAAATTCTGAAGCATACATAATGCACGTAGATGGCAAAAAAAGAGCACACCACTTAATACCGTTACACAAACAGGAAAGCACGCGCACAAAAAATACCGGTCTGTCAGAAATGTGTTGCAAAGCGCGTCCGAGGTACAGCCGACTACACCACTTGCCAGTTTTTTTCCACATGCTAATGAAGTGACGAAAAAGCGAGACCTTAACAGCGTTTCTTCCGCGAAATACCTTGCGAGGTTTGCAGCTATGGCAACATCGTATTGATATTAAATGTGGCGTAAACAGAAAATCGCCAGGAAATTGATGGTGTTTTTCTTAAAATAGATGCGATAACGCAAATAAAGTTTGACATGCTGCCGACGTTCTCTTAGGTGTTCCTACTGGAGCTACTTTTTAGTAGCGTAATACTGGAGTGGTTCCTGTAATCACCCGATAAAAAGAGGACGTCAAGGTTTTGAACCCGTTCTAACATTTAACCTAAGTAGGCAAGTTCTGGATCCCAAGTGGCGTGGGCATATTCCGTAATGGATGATACATGGGTAAAAAAGTTCTTTTTTTTACTTTAGGAGAGTGGCTCTGAAGTTGTGTCGAAGAACATTAAGCACCTGGGAGACAGAAGAACAAACATATTCAACCTGACTTTTCCAGGTAAGATTGAATGAGAAGGAAACAACGAGGTATTTAAAATCTTTAACTGCGGAAAGGTGCAGATTGCTGAAGAATTATTGTTGTGGAGTGGGAGTAGTCCCACGCGAAAACATAATTATGTACTGGCATTTTGCCACATTCCCTGTCATTTTCTTTTTGAAAGACGATAGTCTTTCTTGGGCTGCTTTTTTGGCTGCTAAATTGCCGAAATTTTGGTCTGTATGTCTGTCTGTCTGTCTGTCTGTCTGTCTGTGACAAGATTCAGCCACCCGGCCAATGAGAAACAGAAGCTGTGTCTTATATACGCACAGCCAAATCTAAAGGTCTAAGCCCGGTGTCAGTGTTCACACTTGTCAACATTGTTGAACAATAACAACACATTACGCAAATATAAGGCAGAAAATAAATACATAAGTGATATTTGTAGTGTTACTTTATTAAACAATTCATGGATTCCAGGTTTTTGCGATAGCAAATCAGATACTACATCAACGGCTGACAACCATCGCCTGCTGTTGCCAGCGCTACCTCCTGGTCACATTTAATAAATCATACGGCAATAGCAACAAAAGGTTCTATTTGATGGGATCCATGTTCCGCTTCGAACGCTCGTGCAGTAGGGCATCGGGGTTCTATAAATGTTGTAGTAGGGTGCCTCAACTCACGGGCGTCTCGGCCGTAGGGCAGCGCTGGCATCGAGGCACCCGACTTGGAGCAGCAGGAAGCGAGAACGCGGTAAATTTAAATTGACTTGAGCAAATCTCCAGCGTCTTATCTTGGGAGAAACGAGACGGCAAAGCAACCGAATGGGAGGTGAGCGTGAAAGAGAAGGGAAGCTTTTAC
Organism: Haemaphysalis longicornis; assembly: GCF_048455015.1. Classification (NCBI taxonomy): domain Eukaryota; kingdom Metazoa; phylum Arthropoda; class Arachnida; order Ixodida; family Ixodidae; genus Haemaphysalis; species Haemaphysalis longicornis. The sequence goes on from NW_027526335.1 coordinate 180,429,801, forward strand.
TTGGCAAGGGTGCCAGTCGAATATTGACTTTCGACTACATCTGCAACAAAAAGAGCAGATACGCATCCATTTTTTTCACACCAGCGCTTAATAGAACGCTGATAGTTTTGAAGATGGCATGTATCATATACCGTGATAAATGACACACACTTCGGCATACAGACGCCCTTTGCAACTTCGCTCAGTTATAATGTCATTGATAAACACAAGGAAAAACGGGGCCAAAGACACGACCATGCGGAACACCAAGAAAAGAGAGTACCTCACAGTCGCCCATGCAACAAAGTACGGTTTGTGTGACTTTCCAAAGAACCGGTTATACATTGCATTACGTTGGAGTTTAAACCGAGAAAACACTATTTGCTTAAAAACAAGGCGTGAAGAACACAATCAAGGGCATCTTAAAATCCATAAATACAAAATCTGTTTGTTCGTTTAAGTTAAACTATAAAAAATATCGTGACTGCATTCCACCATCCGTGTTGTGCGGAAAAGCCAGCCAAGAAACCATGGTGAGAATTTGTGAAATAATTATTACGAAGTCAATGCTTTAATATTTGGCTATAAATAATGTGTTGAAGGATTTTTCCGCTTACGCTTGTGAGGAATACAGGCCTATAATTTTAGTGATTGCCACTGCGGCCACTTTTGTGAATGGAATACTAAGCTGTTCTTCACTCTAGCGCTTTTGGTGAGCAAGGTAACCAGAAAGTGCGGGATGGTTTCGGAACAGGCCCTGCAAAACGAAGGTCGGTACACCATCCGGTCCACCAGGGGAATTAGGTTTGTCATTCTTAAGGAGATTGAGCACAATGTTATAAGTGATAGTTATGCGGCTCATGAGTTGGCGTATTTGTTGGCAGACAGGCGGAAGGTTTTCTGAATAGGATGGCGCAAAAACCGATTTAAACTAATGAATAAAGCTGGAAGTGTTTTCGAAAACGCCCGTAAGTACCTTAGCGTCATTCTGAAGGCTGGTATACCTCAGGGGTCCGCGCCCTGGGATTGTAGAAATTTCCACATATTCTTCGGATTTTGACAGCAGAGATGTGTAAGCTGCGCCCTCCATGAACAGCAATAACGAGTGCACGTGAGTATGCGCCTCGTGCCGAGCACCCGGCATCGTCCAACTCAACCTTCGAGAACACTCTGTACAGTGTTCGTCGAGTGATCACTCAAGTGCTTTTTTCTTCGTTAGTTCACGCCTAATTCACGAAGCCGGTTGACGCCCGTGCCAGTGCGGGATATTGCGGTCCACTTTGGTAGAGATGTGAAAGCCTGCGGACAATACGATCCGGGCCTGCCAGTCGTTGAAAACTTTCATCAGCGAGTTCGGGCATTGATGTGAGGTGCAACACCCGGGTCTCCGGCGGATGGGGAGGGGCCGCCAGCTCTGCTGTTTCTCCAGCCTTGCACTACTAGTTGAAGCTCAATTGTTTTTTTTATTTAAGCTTTACGTTCAGAGAAAAGAAATATGCCTCCTTAGAGGCTTTGCTTTAGTAGCTGGAACGTAAAAGATACTCATACGGAGACCGGAAGCTGGACACTGGGATTGGGGTTTATTTTTCCATTGCTAAAGCGCCTTATTTGCTTAAGCAGTGCTACAAGTAGAAACAGCATTAGAGTCCTCTACTAGAGTCCTCGGTGCACATGACGATGAAATCTGACTATCAGCGATGCTAGGAAAGAACCCTGATGATTTTTTGGTGGCTTTGTGTGGCAGCTTCGAAAAACGAGCGTCCAGTTTCAGGTAACCAGTTTCAGATAATGCCCACCCACGCTAATCGGGATAGACAACAGTTATGAAAATATCCCAGGATAAAACCCTCACTAGATGTCTCCCCAACCACGGCCGCAAGTCCTTGCTGATTTCGGCCGTGGTTGCAGTGGTAAGCATAAAACAATGATCTACAATACATCGGAATGGCAAGAAACGAAGTCAGTCAGAGAAACAGCTTACTGACCAGTGCGAGCGTACGGGACGGATGTGTCTCACTGAGACATGAAATAAAAGAGGGAGCGGCCGTTGGAGAGTTGTTTATGCGTATCTGGGTGGGTCGTTGTTGAGAGGGGATTCCGAAGGGGTAGCCAAGCAGTGTTTGATTCGAAGCGGCATTGCAGCACGTCGTGGACACGGTCAAGTTGAGCTCGGAACAAGGGTGAAACAGAAGAAAGGGTCGCTAAGAAAATGTAGGGGTAACGACGAGGCTCTTCCGAGCAGCCAAGTTCTCGGTCAATTTGTAGATTCTTTCAAATGTGTCGTGGTGTCCTTCGCTTGGGCTTCACATCATCGTGATTGTAAATTGTTACAATTATGTGGCTCCCCCCTGAACATTGTCGTCGTTGGCCGCTAGGTTTGGCGGCCCCGACAGGCTTGGTGGACGACGTTGTTCATGACCGCCAACAAACGCCCATAGAGTTTCATACTAATATATACTAGAGGAAAATCTGGCGCCCCTGTCTAGGGGAGCCGCGCTTCAGCGAGCGTTCCATCATGTACCGGCCAGGCACGTTCCACTTGTTCTTGGCGTGGCTCATGAACAGGCTGAAAAGTTGAATCTGGCTGCAAAAAAGCTACCATATTATTCTAAAAGATTGCTTAAATTGGTTTTGTTATTACAAAATTGAACTGCCAGAAAGATGTATTCGTCAATAAATATTTAGAAGCTTCATTCCCGATGCACAAGGTAAAAAAAATCACCTTTCTGGCTTCGAGACAAAAAAGAAGCCATATGGCTAACTAGACAAAGTAGGCGAGGAACATCACTAGCTGCAATGGCGCCACCCACGGCGGCCCGCGATTGCAGCGCCGGATTTCGCTCTAGTATATATTAGTATGAAACTCTATGCAAGTACCGACGAGCGTAGCTGCTGGCAATCAGTCTGTCATCACTTCCAGTAGGCTGTGGGTCGTCTCTTGGCTAAAGGGTTCCTCGACCCTTCAACGTCCACGAATGCGGGTCAAATCGTGACATAAATAGCCAGCATTGCTTGAATCTGGGAGACAGTACGGAGGTCAGAGCAGGTCTTTCACTCCGGAACGCCGTTACCGAGTTCGTGCGGATAGCCGTATGCTTGGGTTGTGGGGTGGATACATTGCAGGTGGGGGATGTTGGGTGGTTTCACCGTACGTGGGCATCCGTACTAGAGGGTGTGCTTTTTTCCACCGCATTAAAAAGTGTCGAGCAATTTGACGATGCATGAGGTTTTTCCGGCACCTTAAAAACTGGAGCATTTCGGTACCATTAAAGGGCCTACGAGCCCCAAAGCCTGTAGCCTGTGCAGAAGAGAACCCACGCGGGTTGTTATGTGTTTATTGGGCTTATGAAACAAATTTACCCTGTTGAGCGGACAACGTTTTTCACAACAAACAAACGTTTTGCCTTAGCGTTGGACTGTCGAAGCATTGCAAGTCGTAAGGGCGAAAGCTGTCGGAAGCCATCTGACTCACATATACTGTGCCGCTAACATACACCCGGCAGCAAAATAAGCCGGGGCATGCGAGTGCGTGGCAAAATGCCTCGCCGCGACATCTGAAGTTGCACTTCTGGCGTCGAGACATCCATGTGCACATGCGCCTCGTCCAGCCATGCTCACTGCCCTGTCTTTTCTTTCACTTCCACCAGCCAAGCTGATCACATTCAGCGTTTGGCCATAGGGGTCACTTGCTTCGCCAATATGCCTCGTCGCACAAGCTTCGGCGGTGAAGTGTGCGTTGCTCGCTCTGCCCCGATCCAACTGACAACATGTCTTGCCGTTCTCGGTGACGATCTTGTGCCACATATATCTCAGGGCGTCTTTGTATTTTTGCCTGTAACATGCCGTTGGTTGGAAAGTAAAAATGAGCACAAAAACACGGGAAACATTAGCCCCGTCTTCCCGAAGGGAACGCTGAGTAGATGCGGAGCTTCTCGGGGTTCCGATGTGTTTCCGTTGTGTTCGTAGAACTTCATCGGAAGAACGGAGTGAAGTGGAGTCAACCGCAGCAAGCGCTGAACTGAACGCGCGCAGCGCGCTACCCGATTTACATTCAAGGTTGAAGGAGAGGACACGAGAGGAGGAGAGATGCGCAAGCGCCGAGCATTCGTGCCGACGAAGTTCAGGGTCCGCCGCTAGCTTCAAGCGTTTGCGCTCAGCGTCGCGTGCCCTTCGCTGCGCAGCTTTGTCTTCAGTACACGTAGCGTTGCTGTTAGTTTGTGGGGTGGTGCTGACGCTTGCTTGCGCCAACCCACTAACTGACGGGACTGTTGTTTCCATCACTCTTCATCGGAAGAACGGAGTGGAGTCAACCGCAGCAAGCGCTGAACTGAACGCGCGCAGCGCGCTACCCGATTTACATTCAAGGTTGAAGGAGAGGAAACGAGAGGAGGAGAGATGCGCAAGCGCCGAGCATTCGTGCCGACGAAGTTCAGGGTCCGCCGCTCGCTTCAAGCGTTTGCGCTCAGCGTCGCGTGCCCTTCGCTGCGCAGCTTTGTCTTCAGTGGACGTAGCGTTGCTGTTAGTTTGTGGGGTGGTGCTGACGCTTGCTTGCGCCAACCCACTAACTGACGGGACTGTTGTTTCCATCACTCTTCATCGAAGAACGGAGTGGAGTCAACCGCAGCAAGCGCTGAACTGAACGCGCGCAGCGCGCTACCCGATTTACATTCAAGGTTGAAGGAGAGGAAACGAGAGGAGGAGAGATGTGCGGTCATCCGTCGGCAGAAAGAAATCGCAGAGGAGCGTCTTTCGAAGGGTCAGACAAAGGAACCCAGCAATCCTGATGTGCTAGCTCGGGGCTACACCACGGCGTGACAGAATCTCAGACACCGAAACAATTCGGCACGTGAGCTTCGTGATTTCCATTTATACGGATTTAAACTAGCCAGTTTAGTAAGTTTTGGATTTGCGAGAAAGCTGAGGGAACTTTTGCAGTCGCTATTTATCAGAAACAGTTGCTCCTTTCGCCTTTTGTAATACCTGTTAGAATACAACGAAGTGGTATTCACCAAATTTAAAAAACGGAGCCGGATTCGTGCCAAGCAGTGCGCAAAAGGCAGCGTTTCTCTAGCGGCGACATGTCTGTATGTGACCTCCACATTTTGTTTTCCCGCCCTGCAAACCTATCCTGAACGTAACTTTGCCTTCTTCATCATCATCATTACCATCAGCCTGGTTGTGTCCGCTGTAGGACGAAAGCCTCTCCAAAAGATCTTCAACCACGCCTATCGAGTGCGAGTTGAATCCATGTTTTCCACCTAAATTCTCGCAACTCACGTTGCGGAAGGTACACCTCGCGTCGACTGAAGGGGGCCATTTCTTGAGCCCCCGGTGAGGTTGTTTCCGGTGGTATGGACAACGATGGTTGCCGTACGACCACTTAATTCCGTCGGGTTCGGGTTACCCAGTAGGTGCTGCGAACCAGTTAATCAAGCCGCGCGAACGAAGCGCGCAATAGACGTGAAGCTGCGCCAAAACAGGCAAAACAGACAATGCCGACGGAAGGGTCTCACCGACGCGTCCGCAGGGTGAGCACGGGGAACGCTGGGCAATAGCGCCCATTCGCCGCGCCAGAATTTCTTGTCGCGCACGCACCGACGAAACCATTGGCTTGTAGATGTAGAAAGCTTTGCTTTAAAGCGGGTAAAATTCGTTTCAGGCGCCGCAATTGCAAGACTGCGGAATGTGGCGCAGTGGTAGAATGCTCGCTTCACATGCGAAATGACGAGGTTCGAACACCACCGGTGCCATACTGTTATATCTCTTTTTCAGTTTTCCTCTTTTAATGTCGGCGAAACCTTAGATAACTACGCGTAACGGTTGCTTTTCCGACTTTTAGTCTTAAGTTTCTATTCGGCACAACGTGCAAGTGTCATACTCTGACAGTGAAATCAATATTAGTGCTTTCTTGGACAGACATTTACGAGAAAATTTATAGTTTGTGATTTTATGAACAAATAGCACCACACTTTTCTTAGCCCCGAATACGTCATATACATATTTACGCCTATCTTTACACATTTAGTTTCATACAAATATTATTGTATGAAAATCTATGCCTTCACATGCTTTTGTTGTATGCGACTTGACATTTGCTCAACCTTCGTCTTATGAGTGCGTGTTCATGAAGCGAGGGGCTAGTCTGAGCTCGGCAGGGCTTTTCACGAAACGTGAAAAATCGGTCGTTGATTAGAAGAAGAAAGATATATTTGGCTAACTGCCGCGCCAACGGTGCAAATTTTAGCCCAGAGGACTGCTCGCTTCACGCCCGGGTTTTAACAGTTAAGCCACTGGTCGGCGACTTTGGTTAGTTTCGGTTTCAAAAATCGGGGCGATCCTAGCGGCAGGGTGCTATGGTGTGGCGCTGCTTTCTCTTTCCCTCAGCGTTTCTTTCTTTCCACACCGTTCATGCTTCTGCGCCTTCTGACGCATGCGCAACAGCTCACCGGCGGCAATTATTTTTTTTTTTTCGTTCTCTCGCAGCGCACGGCGGGCCAGTTCATTGCGTGCGCGAGCGACCGCACGTGCGAGTGGTTGTGCGGTTGCGCGGATTGCCTAAACCATAGAGTTTCTTAGTAAGTGTACTAGGGAGGAAACTGCGCCTTTTAAGCCATGTCGTCATGGGGGTTCATGGCAAGACCCCCCTTTTTGACTTGGGCTTGGCATGACAATTGGATTCTTAAGCGGTTTTTGGGATTTGCTTTCTTCACTATGCACTAACACGTTTACGAGCTACAAGGAAGCCGAAATCCTCCCTGTTCTGTGGTAGCCGTGTTCGGTGAAACAGCAGGCAGTGCGTGATCGCACCTGACGCTGCTCATGCCGCAGTCGAAGGACGCATGACTGAGTGGGTAATAATATGCCGCCGCGAAATTTTTAGCAAACGAAAAGAAGAAACAAAACGTACTTGAGGCATGTCCCTCCTGCGTCGTCGTTGTCCCGCCGTCCGTCCGCATCCTCCTCCGCTCTTCTCTCCGACAGTTTTGCGCAACAGCTGTGCGCAACACTCTCACTCCGTCTCGTTATCATAAACAAAAACTGCGTGCGCGTGCTTCGCTCGCTTCGCTCCGCCCCCGTCGCGCGGCGACGCGGGGTGTGCGCAAGTGCGCGCATGGACGACTCTCCTCCGTTGTCTCCTCTCCTTCAAGCGCTGTGAATATGAAGCGGGTATCGCGCTGCGGCGGTTCGCCCATCTTCCCGCGTATGGGAACACTCGCATGTGATGGAAATGCATTATACGCGTTCACAACACTTTTCACCCGATTTAGAGAATCAAACCAACGGAAACACCAATTGAACCCCCGATGCGTCGCATCACACCAGGGTTCCCTCGCGGAAAGATGGGCGTAATTTTTCTGTTAAACTAGTTGTCGGTCGGTGCACTGGTTCACCACGAAAGCAACGTTTTCATAGGCATGCTCAAAAAAGTTTCCAAACTCTTTAAACAACTTTTTAATTGAAATAATGGTAAAATAATAAAATCAGAGTCTCTAAGGAGATCCCCCCCACCCCCCCCCCCTTCCAAATATTAACATTGTTCGTGACTACAACCTTGGCCTGCGGAATAGCAGGCCCAACCGTTCTGGCAAAAATACGCTTTACTTCCTTTTTTTTAGTTTTAAAACCGCCTGTTTTTATTTTCCACTTACATAATTGCACACTATTCTTCACGTTTTTGTGGCACTTTGTTTAAATTCGCGGTCACTAAAACGTTTCAATGAAACTAAGGCGAGCGCGATGTATAATGGTGGCCCATGACGACACAGACGACCTTGACGGGAGCCGCATAGATGCTAGCGCCAGATTCCTCTCTAGTGTATATTGTAAGAAACTCTATGGCCTAAACATCTCCGCGGTCTCAAAGGTGCGCTATATTGTAAAGTATATTCGAATGCATTTTAAACGTGGGGCCGCGGAGGAAGGAGCGTGACCAGTCCTGCGCAGCTCTGTGGTGCAACAACACAGGGCGAAACAGCTCGTCCAAGTTTTTTGTCTTCCCCAAAGACAACACGTAAGCGAACCTACCTTTGTACAAGTAGTAGTGAACTCGAAAAAAGGCTACCGACAGCACTCTTCTCTTTTCAAAATACTTCACGCATGTAACGTGAGGTTAATGAAACAGGTCAGTTGTTTGGAGTGGAAACTATGTGGAAATATATCACAGCTATTGCAGGTGCGGGAAGTTTAAATAAAAGTGAATGGGCCTTGGGCGCGCACACACTTGCTCGTAAGGTGAATTTGTGGCGGCAGTGTCGTTTTATGATTGCCTTATTAACTCATTAAACGTCGATTCACGTTTCTTATCAATGTATTTTTTTTTTGTTTCGTGCAGCATGTTTGAGACTTTGGTTAGCGTCCCTAGTCGAGGAATGAAGTCGACACTTCATTGGAAGTTTCCTCCGGTGACTCGCCTCAACCTATACAAAGTCATCATGGCGCACCTGCTCACAAAGAAGGCAAGCTCAACTGTACGCGCTTCTTGCCGTTCACTGCGTACCTATTACCACGGTGATTGGTGGCGCGGAGGTGCTGCGCCCTAACCAATTTTTCTGGCGCCATCTTGCTCCAAAACGTACCGGGCTCAGGGATTCCAACGCGATACTCGGAGCTTGTGGCTGCCGGTGCTTTCGCGCCACAGGTGAGCGCTTGCGAAAGCGAGCTGACGCATTGTGGTATATGGTGAGGGTGAGAGCGTTCGTGACGCAAGCTGACTGCATCCGGTAGACAACCCTTCACATGGCCGGACTGGAGGAGCGGCGAGCGTGCAGTTTCATACGGCCTGCGCGCACCCCAGAAGGAAACGATACAGCAGATTTTTGACAGAGTTAGGGCACTTCCAATCAACCCTTTGCCCTCCCGACCCTCCTGTTTCTTTGTAGACGCGTCGCCTCTGGCCGTTAAACCCTACAATCAATCAATCAATCTGGCCGAGTGAGCCCACGACTTTTGCTGCGCGTGTTTTGGATCTGCCGCGGAATATCGCAGGTACCAATACCTTCGCTGCTATATCTCACCAAAAAGAAGAGTCGTTGTGCGCTTCAGTAGCATGATTAAGAGTTTTAGCTGCATGTTTTTGACAGTGCGCTCCGCTGCCGGCGGTCCGCCCAGCCCGACCGGAGCGTGAGACGCAGAAACACTTTTAGCTAAGCGATAACCGTACCTCCCTCGACAGGAAATCATTCGCGCCACTTGTCGTGACCTGTGCAAGCCAAGACGTCATCCGCAATGAAATATAAGAATTGATATTTCAATCACGGAAAATGCCGTGCTTAACCATTTTCATATAATACGTATTATATGAACATGGTTAAACACTGCATTTTCCGCGATTGAAACCGTCGCTGATAAGATACGAATGCCTCGCATATTTTTCTTCATGTGCCCCGCGTGAAAATATCCGCACTTCCGGTTGATAATGTTAGGCTGCTTGACCCTATTATAACGAAAGTTCAGAAGGGGGGGGGGGGAGGGGGAGGAATCGCCTATGTTAAGGACACCCATTTAAATTAAAGGGACACTGAAGTGAATTTGTCAAGCTCCCGTTTTTGCTTGCACTGCGTAGACTGGCTCAAATTAGCACACTTTTCATCGTTTATCCGGTTCACAAATGGGTAATTATTTTACAAAGCGCGAAAGAAGAAAAACTACCATGCGCGGTTTGCGGCGGCCGCACCAACTAAGGCTGTGACGTTGAGAGGAGGGGCGCCGTGATTGGACGATGCCCAAGGTTAGCAATCAAACAAGTTTCGGTTTCGGTTCTGTAAAACATAACCAATGGCGTTGTTGGATGGGCATTCTCAATATCTCAGTAACCATCGTACCGCGCTTCTGTCATGTTGGCGGCTGTAAAATGCACAAGATAAGCCTCCCAGGACGGCTTGTAGTCGTAGCATTCACTAGCCGAGACCTACGCAGTGCATGAACGCCCTCCGCGTACCCGCAGACGCCCAAATGTCATGCGCTTTTCCCCCATATTTGGAGCTTGCCTCCCTCATGCCTGTATCGTAAAAAGCGTGTTCGCACCAGGCCAAGGGTCTGTTCATTCTGGCCTGTGCCCACTGCCTGCAAGCAGTCGGTGCTTATGGCAACAGCACGCCAACGAGAACTCGCTAGCGCGCCAGTGCCAGCCTGCGCGCGTTTTGTGAACTAGTTCGTGTAGACATGAACGTTGCGGCCTAAAAAAAGGTGAACTCAATATAGAAAACATCGGCGGAACACAAAAAAGTTAACTTACAAAAAATAAAAAAAAAAGCACATACCCGCGGGGATTCGAACTCGTGACTTTCAAAACATTTGCGGTGATACACCCAGCGCCCCAGACCACTGAGCCACGGAACCAGATGCGAAAGCTGTGCTAATATATAGGGTATATATTGCACAACCGGTTTACACTTCTTTTTAGTTTTGGCATTTGAAGCAGCTTAGGTGACTATTTGTTGTACTGCGCTCGTGCAGTAAGCGTAGCCCGAGTTTCCACAGTAGCTCACGTCTAGCAATTGCATTTCGTAGACGGAAAAGCGTTCGCAGATGCGTAGTCGTGCTGCTGACCGCTGTGCTTGTTCGCCCAGCGCAAAAAAGTGCTTCCCGCGCCCTAGTTTTACGCTGTGCGGTAAAAATATCAGTTGATTTTATTTCCTTAGTACCTATATTGACTTCGCTGACTCTTCTCCCGCCTTCAAGAGGCCTTATATTTTCCTACTGGCGTACCAGTCAGCGAAGCGTCGCATGCGTGCTTGTGCAGCGCTTGTGTGAAGCGACCTTGACTTGGAGCTAGATACAGTGTACAAACAAACCAAGTAAAGAAAGGCACATTCTTCCATTCACAAACGTGTCCTGGCTTCGTTTCAACTAAGCGAACGAATTGCGACCAAGCAATTTTTTTTAACCTCCTTGATTGCGACGACCCGCCGGTGGCCGGCGGACGAAACGCTGGGCCGACTGACTCTGTCGGCCGGGGAGCCGTGCAGTAGCGCAGCCGTGGCGCAGCCAATTGCCAGCTCATCCCCTCCTGACGTCACACGAAAACGCCACAGAAAATGGGCGAGCGTAAAGAGAGGAGGACAGCATTTTCGAATTAGTTTTTCTACTAAATAAAATCGCGTAAACGCGCCTAGAGTGGTCGAAACATGGCCTGGGGACTCCGGACTACAATTTGCGCTAGTAATCCCGCAATGTTTACATATCACTTCAGTGTCCCTTTAACACGGGCAGGTATCACCTGTAGCTATGGCAGGGCTACGGCCACGGGCTAGGGCAGCGGCAAATGCGCGCGCACCGCTCCTCTACACCAGTGGCGTAGCCAGGGGGGGGCTAACCGGGCTCAAGCCCCCCCCGAAATTTTTCCGGCCGGCGCCGTGCTGCCTGTTATGCCTGGTACGTCGCCTGTGAACAAAGGGGCATAACCTTCGGACGTGCTACTATTAAAAACATTCACGACTGAATGCCTGTCCTGACGCACTGGTGCCTACACAAAACGATGCGCCCAGGTCAGGATAATTGCGGAGGGATGCAGCTCCAAAACGATGGCGCCTCGGGTAAGCTCAGCCCACGGGACGCCAAAGGCGTGCGTTGTGTCCCTTTGTGTGTGGCATGTCGCCACGCAGAGAATAATTGCCCGGCTGAGTCGTTCTCAGCAGAGGAGATTGATTCGTCAAGGTATGGCCGGGGAAGCATGGAGTGCGCAAAAAAAGAGGGACCGCCGGTCATTGATGGGTGAAGACTTGCACCCGAAAGGGAAAATACGATCTTTGTATGCGTAAGCAGAACCACGTGTAAGCGGTGGTGGTTCTGAAGAAAACAATGGTTCTGCGTATTCGGCGAAACGTCTGCTTTAGCTGGATGACTGTCGGGGGAAGGGGGGCAGAGGGCCTTTGTGGGTGAGGCGCACAGCAAAGTATGCCCCTCTTCTGCACGTCACCCCTTCATTCTTCTTCACGTTTCTGTGGAGCCCGGGAGGGTGTTGGCGTGGGATAATTGTATGGTCTCAGCTTGCGCGCATTGCATGTCCTCTCCTGAAAGCGGTGTTCCAGACAGGCATTTTCTCCTCCGCGATTAGGCAGATTCGTTCGGCGGTATTTTTCGCTAACCTAGGAAACTGGGGAACACCCACTTGACAAAAAGGGCGCGCTGCCCCCAAAGCGGGTTTACATGAATGCGACAGAAGCGTATCGCATTGGTTCGGCGAATCCGGCGCGGCTTTATTGTAAGCGCGAAGGCGCGACAGCCATCAGCCCTACCACTGGCAGACGGCGGTCGCTACAGTAACCAATACCCGATGGCCATCTTCGACCTCGGTCACAACTAAAGCCCCTCCATTGCGTCCACGGCCGCTTTTTGCCTGGGCGGCGGCTGCCCAGAGCTGTGTATATTCAGGGGCCTGAGTCACAACAACGCCGACATGAGAGAACGGTGCAAGGGCAGAAGCGCCCTGGCTTTGGGAAGCTCACACTCGAAGTGCCATGCAACACACAAAAGAAGCCGCAATTGTAAGTCATTTTCTTCCTTTGACCCCTGATTTATGCTTGCGCGATCACTGTATCTTTTAATATTTAAATAATTGCTTCATAATATTTACACGACGTCACAGTACCTTTATGTCTGCGAGCCAAAAAAATTATATCTACATTTATTTCTAATGAAATTTTTGCTTTTGAATTGGTTGTTGCAGGAGCGTCAGCTATGAACCGGGTAGGTACCTTTGAAAGAGGGAAAACATAAATTCTACTCATATAAATGCTTAACTATCGTATGATGCACAAAGTTGACGAGGGTTACTCAAAGCGTATCGGGACAGCGTTAAGTTCATTAAGAGTTACCGCTGTCCATGAAGTACATCAAGAGTTAAAATATATTTGTGTTCGCTGCAGCTTTAGTAGTTTGCTTTATCTACATTCACGCAACTCAATGTGAGGTAGCCGCTGTCGCATGGTGTGCCCGTTATCGGAACTTTTGTTTCCGCGTTTCATACCGACGCGCGCATTCACTGCTACACCCAATTTTAAAATCATCATAGCAGTGTGCGCAAGTGAAGGACCTTCGTACTGGTGGCGAAGAAACCAACGTGCCTTTCTAGTAAAATTTTCCTTCAGCTCTTTCAGGCCTTTTTTTTTGAAGTTTTGTGGGCTCAAGAGTATGGTTCTTTCAATGCTCAATCGATTTGGCATGATGAACGAATGTCGTAATTAAAAAAAAAAAACAGGCTACAGACCACAGGCCCTCTCAAGAACACCAGTACACTTCCGCCCCCCGCCCCACATACGGGTGCGCGCTGAAGTGATTTTGCCTGGATCCACTACTGTTATACGTCCTAAAATGTCGCATGAAGTAAATTTAGAGCATTACTTAAGTAACCGAAATGACCGAGGATTTATCACGGTAAACAATTTTTCAATTTTTTGCCAATGTATTGTGTCGTAGCCTGAGGCTGAAACCATGCTTCAATTTGAACATCACGGTCGCTGTACCACCTTAACTGTACCATTACTGTCCGTGTCATGCTGAAATACGGTAGTCTGTGGCATTTATGTACGCGGGGCCATGCCATTACGCATGTTTTCTTGGTGCTGCGGGCAACAAAATGCTGACTCGTGTCGAGCATCGACCCAAGCCTGAAGGTCATGTGCAGCTTCCCACTGCACCCTGTTTTCTGGTGGACCAAGGAGCGTCCCAACATAGTAATATATTTCCATTTCCCGAGTCGCTAACGAAAACCGCAAAATTCCTGTGCGTCCTCCAATGTTGTTTTATTGTTTACCTTTAAAACCGCCAGTGTGTGCTCAGCTCAACAATGGCAGCGCACGCGTCCACTAAACAGTATGTCCTTTCATTAATGTTTGAAGTCAGAATGGTAGGACCTCATTATAATTCTTTCCTGAGATCTCACGACAAAATTCCAAATGCAGCAAGGTTTTGCTCAACTTGCCCGCCTAACCGCAAGAGTATGGTCAAACAACGCCGTCTTTGCGTTATAATTTGTTCTTGATAAATTTAAAGTTTGTTATTGCATTGAAAAGTGAACTTTGCAGTGATTTGCTCTACCTCATCCAGGAGTGGTACTTACACCTAAAGGGGATTGCCGCCCCACAAAAGTTACTGAATAGTACACTCCTTCAGGCAGACTGTAGGGCATTTACGCACGAGCATTGAAAACTTGACAGAGAATAACGCAAGTATTTCAGAACACCAAGGCCGAGCTTTTTACAGCAGAGTCTACATTTGGGCGTACCGAAACGTTAACCAGATTGGCGATGTTACAAAGCACCAGCTTCTCATATCTGCCTGGCGTCCTTAGAAGCTATGAGGTGGACTGCGTCACAGAATCAAAACAGAAGCCGGAATTTCAACTGACATGGCTTGGCAGTACCGATGGCTGAATTCCGCTTTGCGTGAGGGCTAATCCTACCATGTTCGTGTAATTTTCCCCGTTACAGCGCAGTTCTCGCGCGTGATGTTTGTGTAACGCTTCTTGTATGCATAATTCATAGCCTGTCGTTTTTTTTTTCGTAAGATAAAACCTGCGCTACATATAACGTTAGTGCATAGACTCGGTGTATTCTGCGCAAACTTTACCTCATTGGCCTTACACTGGAAGATTCTGTACGGGCGCAGAAGGCTTATAAGCAAAACAATTTCTGCATTTAAACATCAACTAAATAAAAAGATCTCATTTTTACGGCCTACGTAATTTTATTGCGGATGTCACAGACACCATACTGCACATGTTGAAATAAAGCAAGTAGTCACGTGAAACTGAGACCATTTAGTGCAATGCCTGCACAATGTGCCGGTGCGTGCAATGTACGTCCCGTATCACGGGCGCAGATTTGCACCACGCGGTCTGCGGATTTTCGCCCAGTTTACAACTTCGCCTGGCACAAATACAATCACAATCAACACCAATATCATGATAGAACCTTAAAGGACCTATTTGAAGACAAAATAAAACCTAGTTCAATTTAATAGCACTAGCCTTTGGTAACTCGCACAGCTCCATTCCAATCACTGACGTTTATTTCAACCGGAGCAATGCAACAAATATCATAAATTTTCAAATTGTGCGCTGCAGTGAAGTAATATGGGCAGGAGGGATGTATATAGGCCAGCTCTCAAACGTACTTATGAGTGCGTTAACTGCGCACGTTAGAATTCAAATGATAAGGTCAATGGAGGCCCCTCTACAATCGCGCAATCATGTTCCTTGGCGCTGAATTAGGTCGTTGGGCCAATCGTACATACAAGATCCGGTGATGTCTTAATGAAATCGCCGCCGGGAAGTGGGCGGGGATTCGCCACTGCTTCAAATGTTTCATTGACTGATTGATGGATTGTAGGGTTTAACGCGCCGTAGTGGAGGGGCTCATGATTAATTTTCCCCACCTGGAGATCTTTAACGTGCGCCGAAATCTTGTACATACGGGCATTTTTGCTTTTCGCCTCCATCAGAAAAGCGGCCGCCGCTGCCGGGAATCGAACCCGCGTCCTCATGCTCAGTAGCAGAACGCCCAATGTTTAATTTATTATGTCGATTATTCCTTTGATTAGTTTGAGATAGAACTGGTATCGTTGTTATTGGGACAAGACAGTCTTTTTAATGAACCTGTCGCGACGGCGACAGAGAGATGAGAAGACACGTCTGCACGCTACAGCGCCGTGGGCCCAAACTGGAGGCCCCGCTTCATTCCACGCTCGTGCCCAGCGCGCACCGCAAGCGCGTGGTCAGCACTCGCCACTCGTGGCTCAGCCCCAGCGTCATCGTTCCTGGAGCGTGCCCGTTTGCGGCAGCAGACGACGCAAGCTGCTGGGGCGCCGCCACATAGCCCCCCCCCTCTTCAGACGGAGTGTCGGCAAAACGGACAGTCTTTGCGCTGGGATGTTCGCGGGTGGGGCTGCGAACGGAGGGGAGAGTGGTGGTGTTCAGGGTGGAGTGGTGGATGGTGGTGTTCAGGGTGGAGTGGTGGATGGTGGTGTCGAAGGCAGGCGGTTCAGCCTCGGTGAAAGCGGGCTTGAGGCGATCGATGGAAACGACAGTGTCGCGGCCGTTAACGCGAACTGTAAACGTCTTTTCGCCGCGTGAAATGACGAGATGAGGGCCGGTGTAGGGCGGTTGAAGTGGCCGGCGGGCACTGTCGACACGGATGAAAACGTATTGGCTGACAGAAAGACTTGGGTGAATAAAAGTTGGTTTTGTGGAACACGGCCGTGGCGGTTGGGGACGGATATAGCTGAAAAACCGGGTTAAATCCTTTACGTAGGATGGGCCAGGAGAGGAAGGGTTATCTTGAGGCTGTGGAGGGACCAGGAAGTCTGCCGGTAATCGCAAAGACGTGCCGTAGACCATTTGGGATGCGGCACAACCAAGATCATCTTTGATGACAGTGCGCAATCCTAGCAGCACAAGAGGAAGGTGAACTGCCCACTGCTCAGGTGATTCGTGAGCCATCAGCGAGGCCTTGAGCTGACGATGAAACCTCTCGACCATGCCGTTGGCTTGAGGATGATAGGCCGTTGTTTTTAGGTGAGTAACACCGAGTAGGCATGTCAAGTGGCGAAAGAGTGTGGACTCAAATTGGCGGCCACGGTCTGTGATAATCTCCGACGGCACGCCAAAACGGGCGATCCACGTCGACATAAGCGTGGAAGCAACAGTCTCAGCCGTAATATCGTCGATTGGAGAAGCCTCCGGCCAGCGGGTAAAACGGTCGATCACTGTCAAGATGTAGCGGCAGCCCTTAGATGGTGGTAGTGGGCCAACAAGGTCCACGTGAATTGTGGAGAACCTTGAGTCCGGTAGTGGGAAAGTAGCCAGAGGCGATGTGGTATGCCGAGAGACCTTGCATTGTTGGCAGGCGAGGCAGGAACGGGCCCAGGTGCGTACGTCAGTATTCATGCCCGGCCAGACGTATCTCTCGGCAATCAAACGCCGTGAGGCACGAACTCCAGGATGAGAGAGACGGTGAATAGAGTTGAAGGCAATGCGCCTGAGAGACGCAGGAAGGTACGGCCGTCTGCGGCCTGAGACCGGGTCAATGTCGCAAACGATGCTGATTCCCGAATCAGGGCATAGAATGTCCTCGAGTTGCAGAGAGGAGCTGTTTGAAGAACGTAGAGTTCGGAGCTCCTCGTCATCGCTTTGAGCTTGGGCCAACTCCTGAGAACTGAAACCGGGGCGCTGTATGGCGGAAATACGGCTAAGGGCGTCGGCTGGAATGTTGTTAACTCCCTTGACATGCCGAATGTCCGTCGTAAACTCTGCAAGATAAGCCAAATGTCGCGTCTCTCGGGGAGAATATGTAGTCTTCGATGACTTGAAGGCGTTCGTAAGAGGCTTGTGATCGGTGAAGATCACGAAGCTGCGGCCTTCGAGGAAAAAGCGGAAATGCTTCACAGCGAGGTATGCCGCCAGGAGTTCCCGTCCGAAAGTGCTGTACCGTTGCTCAGTGGGAGAAAGCTTCTTCGAAAAGAAGCCGAGCGGGTGCCAGCTGCCGCGGATGTGCTGCTGAAGTACACCTCCAATCGCACAGTGGGAAGCATCTACCATCAGGCTTGTGGGAGCGTTGTGGCGCGGTTGCACGAGGAGGGTAGAAGAGGCCAGGCGCTCCTTGATGGTAGTGAATGCGCTATCAGCGGCTTCAGACCATTCAAGACTGCACTCGGGAGACTTGGGAGTTTGAAGGAAAGTTTCGAGAGGTTGAACAATGGCCGCACATTCCGGGATGAACCGTCGGTAATAATTCACCAGCCCTAGGAAACGGCGCAGTTGGCGCAAGGACTCAGGTCGGGGAAAGTCGATTATGGCCTTCACTTTGTCTGGCAGAGGGCGAATTCCATTGCAGTCAACGAAATGACCGAGAAACTCCAACGACGGCAACCCGAACGCACACTTGTCGCTATTAAGGATGAGGCCATGCTCTGCTAGGCGTTCGAAAACTATCCGCAGATGGTGCAGGTGCTCAGATAGCGATGAACTGGCGACAAGAACGTCATCTATGTAGGCGAAAACAAAAGGTAGACCACGGAGGACGACGTCTATGAAGCGCTGAAAAGTCTGAGCTGCGTTGCGTAACCCGAAAGGCATTCGAGTGAATTCGAAGAGGCCAAACGGTGTAATGATGGCAGTTTTCTTGACGTCATCCGGGGCTACAGGGATTTGGTGGTAGGCTTTTTGGAGGTCAAGCTTTGAAAAGATGGTACATCCACTGAGGTTATTGGTGAAGTCCTGTATATTAGGTAGGGGGTACCTGTCGGGTACAGTGGCCACGTTCAGGGAGCGGTAATCACCACAGGGTCGCCAGTCTCCTGATTTCTTCGGGACCATGTGTAACGACGAGGACCAGTTGCTCGATGACGGGCGAGCAATGCCGATTTCAACCATGTGGTGAAATTCCTGTTCCGCGATTTTATGTTTCTCTGGAGCCAGTCGACGCGCCACGGCGTGCGTAGGTGGACCGGTGGTGATGATCTGATGAACGACGTCATGCTTCACTGGCTTTGTCCAGTCTGGAGGGGCAGTCAGGGAAGGAAACTCGTTCAGCAATTCCCGGTACGGAGAAGGTAGGTCGCAAAGAAGCGTGAATGCGAACGGATGGACTGGAGACGATTTGCCGATGACAGAAAGGCCGGTTGTGGCGTCCAGGATTCTTTTTCGGGCCATGTCAACCAGGAGGCCGAAGTGCGAAAGGAAATCGGCTCCTAGAATGGCGTGACTCACGTTGGCCACGAGGAAAATCCAGCGGAACGCACGGCGTAGGCCGATGTTTACCATCAGGGATTTTTTTCGGTACACGGGAATGCTGGACTTGTTAATAGCTTGGAGATGGCACAGTGGTGCTTGAGTGCGGTCACAGGAATTAGCGGGGAGCACACTCACTTCAGCACCAGTGTCAACTAGGAAACGTTGACCACTGGTTGCATCTGTGACGTAGAAGAGGCGACTGTCGCTGGCTTGGGAATCGGTCGCCGCCGCTAACGATCCCTCGCCTCGTTTCCCGGCCAGCCGCAAGGACGGGTGCAACGTTGCGCCGCTGCACCGAAGCGGCGATGGTACCAGCACAATGAATCAGGGTGTTGAGGTGGCTGGCGCGTTGTGCCTTCCTGGCGAAATACTTGCGGAGACGGGGTACGGCGAGAAGGGCCAAACCGGCGAGCTCGAGAGTTGCGAGGCGGCGGCGAACTGTAACCAGCCGAGGCGACAAGCTCCTCCAAGTTTTGCATGCGCTCTCGGAGAGCGGCGAGGTCGTCGGATAGCGGTGAGGGCAAAGGAGCAGCAGGCGCCGCCACGGTGGTATGGTCGGAAGATTGAGCGGATGCCACCGTGGACAAAGGCGGATGCAACGTGGCGACTTCCATTATCTTGTCAGCATGCGCGGCCAACGCGGATAAGGGAAGGTCAGAAGCAGTCGCGAGGATCATCTGCACAGAAGAGGGGAGCCGTCGCAGGAAAAGTTCCTTCAACAAACGGGAGTCCGTGGCAGAAGGTGCGTCGCCGAGCAGGGTTTGCAGTTCGTGAAGGAGCTGCGAAGGTCGACGGTCACCCAACTCCTCTGCAGAAAGCAGCCCCTGGAAACGCTGCCGTTCCGAAGGGCTCGTGCGGCTCAAGATGGCAGCCTTCAACGTGTCGTAAGGGTTCGTGGTAGGCGGGTTGGCAAGGATGTCACGAACCTCAACCGCGATCTCAATAGGCAGTGACTGTTGTAGATGGTTGAAGCGGGTCTCTTGCGACGTGATGTGACTCACTCGGAAGCTTGCCTCGGCTTGAAGGAACCACACGTCGGGGTGCTTAGGGGGGCAAACGGCAAGCGACGGCGGAGATGCCAGGTGAAGAGGCAGCGGAGGACACAGAAGGACCGCTGGCGTCGCGGGGAGGGTCCATTCTGAGTACGTGGCTCCGCTGCAACGTCCGGGTCACCAATGTCGCGACGGCGACAGAGAGATGAGAAGACACGTCTGCACGCTACAGCGCCGTGGGCCCAAACTGGAGGCCCCGCTTCATTCCACGCTCGTGCCCAGCGCGCACCGCAAGCGCGTGGTCAGCACTCGCCACTCGTGGCTCAGCCCCAGCGTCATCGTTCCTGGAGCGTGCCCGTTTGCGGCAGCAGACGACGCAAGCTGCTGGGGCGCCGCCACAAACCCAACATGTATTTTATCTTCATAGCCTTTAAGGGCGCTTGCAAACTGCCGCGCTTTTTTTTTTCTTTTGGTGGGGGGGGGGAAGGGGGGGTCGAGAACAACCTTAGCCCCCCCCGAACAAAAATCCTGGCTACGCGCCTGCTCTACACCATTTTCCTTGCTAGAGGTGGGCGCCGCCATTTGCTTTTTCTGACCGGATGCCAGCGCCGTCTATGAAGCGACCGCCGAAACTGCTCGGTACCCGTGCATTACCAAGTGAACTGTAGTGGTTTGGCGTTAAGTTAGCGGTTGCAGTGCTTGTGTGTGTGTGTTCTGTTTTGTTTTCATCATCTGCGGACGGATTTTAGGTCTTAATTGGCTGTCAGAGCGGAAAATGCCGGTCCCGGCTGTTGCGAGCAGCAGTAGCAGAGTGGTGGTGGTGCCGGTGGTGCTCCGCAGTTCCGCGATGCAAACGTACCGGTATGGCACCGACTGACATAGAAATCGATATCGGGGAGTAAATACGTGTTTTCAATGCCACCGTGCTTGTTATTTTCACCGATTAGTCATGTTTACGGAAGCGCGGATGCCGAATGCGAAGCGCGCACAGCATATGTGGGTCACGGTGATCCGTGCTGCGCGCGATGGACTTTTGACGAGGCGATTGCTACGCTGTTGACATTGCAATGTAATATAATCTTTCTTAACTAGACTTATGACGGTTTCTGACGAAACGAAATTACCTGGGCGGAAAAATAGCACGACCGCACAACCAGTCAAATTACTATTCGAAGGTTGAGCAGAAGAGTCGACGTTCGGGCGAGTTAATATTGGTTGATCATGATCGTGATCATGATTGACATAACTCTGCTCAGCGCATGTGGCCTGTCGCTCGGAGCCCACCTTTGTGAAACCGCTGCTTGCACCACAAATGCTTTACGCGACCAGCAGTAACTGTTTTGCAATTGTAATTAGATTCCGTGAACCCGCAAAAAGATTAGAAGCGTTTCCTTGGACCACGTTGTGAACAGGTTGAGCTGTTTTCCAAATGCAGCGTTCACGAGTATCTCGAGCTGCGTTTCCACATTGAGCTGCCTGCTTATCCTGCTATCGACCAGCAGTGCGCGATGGAGAAAGTTATCCTTTCATATCGTTTGGCAGTGGAATGCGTTGGCCTGAAAAAAAGTAAACCAAACGCCGTGATTTTAAAGGTTAGATTAGATGAAAAGGGGATTGTTTAATGACAATCGGCTGTAATGACCAAACAATATCTGGTATTTTAAATTGAATACAAGGAACCAGAAGTTATTGTAACGTTGTATTGTATCGGCGCTCGTGAAAGATCCCCAGGTGGTCAAAATTAACCCGGAGCCCTCCACTACGGCGCGGCTCATCACCCATGAAGCGTCGGGGCGTCAAACACCATAATGAATCAATTAATCAATCAACCAATCAATCAATGCTGTATTGTAAAGGATAAAGTTGCTTCTAACAATTCAGGGGGTTCCATTCCCTGTCGCAGCTTTGCGTGTGATAAATGGATTTTGCTCCGTCTGCTTGCCTTCCAAGTGCACCCAACAAACCCTGGAGTTGGTCGTTGGTACAAAGTCGTTGCAATTTATCAACAGCATCTACCAATATCTCAACTCGGTGTGTGTTGGGAAGCGATGCAGCGAAAAATTCCCCGCATTTCCCCGAGGGGAAGAATGTGAAAGTGCGAATGCACGAGTTGAATTTGCGCGGTTCGGTAATGTTCGCGAAAGAGAGATCACACACACACACACAACTACAAAGAAAGAAAGATGCATTTATTCATAGACACCTATTTGTGTTGTCGTTGTACTTGATAGCGAGAGCGGATCTCAGCTTTGAAATTTCGTGTCAGTACTCCTTTAAGCAGGTGCATTAGCCCTTCTCACGCCCGATTCTTGGCCAATCCCCCACGTGGGTATGTGCCATGTCAGCGGCCAGGCAGCGCGCGCCCATCTCCCCCCGTTGCCAAGGAAGACGAAGAGATTCCTGGCCAATCCCCCACGTGGGTACGTGCCATGTCAGCGGCCAGGCTGCGCGCGCCCATCTCCACGTGCGCGGACATCGCCGGTGGACGCAGGTTCAGGGTCGCTGAAGAAGTGCATTGCACTTAAAACACGCCGCAACCACACTGCATTTTCTCCAGGCAGTGTAGTGCACATGCGTGCTGTCAGCGACTGTTCCTTGCTTTCTCTGGTTGTTCAATAGCCTACCACTGCGCAGTGCTGACCGAGCGACGTTTGCGCCTTGAACGGCATCGCAGCATTGGCTAAAACAGTTGAAAGTTCCGCAAAAACTAAGCAGGCGGTGCGAAATGCCCTGAACTACGCAGCGGAGCACACTGCGCCGAGGGATGTTAGCAGCTCAGTGCGCACAGGCAACACTGGTCGGCCGCCGAGAGAACTGGTTTGAGAGTATTTTCCTCCTTTCCCGGATGCTTATGGAAAATGGTGTATAGGTCAATGGCGAGGGTTGGGCCGCAGCGCTTCGAACTACAAGCATATCGGGATAGCGGGCGCGGAACCCTGATTGGTCGATTCTAAACACGCTGATTGTTTGGTTTACAAGCGGATGTGGCGTCATTTTTTTTTCACTGGGGAAAGACGCGTTGTTTTGACCTCCGACGTTTGCGGCATGTTTATTTTTCTTCGGCATGGCGGGTTCGTCGAGTGCTGCTCCCACAGATGAGGATTGTCGGATCTGCTCTGACTGCGACAAGGTGTTTTCGCACCGAAAAGGCATGCTTAAACACGAGAGAAACGTGCACCACAAAGAGGGGACAAGCTCAAAAAGCCACATGAAGTGTGACAAATGCGGTCACCGCGTTGCAACTTTTGATAACCTCGTCCACCACAGAGCGATGCACGATTTCGACGCTGAGATTGTGCAACTGGTCTTGGGCTGCGCCGAAGGTAAGAAAACTTGGAATAGTTTGCTTTTATTTCGCCTGCGTTAATCCGCTTCATCTAGTATTGTGCCCAGTGATTTAAAGGAGCCATGAAGACAAAATACAAGTTGGGTTTATTAGAAAGACGGCTTAGTCCCGATAACAATGATGCCAATATCACCGCAATCTTCGAACAAATAACGGAGATATTAAAGAAAACGTGCGAAGCAGTCGCGACCCCCTAGCCAATTTCCCCCAACTTTTCTATGACGTCACGGAATCTTGTTCCTGCGATTGGCGGCCGCCTAACTGACCTGTCGCGACGACACATGACTGGACGTCTGTAATGGGGCCTCTAGTTCCATTTGACCGCATCACTTGAATGCTAACGTGCAGTTAATGCACTGAAAATTATATTTTATTGTTGGCCCGTATGACGTCATTCTTGCTCATAAGACGTCACTGTGGTGCTAAATTTGAACGTTTTTAAATACTTCTTGCTTTTTTTTCGTTAAAAAACGATATTTTATAGCTCTAATGGAACTGAATGAGATTGTGAATCCTAGTTCTTTCAAATTAAACGAAGTTGTATTTTCTCTTCATGGCTCCTTTAAGGCCTCTTATCGCACGTGACCTTGAATAGCTGTGAGCAGCGTTTAGAAGTAAGAAAATGTAAATATGAGCGAAGAGACATTCGTATTTAATTGAATGGTTAGATAGAAACGATGACTTCATTGTTTTATTTGCGACTGTGTTAGAAAATTTGGTTAGGCTTCAACGTAGGGCTATCAAGTATCAAGTCCACGCTCAGCGACGTTGCAATTAATGCAGGGCGGTATCTTTCCTGCTGTTAGCTAAACTGAATCAAATGAAATGTAAATGTGAGCCGACGTATATTCGTCACTGTGTAAAATCAACCTCCGCTTGCTCCATGTTGTGACTGTTCCAAATTTCTAGGCCTAACGTATTAGCATGGTAACGTTCGCAAGTGGCAGTTGCACGCATTCACCATATTACAACAATATTGCGACGCGGAGTCGTGGTTCTGGCGAGTTGGTACATCACTGCAAGGGTTTAAAAGTGCCGCAAAGACGGCGGACCGAAACGGAAGACGCACAGCGCACGGTGTGTCGTTGTGTTTCGGTCCGCCGTCTTGGCGGCGCTAAAAAAAATCTTGGAATCAAGGCACCGCGACAAAATAGAGAGTTTTAGCATAGCGTTACCGTGTTTGCGGCAGTCGACTGTGCATGCGCGAGAGTTAACGTGAACGGTAACTTACCGGCACAGGCTTTCCGTCGCCAGCGAGCTTCCTTAGCAGACAAAGTGTACCGTCGCGTATTGAATACAGCAAATACAGTGCGCTGGGCGCTTTATGCTTGGTGCAGCCTATGAAAGTAATCTTACTTGATGCTGTTTATTACGTCTTCGGGTCTTCCCATGGTGAGGCTGCAGTGTTATGCTGCATCTGGCAGTGTGCCAGACCACTTTTCTCTTAGCAGAGTCTGCCTGCTTCAGAGAGCGCGTCTCCTAGGTGGCAGATAGGGAGGCTCCTACCAAGGAGATTTCAACCAGCACAACATATGCTTCATTTAAAAAACTCAGCCTGCACATTCCTGTTTGGTAAAAGATGGCAGTATCATTAAGAATAAATGTGTTGTTGTAATTATGGTATGCACTACACTTGCATTCAAATTGCATGTCATCCCGCGCTGGTAATCTTTGGACTGAAAACTGGACTGGGTGGTTCATTTAGGTTGGCCCAAGCATATTGCAAGTCAAGCCCATGCCTCTGCTTGGTAGGAGTGGTGCTTGCACCCGCGGACCAACAGGTGACGGGGCAATGAAAGCTAGTGCCCTGTGTTCTGCCACAGAAATCGGTGTTCTATATCATGCTTATGTGTGCTCATGCCGTCAACTTAGCCTGTTTCGGAGCTGAAAATGTTGCTCTGGACTGCCTGTATGTTTTCTTGCACCCCTCATCCAGTGCCCGTTTCTCCGGTATGGTGCATACCCAACCCTGCCTGAGCCCGTTAAGCTCCAGAGGACTTCCACCCTGGGCCATGGCCCACAATGGCCCACCCGGTGCTGCAGCCCCGTCCACTCACGCTTCGGTAGCATGCTGCCATGGGTTCTTTTTGGATAGCCGAGGGGGTGGGGGGATTCGGTGCTGCTACAATTGATCACGGCTAAACTAGCAGTGCTAGAAGAGGCCAACTGTGGGGATAGATATTCTTGTAGAACAGAAAATGCCTGCTTTTGCTTACGCTGTCTAATCTTTAAAAAAAAGAAGCAACACCTGGGCCATGAAGCACAGCATAGTGGAGGGCTACGGACTAATTTAGACAACCTGGGGCTATTTACGTGCACCGTAATCTTGACACAACGGCACCATCGTATTTTGCCTATTTATTCCCCGCAATTACAGCCTGGCGGTCCTCAGTTACTGCATGGTGCAACCCTCCTTAGCTTGTCATGCTGCCAAAGCATGCTACAAAAGAACTCGTGGCCTGCTCAGATTGGTGTTTGGGTTTCACTACATTTTTTTTTCGCTTGCTAGGAGTAGACCACATTCACAGGCACTACAAAAATTTCAGTGCCTTGGAATCTCGCCACTTTTGCCTGCAGTTGGATGTGCACTACGTGCTTGGGGATGTGCACTACGTCCCCAAACGTGCTAGGCTTTTTTGCGAGATGAGAACAAACTCGTTTATTACCTGTCAGTATGGTCACTCATGCTGTATGTGTTTCATTTTTCTGTATTCAGCAAGTTCCTGTTGTCATGAAGATGCTCCATCCCCATTGCCTGCTGCGCCTGTTACTGGACAAGTCACTGGTGCTCCAAGAACTTTCATTTTGAGCTGTGAATGCAACACTGAGGGAGCTGAAGGCATGTTGAGAATTGTGTCGCCTGGGCTGCAGTTGGTGTTTCCCTTATTGCTTGAGATGTGCACTAATAGGAGTGTTGCCACACTACCTTGGCAATGGGGCCTACACTGTATTTATACGAATCCAAATAAACATGATTTATTTATCTGGAAAGTGCTTCAGAGACATCTCTTTGCTGCAGACAGCAATATAGGCCAGGGTGAGAAGTGGGAACTATTGAGTGATGGTGGAGGCTGCCACGAGAACACCTCATTTGAAAGACTGGCAACAGTACCGCTTGATTGAAACTTCTTGGATTCTTGGATTGGATTGGAAACTTCTTGGATTGGATTGGATTGGAACCGTGGAACTTCTGCAACTTAATTTCCACGTGGTGGTTCATTGTGCACCTGCAGCATTCCAAGAAAGATGGCATTCATGCTGGTTTGCATGATGGAAATGTGAGGGTTTTCTGGGTATTTCACAGCTGTGTCAATTTTTGAGCATTACAATGGGAACCTTGATGGAGCCAACATTTCCACAAGAGGAAACGCCTTCAGATAACTCCCCTTGTCAAAGCAATGGCTCAACAGTTATTCCTAATGGTGTGTTGATAGATAAGCACTTTCAGTGTGTTACAAATTTTTTTATTCGCTAATGATCAACCAAGCAACCAGGTCGTCCTAACGTGGTAGCCTTATGATTAATTTTGTTTATTCAGAAAGAAACTGATGCTTATCAAGGGTGTGTGCAATGCAGTGGTTTGTAAGTGTTTCGAGAACCATCATGAAACCCAATAAAAGGCAACCAACCTCAAGACATCAGAGATCAAGGCGCTTGTTTTCAAGCAAAAGGAGCTTACATAGTAGCCCCCTAACTTTGCGGTATCCTAAATGGTAGAATGCAGCGCACATTAACAGGTAACAGAATAAAGTCTCTCAACAAAATGGCTTGGTGCAGGTTGGTTTCCATGGCCATTTTTAGTCACGATGACTAATCTTTATGCATAATCAGCCTCCTACGGTCCACTGCACCACAAAGGCCCCTCCCACAGAATTCAAATGCATGCTCTGTCATCTGAATCCATTCCTTTCTCTGCAGCGGCAAGAGTACAGTACAGACAATATTCATGCAGCAAGCACACACAAGTAAAATTGGCCAACGAAGTATTTGTGCCAAAGCAGCAGCAAAGCCTAGAATTATAACGGGGGTCAAAAACACTGCAGCAACTGCATTTAATTGCAGAATGCGTGAGATTTCCGAGATGCACTGTAAAGCTTACAACATGCCAATGTAAACTGCCCTAAAGCTCTGATGCAGAACAGCAGCGAGTAGAGAGCTATTGTAAAGCTAATAATGAGGATGTCGTGCAATGAAGTGTGCATGTCTCGTACAAACATCTGCACTGCTATTCTTGAATCCTGATTTTAGAGGACACCTTGCAAAATTGCTAGCCATAATTACTTTGGTTACGGTTAGCTAATGCTTAACAGTATATATAGTATCTACATGCAGCATTGAGTAAATGGAAGCAAGTGTGGCATCTTCTGTGCAAATCAGCGGTTGCCGAAATAAACAATGCGGTATGGCTATTAGCAGCAAATTTCCCTAGGGCAGAGGACACGCTGAGGCTTCATTGATTGCAGGGTTTAACGCGCAGACGCAATGCAGGCAATGAGGCGCGCCGTAGTGGAGGGCTCCGGATTAATTTTGACCACCTGGGGATCTTTAACGTGCGCCGAAATCTCGCACACACGGGCGTTTTTGCTTTTCACCTACATCAGAAAAGCGGCCGCCGCGGCCGGGAATCGAACCCGCGATCTTGAGCTCAGCAGCGCAACACCTTAGCCACTGAGCCACCGCGGCGGGTGGCGCTGAGGCTTCATGAACTGGATGGAACAAACCATTTCTGATTCGTGTTTGGGAGAAGGTGTACATGCAAGTCGAGAATTTCGAAATTAAGAGCATATAAAAAGACAGTGCAACTCTCGGCCTAGAGCGAGCACAAATAATGGCTGCATGTTTATGCACACGGTTAGCTGCCTGTACTGCAATGAATGGGCAAGTAGTTTTCTCCACCACCTATTCACCAAGTAGGGTTTTATGCTGACCATACCACTAGAGAGAGCAGGTTACGGGGTGACAAGGGTTGGCTGCAGCGAATCCCGCATGGCAAGCAAATATGTGGCCCTGAAAAGGGCCGTTTCAATAAGTCGATTGTCTTCGGTGGCGCCTCGTTGCACCTCAGCACGGCGAACAGTACTGCAGGCAGTCGTTCCTCTCGTGGCCCTTGGCTCCACAGCGGGAGAAGGTGTACTTGGCACCAGGTGCAGCTCGTTCTGGCGAGAGAAGGTCCCGCCCATACCGCCTGGCCAGCGCCTTCACAAGGATCGCGGACATCTCGTCGATGCCACGATCCCTGGACACGTGGTATACATCCGCCGCAAACAGGGACTGCTTCGGCTGTTTGGTCGCGTTCAGGAAACCGTGCTGCGCACAAATTCAACAAGAAAGCAAGCAGACTGTCAGGGCAAATGCAAGCACACTTCACAGTACAGATATTTGGTGTTTGGTAACAACAGGACTCGCCAAGAAATGCGAAGAAGGCATCGGCTCACTACTAAGTTCCTTTTTAACCATGTATGCAAACATTTAGTGCGACTCTCTGCCATAAATAGGTTCTTTTTATGCCCCTGCTACACTAGGTTTTGAAATGCCATTCGGCTCAAATGACATTCGAGCCAAATAAGCACCAAAAGAGACATTTGAGATTTCAAATGCCATTTCTAGCCCTCGCACGCAGCGTCTTCGATCGGCAATAAAAGATATAATACTTCCGTACGTAAAACAAACAAAATATTTGCTTGTTGAACTTTGTTCACTGCTGATTTAC
Organism: Haemaphysalis longicornis; assembly: GCF_048455015.1. Lineage (NCBI taxonomy): Eukaryota > Metazoa > Arthropoda > Arachnida > Ixodida > Ixodidae > Haemaphysalis > Haemaphysalis longicornis. The sequence continues at coordinate 180,458,558 of NW_027526335.1, forward strand.
TTAAAATATGAAAAAAACATATTTAATACTATCAAAACCAGTGGGTCAGTCGCCAAAAAAACTACGCAAGACAGCCGCCACTTTAGAGTAAAAACTGGTGCCTCTTCTAATTTGACATCATTTTACTGCCTCAGACTGCTCCTAAATTTGATCGTAGTATTATTGTACGAAAACGGAACGGGGCGACAACAGTGCCACTACAGCACGGCGAGCAATTGTGAAATCTTTCAAATACCATCGAAATTGTAGTGTAGCACGGCGGATGCTGAATGACATTCGAAGCACCCCATTTGGTTCAAATGACATTCGGACCCTAATGTAGCCGGGGTATTAAACCATGTAGCAAACATTTAGTGACACTCTGCCATTACTAATTTTGTCAGGCGGACTTCTTCAAAGTTTCATACAAAGTGGGACTTTTAGCTCCTATTTCCGACTCTATAAACGTACTTCAGTGCAAACGCTAGGGGGTACGGCAAGTTTGATAACATGCATTTCGAGAACACAGCGATGTCGCAGGCGAAGCACGTGGTCGGTCAACATGTTTTTACAACAAAATGGTACCTTCTATACACATACTTTCACGCAAAACTGGCTAAATTTGTATACAATTTCTAATTTTTAAAGCCCCGTTAGAAATAGAGTTATACGTAGCCACTAGAGTACAAAACCATACACGTTCGGCGTTCAGTATGTAGACGTCCCGCATACGCTTCAGGGTGGCCGTTAGCTTCCTGTTCAGTGGAACAGGAAGCTAACTCGAACGAGTGGAACTCGCGCTTGCCGACTGGAAGCAACGAGGCAACACCGTGAAGACGTACACGGCAGGAGCCACCTTGCGCTGCAGCTGGGTCACCAGGGCCTACAACACAAACAAGGCGACATTTGATGTCCATCCCGCCTTCACACACAAACAAAATAGTGCGAGTGTTTCCTCTGTACACACCTTGATGCTGTCACATATCCGCTGGGGATCTGCGCCGGTCCGGTCTAGATCGTTCCCCTAACATAGAGAACGGCGAAATCTGCCGGCCGGCAACGCAAGCGCGACACGGCTTCGGACAGCCGGGGTGTGTTGTTGCCACCGAAGCTAAATGTACATGTCTCCACAAACGGCAACAAGCGCAGCCGCAACCTGCACGTGAATTTGAGTTGGGTGTCGCCAACTAAAACTCAACGTAATGACATCACTCGAACCTGGCTGCCCGGCGTTGCAGAAAGGATGAACCACAGAACAGAGACCGTCCTCTGCACTCACGCCTCAGGCTGCCAAATGACTGCCCTGGCGAGAGAAAAAAAATCAAACGTCACATCCGGTTAATGTGTGTGTGACGTCATTTTAACGGACCAATCAGGGTTCCGCGCCTGCTGTCCCGATATGCTTGTTTCGAACTAGCGGCGATGAAAGGTGGGAACTATACCCGAAGCGCACGCCGTATGAAAGTGCGCGCCCGCCGTTCCTCCAGCCTGGCCGTGCCCTTCAGTGTGTGGTTCTTGGCGGCGCCATAGGGGCGCTGCAGGCCGTAGCTTGAATACCCTGATTTGCGTGCCGTGCCGTGCCGCGCGAAGCTGTGGGAGCTGGCAGCGCGCGCGTTGAAGACACTGCCAGCTCCCACAGCTTCGCGCGGGGTGGCACGGACAGAATGAGATAAGAGGCGCTGCCCAAACACAAACTACAGGGTAGCTTGTGATGTGACAACCCAGCCGATATCTGCAAGTAATAAGCTAAGTAGATGCGGGTTTTAATAGAGTAACGCTTTTTAAATGCAGAGAATTTCAGTAACTCACGATGTCATCCGCGTTGACGTCCGTAGGCGTCCGTAGTCTTAGTCCACACCCCTCCCCCTACACTATATAAAAAAATACTATCCGGCGCCTGGTTTCGATCCCTCGACCCTGCGGGCGGAACGCAAGGTACATGGTGCTCTACCCACTGCGCCACAAAGCCGACACAGAATGGGAGGTTACGAACGCGCCTTATATCCTTGACTCATTCAAATTACTGCTGACGAGCGCTCTCTCGTCAGCAGTTGCCACAAGTGCAACAACATTAACGTAACTCAAACTACTTAACGTCGTGCGCCCCCGGAAATGCTCCGCATGTGATCGTGCCCCTCGCGAGGGGGATGTTTCACTGCGTCGCCATGCGAACAGTTTGCCATTATAGTTTCCGTCCGCTCCGGTCGGTGTCGCCACGGTTCAAACCACGGCAGGGGAGCTGCGCGGGCGTTCGTTGATCGGCGTGCGTTTCCTTTTTTTTACTCTAATCGCATGCCGGACCTCGTCATTCGCCAAATTCGCCCCCTTGGTCATGCTGATTGGTCATCTGAGGTGTTGCGGTGAAGCGCACCTGCTACGATTTCTTAGAGAGTGTATACAGACATCAGCGCAGTCAACATCTTCGTCCTCTTGCAAGTCCGGGACACACAAACGCGTGCACGTTCTGTCCTTACTGTGACGCCATTGCAGTGCGGCATTCTCTCGACAGTCCGCGCGCTTGCCGCACACCGTCCCAGTGTAAATATCTACTTCAAAACGTGCATCTGACCACGTTTAAGAGGTACAGAACGCGAATACCAGCCATCAGGTCGACACCGTGACGCCTGTCTGTCATACCGCCGCTCGCTGGCAGAACGTTGACCGCTGTCAGAACCTAGTGATGCATTATGCGCAACAAGGAACAATGGCCTGATTTTACGAGCGTAGCACTGGATTGTTTTGCTCACAGACACGAAAATTCCACGGCACCCTAGCCATATACAGATCCGCTGTAATTTGAGAGAAGACGGCGCAGCATCAGCCAGCGGGGGCGCCCACGGAGGCGTGCTTACGCGTCGTCTGCTTCCGTCGTCTGCGTCGTCTGCTTCGCGTCGTCTGCTTCCAGCAGCAGACGACGCGCATTGGAACGGCCACCGTCATGCATTTTTCTCGCTGGATTTTGTTGGTGCGATCATGGTTTCTCGGAAGTGTATGCAGGTCAAAAGTTGAATGAACGCTTTCTTTCAGGGTTTGCGTAGCTGCAGCCCATAGGTATAGGCCTTGAAGCATAACTGTGCACACGTTTTTTTTAAATTGTAGGTTCACACTATTGCGTCTCTGAACTGAAACAAAGTTTTTGAACGTCGAAGGAACATCCCTGTTTCGAGGCATGCCCAAAAAATAAGTTTACATTGAGGGGAACGTTCAAGGTCTTTTCTTCTCCCGCCGAGGCATGCGCGAGAACAGCCTCCGTAGTGGCTACAACTTTCGAAGTTCTTCTTTCGTAATCAATTATTGCGTACCCAAATGTGTATGTAGCACGTTTTTTTGTGTATGTAGCACGTATGTAGCACACATGCTCGCAGTGTGGGATTGGCAGACAAAAGAATCTATTGAAGCTTCCCGTTGAACAGTCGTTGTCGGTAGATGGAGCTGTGCATGATTTTGTCCATTTTTTTTTAATTTTTGGTTTTTCAAAATTCTTTCTGACCAATTGTCTCCATTTACGCTGTTATAACAATTAAAGTTGTTGCTTCAGCCAAATCGCAATTTTTGGTGAAATGCACGGCGTTACACGGTATCCCATTGTAGCTGTTTCCATTTTTCTTATTTCTTGGTTTTTGAAAACTCTGTCACCAACAATCATCTACGTTTACGCTATAAAATCGATAAAATGTGTTACTTCCGCCAAACCTGCGTTCTTTTGGAAATGCAGGTTGCTACAGCTTTCCCGAGTTTCGCTGTTTTTTTCTTTGTTTCTTATATTTTTTTGGTTTTTCGAAATTCTGTCCAAACAAATATCTCCCTTTAGGCTATCAAATCGATTAGACTGTTACTTGTTCCAGGTGTGAATTTTCGTGGAAATGCAGGGCGCTAGACAATTAGACATTTTCGCTATTTTCTTTCTATTTTTCTTAGGTTTTGGTTTTCTGAAATTCTGTCCGGCCTTATATCTCAATTTAGGTTTTTATAACTATTTGAGTGTTACTGCTGCCAAATGGGCATTTTTGTGGAAAGGGAGGGTGCTACACGGTTCACCATTTTTGCTATTTGGTTATTTATTTCTTAGTGTTTCAAAATTCTCTCGAACCAATAAACTCTAGCTATGCTATTATAACGATTCAGAGTGTTAATTTCGCAAAATCTTAATTTTTGCGAAATGCCGAAAGGCTGTATGCGTATTCCAAAGCTGACGAAAGGTATTACGACACACATGAGTCTCCATTCCAGCTTGTACTTTCCATAGAACAGCGTTTATTTTCATGTTAAGATGAGTACCTAGATTCGTTATGTGATTTGTCAATGACGCGAGATATAACGGTGCCTTCGACACTTTCGGCAGTGTTGTCCTCGGTTGTTGCATTTTCCGCGACGGCCTTTGCCGATACAAAACTTATTTTCTTCGTCGCATAAGCGGTTACCCTGTTGTATGCAAGGGTTCGCCTTCGATGTTTCATCACTACCGGGTCTTCGGCCTCCCGGAAGTATTCTGCATCTTCGTTTCCACCGACGGCGTCACTGGCCGACTCAGTGAGTGGGATGGCCTCGTAATCTTCGTATCCGTCCTCTCCCGGCGGCGTCGCGCGCGCTGTGTCTTTTCGGCGCAAGTCTTGCGTGTCGTTTCTTTTTTCGGTGCTAGCGTTCCCGCTGACTGGTGGTACGGCCACGGTGACATTGCCATACGCCGCAGAAGATCTGGATAACATGACCTTGGTGAGGGAGAGCAGAACGACCACGGCCATTCCGAAGACCCCGCTACCGATGATTAGGTTTAGACGACGCTGCCTGGCTCGCTCAGTGTTTCGCGGAACTCTCGAGGACGCATCCGTCCCGGTTTTGCTGTAGGCCGTCGGGTCCTGGCGCACATGGTCGCCTTTGGCCGCTCCACCAGCTGCGGGAGATTTGGCCGGTGCTTGCATCCCAGGGCCGCCGCGAGTAGAACCACAGCGGCCACCACGAGGAATAGTGGGCGGGAAACCAGTGAGGACACCGCCTGGAGTGTGTGCCCGGATCCCTGGGCACGCATCCTGGGGACGTCGTACAGCGTCGTCCTCGTCGAAAAACGGGTCGTCGATGGTTTGTAGGGTCTTCTGTGCGACATTTTTCGGTGAGGCGTTTGGCTTGCCCGTCTCCATGACGGTGGTGGTGGTGGTGGCCCATAAAGTGGCGCATACCCACTCAGGGGGATTGGCCAAGAAGAGTGTTTTTTTAACTAAAAAACCAGATAGGCAAAAAGGTGCAGTCGAAGAAAGAATTTAGAATATAGGTTGAAGACAGAAATAGAACATGACGGACTCGTGCTTTGTTACTTCTGCTTCATCTACGTCTGGAACTAAACGGTTGTTGTTGACCTGCAAACAAACATGCATACCTGCATGTCAGCTAAAGAGGATTGGCCATGAACGGGGTTGATTCAAGTAGAGAATCGAATCAATCAAAACTAATTGTGAAGAACACAAGCAAATCTATAGATGGAAACGGAAACAAAATGAATGAGCAAAAGAGAGCGCCAGAAATGAGAAACATTAGAAAAGACAGGCCTACTACAGCATACGGGCCATCTCCGAAATAAATGGATACAAGCTGTGGACCACATCATACACACAGTGGCCAATCTCTGTGCCTTCAAAATGCATTAACACAGCAGTAGTTACTTACAACCATAGGAACCGCAGGATAGCCTATAGTAATCTTCTTCGTGGTTTCGAGAACCACCGGCAAAACATGAAGAAATGGTTATATGTGTGATGTCTCCATAAAAGTGGCTCAGTGTGGAGGTATTCAGTCCTACGAATATATGTGCTTATTAAAGCGGGAGAGAATAAACATTCATTGCTGCAAACGGTTGTGGTTGAGCCACAAACGTTTCCTCAAATGAATTCCAACTCATTGCCAACTCGGTAGCGCCAGTTGACCTCAGTCTACGTACCCTTGGGCTTTTGTCGACCAGAGGAATCTGGTAAACGTGGTTAGTGCTGGACAGCCAACCCTCCCATTTCTCAAGCGAAGGGTTCAAATAGAGGGCTGGAGAATTGCGTTGGGAAGGCCACCCATGTGGTCGATAGTATAGGAAAGGAGAAAAACGGACATTTAGAGAATATAACGTAGGGCGATAGATGAAAATATGAGTGTGTTGGGATAGCTGTATCTTTATGAGCGATGCCAGATGATTGCTTCCACATTGGTTGCTCGAAGGTTGGGCTGCGACAGTTTATAAGGTGAACGTTGTTATAATGATGGAAAATGTCGTATTAGCATGACGAAACAGCCGGAGGTAGAAGATTCTAAGCCGTGGATATCGACCCTCAGGGAAATGTCCTCGGTAGAGTGGTGGGGGCGGTTGCATGAGCCAGCTCATTTTCCTGGAGAGTTTACTGGCCTGGATCCACAAAGATCAGAGGCCAGGGCCGGTGGTGATTGATGATAATATCCTAAATTCGGTAAATAATACGTGTACACGTACACGATGTTGCAAAAAGCTCGCTAAGAATATGTTATATTGATACTGTACTGGGATGTTCTTTTAGTCTCGGGGAGCAACTGCCGCATCAAGTTCCAGGTCTTGCTCCAATGCATCTGCCCACGCGCAGCGCTACATATTTTGTTGCACTGTTGCGCGCATAGCACGCGACAGTGTACTTCGATGGCTCGATTCAGCTCCGCCACCTTCTTCCTCAACCGCCTATTCAGCCATTCTTTCTTCAACCTGTTTAGGATGGATTGTTGTGCTTCGATTAAGTGCGCCAGGCGGCTATCATGTCGACCTGCGCGACCGTTTCTATGATTTTGGTCGCCTCCTTGTTATTCCGCGCGATGACGGCTGACCATTCTGCTATGTTCTCGATGTCCTCCTCCTTCGTTGGTAACAGGCTACGGAAGGCATCCCAATCAGTACATTTGTACTTTCTAGTGTCCTCCGAAGCATTGATCTCCTCGGATATGATGACTTCCACGATGTAGTGGTAGCTTCCGAGCTCGGGCCCCGTCTTGTGCCAGGTGATCTTTCCCTTCTCTTCGTTCTTCACGAACGTAAGGTCAGGCGTCGTGTCCCTGGCCACGGAGCTCCCGATCCTCGTAGGATCCGTCGGGTCCGCACTAAGGGTGAAGCCCAGGTGTATCGTGTCTTGAAACAGATCGCGCCCCTTGGTCAATTGCTTGCTGTATCTCCATGCCGGGTGCGCCGCGTTGAAGTCCCCTGAGGCGACGAGCCTGTGGGTCCCCGCCGTGGTGCGGGCTCTGTGAACGAGTGTCTTGAACTTTTTCTTCCAGTGACGTTAAGCAGAAAGGTGCTGTTCTTGTTTTTCTTGCGCGTAACGAACTTAATGAGAGTGTATCCTATTTCACTCTTGTGCAACTCGTGTTTAATGGAGAAGAGTACCTTGCGAACCAATGTGCATACCCATCTAACACCGGTGATGTCCGGAGACCTGGTGTAAGCCCTGTAACCGGGAACCGGGGAGCGATACCACGTCATACGAGTCTCTAGCATCGTGATTATATCAGGCTTGCGTGTTACTTGTATTATGTGTTGCTGCAAGACTGTCTCTTGCTAGCGAAACCATTACAGTTCCAGTGCCAGGTCATCTGCTGCACAGAAGTTTTACTGCTGCTGTTGTTGCTGTTGCTGGAGCGGCCATTATTGTTGCTGATTGTACTGCTGCGTTGTAATTTGCTGTGTGGCGTTCGCTAGCTGCTGATATGTCTGCTCTATGACGGCGAACTCGTCGGTAATCATCTTAGTGAAGTCTGTATTATATATTCCTGAACCCGTGAAGATCTTTCTCGATTCGGTCGACCTTGTCTTGCAGGTTGTTCACCCGATCGTTGGGTTTGCGCTCTTTCCGATTCTCGATCGCGCGTGTCTTGGGTCTCGGTTTTTCTCGCTGTGGATGTTGGTGGTACAGCACTGCTGGTGCTGGGTGTGGGTTCACATGGTACCGTTTGGGGCGTTTCGTTATTAGTGGAACGAGTCGTCAGAAGCTTGTTGATTTCCGCTATGTCGTTTGCCACCTTGCAAATAGTCGCCTGTTGCCTACTGACTGTCATCTCGCGCTCGTTCTTCTTGCGCCGGAGTTTCTCTTTGGCTTCCTTCAACGCCTTCATCGCCTCGTCTTCCATCGTCTTGCTGCTGTTGTTGCCGCTGACGTTCTTGGTGGTGGTAACGGTCTTGGTATTGCGGTTGCATTTGAGGTGATGGTGGTGGTACGCCCCTGTGCTTTCATGACATCATTTCTTGCTGCATCGGCCAAACTCACGCGGTCACGTGAGTGTAACCTCTTAAGGCTAACGCTCCGCCGTCTAATTTCGCTTCCCCTGCGCTTCGAGGCGGAACGCGATGCATGGCGACCACGGCAAGCTGTGCCGGCAGCTGTTGCGACTGCTGATGTCAGCGGTTGAAATGCCTCAGTTTCGAGCGCTGCTCGTTGCTGCTGCTGCGCTCGCTGCTCGGCCATCTTATACATATGGGGTCTTGTACTTATTTTTGCAAACCTCGTCACCGGTAAGATGTGGCCCTCCGCACAATTTGCCAGTGGGGGTACACCTATGATCGTCTTTGGGGTTTATGGCCACGCAAGCGAAGCAATTCTACACTTGAGGGTTTGAAGAAACGTTGCGGCGCGGCGATGGCCCACCTTTCCGCACTGCTTACGCACTGCTTACGCACATCGATTTGCTTTCGGTATAGCTGCATTTGGTGAGAACGAGAACATCGCACACGTAATTCAAGACCTTCAGGCCCTCGAAAGACACGATGACTGTGGTTGAGCTGCTAATCCTCTTCACGCCAAGGGACAGGGGATTTCTCCAGTTTACAATGTTCCGGTCAATCACGGCCGGGGAGTCCTTTATCGGGATACCTCTAATCACTCCTTTAACGGTGCCTTGTGGCGCGGTTTGGTATGCGCCAACCACGTGTTCCTTCCCACCAATGCAAATAGATTGTATCTTGGCGTAATGTAAAGCTCGTGCATCGTCGGGGGTACTCACCACTACGATGCGTTGTTGCGAAAGTCCATAAAATCAGCAAAAAGTGGACATTTTGTTAGCGACTGGTACTGGTTGATTACCCGCACTTTCACAGACACACTGGCAATAGTTATGCCACGGTAACTAATAATTATCACTGCAAAAATGGCCATCAAAGTCGAAGCCGGTGTGGAGACGTCATCTCTCGTCCTCTGTTTTTTCAAAAACCGGGACGTGCGTGGGAAAGTTGAAACTGGGGCTTGGCTCTACTGCCAATATAGTCATGTGTACCGGTTGGCACCATTATAAAGGAGAAGTAGACGCTCACTTACTGGAGCGTCTTCTTTAACTTGCGTTTTGCAGCCGAGTGTCGCCATCTCTCGAATAGTCGGCGGGGTTGAATTGTAGAATAAAATCGCCGTAACTAATTGAATACTTAGCCGGTTACGTTGCCGATGACTTTGGCGGTCAGCTAAGCATGAGCAGAGGCTGTGAAAAGAAATCGCTTCTTTGATCGGAGAGGATAGAACATGGGTCGGTAGCGTTAAGAGCCCGACTGCAGACACATGTCTCTGTGTACCGGTCTGTCGTTGGCATTGACGATGCCATTGTCAGGCCGCGTTGCATGCTGCGAAATGAGTGGCTTATTCGAAAATTGTAAAGTGTGGCCCCGTTGCAGACACAACATCTCTGTTAACAGCCGCCGCGTTGCCATGGGTGGCGCTGTATTCCGGGAAATGAGCGGCTAATTTGAATGTTGACCGCCCTTGTGTTTTACACCAACGGGTTCAGCAAAACAAACATTGAATCGGTAGCGTCGAGAATTTCTCAAGCTGGAGGAATAGCCGGCGATAAACATACTGGAGTTCGAGCTTAAGTTAAGGAATGCTTGTAAAGTATACGTGTCGCAGCTCTCACTGGAGGACACTGTACTCAACAAAAAAAAATACCCTCGTGGCCGGACATGGGGCTGCTGGCGATGGCGAGCGAGCAGAGCGGGCTGTCCAGAGGCTGGTCAAGTGGCGACGGGTGTCCCCCCCCCCCCCCGCCCCCCCCCACTCCTAGTTCAACATCAAGTTCAACAGTTCAAGTTGGTGAGCCCAGCAACGCGGGTTTGATTCCCGGTCTCGGCGGGCCGCTTCTTTAATGGAGGCGAAAAGCAAACATTTTTTTAAACCAGTCAAACCGAAACCAGTACGCGCGCTCGAAATGAAAACATCCCCCTCGCGAGGGGCACGGTCAAATGCAGAGCATTTTCGGGGGGCGCACGTACCCGATTTTATCTGGTTCGAAATAAATTGACAGCGAGAGCGAACGCCGAGAACCGCCCCATCACGGCACGACCGCGCCACGACCACGTCACGACTACGTCATGATCACGCCACAACTGTTGTTGCTCCCGCGCCAAACTACGACGCATGCGCGCCCCACCTGTTGCTGAACGTGATCCGAGCACGCAGAGAACACGCGAGGAGCAGCGGAGAGCAGGCGAGGAGGAGTGGGGGAGAGGACGCACCTGGAACGGCTGTTGCGGACGCCGAGGCACGCCAACGCCGGGTGACATAGTGAGCTAAAGAAATGCTCTGCATTTAAAAAATATTCTTTCACACTTCACGCGTGCTCTTCTCCCTCTGCGTGGGTCTGACTTTCCTGGCAGCTTCACCTTCCGTGAAGAGGTCGTGCTTCGGAGAATCCGCCTGGGCGTCGCGCTGACCCCTGCTGTGCGAGCAACGTGCACTTCTAATCTTCCGGACCCCTCACCTACTTGCCCCTACTGTCATGCCCCTGTTGCTGAGGCGATATTTAAACATTTCCTAGGGACGTGTCCAGGGCAATAATCAGCCCGAGCTGGACATATGGGGCCACATGGCATCGCCCAGGCCGCCCTCCCGATATTAAAGACGACAGTCTTTCTTGGGCTACTTTAGCCCAGAAATTTTGGTCTGTCTGTCTGTCTGTCTGTCCGTCTGTCTGTCTGTCTGTGACTCGATTCAGTCCCCGGCCAAAGTAAAACAAGGCCTGCGCAATAGTCATGTACGGTGTAAGGCACATACTTGTCAACATTGTTGAAGAACAAGACATGACGCAAATACAAGACAACAAATTAATAAAGCAGTGGTATTTGCAGTGTTCCTTTATTAAAAAACCATGCATGCTTGATTTTTGCGAAATTAAATACTTCATCAACTGGAAAAAAAATCACTCCGCCGTCACTTGCTGTCACCCGCGCCATTATAGCTTCTGGCGCCATTTCAAGAAATCAATCGGCAACAGTTAAGAGAGGTTCCACTAGATAGGTTCCACGTTATGCTTGAAACACAAGTGGAGTAGGGCAACGTGGTTCTATCAACGTTGAAGTAGGGCGTCTCGTATACGCGTGTCTCCGCCGTACGGCAGCGTTGGCATCGAGACACCCGGCCTGGAGCAGTGGAACGCGGTAAATTAAAAATGATTTAAGCAAAGCTTTGGCGTCTTTACTTTGGGAGGAGCGGGACGCAAGAGGAACAACATGACAGGTGAGCGGGATAGTATTGATAGGCATTCACTTGGCAAAAGTCGATAGACAATCATCTATTTTCGACATTTGCAACGAAAGGAGCACATACGTGGCCTATTTTTTCATCGGTGGACGCACGGCCCCCTTTACAAGAAACTCTTAGAATTCGTTTCCGGAACTGGGCTCTATAGTTTCCTGTAGTGTCCCGCACCATTGTGTTTTCTTTTTTTCCGTCTATGTCGTACTTCTGTCCTGTTTTGTTTATTGTTTCATTGTTACCTATGCCCTGTGGCAAAAGGACGGAATAAAACAAGTGAATCTGTTGGTATTGTAGGCGGCCGATGAGGCGGTGTGGCCGAGCCCGTGTTTATTTAGGTTGCGCTGGCCGCGCCATTGTCAGGACGAGGCGACTAGAAACGGTGTGCCGTTCCAGACCTGGTGCCGAGTGCTGCGTGTCCTCCGTGCCAGCTGGCCGATCTGCTGAAGATGATGGTGGCGCTAGAGAAGAAGATGATAGTGGCGCTACAGTCTCTGGATAACAGAATGGTCTCAATATGAGCCGAAAATGAATATGTCGGTCTCAAATTTGCTTTATTTTGTCGTGAAGTTCTACGAGGTTGGCGATTGCCCCCGAAGACAAGTTGATTACATCTCCGAAGACGTTGATGCCATGTCAAATCGGTAGGTGCCTTTCGTATATGTTTTCGAAGTTCAACGTAACTTACCTGCATGTTGTCATGAAAAATGCGGACTATGCAGAAATGCGACATGTAAAGTGACACCGTGTACAGTTCTTCTCGGCGGTACCCAAGAAATGAAACGGATTTTCGCTTTCATCGAGCTTCAGGGTTACGCCTTGTGGAATTTGTGCTCCATCGAGGAATTTCGTAATTGCGAGCTGCCCATGCAGCGGACACAAGGTAAGCGGAATGCTTTCCTCTTTTTTTTCATGCGGCGTCGCAAGTTAGTTACAGTTTCTGTATGTCGATCGGCCGCACCACGAAGGCGAGAAATTCTTCCACTCAAAAGACACAACCGTCGTTTACCTTTGCGTGGGAAATGCGCTGCATCTATCCAGCTAGCGGATGATTTATCGAATACCCGCCAACGTAGTTTTTTTTAAACCTTTTCACACGCTCTTCGTCAACATTCGTCAATAGCGTATGCATGCTCTGATTGTTTAAGTGTAATTTTGGTCAGATGATTGGTATAAAAATGTTCAAGATTTTGCCTTATTCAGGTTAACCACGCGATAGGTAAAGAAGTTCTGATCAACAACCATTTCGGTCACTTTGTAAATGCAGTCCGCAAACTGTGGCCTAAAAGACTTGTCAAAAGCTCATTTTTGTAACTGAAGACGCTCGAAGTTTCTTACTATGAACGCTGGCTGCCCCGTCTCGCGTTTCGATGGGCGGGTACAGCAATAAAAACGTTTTTTCGTGCTTAGATTTTACATAACGTGGCGGGAAACCACGAAGACCTCTATGCAGAGCATAATTGTATGAATTGCCAATTAGCGTAAGTGCGAAAAGACAACTTTACGTTCAGGTTGCGCTCTTGTATCAATACAAGCGCGTGTATAGTGTTCGTTGCACACATTCAACCGTTGCAGCTTTGTAAATAAAATGAGTGCTGGAATCAACTATATTGTTATCGCAAAAATATTCGTGAGCCTTTATCGGTAAGAATTCAGTACTGTTCTGGGTTTACATACGATTGAAAAAGCATTGTTTTAAATACCTTTTTTGAAGCCTCGAATTGCTTTAACGGACCTATTGTTACGTAGCGGCACTCCAGAACGCGAGAAAAGTGCGGCGGACTCAGAACTGCGCCTCAGAATACAATAGTAGCTGTTAATGCCTTCAAAAAAAACTTTTTGGCTTTTGTTTGCATAACACGGATCCCAGTCCGGAATCTGCACTTCGCCCAGACTGCCTTTATGCTCGCGTATGAGGTAGACTTGACTCGTCATAGACTTCTTTGACGGCGGGCTTCCAAATTCACGCGGGCGTTGATCACTGCGGCCAGTTTACCTCGATTCCATGATGATTCCCTGTTCCGAAGTTTTCAGGAAATTTGCTGGACAGCACTGAATCCATCGATTGTCCCTCCGCACACAGTTAGAGCTGTGTCGTACTGGCACGCGAAAACGTCACGAAGAAAACATGATATAGGTAATGTTTTGTCGATGTCTACAGAAAAAGTGGCTCAGGATGTAATGGTCGCAAACTAACCTGCCACCAAGTCTATTTCGTAGGTTGTCGCTGGCTCGTTTAGACTTATGTTCTTCCTCGGGTCGTAGAGTGCTGTAAAAGCAGCAAACCACTCTTTGAACAGAGGTAATATTTCAAATAATATTTGCATCTTTGCCATAAATTTAAATTGCGAATGAAATCTACAATGACTTTACTTGATAATCAGCAAGTTAAATAAAAATTCACAACTGCTTAGTCCTGCTGGTGTTCAGTGTTTTTTACAGGCCTTTATCTTAGGTTATGCTCAAACGCACTAGGTTGAATTTAACAAACTTGCACAAAGGTTTATTGGTTGTTCAGTGGAATCAGTTCAGCCAAATAAAATATTAAAGCAGTTCCTGTCACCAAGAAATCTGCGAAGTGTGGAGCACTGATTTGCCAGAGGGGCTGTGGCACCGTTCTACACTCTTTGCTCCCACCCCGCGCGCTCTTATACTCCCATTCTCATTCCTCTCTTGATAAATTGAACAGCGGCTTGTTAAACTCCATTCACGTTTCCCGCCATCGCAGTGCTCGTGCGCCTTGTCCTGTGACAGCTCGCATCGTTTTCTTTTTTTTTTGTTTCTTGGTCTGCTTCGAACAGCACGAGCGGTAGTTGTGTTCTTTTGTAGCGTGAGCTACACTGACCGAGGTTGAGATTTTTCGAGGGCTTCTGGAAAGCCGTGCTGCGCATGCGCGGGGAGCAGTGACGTCACACTGCGCACAGAATGTTTCTCGTTGCCCGACGTCTCTCGCACACCCAACGAGCCCAGCGTCTTCGCCGACCTCCGTTCCGCACGTGGCGGCCCGGTCCACTTGATGATCATGCAAGAACTGGCCGGGTGTGGAACCAATGGCTCGTGCGTGGCAGCAACATCGGCGTGTGCCTGTGGAACCAGCTTAGCTATGGGCCGATTGGTGACGCTACGCCGGAGCCGCTTGCTAAATATACATGTGCGACATAATGCGTATACCGTGTGTTTGTCATTGAACTAGCCGTAAGCATGATAATCAAGCTAATACTAGACAACCAGGAAAGCTAAGAATTACCAGCTGAACGTTAGCTTACACTGCATATATCCTGGCATAGCCGAGCTAAGGCACAGCTAATTTTTTTGCTTGCTTTCAACTTGCACGTGTCGGAGCCTTTCTGCGCCATGTTTAACGCGTAGTTTAGTTCTTCCACCGCCACATTTTTCGCTTACCATCGCAAAAACTAAACAAATAAACATTCCTTGCTAAACAGACGCGAGCACTACGATTAAGTGCGTAAATTTACCTCGAATGTACGTGGAAGTTTCTTTGCGTCAAATGATGCGGACATGTATGGCAAGTCGCCGCGGTTCCAGGAGTTTCAAACGCTTCCAGCTATGTATAGCCATTGATCAGGTTACTTACCTTTTGGCCAGAAGGATGGATCGATGAATACGCGGAAATCTTTTCGAAACCTCGCTTCGGATGTCTGATGCCGCGTGACAGCGGTAGCTAGATACCGTGATGACGGACAAGCTACGACGAGAAGCCTGGTCCATAAACTGCTCCGCAATTACAAGTTGTGGCACAAAAAATCAATCAGTGCCCGAGGAAAAATGAAACAACCGCGCGAGGGGAGGGTTCTGAGGATAGGCAGCGGCGGACAGCAGAAAGTACTATACAGGCGTTGTGTACGTCGCCCCGTAGACTTGCATCTTTTTTCCGGAACGCTATGTGTGAGGGCGCAGCGGGCCCTAAAATTGGAAGGGGGAAAATGTAGGGCACCGCAGAAGTAAATTTAACAGCCCGAAACGCCGCTCATTGTGACTGTCATAAGCAGAAAAGCAGCTATCGATGAAGCCTCAACAGCGGCTTTACGAGAGACAGCTTCAAAGGAAATTTCAACTACATTGAAACAGAAGGTCCCACTTAGCATTCGCAATGGCGTTTTTCTTAGAGGCTGCTAAGCCTCCGCTGTAATTTTTTTGCACGCTGTTCTGTCCACTCAACGCTAGCTTGAAGCATAAAAATCTAAGTCTTCCCCTTACGAAGAACGGAACATATGCCCTGAACCAGCCTTAGGGTGGTCTTGTGGATGTAATTACAAGCGGTCGTAGAAAGTTACGGAAATTGTCGGTGTCGCGAATGTTTTAGTGTGCTGCGCTGTGTTATTCCCGGTAAATTCGGAGGCGCTCAAACACTCGCAATTCATATGTGGGCAGGCTGTGACGACTAAACACAGAAATATCACACGTATTTCGTCTTCAGAGCGCCGTGTTGTATCACCTGTTTGAATAACTGGAAAAACCCGGATATTTTTAAAGCATGCCCACATTAGATACGGTAAATCTGCTAGACCTTTCAGAGCTTTGCCGCTTCTCACCGACAAGGCCTCTCATGAAATGAGAAGGTACCAAAGAAACAGCGGTTAAATAAGAATAACCTTCACTCGCTTCCCAAAAAGCGCATGGAAACATAACACCTCAGGCCTTTCGGAAAATCTGTACTCACACAACTACACTGCATGGACACGCGTATATTTTTATTTGCGTAATAATTTCTTTATTATTAAATTTTTCTGAAATGATGATTTAAGCCAAAGCACAAAACAAAATTGGTTACAGAACATCCAAGCGAATACAATACATACAAACATTATACAATATTTAAACATATTAGCTCAGAACAAAGAAACGGCTCCGTTTCAAAACAGCGATGGACTGCAACCTGCAGACACACGTCAACGTGATGGGGGCACACTACTCCGAGCTGATACCACGCGAGCAAAGGGCGAATGGGGATACAGAAAACGGTGTACACGTGGTTATAAATTGGAACAAGGGGGCAAAAATAAGCATTGACATTGCAAAGCGGGTAGAGAGGATACACGCTCAGTAAAATACGCCTACCTGTCGTAGCGTGGTTGGACACTCCAAAGTTTTGAGGCCAATTGAACGGTATCGCTTTTTCTACTTGACTCTAACATTGTATATTTATCAATCTGCATGCGTTCCGGGAGAGGAACATGTTGCCTGTGTTTCATATCCGCAAAAAACACTCATGTAACAGGAAGTTGTCCTATGCACAAAAGTGCATAGGACAACTTCCATTAGTGCAGCAAGTACTGCAGATTCTACCGGCACCTTGGTTGACGTGTTGCTCTCTGCAGTCGTTTGCGGGCCTGCATCTTTAGCTTTACGCACCTCCTGAATGATAACTTTGTAGGCAGACTTAATCAAGAAACTTTTCAAATACACACCACCTCGGATTCACAAGTTTCGTGCTCACAGCGCTTTTTTTCCAAAAAATTCCTGCGTTTTTGTGGTAACTGTACACTCAATTAGGAAATTTTTGTACTAACATATGGCCTTATCGCTTAATGATGCCTCATCCAGAGCCATCTGTTTATGGCATGGAGCAAGCCAGGGATTGTGCCTAGCATATGGGAGGAGGCGCTAGAGTTGGCAAGATTTGTTGCGGAATAATACGCCACATGACGTGAAAACCCCTGCGTTTTTCGTAAGTCATGGTGAGAAAATTTCACAAACCTCATGCCTTCAGCTGAATGAAGACTTCCAGGTGCGGGATTTAAGCCCAGGTACGCCTCATCACCACAGGTGACTCATTAACTACTCTGCAGACCTGCCACAGTACACATAAGAGTGGAGGAGAATTATTGCAACAACAGGTTGCAAAGAAATTAACGGGGTGTAAATGAGCGCACGCAATTTTAAAACGAAAGTGTTTTATTCCCGGATACGCAAAGATTTGAGTGACGTCATATCTGTCATGGAAGTGACGCCAGTACAACCAAGCAAGTAGCCTGTAAAGGGTGCATCCCTGCACACAGGGTCTTCTTGCATGGTAGCAACCTTTAAAAACAAAGTGTACGTTATACTTAGGGTTGTTCGTTTCAGGCTTTGTATTTTAACACGGATGTGTTTTATGCCGGGATACACCAAGAGTTCACTGACGTCATATCCGTCACAGGAATCACGCCAGTACACCTTTGCCGAAGCGACCCGGCAGCAGGACGTCGCTCGCCAAGCACACCCATAAGACAGCCGCCGACCCGCAAATCATGCTCAGCTGCAGATATCGCTGCACATTTCACTTTCGTGTTTTACCGATTTTTCCATAACAGAGGGAGCAACCACAATTTTGTTTAAATATGACGCCCCAGGGAAAGCGGTAATCCATTTGTATCCACAGCAACTTGGCCTATGTAACAGCCGCGAGCACGTTTTGCTTCCTTGGGGCCTGACGCCACCTAAATCAACTTATTGTTTCAAACTTCTATCCCTCGTTTCTCACAAACAAAGGGTATGATGACGGTGGCACTTCATTTCCCAGATATATCGTTTTTACCACGTACACACCGAGAGCTGCAGAACGCTGATGTGCAACGTGTTGTGGCAAATACGAAATGTTAGGGGAGTAGGAAGGGGCATACCCTAAGAAAAAATTGCTTCAAGGACAAAACAATTTGTATCGAAACAGAAACAAAGTTAGACATGCATGTTTGGAACCCGCACTTCAGCGCTGCAACGACTAGCATTCGCAGTGAACAGCTCTAAACTCGCATACAAACACACTTAACGCACTGGTTTTCGGCCACAAGTAGCAGGATTGCGCACACAACAGAGATATTCTAATGGAAATTTGCCTATTTCTCGCGTAGTAAGAGCTAGAGTACTATGGTAACGTCATGCGTTCATACGCATCGGTGTGAGCCTATTTATTGCTAAACAGAGCGCTTTGCTGAAGAAGTCATGCAGAAAGCGTTGTTATGTGTTTGTTACATTCAATAACGAACGCTTCAATCTATTTACTTTTAAAACTTCTCCGTCAAACTGTGAGCTTTTGCTTTACGTGCCAACCCGGGAGGGCGTTAGTGTCCTTACTCTTCCGAAGCGGGTCCCTATCGCCTTGCACACACGGGATGGCCGAAGGATTCCTCGGATGAGATTGATTGATTGATTGTAGGGTTTAACGCGCCGACGCAACACAGGCGATGAGGCGCGCCGTAGTGGAGGGCTCCGGATTAATTTTGACCACCTGGGGATCTTTAATGTGCGCAGAAACCTCGTACACACGGGCGTTTTTGCTTTTCGCCTCCATCAGAAAAGCGGCCGCCGCGGCCGGGAATCGAACCCGTTAACTCGTGCTCAGAATCGGATGAGATTCCATTAGGTTGAGTGGACTTCATTTGGAATTCAAGGGTCATATGCACAGGCTATATCCCGAATCACTTCCACGGCTGACATCAGGCTCAGGCTTATTCTCAGGGTCTCGAACCGCAAGGGTGGGTTGAGCGAGAGCAATCTCTTAGGCTTTACCTTGCGTTTCTCATGAGCCCCATCAATTATGTCGCCTCGGCGCTTGACTGCTCCAAGTCTGAGGAGGCCAAAATCACCGTACACACGCGTAGGAGCATCAAACGTGTGCTGGTTTTGCCTGTAAGCACCAGCAGGGAAACATTATGAAATGGGCATGATTAACACCCTCTCCGAGGTGATAAAGGCTGAACAGACGGCCCAGATGGTGCGCTGTTCGTTCTCATGTCCCGGTAGGCGGATCCTGGAACCAATTCACTGTGGCAAAAGGGTGGTAAATAAATGCATGCTGTCAATTTTCTTATTAGTAAGGGATGAATTGGTGGCAGACCAGTTTTTAAGAAATATCCATCCACAGTACCATGTAGCACGGCGCAAGTCTCGGGCTCGATGTTTATTGAACTCTGACGCGGGTACTCCGTAGGTCAAGAGTTTTGCCACCGCGGCTAATTCCGTCCAGAATGATTGTTTTGTGGGGGTTGCCATAGATTACTGAGGCAGGATGCACTACTCGCTTAGGTCAGGAAAGTCTCCGCGGCGGTGGTGGAGCAGGTCACCATCGCCTGGCCATGAGGGACTCATTGCGTCCGAATGTTTTTAAGAACTATCGGGCTGCCGTTCCAGCATTTGCCTCGGGTACGACCTCGCGGGAGGATGCGGCCATCCTCAGTTGTGAGGGGGCGGCTGAACATAACATGGCAAAATGGTTCCCGCTCTATATGGGGGCCAACGTCCATCGCGACATCCCAAACGGAAACGAGCTGGCCCATGACCGTATGCTAGGATGATCTCACCGGGGCGGTTCCGGCGATTTCGTGGGCGGGGACGCTGAGATGCTTAGGGATCCCCTTCTCGGTTTTGACAAAAACGTTGCTCACTATCTTGTCTCCCGGATTGTCTCCACGCCGCAACATTTAAAGCTTACTCAGTCTGACTCGTCGTTTTACAGTATGCTCCTGATGGGGTCCTTCCTTTCTCGGTGGAGGCTTCCTTCCTTTGCTCCCAGCATAGAGCCACACTGTCAAGTCTGCCGAGAGGCGCCTTGCTCCTTAGATCTTCTGCTCTGGCAATGCACGGCATTATGCGTTGCTGCGTTTATGAAAAGATGAATCGGAGCTAGCCCTCAAACGCGGTTACCTCTCCGCCCTGCTCCTTGGCTGTCCATAGGGCCTACAAAAGGGCGGATGGCCACGTCCTTCCTGTACCTACGTTGGAGTGGCGCGCAATTACAATACCAACACGTAGTTCCTCACGATCTAAATAAAGTTATTTGTCTGTCTGCCTGGCAATTCAACCCAAAGAGGGTGGACAAGGAAGAAAAGCATCGTACGTTCGCAACTTGAATACGCATCATCCATGTGGGATCCTTCCACGGAAACTCTTACTCATTGGCTGGAATGGTTCAGAACAACAAGGCACGTTTTATTAACTCAAACTACCACCGAACAACCAGCGGAACCACAATGAAAAACAATTTGGGCCTTCCACTACGAAGATCACGTCGCAAAATCTCACGACTCTGCCTCGTTCATAAAATTTTTTTCCACAGCACTTTGCGAGATTGTTTAATCACCATCATACGTATCATCGCGTCTGGACCACACGCGCAAAGTCGGCGTCGTCAGTTGTATTACTAAAGCTTTTTTTAATTCATTCACCCCGCGTACGTCCAATGACTGGAACCAACTTCCACGAGACATTGTAGAAATTAACAATGTCAAATTGTTTCGCTCTGCATTGTGTAGTGTTACTTGAATAAGTCTTGTTTTGTGCCCGCGCAATTTCTTACGCGTGAAATGTATGTAAATTACTGTACTACTCCCGAAATGTATGTACTTGTACAAATTTGTATGTCTATAGAAATGTGTTAAGTATTTTCTTCTACATTACTTGAGCCAGCTTGGTAATTTTTTTTAAATACCTTCCTGTTTTCATGCTTTTTTCCCCTTAAACCCACTCCCCTCTGTAATGTATTACCCTGTGGGTACCAATAAAATAAATAAATAAATAAATAAATAAATAAATAAATAAATAAATAAATAAATAAATAAATAATACGAACGCATATTAGATTTAACCGTCTGAAGATGGGCGCTCTCAAGATAGCTGCATCCAACCTGAATACCGAAGTTGTATTCGGAGTACCTGCAGCCATCGGCCATGGCAAAAAGCTGCATCTAGAAGATAACAACAGCTTCAGCCAACCGATTTGGAAATGGAGAACGAGAATTGCAGAAGTGGTCGTCAAATTTGCCGCTTGCGGCAGCCCACAGTCGCTCGGAGTGCCCTTGATATTTCTCTTGCCAAATAAATATAAGTGTTAACTCTCACATAACCGAAAACGTTTTTGTGTCATTAGATCAGTCTGCCGAACCCCAGGACACGGTCCTTGGGTCACTCCTATTCGTAATTTATGTGAACGATGTCGTTGAGATTACGAAAGAAACATACCTGTTAAACTCCGGCTGCACGCCGACAACTGCATCCTCTATTCTTGTATCAGTAACCATGGTGACCAAATACACTTATAGATAATGTGTTTTTATTTTTGGGGGGCCTGGAGCTCAACCTTGCAAATGGCGCTTAACCTTGACGAAATGGCGTGCATGGTATTTACAAACAGGGAGCAATGCCTACGTTTTTCATATGGCGAGAACATGAAGCATGTAAACGAATTGAAGTTCCTTGGCGGCACATTCTCACACACCCCAATTGTCACCAAGCTCTGAGCGTAAGCTGCACGAAATCGCTTCTGAATTTGGGCTTCGTGAAGCGAACGTTAAAATGCGCAACTCGTGAATGCAAAGTAGCAGCATGCAAATCTGGGAAACAACCATTACTTGAATACGCGTCCCTGGTCTAGTCACCTCCTCGCGCATGCGACATAGCACAACTAGAACGTGTTGAAAAAAAACCACAAGATTCATATATAACTGTTATGATCAGCTGTTTTCGCCATCGTCACACGCTATTTGTTTATCACTCCAATTACTCGAACACAGCCGTACTTGTGATCGTATCAGTACTTTACTCAGCGAACAAAATATTCACAATTGACACGCCCATTTCATTTTCTCACTCCGGCTCAAGCACTCGCCGGACAAACCCCTTCGACATCACGCCCTTCATGTCATTTGTAGCTTTTTTATGTTATCTTTGTTTCCTTTCATCGTTGAAATATGGAATAACCTGGATGTTGCTCTCTGAATGTTGCCTACCAATAGTATTTTAAACGACCTACCAAACCGTGTGTCCTCCTAGTTTAGTCTGCATACATTGTTATGTACCCACCCTTGCAATGTCTGCAACTGCGAGACAGCAGCATTTGTAAATACAAATAAAAAGGAGTCCCAGGGTCGCTTTGGTTTCAAGGGAATACCCTTCACTGAATATTGCCCAATTTTTATCCGGCCCTCTACCGTCCATTTACATTTCGTTTGTTTCTTGTTATGGGAAAGGTGTGGAAGTTAAAGTTGAGGTTGGGTATTATTCAGAAATAAATAGCCTGGGGTACAAAGGCAAAAGGCTGATGTACTCTGCCTTACAATGGTCTACCACCAGTACTGTCGGCGTTG
The DNA here is from genome assembly GCF_048455015.1 of Haemaphysalis longicornis. Taxonomy (NCBI): domain Eukaryota; kingdom Metazoa; phylum Arthropoda; class Arachnida; order Ixodida; family Ixodidae; genus Haemaphysalis; species Haemaphysalis longicornis. Next base: position 180,481,119 of record NW_027526335.1, read on the forward strand.
CGCAGCATTGATGATGAGAGAAGAAAACAATAAGAAAGAAAAAAACACAAAGGTGGCAGCAGGAACAACGTTTTAGGATGAATATAAAAAGACCTCATCAGCAATGGTGATGAGGAAAAGAAGAAGGAAAGAACCCCACTCGTCAGATTCACTACCATCATTTGGAGAGTATCAACATGTAAACTTTGGGTGGAATGTTCATTTTTGTCTTTCTCGGATATGCAAAATGACCTTCACCTAGCTGCGCTGCAGGATTATAAGGCGAAATTTTACTGTTTAGAACACGGCTTTCAACTACGGGACTAGGTGTGTGGTGACAGGTCCCTAAAACAATCGAACATTGCCTTTGCCGGTCGCCGCTTCTCAGCAGCTAGACACCTGCTTTTAAAATACTCTATTGAGCGTTTTTGGTTGGCTCTCTCGATTCTACTCACATGATGCATGGGCGTAATAAATTTGGGGAATGCAAAATAGGATACATGTAAATATATTCAAGATTGTCTTTCTCCTTCAGGTCGCTTGATTACTGTAGGGTGCTAATTGGGTAATGAATAATTTGGGTATGAATCATAACAAAGTTTCATTTTACAGCCTCGGTCTTTCTGTAAATACATTAGAATTTTGAGGTCTCCAAAAATTTCAATAAGCGAGTTAGCCCTGACCAAACCCCCCTTGTGGGTATCTGCCAAAAACGTTCAGGGTGTCATCGTCACCATCATCGTCACCATCATACAAATGGGCAGCGGAGGAGATGTTATACCCGCCGCGGTGGCTCAGTGGCTAAGGCATTGCGCTGCTGAGCATGAGGTCGCGGGTTCGATTGCCGGCCGCGCCGGCCGCTTTTCTGGTGGAGGCGAATAGAACGCCGGTGTGTACAAGATTTCGGCGCACGTTAGAGATCCCCAGGTGGTCAAAATTAATCCGGAGCCCTCCACTACGGCGCGCCTCCTTGCCTGCGGTGCGTCGGCGCCTTAAACCCTACAATCAATCAATCAATCAATCAATCAATCAATCAATCAATCAATCAATCAATCAATCAATCAATCAATCAATCAATCAATCAATCAATCAATCAATCAATCAATCAATCAATCAATCAATTAATCAATCAATCGATGAATCAAGCAATCAAGCAATCAATCAATCAATTGACCAATCAATTGATCAATCAATTAGGTGATCAATCAATCAATCAAAATCAATCGGAGGAGACGTTATACAATGACCAAGAAAGGCAACATAGAGAACATGATGTTCAATATAGCAGCAGGAAAGTGAAAACATAGCACACAAATTGTTTGCATAAAAAAATCAACCATCCATCAGGTGCCTGTCTATGCCCACTGCAGGGCAAAGGCCTCTCCCATAGATCTCCAATTATCCCGGTTCTTGGCTAACTGCGACCAATTTATGGCTGCAAACTTCTGATCTCATCTGTGCACCTAACCTTCCGCCACCCATGCCACGCTTTCCTTCTCTAGGGATCCACTCTGTTACTGTTAAGGTTAAGGACCAACGGTTCCCTTCGTTCACATTGCATGCCCTGCCCACGCCCATTACTCTTTTATAATGTCTACTAATATGTACTGAACACGCGTTTGTTTTATGAAAAACTCCCCCTTACGGCAATTTAGGAAAAAAATCTCGCATTATACTTTGTTTTCGTTTGAACGGCTAGTTAAATTGAATAATTACGTCGGACATGACCATGCTTCTATTAGGAAAATTAGGTATTGTATGCTCTAGTTCTTGTGCACCATAGCTTGTTGTAGTAAATAAATTCTTAAGGGAGCAGAAACTGGGCAGAAACTTAGAATCTTGGAAACTTGTATTCCCACTGGAAGGGTAAGTTCCCATAGCCGCTCCGCCCTCTTCGCGATTAACGTAACCTCATTGGCCCGTTTGAATGGCATCCGAACCCCACACCCATGGCGGGACGCGAGACACTCCCCATACGCTAGGGATGGTTCGGGTAGGCGCTGCCTAAGACATCGAAGGTATGTGACGCTTTTTCTACCGTCCGGCCGCAACGATGTTCCGCCTGCGAAAGCCCGCCAGCCCCTACGCTGCTGGCTCACGGCTTAGGTTGCTCCTGTTGCTCCTACCTGACGCATACATGTAGGGCGTACCAAACATTTGACGATCACGCTGTGCCGTACGCACCTGTGAGCGAACGGACCGCGTCTCTCTCTCTGGTTGCTGCGAGCCCATCTGGCCAGCACGCCGATGCGCGCGCACAACCGAGCGCAGCGTCCCGGATTTTGCCCTGACCAAAGAGCCTACCCGCTCTGGGCAGCGACGATGCGCACACTTGCGCGGTGCGCCTTATCGCCCCTTTCACCGAAGGGGAACTGCGTACCTGTATTGTAAATCATGTGTCTTGGAGGTTGGAGCAAAATAAACGTCTTCTCTCGGTACCCTGGGAATATTCCTTTGTCGCCGCTACTCCGACGGCCCAATAGAGACGGTGTTTTGTTGGCGCGATGACGTTTCGGTATCGTGAGTGGAATCAACTAGCTCAAAGCAACGGTGGTTCCTCGCAGTGTGCATAAGGGCATGCCGTGTGCAATGCTAGGGTTGTGCATATTGTATGAGAGAGATCACAAGATCGATATCCGTTAAGGCAAGTGAACTGTAAGCATTCAGACAAGTCGGTGGAAATTCAGTTTAATGCAACACATCGGTTTCCATATAAGGGAAGTTTAGGATACAATACATCATGTCGAAGCGAATCAAAGGCAGGAACCACACAGTGAGCGCATTTTGCGGGGAATTGTTTGCTATTTCTTATATTTAGGAGCGCCGTCTCAGCTGATCTTAATTCCCCAAAAAAGGCATTGCGGTACGTATACAATAGCACGAGTCGAATCAAGAAACTTAGTTGGCCTCGTTTTTATTAAATGTTAGAGAACTTTTGAGAAAGAGGTAGAGCAGATATTGACGGATAATTGTTACTATTGTCTAATCGGCCACTTTTATGTAGAATAGCCACACGTGCAATTTTCACACCTTTTGGAAAAATAGCAGTACCGAGCGCGGAATTGCAAATATGCAATAAGGGGGAAACCAGAATATCAGCTAAGGTTTGAATAGGGCCTACTTTAATATCGTCATAACCAGCAGCGGTGCTTTTAGCTGAAACCTTAAGTGAGGAAGGTATTTCGCCCACTGTACTTGGGGGATAAAAATTGTGTTTTCAGTTGGAGGAAAAGTAGTCTCATCTAAACCTACACACCATGAAGGGGTCTGTAATGGCGCACAAGTGAGGAAATGTGCGTTGCATGTTTTAGCTAATCCGCGATCCCTATATCTTACGCAGTCAATCGTGAGTGTACTTGGAAGTGAGTTGTTGGGGGACACACATGATGTTCTTTCCAATGTTCCAGATTTCCTCAGGATCATTATACGTGGAAGCGACTTCGAACTTCTACTAATTGTTGCTTTCCGGAGGTCCGAGTTTAACTTATTTCTTACGTGATTGTTCACAGAGTATATTTCAGGGTCTTTTCGGCGAATGAACCTATTAGTTGATCTCTTGCTCAAATTGTACTACAGTTGTCCAGTAACCCACGGTTTTCAGGACTGTAGATATGTCTTAACGGGCTTTAAAGGGAACGCATTACCATAACAGTCCCTAACCTTCCGCATAAAAATTCCCGTACGAAGCATCTGGGTTTTCACAATTCTACAGAGCAGCCAACGTAGGGACTTCAAGGCTAACCCCCAAGCAACTGGGGCTGGCGCATTGAAATATCGACATAGCACAGGATGGTCCCTTGAGCATTTATTTTTCATCATTTTACTAAAGAAACCAAATATGGGTTAGTAGTCACTTAGATTGATTGTTACGATGCCTGCAGTAACAGTAGTCGCTTCGGTATTACTCACACACAAACGCACAAGGGTTTATCTGTCAAGAGGTATTCTGGTTGCGAATTCATCACATTCCCGAAGAGAAATCTTTGAATAACATCTTTGAAATTTTGATGTCCGGCGTTTGCAAGCATGTCAGCATTAACATCACCAACAAGGGTAACGGGTCGACTGAAGTTTAGGGAGTATTGAACTGTGATGTGGCACACTTCGGCTCAGAGTTCTTTCAATGGGCTGGTCGAATATATGTTGCACTAGTTTTTTGAAAGGGTCGATCCCATTCTGAGAGATATCCTCATAGGAATTCATTGTGGTGCGTCGTTCAATATGTGGAACCATGTGGGGACCTCTCGCACTCGATAATATGCAGGAATTGTTGAAGGTGATTGACTACAAGCTATCTGCAAACGACATGGCGAAACTCATCATTTGTGGGAACCATAACATGGTGTATGTTGAATCGCGATGGGTATTTTTAAACTTCCCGCCTGATGTTGTTATAGAGCGTATTCATATACATAAAGGCAACCATGCGTGCGCCGCCATATCTGTGGCCAAGCGTCTGTTGCTAGGCGACGTTGTGCGCACGGCCCGCAGATCAGGCCCTCCCCTTCTCCTCCGTGCCTTCATGGCGGCCAGGCAGGTCGCGGTCCGCTTGTGTTTTTGTGCAAGGCGTGTGCGAGTGGTTTGATGCACCGCGATAGCGTTGGTTACGCGAAAATTCATGGTTCCGCTCATGAGTGTGACAACCTTATCTGCAATTCAACCCCAGCCTCTGCGGCGGAGTCTGCGCACACCTACGAGCGAGTGCGAGTCGGTCGGAGCGCAAAGGTTGCATCGTTAGCGCATTGGTTGTTTGTCAGCATGAACTGCATCATTTCCAAACTGATGCCCACTGAACGCAAAGTAATAACTCGACGCTAAGTACTGTTGAGTACAGTGCGATCTACCTATCGCCAGACGCGTATCAAGTCGCCGCCGCAGATCAGCTGATGGCCAGCCGCCGCGCTCTAATGTCACAAGGGAGTTGTTTTGCTGAGTGTGAAACATTTAGCGCACGAGAAACCCAGTGCCAATGTGTCGCCCGTGCCATCTTGAGGGAAGCCGTTTTTAGGGCTGCTTTTTTGATAATAACTCGAACATGAGCAGCAACGTGTTTTCTTTTTGTTTTTTCTCGTGCGGTGATTGGATCGCATGCAGCGATCAATTTACTTCTGTCAATCTCAGCGCAGGGCATGAAGCCCTGTGTTTCGATTGTCCTTGGGTGGAGTGAGGAAACCGGCGAGCATCAGTTAAAGGTCAAAACCTCGAGTACTATCTATCCTGCGCACTTTTGAGGCCGATATATCTATTAAAGAAATTGCTGTTCGATCACGCCGTCCGGAAACGAACGTCGTCTCAAGCTGTTGTTTTGCGCCAGCAGCGCTTAGCGAAACTTACTATTATGTGTTTTTAGGGGCAGCAGAACTGCCATTTCAGTCTCCGTACAAAACTTGGAGCTCCTGCTTGGTTTAGAAAAACTAATTGTGCACATAATGGAAGTAATTGTGCCTTTCTGCTTCACCCCGAACTTTAGCCCGTTTTTTCCTTTCTCTTTCATTGCAGGCGTATGCAGCTGCTAGAAAAGAAATACGGCGCCCTCACAGAGCTAGTGTGCGTCCTGCGGGGCAAGCCTCAAGAGTGCCGTTTTTTGTGGCATCCGTGAGCAGCAGCAGGTTTAAATACAGTGATGGAGTTTAGCACACTTCGAAACTGATCTACAGAAATATTCAGAAATAAATAGCGAGGTCGACTGGTGCCCTTTTGTGTGCATTTAGGTGCCTTTCCAGCTACTGCTATTTGAATCTACAATGACTGTGGAAGATGAAAAAAAAAAAGAAACACATTTTGGTCATGCTCTTCATGTGCTAGAATATTAAAAAAAACATTTTGGTCATACTCTTCATGTGCTAGAATATTTTTTGCAAGACGTGGTTTCTGGCCAGGAAATGATAACTCATGGCTATCGCCTTCATTTTGGCTAATTCAACTGTTATGAAATGGTGATCTGTACAGTGAGCACAAGGACTTCATTGAATTATCGGGCCACATTTTGTCACACTGCGAAAAGTTACGCTTGTGTTCCACTTTTTGGGAAGTGCGTTCATTGCTTAGAAAAGGAATAGTTCACACATGAATTGATAGGCGTACTTGAAATTGAATGTTTAATAATGTGTGCATTAGAGACCCTCCAGTCGCACTCCCCAAAAAAAAGAAATCGAGTATCAAAACCTTGCTATGTAGCAGGGAAGGGGCGAGATGACGTGTTGGTTTCGGTGTGCTTGTAGCCTTTTCATTGGTTGTAATCGCATTGGTATGTTTATTCCTTGAATAAACAATCAGTCACAGTTTAGTGCTTTGTCCTGCCTTTGTTCATGTTGCTTTGTAATACCCACTTTTCATTATGCAATACCAACTAGCTTACCAACCCATGTTCTTTGTGCACCACCAAAGCTTAACATTGGTGTCTCCGGGCATCAGCAGCAAGGCTTGTTAAGTTAACTTGTCTTACTTACATCTAGGGTAACTGCTAACAGCGGCTTGGGACACTATTAAAAATTGCATGATGAGAACATGTCTATCAAGAAACATTTTATTACACATCAATAAAACACCACCCAACCAACAGTTCACAATGTAATTACCCATCAGTTAGTGATAGTTTGCAGTAGGTCACAGGAGCACCGATGCAGTCTGCCGATTCTCTTTTGTTGTCACTTCTGCACTACTACTTGGAGCTAAACAGAGACAAGGAGCCTTGCTGGGGTACAAAAAAAATTACACCCATCTCCCCGAAGGGAACCATGAGTAGGATGCGGAGTGTCATGGGGGTTCCGTTTGCGTTTCCGTTATGTTTAATTGCGTCAGCGCACCCGCTGACGGGACTATTGCTTCCATCCTACTTCATCTGAAGAAGCACGGAGTCAAGCGAAGCAAGCGCAGCACTGAACACGCGCTCTGCGCGCTCCCCTTTATATTCACAGCTGTAGGAGAGGAGACTACGAGAGAGAGAGCCGCGCATGCGCGCGAGAGAGCTGAAGCAAACGGAGGAGGAGCGCGCGCAGACGGTAGGAGAGGAGAGTACGCAGCTGTTTGGAAAGGAGGAGAGGAGCGCACGCACAGATGGTGTGCGGACGGTCGCCACCGGTCAACAAGTGACATACCCCCGAGCATAAGACACTCCGCATCTAGAACACGGAAACACCATTTTTCCCCATTCCATTCGGTTTTTGTGTGTGGGTGCTTCCACTTGTAACCTTCCATTCTTTGTGTTACGATTGATACACATAGCCATGCCCTATTGTGCACAGTTAATCTAAAGCAAGGGTGTGAAACACCCGGGTCACATGTGGCCTGCAGACCTTTTGATTTTTTTTTACCTTTTGATGTATTAAAGGATCACAGTAAAACAAATATCAGTGCCTAGATTTTAGTCATCCCGGAGATCAGTACTGATATGTTTCTCGAATGGTGACACCAAATTCCATACAGAAATGACCAAGCATATTTACAATGTGTGGGAAAGGACTTGTTTCGTTCGAACGGCAGCATTAGGTGACAATTTGTTAAATCCTCCTCCCCCCTGCCTTTCTTGCATTGCAACCTTCCCATGCGGGACTGAACTTCTTGACTGTGGCTTGCTTGCTCACTGATGTGAGTTGAGACCCCTCATGTCACGAACTAAGATGCACAATTTTTTTTGCACAAAACATTAACAACTCTTTAAAACTTGCATACTACGACAACAATCATCAATGTCAGTTTGGACAAAAAAGGGAAAGAAATACTGACATTAGGCAGCATTACAAACACCCTGTATTTTTCGTGAAGACACAAAACTAAGCTGAAGAACGTTTACTAGAGCAGCAGCAGCAGCATAAAATAGACAGTGGTGTAACAACTGCCAAAAAATAACCTACCTAAACCATTGGAATCAAAATCACGAGCGTAACAGTTCAAAATTGGGCTTGATGTCTTCATCTAGACTCCCATTGCTTTAGGCTCGCAATGGGTGCTGCCATTCACTGCGTGGAATAGCATTTCACATTATGGAAAATTCAGAGGGCTTATTTTACACATTACGGCACATCAAAACTTTCACCGCCAACAAATGAGGTAAATCGTCGGTCAACAGTCCAGGAAACAGCTTTTCATGTCTACAGGAGCAAAATCCTCATAATGTTCTGTTGGAACAGAAGAGTGCATTCATACAGATGACCAGGGCTAAAATCTTCATGACAGAACATAACTGCAAATCACACAATGAAAACCAAAACATCTGTGCGTTTAGATACTACAGCGAAACAAAAAATTGCATCAATAAGTCAATCATCAGGAATTGCACTACCTGGTACAGTAGCCTGTGCATTGTGCTGTTATGCCCATCGCTGGGTAGTCCCTAAATCATACTTCCGATAAATACACATGGTTAGCGGCGATTTTAGATGCCCACCACACAACATTTTTTGCACACCCGTTACACACCACACTAACCATGCGTGGCATCCTGGATGTCTTAATGGTCATGTTCTCCTTCTAACCAGTGGCATTGGACGCCTGCTGCTCTTTTCACTGTTGCCCAGTATTGGCATTTCATTGCGGCCATTCCCATTCCATCCTCTCATGTGTGGCTAAGGTGTTGTGCTGCTGGGCCCAAGGACATTGCAGGTTCGATTCCCAGCCACTTTTCTGACAGAGGCGAAAAGCAAAAAAGCAAAACCGCCCGTGTCTGCGAGATTTCGGCGCACGTTAAAGATCCCCCCCCTTGCCCCAGGTGGCCAAAATTAATCCGGAGCCTTTCACTACGGCGTGCCTCACCCACCTATTTCCCACACAATAAGGGAAACTGCTAGACATTGTTGTCTCAGCCAAACTGATGCACACGGCTTGCTGGAAAATGCCTATTCGAATGGCACAACTCACTGGCTCAGATTTGCTAGAGCTGTGCAGACAGCTACAATTTTGTCTAGCTGGGTGAGCCTCTCGTTGTGCTTCACAGTCACGAGATCAATTGGAATAGTGCTTGACAGGATTCGGTATCGTCCTCTAAGTAGCCCAATCACCCGTTCTACATGAATGCGGACATTAGCCAATTTTCGAGTTTTTTGGACGTCCCAAGCCGATAACTGCGATTTCCCCCTAGTGAAAGCCGGCATTTCTAGATTGGCTGAGTGGATGCCAACAGCATCACCTATTGTGAATCCTCTGTCAGCCAACACTGTGTCACCTGGTACAAGGTTATTTAAGATGCCGCAAGACTCGGTAAGGCGCTTGTCGCTGGTCCGACCACCCCAACCCTCGGAAATGAAAGTTACTGCACCTCGTGCTTTGCAGCGCAACGCCTTAGCCACTGAGCCACCGCGGCGGGTTATATTTGCAGCATTGGTAAAACCATTTTGGAATACTGCAACTTGCCAAGGAATTTAGTCCTGTCAGTTTTACCTTGCAATCTGATTATACTCACATTTTTTGCAGTTTGTTTTTAGTTGTAAATTAAGTGTATCAAGTCATTTTTTTTGCGTGTTTGAAATTCAGCAGAAGACTGCACTTACTGACTGGGCACGTCTGGTATTGATGGTCATTTGTGCTCAACACATCCTGTATTTACAGATTTCTTTCCTGACTCCAACAACTGCATCGGTGACGCAATTTTGTAAGCCTGCAGCTCGTCGTCTTGTTCAGTTGTTATTAACGTGCTATGTTAGAGAAATCACATGAATCTCAACTATCTTTTTAGTTTAAGAGTGTGGCATTACTTTGTGTATTTACCAGAAAACTATTACCTGTCTGTCCCTATTTCTTTGAACTGTTTCAACACTTTTCTGTGTATGATACTGTCCAGTTTCTGTGATTTTTTTAACACGAGGAAAATGCAAATATCATTTTAAGCAGTGACATCACAAATGACATACTGTGTGCTGAATAAACTTTTTCTGTTGTTGCCCACTAACCTGTTGCCTACTAACAGCTTTGTAGGCTTTGCTTAAAGACCTACAAAAAAAAATAAGTAGCAGATAGTGAATTTTCACTATTTTAAACGCGATACCCAGGACTCTGCTGGGAAAAACTCGCCAATGTGTACATAGAAGGGAACTTAGTATCTGGCACACAGCATCACTGAAAAGCAATTTACATGCCCATCATAGCTAAAACATGCTAAAATTCACACTCACTGCTACATTGTAATTTTTTTTATTCTAAGCATCCCCTTTTATTCATACCCCTTGCACTTGCGATAGATGCACTTATGGTTGATGCACAAAGATTTTGAGTATTTAACATTCAATACACCTTTTATTAAAATGGGGTAGGAACTAAGAATTGAGCAAATGGGGCAGTAAAAATTGGAACAATTCATACGGTGAAAGGTGTTGGAGGGCCAGAGACAGCTGTGATGATAGTTCCAGGGTGCTTACTGCTCCTACCCTTGTTCTACTCTCCCCAAGTAGGAGCTGTGCAGTACGGTCTCCCACTGCTATTAACACTGCAACTTGGTGTGGCTGTGTGAGGACGCTGACATAGCATGTGTGCTAGGCCTGCTCCTTCCTGGCACCTGTGGCACTCTGCAGGGGGGGTGGGGGGACAGCTACTGTTACCTGTCCTGGGTAACAGTAGCTGTAGACAATTAAGCTCCGACACGAATTTGTCTGGAGGTGTCTCCAAACCACAGATTCCCGGGAGGGATACAGGCTCAGGTCAGCCGACAGTGGTTGGGGATATCCGTGTAGGACACTACTCTGTTCCTGCCCGACAGTGAGATGAAGCCACCGTCCAGATTGACGTGCGCTAGGTCGGTGAAGCCGCAAGCGGCGTTGTGTGCGGATTCACTCCTGGCCATGTTAAAGAGGGCAGCGGTCCAGATTAGATGTAACTTGCCGGTTCGTTTTTCGGGGTCGAAGCCAAAAGTTACACCTCTTCGGAGATCTGCCCTCGGGAGAAATTTAGGATTGCAGACTTGGAGGTTTTAATTAACAGCGATGCTGTTGAGCAAATCATTTCTGTATGGGGTCCGCAGCTTTTAAAATACTACGAAAATGCACACCATTCATGCTCGCATGCCTTGATACGTGTGCATAGTTTGTCGCGGATAGTGGATAGGCCACAGATAGTTGGCATGGCCGAGGAAAGGAAGAGGCCGGTGTGCTTCGACAGGCTCGGTGTGCAAAGCATCTGCTAGAGACGATAAGTCATGCTTACAGGGCGGCACAAGAAAACGTCGACCAAAACGACGAGCTCACTCTGGCGTTGCTCAACGTAAGGTAATGAAATGCCATCCCGCCGACGTCAACCACGGCACTACAACGACAATAAAACTCAACTTTGTGTCCGTCAAGGATCAAGTCTTGCACGTGAGCGCAAGCTTTCCTGAATTTTTTTACTGTTCTGATTTTTGTGAAGGCCACCATTGCCAGTGCAATGGCTGCTGCTTCATACACCACTGGGGTATGAAGCGGGCCAGAGGCAATGGAGTTTCCCTGGTTATTGACTACAGCAACTAATATTACGTCGAGACGAAAATAGTTGGCTGCGTCCCTGTAAACCACGTCCTCACATTTAGCTTAGCGTTTGCGCAGAGCTTGCGCCCTGGCCTATCGTCGCTCGTCGTTGTAATTGGGGTGCGTTTCACGAGAAGAGGGGGAATGAGGATGTAATCTCAGCGTTGTTGGAATAGCTACTTAATAAGTCGTGCTGCAAGGAAGGTTAATGTCCAATGTGCTTAAAATGCGACTCCTTGTTTGGCTGTTAGCTAAAGCTCATGCTGCCTTAACCTTTGTAGAAAGTGTACGTCTGAAACTTATCATGGTATGCAGAAAGAGAGTTTTTCTCCATGTTCAAGAACCTTTCCCATGCATGGAATGAGAGATAATGGCTGGAGAATTTCAATCGTAAGCTTTTTTTCAGGTTTAGGGATTAAAATATTTTTGGCTCTTTTCCACTGTTTCGGAAGTGGCCTCTATCCCAACACATATTGAGCTAATGAGTGAGGGCTTCCAAAAAGTCATAACCTAGATTACAAGCATTTGTTCCTGATGTCGTTTTGCCTAAAAGCACATTTTGTGTTGTGCAAAGGGCCGTAATGGCAGCCGCGTACCTTGCCCGAAGTAATGTTGAGGAGGGCATTATTCCGGCTCGAGTAGGGGGGCAGTACCTTGGCAGCACAGCTTGCAATATGAAGATCCTGAATAACCTTCAGTAGTTCTTTGTCCGTGCTACCAAACTGATAGGGAATGACACTTATGGCAAATTCTATTGGGAGAGCAGGAGCACTCAAAAGCACTCTGAAAGTGCTCTCTCCTGAGCAGGCGTGTTTCAGTGGTCGAACAGAAGTAGGAGCACTGTCATCCAGTGGTAGTGCGAGACCACTTTCGGTGCTCTGAGTGCAGCTCCCGCTTGAAAAGTCGGAGTGGGCACAGTACGATACGAAGGAATTCACATGACCTTTAACGTCATATCCTCTCCTTTTTGTGTGTGTTGTGCGCGCGCGCGTGCGTGCGTGCGTGCGTGCGTGCGTGCGTGTGCGTGTGCGTGTGCGTGCGTGTGTGTGTGTGTGTGTGCGTGTGTGTGTGTGTGTGTGTGTGTGTGTGTGTGTGTGTGTGTGTGTGTGTGTGTGTGTGTGTGCGTGTGCGCGCGCGCGCGGCGGTATCCATCGTGCTTTGCAACTTTGTGGAATGGGTAGCGAGGCCTACGAGCATGCGAATGCTTCGCACCGCCACACGTGCTTTGCCTGGCTTTGCTCACACATGCTTTTCCGCAGAGATTGCTGGGATGCCTAAAGGCTGAAATACGTGGAGCGAACTTTCACGACAAAGTTCGCGCGGCGGGAAATCTCTGAGCTACCGTACTTATCCAATTCTAACGCGCCCCCGATTCTAACGCGCACGCGATTTTCCTGACAAAAAAACCAAAAAACTTGCACCTCCGTTTGTAACGCGCACGGAACTTTATAACCCAGACAAACGAATGCGGAAGAAATGGGCGATTTATTCCCCAAAGTAATCTCGCTCATCTCACTCCTTGTCGCTTTTCGCTGACCAGAACATCTCGTCCTCGGTGCCGCCAAGAGCCTTCGCGATGCCACACTTCTGAACGAACATTCAACCATGGTCGATGGGATCGTGGCCCACGCCTCGCAAGCCGATCCCGCGAGCTTCTCCAGAGCCGCATGCTTCAGCCGACCGCTCGTTTTGAGCGCGTGAGAGCCGCTGCTGCCATTGCTGTTATCAAGCGCGCAAGGGAAACGATTTGACGATTTGTGTGAACGCCGATAGAAAAGTCTAGGCGCATATGCTTCCTGCGTCCGAAAAATCGTTGCTAAAAGCTTTAGTGCCATCTTGACATGGTGATGGCGATGAGTGGGACGAAATTTCCGCTGTTTCGGTTTCGGTTTCGAATCCGATTCTAACGCGCATGTGATTTTTCGGCCTATTTTTCCGGAAAAAGGGTGCGCGTTAGAATCGGGTAATTACGGTACATGGAGCGACGACATGGCGCGCGCCGACGCGCCGCCGCTGGGCTGCTCTAAATTAAAGCCCCTCCGCCTTGGCCCTGCCCATAGGAGGGGCTTTACTCTCACTGAACTCCATGCCCAGAATCAACGGTGCTGTTCAGTAAACAGACCCAGTGAAGGAGCTTCCCACTTTGGTTCCCACGATTCCCACGATTCTGCGTGGGGCGAGGGTGTTTCTTCTACTGAAATATTCGTTCTCAGTTCTCAAAAACGCTAAAGGCTGAAGAGAGAGAGAGAGAGAGAGAGAGAGAGAGAGAGAGAGAGAGAGAAACGAATGGCACCGGGGAGATTCGCACGAGCGACTACAAGAACAAGTAGCCGGCAGTTTAACCTCTACTTCACCCTGAGAGATGGTGCATATGAGCAAAATATCCTCTGTTACTGGTTTTTGTCGTATTTGAGACGCCCTCGTAGTGATACCGCCTGTTCCTCACTCGCCAATCTTGCAGACAGGCCTCATATTGCTGCTACTGCAAGTAATGTAGCCGTTTTTCGTCGTTTTTCCTCTCCCACCTGCTCTCCGGGTGCGTGCCGCACTCATGGCAGGTGCAGTGGCCCTGCTCTTGCGTGCCCCCAAGTGTTCTGTCACCTACTCCTCACTGCACGACGCCACTGCTCCTGTTCTCTCAATGGAATTCCCCATTAGCTTGCATCGATGTATGGCTTGGCTCTTAACGAGATCGATTAAGCATCAAACGACGTTTCATGTCTTGGGTAGTTGCTTCTCACGCTGCGATCGCAAGCTGCATGCCAATTTTGTCGCAATAACTGAGTATTCTTTAATGTGTTGGTCAAGCCAATCCAGGCGACAAAATACGTTGCAACTGACTTTGTTCTTGCGGAGCTGCTGTTGCAAACCACTCTTGGCCTCCCACATGTGGGGAAGCTGCAAGTCAACCTGGCATTGGTTCCCTGCTTGAAATGTATAATTAGTTACCTGCTCAGCATCTCGGCCCAGTTGATCCGCCTTTGCCTTGATGTTAGTTATTTTTCAGATATGTGGACCAATCACCGAGTGTGAGGAATCCCGCTGCACCAGTCAGAGCCCTTGAAATGCATCTCAGTAAATGAGAATAAGCGGGCCTACCAGACCTTCGTTTGATGTTGCCGGGTGGCCGCTGCCGAGATTATCTTATGTGTTGCGTAAAGTGGTCTTCCTTTACGTGTGTTCTGTAAAAGTGAGGCAAGTCTGCTCACACTACTGCTCATCACTGCTCACACTACTTCCGGTGCAAGTGGGATGCGTATGGTCAGTGGTAAGGGTGAGGCCTTCTTGTTGGGCATCAAGCCAAAGGTTTTCGCTTTTTAATGGTGTCATGCTTGCAATCCCCACTTAGTGTGATGTGCATTAAAATCACCGACAATGAGTAATGTGTCGAAATGGAAAATTTCAACAGTTTTCTAAAAAAGCTTGGTCAATTTGCAATTTGGAGGTGTTGCGAGAAGGGCTCCATACGTTTAGGAGAAAGGTGCCGGTCAGCCATGTTTTGCATTTAGTAATTATTTCGATGCAACAATACTCGCATCCCGGCCGGCAAATTTCACTTCTTTTCACAGACGCAGAAGTTTTGACGCCTCCGAACGCTCCAAGTTCTACACCGTGTTTGCCATTTGAAAAGACTTTCCACACTGATGACTTCTACGCTGTTTGTTGATTAGTACACGCATACCCTGAAGTCACTGACCAAAGAACTGAAGCGCATGAAAAAGTCCTTGCCGGCCTGACCCCTGACCCGACAGGCACAGTCAGCCCTGTGCGGCAGCAGCGGCTCACCATTGTTGGCATTGCTGGATGTAAACAAATCTTTCCTTTGCAACAACGTCAGCTGTCTCCTTAGGCATGATTGGCTATCCGGTTTTGCATTGCCGAGGTGCAACGAGGGGATTCAGTCCTAGAGCGATCTTGTCCTCCCTCGCAGAGCGAGAAAAAGCGATGCCTGGCTCATCACTTGCGACGTCACGCAATGTGCCAAGTCGCCAGTGGGAATGTGCCTTTAGACGATTGGTGAGCACTTTGGAACTGTCCGCTGACGGAGGCCAGACGCACGTGCAGTCGATTTTATGGGGTCCATTCCCCTTAACGCAGCGTCCTCAAAGAACCGGTGATGCAAATGTTGAGACCGGTGATTTCAGCACCAATCTTATCCTCAAATTGCACTAACATGGCTTTGAATGTCGCACGAGGGTTTCCATGATCTGTTCTCTAAAATTTTGAAGCACACCTTCCGTAACGTACTAATCATCCGACCCCGAAGCAAGGGGGGTTTGCCAAGGCCAATTTTCTTGTCTCAGTGTTTTAACTGAGTAAAGCCAGATGGAGAATTGTCCATTGCATCTGCGGACCCAATTTCTGAGGACCCCGAGGTCGGTAACCTGCTGTGGCTGGAGTCAACGATGGCCTGAGATGCTGGTCTGACGTTTTGGAAGAGGCGGGGTTGACAGTGGTGTCGACTCCCTTAAGTTCAGTTAGGGCTGCTTTTAGAACTTTTTTTTTTCCAACGATAATGGACTCAAGCATGCGATGGATTTTGTTAATTTCTGAGCATGAATTGGAATGTCTGCCGTGAGTGTATTGACTCTGGGGGACCATGTGTCTCTGAGTGTGTTTGCCATGGGAGACCGTAGCTGCCCAGCTCACCTTGTTGTTTAGGTTGATTCTGTTGGCATGGATATGGCCGCCTGTCCTCGATGGTTTTGGCCCTCAGTGCTCGACAGCTGACGACGCAATGTCCAGCGCACACAATCCCAGCTCCGGGTGGAGTTGTCCTTGGTCGCCGGTCCACAGCTAGCATTCCCTTGGCTTTGCTGCAACCAAGGAAAGAATGGTCACTCTTCCCAGATGAGGCCCTAAAGAATTTTTTACTGCTCCTTTCTATTGTCCTCGTCCTTCATGAATAGTCACAATCTGCGCATAGAGTGTAAATCCCGAAGTGCTAAGACTTGATTTTAATGAAGCCTGTCGCGTGATTAAGCTCCCAATCAGAGGTCAAGAAAAAAACGTTCAATGCATTACTGACCGCTAATCGCTAAAACGCTTCAACAAGGCCGAAGCCACATGTAGCCAAAGCAACAAGCACGAAATGAACATCGTACTGTTAAACTAGGCCGTACAGCCAGTGTCTTCTTGGCAGGAGGCACTTATTCATGCGGCAGCATGTAATGCCTTTCAGCTGCTGCTTGCATCAATCTAGAGTTTTGCTCCCGTGAGTACACCCCATTGTTTTTCTCAACAGCTGCGTAGTTTAATTTGACCCAATGCAAGTGCAGTTACTAATACGCCTGCAGTGCACTGGCCTTGAATGCAGGATCACACATGCTTGGTTCATTGCTACCGTGGTATGCTGCACGTATCAACTCAACTCAACAGTGTGTCACCTGACAACCTTCAAATGCACACCTGAAACACCTCCTTTAGTTCTTTCCAGGGTGCTCATTCTTCACAGTCCATCACCTGTTGGTACAGCCAGAAATACTTTTAGGGGTTGGGGGTGTATGGAGGTATGGGAGAATGGAAGGAGCCTTGCCAAAATGAATGCTAGCACTTGCTTATGTGCAGCATAGTAAAATGTTTGGGGGAGGGGGTTCAAAACCCCTTCGCGCTGTATCTGGAGAATCGTATCGGCCATCCTGGAGGCCATCACTGATGTGTTGCTGGGGCATTCTTGGCTCGTTTCTCTCTCCCAAAGGTGAGCACATGGCGGAGTTATTTGTGCACTTGACAGCACCTGAGGATTCACAAGGATTGTCAACTGCTGATAATGGCTGAGCTGTTGGGTTGACCTTTTTTCTGTGCAGCTTAGCAAAGGGGTCAGCCTCGCGTAGGATGTTTACTAGCACTGATGAGAGGCTGAAAGTTGGGACGTAAAGAGTAGTCAGGCAGTGGATGTTCACACGTATTTAAAGAATTGGCCATCATATGGCTTATGTGAAGACTATGACATGCTTTTCATCACTATCAGAAGTGGCGTAGGTCCAGCCCCTTTAAGGGACAGTGGCACACCATCTTGCATTCGGGACAGACGCAAACACCCACACATCAAAACGTTCGACAAGTACTCCTGTAAGGATGCCGGCATTTACGGAGGTGAAGGATAAAAAAATCTAAAATGAAGTTTGCCTTGGAGGTGCAGTGTCCCTTTGGCACTGCACATTTTTATACGTTTCAACACGAAAATGCATAATCAACATCAAAAAAAGTTGTACAACTGAAACTGAAAAGCAACACAGGCTGCATAAACTTTACATTCTTAAGAGAAGCAAAAATAGGCCAGAAACATGCATACGCTATGCCAAGTTTTTTCTGCAGCCTTGTGTGCCTAGTGGTGGCTGGATGGCTTTTTGTTGAGTTTGCCGGACTGGGGGAGTGGCTGTTGAGAACCAGTGGTTGATCTCATGCTTCAGACCTGCAAGAGTGAGTAGTAACATGTGAACCTAAACATGCTGCGATGCACAGTCTTACAACAGTCAGTTCACCAGTGACCACATAAAGTTGAAAACGGCTTGTGCTTGCTTTGTAGAAGGTTTGTACGGACACATTGATTGACTATGAGGTTTAAAACACTGACACTACCCAGGCGATGAGGCACACCGTAGTGAGGGACTAAGGTTAATTTTGACCACTTGGGGGTGTTTTAACGTGTGCCAAAATCTCGAACATGGGCATTTCTGCTTTTCGCCTCCATTAGAAAAGCGGCAACTGTGGCCAGTTGCCGCTTTTCAAATATGAAGTCTGGACTAGAAGGTATGCAAGCAACGTTTAACAAATATACATATGTGCAGACGCAGGGATGGTAAAAACAGAGCCTGCAAGCATATGAATAGTCTGCTTGCCGGTTGGGAAGGTTGGTTGCTTAAAAAAAGAATGGTGCATAAAATAACCTGCTAGATACCATCTGTGCCCAAGGCATTGCTTAAAATTCAACTCGCCATTCCATGTGATAAATGCAGCTATGTAGTAAAAGCGCAGAGGAGGAGGGAGGAATAACCGGGTGTTTTAAGGCGCACAGTAAACATAGCGCAGTTAAAAGGAACGAGCCAAAGATGGAACTAGCGTTACTCCACTTTGTTGACTAATTAAAACGCCCAATTTTTTTTCATTCCTCAAAAGAAGGTACTTCCTGTCTCGTCGGCTGACGAGCGACGATGAAAGCGACCACACCGACCGGTTGCTGGAACTCAAGTGCCTTTATTAAGTGAAGAGAAATAAACCCCCCCCGGTCCCCGATGGCGCGGCGGCGCAGGCGTGGAACACGATAGCTCACGCGTCACACATCCGGCTGGTTTGATCCGCGGAGCTTTCGACCGTCACTGCTGGTGTTTCGTCTGTGCTTGAATAACTGTCAGACGCAAGGCCATCAGGCATGCCTGCACCGTTGAACGGCACCAAATGCCGACGGTAGCGCTGAATGATGCCTGTCGGTGTTTCCACCACATATGAGCGTGGTCTTCTTGCTGGGCTGAGCACCTTTGCTGCGCATGACATATCCTGCACCCACACATCCTCCCCGTCAGCGAGTGGGCGGAGTTGGTGGGCGGCGTGACGACGGTTGAAGTCTTGACTTTGTTTTGTTCGGTTAGCTTTATCCTTAGCTGCGACTTCGTCGTGTGGCGGCCACTCCGGTTGCAGGGTGTCTGGCATCTTCGTCACTGTCGTTTGCAGACGTCGGCCCATTAGGAGCTACGACGGGCTGTATCCACTCACTCCTGGCGTGTCGCGGTACACCAGAAGCGCCATGTGTGGGTCCTTGTATTTTGTGAAAAGATCCTTCATGGTCCGCACCATGTGTTCTGCCTCGCCGTTTGACTGTGGGTAGCCCGGCCCGCTTGTGATGCGATGAAATCCGTAGGTCTGCGCGAACTCGGCGAACACCCGTGACGAAAATTGCGGGCCGTTGTCGGACACGAACACATCAGGTATTCCATGTCGCGCGAACGTGCTCTTGACAGCCGCAATGACAGCTGTGGAGGTGGTCGACGACAAGCTGATTACTTCCGGAAAACAAGCGTAGTAGTCCACCACGATTATGTAGTGAGTTCCGTCAAGTTCAAACAAGTCGGCGCCTACACGCTGCCATGGCCGATTTGGAGTCGGTGTTGCGATTAGTGGCTCCGAACGCTGAACTCTCGTCTGAGCACATTTCTCACACGACGTTACGAGCTGCTCGATTTCGCTGTTAAGGGTAGGCCACCAAACTGCGTCCCTTGCCCTTGCCTTGCACCGTCCAATGCCCTGGTGGCCTTCGTGGTTTTGCTGAAGTACCTCACGGCGCATCAGGCTTGGAATAATGATGCGGCGATCTCTGAGCAAGAAGCCATCGCACACTGTGATGTTGCCTCTTTCCTTCCAGTACTCCCTTAGATGAACTGGAACCTTTGAGACGTTTTCCGGCCATCCTTTCTCACAGAAGCGGAGTAGCCCAGAACAGATGCCGTCTTCCGCTTGGTGCTTGCGTAAGGCATCCATGCGGGAGGACATGAGGTTGGCAGCTGCTGTAACGACTTCCCCGATGAATAACTCGATGGAGTCTGTCTGCCATTGACTTCGCTCAGGATCGTGTCCCTGAATAGGAGCCCTTGACAGCGTGTCTGCCGTGGCGATCAGCTTGCCAGGGACGTAGAGAACAGTGAACTGATAGCGCATAAGACGGATTCGCAAGCGCTGGATTCTGGGCGGAATCATGTCGAGTTCTGCTGATACCAGGAGCGTGACTAAAGGACGATGATCCGTTTCGACTTGCAATGCGATGCCCCTCAGAAAGTGGTGCTGAGTCGTCGGCTGTCGAACCTCTCGACAGCCCACGTCACAGCCAAAGCTTCTTTTTCTGTTTGACTGTAGCGGCTTTCAGTGTCCGTTAGGGATCGTGAGGCGTAAGCAACCGCTCGTCGTTCTCCCGATGGTTGATCTTGAAGCAATACGGCTCCGAGACCGTATGAGCTTGCGTCAGCTGACACAACCGTGGGGTACGATGGGTCATATTTAGTCATGCAGACCTCTGAACTGAGCAAGCTTTTGAGCTTCTTGAAAGCAGCTTGCTGGCACGGTCCCCAAGGCCATGACTTTCTCTTTTGAAGCAATGCCCTGATCGGTGCTCTGATGTCGGAAAGATGAGGAATGAAGCGGCCCACATGGTTCACCATTCCCAGCAGTCTTCAAACACCGCTGACGTCCGATGGGGTTGGTAGCTTGGCCAAGGCCTCGACCTTTTCTGTATCGGGACTGATTTTTTGTGCGCTAACCGCGACTCCAAGAAACTTGACTTGGTTCGCAGAGAACGTGCATTTCTTGCGGTTCAGCTTGATTCCCGCTTCTTCCAAGCGCTGTAACACCTGCTTGAGACGTTGGTCATGCTCTTGCTGCGGTGCTCCGAAGACAAGAATGTCGTCAATCATGCTCACAACTCCTTCGAGGCCTTCCAGAATTCTGCTCATCTGTCGCTCAAAATATTCTGGCGCTGAGCAGATTCCGAAAGGTAGCCTTTGGAAACAGAATCTTCCCATTGGTGTTATGAACGTAGTGAGTTCTTGACTTTCTTCTGAAAGCTTCACCTGGTGAAAGCTAGCGGTAGCATCGAGCTTAGAGAATACCTTTGCTGATCCGAGGCGTCCCAGGATGTTCTCGACTGATGGTAGTATGTGACGCTCCCGAAGCACGACTTCGTTGAGTCGGGTGAGGTCAACGCATATTCGGTAGCCTCCTCCTGCTTTTGGAACAGCCACCATACCGGAACACCATGGTGTGGGACGGTCCACCTGTTGGATGACTCCCTGGGATTCGAGCTTGGTGAGCTCCTCTCGAACTGGTTTGTGAAGTGGAATCGGTACTCTTCTCGGCACGCTGAGTGAGAACGGTTTGGCGCCTGGTTGGAGACGTATCACGTATTCGTCTTGCAGCTCGCCCAAGCCATTGAAGAGACTGTCCTTCAAAGTGACGGTAGAATCCGTTACACTGTCCACGAACCGTATAACACCGAGAGCCTGTATCGCAGGGAATCCAAGAAGCGGCGGGTCTTGCGAAGGCACAACATACACTGTTTGCACTGTAGACCTGCCTTTCCAGCTCAGTTTCGCTTGGAATGTTCCGAGAACAGTGAGGGAGTAATTTCCTGGGCCACCTTCTGGCTTTTGCAGCTGTTTCGGTATGCCTGGAAACGAGTCCGGAACCACTGTCACCTCCGCACCCGAGTCAACCTTGAAGTTAGCGTAGTCCGTTGACGGCCACTTTTACGAACTTGGCTCTGGTGATGGCTGCTACAGAGTGCAGTGTGAGAGCTCCCATGTTCTTCTTGCTTTTCTTTTCGCAGACTGCTTCTAAGTGTCCAATCCGATTACACCCTTTGCACTTGGCTTGCCTAGCTTGGCAATCTGCTCGAGGATGCCTTGGTCGACCGCAGTATCTGCAGCTCGTGGTAGCGTCGCTTGTGTTGGACTTCGTAACACGCTTGCCGGAGCTCCCTTGAGAATCCCAGCCATGTCGCAGCTTTTGGAAGCGCTTTTGAACTTTGGCCTCGGCCACAACGTCAGCAGGACTCGGCTCTTTTTGGAACACTGCTGCACGGGCTTTCACGGCATCTTCGTGATGCGAGCCTGTAGTCTTGCTTCTTCAAGTGTAAGCTTTTGTGTTCGGCACAGTTTGTCCACAAACAAGGTTAGAGTTCCGGAGACCCACGACGAACCTGTCTCGAACGAGTCGTTCTTCCACTTCCGCTGAGGCGTAGTTGCACTTTTTGACAAGTGTACGCAGCGCAGTGTAGAACTCGTCTACAGTCTCGCCTTCGCCCTGGGTTCGAAGGTGGAAGCGGACACTTTCGTAGACCTCGTTGACCGGGTGGATGAAGTGATCGGTGAACTTCTTCTAGCGAGCTCCAGTCTTCGCTGGACAATGCTAGAGTGTCGAGAACGCGGCGGGCGTCTTGGGAGCCCATGTCGTAAAGAAGCGCTCTGACCTGCACTTCTCCCGGCGCTTGGTAGAGCCCAGATGCATAGCAATAGTCGTCAAACTGGTAGCAATAGTCGTCGAACTGGTAGACCCATTCTTTCCAAGAGCTTGGGTTCCCAAATTCGAATTTTGGTGGCGGTTGAAGGCCGGTGCCGCTGAACTGGATAGAAGGATCTCCATCCGCCATAGCGTGTTTTGCAGGCTACGCACCTTAGACTGATTGCTATTAATAATTGATCGATGTGTCGCTAACTTTATCCCACTTCTGACACGATGTCTCGTCGGCTGACGAGCGACGATGAAAGCGACCACACCAACCGGTTGCTGGAACTCAAGTGCCTTTATTAAGCGAAGAGAAATAAACCCCCCCCCCCGGTCCCCGATGGCGCGGCGGCGCAGGCGCGGAACACGATAGCTCACGCGTCACACACGAACCGCCGTGCCCGAGCGAGCTGAGAAACGCACCTTCAGCGCGCCGTGAAATGCGCGTCCACTACACTTCGCGCCCTGAAATGCGCGTCCACTACACTTCCGAAATCTGGGTCCTAGTAATTTTTCTGCGTCAAGACTTTCGCATTGAATCTACACGGCACCAGCAGAACGGGTCGGTCACTGCAACAGCAGATTTTCTCTGGAATTGGGAGTCTGAAGAAAATCTCAGTGATGTCAGTGATTGTCAGTGTCAGTGATTGCCGCGATTTAATAAAAAACAAGAGCGCGCCTGTTTTTTATCCCTCGTACGAACAACCGACAAGGCATCCAGCGTGCGACCGCGACTGGTGACTACGAAGCTGATGGTGGCGCATTGCTGCCTGCCTAAGTTTTCATTCCAATTTATTTGAAAACATGTTGGCACACGGGGGCGTGCACGAGTAGGTAGAGCGGTAAAAACGTTAGAGCCCACGTATGCGTGCGACTGCGTCGCGGTAAGTCACGCGTATGCTCGCGGAAAAGCGATCGCCCGAAGGCATATGCAGACAATGTTGCCGTACGGAAGCCAAACTCGAGGGATTTGTTCAAAGGGCGCTTGCGATCCGTCAGCGCTCGGGTTACAGCACGGCTCGGGAAGCGGCCTCGCATTCGCTACCATCGCTAAATCGGCGTACACGTGAAACAGCTCTCCAAAGAAATTATTCGGTTTTTGTAATCAACCATGTATTAGAGGGAACTTACCAGACAAACTCGTGGATACGGTGCGGGTGCACTTGCGTCGGCATCCACGGCGGCAGCCAACTGCAGTGTCCGACTTTTGCGCGCCGTTCCGGCCGTTCGCTGCCGCAGTTTCATCCTCCGGTGATGCGAAGTTATCGATGGCAGGTAGAGCGCCACCACATAATGTGAATGCGATTAATAATATATCTCTTGACGCCACTACCGATAATTGGGTTGAAACGCGGCAGACGACAAACGGGACACCGGTTTTTTGTTGTTGTTGTTGTTTTTTTTCTCGAGATGTGGGCGCACAGCGCATGCGCTAGCACAGTGGCCACAGACATGGCGGCTTTCAGTGTGGCCAAGCGAAGAAAATCGCCCGCTAAACTTTTGAATGAATACCGTCTATACAAGTAGGGCAGATTTAGTACGCCTGTATTGTTGTAAAGCTTTCTGCTGATGGGTTTTACCAAACGCATTCCACGCTTAGCTGCCGCAACTCAAGTTGCCATTACCAAACACCCGAAAATTGACACATTCCAAGAACAACACCAGCATAGCGCTGACGCATCCAGTAGCGAATAGCCACATATAACTTGAAAAAGGTCGAGGTATGACAATTTTACCTTCCTTGAAGTGTACGAGACCAACGTTCCTCTTGTGATGAAAGTCCATCCCGGATTCGGAAATAGCCAAGAGAAGTCGGTGATGCTGCCGCCGTTGTGGCAAATTTGAAAGCATTGTAGCGACCCGGTGATACATTTGTAAATTTCCACGGCCCTTTGCAAGACCTTGCTGAAAGGCAATGTACTCGTCATAGCTGCAGCATGGACGGACGTAAACATGCCCTCTTAGGCGAACCCGCCGATCGCACCCATTTTAAATGCAGAGCATTTTTCAGCCTCGCCTCTTCCTGCGTCGGACGGCGTCCACAGCTCCGCGTCCGCAGCAGGTGCGCCTCTCCTCCTTCCCTCCTCTCTCTCAACAGCAGCTGGCGCGCGCATGCGTCGTAGCAGCCCGCTCGCTCCGTCGCGGTCTCGGCGTAACAGGTGCGTGATAGCAGCGCGGTGGGGCGTGCAAGGGGTCGCGCAGCTTGCGCATGCGCGCTTCCCCCCATCCCCCGTACTGCTCTCCCTCTACTGCGCGCGCTGCAAATATAAAGCGCCTAGCGGTCGCTCGTGCTTCAGTCACTGCGTTGCTCCTTCCTTCCTTGGTTGACGCTCGCTCCACCCTAACGCGTCTTTACTCTCTACCTATCTCTACCCCAAACCAACACCAACGCAACTACGACCCAACTACCCACCTTAACGCGACTTTACGCGGCGTTAACGACCCCCAATGCTCTGCATTTACGCGTGTTCCCCTCGCGGGAAGGCGCTGGAATTTTTGTTCACCAAGAGGAATGAAATCATAAGGACGTTCCTTGATAATGGACACCAATTTCTTCATAAACGGGGTTTTGATATGCACGAGAGCAGTCGTAAAAAATCTGAACTCCAGACATGGAAGCACCCTGTTTGCTTCGAGAAGCTTTTCGAATTCATTAATGTCTTCCGCTTCACGACTAAAGCTTGGCGCATAAACATCAGCGGTGATGTGTGACTGAAGGTATAAACAAACGATGAGAGTCCCAAACAGCCACAAAATAAGCAATGCCTTCAAAGTAGCGCCTGTGGTACCAAGTGTTTGGGGAGACCTCCCCAAGAAAGTTGAGGCTGAGAAGGTGACGATAGCTGGCAATCGGGTAGGATGAACGCCGCTGGGAGCACAACGACTAACAAAAACGATTGTGAGTGCGAGCACGAAGAACATAACAATAACTATGACAATATTAGTGCTTTCTTGCGCACGCAAAAATCCCTTTCCGGTTACAAAGCGTGTAAAAATGCATTTGTGACAAGGTGGGTACATTGCGTGAAAATAAAAATTGTACTCTCGTCTCCTAAAGAATGGCTTAGGTTCCACATCAATGTCGGCATCTCTGTTCGGGATCGCAAAGTCTGCCGCGAGCAGTCTACTGTAAACCTTTTTTATTATAGATGTGTTCAGAGCTGCGTAGGCCTCCATTAGTGCAGAAACTTCGGGTACTTCGTCACTTTGTATGTTCAAGCGTACAATCGTAAGCTTTAGATTCCTGGGGTAGTTTTTGGCATGTGCTTCCCGAAGTCTGAATACTTGCGACGGAATAGAAGTGTTTCTGCGGGTGAGGCTGCAATCGGAAAATCCGTTTAGCGGCTCTTCTATGCACGTGGAAGAAACAAAAACAACCTGACATGCCCCATTTGGCGATTTTAAAATCCAGTCGAACGACGTACTTGCGTCTTTCGAGATTACCCAGTGGGTTTGAACGGCGGTAGTAGCAATTTTCTCTACAACGTGGGGAAACTGTTTGGGAAGGTTTAGAGGCCAAGGGACAAAAATTACAACTTGTGAGAGTCGCCTGTCTTGCTCAAAGACAATGTCAGATAGCTTGAAATATCCTTTGTGAAAACGAGTCCACAACCACATGGGTCTGGGGAGTTGAGAAATGTGAGGTGCAAGAAGCGTTGAAGCGTTTCTAAAAGCTAGTATTGCAGCAAACTCCTCGTTATTGAGATTGACCATCGACAATAAGTGGATGAAGGTGTGCGTTCGAAATATTCAACTTGGCGCACAAAACAAGGATAATATATATCATCTTGGTCGCTTTGGCCTCCATCCTTTGATATCATCCAACCTTATATTCTGAAGCGATAAACAACATTGTGTATGGTTTTCCCTGGCTTCAATAAATGCACGGCTGCTCGTGACTAGTCTCTCCGTCCTCGCCCATGCGCAAATATTTATGTTTGGTGAACGCTTGGTCCTGGCACGGGATCGAAAAAGTTTTTTTATGTAATGAACTCTGTCCTGGCACGGCACAAATATTCGCGTGTTTAATGAAATGAAAGTAATCGATTCGGCTGCTTTTCGTGTATGAAACGTTTTGGGGCAACGAAGAAAATAATCCAAGTGCTACGGCTCCTGCGCACTCCCTACTTTACCGGCTACAAGAAATAAAGAGATCTCGTCATTCTTAAAAAGTGCCGGGTGGAAACGCTTGCATTTCGATCCTGAATACTTCAATATGTAGTTCCCTGCGGTACCTGAATAGGAGTCATTTAAATGTTGTGACATCAAAACCTCCTACCGGTACCATGCGTTCTTCTTTGTAAGTTGATGTAATGTGTGTTTGCATGATTCTGTTGCACGTTACGTAGTTCCTGGTCCTGAAAACTCGCAAAATCGCTAACAAAACTGAACGAGAGATGAGAAAACACGTAGACCGTACACGGATGCTGACTGCCAAAAGATTATGTTTCGAGCGTTAAAACAACAATAATGCTAAAAACGACAAACCAATCTCTGAGATATGAAGATACGTTTGGCAAAAGTAGCGATTTTACACCGTTCGAAGATTAAAGGAACCCCTATAAGTATTGGTTCTCTCTGTGTAAAAGTGAACATGATGGTGTGCTTATACATTTTTCACTTGCTCTTTTTATGTGACAGGGTGTGATAACGACTCTCCGGGTTGTACCAGACGCCAGCTTCAGGAAATTTGATTTTTCGAGTTGCGGATCACGACCGTCAACACTGGCCCGTCAACACTGGTCAACAATGGTAGTGTTCGGAGATTGCCTGAATCCGCTTCAGACAACGCACGAAATACCAGAAGGTAACGCTGGGAAGTTCTCGGACATAATCCTTATGTTTTCGGACAACCGGGTTTGCTCAATTTACGCACCCCGCAGCCAGAAGCCCCTCCTGTCATTTACCTCGGTCCACACCGAAATGGTGGAACACCAAACTGGTGGCTGAGTAGCGACGATGTGCTTTACCAACACCGTCAAAAAGTTGAATGATACTTGCGTGCAGAGTGCTGTGGAGGCGCAGGTCTCTCGGCTAAAACGCTCAGGGCATCTTGAGCACGTTATCGTGGCAACCCGTGAGGCTTTCCGCAGGCGTGAGAAGGCAATGAAAGCGGCTGAGACCAGTGCGCATGACGGCAATTAGCGCCGTAAGACGGCGGTTACACCGTATCTGAATGGCATAGCACATCGCCTAAAGAACATAGGGCGGAAAGCTGGCGTTCATGTTTTAATGTCTGCACCACTGAATATCGCGAGGCTTTGAAGAGACCCATGTCCAGAACCAAAAGAATATACTGGCTTTAGCATTGGGCACCCCAACAAATTCGTTGCATGTGATAGGGAGTTTGTGTACCGTGTTCTGTTGGCCGGTGGAAGGGTACATGTAGGGCAGACGGCATCGTGTGTCAACTCCAGGCTACGCAAACATCAGAATAACGTCCAGGAAAGAAAGGACGGGAACTTTTGAACTCACTACCGTGAATGCGTCGAGTGTGAGCCGTACTTTCGAAATCCTGTAATATTGGTTCAGGATTCTTATCTGCGCACACGTATTAGAGGAGGCAGCTGAAATGCAACTAGAGGGTACAAAATCGGTATCCTTGCTGAAGTGGAGAGCGCTTAAATATCAAGTACTAGAAAAGTGACGGCGAAGACTACAAAACCGGACGAAGCACTACTAAAAAGTGAATAATTACACACACACACACACACACACACACACACACACACACACACACACACACACACACATATATATATATATATATATATATATATATATATATATATATATATATATATATCAAGGTTGCAGTATATATATATATATATATATATATATATATATATATATATATATATATATATATATATATATATATATATATATATAGAACAGTGCAGGGCTTGGCAGCTGATTAGTATATTAAATTAGAGTCACCACAAAAAACATCACAATATTTAATACGACGTTTCGGCTGGAAACCAGCCTTTTTCAAGTGAAGAACATAGGTCGAATACAGGGTATATGTAGGCTCGCAAGGAGCGCTGTGAGCACGTGGGCACATTATTTCAAAAGTGTACAAGAAGGAAATACAGCAAGAAACAAGTGGAAAAAAAAACGTACTGCCCGACTGGGCGCGCAGGTCATACATCTCAATATACAACGCGGCGAAAAGCAAAAGCGAGGCACTTAGGAAGCGTGTTTCCGTCAGCCACCGCCCACCCACGCACAGCAATATTAAGAAAAGTAAACAAATAAGGAAGGGGTACTGGGCATCTTACTCCAAAGGAGCGGAAAAAGCCTGCCGCATAAGGCGGAAGCGTAGAATCGACAATTAGTCATCCAGACACTGGGGAACGCAAAATGGCAGAAGGCGACGTTCAATTTCAAGAATGCAGGTGGGAGGATTAGCGAGGGGGCCGCGTCCTCAAAGGAAAGTGCCGCCGCTTTGGGAGGAGACCAGATAATAGCCACAAATGGCTTATCCGCGGCCCGCGTCCAGGGCACGAGGCGGACAATGACGACTCCTCGAAGGGCGCCGACGCGGACAGAGCTGTGCGTGAGCCACCCAAGAAGAGCGCAGGCTGTGCGAGGATTTTGAGAAATGACACACAAGGCAGGAAATAAACAAAGAAAACAGCACACAGAAAAAAGCAGTTGAACGAGCCTCCGGCTCATGACATGAAGTGGAGAGATACAACAAATTGTCAGCTCACATTTGATATTTTTGCAAGTAACATGGGTTTGCAAATTATGAAAAAAGTAAAAGAAAGATGTGGCGCACGTACGAGAACAAATCTCCAATGATCTAAGAAAAAAAAAAAGAAGAGACACTTTGTAGCTAGTCATCAATGGCAGTATAAATTCGCACACAGCATTCTTTAAACAAACTGACAAACGAAAGAATACAAAGAATACACGTGTACAAATCGTAGAACATGGGGAACCATAGCAGTGAACAAAAATAGCTTACAAAGTGACATTTCGGGCAAAAGAACAATGAAGCATACGGAGAAAATAAGTTATTTACAACACTAGACCGAATAGTGCTTGGGAAGTGTAATGATGGGATACAGCAAGATTTCGTGCAGGAGAAGCATTAAACCATACGGAAAAGTAACCTGCTGACAACGATGAATCATCCAACGGTTGAGAAGTGGTAACGTGCGATACGTGCCGCTACAAGGTCTAGGTTTGAAGGCACGACAGCCTTCCCTGAGACTCATTGATACCTTTTGTGAGAGTGTTATATTTGTGGATCAGATAAGATTCGCAGGCTTCCCTGTCGAAATGGGTTTTAAAACCTGATTGGAGCACTGTGGCCTTAAATTGATCGAACGGGTGTTTCAAAGAGTCGATATGTTTTGAAAGGGGGAGATAAGGTTTTGTTTTTGCATCGGATCTGTGATTATTGATACGAGTTCTAAAAGAATTTTCAGTCTGTCCGATATATTGCGCACCACAATCACCACATTCTAGGAGGTAAACTATATTTGCAGTGTCACAATTAAAATTGCCCCTGATCTGCATGGAAAAGTCAGATTCCCTGCTCTGAGCGCTTGTTGTTGGTGTCTTCATTAGACACAATTTGCACCGGGGTTTTCCACATGGTGTGGAACCTGTGAAACTAGTTTCTCTTGATCGAGATGATGTTACAATGTCTCTGATGTTTCTTGCCCGGCGATACACCACGCGTGGTGGGTCTGGAATGACGTGCTTCATTTTTTCACTCTGGAGCAAGATGTTGTGGTGTCTTCTTAAAATTTCATTGACGTTTGGGCCAGATGCCGAATGTGTCAGAATCAGATTTGTTTGTGGCCTCGAAGCGGAGGTTTTATTGCCACTAATAAGGCTAGAACGCTCCTGTTCTGATGCCTTCCTGATTGAATCGTCAATGAGTGGTAGTGGGTATTTTTGTCGTGCGAGGTCAATGCGCAGCTGATCACAATTAGAAGCGAAGTCATTTTGGTTAGAGCAAATTCTGCGGAAGCGTAGGGCTTGGCTGTATGGAATGGCCGTTTTGCAGTGTCTCACATGGCTGCTATGAAAATTCATATATTGGTGTCGGTCGGTGGATTTTCTGTACACAGAAGTATCCAGTCTGTGTCCGTTAGTTGTTATCTGCACGTCAAGGAAATTTATTGTAGAGGTTGAATACTCATGTGAGAATGAGATATCACTGTGAGCACTGTTGAGATCGGATATGAATTGTTTCAGGGCTTCCTCACCATGAGACCAAACCAAGAAAATGTCGTCGATGTACCGCTTGTAAAACAGTGGTTTTAAAGGGAAGTTCTCCAAGAACTGTGTCTCAAGGGTTCCCATGAATATGTTTGCATAATTTGGGCCTATTTTTGTCCCCATAGATGTGCCACTTATTTGGACGTAGTGCTGGTTATTGAATTCAAAATTGTTTAATTCAAGTATTAAAGTTAACAGTTGGGCCAAAGTGTTGCTGTCAATAGGTTTGTCGTCTTGTGAAGTTTCGTAGGCTCTTATGACGGATTCTATTCCACCGGCGTGAGGTATGTTTGTATACAAAGAGGCTACATCTAATGTTACAAGGAAAGAGCCATCCGGTATCGTGAGGTCTTTTATTTCACTTAGAAAATGAGTAGTATCCTTTATGTACGAATTGAATGTGGGCGGAATTTCCCTTATAATGTTGTCGACATAGCTAGAAATGTTCTCGGTCACGGTTCCTATGCCAGAGACTATGGGCCTGCCCGGATTGTTGAATTTGTGAATTTCGGGAAGAAGGTAAAAACGTCCTGGCTTCAGTGCAATGGAATAAGAGCTCGCGCAGTTTTTTTGTCTATCAGTTTTTCATCCCTAAGTTCAATTATGGTACTGCGGACTCGTTCTTTGTATTCTAATGTCGGATCGGCCGGAAGGGGCTGGTAGAAAGACGTGTCACCTAATTGCCTTTGCGCTGCAGTGTTATAATCCGTTTGGTTCATGACAACAATGGCTCCTCCCTTGTCCGCGGGCTTTATAATGATGTCAGAGCGGGTGCTAAGGATTTCTAGTGCCCTCTGTTCCTTTCCTGTGAGATTCGGTCTGTAGGAGGTGCGCTTTCTATATTCCGCTATGACATCTTTTTGAACCGCCTTGATGTACGTAGCCATATACTTGTCGCGTTGTGTTGGTGGCGTCCAATGGCTAACTGAAGGAAGGCTCGGTCCTGTGTTATCATCTCTGGGGACATCATGATAGTACTCTTTTAACCGAAATGAGCGTGAGAAATTTTCTAGATCCTTGTACAGTTGCAGCTCATTTAATTTTCCAGTGGAGGGACGAAAGGATAGCCCCTTAGACAATGCGCTCAATTCATCCTATGAAAGAGTAACGGTGGAAAGGTTGACTACATTATCAGGAGTGTCGGGCTCGGGTACATCATTAGGGGAAGATGATGTGCTAGGTTCGGATAGGGATAAATCAACACCGTCGCGGAGCATTTTTTTTTGCCTTGAGAGCGGAAAAATGGCTGGTTTTGTTCAGTTTAAACATTTCTAGTTTGGTCTTTTCTTGCGTAGTCAAATTAATTTTTTTAAGTAGAGAGATTTCTTCCTTTTTTAAGGCATCGAGGCAACACTGGTCATGTTGGATTACAATGCTCAAAAGATCCATCGATGCCTTGCTGTATCCCATCCATCAATCCATCGAATCCATCCATCCAAAGATCCATCGAATCTTGCTGTATCCCATCATTACACTTTCCAAGCACTATTCGGTCTAGTGTTGTAAATAACTTATTTTCTCCGTATGCTTCATTGCTCTTTTGCCCGAAATGTCACTTTGTAAGCTATTTTTGTTCACTGCTATGGTTCCCCATGTTCTACGATTTGTACACGTGTATTCTTTGTATTCTTTCGTTTGTCAGTTTGTTTAAAGAATGCTGTGTGCGAATTTATACTGCCATTGATGACTAGCTACAAAGTGTCTCTTTTTTTTTTCTTAGATCATTGGAGATTTGTTCTCGTACGTGCGCCACATCTTTCTTTTACTTTTTTCATAATTTGCAAACCCATGTTACTTGCAAAAATATCAAATGTGAGCTGACAATTCGTTGTATCTATCCACTTCATGTCATGAGCCGGGGGCTCGTTCAACTGCTTTTTTCTGTGTGCTGTTTTCTTTGTTTATTTCCTGCCTTGTGTGTCATTTCTCAAAATACTCGCACAGCCTGCGCTCTTCTTGGGTGGCTCACGCACAGCTCTGTCCGCGTCGGCGCCCTTCGAGGAGTCGTCATTGTCCGCCTTGTGCCCCGGACGCGGGCCGCGGATAAGCCATTTGTGGCTATTATCTGGTCTCCTCCCAAAGCGGCGGCACTTTCCTTTGAGGACGCGGCCCCCTCGGTAATCCGCCCACCTGCATTCTTGAAATTGAACGTCGCCTTCTGCCATTTTGCGTTCCCCAGTGTCTGGATGACTAATTGTCGATTCTTGTTTGTCTTATGCGGCAGGTTGTTTCCGCTCCTTTGGAGTAAGATGCCCAGTACCCCTTCCTTATTTGTTTACTTTTCTTAATATTGCTGTGCGTGGGTGGGCGGTGGCTGACGGAAACACGCTTCCTATGTGCCTCGCTTTTGCTTTTCGCGGCGTTGTATATTGAGATGTATTACCTGCGCGCTCAGTCGTGCAGTACGTTTTTTTTTTCCACTTGTTTCTTGCTGTATTTCCTTCTTGTACACTTTTGAAATAATGTGCCCACGTGCTCACAGCGCTCCTTGCGAGCCTACATATACCCTGTATTCGACCTATGTTCTTCACTTGAAAAAAGCTGGTTTCCAGCCGAAACGTCGTATTAAATATTGTTATGTTTTTCGTGGTGACTCTAATTTAATATATATATATATATATATATATATATATATATATATATATATATATATGTATGTATATATGTATATATATATGTATATATATATATACGTATATATATATATGTATATATATATATATATATATATATATATAAGATTAGTAGAGACAGAGACACACGAGAAGGACATTAAAAATAAAAAAAAGTTTACTGATGTTTCAGGGAGAGGACTCCCTGCCTCTCCCTGAAAAGTCAGTAAACTTTTATTTTTATTTTTTATGTCCTTCTTGTGTGTCTCTGCCTCTACTAACCTTATTTTTTCGTGCTCTGTGTGAGTTTTTGATTCCAGACTATATATATATATATATATATATATAAATATTGTGAGCACCAGCAGAATCTACAGTCCTGGGACAATCGCCGTGCTCCGATAGGACACGCTATCTTCATCGCTTTATCTTCACCATATCGGCTTCTGGAATCATCAACACCGCTTCCTGACGGGGTCTTCCTGGGTCCTCGGCTCTCGGAATAAACCGCTTTCCTTCCCGAGTCTTCGACTCTCTCAAATGGTGGAGGGTGTCTTCGATCCTGCCGTCTACCTCTCCCGATCGCACAGCTGGAGCTTCGATCAGGTCGGCGCTTACCAACTAGCCCCATGGATCGCGAGAGCAGCAGTCGTGGCAGCAACGCTGCAGTTCCCATACAGCCCACCTTTACTGTCACCAGCCCCAACGGCGAACCGCCCTTTTTCGTTGGCCTTCGCGGTGAGGACTTTGAGGAATGGCTTGACCAGTTTGAGCGAGTGAGCACGTTCAACCGGCGGGACGACGCATTCAAACTGAAAAATGTTTGCTGGTCCCCAAATGAAGTGGCGAAGACGTGGTTCCTTAACCAGGACGGCTTCTATGATTGGGCGAACTTCAAGGAGGACATACGTAAGATCTTCGGAACGTCCTCTGCTCGCTCGAATGAAGACAAAAAGAAACTTGATGGCCGTGTGCAACGCCCGGAGGAGACTTACGCTTCATGTATTGAAGATGTCCTCGCGCTATGCTAGCGGTTCGACAAGGACATGCCTGAAACGGAGAAGGTACGCCACATACTTAAAGGGATCGCCCATTTTAACTTTAATGCTATGGCGTTTCAGAACCCCACTACCATTGCCGATGTGCGATCGATCTGCCAGCGGCTCGACCATCTCTAGTCCATCCGGATTCGACACGACACCTTGCCTGCCTGCACCTCTGCCTATGCCGAGCTCCGTACTCTGATTTGCGACATCATCCGGGAAGAGTTGCATCAGCGTGACCCACCCTGTGCTCAGAACAACCACGGTCGCGCACCTGGGCTGCGTGACATGATCAGAGAGGAGCTGTTGTCCATGAAAACTCTTCCTCAGCCATGTCACAGTGCTCCTATTTCCATGCCAACTTACTCTGAGGCCGTATCCCGATCACCTGTGCCCATGGAGCATATCGTGTCCCCGCCCTCCCACGGCCACTTGACCGCCCTTTCCGCACCTCCGGCCGCGCCGCCTTTCCGTTCAACTTCGCGAGCACCGCGCCATATTAGCGACCGGCCCGTCTGGTACTACTGTGGCATCCGAGGTCACATTTCTCGCTTTTGCCGTCGACGACAGCTGGACGAGCGCCGCGGCTAGGCCCCATACGAGCAAGATAACCGCTTCAACTACGCCCCTCGCTTCGTTCTACGCCCCCAATTGATTCCGATGACTGGCCCCGCAGTCCACGTTCTCCCATAAGCCGTTCGCCTTCGCCTTTCCGCCAGTCTTCATCCCCTCTCCGACCCGCATCACAAATTTTCCACTGACACCCGGAAAACTGAAAGCAGCAGTTTTCTGGGGGGAAACTGCATCACAGGAAAAATCTCAAAGTCCCCCTGAGTCACCATCGAACACATTAACGGTTTTCATTGAAGGCGTCTGGGTTGAAGCTTTTGTAGACGCTGGGGCTAGCATTTCGCTCATTCAAGCAGATTTGTGATCTCGGATACGGAAGGTGACAACGCCATATGATGGTCCTGCTCTACGTGGTGCCAACGGTGGAAGGATTCGATCATCCGGACTATGCACTGCGCGTGTTTGCATTGATGGCATTCGTTAAGTCATACAGTTCGCGGTATTGTCTCGATGTGCACATCAAGTCATCTTGGGTTGGGATTTTCTCTCATCATCGTCGGCAATCATCACCTGTAATCAACACACCATTCACGTCGCTGACCCTCCATTGCCAGTGTGTCGGAAAGGTGAACAGACCATCTGGTCGCAACAACTGACTGTGTGCTCTCTCCCGGCGAAGAAACAGTTTGCTGTGTGTCGTCCGACAGAGTCACCGATGGCGACGTGTTGATTGCGCCAGCTGGCAATTTCATTCTAAAAGGAGTCGTCATACGTACCTGTCTCGTCCGTTTTTCATGTGGGTCGGCTTTTGTTGCCGCGGTGAATACGTCTGCCGAAGCAATTTTAGTGCCGCAAGGTGCCACCATCGCTTCGGTTTTCGGCGATGAAGAAGCCTGTGTTCTTCCGCTGTCAACCATTTCAACAGATGAACACGTTTTCCCATCGTCCACTCCAGCTTTGGCTTTTCACACCGCCATATGTTCCGACCTTCCGCCAGAGGAGAGGCAAGTAGTGCTGCTCCTGCTGACCAAACACCGGGGTTCTTTTGACGTGTACTCTTCTGTCCTAGGGAAGACATCTGCAGCGGTACACCGCATCGACACAGATGGATCTTGCATCGTTCGTCGCCGTCCATACCGGGTGTCTATGTCTGAGCGAAAAATAATACAGGAGAACGTCGACGACATGCTGAAGAGAAATATTGTTTGCCCTTCATCAAGTCTCTGGTCTTCTCCTGTCGTTTTAGTACAGAAAAAGGACGGTTCTGTACGATTTTGCGCGGACTATAGGGCACTGAATAAAATAACACGCAAGGACGTCTATTCAATGCCTCGCATTCATGATGCCCTAGACACTTTAGAAGGTGCCCAATACTTCTCGAGCTTGGACCTCAGGTCTGGGTACTGGCAGGTTCCCATGAATGAGGCAAACAAAAAAAAACAGCTTTCGCCACACCCGATGGTCTTTACAAATTTAACGTGATGCTAGTCGGGCGGTGTAATGCTCCAGCCACATTCGCGAGAATGATTGATACAGACTTTCGTGGCCTTAAGTGGAGAACCTGCCTCTGTTATCTCTACGATATTGTCGTTTTTTCCTCGACTTTTGACGACCATCTGAAGCGCTTGGAGGAAGTCCTCACCTGCCTTACCAATGCCGGACTTCAACTAAACACCAAAAAATGCCGATTCGCGAGCACGTTCATCAAGGTGCTCGGGCGTGTTGTAAACAGAGACAGAATTCACCCTGACCCGGACAGAATTAATGCTGTAGGCAAGTTTCCCCGCCCAGCCCGCCGAAAAGACCTCCGCAGCTTCCTTTGTTTAGTTTCCTATTTCCGGCGTCTTATTCGTAACATTGCTGTCCTTGCTTCACCCCTCCACAAACTTCTTGCATCCGCTGCCACATTTGTGTGGTCTGAAGATGGCGAATCCGCCTTTCAAAAGCTCAAGGATGCCCTAACATCTGCGCCAGTGCTGCATCATTTTGACGAAACAGCAACCACTGTACTACACACAGACGCCAGTGGACATGGCCTTGGTGCTGCGTTGTTACAACGCAACGCCTCGTCTGTCGAGAACGTTGTGGCGTACGCAAGTGGCGCATTAACACCTGCCGAGCGAAACTACTCAATCACTGATTAGGAACGTCTTGCAGTTGTCTGGGCCGTACAGAAATTTCGTCCATACTTGTACGGACGGCATTTCACGGTGGTCACTGACCATCATGCACTCTGCTGGCTTTCGTCGCTCAAAAACCTAAATGGACGGCTTGGTCAATTGGATTTTAAAGTTCCAGGAGTACGACTTTACTGTGACATACAAGTCTGGCAAGAAGCACATGGATGCGGACGCCCTTTCCCACTGCCCTGTGTCTCCAGAAGATGATTCGCCGTCTAATGCGGCCCAAGTCCTGTTACCATTGGCAACTTTGGACGATATCAGGTTCCACCGCATCGAAGACCTACCATCCGTTCAACGTGCAGAGCGGTACCGCAGAAATCTAATTGATGAACTTACTGGTTCGACGAAGCCACTTAACAACCACTTGCGGCACCAACTGCAAAAATTTCGACCTTTTGATGGTGTTTTATACCATTATAATTACGACCCTACCGGGGAAAAGTGGGTTGCCGTCGTTCCGCGATCTCTACAGCAGCATATTCTGAGGGTTTTTCATGACGACGCTACTGCCGAAACAAGGTTTCCACAAGACCTACCACCGCGTGAAAAATCGCTTCTATTGGCCTGGCCTTTCCACCAGTGTCGCCAAATACGTCGCCTCCTGAGCGCCCTGCCAGCACCGTAAACGGCCAACGTCACCTCCTCTTGGAATCCTACAACTGCTACCTTGTCCGTCAGCACCGTTCGAAGTCGTCGGCATAGACCTGTACGGTCCTTCGCCCATTTCCACAGCTGGTCATCGTTGGGTTCTAACCGCTGTTGATCATCTAACCCGCAATGCCGAAACCGCCCCTCTTCGGAGTGGTTGCGCTGTAGAAGTCGCGGAGTTCTTTTTGCGCTCCATATGTTTGCGCCATGGACCTCCCCGAGTTCTTCTGAGCGACCGCGGAAAAACATTTCCGTCGGCTACTCTTGCGGAAGTTCTTCGCGCCGCCGACACCGTTCGCAAAACTACGTCCAGTTATCATCCTCAAACGAATGGTTTGACTGAACTTTTTCATCGAACACTATCCTACATGCTCTCTTTGTACATCCGACTGGATCACAGCTATTGGGACTCAATTCTTCCGTTCGGGACATACGCATATAATTCCGCAATTCAGCGCACCACAGGTTTCTCGCCCTATTTTCTTGTCTATGGCCGCCCGCCTCCCTCCGTTCTGAACTCAACTTTCTTGTCGGCACCCCTTGACTGCATGGCCAGTGTTCCTGAGCAATTCGCTTCCTGTGTCGCTTACAACCGCCGTCTCGCCCGAATGAACACAGAAGCCAGCAAAACGCTCGCAAGTCTCGGTACGACGAATCTCAGCGCGACGTCACGTTTCACCCAGGGGACGCGATCTTGTTATGGACTCCTGTGCGTCAACCTGACCTCTCAGAAAAGTGGCTTTCTCGCTACATCGGACCCTACACAGTACTCGAGCAGGCTTTCGCCCATCACTTGGCACGGAGGACGGGCTTAGCGTTTTGACAACATCAACACTGTCGTCAACCCGCAGTCATGCTGTTCGGACCATCCTAGCAATGGACATCCAAAAAGCGTATGACAACATCAGTCACGCTGCTATCCTGGACTCAATTGATAAGCTCCACCTTCCCATGCGGGTACGGCAGTTCGTCCAGTCATTCCTTCAAGACGGGACATTTGCCATACGCCCTCACGGACAAGCTGTTGGGTCCTTTGTTCCTGTACGTGGTGTGCCCCAAGGATCGGTATTGGCTCCGACCTTGTTTAATATGGCCTTGATACCACTGGCATGGCGCCTTCATGATGTACCGGCTGTGAAATTTCTCCTTTACACCGATGTCATCACCGTGTGGAGCACTCACCATGACCTGGAAACTCAAGTGAGTTCATTTCAGTCAGCCCTGGATGTCACCGCAGCCTTTGCCTCTTCGGTGCGCCTTCAGCTATCAACGAGTAAAACAACATACACATTTATTGCCAGCCGCTAGGGCCACCGAAAGCTTGCTGCTTGTCCCATCCACCTTCATCTGTCTGGGCAACCTCTGCAGGAAAGCCCAGCAATCAAAGTCCTGGGATTGCTGATACACCAGTCAGGAACGGCGACAGCTTGGCTTGCTCAGGCTAAACACCAAGCTGCTCAAACGCTGTCACTAGTACGCCGTATTGCTCCCAAAACAAATAGTTAGAGGAGTTTTACAACCGCGCTTGGTGTACTCTGCTGAGTTCCAGCATTTTACGGCAACACAGTGGGTTCGACTGGAAGCGATTAACAGAGAGGCTATGAGAGCAATTACTGCACTTCCACGCATCACTCTATAGTTGCTCTCCAGGAACAAGTCCAACTTAACACGTCGGACGAACTTGTTCATCAACGTCGCGAAGCTCGGAAATTGAATAATGTACTGTGTGTTTCTGCGCGGGCATTAATTGCTTATGCAGTCTCTCATACGCTACCAGCCCTACCGCAGCGAGTACTTCCCCCGTGGCAGTTCATGCAATTGAGTAGCAACAGGCAGTTCGGCAGCGGTGCACATCGACTGCGTGTTACAATTGCATCTGCTTCTGCAGTTCGTCTCGGGGACCAGTCACAGCGGAACCAGCGCGCGCACAAAACGAAGAGGTTCGACTAACTCTGGAACGGTCTGCAATCAACAGGCGGCGTTCTACGCCCACCAGAAGCCAGCAAGCCGTTCACGCTGATGAAAAGGAGCTGCAACACGCCAGCTCCTCGCAGTTCGGCAGCGGTGCACATCGACTGCGTGTTACAATTGCATCTGCTTTTGCAGTTCGTCTCGGGGACCAGTCACAGCGGAACCTGCGCGCGCACAAAAGGAAGAGGTTCGACTGACTCTGGAACGGTCTGCAATCAACAGGCTGCGTTCTACGCCCACCAGAGGCCAGCAAGCCGTTCACGCTGATTGAAAAGGAGCTGCAACACGCCAGCTCCTCGCAGTTCGGCAGCGGTGCACATCGACTGCGTGTTACAATTGCATCTGCTTTTGCAGTTCGTCTCGGGGACCAGTCACAGCGGAACCTGCGCGCGCACAAAACGAAGAGGTTCGACTGACTCTGGAACGGTCTGCAATCAACAGGCTGCGTTCTACGCCCACCAGAGGCCAGCAAGCCGTTCACGCTGATTGAAAAGGAGCTGCAACACGCCAGCTCCTCGCAGTTCGGCAGCGGTGCACATCGACTGCGTGTTACAATTGCATCTGCTTTTGCAGTTCGTCTCGGGGACCAGTCACAGCGGAACCTGCGCGCGCACAAAACGAAGAGGTTCGACTGACTCTGGAACGGTCTGCAATCAACAGGCTGCGTTCTACGCCCACCAGAGGCCAGCAAGCCGTTCACGCTGATTGAAAAGGAGCTGCAACACGCCAGCTCCTCGCAGTTCGGCAGCGGTGCACATCGACTGCGTGTTACAATTGCATCTGCTTCTGCAGTTCGTCTCGGGGACGAGTCACAATGGAACCAGCGCGCGCACAAAACGAAGAGGTTCGACTGACTCTGGAACGGTCTGCAATCAACAGGCGGCGTTCTACGCCCACCAGAGGCCAGCAAGCCGTTCACACTGATTGAAAAGGAGCTGCAACACGCCAGCTCCTCGCAGTTCGGCAGCGGTGCACATCGACTGCGTGTTACAATTGCATCTGCTTCTGCAGTTCGTCTCGGGGACCAGTCACAGCGGAACCAGCGCGCGCACAAAACGAAGAGGTTCGACTGACTCTGGAACGGTCTGCAATCAACAGGCGGCGTTCTACGCCCACCAGAGGCCAGCAAGCCGTTCACGCTGATTGAAAAGGAGCTGCAACACGCCAGCTCCTCGCAGTTCGGCAGCGGTGCACATCGACTGCGTGTTACAATTGCATCTGCTTCTGCAGTTCGTCTCGGGGACCAGTCACAGCGGAACCTGCGCGCGCACAAAACGAAGAGGTTCGACTGACTCTGTAACGGTCTGCAATCAACAGGCTGCGTTCTACGCCCACCAGAGGCCAGCAAGCCGTTCACGCTGATTGAAAAGGAGCTGCAACACGCCAGCTCCTCGCAGTTCGGCAGCGGTGCACATCGACTGCGTGTTACAATTGCATCTGCTTTTGCAGTTCGTCTCGGGGACCAGTCACAGCGGAACCTGCGCGCGCACAAAACGAAGAGGTTCGACTGACTCTGGAACGGTCTGCAATCAACAGGCTGCGTTCTACGCCCACCAGAGGCCAGCAAGCCGTTCACGCTGATTGAAAAGGAGCTGCAACACGCCAGCTCCTCGCAGTTCGGCAGCGGTGCACATCGACTGCGTGTTACAAATGCATCTGCTTTTGCAGTTCGTCTCGGGGACCAGTCACAGCGGAACCTGCGCGCGCACAAAACGAAGAGGTTCGACTGACTCTGGAACGGTCTGCAATCAACAGGCTGCGTTCTACGCCCACCA
The DNA here is from genome assembly GCF_048455015.1 of Haemaphysalis longicornis. Lineage (NCBI taxonomy): Eukaryota > Metazoa > Arthropoda > Arachnida > Ixodida > Ixodidae > Haemaphysalis > Haemaphysalis longicornis. The sequence goes on from NW_027526335.1 coordinate 180,522,565, forward strand.
GAGGCCAGCAAGCCGTTCACGCTGATTGAAAAGGAGCTGCAACACGCCAGCTCCTCGCAGTTCGGCAGCGGTGCACATCGACTGCGTGTTACAATTGCATCTGCTTTTGCAGTTCGTCTCGGGGACCAGTCACAGCGGAACCTGCGCGCGCACAAAACGAAGAGGTTCGACTGACTCTGGAACGGTCTGCAATCAACAGGCTGCGTTCTACGCCCACCAGAGGCCAGCAAGCCGTTCACGCTGATTGAAAAGGAGCTGCAACACGCCAGCTCCTCGCAGTTCGGCAGCGGTGCACATCGACTGCGTGTTACAATTGCATCTGCTTTTGCAGTTCGTCTCGGGGACCAGTCACAGCGGAACCTGCGCGCGCACAAAACGAAGAGGTTCGACTGACTCTGGAACGGTCTGCAATCAACAGGCTGCGTTCTACGCCCACCAGAGGCCAGCAAGCCATTCACGCTGATTGAAAAGGAGCTGCAACACGCCAGCTCCTCGCAGTTCGGCAGCGGTGCACATCGACTGCGTGTTACAATTGCATCTGCTTTTGCAGTTCGTCTCGGGGACCAGTCACAGCGGAACCTGCGCGTGCACAAAACGAAGAGGTTCGACTGACTCTGGAACGGTCTGCAATCAACAGGCTGCGTTCTACGCCCACCAGAGGCCAGCAAGCCGTTCACGCTGATTGAAAAGGAGCTGCAACACGCCAGCTCCTCGCAGTTCGGCAGCGGTGCACATCGACTACGTGTTACAATTGCATCTGCTTTTGCAGTTCGTCTCGGGGACCAGTCACAGCGGAACCAGCGCGCGCACAAAACGAAGAGGTTCGACTGACTCTGGAACGGTCTGCAATCAACAGGCTGCGTTCTACGCCCACCAGAGGCCAGCAAGCCGTTCACGCTGATTGAAAAGGAGCTGCAACACGCCAGCTCCTCGCAGTTCGGCAGCGGTGCACATCGACTGCGTGTTACAATTGCATCTGCTTCTGCAGTTTGTCTCGGGGACCAGTCACAGCGGAACCAGCGCGCGCACAAAACGAAGAGGTTCGACTGACTCTGGAACGGTCTGCAATCAACAGGCGGCGTTCTAGGCCCACCAGAGGCCAGCAAGCCGTTCACGCTGATTGAAAAGGAGCTGCAACACGCCAGCTCCTCGCAGTTCGGCAGCGGTGCACATCGACTGCGTGTTACAATTGCATCTTCTTTTGCAGTTCGTCTCGGGGACCAGTCACAGCGGAACCAGCGCGCGCACAAAACGAAGAGGTTCGACTGACTCTGGAACGGTCTGCAATCAACAGGCGGCGTTCTACGCCCACCAGAGGCCAGCAAGCCGTTCACGCTGATTGAAAAGGAGCTGCAACACGCCAGCTCCTCGCAGTTCGGCAGCGGTGCACATCGACTGCGTGTTACAATTGCATCTGCTTTTGCAGTTCGTCTCGGGGACCAGTCACAGCGGAACCTGCGCGCGCACAAAACGAAGAGGTTCGACTGACTCTGGAACGGTCTGCAATCAACAGGCTGCGTTCTACGCCCACCAGAGGACAGCAAGCCGTTCACGCTGATTGAAAAGGAGCTGCAACACGCCAGCTCCTCGCAGTTCGGCAGCGGTGCACATCGACTGCGTGTTACAATTGCATCTGCTTTTGCAGTTCGTCTCGGAGACCAGTCACAGCGGAACCTGCGCGCGCACAAAACGAAGAGGTTCGACTGACTCTGGAACAGTCTGCAATCAACAGGCTGCGTTCTACGCCCACCAGAGGCCAGCAAGCCGTTCACGCTGATTGAAAAGGAGCTGCAACACGCCAGCTCCTCGCAGTTCGGCAGCGGTGCACATCGACTGCGTGTTACAATTGCATCTGCTTTTGCAGTTCGTCTCGGGGACCAGTCCCAGCGGAACCTGCGCGCGCACAAAACGAAGAGGTTCGAGTGACTCTGGAACGGTCTGCAATCAACAGGCTGCGTTCTACGCCCACCAGAGGCCAGCAAGCCGTTCACGCTGATTGAAAAGGAGCTGCAACACGCCAGCTCCTCGCAGTTCGGCAGCGGTGCACATCGACTGCGTGTTACAATTGCATCTGCTTCTGCAGTTCATCTCGGGGACCAGTCACAGCGGAACCAGCGCGCGCACAAAACGAAGAGGTTCGACTGACTCTGGAACGGTCTGCAATCAACAGGCGGCGTTCTACGCCCACCAGAGGCCAGCAAGCCGTTCACGCTGATTGAAAAGGAGCTGCAACACGCCAGCTCCTCGCAGTTCGGCAGCGGTGCACATCGACTGCGTGTTACAATTGCATCTGCTTTTGCAGTTCGTCTCGGGGACCAGTCACAGCGGAACCTGCGCGCGCACAAAACGAAGAGGTTCGACTGACTCTGGAACGGTCTGCAATCAACAGGCTGCGTTCTACGCCCACCAGAGGCCAGCAAGCCGTTCACGCTGATTGAAAAGAAGCTGCAACACGCCAGCTCCTCGCAGTTCGGCAGCGGTGCACATCGACTGCGTGTTACAATTGCATCTGCTTCTGCAGTTCGTCTCGGGGACCAGTCACAGCGGAACCAGCGCGCGCACAAAACGAAGAGGTTCGACTGACTCTGGAACGGTCTGCAATCAACAGGCGGCGTTCTAGGCCCACCAGAGGCCAGCAAGCCGTTCACGCTGATTGAAAAGGAGCTGCAACACGCCAGCTCCTCGCAGTTCGGCAGCGGTGCACATCGACTGCGTGTTACAATTGCATCTGCTTTTGCAGTTCGTCTCGGGGACCAGTCACAGCGGAACCTGCGCGCGCACAAAACGAATAGGTTCGACTGACTCTGGAACGGTCTGCAATCAACAGGCTGCGTTCTACGCCCACCAGAGGCCAGCAAGCCATTCACGCTGATTGAAAAGGAGCTGCAACACGCCAGCTCCTCGCAGTTCGGCAGCGGTGCACATCGACTGCGTGTTACAATTGCATCTGCTTTTGCAGTTCGTCTCGGGGACCAGTCACAGCGGAACCTGCGCGCGCACAAAACAAAGAGGTTCGACTGACTCTGGAACGGTCTGCAATCAACAGGCTGCGTTCTACGCCCACCAGAGGCCAGCAAGCCGTTCACGCTGATTGAAAAGGAGCTGCAACACGCCAGCTCCTCGCAGTTCGGCAGCGGTGCACATCGACTGCGTGTTACAATTGCATCTGCTTCTGCAGTTCGTCTCGGGGACCAGTCACAGCGGAACCTGCGCGCGCACAAAACGAAGACGTTCGACTGACTCTGGAACGGTCTGCAATCAACAGGCTGCGTTCTACGCCCACCAGAGGCCAGCAAGCCGTTCACGCTGATTGAAAAGGAGCTGCAACACGCCAGCTCCTCGCAGTTCGGCAGCGGTGCACATCGACTGCGTGTTACAATTGCATCTGCTTTTGCAGTTCGTCTCGGGGACCAGTCACAGCGGAACCTGCGCGCGCACAAAACGAAGAGGTTCGACTGACTCTGGAACGGTCTGCAATCAACAGGCTGCGTTCTACGCCCACCAGAGGCCAGCAAGCCGTTCACGCTGATTGAAAAGGAGCTGCAACACGCCAGCTCCTCGCAGTTCGGCAGCGGTGCACATCGACTGCGTGTTACAATTGCATCTGCTTTTGCAGTTCGTCTCGGGGACCAGTCACAGCGGAACCTGCGCGCGCACAAAACGAAGAGGTTCGACTGACTCTGGAACGGTCTGCAATCAACAGGCTGCGTTCTACGCCCACCAGAGGCCAGCAAGCCGTTCACGCTGATTGAAAAGGAGCTGCAACACGCCAGCTCCTCGCAGTTCGGCAGCGGTGCACATCGACTGCGTGTTACAATTGCATCTGCTTTTGCAGTTCGTCTCGGGGACCAGTCACAGCGGAACCTGCGCGCGCACAAAACGAAGAGGTTCGACTGACTCTGGAACGGTCTGCAATCAACAGGCTGCGTTCTACGCCCACCAGAGGCCAGCAAGCCGTTCACGCTGATTGAAAAGGAGCTGCAACACGCCAGCTCCTCGCAGTTCGGCAGCGGTGCACATCGACTGCGTGTTACAATTGCATCTGCTTTTGCAGTTCGTCTCGGGGACCAGTCACAGCGGAACCTGCGCGCGCACAAAACGAAGAGGTTCGACTGACTCTGGAACGGTCTGCAATCAACAGGCTGCGTTCTACGCCCACCAGAGGCCAGCAAGCCGTTCACGCTGATTGAAAAGGAGCTGCAACACGCCAGCTCCTCGCAGTTCGGCAGCGGTGCACATCGACTGCGTGTTACAATTGCATCTGCTTTTGCAGTTCGTCTCGGGGACCAGTCACAGCGGAACCAGCGCGCGCACAAAACGAAGAGGTTCGACTGACTCTGGAACGGTCTGCAATCAACAGGCGGCGTTCTACGCCCACCAGAGGCCAGCAAGCCGTTCACGCTGATTGAAAAGGAGCTGCAACACGCCAGCTCCTCGCAGTTCGGCAGCGGTGCACATCGACTGCGTGTTACAATTGCATCTGCTTTTGCAGTTCGTCTCGGGGACCAGTCACAGCGGAACCTGCGCGCGCACAAAACGAAGAGGTTCGACTGACTCTGGAACGGTCTGCAATCAACAGGCTGCGTTCTACGCCCACCAGAGGCCAGCAAGCCGTTCACGCTGATTGAAAAGAAGCTGCAACACGCCAGCTCCTCGCAGTTCGGCAGCGGTGCACATCGACTGCGTGTTACAATTGCATCTGCTTCTGCAGTTCGTCTCGGGGACCAGTCACAGCGGAACCAGCGCGCGCACAAAACGAAGAGGTTCGACTGACTCTGGAACGGTCTGCAATCAACAGGCGGCGTTCTACGCCCACCAGAGGCCAGCAAGCCGTTCACGCTGATTGAAAAGGAGCTGCAACACGCCAGCTCCTCGCAGTTCGGCAGCGGTGCACATCGACTGCGTGTTACAATTGCATCTGCTTTTGCAGTTCGTCTCGGGGACCAGTCACAGCGGAACCTGCGCGCGCACAAAACGAATAGGTTCGACTGACTCTGGAACGGTCTGCAATCAACAGGCTGCGTTCTACGCCCACCAGAGGCCAGCAAGCCATTCACGCTGATTGAAAAGGAGCTGCAACACGCCAGCTCCTCGCAGTTCGGCAACGGTGCACATCGACTGCGTGTTACAATTGCATCTGCTTTTGCAGTTCGTCTCGGGGACCAGTCACAGCGGAACCTGCGCGCGCACAAAACAAAGAGGTTCGACTGACTCTGGAACGGTCTGCAATCAACAGGCTGCGTTCTACGCCCACCAGAGGCCAGCAAGCCGTTCACGCTGATTGAAAAGGAGCTGCAACACGCCAGCTCCTCGCAGTTCGGCAGCGGTGCACATCGACTGCGTGTTACAATTGCATCTGCTTCTGCAGTTCGTCTCGGGGACCAGTCACAGCGGAACCTGCGCGCGCACAAAACGAAGACGTTCGACTGACTCTGGAACGGTCTGCAATCAACAGGCTGCGTTCTACGCCCACCAGAGGCCAGCAAGCCATTCACGCTGATTGAAAAGGAGCTGCAACACGCCAGCTCCTCGCAGTTCGGCAGCGGTGCACATCGACTGCGTGTTACAATTGCATCTGCTTTTGCAGTTCGTCTCGGGGACCAGTCACAGCGGAACCTGCGCGCGCACAAAACGAAGAGGTTCGACTGACTCTGGAACGGTCTGCAATCAACAGGCTGCGTTCTACGCCCACCAGAGGCCAGCAAGCCGTTCACGCTGATTGAAAAGGAGCTGCAACACGCCAGCTCCTCGCAGTTCGGCAGCGGTGCACATCGACTGCGTGTTACAATTGCATCTGCTTTTGCAGTTCGTCTCGGGGACCAGTCACAGCGGAACCTGCGCGCGCACAAAACGAAGAGGTTCGACTGACTCTGGAACGGTCTGCAATCAACAGGCTGCGTTCTACGCCCACCAGAGGCCAGCAAGCCGTTCACGCTGATTGAAAAGGAGCTGCAACACGCCAGCTCCTCGCAGTTCGGCAGCGGTGCACATCGACTGCGTGTTACAATTGCTTCTGCTTTTGCAGTTCGTCTCGGGGACCAGTCACAGCGGAACCTGCGCGCGCACAAAACGAAGAGGTTCGACTGACTCTGGAACGGTCTGCAATCAACAGGCTGCGTTCTACGCCCACCAGAGGCCAGCAAGCCGTTCACGCTGATTGAAAAGGAGCTGCAACACGCCAGCTCCTCGCAGTTCGGCAGCGGTGCACATCGACTGCGTGTTACAATTGCATCTGCTTTTGCAGTTCGTCTCGGGGACCAGTCACAGCGGAACCTGCGCGCGCACAAAATGAAGAGGTTCGACTGACTCTGGAACGGTCTGCAATCAACAGGCTGCGTTCTACGCCCACCAGAGGCCAGCAAGCCATTCACGCTGATTGAAAAGGAGCTGCAACACGCCAGCTCCTCGCAGTTCGGCAGCGGTAAACATCGACTGCGTGTTACAATTGCATCTGCTTTTGCAGTTCGTCTCGGGGACCAGTCACAGCGGAACCTGCGCGCGCACAAAACGAAGAGGTTCGACTGACTCTGGAACGGTCTGCAATCAACAGGCTGCGTTCTACGCCCACCAGAGGCCAGCAAGCCGTTCACGCTGATTGAAAAGGAGCTGCAACACGCCAGCTCCTCGCAGTTCGGCAGCGGTGCACATCGACTGCGTGTTACAATTGCATCTGCTTTTGCAGTTCGTCTCGGGGACCAGTCACAGCGGAACCAGCGCGCGCACAAAACGAAGAGGTTCGACTGACTCTGGAACGGTCTGCAATCAACAGGCTGCGTTCTACGCCCACCAGAGGCCAGCAAGCCGTTCACGCTGATTGAAAAGGAGCTGCAACACGCCAGCTCCTCGCAGTTCGGCAGCGGTGCACATCGACTGCGTGTTACAATTGCATCTGCTTTTGCAGTTCGTCTCGGGGACCAGTCACAGCGGAACCAGCGCGCGCACAAAACGAAGAGGTTCGACTGACTCTGGAACGGTCTGCAATCAACAGGCGGCGTTCTACGCCCACCAGAGGCCAGCAAGCCGTTCACGCTGATTGAAAAGGAGCTGCAACACGCCAGCTCCTCGCAGTTCGGCAGCGGTGCACATCGACTGCGTGTTACAATTGCATCTGCTTTTGCAGTTCGTCTCGGGGACCAGTCACAGCGGAACCAGCGCGCGCACAAAACGAAGAGGTTCGACTGACTCTGGAACGGTCTGCAATCAACAGGCGGCGTTCTACGCCCACCAGAGGCCAGCAAGCCGTTCACGCTGATTGAAAAGGAGCTGCAACACGCCAGCTCCTCGCAGTTCGGCAGCGGTGCACATCGACTGCGTGTTACAATTGCATCTGCTTTTGCAGTTTGTCTCGGGGACCAGTCACAGCGGAACCTGCGCGCGCACAAAACGAAGAGGTTCGACTGACTCTGGAACGGTCTGCAATCAACAGGCTGCGTTCTACGCCCACCAGAGGCCAGCAAGCCGTTCACGCTGATTGAAAAGGAGCTGCAACACGCCAGCTCCTCGCAGTTCGGCAGCGGTGCACATCGACTGCGTGTTACAATTGCATCTGCTTTTGCAGTTCGTCTCGGGGACCAGTCACAGCGGAACCTGCGCGCGCACAAAACGAAGAGGTTCGACTGACTCTGGAACGGTCTGCAATCAACAGGCTGCGTTCTACGCCCACCAGAGGCCAGCAAGCCATTCACGCTGATTGAAAAGGAGCTGCAACACGCCAGCTCCTCGCAGTTCGGCAGCGGTGCACATCGACTGCGTGTTACAATTGCATCTGCTTTTGCAGTTCGTCTCGGGGACCAGTCACAGCGGAACCTGCGCGCGCACAAAACGAAGAGGTTCGACTGACTCTGGAACGGTCTGCAATCAACAGGCTGCGTTCTACGCCCACCAGAGGCCAGCAAGCCGTTCACGCTGATTGAAAAGGAGCTGCAACACGCCAGCTCCTCGCAGTTCGGCAGCGGTGCACATCGACTGCGTGTTACAATTGCATCTGCTTTTGCAGTTCGTCTCGGGGACCAGTCACAGCGGAACCAGCGCGCGCACAAAACGAAGAGGTTCGACTGACTCTGGAACGGTCTGCAATCAACAGGCTGCGTTCTACGCCCACCAGAGGCCAGCAAGCCGTTCACGCTGATTGAAAAGGAGCTGCAACACGCCAGCTCCTCGCAGTTCGGCAGCGGTGCACATCGACTGCGTGTTACAATTGCATCTGCTTCTGCAGTTCGTCTCGGGGACCAGTCACAGCGGAACCAGCGCGCGCACAAAACGAAGAGGTTCGACTGACTCTGGAACGGTCTGCAATCAACAGGCGGCGTTCAACGCCCACCAGAGGCCAGCAAGCCGTTCACGCTGATTGAAAAGGAGCTGCAACACGCCAGCTCCTCGCAGTTCGGCAGCGGTGCACATCGACTGCGTGTTACAATTGCATCTGCTTTTGCAGTTCGTCTCGGGGACCAGTCACAGCGGAACCTGCGCGCGCACAAAACGAAGAGGTTCGACTGACTCTGGAACGGTCTGCAATCAACAGGCTGCGTTCTACGCCCACCAGAGGCCAGCAAGCCGTTCACGCTGATTGAAAAGAAGCTGCAACACGCCAGCTCCTCGCAGTTCGGCAGCGGTGCACATCGACTGCGTGTTACAATTGCATCTGCTTCTGCAGTTCGTCTCGGGGACCAGTCACAGCGGAACCAGCGCGCGCACAAAACGAAGAGGTTCGACTGACTCTGGAACGGTCTGCAATCAACAGGCGGCGTTCTACGCCCACCAGAGGCCAGAAGCCGTTCACGCTGATTGAAAAGGAGCTGCAACACGCCAGCTCCTCGCAGTTCGGCAGCGGTGCACATCGACTGCGTGTTACAATTGCATCTGCTTTTGCAGTTCGTCTCGGGGACCAGTCACAGCGGAACCTGCGCGCGCACAAAACGAATAGGTTCGACTGACTCTGGAACGGTCTGCAATCAACAGGCTGCGTTCTACGCCCACCAGAGGCCAGCAAGCCATTCACGCTGATTGAAAAGGAGCTGCAACACGCCAGCTCCTCGCAGTTCGGCAGCGGTGCACATCGACTGCGTGTTACAATTGCATCTGCTTTTGCAGTTCGTCTCGGGGACCAGTCACAGCGGAACCTGCGCGCGCACAAAACAAAGAGGTTCGACTGACTCTGGAACGGTCTGCAATCAACAGGCTGCGTTCTACGCCCACCAGAGGCCAGCAAGCCGTTCACGCTGATTGAAAAGGAGCTGCAACACGCCAGCTCCTCGCAGTTCGGCAGCGGTGCACATCGACTGCGTGTTACAATTGCATCTGCTTCTGCAGTTCGTCTCGGGGACCAGTCACAGCAGAACCTGCGCGCGCACAAAACGAAGACGTTCGACTGACTCTGGAACGGTCTGCAATCAACAGGCTGCGTTCTACGCCCACCAGAGGCCAGCAAGCCGTTCACGCTGATTGAAAAGGAGCTGCAACACGCCAGCTCCTCGCAGTTCGGCAGCGGTGCACATCGACTGCGTGTTACAATTGCATCTGCTTTTGCAGTTCGTCTCGGGGACCAGTCACAGCGGAACCTGCGCGCTCACAAAACGAAGAGGTTCGACTGACTCTGGAACGGTCTGCAATCAACAGGCTGCGTTCTACGCCCACCAGAGGCCAGCAAGCCGTTCACGCTGATTGAAAAGGAGCTGCAACACGCCAGCTCCTCGCAGTTCGGCAGCGGTGCACATCGACTGCGTGTTACAAATGCATCTGCTTTTGCAGTTCGTCTCGGGGACCAGTCACAGCGGAACCTGCGCGCGCACAAAACGAAGAGGTTCGACTGACTCTGGAACGGTCTGCAATCAACACGCTGCGTTCTACGCCCACCAGAGGCCAGCAAGCCGTTCACGCTGATTGAAAAGGAGCTGCAACACGCCAGCTCCTCGCAGTTCGGCAGCGGTGCACATCGACTGCGTGTTACAATTGCGTCTGCTTTTGCAGTTCGTCTCGGGGACCAGTCACAGCGGAACCTGCGCGCGCACAAAACGAAGAGGTTCGACTGACTCTGGAACGGTCTGCAATCAACAGGCTGCGTTCTACGCCCACCAGAGGCCAGCAAACCATTCACGCTGATTGAAAAGGAGCTGCAACACGCCAGCTCCTCGCAGTTCGGCAGCGGTGCACATCGACTGCGTGTTACAATTGCATCTGCTTTTGCAGTTCGTCTCGGGGACCAGTCACAGCGGAACCTGCGCGCGCACAAAACGAAGAGGTTCGACTGACTCTGGAACGGTCTGCAATCAACAGGCTGCGTTCTACGCCCACCAGAGGCCAGCAAGCCGTTCACGCTGATTGAAAAGGAGCTGCAACACGCCAGCTCCTCGCAGTTCGGCAGCGGTGCACATCGACTGCGTGTTACAATTGCATCTGCTTTTGCAGTTCGTCTCGGGGACCAGTCACAGCGGAACCAGCGCGCGCACAAAACGAAGAGGTTCGACTGACTCTGGAACGGTCTGCAATCAACAGGCTGCGTTCTACGCCCACCAGAGGCCAGCAAGCCGTTCACGCTGATTGAAAAGGAGCTGCAACACGCCAGCTCCTCGCAGTTCGGCAGCGGTGCACATCGACTGCGTGTTACAATTGCATCTGCTTCTGCAGTTCGTCTCGGGGACCAGTCACAGCGGAACCAGCGCGCGCACAAAACGAAGAGGTTCGACTGACTCTGGAACGGTCTGCAATCAACAGGCGGCGTTCTACGCCCACCAGAGGCCAGCAAGCCGTTCACGCTGATTGAAAAGGAGCTGCAACACGCCAGCTCCTCGCAGTTCGGCAGCGGTGCACATCGACTGCGTGTTACAATTGCATCTGCTTTTGCAGTTCGTCTCGGGGACCAGTCACAGCGGAACCAGCGCGCGCACAAAACGAAGAGGTTCGACTGACTCTGGAACGGTCTGCAATCAACAGGCGGCGTTCTACGCCCACCAGAGGCCAGCAAGCCGTTCACGCTGATTGAAAAGGAGCTGCAACACGCCAGCTCCTCGCAGTTCGGCAGCGGTGCACATCGACTGCGTGTTACAATTGCATCTGCTTTTGCAGTTCGTCTCGGGGACCAGTCACAGCGGAACCTGCGCGCGCACAAAACGAAGAGGTTCGACTGACTCTGGAACGGTCTGCAATCAACAGGCTGCGTTCTACGCCCACCAGAGGCCAGCAAGCCGTTCACGCTGATTGAAAAGGAGCTGCAACACGCCAGCTCCTCGCAGTTCGGCAGCGGTGCACATCGACTGCGTGTTACAATTGCATCTGCTTTTGCAGTTCGTCTCGGGGACCAGTCACAGCGGAACCTGCGCGCGCACAAAACGAAGAGGTTCGACTGACTCTGGAACGGTCTGCAATCAACAGGCTGCGTTCTACGCCCACCAGAGGCCAGCAAGCCGTTCACGCTGATTGAAAAGGAGCTGCAACACGCCAGCTCCTCGCAGTTCGGCAGCGGTGCACATCGACTGCGTGTTACAATTGCATCTGCTTTTGCAGTTCGTCTCGGGGACCAGTCCCAGCGGAACCTGCGCGCGCACAAAACGAAGAGGTTCGACTGACTCTGGAACGGTCTGCAATCAACAGGCTGCGTTCTACGCCCACCAGAGGCCAGCAAGCCGTTCACGCTGATTGAAAAGGAGCTGCAACACGCCAGCTCCTCGCAGTTCGGCAGCGGTGCACATCGACTGCGTGTTACAATTGCATCTGCTTTTGCAGTTCGTCTCGGGGACCAGTCACAGCGGAACCTGCGCGCGCACAAAACGAAGAGGTTCGACTGACTCTGGAACGGTCTGCAATCAACAGGCTGCGTTCTACGCCCACCAGAGGACAGCAAGCCGTTCACGCTGATTGAAAAGGAGCTGCAACACGCCAGCTCCTCGCAGTTCGGCAGCGGTGCACATCGACTGCGTGTTACAATTGCATCTGCTTTTGCAGTTCGTCTCGGGGACCAGTCACAGCGGAACCTGCGCGCGCACAAAACGAAGAGGTTCGACTGACTCTGGAACAGTCTGCAATCAACAGGCTGCGTTCTACGCCCACCAGAGGCCAGCAAGCCGTTCACGCTGATTGAAAAGGAGCTGCAACACGCCAGCTCCTCGCAGTTCGGCAGCGGTGCACATCGACTGCGTGTTACAATTGCATCTGCTTCTGCAGTTCGTCTCGGCGACCAGTCACAGCGGAACCAGCGCGCGCACAAAACGAAGAGGTTCGAGTGACTCTGGAACGGTCTGCAATCAACAGGCTGCGTTCTACGCCCACCAGAGGCCAGCAAGCCGTTCACGCTGATTGAAAAGGAGCTGCAACACGCCAGCTCCTCGCAGTTCGGCAGCGGTGCACATCGACTGCGTGTTACAATTGCATCTGCTTCTGCAGTTCGTCTCGGGGACCAGTCACAGCGGAACCAGCGCGCGCACAAAACGAAGAGGTTCGACTGACTCTGGAACGGTCTGCAATCAACAGGCGGCGTTCTACGCCCACCAGAGGCCAGCAAGCCGTTCACGCTGATTGAAAAGGAGCTGCAACACGCCAGCTCCTCGCAGTTCGGCAGCGGTGCACATCGACTGCGTGTTACAATTGCATCTGCTTTTGCAGTTCGTCTCGGGGACCAGTCACAGCGGAACCTGCGCGCGCACAAAACGAAGAGGTTCGACTGACTCTGGAACGGTCTGCAATCAACAGGCTGCGTTCTACGCCCACCAGAGGCCAGCAAGCCGTTCACGCTGATTGAAAAGAAGCTGCAACACGCCAGCTCCTCGCAGTTCGGCAGCGGTGCACATCGACTGCGTGTTACAATTGCATCTGCTTCTGCAGTTCGTCTCGGGGACCAGTCACAGCGGAACCAGCGCGCGCACAAAACGAAGAGGTTCGACTGACTCTGGAACGGTCTGCAATCAACAGGCGGCGTTCTACGCCCACCAGAGGCCAGCAAGCCGTTCACGCTGATTGAAAAGGAGCTGCAACACGCCAGCTCCTCGCAGTTCGGCAGCGGTGCACATCGACTGCGTGTTACAATTGCATCTGCTTTTGCAGTTCGTCTCGGGGACCAGTCACAGCGGAACCTGCGCGCGCACAAAACGAATAGGTTCGACTGACTCTGGAACGGTCTGCAATCAACAGGCTGCGTTCTACGCCCACCAGAGGCCAGCAAGCCATTCACGCTGATTGAAAAGGAGCTGCAACACGCCAGCTCCTCGCAGTTCGGCAGCGGTGCACATCGACTGCGTGTTACAATTGCATCTGCTTTTGCAGTTCGTCTCGGGGACCAGTCACAGTGGAACCTGCGCGCGCACAAAACAAAGAGGTTCGACTGACTCTGGAACGGTCTGCAATCAACAGGCTGCGTTCTACGCCCACCAGAGGCCAGCAAGCCGTTCACGCTGATTGAAAAGGAGCTGCAACACGCCAGCTCCTCGCAGTTCGGCAGCGGTGCACATCGACTGCGTGTTACAATTGCATCTGCTTCTGCAGTTCGTCTCGGGGACCAGTCACAGCGGAACCTGCGCGCGCACAAAACGAAGACGTTCGACTGACTCTGGAACGGTCTGCAATCAACAGGCTGCGTTCTACGCCCACCAGAGGCCAGCAAGCCGTTCACGCTGATTGAAAAGGAGCTGCAACACGCCAGCTCCTCGCAGTTCGGCAGCGGTGCACATCGACTGCGTGTTACAATTGCATCTGCTTTTGCAGTTCTTCTCGGGGACCAGTCACAGCGGAACCTGCGCGCGCACAAAACGAATAGGTTCGACTGACTCTGGAACGGTCTGCAATCAACAGGCTGCGTTCTACGCCCACCAGAGGCCAGCAAGCCATTCACGCTGATTGAAAAGGAGCTGCAACACGCCAGCTCCTCGCAGTTCGGCAGCGGTGCACATCGACTGCGTGTTACAATTGCATCTGCTTTTGCAGTTCGTCTCGGGGACCAGTCACAGCGGAACCTGCGCGCGCACAAAACAAAGAGGTTCGACTGACTCTGGAACGGTCTGCAATCAACAGGCTGCGTTCTACGCCCACCAGAGGCCAGCAAGCCGTTCACGCTGATTGAAAAGGAGCTGCAACACGCCAGCTCCTCGCAGTTCGGCAGCGGTGCACATCGACTGCGTGTTACAATTGCATCTGCTTCTGCAGTTCGTCTCGGGGACCAGTCACAGCGGAACCTGCGCGCGCACAAAACGAAGACGTTCGACTGACTCTGGAACGGTCTGCAATCAACAGGCTGCGTTCTACGCCCACCAGAGGCCAGCAAGCCGTTCACGCTGATTGAAAAGGAGCTGCAACACGCCAGCTCTTCGCAGTTCGGCAGCGGTGCACATCGACTGCGTGTTACAATTGCATCTGCTTTTGCAGTTCGTCTCGGGGACCAGTCACAGCGGAACCTGCGCGCGCACAAAACGAAGAGGTTCGACTGACTCTGGAACGGTCTGCAATCAACAGGCTGCGTTCTACGCCCACCAGAGGCCAGCAAGCCGTTCACGCTGATTGAAAAAGAGCTGCAACACGCCAGCTCCTCGCAGTTCGGCAGCGGTGCACATCGACTGCGTGTTACAATTGCATCTGCTTTTGCAGTTCGTCTCGGGGACCAGTCACAGCGGAACCTGCGCGCGCACAAAACGAAGAGGTTCGACTGACTCTGGAACGGTCTGCAATCAACACGCTGCGTTCTACGCCCACCAGAGGCCAGCAAGCCGTTCACGCTGATTGAAAAGGAGCTGCAACACGCCAGCTCCTCGCAGTTCGGCAGCGGTGCACATCGACTGCGTGTTACAATTGCGTCTGCTTTTGCAGTTCGTCTCGGGGACCAGTCACAGCGGAACCTGCGCGCGCACAAAACGAAGAGGTTCGACTGACTCTGGAACGGTCTGCAATCAACAGGCTGCGTTCTACGCCCACCAGAGGCCAGCAAACCATTCACGCTGATTGAAAAGGAGCTGCAACACGCCAGCTCCTCGCAGTTCGGCAGCGGTGCACATCGACTGCGTGTTACAATTGCATCTTCTTTTGCAGTTCGTCTCGGGGACCAGTCACAGCGGAACCTGCGCGCGCACAAAACGAAGAGGTTCGACTGACTCTGGAACGGTCTGCAATCAACAGGCTGCGTTCTACGCCCACCAGAGGCCAGCAAGCCGTTCACGCTGATTGAAAAGGAGCTGCAACACGCCAGCTCCTCGCAGTTCGGCAGCGGTGCACATCGACTGCGTGTTACAATTGCATCTGCTTTTGCAGTTCGTCTCGGGGACCAGTCACAGCGGAACCAGCGCGCGCACAAAACGAAGAGGTTCGACTGACTCTGGAACGGTCTGCAATCAACAGGATGCGTTCTACGCCCACCAGAGGCCAGCAAGCCGTTCACGCTGATTGAAAAGGAGCTGCAACACGCCAGCTCCTCGCAGTTCGGCAGCGGTGCACATCGACTGCGTGTTACAATTGCATCTGCTTCTGCAGTTCGTCTCGGGGACCAGTCACAGCGGAACCAGCGCGCGCACAAAACGAAGAGGTTCGACTGACTCTGGAACGGTCTGCAATCAACAGGCGGCGTTCTACGCCCACCAGAGGCCAGCAAGCCGTTCACGCTGATTGAAAAGGAGCTGCAACACGCCAGCTCCTCGCAGTTCGGCAGCGGTGCACATCGACTGCGTGTTACAATTGCATCTGCTTTTGCAGTTCGTCTCGGGGACCAGTCACAGCGGAACCAGCGCGCGCACAAAACGAAGAGGTTCGACTGACTCTGGAATGGTCTGCAATCAACAGGCGGCGTTCTACGCCCACCAGAGGCCAGCAAGCCGTTCACGCTGATTGAAAAGGAGCTGCAACACGCCAGCTCCTCGCAGTTCGGCAGCGGTGCACATCGACTGCGTGTTACAATTGCATCTGCTTTTGCAGTTCGTCTCGGGGACCAGTCACAGCGGAACCTGCGCGCGCACAAAACGAAGAGGTTCGACTGACTCTGGAACGGTCTGCAATCAACAGGCTGCGTTCTACGCCCACCAGAGGCCAGCAAGCCGTTCACGCTGATTGAAAAGGAGCTGCAACACGCCAGCTCCTCGCAGTTCGGCAGCGGTGCACATCGACTGCGTGTTACAATTGCATCTGCTTTTGCAGTTCGTCTCGGGGACCAGTCACAGCGGAACCTGCGCGCGCACAAAACGAAGAGGTTCGACTGACTCTGGAACGGTCTGCAATCAACAGGCTGCGTTCTACGCCCACCAGAGGCCAGCAAGCCGTTCACGCTGATTGAAAAGGAGCTGCAACACGCCAGCTCCTCGCAGTTCGGCAGCGGTGCACATCGACTGCGTGTTACAATTGCATCTGCTTTTGCAGTTCGTCTCGGGGACCAGTCCCAGCGGAACCTGCGCGCGCACAAAACGAAGAGGTTCGACTGACTCTGGAACGGTCTGCAATCAACAGGCTGCGTTCTACGCCCACCAGAGGCCAGCAAGCCGTTCACGCTGATTGAAAAGGAGCTGCAACACGCCAGCTCCTCGCAGTTCGGCAGCGGTGCACATCGACTGCGTGTTACAATTGCATCTGCTTTTGCAGTTCGTCTCGGGGACCAGTCACAGCGGAACCTGCGCGCGCACAAAACGAAGAGGTTCGACTGACTCTGGAACGGTCTGCAATCAACAGGCTGCGTTCTACGCCCACCAGAGGACAGCAAGCCGTTCACGCTGATTGAAAAGGAGCTGCAACACGCCAGCTCCTCGCAGTTCGGCAGCGGTGCACATCGACTGCGTGTTACAATTGCATCTGCTTTTGCAGTTCGTCTCGGGGACCAGTCACAGCGGAACCAGCGCGCGCACAAAACGAAGAGGTTCGACTGACTCTGGAACGGTCTGCAATCAACAGGCGGCGTTCTACGCCCACCAGAGGCCAGCAAGCCGTTCACGCTGATTGAAAAGGAGCTGCAACACGCCAGCTCCTCGCAGTTCGGCAGCGGTGCACATCGACTGCGTGTTACAATTGCATCTGCTTTTGCAGTTTGTCTCGGGGACCAGTCACAGCGGAACCTGCGCGCGCACAAAACGAAGAGGTTCGACTGACTCTGGAACGGTCTGCAATCAACAGGCTGCGTTCTACGCCCACCAGAGGCCAGCAAGCCGTTCACGCTGATTGAAAAGGAGCTGCAACACGCCAGCTCCTCGCAGTTCGGCAGCGGTGCACATCGACTGCGTGTTACAATTGCATCTGCTTTTGCAGTTCGTCTCGGGGACCAGTCACAGCGGAACCTGCGCGCGCACAAAACGAAGAGGTTCGACTGACTCTGGAACGGTCTGCAATCAACAGGCTGCGTTCTACGCCCACCAGAGGCCAGCAAGCCATTCACGCTGATTGAAAAGGAGCTGCAACACGCCAGCTCCTCGCAGTTCGGCAGCGGTGCACATCGACTGCGTGTTACAATTGCATCTGCTTTTGCAGTTCGTCTCGGGGACCAGTCACAGCGGAACCTGCGCGCGCACAAAACGAAGAGGTTCGACTGACTCTGGAACGGTCTGCAATCAACAGGCTGCGTTCTACGCCCACCAGAGGCCAGCAAGCCGTTCACGCTGATTGAAAAGGAGCTGCAACACGCCAGCTCCTCGCAGTTCGGCAGCGGTGCACATCGACTGCGTGTTACAATTGCATCTGCTTTTGCAGTTCGTCTCGGGGACCAGTCACAGCGGAACCAGCGCGCGCACAAAACGAAGAGGTTCGACTGACTCTGGAACGGTCTGCAATCAACAGGCTGCGTTCTACGCCCACCAGAGGCCAGCAAGCCGTTCACGCTGATTGAAAAGGAGCTGCAACACGCCAGCTCCTCGCAGTTCGGCAGCGGTGCACATCGACTGCGTGTTACAATTGCATCTGCTTCTGCAGTTCGTCTCGGGGACCAGTCACAGCGGAACCAGCGCGCGCACAAAACGAAGAGGTTCGACTGACTCTGGAACGGTCTGCAATCAACAGGCGGCGTTCTACGCCCACCAGAGGCCAGCAAGCCGTTCACGCTGATTGAAAAGGAGCTGCAACACGCCAGCTCCTCGCAGTTCGGCAGCGGTGCACATCGACTGCGTGTTACAATTGCATCTGCTTTTGCAGTTCGTCTCGGGGACCAGTCACAGCGGAACCTGCGCGCGCACAAAACGAAGAGGTTCGACTGACTCTGGAACGGTCTGCAATCAACAGGCTGCGTTCTACGCCCACCAGAGGCCAGCAAGCCGGTCACGCTGATTGAAAAGAAGCTGCAACACGCCAGCTCCTCGCAGTTCGGCAGCGGTGCACATCGACTGCGTGTTACAATTGCATCTGCTTCTGCAGTTCGTCTCGGGGACCAGTCACAGCGGAACCAGCGCGCGCACAAAACGAAGAGGTTCGACTGACTCTGGAACGGGCTGCAATCAACAGGCGGCGTTCTACGCCCACCAGAGGCCAGCAAGCCGTTCACGCTGATTGAAAAGGAGCTGCAACACGCCAGCTCCTCGCAGTTCGGCAGCGGTGCACATCGACTGCGTGTTCCAATTGCATCTGCTTTTGCAGTTCGTCTCGGGGACCAGTCACAGCGGAACCTGCGCGCGCACAAAACGAATAGGTTCGACTGACTCCGGAACGGTCTGCAATCAACAGGCTGCGTTCTACGCCCACCAGAGGCCAGCAAGCCATTCACGCTGATTGAAAAGGAGCTGCAACACGCCAGCTCCTCGCAGTTCGGCAGCGGTGCACATCGACTGCGTGTTACAATTGCATCTGCTTTTGCAGTTCGTCTCGGGGACCAGTCACAGCGGAACCTGCGCGCGCACAAAACAAAGAGGTTCGACTGACTCTGGAACGGTCTGCAATCAACAGGCTGCGTTCTACGCCCACCAGAGGCCAGCAAGCCGTTCACGCTGATTGAAAAGGAGCTGCAACACGCCAGCTCCTCGCAGTTCGGCAGCGGTGCACATCGACTGCGTGTTACAATTGCATCTGCTTCTGCAGTTCGTCTCGGGGACCAGTCACAGCAGAACCTGCGCGCGCACAAAACGAAGACGTTCGACTGACTCTGGAACGGTCTGCAATCAACAGGCTGCGTTCTACGCCCACCAGAGGCCAGCAAGCCGTTCACGCTGATTGAAAAGGAGCTGCAACACGCCAGCTCCTCGCAGTTCGGCAGCGGTGCACATCGACTGCGTGTTACAATTGCATCTGCTTTTGCAGTTCGTCTCGGGGACCAGTCACAGCGGAACCTGCGCGCGCACAAAACGAAGAGGTTCGACTGACTCTGGAACGGTCTGCAATCAACAGGCTGCGTTCTACGCCCACCAGAGGCCAGCAAGCCGTTCACGCTGATTGAAAAGGAGCTGCAACACGCCAGCTCCTCGCAGTTCGGCAGCGGTGCACATCGACTGCGTGTTACAAATGCATCTGCTTTTGCAGTTCGTCTCGGGGACCAGTCACAGCGGAACCTGCGCGCGCACAAAACGAAGAGGTTCGACTGACTCTGGAACGGTCTGCAATCAACACGCTGCGTTCTACGCCCACCAGAGGCCAGCAAGCCGTTCACGCTGATTGAAAAGGAGCTGCAACACGCCAGCTCCTCGCAGTTCGGCAGCGGTGCACATCGACTGCGTGTTACAATTGCGTCTGCTTTTGCAGTTCGTCTCGGGGACCAGTCACAGCGGAACCTGCGCGCGCACAAAACGAAGAGGTTCGACTGACTCTGGAACGGTCTGCAATCAACAGGCTGCGTTCTACGCCCACCAGAGGCCAGCAAACCATTCACGCTGATTGAAAAGGAGCTGCAACACGCCAGCTCCTCGCAGTTCGGCAGCGGTGCACATCGACTGCGTGTTACAATTGCATCTGCTTTTGCAGTTCGTCTCGGGGACCAGTCACAGCGGAACCTGCGCGCGCACAAAACGAAGAGGTTCGACTGACTCTGGAACGGTCTGCAATCAACAGGCTGCGTTCTACGCCCACCAGAGGCCAGCAAGCCGTTCACGCTGATTGAAAAGGAGCTGCAACACGCCAGCTCCTCGCAGTTCGGCAGCGGTGCACATCGACTGCGTGTTACAATTGCATCTGCTTTTGCAGTTCGTCTCGGGGACCAGTCACAGCGGAACCAGCGCGCGCACAAAACGAAGAGGTTCGACTGACTCTGGAACGGTCTGCAATCAACAGGCTGCGTTCTACGCCCACCAGAGGCCAGCAAGCCGTTCACGCTGATTGAAAAGGAGCTGCAACACGCCAGCTCCTCGCAGTTCGGCAGCGGTGCACATCGACTGCGTGTTACAATTGCATCTGCTTCTGCAGTTCGTCTCGGGGACCAGTCACAGCGGAACCAGCGCGCGCACAAAACGAAGAGGTTCGACTGACTCTGGAACGGTCTGCAATCAACAGGCGGCGTTCTACGCCCACCAGAGGCCAGCAAGCCGTTCACGCTGATTGAAAAGGAGCTGCAACACGCCAGCTCCTCGCAGTTCGGCAGCGGTGCACATCGACTGCGTGTTACAATTGCATCTGCTTTTGCAGTTCGTCTCGGGGACCAGTCACAGCGGAACCAGCGCGCGCACAAAACGAAGAGGTTCGACTGACTCTGGAACGGTCTGCAATCAACAGGCGGCGTTCTACGCCCACCAGAGGCCAGCAAGCCGTTCACGCTGATTGAAAAGGAGCTGCAACACGCCAGCTCCTCGCAGTTCGGCAGCGGTGCACATCGACTGCGTGTTACAATTGCATCTGCTTTTGCAGTTCGTCTCGGGGACCAGTCACAGCGGAACCTGCGCGCGCACAAAACGAAGAGGTTCGACTGACTCTGGAACGGTCTGCAATCAACAGGCTGCGTTCTACGCCCACCAGAGGCCAGCAAGCCGTTCACGCTGATTGAAAAGGAGCTGCAACACGCCAGCTCCTCGCAGTTCGGCAGCGGTGCACATCGACTGCGTGTTACAATTGCATCTGCTTTTGCAGTTCGTCTCGGGGACCAGTCACAGCGGAACCTGCGCGCGCACAAAACGAAGAGGTTCGACTGACTCTGGAACGGTCTGCAATCAACAGGCTGCGTTCTACGCCCACCAGAGGCCAGCAAGCCGTTCGCGCTGATTGAAAAGGAGCTGCAACACGCCAGCTCCTCGCAGTTCGGCAGCGGTGCACATCGACTGCGTGTTACAATTGCATCTGCTTTTGCAGTTCGTCTCGGGGACCAGTCCCAGCGGAACCTGCGCGCGCACAAAACGAAGAGGTTCGACTGACTCTGGAACGGTCTGCAATCAACAGGCTGCGTTCTACGCCCACCAGAGGCCAGCAAGCCGTTCACGCTGATTGAAAAGGAGCTGCAACACGCCAGCTCCTCGCAGTTCGGCAGCGGTGCACATCGACTGCGTGTTACAATTGCATCTGCTTTTGCAGTTCGTCTCGGGGACCAGTCACAGCGGAACCTGCGCGCGCACAAAACGAAGAGGTTCGACTGACTCTGGAACGGTCTGCAATCAACAGGCTGCGTTCTACGCCCACCAGAGGACAGCAAGCCGTTCACGCTGATTGAAAAGGAGCTGCAACACGCCAGCTCCTCGCAGTTCGGCAGCGGTGCACATCGACTGCGTGTTACAATTGCATCTGCTTTTGCAGTTCGTCTCGGGGACCAGTCACAGCGGAACCTGCGCGCGCACAAAACGAAGAGGTTCGACTGACTCTGGAACAGTCTGCAATCAACAGGCTGCGTTCTACGCCCACCAGAGGCCAGCAAGCCGTTCACGCTGATTGAAAAGGAGCTGCAACACGCCAGCTCCTCGCAGTTCGGCAGCGGTGCACATCGACTGCGTGTTACAATTGCATCTGCTTCTGCAGTTCGTCTCGGCGACCAGTCACAGCGGAACCAGCGCGCGCACAAAACGAAGAGGTTCGAGTGACTCTGGAACGGTCTGCAATCAACAGGCTGCGTTCTACGCCCACCAGAGGCCATCAAGCCGTTCACGCTGATTGAAAAGGAGCTGCAACACGCCAGCTCCTCGCAGTTCGGCAGCGGTGCACATCGACTGCGTGTTACAATTGCATCTGCTTCTGCAGTTCGTCTCGGGGACCAGTCACAGCGGAACCAGCGCGCGCACAAAACGAAGAGGTTCGACTGACTCTGGAACGGTCTGCAATCAACAGGCGGCGTTCTACGCCCACCAGAGGCCAGCAAGCCGTTCACGCTGATTGAAAAGGAGCTGCAACACGCCAGCTCCTCGCAGTTCGGCAGCGGTGCACATCGACTGCGTGTTACAATTGCATCTGCTTTTGCAGTTCGTCTCGGGGACCAGTCACAGCGGAACCTGCGCGCGCACAAAACGAAGAGGTTCGACTGACTCTGGAACGGTCTGCAATCAACAGGCTGCGTTCTACGCCCACCAGAGGCCAGCAAGCCGTTCACGCTGATTGAAAAGAAGCTGCAACACGCCAGCTCCTCGCAGTTCGGCAGCGGTGCACATCGACTGCGTGTTACAATTGCATCTGCTTCTGCAGTTCGTCTCGGGGACCAGTCACAGCGGAACCAGCGCGCGCACAAAACGAAGAGGTTCGACTGACTCTGGAACGGTCTGCAATCAACAGGCGGCGTTCTACGCCCACCAGAGGCCAGCAAGCCGTTCACGCTGATTGAAAAGGAGCTGCAACACGCCAGCTCCTCGCAGTTCGGCAGCGGTGCACATCGACTGCGTGTTACAATTGCATCTGCTTTTGCAGTTCGTCTCGGGGACCAGTCACAGCGGAACCTGCGCGCGCACAAAACGAATAGGTTCGACTGACTCTGGAACGGTCTGGAATCAACAGGCTGCGTTCTACGCCCACCAGAGGCCAGCAAGCCATTCACGCTGATTGAAAAGGAGCTGCAACACGCCAGCTCCTCGCAGTTCGGCAGCGGTGCACATCGACTGCGTGTTACAATTGCATCTGCTTTTGCAGTTCGTCTCGGGGACCAGTCACAGTGGAACCTGCGCGCGCACAAAACAAAGAGGTTCGACTGACTCTGGAACGGTCTGCAATCAACAGGCTGCGTTCTACGCCCACCAGAGGCCAGCAAGCCGTTCACGCTGATTGAAAAGGAGCTGCAACACGCCAGCTCCTCGCAGTTCGGCAGCGGTGCACATCGACTGCGTGTTACAATTGCATCTGCTTCTGCAGTTCGTCTCGGGGACCAGTCACAGCGGAACCTGCGCGCGCACAAAACGAAGACGTTCGACTGACTCTGGAACGGTCTGCAATCAACAGGCTGCGTTCTACGCCCACCAGAGGCCAGCAAGCCGTTCACGCTGATTGAAAAGGAGCTGCAACACGCCAGCTCTTCGCAGTTCGGCAGCGGTGCACATCGACTGCGTGTTACAATTGCATCTGCTTTTGCAGTTCGTCTCGGGGACCAGTCACAGCGGAACCTGCGCGCGCACAAAACGAAGAGGTTCGACTGACTCTGGAACGGTCTGCAATCAACAGGCTGCGTTCTACGCCCACCAGAGGCCAGCAAGCCGTTCACGCTGATTGAAAAGGAGCTGCAACACGCCAGCTCCTCGCAGTTCGGCAGCGGTGCACATCGACTGCGTGTTACAATTGCATCTGCGTTTGCAGTTCGTCTCGGGGACCAGTCACAGCGGAACCTGCGCGCGCACAAAACGAAGAGGTTCGACTGACTCTGGAACGGTCTGCAATCAACACGCTGCGTTCTACGCCCACCAGAGGCCAGCAAGCCGTTCACGCTGATTGAAAAGGAGCTGCAACACGCCAGCTCCTCGCAGTTCGGCAGCGGTGCACATCGACTGCGTGTTACAATTGCGTCTGCTTTTGCAGTTCGTCTCGGGGACCAGTCACAGCGGAACCTGCGCGCGCACAAAACGAAGAGGTTCGACTGAATCTGGAACGGTCTGCAATCAACAGGCTGCGTTCTACGCCCACCAGAGGCCAGCAAACCTTTCACGCTGATTGAAAAGGAGCTGCAACACGCCAGCTCCTCGCAGTTCGGCAGCGGTGCACATCGACTGCGTGTTACAATTGCATCTGCTTCTGCAGTTCGTCTCGGGGACCAGTCACAGCGGAATCTGCGCGCGCACAAAACGAAGAGGTTCGACTGACTCTGGAACGGTCTGCAATCAACAGGCTGCGTTCTACGCCCACCAGAGGCCAGCAAGCCGTTCACGCTGATTGAAAAGGAGCTGCAACACGCCAGCTCCTCGCAGTTCGGCAGCGGTGCACATCGACTGCGTGTTACAATTGCATCTGCTTTTGCAGTTCGTCTCGGGGACCAGTCACAGCGGAACCAGCGCGCGCACAAAACGAAGAGGTTCGACTGACTCTGGAACGGTCTGCAATCAACAGGCTGCGTTCTACGCCCACCAGAGGCCAGCAAGCCGTTCACGCTGATTGAAAAGGAGCTGCAACACGCCAGCTCCTCGCAGTTCGGCAGCGGTGCACATCGACTGCGTGTTACAATTGCATCTGCTTCTGCAGTTCGTCTCGGGGACCAGTCACAGCGGAACGAGCGCGCGCACAAAACGAAGAGGTTCGACTGACTCTGGAACGGTCTGCAATCAACAGGCGGCGTTCTACGCCCACCAGAGGCCAGCAAGCCGTTCACGCTGATTGAAAAGGAGCTGCAACACGCCAGCTCCTCGCAGTTCGGCAGCGGTGCACATCGACTGCGTGTTACAATTGCATCTGCTTTTGCAGTTCGTCTCGGGGACCAGTCACAGCGGAACCAGCGCGCGCACAAAACGAAGAGGTTCGACTGACTCTGGAATGGTCTGCAATCAACAGGCGGCGTTCTACGCCCACCAGAGGCCAGCAAGCCGTTCACGCTGATTGAAAAGGAGCTGCAACACGCCAGCTCCTCGCAGTTCGGCAGCGGTGCACATCGACTGCGTGTTACAATTGCATCTGCTTTTGCAGTTCGTCTCGGGGACCAGTCACAGCGGAACCTGCGCGCGCACAAAACGAAGAGGTTCGACTGACTCTGGAACGGTCTGCAATCAACAGGCTGCGTTCTACGCCCACCAGAGGCCAGCAAGCCGTTCACGCTGATTGAAAAGGAGCTGCAACACGCCAGCTCCTCGCAGTTCGGCAGCGGTGCACATCGACTGCGTGTTACAATTGCATCTGCTTTTGCAGTTCGTCTCGGGGACCAGTCCCAGCGGAACCTGCGCGCGCACAAAACGAAGAGGTTCGACTGACTCTGGAACGGTCTGCAATCAACAGGCTGCGTTCTACGCCCACCAGAGGCCAGCAAGCCGTTCACGCTGATTGAAAAGGAGCTGCAACACGCCAGCTCCTCGCAGTTCGGCAGCGGTGCACATCGACTGCGTGTTACAATTGCATCTGCTTTTGCAGTTCGTCTCGGGGACCAGTCACAGCGGAACCTGCGCGCGCACAAAACGAAGAGGTTCGACTGACTCTGGAACGGTCTGCAATCAACAGGCTGCGTTCTACGCCCACCAGAGGACAGCAAGCCGTTCACGCTGATTGAAAAGGAGCTGCAACACGCCAGCTCCTCGCAGTTCGGCAGCGGTGCACATCGACTGCGTGTTACAATTGCATCTGCTTTTGCAGTTCGTCTCGGGGACCAGTCACAGCGGAACCTGCGCGCGCACAAAACGAAGAGGTTCGACTGACTCTGGAACAGTCTGCAATCAACAGGCTGCGTTCTACGCCCACCAGAGGCCAGCAAGCCGTTCACGCTGATTGAAAAGGAGCTGCAACACGCCAGCTCCTCGCAGTTCGGCAGCGGTGCACATCGACTGCGTGTTACAATTGCATCTGCTTCTGCAGTTCGTCTCGGCGACCAGTCACAGCGGAACCAGCGCGCGCACAAAACGAAGAGGTTCGAGTGACTCTGGAACGGTCTGCAATCAACAGGCTGCGTTCTACGCCCACCAGAGGCCAGCAAGCCGTTCACGCTGATTGAAAAGGAGCTGCAACACGCCAGCTCCTCGCAGTTCGGCAGCGGTGCACATCGACTGCGTGTTACAATTGCATCTGCTTCTGCAGTTCGTCTCGGGGACCAGTCACAGCGGAACCAGCGCGCGCACAAAACGAAGAGGTTCGACTGACTCTGGAACGGTCTGCAATCAACAGGCGGCGTTCTACGCCCACCAGAGGCCAGCAAGCCGTTCACGCTGATTGAAAAGGAGCTGCAACACGCCAGCTCCTCGCAGTTCGGCAGCGGTGCACATCGACTGCGTGTTACAATTGCATCTGCTTTTGCAGTTCGTCTCGGGGACCAGTCACAGCGGAACCTGCGCGCGCCAAAACGAAGAGGTTCGACTGACTCTGGAACGGTCTGCAATCAACAGGCTGCGTTCTACGCCCACCAGAGGCCAGCAAGCCGTTCACGCTGATTGAAAAGAAGCTGCAACACGCCAGCTCCTCGCAGTTCGGCAGCGGTGCACATCGACTGCGTGTTACAATTGCATCTGCTTCTGCAGTTCGTCTCGGGGACCAGTCACAGCGGAACCAGCGCGCGCACAAAACGAAGAGGTTCGACTGACTCTGGAACGGTCTGCAATCAACAGGCGGCGTTCTACGCCCACCAGAGGCCAGCAAGCCGTTCACGCTGATTGAAAAGGAGCTGCAACACGCCAGCTCCTCGCAGTTCGGCAGCGGTGCACATCGACTGCGTGTTACAATTGCATCTGCTTTTGCAGTTCGTCTCGGGGACCAGTCACAGCGGAACCTGCGCGCGCACAAAACGAATAGGTTCGACTGACTCTGGAACGGTCTGCAATCAACAGGCTGCGTTCTACGCCCACCAGAGGCCAGCAAGCCATTCACGCTGATTGAAAAGGAGCTGCAACACGCCAGCTCCTCGCAGTTCGGCAGCGGTGCACATCGACTGCGTGTTACAATTGCATCTGCTTTTGCAGTTCGTCTCGGGGACCAGTCACAGTGGAACCTGCGCGCGCACAAAACAAAGAGGTTCGACTGACTCTGGAACGGTCTGCAATCAACAGGCTGCGTTCTACGCCCACCAGAGGCCAGCAAGCCGTTCACGCTGATTGAAAAGGAGCTGCAACACGCCAGCTCCTCGCAGTTCGGCAGCGGTGCACATCGACTGCGTGTTACAATTGCATCTGCTTTTGCAGTTCGTCTCGGGGACCAGTCCCAGCGGAACCTGCGCGCGCACAAAACGAAGAGGTTCGACTGACTCTGGAACGGTCTGCAATCAACAGGCTGCGTTCTACGCCCACCAGAGGCCAGCAAGCCGTTCACGCTGATTGAAAAGGAGCTGCAACACGCCAGCTCCTCGCAGTTCGGCAGCGGTGCACATCGACTGCGTGTTACAATTGCATCTGCTTTTGCAGTTCGTCTCGGGGACCAGTCACAGCGGAACCTGCGCGCGCACAAAACGAAGAGGTTCGACTGACTCTGGAACGGTCTGCAATCAACAGGCTGCGTTCTACGCCCACCAGAGGACAGCAAGCCGTTCACGCTGATTGAAAAGGAGCTGCAACACGCCAGCTCCTCGCAGTTCGGCAGCGGTGCACATCGACTGCGTGTTACAATTGCATCTGCTTTTGCAGTTCGTCTCGGGGACCAGTCACAGCGGAACCT
This sequence comes from Haemaphysalis longicornis, assembly GCF_048455015.1. Classification (NCBI taxonomy): domain Eukaryota; kingdom Metazoa; phylum Arthropoda; class Arachnida; order Ixodida; family Ixodidae; genus Haemaphysalis; species Haemaphysalis longicornis. The sequence goes on from NW_027526335.1 coordinate 180,550,081, forward strand.
GCGCGCGCACAAAACGAAGAGGTTCGACTGACTCTGGAACAGTCTGCAATCAACAGGCTGCGTTCTACGCCCACCAGAGGCCAGCAAGCCGTTCACGCTGATTGAAAAGGAGCTGCAACACGCCAGCTCCTCGCAGTTCGGCAGCGGTGCACATCGACTGCGTGTTACAATTGCATCTGCTTCTGCAGTTCGTCTCGGCGACCAGTCACAGCGGAACCAGCGCGCGCACAAAACGAAGAGGTTCGAGTGACTCTGGAACGGTCTGCAATCAACAGGCTGCGTTCTACGCCCACCAGAGGCCATCAAGCCGTTCACGCTGATTGAAAAGGAGCTGCAACACGCCAGCTCCTCGCAGTTCGGCAGCGGTGCACATCGACTGCGTGTTACAATTGCATCTGCTTCTGCAGTTCGTCTCGGGGACCAGTCACAGCGGAACCAGCGCGCGCACAAAACGAAGAGGTTCGACTGACTCTGGAACGGTCTGCAATCAACAGGCGGCGTTCTACGCCCACCAGAGGCCAGCAAGCCGTTCACGCTGATTGAAAAGGAGCTGCAACACGCCAGCTCCTCGCAGTTCGGCAGCGGTGCACATCGACTGCGTGTTACAATTGCATCTGCTTTTGCAGTTCGTCTCGGGGACCAGTCACAGCGGAACCTGCGCGCGCACAAAACGAAGAGGTTCGACTGACTCTGGAACGGTCTGCAATCAACAGGCTGCGTTCTACGCCCACCAGAGGCCAGCAAGCCGTTCACGCTGATTGAAAAGAAGCTGCAACACGCCAGCTCCTCGCAGTTCGGCAGCGGTGCACATCGACTGCGTGTTACAATTGCATCTGCTTCTGCAGTTCGTCTCGGGGACCAGTCACAGCGGAACCAGCGCGCGCACAAAACGAAGAGGTTCGACTGACTCTGGAACGGTCTGCAATCAACAGGCGGCGTTCTACGCCCACCAGAGGCCAGCAAGCCGTTCACGCTGATTGAAAAGGAGCTGCAACACGCCAGCTCCTCGCAGTTCGGCAGCGGTGCACATCGACTGCGTGTTACAATTGCATCTGCTTTTGCAGTTCGTCTCGGGGACCAGTCACAGCGGAACCTGCGCGCGCACAAAACGAATAGGTTCGACTGACTCTGGAACGGTCTGGAATCAACAGGCTGCGTTCTACGCCCACCAGAGGCCAGCAAGCCATTCACGCTGATTGAAAAGGAGCTGCAACACGCCAGCTCCTCGCAGTTCGGCAGCGGTGCACATCGACTGCGTGTTACAATTGCATCTGCTTTTGCAGTTCGTCTCGGGGACCAGTCACAGTGGAACCTGCGCGCGCACAAAACAAAGAGGTTCGACTGACTCTGGAACGGTCTGCAATCAACAGGCTGCGTTCTACGCCCACCAGAGGCCAGCAAGCCGTTCACGCTGATTGAAAAGGAGCTGCAACACGCCAGCTCCTCGCAGTTCGGCAGCGGTGCACATCGACTGCGTGTTACAATTGCATCTGCTTCTGCAGTTCGTCTCGGGGACCAGTCACAGCGGAACCTGCGCGCGCACAAAACGAAGACGTTCGACTGACTCTGGAACGGTCTGCAATCAACAGGCTGCGTTCTACGCCCACCAGAGGCCAGCAAGCCGTTCACGCTGATTGAAAAGGAGCTGCAACACGCCAGCTCTTCGCAGTTCGGCAGCGGTGCACATCGACTGCGTGTTACAATTGCATCTGCTTTTGCAGTTCGTCTCGGGGACCAGTCACAGCGGAACCTGCGCGCGCACAAAACGAAGAGGTTCGACTGACTCTGGAACGGTCTGCAATCAACAGGCTGCGTTCTACGCCCACCAGAGGCCAGCAAGCCGTTCACGCTGATTGAAAAGGAGCTGCAACACGCCAGCTCCTCGCAGTTCGGCAGCGGTGCACATCGACTGCGTGTTACAATTGCATCTGCGTTTGCAGTTCGTCTCGGGGACCAGTCACAGCGGAACCTGCGCGCGCACAAAACGAAGAGGTTCGACTGACTCTGGAACGGTCTGCAATCAACACGCTGCGTTCTACGCCCACCAGAGGCCAGCAAGCCGTTCACGCTGATTGAAAAGGAGCTGCAACACGCCAGCTCCTCGCAGTTCGGCAGCGGTGCACATCGACTGCGTGTTACAATTGCGTCTGCTTTTGCAGTTCGTCTCGGGGACCAGTCACAGCGGAACCTGCGCGCGCACAAAACGAAGAGGTTCGACTGAATCTGGAACGGTCTGCAATCAACAGGCTGCGTTCTACGCCCACCAGAGGCCAGCAAACCTTTCACGCTGATTGAAAAGGAGCTGCAACACGCCAGCTCCTCGCAGTTCGGCAGCGGTGCACATCGACTGCGTGTTACAATTGCATCTGCTTCTGCAGTTCGTCTCGGGGACCAGTCACAGCGGAATCTGCGCGCGCACAAAACGAAGAGGTTCGACTGACTCTGGAACGGTCTGCAATCAACAGGCTGCGTTCTACGCCCACCAGAGGCCAGCAAGCCGTTCACGCTGATTGAAAAGGAGCTGCAACACGCCAGCTCCTCGCAGTTCGGCAGCGGTGCACATCGACTGCGTGTTACAATTGCATCTGCTTTTGCAGTTCGTCTCGGGGACCAGTCACAGCGGAACCAGCGCGCGCACAAAACGAAGAGGTTCGACTGACTCTGGAACGGTCTGCAATCAACAGGCTGCGTTCTACGCCCACCAGAGGCCAGCAAGCCGTTCACGCTGATTGAAAAGGAGCTGCAACACGCCAGCTCCTCGCAGTTCGGCAGCGGTGCACATCGACTGCGTGTTACAATTGCATCTGCTTCTGCAGTTCGTCTCGGGGACCAGTCACAGCGGAACCAGCGCGCGCACAAAACGAAGAGGTTCGACTGACTCTGGAACGGTCTGCAATCAACAGGCGGCGTTCTACGCCCACCAGAGGCCAGCAAGCCGTTCACGCTGATTGAAAAGGAGCTGCAACACGCCAGCTCCTCGCAGTTCGGCAGCGGTGCACATCGACTGCGTGTTACAATTGCATCTGCTTTTGCAGTTCGTCTCGGGGACCAGTCACAGCGGAACCAGCGCGCGCACAAAACGAAGAGGTTCGACTGACTCTGGAATGGTCTGCAATCAACAGGCGGCGTTCTACGCCCACCAGAGGCCAGCAAGCCGTTCACGCTGATTGAAAAGGAGCTGCAACACGCCAGCTCCTCGCAGTTCGGCAGCGGTGCACATCGACTGCGTGTTACAATTGCATCTGCTTTTGCAGTTCGTCTCGGGGACCAGTCACAGCGGAACCTGCGCGCGCACAAAACGAAGAGGTTCGACTGACTCTGGAACGGTCTGCAATCAACAGGCTGCGTTCTACGCCCACCAGAGGCCAGCAAGCCGTTCACGCTGATTGAAAAGGAGCTGCAACACGCCAGCTCCTCGCAGTTCGGCAGCGGTGCACATCGACTGCGTGTTACAATTGCATCTGCTTTTGCAGTTCGTCTCGGGGACCAGTCACAGCGGAACCTGCGCGCGCACAAAACGAAGAGGTTCGACTGACTCTGGAACGGTCTGCAATCAACAGGCTGCGTTCTACGCCCACCAGAGGCCAGCAAGCCGTTCACGCTGATTGAAAAGGAGCTGCAACACGCCAGCTCCTCGCAGTTCGGCAGCGGTGCACATCGACTGCGTGTTACAATTGCATCTGCTTTTGCAGTTCGTCTCGGGGACCAGTCCCAGCGGAACCTGCGCGCGCACAAAACGAAGAGGTTCGACTGACTCTGGAACGGTCTGCAATCAACAGGCTGCGTTCTACGCCCACCAGAGGCCAGCAAGCCGTTCACGCTGATTGAAAAGGAGCTGCAACACGCCAGCTCCTCGCAGTTCGGCAGCGGTGCACATCGACTGCGTGTTACAATTGCATCTGCTTTTGCAGTTCGTCTCGGGGACCAGTCACAGCGGAACCTGCGCGCGCACAAAACGAAGAGGTTCGACTGACTCTGGAACGGTCTGCAATCAACAGGCTGCGTTCTACGCCCACCAGAGGACAGCAAGCCGTTCACGCTGATTGAAAAGGAGCTGCAACACGCCAGCTCCTCGCAGTTCGGCAGCGGTGCACATCGACTGCGTGTTACAATTGCATCTGCTTTTGCAGTTCGTCTCGGGGACCAGTCACAGCGGAACCTGCGCGCGCACAAAACGAAGAGGTTCGACTGACTCTGGAACAGTCTGCAATCAACAGGCTGCGTTCTACGCCCACCAGAGGCCAGCAAGCCGTTCACGCTGATTGAAAAGGAGCTGCAACACGCCAGCTCCTCGCAGTTCGGCAGCGGTGCACATCGACTGCGTGTTACAATTGCATCTGCTTCTGCAGTTCGTCTCGGCGACCAGTCACAGCGGAACCAGCGCGCGCACAAAACGAAGAGGTTCGAGTGACTCTGGAACGGTCTGCAATCAACAGGCTGCGTTCTACGCCCACCAGAGGCCAGCAAGCCGTTCACGCTGATTGAAAAGGAGCTGCAACACGCCAGCTCCTCGCAGTTCGGCAGCGGTGCACATCGACTGCGTGTTACAATTGCATCTGCTTCTGCAGTTCGTCTCGGGGACCAGTCACAGCGGAACCAGCGCGCGCACAAAACGAAGAGGTTCGACTGACTCTGGAACGGTCTGCAATCAACAGGCGGCGTTCTACGCCCACCAGAGGCCAGCAAGCCGTTCACGCTGATTGAAAAGGAGCTGCAACACGCCAGCTCCTCGCAGTTCGGCAGCGGTGCACATCGACTGCGTGTTACAATTGCATCTGCTTTTGCAGTTCGTCTCGGGGACCAGTCACAGCGGAACCTGCGCGCGCCAAAACGAAGAGGTTCGACTGACTCTGGAACGGTCTGCAATCAACAGGCTGCGTTCTACGCCCACCAGAGGCCAGCAAGCCGTTCACGCTGATTGAAAAGAAGCTGCAACACGCCAGCTCCTCGCAGTTCGGCAGCGGTGCACATCGACTGCGTGTTACAATTGCATCTGCTTCTGCAGTTCGTCTCGGGGACCAGTCACAGCGGAACCAGCGCGCGCACAAAACGAAGAGGTTCGACTGACTCTGGAACGGTCTGCAATCAACAGGCGGCGTTCTACGCCCACCAGAGGCCAGCAAGCCGTTCACGCTGATTGAAAAGGAGCTGCAACACGCCAGCTCCTCGCAGTTCGGCAGCGGTGCACATCGACTGCGTGTTACAATTGCATCTGCTTTTGCAGTTCGTCTCGGGGACCAGTCACAGCGGAACCTGCGCGCGCACAAAACGAATAGGTTCGACTGACTCTGGAACGGTCTGCAATCAACAGGCTGCGTTCTACGCCCACCAGAGGCCAGCAAGCCATTCACGCTGATTGAAAAGGAGCTGCAACACGCCAGCTCCTCGCAGTTCGGCAGCGGTGCACATCGACTGCGTGTTACAATTGCATCTGCTTTTGCAGTTCGTCTCGGGGACCAGTCACAGTGGAACCTGCGCGCGCACAAAACAAAGAGGTTCGACTGACTCTGGAACGGTCTGCAATCAACAGGCTGCGTTCTACGCCCACCAGAGGCCAGCAAGCCGTTCACGCTGATTGAAAAGGAGCTGCAACACGCCAGCTCCTCGCAGTTCGGCAGCGGTGCACATCGACTGCGTGTTACAATTGCATCTGCTTCTGCAGTTCGTCTCGGGGACCAGTCACAGCGGAACCTGCGCGCGCACAAAACGAAGACGTTCGACTGACTCTGGAACGGTCTGCAATCAACAGGCTGCGTTCTACGCCCACCAGAGGCCAGCAAGCCGTTCACGCTGATTGAAAAGGAGCTGCAACACGCCAGCTCCTCGCAGTTCGGCAGCGGTGCACATCGACTGCGTGTTACAATTGCATCTGCTTTTGCAGTTCGTCTCGGGGACCAGTCACAGCGGAACCTGCGCGCGCACAAAACGAAGAGGTTCGACTGACTCTGGAACGGTCTGCAATCAACAGGCTGCGTTCTACGCCCACCAGAGGCCAGTAAGCCGTTCAGGCTGATTGAAAAGGAGCTGCAACACGCCAGCTCCTCGCAGTTCGGCAGCGGTGCACATCGACTGCGTGTTACAATTGCATCTGCTTCTGCAGTTCGTCTCGGGGACCAGTCACAGCGGAACCTGCGCGCGCACAAAACGAAGAGGTTCGACTGACTCTGGAACGGTCTGCAATCAACAGGCGGCGTTCTACGCCCACCAGAGGCCAGCAAGCCGTTCACGCTGATTGAAAAGGAGCTGCAACACGCCAGCTCCTCGCAGTTCGGCAGCGGTGCACATCGACTGCGTGTTACAATATCATCTGCTTTTGCAGTTCGTCTCGGGGACCAGTCACAGCGGAACCTGCGCGCGCACAAAACGAAGAGGTTCGACTGACTCTGGAACGGTCTGCAATCAACAAGCTGCGTTCTACGCCCACCAGAGGCCAGCAAGCCGTTCACGATGATTGAAAAGGAGCTGCAACACGCCAGCTCCTCGCAGTTCGGCAGCGGTGCACATCGACTGCGTGTTACAATTGCATCTGCTTTTGCAGTTCGTCTCGGGGACCAGTCACAGCGGAACCTGCGCGCGCACAAAACGAAGAGGTTCGACTGACTCTGGAACGGTCTGCAATCAACAGGCTGCGTTCTACGCCCACCAGGGGCCAGCAAGCCGTTCACGCTGATTGAAAAGGAGCTGCAACACGCCAGCTCCTCGCAGTTCGGCAGCGGTGCACATCGACTGCGTGTTACAATTGCATCTGCTTTTGCAGTTCGTCTCGGGGACCAGTCACAGCGGAACCTGCGCGCGCACAAAACGAAGAGGTTCGACTGACTCTGGAACGGTCTGCAATCAACAGGCTGCGTTCTACGCCCACCAGAGGCCAGTAAGCCGTTCAGGCTGATTGAAAAGGAGCTGCAACACGCCAGCTCCTCGCAGTTCGGCAGCGGTGCACATCGACTGCGTGTTACAATTGCATCTGCTTCTGCAGTTCGTCTCGGGGACCAGTCACAGCGGAACCTGCGCGCGCACAAAACGAAGAGGTTCGACTGACTCTGGAACGGTCTGCAATCAACAGGCGGCGTTCTACGCCCACCAGAGGCCAGCAAGCCGTTCACGCTGATTGAAAAGGAGCTGCAACACGCCAGCTCCTCGCAGTTCGGCAGCGGTGCACATCGACTGCGTGTTACAATATCATCTGCTTTTGCAGTTCGTCTCGGGGACCAGTCACAGCGGAACCTGCGCGCGCACAAAACGAAGAGGTTCGACTGACTCTGGAACGGTCTGCAATCAACAAGCTGCGTTCTACGCCCACCAGAGGCCAGCAAGCCGTTCACGCTGATTGAAAAGGAGCTGCAACACGCCAGCTCCTCGCAGTTCGGCAGCGGTGCACATCGACTGCGTGTTACAATTGCATCTGCTTTTGCAGTTCGTCTCGGGGACCAGTCACAGCGGAACCTGCGCGCGCACAAAACGAAGAGGTTCGACTGACTCTGGAACGGTCTGCAATCAACAGGCTGCGTTCTACGCCCACCAGAGGCCAGCAAGCCGTTCACGCTGATTGAAAAGGAGCTGCAACACGCCAGCTCCTCGCAGTTCGGCAGCGGTGCACATCGACTGCGTGTTACAATTGCATCTGCTTTTGCAGTTCGTCTCGGGGACCAGTCACAGCGGAACCTGCGCGCGCACAAAACGAAGAGGTTCGACTGACTCTGGAACGGTCTGCAATCAACAGGCTGCGTTCTACGCCCACCAGAGGCCAGCAAGCCGTTCACGCTGATTGAAAAGAAGGTGCAACACGCCAGCTCTTCGCAGTTCGGCAGCGGTGCACATCGACTGCGTGTTACAATTGCATCTGCTTCTGCAGTTCGTCTCGGGGACCAGTCACAGCGGAACCAGCGCGCGCACAAAACGAAGAGGTTCGACTGACTCTGGAACGGTCTGCAATCAACAGGCGGCGTTCTACGCCCACCAGAGGCCAGCAAGCCGTTCACGCTGATTGAAAAGGAGCTGCAACACGCCAGCTCCTCGCAGTTCGGCAGCGGTGCACATCGACTGCGTGTTACAATTGCATCTGCTTTTGCAGTTCGTCTCGTGGACCAGTCACAGCGGAACCTGCGCGCGCACAAAACGAAGAGGTTCGACTGACTCTGGAACGGTCTGCAATCAACAGGCTGCGTTCTACGCCCACCAGAGGCCAGCAAGCCGTTCACGATGATTGAAAAGGAGCTGCAACACGCCAGCTCCTCGCAGTTCGGCAGCGGTGCACATCGACTGCGTGTTACAATTGCATCTGCTTTTGCAGTTCGTCTCGGGGACCAGTCACAGCGGAACCAGCGCGCGCACAAAACGAAGAGGTTCGACTGACTCTGGAATGGTCTGCAATCAACAGGCGGCGTTCTACGCCCACCAGAGGCCAGCAAGCCGTTCACGCTGATTGAAAAGGAGCTGCAACACGCTAGCTCCTCGCAGTTCGGCAGCGGTGCACATCGACTGCGTGTTACAATTGCATCTGCTTTTGCAGTTCGTCTCGGGGACCAGTCACAGCGGAACCTGCGCGCGCACAAAACGAAGAGGTTCGACTGACTCTGGAACGGTCTGCAATCAACAGGCGGCGTTCTACGCCCACCAGAGGCCAGCAAGCCGTTCACGCTGATTGAAAAGGAGCTGCAACACGCCAGCTCCTCGCAGTTCGGCAGCGGTGCACATCGACTGCGTGTTACAATTGCATCTGCTTTTGCAGTTCGTCTCGGGGACCAGTCACAGCGGAACCAGCGCGCGCACAAAACGAAGAGGTTCGACTGACTCTGGAATGGTCTGCAATCAACAGGCGGCGTTCTACGCCCACCAGAGGCCAGCAAGCCGTTCACGCTGATTGAAAAGGAGCTGCAACACGCTAGCTCCTCGCAGTTCGGCAGCGGTGCACATCGACTGCGTGTTACAATTGCATCTGCTTTTGCAGTTCGTCTCGGGGACCAGTCACAGCGGAACCTGCGCGCGCACAAAACGAAGAGGTTCGACTGACTCTGGAATGGTCTGCAATCAACAGGCTGCGTTCTACGCCCACCAGAGGCCAGCAAGCCGTTCACGCTGATTGAAAAGGAGCTGCAACACGCCAGCTCCTCGCAGTTCGGCAGCGGTGCACATCGACTGCGTGTTACAATTGCATCTGCTTTTGCAGTTCGTCTCGGGGACCAGTCACAGCGGAACCTGCGCGCGCACAAAACGAAGAGGTTCGACTGACTCTGGAACGGTCTGCAGTCAACAGGCGGCGTTCTACGCCCACCAGAGGCCAGCAAGCCGTTCACGCTGATTGAAAAGGAGCTGCAACACGCCAGCTCCTCGCAGTTCGGCAGCGGTGCACATCGACTGCGTGTTACAATTGCATCTGCTTTTGCAGTTCGTCTCGGGGACCAGTCACAGCGGAACCAGCGCGCGCACAAAACGAAGAGGTTCGACTGACTCTGGAACGGTCTGCAATCAACAGGCGGCGTTCTACGCCCACCAGAGGCCAGCAAGCCGTTCACGCTGACTGAAAAGGAGCTGCAACACGCCAGCTCCTCGCAGTTCGGCAGCGGTGCACATCGACTGCGTGTTACAATTGCATCTGCTTTTGCAGTTCGTCTCGGGGACCAGTCACAGCGGAACCTGCGCGCGCACAAAACGAAGAGGTTCGACTGACTCTGGAACGGTCTGCAATCAACAGGCGGCGTTCTACGCCCACCAGAGGCCAGCAAGCCGTTCACGCTGATTGAAAAGGAGCTGCAACACGCCAGCTCCTCGCAGTTCGGCAGCGGTGCACATCGACTGCGTGTTACAATTGCATCTGCTTTTGCAGTTCGTCTCGGGGACCCGTCACAGCGGAACCAGCGCGCGCACAAAACGAAGAGGTTCGACTGACTCTGGAACGGTCTGCAATCAACAGGCTGCGTTCTACGCCCACCAGAGGCCAGCAAGCCGTTCACGCTGATTGAAAAGGAGCTGCAACACGCCAGCTCCTCGCAGTTCGGCAGCGGTGCACATCGACTGCGTGTTACAATTGCATCTGCTTCTGCAGTTCGTCTCGGGGACCAGTCACAGCGCAACCAGCGCGCGCACAAAACGAAGAGGTTCGACTGACTCTGGAACGGTCTGCAATCAACAGGCGGCGTTCTACGCCCACCAGGGGCCAGCAAGCCGTTCACGCTGATTGAAAAGGAGCTGCAACACGCCAGCTCCTTGCAGTTCGGCAGCGGTGCACATCGACTGCGTGTTACAATTGCATCTGCTTCTGCAGTTCGTCTCGGGGACCAGTCACAGCGGAACCAGCGCGCGCAGAAAACGAAGAGGTTCGACTGACTCTGGAACGGTCTGCAATCAACAGGCGGCGTTCTACGCCCACCAGAAGCCAGCAAGCCATTCACGCTGACTGAAAAGGAGCTGCAACACGCCAGCTCCTCGCAGTTGGGCAGCGGTGCACATCGACTGCGTGTTACAATTGCATCTGCTTTTGCAGGTGAGGCATTCCGTTTTGGAATATTCCTTTGTGTGGTTTGCACCGCTGCCGAACGCACTTATTCCCCTTGTCGTTCTTCACTTTTTACTGTACTTGACTGATCATTGTTCGCTCTAGTCATGACGAAGGACGATACTATGAAGGCAATTGATGATCTCCGGCGGGACATTCGAGCGGATCTCCGTGCTGTAAAGGACGGTTTGACTGAGATAAATAAGTTGAGAGAGATGATACAGAATGTTTTAAAAGAAAACCAGGAACTGAAGGCTGAAAATTCCAAGTTGTCCCGTAGAATTGAGGAACTGGAGCAATACCAGCGGCTGAATAACATGAAAATAAAAGGGGTCCCCCTCGACGGGGAACCCATCACCGTGCTAAAAAAAATTGGCGCACTTGCGAAGGTAGAATTAACGAGGCTGACATCGATATATGCCATAGAGTGCCCACTGCAGGGCATGATCAGTCAAACATCATCGTCCGCTTTGTCCAGCGGACAAAAAGGAACGTTGTACTCGCAAAGGCTAGAAAGCTGAGAATGACTACCGCGAACCTCGGTTTCGAGTCATCTTTCCCTGTCTACGTTAACGAGCACTTAACAAGACAGAGCAAACAGCTTCTCGGTGCGGTGGTTCAGAAGAAAAAACAGGTGAATTGGAAATTTGTGTGGACCACTGGAGTGAAAGTGTACGCGCGGAGAGACGAACAGGCTCCCGCCTTGCGTATTGCTAGCATGGCAGACCTGGACAAGATGACCTCGGTGCCGGGGTAAATGGTGTTCATTGACATGACGTTGCCATTACAGTGTTCATTCGCAAATGGCAGTTTCTGAAGCAAGTGATTACAATGATGTGTGCGCTCCAAATAATTTGTTTAAGGATCGTCCTAAGAAGTTTTCTGTGTTTCATTTAAACGCGCGGAGCCTCAGGAACAAACAAGATGAATTGTGCAGTCTATTCCAATCCATTTCCTTCACTTTTGATGTCTTGCTTTTTACGGGGACATGGTTGTGTGATGAAAAAGCCCCAAGTTTCCCCAATTACGTATTGTGAGCACAGTCTGTCTTATCGGATATCGTGTCCTGCAGTGGTCAATCTCACCACAACCTGCACCATCCAGGAACACTCCCATTACCATCATCATCTCGCCGACGGGCGCGTTCGTTTTGGGCTCCATCTTGGCTGGTCTCTCACCAAAGCCGGTTGCACCATTGCCTTGCAATAAACGCTTCACCAGGACCCCTGGTCGACGTCTCTCAAGTGGTGGAGGTTGCCAACATCGATCTCTCGTACCTCGACCCCTTCCGGCACTTTCCTGGAGCTCCGTTCGGGTCGGCGACTTGCCACAATGACTACGGCTAATGCGACGACGGCTAGCACTCCAACCTCTTGCTGGACTGTCACATGCCGGCAGCGTGACCCCCCGTTTTTCACTGGACTCCCCGGAGACGACGTAGAAGACTGGCTTGACAGCTTCAACCGTGTGAGCGCCTTCAATCGATGGGACGACTCCTTCAAGCTCCAGAACGTGTCGTGGTCTCTGACCCAGGTGGCAGAAACTTGGTTTTACAACAACAAAGCAGATTTGACGGACTGGGATCGCTTTACATCTGAACTGCGTCGTATTTTCGGGACTGCCTCCAGACGTTCAGAAGCGGCCAAAAAGAAATTGCAAGACCGCATTCAACAACCAGGCGAGTCATATACGTCATACATTGAGGACGTTTTGGCCCTCTGTCGACGCGCCAACACAGACATGGCGGAGGAAGACCTTGTTCACCACATCCTCAAAGGAATTAACGCATTTGCATTCAACGCGCTCGCCGTGCAAAACCCCTCCAGTGTTCGTCAGATCATCACAACCTGCCAGCGCCTTGACGATCTACAGTCGTTGCGCTTGCAACAGACCAAGTTGGACACTACCTCCCACCATGACTCCGACCTACGGGCGCTTATACGGTCCATCATCCGTGAGGAACTTTACGGACAGCCGTCATCTGAGTATGCGGGTGTTCACCCTCAGTCATCCGTTCCTGGGTTGCGTGGGGTAATTCGCGAAGAGCTCGCCTCTGTCACGTGCGGCCTTCCCCCAAAGCGAGACATTCCCACAGCCCCGCCGCCAGCCGCCGTACCTCCGCCGCCGCCCAGTGCTCCTGCGGTTCCTCTTGCTCCATCTCTCCCGCAACCTTACCATCCACACGTGGCTCCATTGTCTACAGCTCCTCCACAGTCTCTCTACTTCTCGGCCTGGCGTCAGCCTCGTCCCTCGTGTTATTACTGTGGCATTCGAGGCCATATATCTCGCTTTTGTCGGAGACGCCAGCAGGATGAACGCCGCGCCTACCTTGATTTTTCTCGCAACGACCGACGCCAATTTTACGACCCTTACCAGCAGTCTTTCCCGTATGCTCCACGTCGCTCCTTTTCCCCACTGCCGGACTCGTTGGACCAACAGCGCAACTCGACCTCCTTCAGACGCCGTTCGCCTTCCCCTCACCGTCGATCTGCATCGCCCCTTCGCCCGGCTTCTCGACTCCATGAAAACAACCCGGAAAACTAGAAGGAGCAGTTTTTGGAGGGGAAACTGCGTCACTTGGAAAAATTACAAATCCTCCTGCTCAACCATCGAACACGTTGACTGTATTTGTTGAAGGCATTCCAGTAGACGCCCTTGTAGATACTGGTGCCAGCATTTCGATTATCAACGCAGATTTGTGTTCTCGTCTCCGAAAAGTGCGCACTCCTTATGTCGGTCCACTCCTACGTGGTGCTAACGAAGCCATGATTAAGCCTTCTGGACATTGCACGGCACGTGTTCTCATCAGTGGAGTTCTTCATCATATTCAGTTCGCAGTGTTGTCGCCTTGTGCTCATCAAATCATTTTGGGGTGGGACTTTCTCTCATCATCGTCTGCAGTGATTTCCTGCCGTCAACCCTTTATTCACCTTTCCGACACCGACCTTGCCACTTTATCAGACGTCCCAGCCCCGCGGTTGGTCGCAACCGCCGATTGTGTTCTCTCTCCCGGACAAGAAACTGTCTTTTCTGTTACTTGTGCCAGTAATCCCGACGGAGATGTGATTGCTGTACCCGCTGGTACCTTCGCTTGCAAAGGCGTCATAATACCTCCATGTGTAATTCGCTTTTCAGGTGGATCAGCTCTCATTGCCGCCAGGAACACTAGTTCTCAGTCAATTCTGCTTCCTCGAGGCGCTACTGTTGCGTCTGTTTCCCAAGACGAAGTTGGTCCTTTTCCCCTTTGCTCTGTTGCGCCTGTTCAGCGCACCTGTGTTCCAGAACTCACGTCCTCGTGCCTCACGTCCACTATCAGCCCTGAACTCTCTGTTGAAAAGAAGGAACAACTCTTGGGCCTACTTAATAAGCACAAGACTTTATTCGACTCGTATTCCACTCAGCTTGGACGCACATCAGCGGCATCCCACCGCATAGACACTGATGGTTCGTGCATTATCCGCCGCCGCCCATATCGGGTTTCATTGTCGGAGCGCAAAATCATCCAAGAGAACGTTGACGACATGCTTCGGCGTGACATCGTTCGTCCTTCAGAAAGCTCTTGGTCATCGCCGGTTGTTTTGGTCCGCAAGAAAGACGGTTCAGTGCGCTTCTGCGTTGACTATCGAGCTCTTAACAAAATAACAAGGAAAGATGTCTACCCTATGCCCCGTATCGATGACGCCCTCGACACGTTACATGGCGCAAAGTACTTTTCGAGTCTTGACCTTCGGTCGGGATATTGGCAGATACCCATGAACGAAGCCGATAAAGAAAAAACAGCTTTTGCCACACCGGACGGACTCTACGAGTTTAACGTGATGCCGTTCGGCTTATGCAACGCTCCAGCTACCTTTGAGCGCATGATTGATAGCGTCCTTCGTGGCTTGAAATGGAAGACCTGTCTTTGTTATCTTGATGACATTGTTATTTTTTCTGCCACTTTCACTGAACATCTTCAACGTTTGGACGAAGTGCTGACCTGTCTAGCCCAAGCCAATCTCCAGCTCAACACAAAAAAATGTCACTTCACCAGTACTTCCATCAAAGTCTTGGGCCATGTTGTGAGCAAGGACGGAATCCGTCCCGACCCTGATAAGATCAATGCAGTTCTTAATTTTTCCCGGCCTCTTAGTCAAAAAGAACTCCGCAGTTTTCTCGGATTGGCTTCCTACTTTCGACGATTCATTCGTAAGTTTGCAACAATAGCTTCTCCACTTAACAAGCTGCTCTCATCCGGGACCTCATTTCTCTGGACTGAAGACTGTGAAACAGCTTTCAAAACCCTAAAAGAAGCACTCACCTCTAGACCTGTACTATGTCATTTTGACGAGACCGCCCCCACCATTCTACATACCGACGCCAGTGGGCATGGTCTTGGTGCTGTCCTTCTCCAACGTACCGATGCTTCCTCGGAACGTGTTGTCGCCTACGCGAGCCGCACTTTGTCCCCTGCTGAAAAGAACTATACCATAACAGAAAAAGAGTGCCTTGCTGTTGTCTGGGCTGTGCAAAAATTTCGACCCTACTTGTATGGGCGGCATTTCTCGGTCGTAACAGACCATCACGCCCTTTGCTGGTTATCGTCGCTTAAAAATGTATCGGGACGTCTTGGTCGCTGGATTCTGCGTTTGCAGGAGTACGACTTCTCTGTCACTTACAAGTCCGGCAGAACCCACAAGGATGCTGACGCTCTGTCCCGTTGTCCACAGTCATCCCCACCAGATACCTTAGCCTCTTCCGATTCCGCAACAGCATTGCCAATGGCACCTCTGCACATCACCGGACAAACTCTCCCTTCTAACCTTGTATCCTTACAACGCGACGACACGTTCTGCCGACCACTCATCGACCAACTGGAAGGTTCAGAATCACCAACCAACGGACGTTCCCGCCGACGACTAAACAAATTTTGTCTTCTGAATGGTGGAGCTCTTTACCGCCTCAACTATCACCCCACCGGCGACAGATGGGTTCCAGTAATCCCTCGCTGCCTTCGGAACCAGATCTTAGAAGTTTTCCATGACGACCCCACAGCTGGACATCTTGCTTTCCACAAGACTTACGACCGAATCAAAAGCCGCTTCTTTTGGCCGCGTCTTTCGGCCAGCGTCGCTAAATATGTTGCGTCATGCCCTTCGTGCCAGTTTCGTAAACGCCCAACCTCGGCCTCTGCAGGGATGCTACAACCTCTTCCTTGCCCTCCTGCTCCATTTGACAGTGTTGGCATCGACTTGTATGGACCTCTTCCTCTGACGCCGACTGGTCATCGGTGGATCGTGACCGCTGTAGACCATTTGACCAGGTATGCGGAAACTGCCCCACTCCGTACGGGTTGCGCTTCCGAGGTGGCAGATTTTTTTCTCCAAGCTATCTTTTTGCGCCATGGCCCTCCTCGCACTCTTTTAAGTGATCGTGGCAGAACATTCCTTTCGGCAGTCCTTGAGGAAGTCCTTCGATCGGCCGGTACTGCCCATAAAACAACTTCAAGCTATCACCCTCAGACGAATGGATTGACAGAACGATTCCACCGTACCCTCTCCGATATGATTTCCTGCTACATCAACCCCGACCACAAGAATTGGGACGTTATCCTTCCCTTCGTAACCTACGCCTACAATACCGCCGTTCAAAGTACCACCGGATTTTCACCGTTTTTTCTTGTTTATGGCCGCCACCCCCCTTCTGTTCTGGACTCCTCTTTCTTTTCCTGCCCGTTGTCTACAACAGACAACGCACTGGATCATTTTGTTTCCCGGATAGCGCATTGTCGAAACCTCGCCCGATTGAGCACTGAGTCCTGCCAGAACGACCGAAAATCTCGCTATGACGCAGCTCACCGAGATGTCTCCTTTCATACGGGAGATGAAGTGCTGCTTTCGACGCCTCTCCGTGCGCCAGGACTGTGCGAAAAGTTTATGCCCCGCTTTATTGGCCCCTACAAAGTTCTTCAGCGTACCTCTCCAGTCAACTATTTAGTAGCTCCTACTTGTGCTGTCACCGACCGCCGGTGCCGCGGCGTGGAGATTGTGCACGTGTCACGTATGAAGCCGTTCGTCTACCGCTCTCCATCCCCTTGACTTTCGGCCAGGTGGCCGCCTCGCCGCCCGGGGGGGGAAATAGTGTGAGCACAGTCTGTCTTATCGGATATCGTGTCCTGCAGTGGTCAATCTCACCACAACCTGCACCATCCAGGAACACTCCCATTAACATCATCATCTCGCCGACGGGCGCGTTCGTTTTGGGCTCCATCTTGGCTGGTCTCTCACCAAAGCCGGTTGCACCATTGCCTTGCAATAAACGCTTCACCAGGACCCCTGGTCGACGTCTCTCAGTATATATAACGGGCTGACGCGTTCACTTGGCAGGGGTGGGGGCGTTGCCATTTATGTTCAGCAAACAATACCTTATGCAGTAGTAGCAGAATTTTCTTTTATCAACCCTGACGTCGAATGCTTAACTGTGAATATCGGTATCTGTACCGTTGTTGTTATTTATCGCCCACCCGCTGGGAACAAACTTCATTTTTTTGAATTTCTAGAAGACCTCTTTTGCCACCTTTGCAGCAACCGCAGGTCCTTTGTAATTATGGGCGATTTAAATATAAATATGCTGGTAGATGATTCTCCATCCCTACAGCTTACTGAACTTATTAATTCTTTCGCTTGCACAAGCTTTATTACTAAGGCAACACGACTCACTGGGGAAACCGCAACTCTATTGGACTTGTGCATTTCAAATGTGCATCCACGTGAGATCGCTGCAGGTCTCTTATCACTTGACATAAGTGATCATATGCCTATTTTTTGCTTGTTTCCGGTATCACGAAAAAGTGAAAATAAACCACATGAGCTGACGCGTAGGATTGATGAACAAAGTTTGAACGGATTTCGCTTACTACTATGCAATACAGATTGGAGGTGTATACTCATTGAAAAAGACCCAAACACTGCGTACAACAAGTTCTTTGAAAAGTTTTTTACATGCTATGACTTAGCATTTCCTCTCAAGCGAGGTAAAGCAGGCCTTAGTAAAACACGAAAGCCCTGGATTAGCGCAGATTTGTTGAAAAAAATTAAAAGGAAGAATAACATGTATCATTCTTTCGTAAAAACTGGCGATATAAATCAGTTCAACTCTTCAAAAAAATTTCGGAATCAGTTAAACGCTGAGATAAAGAAAGAGAAAATAAGATATTACGAAAACTTATTTTTCAATATTAGTGATGACCCACAAAAAGTGAGGAATGAGATAAAAAATCTGACTTCAAAAAAGCATAGTAGGCCTACGCTTAATATTGAAACGCCCGCTGGAGTGTTGACCGGTGACAGTGCTGCTTCAGCAATGAACAAATATTTGTAAATAGTGCTAATTATGATGAAACGCCTCTTGCTGATGTCGATGTACAAGCACTCTGCTTGACCGAGTTTCCGCTTATGAATTCAGCGGCCCTAACACCTGTCACACCGTCGGAAATTGAAACAAGCATCAACAACATTAGGAATACTGTTGCCGCCGGTTTCTACGAGATAAAAGCAATTCCAATTAAATATGTGTCCGACATCATATCTCCAATTTTAACCGCCATCATAAATGCAACTTTTGAAACTGGAATTTTCCCCGACCGGCTTAAAATAGCCAGAATATCTCCTGTACATAAAGGCGGCAACGTAAAAAAATTGTCAAACTATCGACCGATTTCTGTCCTACCTGTCTTGTCGAAAGTATTTGAGGGTGCCATAAAACAGATTAGAGAATTTTTGCAATAAACATAAGGTAATTAGCAATATGCAGTATGGTTTTCAGAGAGGGAAATCAACGGAACAAGCGCTGCCAAGTATCAAACATGACATTATACTTAATTTGCAGAATAGACTGTACACGCTCAGACTATTTGTTGACCTACGCAAAGCATTTCATTCTGTATGCCACGATGTTCTCTTGACTAAATTACGAAAATACGCTGTTCGAGGTGTTGTGCTAAAATTAATTGAAAGCTACTTAGCTAACCGCCACCAATTTGTGATAGTGTACCAAGCGTCGTCATCAATTTTAGGCATAAAGAATGGCGTACCACAGGGATCTATACTTGGGCCATTGCTGTTCATCATATACATAAATGATCTGTGGCAAATTCCTGACTCCCCCAAACTTATCATGTATGCCGATGACACCAACATATTTTTTACAGCATCTTCGCTTACCCAACTCCAAAAGATAGTGAATGCTTATCTCAAACAATTATCTCTATGGCTTCACATAAATAAGTTACAGCTGAACGCGCAAAAAACCAAATACATAATCTTTGCACCTATTAACAAACCAATGGATAAAAACATTGATATTGTCTTTCGTGGAGCTAAGCTTGAGCGTATAAAAACGGAAAAATTCTTAGGCGTATGGTTCCAGGAAAACTGAGTTGGAACACTCATGTCGATAAACTATCGGTACAACTTAGCAAATCGATTGGTTGCTTATACAAATTGTCACGACTTATTCCTTTACGGTTAAAGAAAGTTCTGTATTACACGTTGTTCTATTCTAAGTTAACTTACTGCACGCTAGTATGGGGCACCACGACCTGTAGAAACTACAACAGACTAACTATACTTCAGAAAAAGATTTTAAGGCTATTTTAAGGCTATACAGGCCCACCTCGACTTCTCCATACCAGCCCACTGTTTAAAAACATTATATATTGCCAGCAACCCAAGTTTACTATGTCAACCTATTACATTGCATCAGTAGCAACAAATTACACGTTAGCCACACTTCCGCCCTAAGTCCGCATTATACTTTTCGTAAACCACAATTAAAGAGACCACTCACTAGAACTAACTATGGCAAGCAACACGTAAACTACCAAGTTCCTACCCTTCTAAATAAAGTTGGCCACCTCATCGACCTCAGTAATATAAGATCTAAGAAGATATATAAAACACTACTTATAAAAAATGACGTACAATTGTTGTAATGTTTCACATTATGTATGTAAACAGCATTCTCGAACTTGTGCTTTCTATTTTATTTTCTTTTCCAGCTGCTTCACTTTCGGGCAAAATTGGTATTTTTTGTTTGCCTTCATGTGCCATGCTGACATTGTATGTTTTGATTTATTACGAGATGTATGCTTTTCAGGGACTGTGCTTTTTTTGTACAAGTGTGCAATTCTGAAATATTGTTTTGGGGTACATCAAAGATGTGTGTTGTGTAACTTTTCCTAATATGTTCTTCTTTCAAATGCATAGCCGTGCAAAACTGCCATCGGGGGAAAAGCCTCTGTCAGGCTTCTAGCCTTTTGCTTTTCCCCCGGTCTTTCCGTCATTTCGCCCTGTATGCGGAAAGAAAAATAAACTTCAACTTCAACTTCAAACCAACTGACCTTCGTCGTCCAGATTCCAACATTTTGGCGTCTGCCCTCAAACAACGCATCGACGACAGGTATAGCCTCCTTCCGCCCGGCTCTACCATATTATATACTGAAGCCAGTATACAAGAGACTGTGATTGCCACTGCAATTCATTGCACTAGCCAACCAGCCCTCAGCAAGACGTCCAGATTTAAGGTCTCGGAACCTCCATCATCGTTCTGTGCAGAACTTGTAGCCATTACAGGGGCTCTGATTGCTGTAACCGGAATCACTTTGCAGCCCGGGGCGCGCATCGTAGTTCGCACCGATGCTCTACAAGCAGTCCGCCTACTAAGGTTAGTTAGTCGTAGCCCTGTGCTGGCTCAGATTATTCATCAACTTGCGGCAGGAATCCTTCGCAAGATTCTGATTGAATGGGTTCCACGTGACCTACTCACAGAACACTGCGAGGCAGACGAAGCAGCCCGACTGGCAGCATCCGTTCCATCTCCGACTTCCCCGTTAGAGCTGGATGATGCCACTCTCCTGGTGACGAGAAAAGAACACCTCCGGCGCCGCACACGTGCTCTCATTCCACCATGTGCTGCCACCGTCCCCCCTGGTCTTACCCGTGCAGAGGAGGTTGCGCTCAGGAGGATTCGGGTGGGGGTGGCCTTAACTCCCGCCGTGACCCGCCACTGGCCTCAATACCGAGGTTCCTTTACAAACCCTGGTTGCCCAGTGTGCCACAGCAGCGACGCGATCGCCGACCTTCACCACATCCTGTGGTCCTGCCTCGCCTTGAGGTCGACGACACTGCAGCACCTTGCGCCGACGGGCCTCCGTGTAGACGACGCCTCAGCTTACGCCGCATGGATACATGGGTGTCATCATCGTTCACTCCTTGACTTCATCTGGCATGAAGGAAAAAGACATGGTCCGACTGGTCCAGTCTCTCCTTATTTCACGTGTCACGTATGCCGCACCGTACCTTATCCTCACCAAAAGTGACACGGACACCATTGACCGGCTTATACGGAAAGCATTCAAACAAGCGCTAAATCTTCCTATGAACACCTCCACGGCCCGTCTTTTACAACTTGGCCTCCACAACACGGTGTCAGAACTTATTGAAGGCTATTTATCTAGTCAACGTCTTCGTCTCACCCAAACACCTGCGGGCTTAGCCCTCCTGAAAAGTCTTCACGTCCCATGCCAATCCACTGCCTCTCAGCCCCTCCCTTTAACTGTACAAGTGTTATCCGGGTTCGCCTCTTGCCAAAAAATATGCACCCGGACCTACAACCCGGCCACCGAAAAGCGCGAAGTCAAGTGCAAGAGACCATCTATGGAAAGCGTGCAGATGTCTCTTACACGGACGCTAGCACCTACCCCAACGGACAGCATCAAGTAGCCGTAGTCACCACCAAGACCGCCCTCGTAGCTTCAGCAACAATCGAGACGTCGTCAATATCGATTGCCGAAGAGTTCGCCATCGCATTAGCCCTCATTCATACGAAGAACCCCGTAATCATCACAGATTCTCAAGCAGCCTGCAGAAGCTTTCTAGCCGGAAGGGTGGCCCACTCAACTTTAAAACTACTGTCTTTGCATCAACCCTGCCGGAAAGTCACCCTCGTTTGGACTCCTGGCCATTCCTCACTGACGGGCAATAACTTTGCTCACCAGCAAGCCTGCGCCCTGTCCCTCCAGGCTACTGAGGATACCGAACCGTCCGTCCCTCTACTGACTTTTCAAGACATCACTCAATATTACCGGTTCGAACGACAGCACTTCCCTCCTCCGCATCCTAAACTCTCAAAAGAAGAAGAATCCCTACTTCGCCGACTGCAGAACAATACCTTCCCTCACCCAGTACGCCTCCATCGCATGTTTCCCACGCAATTCCCGGCCACATGCAAATTCTGCTTACAACCCGGTACTCTTCCCCCCATCATATTAGAGTGCAAGCACAACCCCAACCTCCCCCCTCTTCCATCCCCCCTTCCCACCCCTGAGCTGTGGGAGAACCTGGTGACCAGCGGCGATCTGGACGTCCAGACACGTTTGGCCTCCAGAGCGAAGGCTGCCGGCTCATCGCATGGCTTCCTGGAATAAGGAACCACTCCCACTTCACCGGCTCAATAAAATGTTTCTCACTCACTCACTCTGCGAAGCGAACATTTTCATTTTCATCTAATCACCATCACCTCATAATCCCATATATATGCCTTTTGGCAAAATAAACGTTCATAAAAAAACGTCTCCTGTATTTTACCGCGTGGCTCCAAACTGTGCCGTTACTGATTGTCGCTGCCGTGGAACAGAAATCGTCCACGTTTCGCGGCTCAAGCCTTATGTCCAGTGGTCCGACACAACCTCACCAGCGGCCCGGTGACCATTTTGGAAGAGGGGGGAGATAAGTGTGAGCACCAGCAGAATTTACAGTCCTGGGACAATCTACTGTGCTGGAACAATCGCCGTGCTCCGATAGGACACACTATCGTCATCGCTTCATCTTCATCATCTCGGCTTCTGGCATCATCATCACCGCTTCCTAACGGGGTCTTCTTGGGTCCTCGGCTCTCGGAATAAACCGCTCTCCTTCCCGAGTCCTCGACTCTCTCAAGATATATATATATATATATATATATATATATATATATATATATATATATATATATATATATATATATATATATATATATATATGTATGTATATATATACATATATATATATACACGCGTGTTTGTATGAAAAACAAGACACAAAAAGAAGCTCGAACGTATATGATAACTGCACACGGTTTACATAAAGCGCATGCTGACTTCTTATTGCGACAAGAAGTCTATTTCCCTTTTAAAGCAAAGCTTTCTAGCTCTACCAGGGAACGGTTCCATCGTAGCGTGCGGGTGAACAAACTATGCGAGCGGAGGAGGCGGCTGCGGGCGGGATGGGGGGGGGGGGAGCGGAGGGTTTCACTCACGGAGCCGACTAGAGATTGCGCAACGAATTTACCCTGCTTTCCCCGCGCGGAAGTGCCTGCTCGTGGGCGGCGGCATTGGCGGTACGGCTTTGCCGTCTGCTTTAGCGACGGTTGTTTTGGGCGTGTTTTGGTGCAGCTTTGCGCCCATTGCGCGGTGCCATCGCTTGATTAACTTGTTCGGCAGTACCTCCAGAGTAACCCGCACCCGACGGTATTACGTGGTCGTACGGCAATCACACGTTAAGGATTACTTTGCAGTGCGGGAAAACAAAATGTACAAACCACATGCAGACATCTGTGTGCTAGAGATACGCTACCTTGTGCCCATTCCTTGCCACCAATGGGGCTCCACTTTCTAAATTGGTGAATACCGATTCGATTGTGTTTTAATTGGCATTACAGAGGGTGAAAGTAGCAACTGTTTTTGATAAACGGCGATTATCAAAGTTCACTCAGCTTTTCCGGAACACTCAAACTTACTAAACTAGTTTAAATCCGTACACATGAGAATCACTAAGCTGACATGCCGAATTGTTTCGGTGTCTGCGCGTGTGCCGAGCAGTGGTGTAGTCCCAAGCTAGCATATCACTATGGCTAGAATCTGCTGTCTCACCCTTCGAAAGATGGTCCTCTCCGTTTTCTTTCTTCCGACTGACGGCCGGGCTATAGCCGCGGCGTCCGCCTTTCTAGCCAGGCCGTGGCCGACGCTGCTGCTGCGCTTGGGACGCCACCCCCACGAATTTCATGTAACGGCTGGCAGAATGGTTTTACTCTTTGTAGAGCCACGTGACTGAATTTAAAGGGACCCTCCAACACTTACCATCAACTACTCGGAGTTTATTTTGGGGTAAAGTCCATTGTCCCACCAATCTCCTCCCGTAAGAACTATGAAAATCCGTTCAATATCGCCGAAACAACGCGCGATGAAAAATCGCGCATAAATGTTCCCTCTCAACTCAACCGCGGACAACGCGACTAAAGCTGCATGCTCTCTCCCGCAGAGGGGGGCGGTGCGTGGCGTTCTGTTCGGTGGCCTTCGATATGTCACAGGCCGGGGAGTTTCGTCCTTTTCCCCGCAACGTGGACGGGTCTATTTCCGGTCTGGTGCCACAAAAAAGCAGGCATGGCGGCCTGCTCAAGCAAGCGCTCAGGCTGGTATGGCGTTTTTGAAGCAATAAACGTTTGTTGTCCAGTGGGCTCGTTGGACGCGGAATATTTAGTTCGTCATTTAAACTCCGCGCGCACTCAAAACAAAAGAAACACCAAAAGCATGCGGACAGGTTCACACATAGAGGAGGTTGATACACAGCGCCTACGACGGCGGATCGTCACAGGAAATGCCAGAATTTAGCCGCGAAGTTGACCAGCGATAGCCAATAGAACAGCCAAGACAGCCATGGCCCAATTGACGTCGCAGAGGCCATGCCAGGGGTGTACAATAAGGAGAATTGAAGAGAGCGCGGTTGATTTTTCCGCGTCTTTCACTGCAATATGCGCGCTTACCGCTTCACGTTCACGTGTAATTTTTGGCTCGGGTGTTCCTGGCAGTGTAATCTAAACGTCGCGCAGGTTTACTTGCACTGCACGAAGAGTGTTGCAGGGTCCCTTTAAGTGACGTCATATGGGAAATTGTTGTGGGTGTTGTTTAAAGCTTTGCTTTCCAGCCACCTTCACAGGGTAAATTGGACGCAATTTTTTTTGATAATGTGATCGATGGTGCGGTGACATATTCTCCTTCCTCTCGAGACACCATACAGTAGGTTTCCTATAGCTCGCCCTGCATTTTGATCCTTGACCTCAGGAGCACTGACGCGTTATGGTACTCCGGCGTGAATTCAGATCTTGCAGAATGCTGTGCCAAGTTGCTTGGGGCGTGTATCAATGGGCAACCGTACTTGTGTTCCCTGAGCCGTTCAATGCGGCAGCGACCAGTCTGCCCGATGTATGATTTGCCACTGGGCAGGGGAATTTTGTAGACAACGCCTTCTTCCCATTTCAAAAACTTCTGCACGTGTTTTACACCACAGCCCAGTTCAGCAGTGTCGCCATGCCCGTGCGAGCTAACTCTCTGCAAAGGCCCGTTAATGTATTGGGCGCTGAAAAGACAACACGCACGTCGTGTGCCCCAGCCAACGTTTTTAGCCTGCGTCATATAGCATTGATGTATGGTTACACCACTCTCCTTTCTTGCATTTGTTTTTCTTTGCTGTCCTTTTCCACTTTCTGCTCTTTCAAACCCATCTTCAACGCGTTTTCTGCGACTGATGCAATGACTGTCTGGGTTCCCCACGTCCTTAAGTCTTCTTCCTCCAGGATGATGCTCTCGTGCGCGTTATCAGATCTTCACTTCTTGATGGCCTCTGCCAGACATGACGTCGCAATTCCTTGTTTTATGATTTTTGAGTGGGCTGACGCATCAGGGAGCAAACCTTTTTTTTTACATGTCTTATCCATCTAGCCATCACAGCTACAAACTTGATCGACAAGTCAAGGCACTGCACGCAGGCCTCCATGGGCTGCTCAAAAGTGAAATCCGGTCCCTGGTGTGCTTTTTGAACTTTTATAGTATATTCAGCGCGTTGTTCTGAGTGCCGCGTTTCATCTCTGTACACACAAGAAAGTCGTCCATATACCTGATTTCACTGATTGTAAGGTTTAAAGCGCCGACGCAACGGAGGCGATGAGGCGCGCTGTAGTGAAAGCTCCGGGTTAATTTTGAGCACCTGGGAACCTTTATCGTGCGCCGAAATCTCGAACAAACGGGCGTTTTTGCTTTTCGACTCCATCAGAAAAGCGGCCGCCGCTGCCGGGAATCGAACCCGCGACCTCGTGTTCAGCAGCGCAACGCCTTACCCACTGAGCCACCACGGCGGGTTCATCCACATACCTGAAGGACGTGATGACCCCCCCGTGCCCGAAGGCCTCCTGCAAGGCTCGGTCACCTTCTGAGAGGAATAGGTCACACAGCACTGGGGCAATGCTGGAACCTATACAGATACCGCGCTTCTGCGAGTACTGCCCTCTTTGGATTTCGAAAATTAACGAGTGCAGATACCTCTTGGTCAGCCAAAGAAAATCCGCAGCACTGATACCAGCCTTGTTCATGAAATTTACAACGCCAAAACTGTCAATCGCCGAATCCAGTGCGTGGAGAAGACCTTGGTGTGGAACACTGTAAAACAGTCGAAGAGGTCTACTGACATGCCTTCCATTTGCTGATGCTGTTTCAAAAATTCCACCACCTCCTCCGAGTTGCTGATGAGGAAAGGGTCATCCCATGGAAGCAAGATCATGTGCCGCTGTAATAGTTTCGCGAATCTGTTTGGCTCAATGATAATCTCGAGCGCATGCCCTTCTTTGTGACTTTTAACTGCAAAAATGGTTTCAGGCCCAGCTCCTTGCTGCTATATTTCCTCTACAAGTCGGTCGAGACCCACTACTTCGCAGAACTTTTTCGCCTTTGTTTTGGAGGTCTTCAACTATTTCGCGCTTGGAGCCCCCGACTTACTGAAGTGCTTTTTTTGCTGCCGCGATGGCCTTCTCACTGTAGTCATGATGATTCAGTACCACTAAGAAGCCTGTCTTGTCAGACAGAAGCAGCTTGAGGTCTTTTTCTCGGAGGAACTGTACCATTGCTTTTGTTGCAACACTTCCGTCGTCCTTCACCGCGCAACACAGTTCAGAGTTTTGTGGGAACGTGCCTCCCATTTCATCCTTAGGCACATTTTTCGCGTTAGAGTAGACCTTGGCCCTGACCTGGAGAGCGCTCTTTTGTCCTTTTCCTAGCGTCTCGTGTACTTCTTGTAGACGGTCGCAGTTGGACTTGTTGACTACTTCAGCTTTGGCCGTCATTGTTTCGTTATTCCTCCTCGGCAAACTTCTGAAGGTTCACTCCCACCGGCGTTTCGCCAAATGTTTTGCTAGATCGAACAAGTGCTTTCCCATAAACCTGGCAGGCCCTGGATCCAATGAAGAGTAGCACGCCACCTTCATTTGGTGACGGTAGAGGCGAACTTGTCGCCGAGTTTCTTTCGTGACGAATCTACACATGCGTCGGAGGCCCCTTCCCATGGGAACAAGGAGTGGGCGAGCACAGGGCCACTTAGGTTGTGGGACACAGCTAAGTCATAGTCCTGCATCTTGCCTCGGTGATTAGCGAGATCAACAGGCATGCACGTTGGAGGGGAGGTAAATAAGGAACATTTAAGCCTGATGTACTACAAAATTACGTTAACAGGTCATCTGTAGGGGCTAGTTGGTGCTGCATAGCTGGAGTGGAGAGCGCTTAAACACCGGCGGAGCTGTTTCCCCACCACTTTCTCGGGTATTTATGCTAAGGTATGTTTTGTTTCCTCCACTACGGGGTGGTAGCCAGCGCCACTCGGACAACTCGGGATGTAGGGGACCCTCTTTTTAGCCCCCGGGCCGTGACTCCAGTGTATACGACATGTCGTGAGTGGTCGACCAGTGTTGAACCCTCTTAAGCTACCTTTGGCACTAAGACTGCAGAACAGAGGCCCTCGCTATGCATGTAGCGAATCAGAAATGGGAAATGAGGCGCTCGGTGAATTAAGACAGAATAAGGGCTGGCAGTCAAGAAAACCTCGGAAATGAAATGGGGGAATGCGGTAGGTCATAGAAACAGATGAAGAGTTTTTAGAGTCAGAAAGAAAGTGGCCAAAAAATGCCCGCCGGGTGGGATCCCAACCCACGACCTACAGAGTACCGGTCTAGTGCGACCGCCACTACGCTACTGGCGGGGCTGTTTCGCCACCAATTTCTCGGGAATTTATG
This sequence comes from Haemaphysalis longicornis, assembly GCF_048455015.1. Taxonomy (NCBI): domain Eukaryota; kingdom Metazoa; phylum Arthropoda; class Arachnida; order Ixodida; family Ixodidae; genus Haemaphysalis; species Haemaphysalis longicornis. The sequence continues at coordinate 180,577,700 of NW_027526335.1, forward strand.
TTAAGGTATTTTTTGTTTCCTGCACTTCGCTGTGGCAGCCAGTGCCACTCGGGCTATTTGGGGTCAAGGGCACCTTTTAACCTCCGGGCCGTGACTCGAGTGTCTACGACATGTCGAGAGTGGTCGACCAGCGTCGAACACTTTTAAGCTACTTTGGGCACCAAGAATGCCAGAACAGAGGCTCTCGCTATGCATGTAACGAATCAGAAATTGGAAATTAGGGGTTTGGTGAATTAAGACAGAATAAGGGTGCACGCTTTTATAGGTGCAGAAGGTGTGGTACAGTGCACCCTTGTTAAGAACATTGGCGGGTCAAGGCGAGCGAACAGGGAAAGGGAGGGCACTATACATGTGCGTACAAACTTTCGTACCGTTGTGCTCCTCAAAAACTCTCCACAGCAACGAAAAGAGAGAGGAGATGCGGTACCGTGGACGGCAAAATCTTTTCTAAAAAGCAAAGCAATATACAACTTCATTTCATTAAAAACGACAGGGTGGGAAGCTGGCGAAAAACAGACACTAACGTATGAATTACACGAATAAAGGAATGTTGCAGGGAGAGTCGACACGCGAAATGCGGCAGTAGAATAACATATACAGAACGGAGGCCGCCGGCGATACATCCATTTCTGAAAACTCCAATGACCGGTGGCGCGGGGAATGTCAGGGCAGTTCACAAGTTAACAGAAATCACAGAAGGGCGCACGTTCCAGCAACGCAACCAGATTTAGGAATATGTAGCTAGGTAGGAAGTAGGTAGGAAGTAGCTAGGTGTGTCATTCGTGGAAGTTACTATTAAATCGGTCACCAGTAAGGGTCAAGGAGTTTCAGTGGATATGATCAAACCATGTCACAGCAGAATGGGGGCATGGAAAGAACGGAGTAATGAATGAGAAATTTTAGAGTTAACAAAACAGTCCAAGAAGCGGAGCGGTCGGGGAACCGCGCTCATGGCAAATGGTGAATGACCGCGCGAACATCGCGTTCACAGTAACAAATTTACCCACCCAAAGGGGCTGCAAACTGCAGTAAACGCCCCCCACCTCTCAACTGGAGTGGGAGACGAGGGTGGAGGGGTGCCGCTACTCTTCCGCTAAAAAAGGAGGGAGACACAAAAAAAAGAAAGCAAAAAAAATGCGGGGGAAACGTATTGTGGCTTACAGTGTTCGGTATTTCGAATGAAACAAAAAAAGGAAGAAAGGTGAAAATGGCTTAGGTACCCCGCAAAGACGGTAAGTTCCCCAAACTCTCATTAATGCCTGAGGATGCGGATTTGAACTTGTAAATAAGGTACCATTTGCGGATTAGTCGATCGTGGTGAGAGCGAAACCCAGATTCTAATATCGTAGCTCTGATGGGGATCAAAAGAGTGCCCAGGATGGTTGACGTTTTTTGACAACAGGAAAGATGGCAGATTTTTGGAATGTGATTTGTGGATAATAAACCTAGTTCTGAACGACTTTTGTGTTTGCCCCATTTATTGTAGGTGGCACACCGGGCACTCGATCAAATATACCACATTGGAATATCACAGTTCAGGATTCCTGTGAATTTTAAACGACAGCCAGAGGCTGTACTAACCGCGCTATCCGTTGTGGACATGTGCGCGCATATTTGATATCGAGGCTTCCTGCTAGGACGGCATCCGTTAGGTCGTCTGAGTCCTTATTTCGGATGAGGTCAGGACATCCCTAATGTTTTTTGTTTCTCCTGCACCCAACCCATGGGGGCTCTAGAAAAAATTGTTTTTAGCGCTCACTTTGGGAAATAATGTTATAGTGTTTTTTAGCATAGACGAGACTTTAAGAACAGATGCGCAATGTTCGTTTGGGGGGTGTCGTGGTAGGTTTCGGTGCCTCTGGGAAGGTCTCAGCGATCCAGGTTTCATGCTCTGTCTATAGCGTTGTCAATTATTTCAACGGGATATTTTCGTTTCATAAGTGCACTGCGTAGCTCCTGAAAATTATAAATGAAACCCTCTTCCTTTGAGCAAATTCGACGAAAAGATGAGCTTGGCTATAGGGAATTCTGGTTTTGCAATATTTGATGTGACGGCTTGGAAAATGTAGGTACTGTTGCTTGTCGGTCGGTTTTTGGTACAGTTTAGTGCTCAGATTGCTTTCTGAGACGGTGACGTTTACCTCAAGAAAATTAACAGTTGACGGGGAGTATTGGTAATAAAAAGGAATGGAGGGATTCGCACAGTTAAACGCGTCTATGAAGGTTAGTAGGTTCATCTGCCCGTAGGTCCAAATCAGGAATACATCATCAATGAAACGTTTATAATTGAGTGGCTCGAAACTCTGGCAATTCAGAAATTCTCCCTCTAGGACGCCATAAATATACCGGCATAGTTCGGCCCTACGCGCGTTTTCAAAGATTTGCTACGTATTTGAACGTAGTGTTTTCTATCAAACTCAAAATAGTTAAGCTCTAGTATTAGCTGAAGAAGAGTGCTTAGTGTAGAGCTATCAACAAGTTTGGCCAATGTTGCTTCACTGTAGGCGTGAAGTACTGCTCGGATTCCATCGGCGTGCGGAGTGTTTGTGTAGAGTGACGTAACATCCATTGTAACAAGGACGGAATCATTGGGAACATCAGATTGCTGGGCCTGTTCTAGCCGTCTGTCTCTGCTATTTTCTCTTTATTAAGCATACGCTTGTCCCGTATACTGGTCTTCCGGTGCAGCGAGCTTAAGGATGCTTCCGGCTACGGGCGCGGCCTTGGGTTTGCCGCCGCCTACGTCGGTTCCTGGCAAACCACCCGATGCTCCTCCAGACCGGGTCACAGCGCCGCGAATCTCGGGAATCCTCGCAACCCCTCAGCTGATCGTTCCTTCGGGACCACTGCCAGTTGCATTAAGCCCCTGCTGCAACGACCAAGACACTTCTGGGACCTCGCTCCCACCAGGACAAGTGAGTCCTGTGGTACCTTCAGACTTACCCCTACCAGGCGACATGGATGGCATGTCAGAAACGTCTAACTCTGTTTCCGAGACTGTTGCTTACGCTATGAAGCAATGGCCTCTACTGAGAAATAAGACCTCCCTCAGCATGTGCTTCCCCCGAAGCGTCGCCGTGACTCCAAGCGCTCCTACCGGCCTCTAGACATAAGTACGGTCCCGAGCCCGCTGAGGCATGGGGTCGTAGTAGTGATCAAGCCTTATGATACATCTAAAATTATCACTCGATTCAACCCACTTGTCATAAAGGAGGGACTAGAATCTTTGGCTCCCGCTGGTGTATTGCAAGTACGACCAAATCATAGACTTAATCTGCTGGCCATTGATACACGCAATGCTGATGCCATGGAGCGCCTTTTGAAAATATCCTCCATTGCTGGAATTCATGTGCAGGCATGCGAGCCACGCCCCATCAACTGCGGAGTGGGTGTTATCAGAGGTGTTTCCACGGACCTCAGCAATTCTGACATCCTCGGTGCACTGCGCCTCAGGGCCCCAGTAAAATGCACCCGGAGACTTGGAAAAACCTCTGAGAGTGTTCAGATTGTGTTTGCCACTGAAACGGTTCCTGAGCACGTCATCTTTGGATACACGCGCTACCGCGTGTACGAATATGTGGAGACACCCAGACAGTGCAAGAACTGCCAGCGCTTCGGGCACGTGGCTGAAGTCTGCAAGCTTTCACTACGATGCTACGATGCTCACGATGTGGAGGCAGTCACGACCGTACAAAGTGCGCCGCTGAAATTCTTCATTGCCCCAACTGCGGAAAAAAGCGCGAACCGACCTTTGCTAAGTGCTCTGTATGACGTCATCAGAAAGCGATATTTAAAATCATGTCGGCGAACCACGTCGATTATAAGTCAGCGAAGTCTGCCCTAGACGAGCAACGCAGCACTGGGAGAAAGGGCGTCCTGCTTAGACAAGACCAGTCCCCTGGGAGTTCAGCGTTTATCAATGTCAAAGAAGATTTCCCTCCGCTAATGGTCGTTCAGCGTGAGCAGCTGGCTCGTGCCGCGAAAACGCAACTGGAGAGGGCGCCGGTGGTTACTCATGCGTCTGCACTAAAAACTGTCCAACCTGCCATACCTCCGCACCTACAGCGGAGCCTGCATCGGCACCGGTGACGGCGTCGCCACCACCTCCGGCTGTGCGGACATTGAAGTCGGCCCGTCGAGCTCTGCCGAAAGAAGACAGCGGTCGAAAAGTTGACCGGAGTTTCGGAGGGATTTGGACAATGATTTCGCCACTCGTGGACGCTGTACGCAGCTTCCTTGCTTCCCTTGCGTCTCCAATGGCTACAGCTCTTGTCACACTCCTGGATTTTGTCTCGCCCTTCCTTGCTCAATGGTGGTAGCTACAGTAACTCGCGCGGCCTCACCGTTAAAACTGCAGGAAATTCGAAATAATGCAACAACATTTCAGTGGATTGCTTGTGTACTCCAGAAGCGTCTCTCTGATTTGCGCCGTTTCGTGCAAAAGCATCGCTTCCCCGGTGATCGCCATCTCGGAGTCGCGATTATCCCAAGATATCCGTCTCTCGGGCTACACGGTCTTACGAACGTCAACTGGAGTGGCGTTAACAAGGGTCCTTCTAGCTTTGCGTAACGACCTGGCCATCATAGAACATAGCATTCCACCCGATGCATCAAACGAATACGTGGCGGCTATAGTGCGAGGTAGTGGCTTGTCCTTTACTATTATTGCTGCCTATACACCCCCTCGTGTCGCACTGGACCTACATCGACTTGAAGGCATCAATAATGCTACCCCAGCACCTCACATTCTGACGGGTAATTTTTAACGCCCACCATCCTTCATGGGGAGAAAGAAAAGTGACAGCTAAAGGGCGGCGGCTTTTTGACTGCGCTCAGCGGTACGACATGTTCGTACTCAACACTGGAGAACCAACGTTTTTCCGTGGAACCGTGTCAAGCGCCCTTGACGTCACCATTGTGTCATCGCAACTGCTATCTAGAACGAGTTGGATATCTGACAGTGAAACGCATGGCAGCGATCTCGTTCCAGTTTACGTCACTGTGGATGGCTTACAGGGCAGTCGTTCTCAACGGACACTGCGTTGCTCTGACTGGACGTCTTTCCAATCCACAGTAGAAGAGAACGTGGTCTGCTCGTCATCCTAAGACGACTTAGTACAAACACTTTTATCGGCCAGGACTGCCTGCACTAATTATTTGAGGTTACAGAAAAGGTATACTACCGCCGATGCAGAGTTTGAAAGACTTCGTGCAGTGCGTCGGAGAGCCGAGACATGAGCGCGCCAGACGCAATCAATGGAAGATATCCGAGATGCTAGAAGAGCACAGAAGGCCTTTCAGAGGCACATGAACAAGTTGGCCAAACGCGAATGCACGTCTTCTTGCTCTACGTTGGACCCCAGGAAGCCACTCGCGGGAATATGGCGCCTGGTTCGAAGTCTCCGGGCACCACCGACACAACTTCACCCCTTCAACTCTGTTTCGCTAAGCACGAACATCAGTGACCTGGACGCTGCAAACGCCTTCTGCAGAAAAATTACCTCTTCACCGACATCACACATCAGACCCACGTCGCCCAAAAGTGCGCCTGCCCTAGTCATAACATCACCCATGATGAACCGTTCTCTATGGCAAAACTCGTCGCTGCGCTGACCCCTGTTAAGAAAGCTCCGTCGCCTGGTCCGGACAATATCAGCTACACGACCCTTTCCCATCTGGGCGAAAAGGGAAAGTGCCTTTTAAGCATCTTCAATCGTTCTTGGGAAACTGGCTGCCTAGAGCAAGAATGGAAGAACGGGCGTATTGTGGCTGTACTGAAGCCAGGCAAAATACCGACTTCCATCGAGTCCTACCGTCCTATTGCGCTCCTGAGCTGCGTCGGCAAGGTTACGGAAAAAATGGTGCTCCATCGCCTGGACTGGGACCTGACCACTCGCAACGCATACCCGCCACAGATGTCCGGCTACCGCAATAGACGTAGTAGCATTGATATTGCCATAGCCCTTGCTAACAGTATAAAACCAGCCAAATCACAGCGCAATATTACAATCGCTGTTTTCCTTGACATCAAATCTGCGTACGACTGCGTGCACCATGAAGGTATATGCTCGGTCATGAGGTCTGCGGGCCTTGGGGGTCGCATGTATGCATCGATCTCGGACTATTTAACCGATAGATGCATCTACATGTCAGCGGACAGCGGTGACACACCGCTAAACAGAGTGACCCATGGTGTTCCCCAAGATGGCGTCCTCAGTCCAACGCTCTTCAACATCACTATGATGGGCACAGAGAATTGTTTACCGCAGTCAGTGGAAATATCTTTGTACGCGGATGACATCTGCATATGGAGTGCTGCACGCAACAGGCGGGTACTGCGTGCGAGACTGCAACGGGCAATCATTTCCATTGCGACGTTTCTAGGAACCTGAGGCCTAGATATATGAGCTGGCAAGTGCGCTGCCATCGCTTTCACGAAGGGGGATATATCAAATTATGGACTCACCGTTGCAAGCTGCTCTATCCCCTATGTACCGCACCACAAATTTCTGGGTGTGACATTTGACAGGTCTCTGACTTGGTCAAAACACATCCGCTATATAAACGACAAGCTTGCGTCCTTCGTCAACATTTTCTGCATGTTATCTAGCAACGCCGGCGGATGCAACGTCCCGTCTCTCCTTCGACTGTATGACGTCATGTGCGTAGGATTGTTACGCTACAGCCTTCACGTTCTTCTCCCCCTCTCAAAAGGAAATGCGAGAGTCCTGCAAAGTATGCAAGCGCAGGTCCTGAGGGAGTGCATAGGAGTTCCGAAGACCACATCCACGGTGGGAACAATGGTGGAGTGTCGAGGACTGGCACCATTTGTTCTTGGCGCGCAGGAGCTCCTTCGCGCTCAACTGCGTTTTGTAGGACGGCCGCAAGGTCACCCATTAGCACTCAGTTCAGCCACTGAAGTGCGAGACCTTTTCCCTCTTCATTACCAGCACCCTTCTCCGTCGCTACAACCGCCTTGGATGTACCCGCGTCTACAAATTACTACTGGAGTGCCAGGCATTACCCGCAAAAAGGATATCGCCACACCTGCCTTAAAGTTCTTCGCCTTGGAACTGATCTTTCGAAAATACAGGGCCCACACCCATCTATACACGGATGGATCTGTGACAGCCAGCTCATCCGCTATAGGAATCTGGTTTCTGTCCTTCTGCACCGCCTACAGCGCAACGCTTAGCTACAGGACGACGTCCATGGTCACCGAACTTGCCGCTCTGCGTGCTGCTTTCGCCTACATCATCGAGCAACCAGCACGTCAGTGGGCAATCTTCACAGATTCTCGGGCGGCCCTTCAGTGTTTAAAATCTTACCCGAAAGATCAGCTTGCTTTCGGCATCCATGCATTGCACTTACAAGCTCTAAACGCACACCATCAGGTGGAGGTTCAGTGGATTCCTGCCCACTGCGGTATAACTGGGAACGTCAAAGCGACACTGCGGCATCTATAGCGCATGATCTGCTCGGGCTAGTGATACCGATACCGTTCTCCAGAAAAGATGCTTCTGCCCTAGCGTCCAAGGCTGCCTGGAGATTTCAGCGATCTATGTGGGCTGTTGCACCGCAACATTACGCGCCGCTTCACTCCACAGACCCGCACGGGACCTTTAGGATGCCTGACAGACTTTCCAAGCATGACGAAGCGGTTCTTCACCGCGTGCGGCTAAATGTCGCTTACACAAGTTATTTTCGATTGCAGATTAAACAGGCCGCTTCCCCCTTCTGCACTCTTTGTTACGTGCGCGAGGACTTGGACCACGTATTATGAGTGTACGCGGTATAGAGAAGCTAGAACGTCCCTTCTAATGTCCTTGGGTCGTCCGCTTTCTAGAGGACTAACTCTAAGTGACGTGCTAGGCCCTTGGTCGAACGCTAAACGAGTATCTCGGGCGACAAAAGCTCTATTGTCTTTCCTGCGAAGCACAGGACTTGATCAGACTCTTTAACAGGACTCTCTTAATGAGCGCGTCATCTTCATCACAGTCATTATCATCATCTGTTCATTGATTTCGTTTTTTCATACATCTAGTGTAGCGAGCTAGGCGCCTTGGCCAGGCTAACCTCACCAGTATTATTAAAGACGTACCGCGAGAGATGTTGCTTGACGGTGCCTATCTCCGCGACGATCGGGAGGCCGGGATTGTCTTTTTTGTGGATTTTCGGCAGCAAGTAAAACCTGCCGGCTACAGGATCAGAAGGAACAAGTGAATGGGCTCTTTTTTCTTCCATTGCTCCATCCTTTACCCATTGAGAGAGATGTTCTGTAACGGTTTCGTTAAAGTCGGCTGTAAGATCATTTTCGAGTGGTTTGTAGAATGACGAGTCTGATAGCTGCATTTGTGCTTCTTAACGTAGTCATGCTGGTTAAGTATTACTATTGCACCACCTTTGTCAGCTGGTTTAATTACAATATCACTTCGGTGAGAGAGGGTTTCCAATAATTTTTATTTCACTGATGGCGAGGTGATGGCGAAAGGCCGACTGCTTTTTGCAAGCTTTAGTGATGGCCTTTTGCACAGCTTTGATAAAAATATCTAAGCATTCGCCCACTGGGTTTGGGGGGGAGTGTCCAGTATTGAGGACTTGGAAGCAATTTAGTAGTGTCACTGTATGTTACGCGGTCGTGAACGTATTTCTTTAACCTCATGGTACGGGCAAAATTTTTCAAATCTCTAAAAAGCAGAAATTCGAAAAAACCTCCTGTTGGGTAAAAACTCAAACCCCTAGAAAGTATGCTCAAATCGGCATTGGACAAAACCGTATCTGACAAGTTGGCTATCTTACTATTCGCAACATGTTCATGCTGTGTGACTGGTAACGTGCGACGATTGGGCCTGTATGGTTTAGGGATAACATTATCACGCGATTATTTTCTGGCCTTGACTAGAGACAGCTTATCTCGAACCTATAATTCGTGCGAGGCCAGTGACTCGATCTCATGCTTGGTGAGATGGGGAAAGAGAATGTTTTTGTTCCTTACTTAGAGTTCAAAATTTGTCTAGTAGTGATCGATAATTATGTGGATAAAGTCCAATGAAGCGGGTTTGAGCACACTGTCCCACTTTTCCTTATTCGCCGGCGACAACTCAGATGTGGGTGGTTTTAATTCTATTGCAAGACCTTTGGGCACAATGGAGGAATTGAAATACTGTTTAAGAGTGAACGCATGCATCTCATATCGGACACGTTTGTCAGTTAGTTTTCTGGCATATAAACATCTCCTAGAGACATTATGGGTGTTTTTTTTGTTTTTAGATGATGTCTTTAGGTTGTGTTACCGGCATCAGTACGTCACAGTCAATCCTGGCGGCCGCTGGGCGGTAACTTTGAGGTGTTCGAACGGAGGTTGTACTGACGGCTCGAAGAAGCTGCAGTCGAAGGCGCCGCAGGGGCAGCGGCTGCGGTGGCGTAGCTGCACGGCGGTGATATTGAGGCCTGGAGGGATAGCACCGTCGACGCAGAGTTGGCGGGCCAGGTCGAAAACCAGGTTGCAGACGGGCCCCTCCTACTGAGGCACATGCCATGGAGGTGGCTGGCCTGACAGCGACACCTTCGAAGCTGGGGTGAAGGCCGTCTGCTGCAAGAGCTCGTGCCGCAGGATGGAACTGCAGTTCGCGGTCAAGGTAGAACACCGTTCTTGATCGTCGGGGGCAGTTCTGGAGAACCCGATTGAAGAGTGACGCCGCTCGGTTACACCGTCCAACAAACCGGTAATTACGGATCCTAAGGTGGCGGTTCTTGCTTCTTGGCAGCACCTGGGTCGCGTCCACACAATACACATTCGGACATCTTTACTAATCAAATCCAGGAGAGGCAGTGGATCCATTGACGGTGGCCATTTGGTTTGTTGGGACGTGCAGGAATATGGTTTTCACAGTTTCCGGAATGAAGTTTAGGAGGGACTGCACGTGCTCCGGGCTGGGATATAAAAGCTGGCGTACCTGGATGGTTGGGGTCAAAGTGCTGGTGAAGATGCTTGGTTTGGGAGTCGCCGATAACTACTGTGGTGGCATGGACCTTGAGGATTTGTAGATGATGTTTTTAGTCGTGGTCATGGCTGGTTCCTTCGTGGATTGGTAAGCGGTAGAAGAAACTTCTCGAGGAGCCAGAAGAAATAGTTGAGAAAATGGTTGACTCACGATTAAAAACAAAAACAATGGTTTACTGACGTTTCAACGGCAGGAGCAGTCTTCGTCTGAGTAAAATACAACTAGGAAGCACGCACGCTTTTATAGGTGCAGAAGGTGTGCTACAGTGCACCCTTGCTCAGAACATTGGCGGGTTGGGGCGAGCGAGCAGGGAAAGGGAGGGCACTATACATGTGCGTACAAAATTTTGTACCGTTGTGCTCCTCAAAAGCTCTCCACAGCAACAAAAAGAAAGCAAGGAGGTGCGGTACCCCAGACGAAAAACTTATTTCTATAAAGCAAAGCAATATACAACTTCATACAAAAAAGACAGGGCGGGAAGCTGGTGAAAAACAGACACTTACCGCACGATTTACACGAATACACGAATGGTGCAGGGAGCGTCCCGAAACACGATATGCGAAAGTAGAAGAACAAATACAGAACGGAGACCACCAGTCACACATCCATTTCTTAAAACACCAATGACTGGCGGCGCTGGCGATATATATATATATATATATAGTTATACAAATATATATATATATATATATATATATATATATATATATATATATATATATATATATATATACATATAGCGAATCAGAATAGGAAATGAGGGACTCGTAGAAATAACACAGAAATAAGGGTTGGCAGTCAAGAAGACCTCGGAAAGCAAAGGGGAGGTTGTGGTAGGCCATTGAAACAGATCAAGAATTTGGAAAGAAAGAAAGAAAGCGAAGAAAAAATGCCCGCCAGGTGGGATCCGAACCCACGACCTCCAGAATACCGGTCTGGTGCGATCGCACCAGACCGGTATTCTGGAGGTCGTGGGTTCGGATCCCACCTGGCGGGCATTTTTTCTTCGCTTTCTTTCTTTCTTTCCAAATTCTTGATCTGTTTCAATGGCCTACCACAACCTCCCCTTTGCTTTCCGAGGTCTTCTTGACTGCCAACCCTTATTTCTGTGTTATATATATACATATATATATATATATATATATACATATATATATTTGTGTGTGTGTACGAAAGAGAAGTCAAACTGAACAACATAACATTTATTCTAACGTTTCGACAGCGTACCGGTCGTTTTCAAACATACAAATAGTGCAGATCAGTTGTCTTTAGATACATTTCAGTTGTGGGCGGAGCAAGCGGATGTATAGAGCAAAACGTAGGCTCTACGCGACAGAGAAGTATGCCAGGCCCCAGAACGCAAGGGGGGGGGGGCGAACCTATGTACATTCGTGCCTATATTGTGCGGAAAAAGTACACAAGCAGTACACTGACACAGTACAAAGTACATTACGTACTCAGTACACTATACAAAGATTTGAAAAAAGAGAAAAAAGAAGAAGTAAAAAAGCTTCTCTTTAAGAACAAAGTTTCTCAGTTGTTCGTTGCATCAGCCTTCTCCGGTGCCTGATTGGCAAAGCAAGACAATCGGCCTGTGTTTTCATTTATGCCGCTCAAGACAGTGTTAAACTTGTAAATAAGGTACAATTCACGGGCTTCACGGTCAAAATGCGTTTTGAAATTCTACTGAAGCACCGTGGCTGTGAACGCGTGGAAGGGGTGGCCTAGATTATTTATATGTTTAGAGAGGGGAAGGTGTGGTAGGGACTTTATGTGTGCTCGGTGGCTGTTGATTCTCATTTGAAACCGATTCTCAGTTTGACCAACGTACTGGGGGTGGCATATGGTGCATTCAAGAATGTAGATAATGTTTGCGCTGTCACAGTCAAAGTTTCCTCTTATCTGAAAAGAGAATGAAGACGTGGTACTTGTGGCGACAGAGGCTTTAGTCATCATGAGGCACAGTTTGCACCTAGGCTTATTGCAGGGTCCGCTTGCTGTGAAACGGCGGGTGTTGTCCTTAGATGACGTTACAATATCTCTGTTGATCCTCGCACGTCGGTACACGACGCGGGAGGCTCAGGGAAAACACTTCGCAACCTTTCGCTTTGAAGCAAAATGTTGTGGTGTTTCCTGAGTATGCCGCTTACGTTGGAGGACGAAGCGGCATATGTCAGAATAAAGTTGGGGGTCGTAATTCAAAGATTTGGGTTTTGAGTTGGTTATCAGGTGGAGGGGGCCCTGTTTTTTAGACTTCCTAATGGCATCACTGATGACAGACGGTGGGTATTGTTGTCGTGTTAGTTCATTAGTTAGTTGTTGACAGTTAGAGGCAAAATCAGCTGGGTCAGAGCATATCCTTCTAAAACGCAGAGACTGGCTGTATGGTATGCCGAGTTTACAGTGTCTAACGTGGTTGCTTTCGAAATGCAAGTATTCATGTCGGTCTGTTCGCTTCCTGTACACTGAGGTCACAAGCTTGTTGTCTGATATTCTCACTGAAACATGGAGAAAATAATGGGAGATGCGGAATATGGGTGGGAGAATGAAATGTTCTGGTGGGCGTTTTCGGAACCAGTTATAAATTTTAGAAGTTCCTCTTCGCCATTGCACGAAATGAGAAAAATTTCGCCAATGAACCTTCGATAGAAGAGCGGCTGAAGCTGTGCGTTACTTGGAAATTCGGACTCCAATGTGCCCATGAAAATATTAGCATAGTTGGGTCCTATTTTTGCTCCCATCGAGGTCCCGTCCATTTGCACGTAGTGCTTATTGTCGAATTCAATGTTGTTCAGCTCCAAGGCAAGCTTTAAAAGAACGCCGAGAGTTTCACCATCAATTGAATTCTCTTGGAAAGCATCATCGTACGCATGGATGAGAGATCGGATGTCATCCGAGTGTAGAATAATTGTATATAGCGAAGCCACGTCGAGAGTGACTAGCAGGCTATCTTCCGGTATAACTAGATCCATAATATCAGCCAGAAAATGGTTTGTATCCTTTACATACGAAGGTAGTGTGGGAGGAATGTCTTTGATCAAGCTATCAATAAAAGTAGAGATCATTTCTCTTACCGTCCATATACCGGAGATGATTGCTCTGCCTAGATTTCCTGCTTCATGCATTTTAGGCAACATATAAAATCGTCCTGGAACTGGACTAAAAACTTGAAGTGAGGCTGCAGATTTTCCGGAAAATTTTGTCCTTGTCGAGCGCCATCAGTGTCTGGCTTACCTTGTTCTTAAATTGGGAAGTCTGATCGGTGTCGGTTGGTTTATAGAAAGTATAGCTGAGCTGTCTTTCTGTCTCAGTGATGTAGTCCTGCTTATTCATAATAACAATTGCGCCACCTTTGTCGGCGGGTTTGATTGTAAATGTCGGAGCGCTCGCTTAAACCTTTTAATGCATCTTGCCCTTTCTGTGAGAGATTTTTGTGATGCGGTGATCGATTTTTACATTGAGCTAGAATGTCACGTTGTACCGCCTTGATGTAGACGTCTAAGCGTTTGTCTCTTTGTGGGGGAGGTGTCCAATGGCGTAGTGATGGCAGCCTAGTGTCCATATTAGGTTCTTGTGATTTGCCATAGTAATATTCGCTGAGCCTAAGCGTTCGCGAGAAGTTCTCTAGATCCTTATAGATTTGGAATTCGTCTAGTCTGCTGGTTGCAGGGCCAAAACTCAAGCCTCTTGATAGCACGCGTTCTTCGTCATCAGTGAGGGGGGTGTCAGAAAGATTTACTATGTGGCACTCTTTGGGTGCACTCTTTGGGTGCCAGGGGTTCAGGTCAGGAATATTTTCGGGGGTTGCATGGAAAGGAAAAAAAGACGTGCCTACTTTTTCACGAGGGGAAGTTATACCGTCCCGAAGCAGCTTTTTCTGTTTTGTTAGGATTACTGGCCGCTCTTTGTTTTCTGCAAACACTTTTGAAAGGTTAATTTTATGGGGCGTCAAGTCTACCAGGTCAGTGAGTTTTCGTTCCTCACTGAGGATGTGCTCTAGTTGTGAGTTATCTTGGTCAATAACAATATTCAAAAGTTCCTTGGATGCTTCCTGTATGCAAAGCGCCCACCTAACCTGAAGCTCTTGAGACATGTCCGAGGTGGCGGCTTTAACGTCAATGCGCAGCCCTTTCGGAACAACATCACATCTGCGATAGAGAATGAGGGTACTGAGATAGCACTGATGTCGTACTCGCTTATCGCCAATTTTCCTAGCCTTCAAAAATTTTTTAGACGCGGTTGGTCTGTTCTGACCACAAGAGTCACCTGATTCTAGTCAGTTCCTTCGGTTTTGGTTCACGACGGCCGAGAAGGTCTTTCGCAAGTTGTAGCGAGGCTCCGATGGAGCCTGGGATGCTGCCGCTGGGTCCGATGGAGTTTGGCCTGAGGTTTGGGCTGGAGACCGGGATGCTGCCGCTGGGTCCGATGGAGCCTGGGCTGAAGCCCGGGATTCTGCCGCTGGGGAGGCCGGTGCTAGTGGAGGAGAGGTAGGGGCCGGTTCAGCAGCTGTCTGGCCCACAGAGTGCTGCTACCACGTGTCGTCTGCGCTTGCGTATCCTCGACGTAGGGTCTGATGCAGGTGGCTCGCCAGGATAGCCACCCTCTCGAAACTTGGGTGGAGCCCGTCAGCGGTTTGCCCCCGAGCCGGCGAGAGCCACTGGAAGCCGTGGTCGAGGAAGAAGAGGCCCCTCGTCTGCCGGCAATGCCGACAACAAATGCTGTTGAAGGGGGCAGCCTCCCTGTTGCATTTCCCGACGAAACGGCGGTTCGTTCCCCCCCGGCGGCGAGTGATGGAGCGGGGCAGGATTAGGGTGGCATACACCCTCTTGATGATGGGAAAGTCTCGTGCGATGACGTCCAAAAGGGTGCGATAGCGCCAGAACGCCTCTTCCGCTGAGGACTGGGCCATATCGTTGGTGCCGACATGTGGCACGATGGCGGTGGTTGTTGCAGGGACGAAGTCCAGCAGGGAGCAGGCGTCGTCGATTTTTGCACCGGATTGAGAGATGAATGCGGGCGTTCCTTTCCGCCCTGGGTTGAAGTGGCGATGCAGGTGCTTGCAGTGCGAGTATCCAAGTACAACTGAAGTAAGTATATACTTTGGAAATTTACAACTTATGTCTCTCGCGTTGACTGTGCCTCTAGCCATTGTGATAAAGTTAAGAGAAAAGGTTCCTGGCTATGAGGTTAGCTGTACGATGGAGAAGTCAAACTGAAAAACATAACATTTATGCTAACGTTTCGACCGGGGACCGGTCTTTTTGAAAGATACAAATAGTGCAGATCTTTTGGGTTTAAATACATTGCAGTTGTGGGCGGAGCAAGCAGATGTATCAAGCAAAACGTAGCCTCTACGCGACACAGAAGTATGCGAGGCCCCAGAACGCAAGGTGGGGGGGGGGGAAGCGTAGAAGTAGTGCCGGGGAACAGAGAGGAAAGGGGTGTGTAATCAAGGCAGGTGAGGCTACAGAATATGAGACGCTGCATGGCACTGAAGTCACCACGGGAAGCAAGAAAGTGAGGGACTAAGGAGGAGCTCGTTTCCTGCTCGTTTCTCGTTTCTTAACTGGACATTGACTGGTTAGGAGAAAAGCGTGGGGGAGACCAGAGTTAATTACGGATGCCTAGTGCAAGCGCTCACACACTCACACACAGAAACACACACGCACACACACAAAAAAAAGGAGGAGGAAGGAAGGAAGAGGGGGATTGAGACAAGAGAGGGGGGGGGGGTTAGCGGGAGGGGTGCGAGAACCGCAGCGGGGGAAGGCGGGTATGAAAGAGGTTCGAAGAAAGCCTCAAAATTGCACGTGGTTTCTCATGGGGTGAAAACGCGGAAGCGATTTCCTGCGTAAAACGGGGTGGGGGAATGCGGGCCAGAAAGCGGCTGAACCGGCCCCTACCTCTCCTCCACCAGCACCGGCCTCCCCAGCGGCAGAATCCTGGGCTCCAGCCCAGGCTCCATCGGACCCAGCGGCAGCATCCCGGTCTCCAGTCCAAACCTCAGGCCAGACTCCATCGGATCCAGCAGCAGCATCCCAGGCTCCATCGGATCCTCGCTACAACTTGCGAAAGACCTTCTCGGCCGTCGTGACCCAAAACCGAAGGAACTGACTAGGATCAGGTGACTCTTGTGGTCAGAACAGACCAACCGTGTCAAAAACGTTTTTGAAGGCTAGGAAAATTTTCGAAAAGCGAGTACGATATCAGTGCCATCTCAGTACTCTCATTCTCTATCGCAGATGTGATGTTGTTCCGAAAGGGCTGCGCATTTACGTTAAACCGCCACCTCCGACATGTCTCAAGAGCTTCAGGGTAGGTGGGCGCTATGCATACAGGAGACATCCAAGGAACTTTTCAATATTGTTATTGACCACGATAACTCACAACTAGAGCACATCCTCAGTCAGGAACGAAAACTAACTGACCAGGTAGAATTGACGCCCCATGAAATAACTCTTTTAAAAGTGTTTGCAGAAAACAAAGAGCGCCAAGTAATTCTAACGAAACAGAAAAAGCTGCTTCGGGACGGCATAACTTCCTCTCTTGAAAAAGTAGGCACGTCTTTTTTTCCTTCCCATGCAACCCCCGAAAACATTCCTGACCTGAACCCCTCACAGCTCAAAGAGTGCCACATAGTAAATCTTTCCGACCCCCCCCCCCGCCCACCACTGATGACGAAGAACGCGTGCCATCAACAGGCTTGAGTTTTTGCCCTGCAACCGGCAGACTAGACAAATTCCAAATCTATAAGGATCTAGAGAACATCTCCCGAACGTTTAGGCTCAGCGAATATTACTATGGCAAATCACAAGACCCTAAAATGGACACTAGGGTGCCATCACTACGCCATTGGACTCCTCCCCCCCAAAGAGGCAAGTGCTTAGACATCTACATCAAGGCGGAATAACGCGACATTCTAGCTCAATGTAAAAATCGATCACCGCATCACAAAAATCTCTCACAGAAAGAGCAAGATGCATTCAAGGTTTAAATGAGCGCTGCGACATCACAATCAAACCCGCCAACAAAGATGGCGCAATTGGTATTATGAATAAGCAGGACTACATCACTGAGGCAGAAAGAGCTCAGCGATACTTCTTTCTATAAACCAACCGACACCGATCAGACTGCCCAATTTAAGAACAAGGTAAGCCAGACACTGATGGCGCTCGTCAAGGACAAATATTTCCGGAAAATCTGCAGCCTCACTTCGAGTTTTAAGTCCAGTTCCAGGACGATTTTATATTTTGCCTAAAATACATACAGCAGGAAATCCAGGCAGACCAATCATCTCCGGTATAGGGACGGTAACAGAAATGATCTCTAGTTTTATTGATAGCTTAATCAAAGACATTCCTCCCACACTGCCTTCGTATGTAAAGGATACAAACCATTATCTGGCTGATATTATGGATCTAGTTATACCGGAAGATAGCCTGCTAGTCACTCTCGACGTGGCTTCGCTATATACAATTATTCTACACTCGGATGACATCCGGTCTGTCATCCATGCGTACGATGATGCTTTCCAAGAGAATTCAATTGATGGTGAAACTCTCGGCGTTCTTTTAAAGCTTTCCTTGGAGCTGAACAACATTGAATTCGACAATAAGCACTACGTGCAAATGGACGGGACCTCGATGGGAGCAAAAATAGGACCAACTATGCTAATATTTTCATGGGCACATTGGAGTCCGAATTTCCAAGTAACGCACAGCTTCAGCCGCTCTTCTATCGAAGGTTCATTGACGAAATTTTTCTCATTTCGTGCAATGGCGAAGAGGAACTTCTAGAATTTACAACTGGTTCCAAAAACGCCCACGAGAACATTTCATTCTCCCACTCATATTCCGCATCTGCCGTTAATTTTCTCGGTGTTTGAGTGAGAATATCAGACAACAAGCTTGTGACCTCAGTGTACAGGAAGCGAACAGACCGACATCAATACTTGCAGTTCAAAAGCAACAACGTTAAACACTGTAAACTCGGCATACCATACAGTCAGTCTTTGCGTTTTAGAAGGATATGCTCTGACCCAGCTGATTTTGCCTCTAACTGTCAACAACTAACTAATGACCTAACACGACAACAATACCCACCGTCTGTCATCAGTGATGCCATTAGGAGGTCTGAAAACCAGGATCGCCGCCACCTGACAACCAACTCAAAACCCAAATCTTTGAATACGACCCCCAACCTTATTCTGACATATGCCGCTTCGTCCTCCAACGGAAGCGGCATACTCAGAAAACACCACAACATTTTGCTTAAAAGCGAAAGGTTGCGAAGTGTTTTCCCTGAGCCTCCCCGCGTCGCGTACCGACGTGCAAGGAACATCAGAGATATTGTAACGTCATCTAAAGTCAACACCCCCCCGTTCCACAGGCAGCGGACCCTGCAATAAGCCTAAGTGCAAACTGTGCCTTATGATGAATAAAGTCTCTGTCGCCACCAGCACCACGTCTTTATTCTCTTTCCAGATAAGAGGTACTTTGACTGTGACAGCGCAAACATTATCTTCCTTCTTGAATGCACCATATGCCACGCCCAGTACGTTGGTCAAACTGAGAATCCGTTTAAAATTAGAATCAACAACCACCGAGCACACATAAAGTCCCTACCACACCTTCCCCTATCTAAACATGTAAATAATCTAGGCCACCCCTTCCACGCGTTCACAGCCACGGTGCTTCAGTCCAATTTGAAAACGCATTATGACCGTGAAGCCCGTGAATAGTACCTTATTTACAAGTTTAACACTGTCTTGAGCGGCATAAATGAAAACACAGGCCGATTGTCTTGCTTTGCCAATCAGGCATCGGAGAAGGCTGATGCAACGAACAACTGAGAAACTTTGTTCTTAAAGAGAAGCTTTTTTACTTCATCTTTTTTCTCTTTTTTCAAATCTTTGTATAGTGTACTGAGTACGTAATGTACTTCGTACTGTGTCAGGGTACTGCTTGTGTATTGTTTCTGCATCGTATAGGCACGAATGTACATAGATTTCACCATTGTACCCTTTGCTTTATAATATTTTTGTTTCATTTTTTTATTATTATCATTCTGTGTCCTTTCGCACTGAGCAATTGCTATTGGTAATATGATCTTGCATGAACGCTCTTCTAGAACTTCATGTGGCACTGTATAGCTCCCGCTTTGTATGTGTTATATAGCCTTATGTCGACTTATATTTCGGTATTAATGTGATCTAGCTTAAATTAGCATTAGTTTGCATTGTATTGTCCTTGCATTGCATGACCTTGCCTTTCTGCGTCCGCCTCGTGGACGGCCGTCATGTTTTACGCAGGAAATCGCTTCCGTGTTCTCACCCCATGTGAAACCACGTTCCGTTTTGGGGCTTTCTTCGGGCCTCTTTCATCCCCGCATTCCCCCACCACGTTGTACGCAGGAAATCGCTTCCGCGTTTTCATCCCATGTGATACCACGTGCCATTTTTGGGCTTTCTTCAAACCTCTTTCATCCCCGCCCCCCCCCCCCCGCTGCGTTTCTCCCCGCTGCGGTTCTCGCCGCGGGTTTCATCCCCGCTGCAGTTCTCGCACCCCTCCCGCTAATGCCTCCCCCCTCTCTTGTCTCAATCCCCCTCTTCCTTCCTTCCTTCCTTCCTTCCTTCCTTCCTTCCTTCCTTCTCCTATGTGCGTGCGTGCGTGCGTGCGCGTGCGTGTGTGTGTGTGTGTGCGTGTGCGTGCGCGTGCGTGCGTGCGTGTGTGCGTGTATGCGTGCGTGTGCGCGTGTGCGTGTGTGCGTGTGTGTGAACGCTTGCACTAGGCGTCCCTAATTAACTCTGGTCTCCCCCACCCTTTCCTTCTAACCAGTCAATTTCCAGTTAAGAAACGAGCAGGAAACGAGCCCCTCCTTAGTCCCTCACTTTCTTGCTTTACCGTGGTGACTTCAGTGCCATGCAGCGTTTTCCTCTTATCCTGGAGATAGTAGTCCCTGATACAGTGATTTACCTAGCGGTTAGTTTGCGCTAATCTCTCCTGTGCAACCAATGGTGTATGTGCCGGAGGAAGGACTGCTATACGCCGCATGATGATGGCATGTTCAAGGTGCTGGGCGAGAGAAGAAGAGGCACGGTCGGCAATTCCTCCAGCACAAGAAAAAAAAAGCTTCCAAATTTTTCTAATTTTCTTTGAATCATTCTAATTTTCTCATTCTCTTTGAATCTCATTCGAATTAACGACTGATGTTTGGCCGATCCCCTGATTGGGTATGCGCCAATAATATCAAGGAACAACAACAACAACAAAACCTAGAACGCACCGAGACATCGGTCTCTGCAGCCTTGCCCGTCTCTAGTCTGTGTCTCTTTCCAAGCGTCTTGCTGGTCCCCAGCTATAATCCTCCTTATAGTGTGGTAGTTCCCCTACGGCTTTCCAGCCTGGAATTTCGGAGGAAGCGCATAATACGACCAGTATTCTAAGAAATCGATGACGAAATGGCGCCTCCGCAACATGAGCCGATCATGTGCTTCGGATCCCTCCCTCACCGCGACCCTGCCAAGTTCTCCGGCACCGACGACCGCGACGCAGAAGACTGGCTCTCGTACAACGAAAGAGTGAGTGCCCACAACCGCTGGGATAATCCGATAAAGCCTGCTAACGTCGGCTTTTGCCTTAACGAAGTAGCGGAGCGGTGGTTCCTAAACAACGATGCCGACATGACAACGTAGTCTGCCTTCAAAACGAGATTCTTGGAAGTGTTCGGTCGCCCCGCGGTCCGCAAGCTTCGGGCTGAACAGATCTTACGTGGGCGGCATAGCTTGACGACGAAACGTACACAAGCTATATTGAGGACGTTGTCGACCTCTGTAGGCGCGTAAATCCTGCTATGCCCGAGTCCGAGACGATCAAGCACGTCTTGAAAGACATCGAGGATGGCGCGTTCCAGATGTTGCTCAGCAAGGACCCGCAGTCGGTTGGCGACGTCATCAAATGGTGTCTTAGCTACGACGAGCTCAGGAAGCAGGGCATTTCTACCCGCCAGTGCTCCCCGAATGACGACCCGCTTCGGGCCTCACTTTTAGCGCTGGCAATGTCCTCTGATCTTGCGCCTCTTCTACACACTGAACAATTCGCGCGCGAGGAGGTTGCGCGTCAACTGAACCTTCAGCCATTGGCATCCACGCCTTCTTGCCCCTTGCCTACGACGGTGCGCCGCGTAATTCAAGACCGAGTCGCCGAGGCGCCGCCGCCAGACTACCAGCCTACGTCCTCGACTGCGCACATGGTCCCGGCTATTACTGCCCACCCCGGCTCGCGCATGCCCGCGCCCGCAGCCGTACCCGTGGCCGCGCCTTTTTTTTCACCAATGGCAGCACTTATACCTCTCGTTAATGCTGCCGGTCATTTCACTTATGTGGCCACTATTTGCACGAGTTTATTTTGTTCGTCTGCCCTTCTCAACTGCAAAATGTTTTTTATATCCAAATTGGTTTTCCTTGCCAAAACGTTTTGGCTCCTAGCCCTGTCTGTTTATTGGCTTTAAAGCTTTAAACCTGCCATGGCTTTGCTGGATCAAGTTAGTTCCCCACATTATTTTTCTCATTCCTCATTGTGAGAGAGGGGGATGTGAAATTTTAAAGGGCAAAGATCCGTGGGGTGATACTAACGAACGCTTGCACTACTTTCTTGGTGTTTGTAAGTACTGAAAGCTATAGTTACCACCAACCCAGGATGGCAGTGTATGTTTTGCATGATACACTTTTAGTTTCTGGTTTACTTTTGCCATACCTCAGCAAAGTTGGCGTCCAACTCACTCACAATTTTTTTTCGAATCACCACTCACTCAAACTCAGGCTCAATGCTGAGCAGCACATCTGTGTTCCCTCAAACTCAAACTCAAAGTGAGCGCAAAACTCAAAACTCACTTAGACTCAAAACTCAAAATGCACTCAAACTTAAAATGTACTCAATCTCAAAATGTACTCAGTACTCAAAATATACCCAAACTCAAAATGTTCTCAAACTCAAAACGTACGGAAAACTCAGTGAACTCGGCCCTCAAAATGGACTGAAAACTCAAAATGAATTCAGAACTCAAATGTACTCGCAACTATCTCGTGCTAGGAATTTACTCGGGCTCAGATGGACTCTGATTTTATTAGCATTCGGTGTTTTAAAAGTCACGTGTGGTAAAAATATAACGGGTGCTAATTCGTGCACTCCAACTCGTGCATTCGGTACGCCATGACACCGTAACTCCTGTGAGGTCAGATACAACTTTCGTTGCAGATTTAATACAGCTGTACCTGCGGGTCATGATTATTAGCGCTGCTTGCAAGCAATTGTACGTATATATTGGATAGCAAACTCTTGAAGTAGGCTCCGTGTTCATGTTCATGACAGAGGCGGTCCAGACTCGATGGTGTGCCTGGGCCCTGGGGCGAAACAAACAAGATTGGGCGGGGGGACGCGCGCTCACTGCTCAGTTCATTTACTTCGAAGCTATTTAGGGTTACGCTTCCGTGCATTCTTCCACTGCATCCTGAAAAAAAACGCCTTGTATCAAAGAGAACTGCCCGCGCGAATCTCTGAAGTGCGAGGCGTTCATGGACATGCCTTTGCTTTTTAATCCATAGCAATCTTTGCCAATTACCCCCTCCACCTACCCCGACCACGATCGTTTCCCGAAGTGCATTTCCACAAAAATGCAGATATCACGGCAGTTCAACTTGTAATCATTATAAAAGCGTAAGTGTAGATCATTCATCAAACGAAATTAAAAAAAAATATTAGGCAAAAAATATCGAAAATGGCTAACCGTGTAACACGGGTGTCATGGATAGCCACTGATTGTGTTCAAATTCAAAGTGATGTGCCGCTAGGGCATGTGAGGTATCACATTGAAGGTCTCGAGGTGGAAAATAACGTGGGACAAACAAAAATGCTTCGTGTTCATATACATTACTTAGTTATCGTGAGAACACATCCTGGTAGTAATAATGACATAGTCACGGTGAATGATACAAAGATTTAAAATTTATTGGGATGTCGCCAGTGTGTCCCCCCCCCCCCCGCACTGAATTGAAGATTTCAGTGCGGGGATTCGCGTGGGACAAAAAAAATGCTTCCTGGTTATAATCGGGACACAGTCATGGTGAGTCATAGATATGGTTAAGATTCAAAGTGATGTGCGCTAGGGCGTGTGGGGTGTCAAATTGAAGGTCTCAATGTGGGAAATCACGTGAGACAACTAAAAATTTCTTCTGGTCATAATCATGACATATTCATGGTGAGTCATCGATTGGGTTAAAAATCAATTGATGCCGCCGCGAGGTATGGAGTATCAAATAGGAAGTCTTGATGAGGGGGATCACTTTATACAAATAAGTGATGCTTCCCCGTTATTCTCATGCGATAGTCATGGTAAGTAAATTAGGTTAAAGTTTAAAGAAATTCCCGCAGAGTGAATCGGGTATCAAAAAAAGGTTTCGATGAATAAAATCATGCGGGGCAGATAAAAAGGCCATCCCGCTTATCAGTGCTTGTTAGGATTAAACTGCGCAAATTTATCACAGATACTAGAACGGTAGCACAAAAGGAATTGTGGTGTCAAAGGGAAGGGTTTGTGGGAGCAAATTTACACAGGGCAATGACATTATCGTAAGATCATTATGTGCACTCACTTCATGAATAAAAATTCGGAGTTGTGTCGTAAGCTCATCGGGGCTGTACAAATATTGGTTTCCGTGAAGAGATTCGCAGTAGCTAAAGCGAACACATGCTACTCAGTAATGGCAAGTTCAGTTTTGAAGGACAGCCATAATGTATGCGCGAAGCTCCGAAGCGTGAAAATTCATTTAGTTTATTTCCACATTATCCTCATCATCGAACACGTTGAGGAACACTTCGTCTTCTTCTGGACAGACCATAATCATCGTTGGTTCCTGGACTGGTGTTAGGAGACGGCTGTGTCGTAGAATAAACGTCCTACTTCACCAAGTACCCAAGCCCCTTAAAATATTCAAAAACCCTCATCTGGTGCTTTAGACAGCTCAATCGTGATTGCGGCATTTCACCAGGCCATCTTTAAAACATAGCTTGGTCGACACCCTGCGGCTCGCAATGTATGGAAAAGCCCGCTTAGCCACCAAAACAACGCTGGTGAACAGCCACAGGGACAAGATGGAAATCGAAATCGGGAAAACGTTTTTTGATGTTGGAATGGGTCAACATCAGCAGTCAACCACTCGCACTGCACCCCGCTTCTATAAGTTGTATAGACTAGACTTTCGCCGGGTCGGCCATTTTCTAACAATCGAGGCACCACCTGACGGGCATTTTTTGGGGACTGCGAGGCCAGCACTTGACGTCGCAGTCCCACGCTGTTGCTCCGTTCCGGCCGTGGATATCAGACGTCCAGGCGGCATCGAAAATCTGTAAGTGCCCTTTATTCCGTATGTCAGCAGCGCCAAGTTCAAGAGGGCTTTATAGCGCTTTCCATTGGGCGAACAGGAGCACTTCTAACTGCACCCAAAGTGCTCGTCTTCCAGTGGTCGGGCAGGATCAGGGGCGTTGTGTTTCATTGGTCGAGGAGGAGCACTTTTTTGGCGCCGAGAGCAGCCGAGAGCAGTTCTCGGTGCTCCGTCGCCAGCGGCGGTCTAACAGGGAACGCCGAGAAAGTCACATGACCTCTTTTACGTCATTTCTGGTTTTATCCCCGGGTGGCGGAGGAAAAATGGCGGAATCCAGCAGCCGCGATAGTCGCTCAGTGCGTACGGCAGCAGCTAAGCGCAGCGGTCTGGACGATGCTGCTACTTTTAGATTATGAAAGCACCACAGATTCAAGCGCAAACTCATCATCGGACAGCAGCAGCAGCAGCGACGACGACGACGATTTGACATTGCATGAGTTTATGTTCGAGCACCTGTTCACCCCGCCGGAGCAGCGACCGAAGGTAGAGTAGTATCTGGAAAAGACGGCGGATGCTGTTATCGTTCGCAGCTATTTTTTGGGAGACACGATGGTGACCCTATCATGACATGAACATCCGCTCGGCTTCTTCATTCATCGCCATGCGGAAGGCAGACACAAAACCGCCGGCACGTATCTGGCAAAACTGGCGAGCAACAGCGTGCGGACAACACGAGCGTGCGAAATTCTCCGGCAAGCGTGAGCGGGAAAAGTTTAGTCACATGACTCTTGACATCACGCCCTCCCCCTCTTTTCACTGCTCCCGGAGCAGCGCGAATGTTTCATTCGAGGAACGAAAGTACACGTCCCCGTTACTCCCGTGTGCTGCTCTGGCTGCTCGCTCCACATGCTGCTGTTCTCCCAATGGAATTCGCCATTAAAGAGAACGCGCAAAGTGTCCGAGAGCTGTCAGAATTGCCCGTAAGTTCTGTCCCCAACTCGATAAGGCGGCGTGCCACCCCACACACGTTTTGTCCTGACGGGGCTTGCCAGTGAAGCTACGTTTAACCGTGCGCGCAGTAAGCCCGACTTTTCAACCAAATGGATGTTTATTTTCATAATTGGGGCAAGTTGCCGTCATTGCCTTTCCTTGGCAATGTGCAGGAGCCACTCGAACGGGCGTGATTACGCCATTGTTGGCTGCACCAGCAATCAGCGTTAGGGCGAAGGGCTCGTGTAACAAACGCGTGAAGTGCACCACGACAAAAGAAGTGTCTGCCTGTGCGGAATCTATTCGCTGCACAAATTTCCTGCGCCGCGATCTGAATAAGAAAGACTTCAACCCAAGCAAATTTGCCAGAATACGTACGGTCCTACGCTGCTTCCGGAAGAACTATTTATCCACCCTCATGTTCAATCCAATCGCACGTTTTTTTTTCTCTGTATATATGTGCTGTTCATCTCATCGACGGGAAGCCGACAAAAATCATCCGGACACCTATGCTGCAGCTCGGGTATGCGAAAAAGTTGAGCCGAGAGCGAAATAAAGCGTCGCGGTGGCGGGAGAATGCCAGGTCGTGTCCGGAAAAGGCTGTTTGGGGTTCCCACCCACCGCTGAAACGCTACATTTCGTCCAAGCAAGCAAACGGCCATCAAATATTGACATATCAATTAAGTTGGCCCTTGTTACGATCGGCGTATTGACATTACGACGCCCGTCTGCAATGCTATCGGGTTCAGTCACCCAACGCTTCCGTCGGCCCATTATCGCAAGTTTTCCTCTCCCCTACCCTCATCGATGGGGAGCGACCCGGCTTTGTATGCGATGACGCGGCGGAGCGGGACGCTTCTGCTGGACACAAGGCGCCTTCCGCGGCTTCCCGCCGGCGAGGCAGGGAGGCAGGGGGGGATTTACAAAGACGTGCAGCATTGCTTTTCCGGCGGCAATCGTCAGCGGGGGACTGCTTTGTTGTGGTCCGAGACGCTGCTATTCAACGAGTACTCCACGCCGGATTATCGACCGGGTCTGGGCGTCCTCCCGGCGCTTCAACCATTGCATCATCAGGAGTCAACTGAACATTAACCTGTGCAAAGTGCCATCTCTTTGTGAGTGTGTGGACGTCAGCTGAGGCGCCCCTGATTGGACCATACTGACGTCAGTCGAGGAAAGGGGGAAACGGGGCGGACCCAACCTGGGTATTTAATCTCGTGCGCGCAGGAGCGCAGAACCCTGTTCACTCAGTCAAACGCCATGTAGATATCTGTACATAAAGTTTCTTTCATCGCCCTACAAGCCCCAATGTTTGCCCCAACTCCGGATCAACGTACGCCACCACCGGTCACGCTACCAGATCCGCAACACTGGTTGGCAGCAAGTGGGATCGTCTCCACCACGGCGAGATCATCTGCACTGCGGACGGGATCGTCTCTATGAGGCATGGGTCGACTCCAAGCATCGGAACCGACTTCACGGAGGCCTGACTGCAAAGTTTGGTGAGTGCGAGGCCATTCTGTTTGAGGGATTACCAGGCTCTGCTTACAAAGTGTAGCGAGGGAGGTAAAGTGTATTACTCTTTTGACGCGAGGTTTCTTTGGTGCGTCGGGGTAAAGGATTTTTTTTGTGCGTATTACTCTTTTGATGCGAGGTTTCTTTGGTGCGTCGGGGTAAAGGATTTTTTTTGTGCGTATTACTCTTTTGATGCGAGGTTTCTTTGGTGCGTCGGGGTAAAGGATTTTTTTTGTGCGTATTACTCTTTTGATGCGAGGTTTCTTTGGTGCGTCGGGATAAAGGATTTTTTGCAGTAACAGTTGGCAGCACTCGATACAGACATGAACCTGAAGTCGCTACGAAAGCCGCAACTCGTAGAGTTGGCAAAAATGTTGCGGTTAAGCTTAGGCGATGAGAAAAGAAAGCCAGAAATCATCGAGGCTGTCGAAGCAGTGGGGGTAGACGACGATGAGCTCTGAGAGGGCCTGGAGCTTATGAAAGAACGGGAGCAAGATGAGAGAAAGCAAGCAGAAGCGGAAGCACAGCGTCGTGCAGATGAGCTAGAGATGAAGCGGCTCGAACTTGAAATACTGAAAGCCAGAAGCGGTAGTGGTGTTGGCGAGGCCTCTAGGGGGGTAGGAGTGAAGCTGTCGTTCAAAATGAAGGACCTCATGCAACCGTTTAAGGTGGGAGAGGACATGGGTTTATTTTTGGTAAATTTTGAACGCACATGCGAGAAAGTGGATTTCCCTAGAGACACTTGGCCTCAACGCCTACTGACTTTGTTGCCGTGTGAAGTCGCCGATGCGGTAGCCCGCTTGACTAGACAAGAGGCAGAAGATTACAGCAAAGTAAAAGCGTGTCTTCTAATAAAGTACAGGTTGTCAGCGGAGGCCTACAGGCAGCGGTTTCGGGAAGGTGAAAGAGGGAGAAATGAGTCAAACTCGAAGTTCGCGTATAAATTGATGGCGAATTTCGAGGAGTGGCTAAAGGAGGAGGGCGCGTTTGGCGGCCACGATAAAGTTGTACAACGCCTAGGTTTGGAGCAGTTCTACCGCCGGATCCCCGCAAGCATGCGTAGCTGGGTAATGGACAGATCAGATGTCACAACGGTTGCACGAGCCGGCGAGCTCGCTGACGAGTTCTTGTCGCGTCATGCTGGAGAAATAAGGGAGGGTCCGAAGCGGGAGTTCAAACCCAAATGGCAAAAAGACAGCGTTTCCAGAGATGCCGAGGGCGCTAGAGAGAAAGATTTGAAGCACCGTGACGATGACAAAGCGGAGACAAAAGACGACCAGGCGAAGCATCAGAAAAAGGTTTTCGAAAAGCGACAACCACTGACTTGCTTCAACTGTCGCCAGCCGGGACACGTGGCCGCCGGGTGTAGGAATCCCAGGGTAGCTTTTCTCTCGGCAGGTGAAGGCGATGTGAATATGAAGCTGCTGGAACCGTACATTCGGGAGATGACGGTGAACGGCAAATGCGGCCGGGTACTCCGAGATTCGGCGGCGACGATGGATGTAGTACATCCATCTTACGTGACCCCAGAGCAGTTCTCAGGCGAGTGCGCCTGGATTAAGCAGGCGGTTGAGGCAAACAGCGTGTGTCTTCCAATCGCGCGAATTTGTATCGAGGGCCCCTTCGGGATACTTGACACCGATGCCGCGGTGTTGCCTAGTTTGCCGCCCGAATATCCGTACCTGTTTTCCAACCGGCCTGAGGAATTGTTGCGGCAAAAGGGTTTGAACTTCGGGGTAGTTGTCCAAGCGCTGACCCGCTCAAAAGCTCGGGAGTTGGCGGTGATAGCCCCCAGTTCAAACGGGGTGGCACCCAGCGTAAAGGCGTAAAAGCACTCTAAGCGTAAAGGCGCCCCTGCCGGCCACGGTACTTGAGGTGACATCGCAAGGCTCTAAACTCGAGGAACAACCTAGAGACGAGGATGAATTTTCCGACTTCTTAGGTAAGGTGTTTGTCCCACCCACTTCCGAGAGTTTGCAAGAGCTGCGAGGAGTAAACAGATCTGCCCTGATAGCTGAACAAAAACGTGACGCAACACTTCAGAACATTAAGTTGGGCGGAAGCGAAGGAGTTGCAAAGAAAAATGTTCTTTATCAGGAAAGGGGTGGTATACTGTACCGTAGGTACAAGGATAGGAAGGGAGTGCAGTTTGATCAGTTGGTTGTGCCAGAGGCTTATCGCAAGAACCTCTTGCACCTGGCTCATGGCAGCGCGTGGTCCGGGCACTTAGGTGTAAAAAAACTAAGGACCGGCTACTACAGGAATACTACTGGCCAGGGTGCTTCCGCGACCCTGAGGAGTTTGTTCGAACGTGTGACACGTGCCAACGGCTGGGTAAGCCGGGCGATAAGGCGCGGGCTCCTATGAAACTTGTGCCCATAATCTCCGAGCCATTTAGACGCCTCGTTATTGACACGGTAGGCCGTCTTCCAGCAACCGATTCCGGCCATCGTCACATCCTGACCGTCCTTTGCCCCGCTACGAAGTTCCCTGAGGCAGTTCCGCTCAAAGAGCTGAGCTCGGCGGAAATTGTAAACGCGTTGCTGGCCATCTTCACGCGAGTGGGGTTCCCCGCCGAAATACACTGTGACCAAGGTACAGTGTTTACCAGCGCACTAACCATCACCTTTCTAGAGAAATGCGGGATCAAGTTGATTCACAGTTCGGTCTACCACCCACAATCTAATTCTGTGGAGAAACTTCATTCCGTGATGAAGCGCCTCCTACGGGCGTTGTGTTGGGAGAGAAAGACCGACTGGGATAGGTGCTTGCCTGCAACAATGTTCGCACTGAGGACAGTGCCTCACGAGGCGACGGGATTTGCTCCCGCCAAGCTAGTTTACGGCCGGTCGTTGCGATCACCGCTCCGCATTCTACGCGAGTCGTGGGAAGGCCGCGGTGAGGACCCCACGGTGGTCGAGTACGTTCTTGCCTTGCTTGATCGGTTACACCATTCTCAGGAGTTGGCCGAGGGCGCAATGGCTGAAGCCCAGCAAAAGGCTAAATGGTATTACGATCGCAATGCCAGGGCTCGCAAGTTTGAAGTTGGGGATGAAGTGATGCTGCTAAAGCCATGCCAGAAGAACAAACTCGAACTCCAATGGGAAGGCCCCGCACAAGTCATTCAAAATCTGTCGGACACAAATTATGTCGTGAGAATTTCAGGCAAGCGGAAACAGCAGCATGTGTACCACAGCAATTTGCTGAAGCCATACAGGCAGCGGGAAGCAATCGTAAGCATGGCTCTTAACTTCCCGGAGGAAATGCCACTCGATTTTCCCGAACTAGGGCCCGTGTCGAGCGAAGAGGACCCCTCCCGGGTCATCGAGGAAATGGTCGAGAAGGCAGACCTAGAGCCTAACCAGAAGTGTGACTTGAGACAACTTCTTCGGGAATTTGAGGACCGGTTTTCCAATAAACCAGGTAGAACCTCCTTCGTGGTTCACGATATAGAGCTGACCTCGGCCCAACCCGTTCGCTCAAAGCCTTACCGTGTGTCGCCGCGTCAGCAGAGCATCATGGAAGCAGAAATAAAGTGCATGATTGAGCTTGACGTAATCGAGGCATGCGAGAGCAATTATACTTCACCATTGATCTTGGTGGAAGTTCCCGGCAAGGACCCCCGACCTTGTATAGACTACCGGAAACTCAACCTAATCACCAGGGATCAAACGTACCCGATACCTCACATTGAGGAACGGATAGAGAGGGTGAGCGGGGCCCGGTTCATTTCAACCTTAGACTTAGTTAGAGGCTATTGGCAGGTGGCTTTGATGGAGCAGGCTAGCAGGTATGCCGCATTCATATCTCCTCTCGGAACGTTCCGACCGAAAGTCTTGAGCTTCGGGTTGAAGAATGCACCCTATTGTTTTTCTGGCCTCATGGACAAGTTGCTTAAGGGAATGGAGAGCTTTGCGCTACCCTATCTCGACGACGTAGCGATATTCTCTCGTTCGTGGGCTGAACACGTAGAACATCTTCGCGCCGTCCTTAATAGGCTGAGGGAAGCAGGCCTTACGGTCAAGGCTTCGAAGGGCAAATTAGTCCAGGCAGAGGTGACCTACCTAGGCCACGTGATTGGTCAGGGGCACCGACGGCCTTCCGAGGTCAAGGTAGCCGCGATTCGCGATTTTCCGCAGCCCCGTACTAAGACCGACATCCGCTACTTCTTGGGCGTAGCAGGCTACTACCAGCGATACACATGTACTCGGAGTTAGCCAGCCCCCTCACTGACGCCCTTCGGAAAACTGAGCCCCTTACGATAAAATGGGATGAGAAGAAGGAGCAGGCTTTCAATGATTTGAAAAAAGCGCTGACGAGCCAGCCGGTGCTTACAGCCCCTGACTACGACAAACCTTTCGTCATTCAGTGCGACGCTAGTGATCGAGGCATGGGGGTGGTATTGTGCCAGAAAGGGGAGACGGGTGACGACCACCCCGTGCTTTACGCCAGCCGTAAGCTGACAGTACGCGAGGAGGCATACAGCGCCTCTGAAAAGGAATGCGCGTGCCTCGTGTGGGCAGTTCAAAAGCTAGCTTGCTACATCGCCGGCTCGCATTTTTTTATTGAAACTGACCACTGTCCCCTCACATGGTTGCAGACAATGTCCGCTAAGAACGGCCGCCTCCTGCGCTGGAGCCTCGCTTTGCAGCAGTACTCATTTGAGGTCCGTTACAAAAAGGGGAAGCTCAATGGCAACGCTGACGGCCTAAGCCGCTGCCCTTAGTGTAGAGATGGCGTCGAGGAATATGGTTTCATATTTTTTTCCTGAACTATGTTTTTATTACCAATATTGAATTCTGCGGTTGGTGTCATTGTGAGTTCCTTTGTTGATGCTTTTTTCATACCAGATTTATTTTTATTCAGTTCATATTCTCATGTTGAGTGTTGCCACATTAGATGGGTTTTAGTCAGTATGTTTGTTTGAATTTAGAAGCAGCCTGGTGGTCTTTCAGGGAATCGTCCTTGCACCCGCTTGCTTTGTAGCTGTGTTTTTTGTGTTTCTCGGAACCTGCGAGGGCACGTGAGAGAGCCATGAAGCCCTTCGCGACAGGGAAAGCCAGGAGTGTTCCCGCAAGTGTCTGTGCCGTGATTCTGACCGTTTAGTCGTGTTAAGACAATGGGTTACCCTCTGGGAGGACTGATTGAGGTGTTTGTGTGCCGTCCCGAAGTCTCTACCTGGGACAAGACTCCCTCCTACACGGGCTGGAAACCAATGTCGTCGGGAGCTTCCCGCCGGCCGGAGATGCTGTTACGATCGGCGTATTGACATTACGCCGTCTGCAATGCTATCGGGTTCAGTCACCAACGCTTCCGTCGGCCCATTATCGCAAGTTTTCCTCTCCCCTACGCTCATCGATGGGGAGCGACCCGGCTTTGTATGCGATGACGCGGCGGAGAGGGACGCTTCTGCTGGACACAAGGCGCTTTCCGCGGCTTCGCGCCGGCGAGGCAGGGAGGTAGGGGGGATTTACAAAGACGTGCAGCATTGCTTTTCCGGCGGCAATCGTCAGCGGGGGACTGCTTTGTTGTGGTCCGAGACGCTGCTATTCAACGAGTACTCCACGCCGGATTATCGACCGGGTCCGGGCGTCCTCCCGGCGCTTCAACCATTGCATCATCAGGAGTCAACTGAACATTAACCTGTGCAAAGTGCCATCTCTTTGTGAGTGTGTGGACGTCAGCTGAGGCGCCCCTGATTGGACCATACTGACGTCAGTCGAGGAAAGGGGGAAACGGGGCGGACCCAACCTGGGTATTTAATCTCGTGCGCGCAGGAGCGCAGAACCCTGTTCACTCAGTCAAACGCCATGTAGATATCTGTACATAAAGTTTCTTTCATCGCCCTACAAGCCCCAATGTTTGCCCCAACTCCGGATCAACGTACGCCACCACCGGTCACGCTACCAGATCCGCAACACCCTGTTTGGCGGCAGGAAATAGTGTTGTCAGGCGGCAAATGTTTTACTTTTATGAGCATGTACGCCTACGACATGCATAGTTAAAGGCGTATTCCATGGCCTTGTTTAACAACCAACTCAGTATGAGGTATGGGAACACGCTCGCTCACCGACAGCAGCAAACCATGTTTGGAAATTTACACTATCGCACGCGCGATCTAAAGCCTTCGCTGAAAGCCTTCGCTGAAGGTGGCATGCCAACAACTAACGAGTGCAAATATATCTATCTTGCACTGAGTAAGACCTTTTTACTTAACTGGTCGTTATTCAGTGCCATAATTTCCAATAGTGGCATCCGATCCACCTTCATTCACCGAGACAATATTTTGATACCCTTCACGCCCTATTGCCTTCACTTTGAATTTTAACCGAATCTTTGACTAGCCATGACTATATCATGATGATAAGGAGTACGCATTTCTTTATTTATTCCACGCGATTCCCCTCATCCAGACCTTTATCTTGATACCCAAGAAGCCTTAATGGCGTAACTCTAAATTTTCACCCAATCTATGACTTATCACGACTATCTCATAACTATAACCAGAAAGCATTTTTATATTTGTCCCATGTGATTCCCCTCAACGAGACGCTTAATTTGATACCCCACACACCCTAACAGGATCATTTGGAATTTTATTCAGATCGGACTAACCATGACCCTCATGACTGTAAGCAGGGCTCATTATGTATATGCACCACGTGATTCCCCTAATTGAAACTTTAAATTTGATACCCCATTTGCTTTAGCGGCCCCACCTTGAATTTTAACCCAATCTATGATTCCCCATGACTATCTCATGATAACAACCACAAAGCCTTTTTTTTACTTGTCCATTTTTATTATTTATTTATTTATTTTTATTTGTTCGTTATGATCGCAAATTTCATACTCTACACGCCCAAGCGGGGACACTTCGAATTTTAAGCCAACATAAGACTCGCCATGACTATCTGATGACTATGACCAGGAAAGATTTTTGTATTCGTCCTACGTGATTTCTCTCACTGAGACCAATAATGTGATACTCAAGACATCCTAGTGGCATCAATTTGAATGTTAACCGAAAAAGTTAAACCAAAAACCATGACTATCACATGATATAGCCATACCCCCTTTTTTCCCCCTGTGATTTCCCTCATCGCAACCTTCAGTTTGATGGCCCGCACAATTTCAACCCAATTTATGACCTATTACGATTATGTCTTATGATAATAATCAGGAAGCATTTCTGCATTTGTCCGACGTGATTCCCCCATCGAGACCTCTAATTTCATACGCCACACGCCCTAGCGCTAAGAATTTGAATTTTAACCCTATCTATGACTAGCTATGACTAGGTCACAATATAACCATAACGCAATTTGTCCCACGTAATTTCTCTCATCTAGACCTTGAATATAATTCCCCACACGCCCTCGTGGCATCGTTTTGAATTTAAACCCAATCTATGACTTATTTTGTGTCTGATGACTATACACAGGAAACATTATTTAAAATTTACGTCTCGTGATTCCCTTAACCGGGGCCTTTAACTTAATACCTTACACGCCTTAGCGACATCTGTTTGAATTTTTACACAATCTATCTCATAATGCGGACATTATTTTGTCTAAACGGGTGTCGCTTAGTCAGTTCAGTTGAGAACTCATGTGAAACAGCGGAGGGGACAGCAAGAAAGCGCCGCCGTGTGCTTTCCCACCGCCCTCTCCCAGCTTCTTAGAGGATCCATCAGGAGAAAAAGGTGCGATAACCTTTTTTATAACCTCACCATTCGATTATTATTCACAGCCCAGCCACTAAATCAGACACCCCCCACCAAGCGATCATGCGCATCGCGAATGCTGCCATACCCGCAGCTAACCTGAATTGCGAGCCGAAAGCAGCACATGAAACCTAACCGCCATCCATATCTGCCTGCTAGGCTATTCATATGTACTCAGAACTCAAAATGTACTCAGTACTGAAAATGTAGTCAAACTCAAAATATATTTAAAACTCAAAATGTACTGAGAACTCAAAATATACTCAGTACTCAGAATGCACTCAAACTCAACATGTACTCAAACTCAAAATGTACTCAGTACTCAAATTCAAAATGTACTCAAACTCAAAATGTACTCAGTACTGAAAATGTACTCAAACTCAAAATATACTCAAAACTCAAAATGTACTCAAAATCAAAATGTACTCAGTACTGAAAACGTAGTAAAATGCACTCAAACTCAAAATGTCCTCAAAACTCAAAATGAACTCAGAACTGATTCGGTCTCAGGCGGGCTCAAACTCACTCAAGCTCAAACTCACCATGCCATACTAGCCTCGCACTCACTCAAACTCTAACTCACGGGTGAGTTTGAGTCCAAATGAGGCTGAGTGAGTGGACTCATGAGTGAGTCCTCCGACCTCTGGGTTTTTTGAGATTTTGTTTAAGCTGCTACTAAATAAATAAGTTTCGACCTAATGCAACCTAGCAACATTAATAATGTATCTTGTGTGACGTCCCCTAGCATACAACCAATTCCAAACCTTCCAGAGAAAAGGCAAAATCTCGTGGTGGGTTTCATGATACACATTGCACATAACATAGCAGTATTACGCTTGGGTATTTCAAAGTTATTGAATCTAAGCTAATTCAAAGGCCACTCCCTAAAGGCATTTCAACTGGAGAGAAAAGTTGGCCCACGGGTTGCAGGGGCCTCGTAGGTAGGCACTCACACTATCTCAGTAAGCGTGTTTGTGTAGCATAAAGTGCAGTAACAAATACGATTTCCATTTACACGAATTTCTTGGAAGCGTTGTCTAGTTCGAACTTCCATTCGCTAAAAAAGCAAATAGTTGTAAAGAACACCTCAACGGATCGCGAAGACAATCACCTGACGCAATCAGGGGAGGGGGGAGCTAGAGGCGTGGGAAACCTGTTAACATGGTGATGTAGAACGGGACAACAAGGAAAAGACTACACAGGACTAAATCTGTGTAGTCTTTTCCCACTTTTCCCACACACAAAAGAATATATAGAGAAACAGCATATGCTTAATACGGGGAAAAGCACCAGGAAAAAAATCAGGGGTAAACGCACTCAGGGGGCTCACCTGCATTCAACACAGTAAGCGAAATAGTAGGGGAAATAGGGTAGGAGAGAGAAAAGTGAAAATTACATATGTGAGGAAAGAGTAGAGAAGAGTAGTTCCACTGTGGTCGATTCCGTCGGACACAACACACCACGAATACTGTTGGCTAGCGTAACGCTGCGTCCGGGAGACGAGACACGTCCAAGGGAACGATAAAGCGCGGACACGAGCTTGCTGCGACGAGGAGCTAAGTATTCAGCGGTCCCGACCGCTTCGGAGTTCGCTGGATTGGTGTGCGGCCGACGGACGGGTACTGTGGGTGGGGGGTGCGGCAGCTCTGGCACTCGAACGCCCACACCAGCAGAGCGAAAGCCGTGTGACATCCAAATCTAGGGCGATGCACAACGGCGGCCCAAATGAAGTCCCTCCGAAGCACACGAGCACGAAAAACCACGTCCGCTCCACTCCTAAGCGACCACTGAACTTCCGTGACGCATACGCAAAACCTACCTCTCCTACCGTACGAAATACCCCCTATTCTACGCCCTATCCTTCTGCGTTGCGGAGAATTCAACACTGCATTTAACGCTTTAGCATGCATCAAAAGTTCGCTCCCTACCACATGGAAAAACTTCCCACAACTTGTCTAAACAGCAAAGTTGTCACGGCGCATTCATTGCAACGGTGGCTGCCCAGATGGAATTCGTTGGTTGCTAGGTGAATACCCACTACTGCCGCCAAGTCTAGTAGGCAAAAAGACAGCGGGAACACTGTGAGGGTGGCATCATGGCTGCGCTCAGGCTTAGCACGGTTTCAATGGATGGGCTGAAGGGGCAGCTTTTCCTCTAGAGTCGGAGAATTTACTCTATGGTTGCAGCCGATCGGACAGCAATGGCCTCAATGACGCCGTTTAGGCCATGACAGGGGTGCATAATGGTGCATAATGAGGAGAACTGAAGAGAGCGCGGGTGGTTTTTCCGCGTCTTTCACAGCGATTTGCGCGCTCACCGTTTCACGTGCACGTCTAATATTTGGCTCCGGTATTTCTGGTAGTGTAGCCTAAGCGTCGCGCAGGTTTACTTGCACTGCTGAAAGAGTGTTGCAGGGTCCCTTTAAGTTGTTGTTCTCTGTGTTCTGTTGTTATGGAGCAATCTATTAATAGTGGTCAAAGCTGTTTGCGGGCAGGTTACATTTAAATTTGACGACTGACTTCATTTCACTCTATGCAGCGCATGGCGGTGCAATAGCCGAGTCCGGGTATTCATGAGTACCTGAAACATCGGTCGGGGTGTGTAGTTGTTGATATTTCCCTTTGATTTAGACACTTTGTTTAGCTGGCGGTGCTCGTCCTCTTCAGTGAACACACATACAGTTGCAGCCACATTAATGGGAGCTCGTCGTGTAGCCTGCGACGCAGGCACAGCACTCGGTATGAGCTAACAATTTTCTGCCTTTGTGGACCGTCCTTTTCCGCAATACACTTCTCCTGTGCAGCTATTCTTCCTCAAAGTGAGTATTTAGCGTTGACCGATTTCTTTCGCATTCAGGAGAAAACATCCTGGACGGTCATTAAACAAAAAGCCTGTTAACCTTCTCTTCTATGCCCCATTGTTTAAAGACGAGCTCATCAGGTGGGTACATATTTCTTTCACAGCGCACGAAAATTTGAACTGCTGAGCATTTAAGGGGCCCGGCTCGCCTTTGTGACTCGTCCGCTGTCACGCCATCTACCCACCTCAGTCACGCGGCGTCACGCGCCCAAACAGAGGCTTCGAAGAGATACCCGCTTGTCCCTCGATTCAGCCTTGGCGCCAAAAGTCAAGAGGATACTTGACCAGGACCTATATGTAGCCGGCACTGTTAAAAACTCCTCCAGCTGTCGGTGGTTCTCATACATATTTCCAATATGTAACGAGAAAAAAATCTCAAGGTAGATTATAGGCATAATACATGTAGTAAACCTGCAGTCGCCGTTAGGAATATTTATTGGATTTATTTTTACAATAATAACAGAGAAAAACTGGCCGCCGAAGAATACCTACACGTTGAAAATGGCGCACAAAGGCTCCAGCACGTCCGCGATCAAAGCAAGCACAAAAAGAACACAACTCCTTCTCGTGGTGTTCCAGGCATGTGGTGAAAACGTTTTATCGAGCTGGAACGGAGTTAGTTGAACCGTTCCTTTATTGCGGGGTGCGTCCTCAGTCCAGGAGGCCCTGGGCACGTGCGGCCTGTTGCGCCCGAGATATAACCTCTAGCTGGTCACCCAGGTCGCCACTAGCCAGCTGGCCCTCCCTCGGCTCAGGGGTTTGGTTGGGAAGGGGGTGGGGGGTAGAGTTGGGGTAAGGTGGCACTCACCCACCATGTGGTATAGGGTGCATGCGGATGTGCAGTGTTTGCATTTTTAGAGGACTCTGCAGGATAAATAGCATCAAGGCGTGTGCCATGAGGAAAGATGTTGGTTTGGAGCCGCCGTAAGATGCACTCGTCGGTTTTGGGAAGGTTCGGATGGGGTGGAGAGAAGTGCTGGCGTTGTCGGCGTAAATCGTCTAGGATGTCAGCATAGCGGAGGGGTATGGGCGGAGAAGTTGCGTGGTCCGCTTCCGAGGGTTCCCGGGGTATGAGCGTGCGGGCAGAGGCGTGGGTTGCCTTATTATCAGTGAGAGCCGTATGACCCGGTGTCAACACGATGTGGATATCGGGGATTGGCGTTGATCGTTGGGCGAGAATGCGAAGGGCAATGGCCGAGATTCGTCCAGCTTGGTAGAAGCGGCAAGCGATCTTGTAGGCTGTCAGGATTGCCATGTACTCTAGATCGGTGTGGGCGGCCAAGGCGATTGCAATTTCATCGGCTGCTTTGATGTTGATAGGAGTGGTAGCTGAGTTAACAAGGCATCCCATAGAGTCGACGACGGCCGACATGTGGGCTGAGTGAGAGGAGTATGAAGAGACATTCACGTATCGAGTGTCGTCCCCAGATCCGTACTTGACGTAGAAGCGGATAGCCGAGACGAATTAATATGGATTGAACGGTGGTTGTTAGGAGGAGGTGTTCTTTTTGGCTGGTGAGGTGCGCCTTGATGAGCTCCTCAAGGGTGTTGTGGACCCCAAATTGTTTGAAATGGATTGTTGACGTGGTGATAGGTAGCCCAAATGCCATTTTGTAACTTCTCAGTACGAGGGCGTTTAATGCATTGCTTTCCGCAGGTTTTAGTGTGCGATATGGCGTGCCGTATGTTATCCAACTTCTTAGGAGAGCCTGTACAAGACGTACATTGTCGCGTTCCTTAAGGCCTCGACAGCGGTGAGTGATTCGGCGAATGAGGCCGACTAGTTGCATGACGGTGGTCTGCGGGTAGGTGAGAGCTGTGTGGCCAACCCCGTCTTGTTGTATTTGAAGTCCCAGCACCCCAAGAACGGTCAACTTAGGAACGGGTTTATTCTGTATGTTGAGTGAGGGCTAAAACGGTGGAGACGTTCGTCTGCCACGAGAGCGGGCGCGGAGAACGAGTAGACACAATTTTTCCGGGGCGCAAGTAAGGCCGCAGGTTGACAATTACGTGAGAGTGGCATCGTTAGCTTGTTGGAGTAAGTCTTCCTGGTCGCCCATTGATCCACCGGTAGTACAGATGGTGAGGTAGTGCGCGCAGAGTGCGTAGTGAATGTGAGAGAGTCAAGAACTGCTGATAACCCGAGAAGTTCAACGTTGAAGATGAGTGGGGATATTACTGGACCTTGTGGCGTGCCTTTGTGTGTTGGGTGGAAAGCAGAGCTCTGGAGGTCGCCGATCCGACCGTATCTGTCCGGCAATTTAAAAATTGGCTTACGTAGTTATAGGTGTGGAGGCAGCAATTGGTGCTTTGAAAGTTCTTTAAGATGGCAGCATGGGAGATTTTACCGAATGCTCATTTGACGTCTAGAGCCAGGATTGCTCGTGGGGTGGATGTGCTGAGATGGTCTAGAACCTCTTCTTTGATTTGGAGCAGGACGTCTTGCGTTGAAAGGTGAGCTCGAAAACCAATCATCGTATGGGGGACTAGATTGTTGTCTTCAAGATAGGCTGTAAGGCGAGTATGAATGAGGTGTTTGTAAAGCTTGCCTAGACATGATGTCAGAGAGATCGCGCGGAGAATAATGGAGAGCGGTTTGTGAGGTCTTGGGACAAGTGTTATATCGGCATGTCACCACTGAGCTGGAACAGTGCCTTGCGTCCATTGGGAGTAAAAAAGTCCAGTAGTGCTTGGAGAGAGTCGTTGTCAAGGTTACACAGGCTTTTGTTATTGATGCGGTCATGGCCGCGAATAGTGTTGCAGGTGAGCTTGGCCAGCACGTCTTGAAGTTCTTGAATTCGAAAAGGGGCATTGATGGTGGGATTTGGAGCCCCTGAGTAGTCTGGATGATCTGTTGTACCAGAAGGGGAGGCCCAAATGGGGTGGTTTCGATATCAGACAGTACCTGGACTTGGGATCCGGGGTAGTTCTGATCAAACGTTTGAGGTGATGCGCCGTAGTTGATTTGGAGGGTTTGTCCTCGAGAAGCGATCGCAGTATGTGTCATGTCCTTTTAGTTCCAAGAGTTGCTTGCAAGCTGTTCCAAAAGTAGCCCAGTTTTGCTGATGTTGCGTGAGGGCGCATTCGGCTGCCTCTTGGGTGATCGCATTATTCGTGCGGCGAAGTTTCATGTTGTGGGCATTATCCTATCCTTACTTAATCCTTGTCATTAAGGAATAATAGAATAGAATAATAGAATAACGCGCCACCGTTATTCTCACTGCTCTCGCGCAGCACCGAACTGCCCTGCCGAGAGACTCTGCCCACAACGGGTTCGAGAGCGAGCCACGACTCTCGCCGCGAGTGTACGTTGCCAGTCACTTCACATGGAAGCGATACATTTTATAGTACAGGGGTTCATTACGCGGGCAACCACGATACAAACACTACACTGTACTACGCACCTAGCCCCTGGGGCATACAGCCGTCAGCGTGTGCCCAGCCCGTAGTCGGGCAGCAGTTAGCGTCCGCCGGCGTTGGCCGGCCGCAACGCTCGCTGACATATGGGAAGGGGGCTCTCTGTGGCCGCTACACATTTCAAGCCGCTGGGCTCGACAGGGCGGCATCGGCGCTCGTCCGCTTACCTTAGGCGGCGCAAGCCGTCACATCGCGGACGTGGGGGCAACCCACCAAGAAGTGGAATATGCCCGCGGAGACTCGCCGGGCATCCTAGATAAACGCACTGACGCAAATCGAGGCATGGGCTAATCGACACGGTGGGTGCCGTGACCCACGGAAGTGGGAAACAACGGCCAATGCAAGAAACGGCCAGAAGTGGCCGAAGGGCATTTACGTACCGTGCGATCGCTGCGCGTGTCAAGGGCGGTCTCCCCGGGGAGTCTCCTGCGCGCATCCCCCGTCGCCTCGTAGGGAGAGGAGGGAAGCGCGCCAGGATCGCCCTCGCCCCGCCAAGGAGGAGGACGTCGCTAGCGCCTCCTCGCCCCGATTTGAGGGGCTTGGCTCCCACATCCCCCTCTCCTTAAATGCCCCCCTGACGGTCGGAAAGCCGGCCATCAGGTACTCATCCAAAAAGAACAATCCTAATGTAAGTAAAACAAAGCTAGTGCCCACCAGCATCTACTACAGCCCTTAAACAAACACTGCATTCACAACGCACGCTACACATACTTAAGATATACATACACACTATGAACAAGGTGTGAAACAAGAAATGTACACTATAAACAATGCTCTACTCACTTGGTGAGGGAACTAATGTTACGCTATACAGAGGAGGTCAACTAAGGTTGCACTACGTACACTATACTACACGAACACAGCTGTTACTTATATTACACAACCTACGGTTAATTATAATGCACTAAGAACACTTAATTACATTACATACGTACACTTCATTACATTGCACTAGATACACATGTGTCGAAAGATACACAGAGGTGGAAATATTGCACTAAGTCCGCAAAGGGTTGCAGTGGTCATCACGGGGCTACGCATTGTTCGGCAGTACGGGGCACAAAGGGGCGAAAAGATCCTCCCGCTGTCAGCGTTCGTTGTCGTCACTTTGGGGTGCCACACTTAGCATCGAGTCTGTCAACGCAGAGTTCTCGAGGCGCGCAGGTAATGGGCGGACACGGAGGAGCGATTCCACCGTTGCTTCGAGCCACGTCGCTCCGCAGAGGGGTGGAGGGGGAGGAAGCAGCGCGTGAGCCGATGACCCACCAGGAAGGCACCTCAGCACGTGCACCGGCTGGAGGCCAGGAGTCGGGATCGGCGCTGATGAACGGGGCAGCAGCCAGAGAGAGGAGCGGCCCGAGCTTCAGCCCCACGCAAGGAAGGAGGGTGGGTAGGCTGAGTCGAAGGCAGCCCAAGGTCAGCTCGGCCATTCAAGGCGCCAGCATTCCTGGAGACGAAGGGCACCTCTGCGCTCGGTTGTCGGCGTCCCTGGCCGCAGCGAGCCAGCCGAAGAGGCCGCGATGCCGGCACACACCACAAAACATGGCGCGCTCTCCACAGACACGCACCACCAGCGGGGTGTACTGTTCGGGCGAATGAAGCTGGCACACACACGCACGCACTCACACACGCCAGTCTGCGGTGTTGCACGCGAGGATGGAACGCGGGGGCGGAAACAACCACCGGGGGCACACTCGTCCCCCTCTGCCGCCGCGCACACACGTCACATTCATCAAGGCGGCAGAAGCACAAGACTAGCCGCGGCGAACGGACGAGGCCTCCGACGAAAGTTCGCTCACAGCAGACGCTGACGAAAGCGCGCGCGCGCGTACACACACCCCACAGCTTGGGCCGAGAACACGCAACAAAACAACAGCATACGCAGTCCCCCGCGCGTCAGGCCCGCGAAAATCGTCCTAACGGCCGAGAAGACGCGGAGAACAAACCGATGGGCAGTAACTCACTCACTCCACACATAAAATGAACACACACACACAACAACAGATGATATAACGAAAGCTACCGCCAACCCCTGCAAAACGGCGCTCCCGATCTCCCCTCCCTCGTCGGCGGCGACAAGAAACCAGGAGCCGAGGGAAAACGGAGTACAGATGCCCAAGCAAGCGGGCCATCACCCTCTCTAACCCAACGTTACTGCTCTAACCCGCCTCTCTCTGCCGCGGAGAAGCCCAAAACAAAATACAAACTAAACCACCCTCGGAATTTCCAAGAACCGAAGGAGGGGACAGAGAGGGCCTAGCAACCGCCCGGAGTTCCCCCCTCCACGGCGAAGGCGAAAACCATTGCGCTTTTTTTTTCTTTTTTCGTCTCCTCAACACTGTCAAAACTAAGGCTCTTTTACACTTCTCTATACAGGACGCTTGGGACTAGACAAAGAAATGCACAATTCTTATCACAACCATACGAGCACTACCATGGAAAGCTGCAAGCATGTACACACAACGCAAACACTAACAATACAAAGCAAAGAATTCACAATAAGAAACATGCTTTCGTTCACTTACATAACGGGCTGGAGAAAGGGTCAACGGGCTCACCAGGAACCGCCTCGGGAGGATAGTTGACAGGCTGGTGTGCGCGTGCGGGGTCATCAATCGGCTATAACCGTCATCCGACCAGGCGACTCCACAAAGGTGATGTCGGCAGAAACGGTACAATGTGTCCGCCAAAAACAGTCGGACATCCCGAAGGTGCTCGGGCCACGCCGCGGATAAGCCGGGCGCGGTATTGCGACGTGCTCTAGGAATAATCCAGGTGCACAATTTCCACACTATGCTGGCGGCACATGACTACGGTCATCACAGGCCAGGTGTCTCCCAACAATGGAAAACCCAATTAAATAACTAAAACGTCCCACTTCACACCTGCCAGTGACACTGCGGCTGATCATTTACAAGATCTTCGAGCCTACCAGACTGTATGGCCAAGGTGAGCTAAGACAATGACGCAACAATACGCACATCTGACTTTTCGGGACTTCCGCCTTTAACCGTTCATACTCATTAACGGTGGCGTGCATTACACCACGAGCCCCCACTCGGCCTGGCAATACACTCATCCCCGGAACCACCAGCAATACAAGCTGGTCCTTGTCCCCAGCGCCCGTTGCAAAGCAAGTCAACGTCACGGCGCTCCGCCTACCAAAGGCGGCCGAGAAACTGCTCGGAAAAAGGAATCGTTCCGCCAAAACCGTGGCTAGCTCTTCGGGGTGAATACCTACGATACATGGCATCCCACAAAGGAAACCGGTCGCATTAATCCCTATAGAT
The DNA here is from genome assembly GCF_048455015.1 of Haemaphysalis longicornis. Taxonomy (NCBI): domain Eukaryota; kingdom Metazoa; phylum Arthropoda; class Arachnida; order Ixodida; family Ixodidae; genus Haemaphysalis; species Haemaphysalis longicornis. The sequence goes on from NW_027526335.1 coordinate 180,621,878, forward strand.
ACGAGATCGAGCACTAGCTTGAATACTCTGAGCTGTGAAATGAGGTTACTCAAATTCTAGCATCTTCTTTAGCACCCGAGCGTGGGTTGCGTCAAAATCAACCTTAAAGTCGAACCCAGCTCATAAGCCCTATGTTCTCATGCTCGAAGCGAGGAAGCCCTCGCGCTCTCGAGCTCCGCCGGCATCCACAAAACGAGGAGCCGGTCCGGCCGGCGGCCCGAATGCGGGCTCTTACCGGAACGTACACTGCACGCAACTAGCGTGCCTGGCGCGGCCAGCCGATTGCACAAGCAAAGCTCGCTACGGTATGGCAGCAAATGAGCAATCAAACGCTGCCCCACGTTGGGCGCCAGAAATGTGGCCTCACTTCTGTGATGCAGTGCAGCCTGCCAAGGTGCCAACCATGGGTTCGAGCGCGCCAAGCCGTAAACGGCCGCGGCGGCCCTCGCCACGCGTGCGCAGTCACTCCGTGGAGACGAAGTAGCTCCTAAAAACGTGGTTTTATTCCGGGTAATCCATGGTACAGCAACCAGCCCTGGTATTACACTCCTAGCCCTGGGGCAGAGAGGGGGGAACCCGCCGACCGTACGCTTCAAGCCACAGAGCCCGACGCGCAGGGGGGGGGGTAATCGGCAGCTGTTGTTCCAGTGGCGTAAGCCACCGAAACGCTGCGGGTGATGGGGCCGGCTATGACCGGAACCGACCGCCAGACTGACTGAGAAATCCAACTCCCGGTACGTTCGCCGACCTCACGGAAGTGAGAAAACGGCGGTCGCTCAGGCCGAAGCGAGGCGAGCAGCGTGCAAGCACGAAGTACCTGTCGGAGTCGGCACCCAGCCAATCTCTGCTGGGTCCGACCGAAGCGCGCGCCCGCCGCCGCGAGCCCTTCGGCGGGGCCACTACGTCACGCCCCACGTGGCCCACGGACCGGCGCGCATTGGTCAGCCCGTACCCCCTTGCAGGGAGAGGGCGCGAGGGGCTATCCTCGCCCCTCTGGGAGAGGGGATCGCGGGCTAGAGTGCTCGCGTAATTGGGAGTAGCCCCAATTAAGATCCCCACATCCCCCCCTCCTTAAATGCCCTCGCCGACCTGGAAGCAGGCCGACTACTACCAACAAAAAAACAATCTTCGTGCAAGTAACAAGGGTAGTGCCCATCAGCCTCTCCTCCAGCCCTCAACAATACCCTACATGCATTTATCTTACCTAAGCTACAACTACTATTACACACCTTGAGACCGTATTAAAAAAACAACACTATACACAAGAACGTTACAAAAGAGACTAAAAGATGTAGAACTGCAAAATACGACATGAATAATACAAACTACCACAAACAAAAAAACTAAACCATGTCAAACCGACAAAAGAAGGCTACATGCACAATTCGCTGCACAAAAATAACTAACAAGTCAAAACTGCGAAATACTACAGGGGAAATAAACACTACAAGGAAGGCAAACTACACAAGTTTGAGTATCCAGAACATTAATTTTACAGGTGGAACTTTAATCCTGTCTGCAAAACTCATTCCTATCTACACACGCACACACACACACTCACACCCACGCACACACACACACAACGTGGCGCACATTTGCAACGAGGAAAAATGAATGAAATAACCGCCACTCGATAACGTTAACCAAATGGGGACGGAGATTAGTTATGTCAACCAAGTCCGCTAATTAAACAAGACACAAATTACGCTTCTATATGACACACGGCCGGAGAGCGTCTCTTTCACGGGGTTCCCGGATTGTTCGGCGCTCGGGGAGCGAATAGGGGCGAAAAGTTCTGGTTCGGCAAGCGTGCTTGGCCGTTTCTTTGGGAAGCAATGCCTGCTCACGCAAGAGCGTCGCAAAACGCGTCGATGCCACTGAAGGGCTGACGAAGAAGTTGGAAAAGGGGGCGGTAATGCCGGAACGGGCTCGCCACTGCGTCGAGCAGACTTCGCGGACGGGCAGAAGAGCGGGAGTCGATGAGCCATTGGAAGTCGCCGCAGCGCGGGCACCTGCTGGAGGCCAGGGGTCCGGAATAGGCCCCTGATGGATGGGGCGCCAGCCAGGTGAGCAGGGCACGAGCTTCATCCCGTCGCCAGGTCGCAGGATCATGATGGCGTTGACCCGGGAAGCAGGGCTTGCGGAGCATTCATGAGGGCCCCGGCAAGGGTGGTGACGAGCGGGCATGCTGGACGCTCAGCGCCCGCGAGGCAGCAGCCAGACGACTGCCGATGACGCTATGAGCGGAAACGCCCACAGGACCCGAATGCCAGGCTCCGATGATGAAACACCGACCATCAGCGGGATGCACTGCTGGATCCGTTGTAGCTGGCCCGCACGCGCACACACGCGGTTTCGCACAGCGACACGGTGCACGGGAACAGGCACGCACTTCCTAAAGCACAAATCGTCCTCCGACCGCCTGCGTGCTCACACACAGCACACTCGTCGGCCCCGCACGCACGACAAAAAAAAGAAAAAGACAGGAGCAGTCCCCTGCGCATCTCTCCGGCAGAAAGTCCTCACCCGCGTGTAGCACCGCGAAGGACGCAACCGTAACTCACTTATTCCACGCACAAAATAAACACATTCACACAAAAACTACTGGGACCCCAGATACACGGCCGGCAAGCAGAAAACGCCGCCAAACGGTCCACGCCACGGCTCCCCACGCTCCCTCTCGTTCCAACCATCCAAGGAAGCCACCGTCGAGCGTCAGCAGCCGGGGGAAACCAACCCAAAACAACAAGAAGAATACACCACCCCTCGGAGCTTCCGAGAAAAAAAATTCCCCGCATTTCCCCGAGGGGAAGAATGTGAAATTGCGAATGCACGAGTTGAATTTGCGTGGTTCGGTAATGTTCGCGAAAGAGAGATCACACACACACACACAACTACAAAGAAAGAAAGATGCATTTATTCACAGACACCTATTTGTGTTGTCGTTGTACTTGATTGCTAGAGCGGATCTTAGCTTTCAAATTTCGTGTCAGTACTCCTTTAAGCAGGTGCATTAGCCCTTCTCACGCCCGATTCTTGCCCAATCCCCCACGTGGGTATGTGCCATGTCAGCGGCCAGGCAGCGCGCGCCCATCTCCCCCGTTGCCAAGGAAGACGAGGAGATTCCTGGCCAATCCCCCACGTGGGTATGTGCCATGTCAGCGGCCAGGCAGCGCGCGCCCATCTCCCACCGTTGCCAAGGAAGACGAGGAGCGCGCGCACCCGCAGATGTTGCTATGCGGACGGCGGCGGACGCTTCAGGCTCGCTTAAGAAGTGCATTCGCACTTAAAAGAAGGGCGGCTTTGCCGGGCTCAGCGGGGACCCCAAAGAGCAAAGTTTTTGCCTCTCGAAAACGGGGGCCGAGAAAATGCGAGGAAACGCGTTCTTTTGCACACAGTTTAAAATGAACCACACTATTATACTTCCCACCGAATGCGGTTGGCTAAACAGCAAAAATAAGGCTTTTTTTTACGCAACTGTATACATATCATAAACAAACCACTAGTTTCTCAACGCCATGCGACACACACTACAATTAAAAAGAACATGCACACTTTGCCTAAACACGACAAAATACATTACACTAAGAGAAACATGCACTTTTTTACACTCACGTGTCGGGGCTGGAGGCATGATCACTGGCTCACCCGGGAATGCCACGGAGAAAAGCTCATTATGAGAAGGCTGATGTGCGCGTGTAGGGCTTTCAACCGGGAAAAGCCCGGTATTAAGCCGGCCGACTTCCCAACTGTGGGCGTCGGCGGAGGGCATACCGATGCGGGGGCCGGAAGCGACCCGACACACCGGGTGTGCTCGTTTGCCCTGGCGCGAGGTCGTCAGACCCCGGCTTCAACTCTGCCGGCCTACAATGGTATGCTTTCAGGTCGGCAATGTGAACGCGGCCACTGGATTTTCCTGTTCGGGGATCTTTAAGCTCGTACACAAGCGGTGAGAGTCGCCTCTCAACTTGGTAGGGCCCAACCCACTTAGGAGCCAATGCAGCGGAAAACCCCTTGCTGGCATCGCTAAGAGCGTGGCTGCGTTTGAGCACAAAGTCACCTGCCTGATAGCAAATGTTACAGTTACTCTTGTCGTACTGAGCCTTTTGTTGGGCTCGAGCTACGCCGAGGCTCTTCCGCGCCTTGTCGAAGGCCAGATTGAGCCGGGCGCAGAGTTGGGACGCGTACGAGGAACAATCCCGGTGCGCGCTCTCGTCCGAGTCTTGGCTTTGCGTGACAATGGTCAGGGGGTTGGCCAAGTGTCTCCCAAAAGTGAGGAATACGGGCGAGAATCCCGTTGAACGGCTCTCCGCTGTCCGAACAGCGAACGCAAGCTCGTTCAGGTGGTCGGCCCAGTCCTTTTGGCTCGTGGCAAAAGCCCTGAGCATTGTCTTCACACTCCTATTGAAGCGTTCTGTCAAATTGGACTGGGGGTGGTAGGGCGACGTGGGACGATGCTCGATCCGCAAGGATGAGCATGTTTCACGGAAAAGTCGGGCAGTAAAATAGGAGGCATTGTCCGTGATGAGGCGCTCCTGGAAGCCGAAGCGAGTGAATACCTCCATTAACTTGTCCAGCACAGCCCGGGATGTTACCTTACGCAGTGGAAACAATTCCACCCATTTCGTAAAGTGGTCCACCACTACCAACAGGTGCTGATAGCCGTGCTTGCTCCTGGGGAAAGGCCCCATAAGGTCGCAGGCGGCTATTTGCCACGGCCTCTGGCTGTCAATCGGTTTCATCAGCCCTGGCGGGCGCCCACCGCGCGATTTGACAGACTGACAGGCATGACACGACCGGCAATAGCGGAAAATGTCCCGCCTCATGCCGGGCCAGGTGACAGTGCGACTGATCTTCGAAAAGACCTTCGAGCCGCTCAGGTGTCCGGCCAGTGGCTCGTCGTGAGCGTACCACAATAGCGCGCACCTCAAACGTTTCGGGATCACCACCTTGAACGGGTCGATACACTCGTCGTCAGGGGCGACGTATTTCAGCACGAGCTCGTCGTTGTCCAGCAGGTACGTATCTTCGGGACTACCAGCAATGCAAGCTGGCTCCGGTCCCTCTGCGCCCGTTGCAAAACCAGCAACGTCACGGCGCTCCGCCTCTCGTAGGCGTCCGAGAATGTCTCGGCAAAAAGGATAGTCTCGCTGAGCCTGAATTAGCTCTTCCCGGCTGAATATAATCCCGAAAGGAGACCAGGCACGGACCTGAATCTCCGGCGTCGTGGCCTGGGGCCGCCCGAATTCGGGGGGCCGTTTTGGCTCACGAGCGTTGCTGGCGCTCCCTCGAGAGGGTCCAGCTTCTGTACACAGCGCAACAGCAGCGCGTTCTCCTTTGTCGGCGCGGGGCATGACACAGACGGTTTTCTCCTTCGGCGCTCGAGATGCGCTGGCCTCAACAACAGAGGACCCAACCACGCTTGCTACGGGTGGTGACAATGCACCAGCTGTGTTCTCCCGTACCGCTGTGCACGGCTTTCCGACTGCGGGCTCCGCCGCAACCGCCTCCTCGCCTGCGTTGGCGGGCGAAACATTCCTCTCGGCGCTGGCCGGGAGCGAAAGCGGGGCGCGTGAAAGCGCGTCGGCGACCACATTGCTGCTTCCCTTCCGATACTGCACGGAAAAATCGTAGTGCTGTATGAGCAGAGCCAAGCGTGCCAATCGCCCGTAGGGTTCTCGGAGCCGCATCAGCCAAGTGAGCGCGCTGTGGTCCGTTTGCACGACGAATTTCGTCCCGTCCAGATAGACGTCGAATTTCCGCAGCGCAAACACGATAGCGAGGCACTCCCGCTCCGTCACTGAGTAATTCTTCTCAGCGGGGAGAAGGGATCGGCTGGCAAAAGCCAGGGGTGCAGCACGCCATCGTATTCCTGAAGGAGGACAGCCCCCAATCCAAGGTCGCTTGCGTCCGTTTGTACGACAAACTCCCTGTTCAGGTCGGGCAACCTGAGCTGCGCTGTCTGGGAAATTGCACGGGGCAGGCTGCGAAACGCACCTTCTTGCTCAGGGCCCCAATGCCACTCGACAGATTTCCCCAACAGCCGCGTCAGGGGATCCTGGAGTTTAGCGCAGGACGGAATGAATGACCGATAAAAATTGGCCATTCCCAGAAAGCGGCGCAGGCCGCGTACTTCTGTGGACGCAGGGAAGCCCAGGATAGCCTGGAGTTTCTCCGCGTTTGGCTCGATGCAGCCACCGCCCAGCGTGAACCCAAGAAGCTGCACTTGAGTTCGCGCTATCTGCGCTTTCGCCGGATTCAATGTCATGCCCGCTGCCTTGAGCCTACCGAGCACATCTTCCAAGTGACTAGCGTGCTCTTCCAGTGAACGCGAGTATATTACAATGTCGTCAAGGTAGCACATTGCATGTGACCACCTTGACTCCCCAAGAACCCGGTCCATCAGCCTCTGAAATGTTGCAGGGGCGTTACACAGCCCAAATGGCATACGTGTAAACTCAAACAAACCCCGGTGGCAGGTGAACGCTGTCTTAGCCTGATCCGCCGAATTCATCTCCACCTGCAAGTAACCCTTTGAGGCATCCAGAATGGTGAAATGCCTAGCTGACCCCAGGTTCCCCACTATCGACTCGATCGTTGGCAGCGGGTAGGCATCCTTCCGGGTGAGGGCATTCAGCCTACGGTAGTCAACGCACAAGCGAAAACTGCCGTCTTTCTTCTCTACCGGGACTACAGGAGACGCCCACGGGCTGTCGGAGCGCCTCACCACATTTGTCGCGAGTAACTCGTCCAGCGCGCCGTCAATAGCCCGCCGCTTAGCGAGGCTAGTCGGCCTGGGGTAGCACTTCAAAGGAAGCGCATCTCCTGTCTCGATACTGTGTCGCACGAGATCAGTGCAACCCGGCAGATCCGTGAAAAGCTCCGCAAACCAGAATAAAATGTCCGAGATGTGGGCCTTCTCCTTCCGATCCCAACCAGCCACATCGGCGATCAAGGGATGGATCGCGTCATCGCGCGCGGGCTTGTTCTTCAACCGAGAAGCGGCCGAACAACTTTGCTCCGCCCCGGGGTATTCCCCGGTGCGCAGCAATCCGCACGGCGGCGACGCTTCTCCCGCACAAGCGAGAGCCGGCGAAGGCGGGCTAGTGAAGGAAACAAGGGGGGACAAAAGTCCGGCCCTGTAACCGCCGCTCGCAATGTCGATCGTAATTCTGTACTTCCGAAGAAAGTCGCGGCCCAAAATTACGGGGACACTTAGCCTTGGCAGGTGGATAAAACGACATTGTCTCATCCGCCCGTCCCATCGAACTGTCAACCTTGCGGCGCCGCCAGCGCGCACTGCACCACTGGCAAGGCTGAACACAGCTCGGCACTCCCTGAGGCGAACAGAACGCTGTTGCAAGAGGTTCAACACTTCGTCTCCGAACAAACAAGCGCTAGCTCCCGTGTCCAATAAAGCCGGGAATTCTCGTCCCGCAATGACGACAGTGATGAACGGCGCAGGCTCGCCAACGGGGCAACCCGGGCGGCCTAGGGAGGGGGCCAGAATTACTTCGGCCGAACGGGCCTTCCCGCTCGGCCGGCCCCTGCGTTTCCCAAATGCGCCGGCGGCTGGGAGCAGCTGCGCATCATGTGGCCCTCTTTTCTGCAACGAAAACAGCGCAGCCCACCACGGGTATTCCCGCGATTGGCATCCCTCGGCGCGTCTCCGCCTGCCACCGGACCTGGGGGTTGTTTCGGGCGGTTGTTCGCTGCAGATTGTTTGGAGGCCATTTCCCGGCATTAGCCGTGCGGCGTCCGTGGGTGTATGGGTCCAAAGCGCGTGCGCTAATTTCCCACAGACCTTTTTCTTCCGCGCCGACTGCGTGGGCGGCGTGCGGCGGGTGGCGAGGAAAAGAGGAAGCTCCATTCCACGCGCAGCGGGACTCGAGAGCCTCGCTTGCCGGCGGAGGAGGGCGATACGCTCTTGAAGCGAGTATTTGGCCCTGTATCCGCTTCGCCTCAGCGGCTAGCTCCTCCAGGTCGCGGAACGGAGCGCCGCGCAGGTACGCCGCAAAGGTGGGGTGCACCTGCCTGATAACCCTCTCGACGCGTTCATCGTTCGGGGCTGTCGGTTCGGCGATTTGATATAGCTCCTCCATACTCCGCACAAACTCTAGGAGCGATTCCTCGGGGGCCTGTGTGCGCAGCTCCAGTTCACGCCGCATCCTCCGATGGTAGTGCACCGGAAGGAATTCGCGGCGGATTGCCGCCTTCAGTTCAGTGAACATGGCGGCTCGGTGACCGGCAAGCCGGTACCACTGCGCTGCTCGCTCCGAAAGTGCGACTGGCACGACACGAGCGAGCATATCGCTGTCGCTGAGCCCCATGGCTGTCTGGTAGTGCGCGAGAGATTCCATGAAGTCGGCCACGCTGTTGGTATCCTCGTAGCCGCGGTAAACTGGCACTTCTAGCCTCACCAGCGACTTTGACAGCTTCGGTGCCCCCAGGGAAACCTGGAGAGCACCTGAAAGGGACTGGATCAAGCGAGTAGCTTGCTGCAACAACGAGGTTGCATCTGGGGAAGCATCTCCGTTATGAACGACTGCGTGCGCGGCGGAGGGGTCCGCGTCGGGGCGAGATACTCGCGGGTCGTTCGGCGGCTCGGCGGCCGGAGGGAGAATTCGTGTGCCCAGCCCGCTGGTGTTGGCGGGTGGTGCTTCCCGAGCCTCTTGTCATTAAGGAATAATAGAATAGAATGATAGAATAACGCGCCGCCGTTATTCTCACTGCTCTCGCGCAGCACCGAACTGCCCTGCCGAGAGACTCTGCCCACAACGGGTTCGAGAGCGAGCCACGACTCTCGCCGCGAGTGTACGTTGCCAGTCAGTTCACATGGAAGCGATACATTTCATAGTACAGGGGTTTATTACGCGGACAACCACGATACAAACACTACACTGTACTACGCACCTAGCCCCTGGGGCATACAGCCGTCAGCGTGTGCCCAGCCCGTAGTCGGGCAGCAGTTAGCGTCCGCCGGCATTGGCCGGCCGCAACGCTCGCTGACATAGGGGAAGGGGGCTCTCTGTGGCCGCTACACATTTCAAGCCGCTGGACTCGACAGGGCGGCATCGGCGCTCGTCCGCTTACCTTAGGCGGCGCAAGCCGTCACATCGCGGACGTGGGGGCAACCCACCAAGAAGTGGAATATGCCCGCGGAGACTCGCCGGGCATCTTAGATAAACGCACTGACGCAAATCGAGGCATGCGCTAATCGACACGGTGGGTGCCGTGACCCACGGAAGTGGGAAACAACGGCCAATGCAAGAAACGGCCAGAAGTGGCCGAAGGGCATTTACGTACCGTGCGATCACTGCGCGTCCCAAGGGCGGTCTCTCTGGGGAGTCTCCTGCGCGCATCCCCCGTCGCCTCGTAGGGAGAAGAGGGAAGCGCGCGAGGATCGCCCTCGCCCCACCAAGGAGGAGGACGTCGCTAGCGCCTCCTCGCCCCGATTTGAGGGGCTTGGCCCCCACAATGTTCTGCTTTTGTTTTTTACATCGGCGAAGGAGGCTCTTGCGGGCGTCTCATAAGTGGTGAAGTTGGGCATCCATGACTGGGTTTTTGGTGGTAAGAGGGGAAGTTTTGGTGTGTCATGATACGGTTTCTTGAATTTGAGACACCCGTTGATCAAGGTCCATGATGGTGGCGGGGAGCTGGTTAGGGTTTTCGCGAAAGGCTTTCCAGTCGGTAAGGGTGGCTTGTTTAATGCGCGTTTTCGCTTTATGTTGAGGGAGAGTCACTTGAATGATGTGGTGGTCACTTCCCAGGGTTTCGTTGAGGCGTTCCCAGATGAGGTGGGGGATGTTGCATGAGAAAATGAGGTCAGTGTTTTTATCACTGGTGGAACTGTAGAACTTCGAGTGGAAGTGCTCAAGTCATTCCACAGAGATAGTTGGTGGCGATTCCAGGTTGTGAACGGATCCTGGGCTTTCCGTCTGTCTAAAGAGCAACGCGATGTGGTGTTGAGGGCATTGAAGGCCCCCAATAATAGTAAAGGGTGCCTCTGAGGGTGACAGCGGGCACGTTGGACGAGGTGGTCGAGCGACGCAAGTGATTCCCATTGGGGCTGTACACACTAAGCACGAATATACTAGGCGTGGTAGGCGAAGTAGGGAGAATTTCGAGAAATGTATGGTCAATTTGGGAGTGAATGTCCATAAATTTCGCTCGGCTTTTGTCTTTCAAAAGCCGCGGAGACCTTTTGGACGGCCCAGGTTTGGTTTTATTGGTCGTAGTACTACTCCGCAGCCCCTAGCTGCGGCGGAATTGTATTTGTCGACGCTTCCTCGGAGAACTTGGTGCAGTCACATAGGATGTGCATAAGGGTGGCCCTCTCCCTCTGGCACACGCGGCACACATCACTCACATACAGTTGCGGGTGCACATGTTTTATGAATGCTGGAGTGGGTAAGCACCCAGTCTGTAGTTGTCTGATTAGCACCGCCGCCACTCGGCTCAGCCACGGGTGCGGGGGTGGGAGAGTCCTTCGAGCCAAGTGGTGGAAATATGTAAGTTTCGTTGAACGTCGTCAAACGGTCCTTGGCGCTACACCACATTGAACGGTCGGTTGCAGCGGCACGGTTGCTTAGCGCTCACGCCACTGCGTGTGCCGTCTCGTTGTGGTTGTCGTGCTTCTCCGACGCATCGTTGCCCGAGTGCGCCGGGAAGTACTTGATTTTAACACAAGTGATCTCTCATTGGAGGTCGGCCGAATACAGAATACGCAGAGCCTCACCACACAGATCTCCCTTTGCATAATTACGCAATGCAATTTTCTAATCACACAGCACTGTCCGGCACCTGGGGTCAGCAATGGCAGGGCAATGACCACCTCCTCCGCCTGGCACGCCTCTCGGACCCAAATACTTCCCGCCACCGTCGTAGCGGCGTAGGATACCTTGACGGCGTAGCCACGAATCCCTCGCTGTCTTCCTGCTATTAGACTGCATCCACAAACCTTGCGTGCTCGTCCTTGGCGTGAAAGTCGATGAGGACCTTGGCACTCCCCGCTCAACTCTCATTGTGAAATTCCGGATTCATGTTCCTCGGTATGAGGTCTACCCGTATCCGGCGCCGGGTCTCGTCCGGGACAGGAGCGTCGCTGCTCGTTTTCCTCGCCCTAGGCGTGACAGCCAAGTCTTGAAGTATGCTCCTACCAGTCTTGGTTGTAGATCCGCTCCAGCGGGGTGGACCGTTGCGCTTCCGCAATTTCCTCGAGGGTATTGCGTACCCCCAGGCTCAGGAGCTTGTCGGTGCTTGTACACTCGAAAAGCCCGCGTGCCGCCTTGTACGTTCGGTGTATCAGGGCCTTGATCTTCTTTTCGCACTGCATGCAACTGCAGAAGGCTGCAACGTACGCGACGTGGCTGATTACGAAGGAAAGCACCGGCGGCCGAATGAAGCTCTCCTCCTTCACCCCGGCCTTGCGGTTGGCGACCCATCTGAAGAGACGCATTCTGTTAGTGATCTGTGCTATAAGGCCGACAATGGTCTCGCCATTGCCGCGACGTTTGTCTATAATCTTGCCGAGAACCCGTATCTTGTCGACCTCCAGGATCACCAGGCCGCTCCTCGTCACGATCTTTAAGCCTTGTAATCCTTCGGTCGCTCTTTTTTCGTCTGATGTATATCGCTGGTAACATCAGCGCCGACTTTCTCGGCAAGAAGATCAAGCCGGATCCGTTTAGCTGGTCTTCAGTCGTGTCGACGGCATTTTTGCAGCGTGCTCTACATGCGACCATCACCGCTTCCCGTAACCCACCGAGTAATGCCATCGGCGAAGATGGTGTGCCAGACCCCTTTACCTTGAGAGTCGCTCGGCCGCCGCGATCACAACGAGGTTGAATAACAATGGCGAGATCACCGAGCCCAGGGGGTCCCGACACTGCCGAGTTTCTTCTGTTGGAGTAGCAGATCGCTGGCGCAGAGCTCAGTGGTCCGACCCGTCAGAAAATTCATGATGTAGTTATACGTTCTTGCGCCCATGCTGAGTATAGAAAACCGGGCTAGGATGGCAGAGTGCTTCACTCTGTCGAAGGCGCTCTGCGGGTCGAGCCCCAGGATGGCCTTGTTGACTTTTGTTACATTGTCATTGTCAATGAACTCATTCTCCTAAAGAATCATCGCATCCCGTAGTGCCGAGGCAGCGGCGAAACTCCATGATCGCGGCGGGGTAGAGTCCCGAGTCCTAGAGGTAGTCCGGCCACCTACATATGAGGACGTGCTCCAACACCTTTCCCAACTCAGGACGTGAGCGAGATGAGCCGGAGGTTGTCCGTGTTCGGTGGCTTGCCCGTTTTGTGGATGAGGTTGGTATTGGCAGGTTCCACTGCTGGGCCGTGACCCCGCCCTCCAGCTCTTGTTATTGTAACCGGTGAGGATCTCGATGGCCGTATCGCTGAGGGTCTTCATCGCTCGGTTCGCTGTGTGATCCGGACCGGCCGCCACCTTGCTTTTAAGGTCGTGCAGGGCCTCTCGCCCCTCCTCGACGCTAATGTCGTGGTCGAGCTTATCGTTTGCTTGACCTCCGTACTCCGGATGCCTTTCCGTGGGTGTAACCGGGAGGTACTTGCTGTCTATGCGTCTGATTACTTCGGGTTCCCGTGTTCCTTGACTGCTCTGTGAATGATCTTTGTGAGGCGGTCGCGTAGATGGGATGTCTTTTAGTCTCATCGAGCACATGCCGCATTAAGTTCCAGGTCTTGCTGGAATGCATCCGCCCGCCCGCAGCGCTACAGATGTCGTTCCACTGTTGCGTGCATAGCACGCGATAGTGTACTTCGATGGCGCGATTTAGCTCCGCCACCTTCTGCCTCAACCACCTATTCATCCATTGTTTCTTCCACCTGTTTAGGATGGATTGTTTCGCTTCGATAAAGTGCGCCAGGCGGCTGTCTATCTTGTCGACCTGCGCGTCCGTTTCTATAATTTTGGTCGCCTTCATGATGTTCCCCGCGATGACTGCCGACCGACCCTTCTTCGTGTTCTCGATGTCATCCTCCTCCGTTGGTAACAGGCACCGGAAGGCATCCCAATCACTAAATTTGTGCTGTTTGGTGTACTCCCATGCATTGATCTCATAGGGTATGAAGACCTTCACGATGTAGTGGTCGCTTCCGAGCTCGGACCCCGTGTTGTGCCAGGTGACCTTGCCCTTCTCGTCGTTCTTCACAAACGCAAGTTCCGGATTAGTGTCCCTGGCCACGGAGTTCCCGATCCTCGGAGGATCCGTCGGGTCCATGATGAAGTTGAAGCCCAGGTTTATCGTGTCTTGAAACAGATCTCGCCCCTTGGCCAATTGCTTGCCGTATCCCGTTGCCGGGTGTGCCGCGTTGAAGTCTCCGCAGCCGACGAGTGGTTCCCCACGGTGGTGCTGTCTCTGTGAAGGAGTGTCTTGCATTTTGCTTCCAGTGGGAAGGGCTACTGTATATGTTAAGCAGAAAGGTGCTGTTCTTGTGTTTCTTGCCCGTAGAAACCTCAATAAAAGTGTATTCTATTTTACTCTTTTGCAACTCGTCTTCAATAAAGGTGAGTTCCTTGCGAACCAATGTGCATACCCATCTACCACCGGTGACAGCCGGAGACCTAGTGTAAGCGCTGTAACTGTTGAGTGATACCGCGGCAGTGCGAGTCTCTTGCGTCATGAATATATCACGCTCGCTTGTTACTTGTGTGATGTGTTGCTGCAAGACAGCCCTCTTGCTAGCGAAACCGTTACAGTTCTATTGCCAGGTCACTCGACTTTTCCCTGCTGCTTTTGTTGCTGTTGCTAGAGCGGTCATTATTGTTGCTGAATGCACTGCTGCGTTGTGATTTGCTGTATGGCGTTCGCTAGCTGCCGATATGTCTGTTCTATGATGGCGAACTTGTCGGTAATCATCTTAGTGAAGGTTGTTTTAATATATTCCTCGAACCCGTCAAGGTGTTTCTCCATTGGGTCGACCTTGTCTTCCAGGTTGTCCAACCGGTCGTTGAGTTTGCGCTCTTTCAGATTCTCGATCCCTCGTCTCTTGGGTCCCGGTTTCGTCGCTGCGGATGTTGGTGGTACAGCACTGCTGGGGCTGCGTGTGGGTTCACATGATGCCGCTTGGGGCATTTCGTTATTGGTGGAAGGGGTTGTAAGAAGCTTCTGCATTTCCGCTCTCTCTTTTGCCATCTTGCTAATAGTCGCCTCCTGCCTGGTGACTCTCGTCTTGAGCTCGTTGTTCCTGCACAGGAGTTTCTCGTTGGCTTCCTTGAACGCCTTGATCGCCTCGTCTTCCTTCGTCTTGCTGCTGTTGTTGGCGCCGACGTTCTTTGTGGTGGAAACGGTGGTGGTGATTAAGGGGATATTTGAGGTGATGGTGGCGGTACCCACCTGGTGGTGGTGATTAAGGGGATATTTGAGGTGATGGTGGCGGTACCCACCTGTGCTTTCATGGCCTCACTTTCCTGCTGCATCGGCCAAACTCACGCTGTCACGTCACTGTGACCGCTTAAGGCTAACGATAATTCGTCTACTCCCGCTGACCTTCCCCTTCGAGGCGGAACGCGATGCACGACGACCACGACCAGCTATGCCGGCAGCAGTGGCGGCTGCTGGTGTCAGCGGTTAAAATTCCCCAGCTTCGAGTGCTGCTCGTTGCTGCTGCTGTACTCTCTGTTCGGCCATATTGCGCTTCCATCGCCTGATGTAAATACGTATGCGGTCTTGTACTTATTCTTGCAAACTTATCAGCGCTAAGATGTCGCTTTGCGCACAATTGTCAGTGGGGGTACACGTATGGTCGTCCTTAGGGTTTACGGCCCCGCAAGCGAAGTAATTCTTCAAATTAGGGTTTTTTTATTGTTTATTGAAATGTGGAAAAAACATCCAGGGGTCTCTTTCTAGTGCATCAGAACCCCTTAGGGGTAGCGATAAGTTAAGGTTCACGACGGGTATGGGTGGGAAATAGCAAGGCAAAAATAGTGGGTTGGGGTAATGAAACGCAGGAGAGTGTCCCACACTGACCTCGCTAAATTAGGCGGGTAGGAGGGACGCAGGAGATCATTTAAGGAATTTGGTCATACGTTAGCGGGAAGGGTGTCTAGGAGAACCTGTCTTTCAGGTTGAAATCGAGGGCATGTCCAAATATTGTTATCAGTAGTGACCGTAATTTCACAGGGGATACACATGCCTTGATAAGGTGACGAATCAAAAAACTGTTGTCGTTTTGCCGGGCAAAGATTCGTAAGTGTCATTAGATGTCTTAGGCGGACTTGTTGAGACCGAGAATAGGACTTGAGAATGGGATTGTGCTTGAGCAGGGAGGCCAGAAACTCTTTCCGTTGCTGTGTGATGGCGGTCCGGTGCTCGTCATTCCGAAGGCGTCCAGCAGGCTTGGGGCACGGTTGTGAACGATGCACGTGCCGGCAAATAGGCTGCCTTATTTACAGAGATTCCGGCATGGCCGGGCACCCACGTGATGGTGACGTCGATGTTCTGTTGATGAAGGATGCTCTTGATTTCTTGGATCTCCTTAACTTGTAGACTGTATGATAGTTTATGGCGATATTCCAGGAAAGCTTCCCGACTATCTGTGTGAATGTGTATGACTTTGTACAAAGAAAAAGGTGATATGTTATGAACAATGTGACGAAGTGAGAGGATGATACTTTCCAGTTCTGCCCCTTTAATGGTGATATCTGGTGGCAATGAATGAACGCTATTGAAGTTAGGTGCCGGTATATGCCACGCCATAGTTGTGCTGGATTCTGTTCTAGATGCGTCAGACTAGATGCTGAGTGTATTAAGGTGGCAAGACCGCTTCTGCTGTTTTGCAGATTTCCTCCTGTTTTGTGGTTTGGGATCTGGTTATGGATCCGTTATTGATAGGGTGATCCATGGTTCTGATGTGTTGGCTATGTCTCGCAGCTGCGAGGTATTGTGGTTAATGGCTTCAAGGATGTGTCGTCCGTACCGTGAGGTGGACAATCGTTGTACATGCGAGTTACGGAGTGCGTATGCCCTGTCGGCCTATGTAGGCATGTTACTTCAGTCGTAAAGGTCATGAATTCTAGTGTAAGTGGGTAGGCCAGTAATGAGTCGTAGACTTTCTCTATTAAGTATTTCAAGGGTTTGTTGTTGCTTTTTAGTAATATTGAGGTAAGGGTAGGCATACATGACTCGTGAAATGAGGAGGGTGTGAGTGAGGTGTCTAAGGTCATGTTCTTTAAGGCCAGACTGGTGTGTCGTGAAGCGCTTTATAATGAGGATGATCTGTTTAATTGTTGTGATTGTGTTAGTGACCCATGTAGTAGCCTGGCGGTCTTGATCAATATGTAAGCCTAGTACCCTAAGAGATGATTTGGGAATAATTGGGAGAATTGGGAGCTACAGCTCGTGAGTTGGTTGCCTTCTGTAGTTGGCGGCCATTAAGTACCACGACGTACTCCTATTTTTCAGGTGAGGCTTGCATACCAACATCGCGGAAAGAAATTTGTAACAGCGACAATACCTTGCTGAAGCATATATTTTTGTTCATCTACTGAGCCTTTCTTTTACAACAATGTTACATCGTCTTAGTAGATACTTACGTGCAGATCAGGTATACTGGTGAGATATGGGGGCAGGCGTGCCATTGCCAAATCAAAAAGAGTAGGAGACAAGACAGCACCTTGTGGCACACCAATCCGACTAGGTCGAGGGGCCGAAGTTATGTCTCCTATTGCAATTTTATTAGTACGATTGAATAAAAAGACAATGAAATTCAAAGCTCGGCCGAAAATTCAGTGCTTTCAATTACTGATTTATGCGTGACACTGTCAAACGCCTTTTTAATGTCAATGCCTACTACTGTTCTGGTATCAACTGTACTAGTAGCAAGATGAATGTGCTCGTGAAGGAGCAGTAGAGCATCCTGGGTACAGACATGCGGTCTGAAGCCTATTTGAAAAGGTGTAGTACGTCGTTCATTTCTATATCATGTTGTAACCGATAGAAGAGCATCTGTTCATATATTTAGACATAGCGGAGGTAAGTGATATTGGGTGCGAACAGTTTAGGAAGGTAGGTGGTTTGCCTGGTTTAGGAATGGGGATAACAACAGAATATTTCCAATCGGGTGGTAGTGTGCCGCGTTCCCAAATATTGCATATTTCATCAGTGGCGTCGCTAAGGGGGGGGGGGGGGCAGGGGGGCCCTGGGCCCTAGGTACCAACCCCTCGGTAAAAGGGGGTGCCATTTGTGTCCCTACAATGTGTAATGCGGACACCTTAAACTGAAAGACGACTGTAACAAAACCACAGCTTTGGCCTGTTCAATTTATGTCCCCACCAGTCTATTTAAATTTGTTTCCTGTACAATGGAAGAAAGCAAGTAGAATTTTTGCATCCAGGAATATCGCGGTAGTCCAGTATGGGCACGGCTTGAGGAGTTAATTGGCTGCAGGGTAAGCGGAGGCAAACAAGGAACGATTCATGGAGAGGGGGTGCTGTCGGTAGGCGTGCGACGCTCGAAGAGGTGTAGCGAGTGAGCTTGTTTTTAATGGGACGACAGGAGCTAACAAAGTCCCTTCAAAGCGGACTCGTGATATCATTTCCTCAGCTACTTGGAAAAGGTGGATTCATCCAGGAGTCATCTTAAGCTAGTAAACTGCACAACGACGTCAATAAAATTTTTGTCACCAACATATCGCGATGGGCGCGACCAGCCGGTTCTGAGCCAGCGTGTAGCGGTGATGCAATCTGGCCCGTACGAATCTGATATTTTACTGAAGAGTTCCTTCTTTATCGCTTCGTAACCTCCTTCAATTCGGATTTGCGCCATTGGCTGTTGACTGCTTCACTGATAAGCCGGAACCTCACATTTTATATTGTGTTTATTTTCCTCAAGGCGCCAATGTCAATTAACTTGCAAATGTGTGATGGCATATGTTTTAGAACGTACGAAAGGAAACGACGACATCGTTGCTGACAAACATCTACACGACCAGCCGGGCACTGACCGCGTAGACGACTCGTGTACGGCCAGTCGACTCTTTCCCCGCTAAATGTCACCTTTCTATCAGCTTCCATTCTCAGTAACCAGATAGCCATTGAAATAGAGTCCCGACAATGTATCTATTTCAAACGTACTGAAATGCTGGCCTAGAGAAATTTCCACCATGCAGTTACTGCCACAGAGGCCGCCTTTAGTGACAAACCAATAGGCACAGGCGGTTTTTCCGAATTTCGGGGTCGGCAATTTTCTTTCACATTTTATACCACTTTTCCTGCACGATATTTGTAAATGGCTGTTTTAAGCCAGTCTGGCCTTTGTTTGTTTTCTTGGACAACATCTATTTCTGCCCCAGCCTTCTTTTACCAGGGTCAGAATGTGGTCCTTCAAGATTCATTCGTTTAAGGTTTGTTACTGGACACACGAAAATAGATCTAAATGAAACTATTTGTCTTGCATTTGCTGCCTTTAAAGAGCGCTATCATTGCTGGCCACCCTACTCCAGGCCCGCGGTACTTCTGCATAAGTAGTCGGCACAGCGGGCTGCAGATCTTTCCGAATGCCTCTGGCGACCACCTCAGTGTCGTTTTATGATGAGGCCTGAGACCCTCTCACACCCCCAGTGCTCTTGCAAGCATCCATTCAGCATACCACTATAAGAAGTGGTACTCTCAGCTGCCCTGTATCAGCCTTCACTTTTCCGCTACCCCACTTTGGTTTGGCGCATTACAACCCTGTGCTGCCGCAAGTAGCTCTTGGCCACTTCTTTCTCGGCTTCTTACGGTGTTCTCGTGCTCATGAGCACATAGCCAAATGCTCCTTACTGTTAGGATTTTTATCCATGCCTAATTCACTGAAAAGGTCGGTGTTGTGTATTCGAAATCTGCACCCGAGTCGCCGTCTGGGGTTCTCTAAACCAAGCTCGTGCACATATTATAGTTGCGTTTGCCTTAATAACATACGGCTTCTTATCTTGCTGCTTACTTTTCTGATATATTGCCCTTTCTTTATAAAGAACTACACATCAATTATCCTGTGGCTCCATTTTACATCGCATGTTGCATATTATGCATTCTTGCCCTGACATTTCGAAGACCACGCATTCAGTATCTGTGAAAAGTTCTTTATACATTGGTATCTAAATGAAATATACAAAATTTGTCGAGACCAATCGCTCATGTTGCGCGACGATAGTGATGCCGAACGACAGGAGCGACAGAAATCGCTTTTTGTAGCTGAAGTCGTAAGTGTGAACAAGGCTTAATATGGTAACAATGGAAGACATTATTATTATTAATAATAACAATAATAATAGTTTTATTATTATTAATTGTTTTGTATATGTGAGGGAGGTGACACATTTTCTGGGCCCCTGGTGCAAGTTTACCCAGCAACGCTCCTGTATTTCATCTAATAAAGCTGTTTTCGCATTCTCGAAAGGATTTTTAAATCGCAATTTGTATTCGCGTCCTTTCCAGGTTCTCCATTTGACTTGGTGGCGTGCAAAGCAAGCTCTAATGCGCCTAACATGAAAGGTGAGTCCATGTCCGTAGTAGGTGGATGTGGGAGGATAGGCGCGTAAATGGAAGGATCTGGGGGCATCGATGGCTGAGGAAAGGAACTGTGTCCTGCCTTTATAGCCAGTTCATGAGGTGTCATATTCAAATGTAATGCAACACTTTCGGCAGCCGTGCGGCTTTTGGTCTTACTGAACATTGAATGAAGGAGTGCCCAGATTCGTGAAAGATGAAGAGACCCTCTTAGAGAGTGACAGAGGTCTCTCCACTGATTAGTGTACAAGTCCTTAGCATAAGATGTAGCCCTTTTGGTTGGGAGGTTGGGTTTCCGCCTAAGGCGTGGTGTGATGCCTTCTCTCTGTATACGCTTCCATAAAAGAAGACGGGAATTCCAGAGGTTAAGCAGATGCCGATCAGGGTCTTGAGTTTTGGGATGGGCACGCGTCCTGGTGACGGATTGTTTTCTGGCGTGGCGCATAGCCTCCATAATTAAACTTAGGCTCGATGGTTCTAAATTGTTGCTCATGAGGGCGCAGCGGTAACTGTATCGATTGATGTGTTGTACATATCTATATGGAATGTTGCTTTCAGAATGCAGGGTAACAGCGATAGGGAGATGGTCTCTGCCCATAGTATCAGGTAGCGCAGTTCAGGTATGCTTTAGTTCACAACTACCCCATGGTAAGTCTGTTGTAGTATTGTTTTGGCAAATGCATTCAGCTAATCTAGTTGGCATGCCTACATTGTTCAACAGGACGAACTTAGCCGATTTCATGCTAGATAGTAATTGATGGCTCTTGGTGCTTGGATAACCCCAATCCTGATGATGTGCATTGAAATCTCCTCCAGGTATGAACAAACCAGATGGGAATAGGTTACGCAAATGAGAGATTTAACTTAAGTCATAGAACAAAGTAGATAGGCGTGCTGGGCGAGAATAGGCCGAAACAATAATGTATGTATGATGATGAAATGTGTAGCGAACTGCAATGACTTCCTGCAATGTGGTGCAGTATTTGGTAGTGTCTAACTCTGTGTGGGGAATGTACTTGTCTATGTATATTGCAGCTTTACCTGAAGTTGAAGGCCACCCCATGCGTCTATCTTTGATTGAAGGGTGGTGGTAGCCAATGTAACCGGGTAAAATGGTGCTACAGTCGTTGGTTTCCTGAAAAAGTACCGCTATAGGGTGAGTTCTTGGCCGACGTAGGCAAAGTTATGCCTTCCTTTGAGGTAAACTTCGACAGTTCCATTGGAGAATCCACGTTGAAGTCTGAGGGGGCAGCTGGTAGTCATTCATGATAGTTCGGCAGCTGGTGGAACTTGCAGTTGACGCTGAAGAGTGCTACGGATGATGTTAGGAAGGGAGGTCGTTACGTCAGAAACAGCCCGGTGAACCTCGGCCGAGATGTATTGTTGGAGCTGTGGGATCACATTTTGTTGCATCGCTTGCATGACATGGTGCTGGAACTGGTTCGTTATTTCTTGCTGCAGAATGGAGATGACCTGCTCTTTGATGGCGGCAAGAAGTGACGTTCGCAACGATGCCGAAAAATTTCACCAGCTTCTCGTAAGGGAGCCCTGAGTAGTATGCGAAGCAGCCATGACTCAAGTTCCCATTAGTTTTCAGTTCAATCGCGGTGTTGCGGGAGGAGAATGAGGGCAACGGAGCGCTCGCGCGCGTCGTTTATACCGCGGAGCTACAATGGCGCCCCCAGTGGAGTAAGCAGCGGCTATCGTCGCATTTCTAACCCTAAGCTGCTTCGCATTATCGCGCGCTGAGCCTCAGGTGTTGCCATTCGTCGCGCAATCCCGGAAAGGAGAGGAGCTTCGGAGAGGAGAGGAGGAATGCTGGAGAGGAGAGGAGTGCCGTAGAGGAGAGGAGTAATGAGGCATTGTTTGTACTACTCAGGGTTCCCCTACGGGAAGATGACGACGCTGGTTGAACGCGAACCTATCTCGTGATGGATTCTTTGGTTGGTCAATTGCTAGGGGCATCCTGCCACAATCATCATCAGCGGTGCTTGGCCAGGCATGCGCAGAGGGGGTGTGGTACTCAGGGTTCCCCTACGGGAAGATGACGATGGTGGTTGAATGCGAAGCTATCTCGTGATGGATTCTTTGGTTGGCCAATCCCTAGGGGCATCCAGCCACAATCATCATCAGCGTTGCCTGGCCAGGCATGCGCAGTGGGTGTGCGGACGGCGGACAACGACAACGACAAGGGAGGCAGGAACATAGCCCCGAGCATGAGATGCTTCGCATCTAATCCAATCCCTAGGGGCATCCTGCCACAATCATCATCAGCGGTGCCTGGTCAGGCATGCGCAGTGGGGGTGTGGTCTCAAGGTTCCCCTACGGGAAGATGACGACCGTGGTTGAACGCGAAGCTATCTCGTAATGGATTCTTTGGTTGGCCAATCCCTAGGGGCATCCTGCTACAATCATCATGAGGTGTGCGGACGCCGGACAACAACGACAAGGGAGGGAGGGAGTTGCCCCGCGCATGAGATGCTTCGCATCTAAAATGTCCGGCTTCAGGCTTTCTAAGTTGGGCAAAATCGGCTGGTCGGGTGGAGCTGGCTGGCTGTTCTTGAGTTGGTCTCTTATAGATGGAAGATGAAAGCCCGTTAATGGCGATTCCTGTTGACACGGCAATGGTGGAAATTCATTGCTTGAAAACGACGGAACATAGCTAAGGTTTGGGCGTGGAGGCATTTCATGTCCAATTTGCGCATGGTGCTTGGGCCGTTTAAAAGTTGCGTCCTTGGCTTGTTTACGGGCCGGGCATGTCGGATCCGTAGCGAGATGCGCACCTTTGCAATTGGTGCAGGATGGTGTAGTCGCATACTGGTGACATTTCACTGCAGCCAGACCACACGTGGAACATTTGGGGGCTGTATGGTTTGAGAAAACGTCTTTTTATGACCCGTCTGGTGACAGGTGTCACATACAGGAGTGCGTGTCTTATGGGGGATGACTCTTGTAACGACGCTGAAGAGGAGAACACTGCGTGGGAGTGAGGGGGCACTGAATGTGACAAGTGCTGAGTTTGTCTTGACTAGCGGATGAGCAGACATGATTACTGCGCCCGAGCAGCGCAGGTGTTGCTTGAGATCATTAGGCGGAATGTCCTGTATTTCGTGTATTCCGCCTCTGATAGGCCCGACTTGAAGGGCCCCGTACCCGTAGACTGGAATGACGTTTCCTTGCACCTACATTTGCGTGAGACTGAGTAGATGAGTAGCAAGCAGAGGTGACTCCAAGTGTACAGCGAGTAGGTTTGAGTATTCCAAAAGGCACACCTGAAAGGTATAGTTCATGGGAAGGGTCTTGACATGGCGCTTAATAGCCCGGTGTGCATGAATGAGGCCTATTTGCCTTAGGTTGACTGGCTCCTTGGGGCGGAAAATGACGGTGATGGGCAATCGGGTTCGCTGAGTTGGCATAGCTGCAGTCTTGTGGTTAGCCTTCCTGGTTGTCGGGGCTTCTACGAACTTGTGTTGGTTGCCAGTAGTGAGCTGAGAGGAGCTCGTGGAAGCGGCGATTGATAATGCGGCTGATGGAGTAGGCATAGCGCCGTCGGGGAGAGTGTTAGAACGGGAGGCTTGCCGATTGGCCTTTTATGTCATAGGAATTAGGAAGTCTGCGTTGTTCTGTCCAGTTATATCGTAGATGTGTTCTGTTGGATCGACCACATCCATCTCCAGCGCTCAGTAGGGGTTGAGATCATGAGAAGCCATGTCAGAAGCGGCAGCTGTCACTGCAGAGGAGGCTGGGTTCGTCGTGAATAAGTTACTGCGACCCATGGAATTCTCTGAATTGAAGGGCCCACGTACGTCAGAAAGAAACCCCAAGGGGCGTTTTGACAAATGGGATAAGGTAACCGTGAGAAAAACAGCGTTTTCACAGGAACGGCGTGAAGGCACTTCCGGGCCCTTCGTGTTTCTCTTCTTCTCCACATGAGGGTTGGGACAAACGTCGCTGGGGTGGCCCACCTTTCCACACTGCTTACACACATTGATTTGCTTTCAATATAGGCTGCACGTGGTGGGAATGAGACCGTCGCACACGTTATTCAAGACCTTCAGATCCTCAAAAGCCACGATGACGGTTGTTTAGCTACCAATCCTCTTCGCGCTAAGGGCCAAGGGATTTCTCGAGTTTACAATGTTCCGGTCAATTGCGGCCGGGCAATCCTCTATCGGGATACAACTAATCACTCATTTAACTGTGCCATATGGCGCGGTTTGTTATGCGCCAACAACGTGTTCCTTGCCACCAATGCAAATCGATTGTATCTTGGCGTAACGTAAAGCACGTGCATCGTCGGGGGTACTTACCACCATGCAAATTGGGGCAGAAGGTGTCCGCTGCCACGTCCTCCCTTGATACTTTCGTCACCGCCATGATTGCCAATGCGACGATAG
This sequence comes from Haemaphysalis longicornis, assembly GCF_048455015.1. Classification (NCBI taxonomy): domain Eukaryota; kingdom Metazoa; phylum Arthropoda; class Arachnida; order Ixodida; family Ixodidae; genus Haemaphysalis; species Haemaphysalis longicornis. The sequence goes on from NW_027526335.1 coordinate 180,645,784, forward strand.
CGGTTTGAGACTTCGATGTTGAGGCCTCCCCGAGGCCGCACCACCAACTTGGTCTCCTCCCTCTGTAGAACGTCTGGCATCCTTGCCGCCCTCGTCACCGAAGCTTTCGCGTTACTGGCAAAGTTCTTCGCCGTAGGCCTTGACTGGTGAGGGGCAGCGCCCTCACCGGCCGGGCTCTTTATACGCTGACCCACGTGCGGCCAGGCCACACCGTCGTCGAATTTCTCGAAAGAAAAATGTTTCCCCTTCAACTTCAATACACATCTGGCTAACGCCATAATTCACCGTTTCCCAAACAATAGACGTCACCACCTCGGTCGTGATGTTTCTTCAGCCGCCTCCCGAAGACAACGCCCTTCCCTCTCCGAGGTTAGGCTAAGCTATCTGTGGACTCCAGCTGTTCAGTCAGGCGTGCCGAAACCGCGCCTGGTCTCACCAGAAAAGTCCATTTGGCGAAAAACGAACCTTTTGTTAGCGACTGGCACTTGTTGATGACCCGCACCTTCACAGAAACATTGGTAATAGTTATGCCGTGGTAACTAATAATTTGCACTACGAAAATGGTCATCAAAGCCGGAGCCGGTATAAGGAGGTCAGCTCTCGTCCTCTGTTTTTTGAAGAACCGGAACGTACGGGAGAAATTTGAAACCGGGGCTTGGCTCTACTGCGAAGAGAATCATGTGTACCGGTTGGCACCATTATGAACGAGAAGTATACGCTCACTTACCGGAGCGTCTTCTTTAACTTGCGTTTTGCATGCGAGTGCAACCATCTCTCGAATAGTAGGCGGGATTGAGTTGTCTATTGAAATCGCCGTAACTAATTGAATACTTAGCCGTCTACGTGGCTGATGACTTTGGCGGTCAGCTCAGCATGAGCAGGGGCTGTTAAAAGAAATCGCTTCTTTGATCGGACCGGATAGAACCTGGGTCTGTAGCGTTAAGAGCCCGCCTTCAGACACATGTCACTGTGTACCGGTCTGTCGTTGGCATTGACCATGCCATTCTCATGCCGCGTTGCATGCTGCGAAATGAGTGGCTTACTCGAAAATTGTATAGCGTGGCCCGTTGCAGACAAAACATCACTGTTAGCAGCCGCCGAGTTGTCATGGGCGCTGCTGCTTTTCGGGAAATGAGCGGCTAATTCGAGTGTTGAACGCGCTTGTGTTTTACACCAACGGGTTCAGCAAAACAAAAATTGAATCGGTAGCCTCGAGAATTTCTCAAGCTGGAGGAATGGCCGGCGATAAACGTAATGGAGACCCAGCTTAAATTAAGGAATGCTTGTAATGTATACGTGTCGCAGCTGTCACTGGAGGACACTGTACTCACCAAAAAAATATTTTTTGACGCTCCACGCGTGCTCTTCTCCCTCCGTGTGGGTCTGACTTTCCTGGCGGCTTCACCCGCAGTGAAGAGGTCGTGCCTCGGAGAATCCACCTGGGCGTCGCACTGACGCCTGCTGTGAGAGAAACGTGCACTTCTAGTCTTCCGGACCCCTCACCTACTTGCCCCTACTGTCATGCCGCTGTTGCTGAGGCGACATTAAAACATTTCCTAGGGACGTGTCCAGGGCTGTAATGAGCCCGAGCTGGACACATGGGGCCACGTGACATCGCCCAGGCCGCCCTCCCAATATGAAAGACGATAGTCTTTCTTGGGCTACTTTAACTCAGAAATTTTGGTCTGTCTGTCTGTCTGTCTGTCTGTCTGTCTGTCTGTCTGTCTGTCTGTCTGTGACTCGATTCAGCCACCCGGCCAAAGTAAAACAAGGCCTGCGCAATAGTATTTTATAGTCACAGCTAAATCTACACGTATACGTTCAGTGTACGGCACATACTTGTCAAATTGTTGAAGAACAAGACATCACGCAAATACAAGGCAACAAATTAATAAAGCAGTGATATCAGCAGTGTTCCTCTATTAAAAATCCTACATGCTTGATTTTTGCGAAATTAAATACTTCATCAACGGGAAAAAAAAATCACTCCGCCGTCGCTTGCTGTCGCCCGCGCCATTATAGCTTCTGGCGCCATTTCAACAAATCAATCGGCAACAGTTACGAGAGGTTCCACTAGATAGGTTCCACGTTCTGCTTGGAACGCTAGTGGAGTAGGGCAACGTGGTTCTATCAACGTTGAAGTAGGGCGTCTTTTATACGCGCGTCTCCGCCGTACGGCAGCGTTGGCATCGATACACCCGGCCTGGAGCAGTGGAACGCGGTAAATTTAAAATAATTTAAGCAAACCTTTGGCGTCTTTACTTTGGGAGGAGCGCGACGCAAGAGGAACAACATGACAGGTGAGCGGAAAAGTATTGATAGGCATTTACTTAGCAAAAGTCGATAGACAATCGTCTTTTTTCGACATTTGCAATGAAAGCAGCAGATACGCGGCCAATTTTTTCATCGGTGGACGCACTGCCCCCTTTACAAGAAACTCTTATAATTCGTTTCCGAAACTGGACTCTATAGTTTCCTGTAGTGCCCCGCATCATTGTGCTTTCTTTTTTCCGTCTGTGTCGTACTTCTGTCCTCCTTTGTTCATTTTTTCGTAGTTACTTTTGCCCTGTGGCAAAATGACGGAATAAAAAAAGTGAATCTGTTGGTCTCAACAAAGCAGAATGGTCTCAATATGAACAGAAAATGAATATGTTTCTGTGTTTCAGGAACAGGAAATATATTTCAGGAAATATGTTTCAGGTTGCGCTCTTGTAGATTTTGCCAAATTTGCTTTATTTTGTCGTGAATTTCTACGAGTTTGGCGATTGCCCCCAAAGACGAGTTGATTACATTTCCGAAGAATTTGATGCCATGTCATGTAGGTAGGTGCCTTTCGTATATGTTTTAGAAGTTCAACGTTACTTACCTGCATCTTGTCATGAGAAATTCGGACTAAGCAGAAATGCGACCTACGAAGTGACACCGTGTACAGTTCTCCTCGGTACCCAAGAAATGAAACGGATTCTCGCTTTTATCTAGCTTCAGGGTTACGTCTTCTCGAGTTGGCGCTACATCAAGGAATTCCGTAATTGCGAGCTTCCCATGCACCGGACACAAGGTAAGCCGGAGGCGTTCCTCTTTTTTTCGTGCAACGCCGCAAGTTATTTACAGTTTACGTATGTTGATCGGCCGCTCCACGAAGCCGAGAAATTCTTCCTCTCGATAGACACAACCGTCGTTTACCATTATGTGCACACTGCGGTGCGAATATCCAGCTGGTGGATGATTTTTCGAATCCGCGCCAACCTAGTTAAATTTTTCAAACCTTTTCGCACGTGCTTCGCCAACATTCGTGAGCAGCGTATGCATGTTCCGCTTGTTATAGTGTATTTTTGGTGAGCTGATTGGTATAAAAAATGCTCAAGATTTTGCCTTATTCAGGTTAACCACGCGATCGCTAATAACGTTGTGATCAACAACCATTTCGGTCACCTTGTAATTGCCGTCCGCAAACTGTGGCCTGAAAGAATTGTCAAAAGCTCCCTTTTGTAACTGAAGACGCGTAAAGTCCCCCACTGTAAACGCTGGCTTCCCCGTCTCACCGTCTCGCGTTTCGCTGTACGGGTAAAGCAATAAAAAACATCTTTTTGTTCTCAGCTTTTACATCACATGCCGTGAAACCACGGAGACTTCTATGCAGAGCAGAATTGTATGAACTTCCAATTAGCGGAAGTCGAAAAGACAGCTTTGCGATCAAGTTGCGCTCTTGTACCAGTCTAAGCGCGTGTATAGTGTTCGTTGCACACATTCAACCGTTGCAGCTTTGTAAATAAAATGAGTGCTGGAGTTATATATATTGTTGTCGCGAAAGTATTCCTGAGCCTTTCTCAATAAGAATTCAGTACTGTTGTGGGTTTGCACACGTTTAAAAAAGCATTGTTTTAAATACCTTTCTTGAAGCCTCGAGTTCCTTTATCGGAGCGATTGTTACGTAGCGGCACCGTCGCACCGTCAACTGAAGCAATAATTCCAGAACACGAGAAACTGCAGCGGCCTCAAAACTTCGCCTCACAATACAAATAGTAGCTGTCAATGCCTTGAAAAAACTTTTTGGCTTCCATTTGCATTACGCAGATCTCGGTCCGGAATCTTTGCACTTCGCCCAGACTGGGTTTATGCTCGCACATGGGGTTGACGTGACTCGTCAGCGTCTTCTTTGACGGCGAGCTTCCAAATTCACGTGGGCGTTGATCACTGCGGACAGCTTGCCTCGATACCATGAGGGTGCGCTGTTCCGAAGTTCTCAGGAAATTCGCTGGACAGTACTGAATCCATCGAGTGTCTCTCTGCACACAAAGTTCCGTCGAACTGGTACACGAGAACGTCAAGAAGGAAACATGATATAGATAATGCTTTGTTTCGATGTCTTCTGATAAACTGGCTCAGGATGTAATGATCATCAAACTAAACTGCCACCCAGTCCATTTCGTAGGTTGTCACTTGGTTCTTTTAGACTTACGTTCTGCCCCAGGTCGTAGAGTACTGTAAAAGCAGCAAACCGCCCTTTGAAAAGAGTTAACCTTTCACGCCACATTTGTATTTTTACCGTAAATTTAGATTAAGTATGAAATCTACAATGCCTTAACTTGATAATAAGCAAGTTAAGCAATACTTCACAACTGCTTAGTCCTGCTGGTGTTCAGGGGGTTTTACGGGCCTTTATATTTAGGTCATGCTCAAATGTATTAGGTGAATTTAACAAACTTGCCCAAAAGTTTATTGCATGTTCAATGAATTCACTTCAGCCAGATAAAATATTGAAGCAGTTCCTCTCAACCTGAAATCTCCAATGTGCGGAGCACTGATTCGCTAGAGGGGCTGCGGCGCTGTTCTACACTCTTTGCTCCCACCTTGCACGCTCTTCTACTCCCATTCTCACTCCCCTTTTGATAAAGTGAACAGCGGCTTGTTAAACTCCATTCACTTTTACCGCCGTCGCAGTGCTCGTGCGCCTTCTCCTCCGACAGCTCGCATCCTTTTCTTTTTAAAGACGATAGTCTTTCTTGGGCTACTTAAACCCAGAAATTTTGGTCTGTCTGTATGTCTGTCTGTCTGTCTGTCTGTCCGTCTGTCTGTCCGTGACTCGATTCAGCCACCCGGCCAAAGCAAAACAATGCCTGCACAATCGTCTTATATAGTCACAGCTAAATCTACCCGTCTATGTCCAGTGTAAGGTTCATACTTGTCAACATTGTTGAAGAAGAACAAGACATTACGCAAATATGAGACAACAAATCAACACAGAAGTGATATTTGCAGTGTTCCTTTATAAAAAATCATACATGCTTGGCTTTTGCGAAATTAAATACTTCATCAACTGCAGAAAAAGAATTCACTCCGCCGTCGCCTGCTGTCGCCCGCGCCACTATAGCTTCTGGCGCCATTTTAAGAAATCAACCGGCAACAGTTACGCAAGGTTCCACTAGATAGGTTCCACGTTCTGCTTGCAACGCACGTGGAGTAGGGAAACGCGGTTCTATAAACGTTGAAGTAGGGCGCCTCGATTAACGCGCGTCTTCGCCGTACCGCAGCGTTCGCATCGAGACACCCGGTTTGGAGCAGCGCAACGCGGGAAATTTAAAATGATTTAAGCAAAGCTTTGGCGTCTTTACCTAGGGAGGAGCGCGGCGCAAGAGGAACAACATGATAGGTGAGCGGGAAAGCGAAGGGAGGCATTTACTTCGCAAAAGCCGATAAAGACTATCGTCTTTTGACGACATTTGCAACGAAAGGAGCAGATACGCGGCCAATTTTTTTTTTTTTTTTGTTCCTTGGTCTGCCTCGAACATCACGAGCGGGAGTTGCATTCTTTTGTAGCGGGAGCTACAGTGACCGATGTTGAGCAGTCTTCCGTGCCCCCTGGAGAGACGTGCTGCGCTTGCGGGAGGAGCAGTGACGTCACACTACGCACAGAATGTTCCATGGTGCCCGGCGTCTTTTACAAAACCCACGTGCCTAGCGTCATCGCCGACCTCCGTTCCGCACGTGGCGGCCCCTTCCACTTGATGATCATGCGAGGAGTGGCCGGGTGTGGAACCAATGGCTCGAGCATTGCAGCAACATCGGCGGGTACCTGTGGAACCAGCTTAGCTATGGGGCGATTGGTGACGCTGCGCGGGAGCCGCTATATAAATATACATGTGTCACATAATGCGTATAGCGTGTGTGTGTGTCATTCAAGCAGCAGTAAGCATGATAATCAAGCTAATACTAGAACTACAGGAAAGCTAAAATTTACCAGCTGAACCTTAGCTCACGCTACGTATATCCTTGCATAGCCGACCTAAGCCACTGCTAGTTTTTGTGCTTGGTTTCATCTTGCACATGCTTGAGCCTTTGTGAGCCGTGTTTAACGCGTACTTTTGTTTTCCGCCGCCACATTTTTCGCTTACCATCCCAAAAACCAAACCAATAAACATTCCTTCCTAAATAGACGCGGGCACTACCAATTAAATAACTAAATTTACCTCAAGTGTCCGCGCAAGTTTCTTTACGCCAAATAATGCAGACATGTATAACAAGTGGCCGCGGTTCCAGGAGTTACAAACGCTCTCGGCTATGTGCACCCATTGATCACGTTTCTTACCTTTTGGCCACAAGGATGAATCGATAAATACGCGGGAATCTTTTCGAAACTTTGCTTCGGGTGCTTGACGCCACGTGACAATGGTAGCTAGATACCGTGACAACGGACAAGCTACGATGAGAAGCCTGGTCCATAAACCGCTCCGCACTTACAAGTTGTGGCGGAAAAAATGAATAAGTGCTCCAAAAAAAATGAAAAACCCCACGAGGAAAAGGCTCTGAGGATGGGCAGCGGCCGACAGCAGAAAGTGCTACATAGGGCTTGTGTACGTCACTATGTAGGCTTGCAGCTTTTTAGATGCGAAGCATTTGATGGTCGGGGCTATGTCGCTCCGTTGTTGTTGTTGCGCCGTGCACACACCCACTGCGCATGCTCGGCTCGCTGAACGCCCGGTGGTGTCTTACCCTTTAATGGCTCCTGGAGCGACAGTGTTGCCAGTGTCTTCCTGGGCGGCCCGAGACGAGCGTGCTTCCCCTTTAAAGGCTCCTGGAGCGACAGTGTTGCCGGTGTCTTTTTGCGCCGGCACGAGACGAGCACGCTTCACGCGCGCCTTCGACGTTTCATCGTCGTCGGCAGCGGCGTGCGTCGGCGGGTCTCGGCGGGCCGTGATTACAAGCAGCCCACAACCATCCGGGGAACGCGCATCGACTTCATCTTCACAACATTAGGGTTCATCTACTACAACAGCCCTTGACTTTACATTTCACAGACCATAAGGTGGTAATAATCAAAGCGGAACGCTAACCACAGCTCGACGTCACCTACGCTGAACATGATCATAATGCTTGAGCAAAGACAAACTCATACCACGTACAACGTCTCTCTGTCTCTCTCTCTCTTTGTTGCCTCTCCACTCTAATACATCCCACCCCCCTCCTACTACTACTCGGGGGAACCCTGAGTAGTAGGCGAAACAGCCATGGGGTCAGCGCCATTTCCCATTTCGTAGTTCCGGTAAATAAAAAGTGTGGTAGTTACCATGGAAACCAAACGGTAAATATAACAGTAGCTACGCACTTCAACCTAACGGAAACGACGCACTGAAAACTAATGGATACTTGAATCGGCCCCATGCCTGCTTCGCATACTACTCAGGGTTCTTCTACGGGAAGGTGATGTGATTTTTTTCCGGATCGCTATGTGTGAGGGCGTAGCAGACCCTAAAATTGGAAGGGGGAAAATGTACCGCACGGCAGAAGTAACTTGAGCAGCTGAAAACGCCGCTAATTGTAACTGTCATAGGCAAAAAGTGGCTATGGATGAAGCCTTACGAGAGGCAGTTTCAAAAGAAATTTCAACTACATTGGAACAGAAGGTCCCACTGGACATTCGCGATCCCGTTTTTCTTAGAGGCTGCTAAACCTCCCCTGTAACTTTTTGCACGCTGTTCTGTTCCATCAACGCTAGGTTGAAGCATAGAAATCGAAGTCTTTCCCTTACGAAGAACGCAACATATGCCCTGAACCAGCCTGAAGGTGGTCTTGTGGATGTAATTACAAGCGCTCGTCGAAAGTTACGCAAATTGTCGGTGTCTTGAATGTTTTAGTGGGCTGCTTTGTGTTATTTCGTGTACATTGGGAGGCTCTCAAACACTCATAATTCATATGTGGCCAGGTTGCGACGACTAAACACTGAAATATCACATGTATTTCGTATTAAGAGCACCGTGCTGTGTCACCTGTTTGATTAACCGGAAAAACCCTTATATATTTAAATCATGCCCACACTAGATATGGTAAATATGCAAAACCTTTCAGCGCTTTATCGCTTTTCATCTACAGGGCTTCACGTGAGAAGACAGGGTACCAGAGCAACACCGGTTACCTAAGGATGGCCTTCACTTGCCTCCCAAAAACCGCATAGAAATATGACACCTTAGGCATTTGGAAAAATTTGTACTCACACAACTACACCAGAAGGACATACGTATATTTGTTTCGTATTTATTTATTTTTCAAATTTGCTGACATGGTGTTTTAAAGGGACACTGAAGTGATACGTAAACATTGCGGGATTACTAGCGCAAATTATAGTCCGGAGTCCCCATGCCATGTTTCGACCACTCTGGGCGCGTTTACGCGATTTTATTTAGTAGAAAAATTAATTCGAAAATGCTGTCCTCCTCTCTTTACGCTCGCCCATTTTCTGTGGCGTTCTCGTGTGGCGTCGGAAGGAGCCGAGCTCGCAATTGGCTGCTCTACTGCACGGCTCCCCGGCCTTCAGACAGAGTCAGTCGGCCCAGCGTTTCGTCCGCCGGCCGCCGACGAGTCGTCGCAATTCGTTCGCTCAGTTGAAACGAAGCCAGTACACGTTTGTGAATGGAAGAATGTGCCTTTCTTTACTTGATTAGCTTGTACACTGTGTCTAGCTCCAAGTCAAGGTCGCTTCACACAAGCGCACATGCGACGCTTCGCTGACTGGTACGCCAGTAGGAAAATATAAGGCCTCTTGAAGGCGGGAGAAGAGTCAGCGAAGTCAGTATGTTTACTAAGGAAATAAAATCAACTGACATTTGTACCGTACAGCGTAAAACTAGGGAGCGGGAAGCACTTTTTTGCGCTGGACGAACAAGCACAGCGGCCAGCAGCACGACTATGCATCTGCGAACGCTTTTCCGTCTAAGAAATGCATTGCTAGACGTGAGATATTGTGGAAACTTGGGGGATGCTCACTGCACGAGCGCAAAACAACAAATAGTCGCCTAAGCAGCTTGTAATTCTAAAACTAAATAAAAGTGTAAACTGGGTATACATTATATACCTTATATATCCATTCCCTGCCAAGCTGGCTTGTGGCGGAGTGGTCTAAGGCGCAAGGATGTTTGTTTTGCAAGTCACAAGTTCGAATCCCCGCGGGTACGTGCTTTTTCTTTTTTTATATATAATTTATTTTTTTCGTTTTCCGCCGATGTTTGCTATACTGAGTTCACCTTTTTTTGGGCCGCAACGTTCATTGCTCCACGAACTAGTTCACAGAACGCGCGCAGGCTGGCACTGGCCCGCTAGCGAGTTCTCGTTGGCGTGCTGTTGCCATAAGCACCGACTGCTTGCGCGCAGTGGGCATAGGCCAGAATCAACAGACCCTTGGCCTGGTGCGAACACGCTTTTACGATACAGGCATGAGGGAGGCAAGCTCCAAATATGGGGGAAAAGCGCATGACATTTGGGCGTCTACGGGTACGCGGAGGGCGTTCCTGCACTGCGTAGGTCTCGGCTAGTGAATGCTACGATTCCAAGCCGTCCTGGGAGGCTTATCTTATGCATTTTACAGCCGACAACATGGCAGAAGCGCGTTACGATGATTACTGAGATATTGAGAATGCCCATCCAACAACGCCATTGGTTGTGTTTTACAGAACCGAAACCGAAACCAAAACTTAATTGATTGCTAACCTTGGGCATTGTCCAATCACGGTGCCCCCTCCTCCTAACGTCACAGACTTACTTGGTGCGGCCGCCGCAAACCGCGCATGGTAGTTTTTCTTCTTTCGCGCTTTCTAAAATAATTACGGATTTGTCAACCGGATAAACGATGAAAAGTGTGCTAATTTGAGCCAGTCTACGCAGTGCAAGCAAAAACTGGAGCTTGACAAATTCACTTCAGTGTCCCTTTAAGCCAAAGCGGAGCACGAAACAAAATTGGTTACAGCACATGCAAGCCAATACAATACAATACAAACCTTATAGAATATTTAAGCATATTAGCACAAAACAAAGAAAAGCCTCCATTTGAAAACAGAGATGGACTGCGACCTGCAGCCAAACGTCAACGCGATGGGGGCACACTACTCCAAGTTGACACCGTGCGAGCAAAGGGTGAATGGGAATACAAAAAACGGTGTACACGCGGTTATAAATTCAAACAAGGGGGCATAAATAAGCATTGGCATTGCAAAGCGGGTAGAGAAGATACACTATAAGTAAAATACGCCGACCTGTCATAGTGTGGTTCGAGACTCCAAAGTGTAGCAGCCAATTGAAAGGTATTGCTTTTTCTGCTTGATTCTAACATTGCATTTTTATTCATCTGCTGGGATTTGGGGAGAGGAAAATTTTGCCTGTGTTTCTGATCGACAAAAAACTCTCATCTAACAGGGTTCAAATTTCAGCCAAGCTACCAAGCACGAGAGCTCCCTAACATACAGATAAGTAACAAGATGACACAGTTAATTCTTGCTCTAGTATAACAATGATTACATGTTAAAGCTGTCTGTTTGGCATAGAACCACTTCCATTAGAGCAGCAGGTACTGCAGACTCTTCCGGCACCTTCGATGACGTGTTGCTCTCTGCAGTCTTTCGTGGGCCTGCTTCTTCAGCTTTACGCACCTCCTGAAAGATATCTTTGTAGGCAGACCTAATCAAGAAACTTTTCAAATACACACCACCCCGAATTCAGAAGATTCGCGCTCACTGCGCTTTTTCTCCAAGCAATTGCAGCGTTTTTTTGGTCACTGTACACTCAATAAGGGAATTTTTGTACTAACTTATGACCTTATCGCTTATTGATGCCTCATCAAGTGCCATCTGTTTTATGGCATGGAGCAGGCCAGGGCTTGTGCCTAGCATATTGCAAGATGCGTTAGAGTTGGCAAGATTTGATGCGGAATAATACGCCACATGATGTGAAAACCCCTGCGTTTTCCGTAAGTGATGGGTAGTTAAATTTCACAAGGCTCATGCCTTCAGCTGAAGAAAGACAGCCAGGTGCGGGAATCAAGCCAAAGTACGCCTCATTACCGTCAGGTGACTCATTAACTACTCTGCGGACATGAAACAGGACACATAAGAGTGGAGGACAATTGTTGCAAAAACACGTTGAAAACAAATCAACGTAATGCTAAATGAGCGCGCGGAATTTTAAAACAAAAATGTTTTAATCCCGGATACACAAACATTTGCGTGACGCCATATCCGTCACGGAAGTGCCGCCAGTACAACGAAGCAAGCGGACTGTAAACAGTGCACCCCTGCACACAGGGTCTTCTTGCGGGGAAGCAAACTTTAGAACCAAAGAGAACGTTATACTTAGGGTTGTTCGTTTTCTGGTTTTATATTTTAACACGGAACTGTTTTATGCCGGATACACCAAGAGTTCACTGACGTCATATCCGTCACAGGAATGACGCCCGTACAGGTTTCCCGAAGCGACCCGTCGGCAGGACGTCGCTCGCCAAGCACACCCACAAGACAGCCACCGACGCGCAAATCATGCTCAGCTGCAGATTCGCTGCCCATTTCACTTTTATGTTTTACTGATTCCTATAACAGAAGGAGCAACCACAATTTTGTTCAAATATCACACCCGAGGGAAAGCGCTTCTCCATTTGTATCCGCAGCAACTTCTCCTTTGTTACGGCTGCGAGCACTGTTTGTTTCTTTGGGGCCTGACGCCGCCTAAATCAGCTTATTGTTTCAAAATTCTAGGCTTCGTCTCTCACAAACGAACTGTATGATGACGGTGGGACTTGATTTTCCAGAGATATCGTTTCTACCACGTACACACCGAGAGCTGCATAACGCAGATGTCACGTAATGTCACGTGGCAATTACAAAATATTACAGGAGTAGGAAGGGTCAAACGCTGAGCAAAAATTGAAACAGCAAAACAATTTGCATCCGCACCGGAACAAAGTTAGAAATGCATGTTTGGAACCAGTACTTCACGACTGCACCGACTAGCATTCGCACTGAACAGCTCTAAAATGGCATACAAGTACACTTAACGCACTAGTTTTAAGCCACAAGTAGCAGGAGTCCGCACACAACAGAGATATTCTAATGGAAATTTGGCCATTTCCCAGGTAGTAAAAGCTAGAGCACTATAGTAACGCCGTGTGTTCGTACGCTACGGTCAGCGCCTATTTATTGCAAAACAAAGCGCATCGCTGAAGAAGTTGTGCAGAAAGTGTTCTTGTGTGTTTGTTACATTCATTAACGAACGCTTCGATCTATTTACTTTTAAAATTTCTCCAGCCAAGTTTAACCATTGGCTTTACGTGCCAACCCGGGAGGGCGTTAGGGCCCTTACTCTTCCGAAGCGGGTCCCTATCGCCTTGCGCACACGGGATGGCCGAACGATTCCTCGGGTGAGATTCCATGAGGTTGCGCGGCCTTCAGTTGAATAACAGGGGTCATAATACACAGACTATATCCCGCATCACTTCCAAGACAGACAGCTGGCTTAAGCTTATTCTCAGGGTCTCGAACCGCAATGTAGAGCAATCTCTTTCGGCCCTACCTTGGGTTTCTCATGAGCCTCATCAATTATGTCGCCTCGGCGCTTGACCGGTTCAAGTCTCAGGAGGCCACAATCAACATACACATGCGTAGGAGCACCAGACGTGTGCTGGTTTTGCCTGTAAGCACCAGCAGGGAAACATTATAAAATGGGCACGAACAACACCCTCTCCGAGATGATAGAGGCTCAACAGACGGCCAAGGTGGTGCAGCTCTCGTTCTCACGAACCGGCAGGCGCATCCTGGAACTGATTCGCTGTGGCCAAAGGGTGGTAAACGAACGCAAGGTGTCAATTCTCCAATAAGTAAGGAATGCATGTCTGGTAGACCAGTTTTCTAGAAGTGTCTGACCACAATACCATGTAGCACGGCGCAAGTCTCGGGCTCGATGTTTATTGAACTCTGACGCGGGTACTCCGTAGGTCAAGAGTTTTGCCACCGCGGCTAATTCCGTCCAGAAGGATTGTTTTGTGGGGGTTGCCATAGATTACTGAGGCAGGATGCACTACTCGCTTAGGTCAGGAAAGTCTCCGCGACGGTGGTGGAGCAGGTCACCATCGCCTGGCCATGAGGGACTCATTGCGTCCGAATGTTTTTAAGAACTATCGGGCTGCCGTTCCAGCATTTGCCTCGGGTACGACCTCGCGGGAGGATGCGGCCATCCTCAGTTGTGAGGGGGCGGCTGAACATAACATGGTAAAATGGTTCCCGCTCTATATGGGGGCCAACGTCCATCGCGACATCCCAAACGGAAACGAGCTGGCCCATGACCGTATGCTAGGATGATCTCACCGTGGCGGTTCCGGCGATTTCGTGGGCGAGGACGCTGAAATGATTAGGGCTCCCCTTCTCGCTTTCAGCGAAGTCGTTGCTCACTATCTTCTCTCCCATAGTGTCTCCCCGCCCTAACATCCAAAGCTTACTCGGTCTGAGTCGTTGGTTTTCAAAATGCTCCTTATGGGGTCCTTCCATATTCGGTGCAGGCCTATTACTTTTGCTCCCAGCATAGAACCACACTGTCAAGTCTGCGGAAAGGCGCATTAATCGTTAGATCTCCAGCTCTGGCAATGCCCCGCATTACGCGATGCTGCATTTATAAAAAGACGATTCGGAGGTAGCCCTAACACGGTTACCTACCCGTCCAGCTCCTAGCTGTCCATAGGGCCTACAAGAGGGCGGATGGCCACGTCCTTCCTGTACCTACGTTGGAGTGGCGCGCAACTACCATACCAACGTAGTTCCTCGCGATTTACATTAAAGTTATTTTTCTGTCTGCCTGTCAATTCATTTACCTAAAGCACACACGGAAATTTTTGGTACAGTGAGAAATCAGTTAAAGGGGCAGCCAGTTTTGTAGCGGCAGGCGTGAATATTACCATGCTGGTACTGAAAGCCTTGTAGTTCCCATGCGAAAAGCTAGTAGAAAGACCCGTGTGCAGTTTTAAGCTTGAATAACCAAGGAACCAAAAACATACAGTTGCTAAAATAAGACAACAAAAGAACAAACAAACAATGCACATACCCCACTCTGGAGTCTGCTTCAACTTAGGGTGGCATAACACTCGGTCACCGAGACTCACGCAGTGTTTCGGTAATCCTGCGACAGGCATTAAATATCTACCAACCGCAAGCAGTCCAGAAGCTAAATATTTAGATATAAAGTTACTAGCTCAGTCTGCCCAGGTCTTTAGCTGGAAACGTGAGTGAAAATTGGCTGCCTGAAGGCACAAAATGATGAGGCTTGTAGAAAAAAGTAGGCCGGCGGGTATACCATATTTAAACAGAGTCTCGCACAAGTTAACAGTATTGCGCGAAGCACAACGTTAAAGCAGTGTTGTGTGTGACAATAAAACTTCGTAGATCGTGCACACCTGTCAGTAAAACCCAAAATGGGGATATTTTATTGTGAATAAAACGAAGCTTTATGGTCTAGGTAATATCTATCCCCTGGCTTTATTCTCCTCCCCCCCCCCCAGACAGGCCCACGCATTGTGAAATGATACAGGAACATGTCTGTACCTGTACGTAGACATTAGTAAATATAGTGGGATAGTCATGCAGATGTGGTTGCCACCACCTGCAAGAAAATAAAATTGTAGGCAGCGCAATACGTACATTTTTCTGCAATTAAAAAACAATTTTCTTATATTTTGCAGAAAACAACCAAACGTGTGGGAGCCACAAGCCCTATTTTGGACTGAGAACAATGTTGAGATTACAATTTAGCTGGCTTATATGGCTGGTTGCTCTGTTAGCTTTAAGTTGCGATTTGTTGATGATGTGCATTACTCTGGCGTCCTGTACGATGTAAGAAATCAGCTGGAAAGATGAAAATTACGAAAGCACGCCTCTTCGCAATGTGCTCTTCATTGGTGCAGGTTAGTTTTACCGAAAAACAGCGGAATGTTCTTTTTGTAAATATTTTTTCACACAGCCCGATCTGTTTCTTTGTTCTCAAAAGTCATCTGGGCGAAATTTTCGCAGGCAAGTTGATCCGGAAAAACTCCGCCGAACGTACAAGCCTGTTTGTGTTCCTATCTACCCCTTTTACATTCTCCTTATATTGCGATCATAAACACGTAAAGTTACGAAGGGCAGCATTGTATATGTCTCATAGCGCAAGGCGATTTCTCTGAAAAGCCAGCAAACGACGAGAAACTATGCATTTATTCTTCTACAGGTGGTATCACGCTCGATAAGCAAGGGGAAACGTGATTATGGATGATTGGCTGTAACCATGAGCAAAAAATACAAGTGTCTAAGAGGTGATCAACTTAGCAAGTTGTGTTAATACACGTAAAATCTACAAGTATCAAGAACAAGACACAAAATCGAGGGTCAACAGAATGCTCCGAAAAATAATATAACGTGCAAGCAAAACACATGCATTAAAAGATGCACATGCTGAGATAATGCCAAACGATTTCCCAATGCTTCCTGCTCCACTCTTCATACATACTCCTTGCTCCTCCATGCATCAGTGTCCAAACGAATACTCCCGTGCAGGGTACCCCAAAGAGTGTTGACAAGGAACAAGTGCATATTAGATTTTAGCAGTCTGAAGATGGGCGCTCTGAAGATAGGTGCATCCAACCTCAACACCGAAGTTGTATTCGGAGTACTTGCAGCCATCGGCCATGGCAAAAAGCTGCATATAGAAGATCACAACAGCTTCCGCCAGCCCATTTGGAAAACGAGAAGGAGAATTGCAGAAATGGTTGTCAAATTTGCCGCTTGCGGCAGCCCACAGTCGCTACGGAATGCCCTTGATAGTTCTCTTGCCAAATAAATATAAAGATTTGCTCCCACATAAACGAAAACAGTTTTGTGTCATTAGATCAGTCTCGCGAACCCCAGGACACGGTCGTTGGGGCACTCCTATTCCTAATTTCTGTGAATGATGTCGTTGAGACTACGAAAGAAACATGCCTGTTAAACTCCGTCTGCACGCCGACAACTGCATCCGCTATTCTTGTATCAGTAACCCTAGTGACCAAATACTCTTAAATAATGTGTTTTTATTCTTTTTGGGCCTGGAGCTCAACCTTGCAAATGTTGCTTAACCTTGACGAAACGGTGTGCATGACATTTCCAAACAAGAAGCAACGCCTGTATTTTTCATATGCCGAGAACATGAAGCATGTAAACAAATTGAATTACGTTGGAGACACATACTCACCAAACCTAAATTGGCATCGACCTCTGAGCGTAAGCTGCAGGAAATCGCTTCAGAATTTGGGTTTCTTGAAGCGAACGATAAAATACGCAAGCCGTGAATGCAAACTTGCAGCATGCAAATCTTGGATACAGCCTGTACTTGAATACGCGTCCCTGGTCTGGTAACCCCCTCGCGCACGCGGCATAACACAACTAGAACGTGTTCAAAAAAAGCAACAAGATTCAAATATAACTGTTATGATCAGTAGTTTTCGCCTTCGTCGCACGCTATTCGTTTATCACTCCAATGGCTCGAACACAGACGTACGTGTGAACGTATCAGTACTTTACTTAAAATATCGAACAAAATATTCACCATTGACACGCCCATTTGGTTTGCTAACTCCGGCTTAAGCACTCGCGGGACAAACCCCTTTGACATCACCCCCTTCATGTCGTTTGTAGATTTTTTTATGTTATTGTTTTTTTTCTTTCACCGTACAAATATGGAATAACCTGGATGTTGCTCTCCGAATGCTGCCTACCAATAGTTTTTTGAACGACCTACCCAACCATGTGATCTCCTGGTTTAGTATGTATACACTATTCTGTACCCACCCCTGCAATGTCTCGAACTGCGAGGCAGCAGTATTTGTAAATACAAATAAAAAAGTAGTCCCAGTGTCGCTTCGTTTCAAGAGACTTCCCATTACTGAATAATGCGCAATTTATATCTGGCTCTCTACCGTCCGTTTCAATTTCGTTTGTTTCTTATTATGGGAAAGGTGTGGAACTTAAATTTGAGGTTGGGTTTTATTCAGACAAAAATAGACTGGGGTACAAAGGCAAAAGGCAGATGTACACTGCCTTACATTGATCTACTACCAGTACTGTGGGTGTTGCACAGCATTGATGATGAGAGAAGAAAACAATAACAAAGGAAAAAAAGACAAAGGTGGCAGCATTAACAACGTTGTCGGATGAATATAAAAAGACATCAACAGCAATGGTCATGAAGAAGAGAAGAAGAAGAAAAGAATGGCACTCGTCAGATTAACTTCCTTCATTTGGAAAGTATCAACATGTAAAGTTCGGGTGGAGTCTTCAGTTTTGTGGTTCTCGGCAATGCAAAATGACCTTCACCGAGCTGCGCTGCAGGATTATAAGGCTAAGTTTCTACTGCTTAGAACACGGATTTCACCTACGGCTTCACCTTGCAACTGTGTGCGGTGTCAGGTCCCTAAAACAATAAAATACTTGTCCTCGCCGGTCGCCGCTTCTCGACAGCTAGACACCTTTTTTTAAAGTAACCTATTGAGCGTTTGGGGTTGTGTCTATTGATTGCGCTCACATGATCTATGGGCGCAACGTTTTTGGTGTATGTAAATATATTGAAGAATTTCTTTCTTCTTCACGTCGTTTGAATTACTGTAGGGTGGTAATTATGGGTAATCTGGGTTTTAATTATAACGAAGTTTCATTTTACAGCCTCGGTCTTTCTGTAAATAAATTAATATTGAAGCACATAATAAAGAAGACGGTGACTACAAGAGAAAATAAAACAATGACGTTTCGGCACCCCGAACGGGAGCCTTGTTTACACTAAAAGCAGAGACGGAAAGCTAAGAGTTTAAGTAGGATGAAGCACTTGACCTAAACATCTTGCGTAGGCGTTGAGAAGATTGCTGTCAGTGCGGTACAGAGTGTTTTTGTTCGTACAAAAAGGAACGTCATGAACAAAAACACTCTGAACCGCACTGACGCCAATCTTCCCCCCGCCTATGCAAGGTGTTTCGGTCACGTGCTTCATACTACTTAAACTCTTAGCTTTCTGTCTCTGCTTTTAGTGTGAACAAAGCTCCCGTTCAGTGTGCCAAAACGTCATTGTTTTATTTTCTCTTGTGGTAGGCGTTTTCTTTATTATGTACTTCAATGTCATTCCCTACCAGACGGGCATCCGCCGAAGCCTCCATTTTAATCAATTAGTTTTTCGAGGTCCCCGAAAATTTCAATAAGCGAGTTAGGCCTGACCAAACCCCTTTTGTGGGTACCTGCCAAAAACGTTGAGGGTTTCATTGTCACCATCAGTATCACCATCATCAAGGTGGCCGCCGCGGTAACTCAGTGGCTAAGGCATACTGCTGCGGAGCACTAGGTCGCGTGTTCCATTCCTGGCCGCGGCAGCCGCTTTTCTGATGGACGCGAAAAGCAAAAATGCCCGTGTGTACGAGATTTAGGAGCACGTTAATAATCCCCAGGTGGACAAAATTAATTCGGAGCTGCATGGCGTCGGTGCGTTAAACCTTACCATCAATCAATCAATCAATCAATCAATCAATCAATCAATCAATCAATCAATCAATCAATCAATCAATCAATCGGAGGAGGAGACGTTATACAATGACCAAGAAAGGCAACATAGAGAACATGATGTTCAATATAGCAGCAGGAAACTGGAAACATAGCACACAAATTGTTTCCATAAGACATCATCCATCCATCAGCTGCCTGTCCACGCCCACTGCAGGGCAAAGACCTCTCCCATAGATATGCAAATATCCCGGTCCTGGTCTAACTGCGACCAATTTATGGCTGCAATCTTCTTATCTCATCTGTGCACCTAACCTTCTGCCGCCCATGCCACGCTTTCCTTCTCTAGGGATCCACTCTGTTACCTTCAGTGACCAACGGTTCCCTTGCGTTCGCATTGTATGCCCTGCCCACGCCCATTACTCCTTCATAATTTCTACAAATATGTACTGAACACGCGTTCGTGTTATAAAAAACTGCCCTCTTACGGAAATTTAAGAAAAACTTCTCGCGTTATAGTTTGTTTTCGTCTGAACGGCTAGTTAAATTGAATAATTACGTCGGATATGACCATGTTTCTATTCGGAAAATTAGGTATTGTATGCTCATGTTCTTGTGCACGATAGCTTGTTGTAGTAAATGGATTCTTAAGGCAGCAGAAACTGGGCCGAAACTTAGAAACTTGGAAACTTGTATTCCCACTGGAAGGGTCAGTTCCGATAGCCGCTCCGCCCTCTTCGCGTGTTTTCGTCTGAACGGCTAGTTAAATTGAATAATTACGTCGGATATGACCATGTTTCTATTCGGAAAATTAGGTATTGTATGCTCATGTTCTTGTGCATGATAGCTTGTTGTAGTAAATGGATTCCTAAGGCAGCAGAAACTGGGCCGAAACTTAGAAACTTGGAAACTTGTATTCCCACTGGAAGGGTCAGTTCCGATAGCCCCTGCGCCCTCTTCGCGATTAACGTAACCTCATTGGCCCCTTTGAATAGCATCCTAACCCCCCACCCATGGCGGGACGCGAGACGTTCCCCATACACTAGGGATGGTTCGGGTAGGCACTGCCTAAAACCTCGAAGGTATGTGATGCTTTCCCTACCGTCCGGCCGCAATTCTGTAGCGCCGGCGAAATCCCGCCAGCCCTTACGCTGCTAGCTCACGGCTTAGGTTGTTCCTGTTGCGCCGACCCGATGCTTACATGTCGGCCGTACAAAACATTGGACGATCACGCTGTGCCGTACGAACCTGTGAGCGAACGGACCGCGTCTCTCTCTCCGGTTGCTGCGAGCCCATCTGGTAAGTACGGCGATACGCGTGCACAACGGAGCGCAGCGTCCCGTATTTTGCCCTAACCAAAGAGCCCACCAGCTCTGGACAGCGACGGTGCGCACACTTGCGCGGTGCGCCTTATCGCCCCTTCACCGAAGGGGAACTGCGTACCTGTATTGTAAATCGTCTGTCTCGGAGGTTGGAGCAAAATAAACGTCTTCTTTCGATACCCTGGGAACATTCCTTTGTCGCCCCTACTCTGACGGCCCAACAGAGACGGTGTTGGGTTAGCGCGATGGCATTTCGGTATTGTGAGTGGAATCAACCAGCTTAAAGCAACGGTGGTTACTCACAGTGTGCATCAGGGCATGCCTAGTGCAATGCTAGGGTTGTGCATATTGTGTGAGAGAGATCACACATATCCGTTAAGATATGTGTCATATAGATATCCGTTAAGGAACGTGAACTGTGAGCATTCAGAGAAGTCGGTGGAGATCCAGTTTAATGCAACACATCGGGTTCCATATTTAGGAGCGCCGTCTCAGCTGATCTTAATTCGCCAAGGAAGGCATTGCGGCACGTATACAATAGCACGAGTCGAATCAAGAAACTTAATTGGCCTCATTTTTATTAACTGTTAGAAAACTTCTGAAAAATAGGTAGAACAGATATTGAGGGGTAATTGTTACTATTGTCTAATCGGCCACTTTTATGGAGAATCGCCACACGTGAAATTTTCACACCTTTTGAAAAAGTAGTAGTACCAAGCGTGCAATTGCAAATATGCATTAGGGAGAACCGAAAACATCAGCTACGGTTTGAATAGGGCCTACTTTAATATCGTCATAACCGTCAGCGGTGCTTTTAGCTGAAGATTTAAGGGAGGAAGATATTTCGCCCTATGTACTTCCGTGAGAAAAATTGTGTTTTCAGTTGGAGGAAAAGTAGTCTCATCTAAACCTACACACGAGGAAGGTGGCTGTAGTGACGCACAAGAAGTGAGGAAATGTGCGTTGCATGTTTTAGCAAATGCGCGATCCCTAAATTTTACGCAGTCAATCGTGAGTGTACTTCGACGTGAGTTGTTGAGGGACACACATGATGTTCTTTCCAATGTTCCAGATTTCCTCAGGATCTTTATATGTGGAAGCGACTTCGAACTTCTACTAATTGTTTCTTTTCGAAGGTCCGAGTTTCACTTATTTCTTACGTGATTGTTTACATAGTATATTTCAGGTTCTTTTCGGCGAATGAACCTATTAGTTTATCTCTTTCTCGAATTCTATTACAGGTGCCCAGTAACCCACGGTTTTTGGGACTGTAGATAAGTCTTAACGCGGTTTAAAGGGAACGCATTACCATAACAGACCTTAACCTTCCGCATAAAAATGGTCGTACGAAGCATCTGGGTTTTCACAATTGTACAGAGCAGCCAACGTAGTGCCTTCAAGGCAACAGGGGCTGGCGCACTGAAATATTGACATAGCACAGGATGGTCCCTTGAACATTTCTTTTTCATCATTTTACTAAAGAAACCAAATATGGGTTAGTAGTCACTTTGATTGATTGTTACGATGCCTGCAGTGACAGTGCTCTCTTCGGTATTAATCACACAGAAACGCACAAGGGTTTCTCTGTCAAGAGTTATTCTCGTTGCGAATTCATCACATTCCCGAAGAAAAGTCTTTGAATAACATCTTGGAAATTTTGATGTCCGGCGTCAGGTGCAAGCATGTCAGCATTAACGTCACCAACAAGGGTAACGGGTCGACTAAAGTTTAAGGAGTATTCAAATGTGATGGGGCACACTTCGGCGCAGAGTTCTTTAAATGGGCTGCTCGAATATATGTTCCACTAGTTTTTTCAAAGGGTCGATTCCATTCTGAAAGATATACTCATAGAAATTCGTTGTGGTACGTCGTTCAATATGTGGAACCATGTAGTGACCTCTTGCACTCGATAATATGCAGAAATTGTTGAGGATGATTGACTACAAGCTACCTGCAAACGACATGGTGAAACTCATTATTTGTAGGAACCATAACATGGTGTGTGTTGAATCGCGATGGGTATTTTTAAACTTCCCGCCTGATGTTGTTATACAAGTAGGGCAGATTTAGTACGGCTGTATTGTTGTAAAGCTTTCTGCTGATGAGTTTTACCAAATGCATTCCACGCTTAGCTGCCGCAATTGAAGTTGCCATTACCAAACACCCGAAAACTGACACATTCAAAGAACAACACCAGCATGGCGCTGATGCATCCAGTAGCGAAAAGCCACATAAAACTTGAAAAAGATCGAGGTATGAGAATTTTACCTTCGTTGAAGTGTACGAGACCAACGTTCCTCTTGTAATGATAGTCCATCCCGGATTCGGAAATAGCCAAGAGAAGGCGGTGATGCTGCCGCCGTTGTGGCAAATTTGAAAGCATTGTAGCGACCCGGTGATACATTTGAAAACTTCCACGACCCTTTGCAAGACCTTGCTGAAAAGCAATGTACTCGTCATAGCTGCAGCACGGACGGACGTGAACATGCCCTCCTAGGTGAACCCGCCGATCGCACCCATTTTGTTCACCAAGTGGAATGAAATCATAAGGACGGTCCTTGATAATGGACCCTAGTTTCTTTATAAAGGGTATTTTGATATGCACGAGAGCAGTCGTAAAAAATGTGAACTCCAGACATGGAAGCACCCTGTTTGCTTCGAGAAGCTTTTCGAATTCATTAATGTCTTCCACTTCACGACTAAAGCTTGGCGCATAAACATCAGCGGTGATGTGTGACTGAAGGTATAAACCAACGATGAGAGTCCCAAACAGCCACAAAGTAAGCAATGCCTTCAAAGTAGCGCCTGTGGTACCAAGTGTTTGGGGAGACCTCCCCAAGAAAGTTGAGGCTAAGAAGGTGACGATAGCTGGCAATCGGGTAGGATGAACGCCGCTGGGAGCACAACGACTAACAAAAACGATTGCGAGTGCGAGCACGAAGAACATAACAATAACTATGACAATATTAGTGCTTTCTTGCGCATGCAAAAATCCCTTTCCGGTTACAAAGCGTGTAAAAATGCATATGTGACAAGGTGGGTACATTGCGTGAAAATAAAAATTGTACTCTCGTCTCCTAAAGAATGGCTTAGGTTCCGCATCAATGTCGGCATCTCTGTTCAGAATCGCAAAGTCTGCCTCGAGCAGTGTACTGTAAACCTTTTTTATTACAGATGTGTTCAGAGCTGCATACGCCTCCATTAGTGCAGAAACTTCGGGAACTTCGTCACTGTGTATGTTTAAGCGTACAATCGTAAGCTTTAGGTTCCTGGGATAGTTTTTGGCATGTGCTTCCCGAACTCTGAATACTTCCGACAGAATAGAAGTGTTTCTGCGGGCGAGGCTACAATCGGAAAATCCGTTTAGCGGCTCTTCTATGTACGTGGAAGAAACAAAAACAACCTGACATGCCCCCTTTGGCAATTTTGAAATCCAGTCGAACGACTTACTTGCGTCTTTCGAGATTACCCAGTGGGTTTGAACGGCGGTAGTAGCAATTTCCTCTACAACACGGGGAAACTGTTTGGGAAGGTTTAAAAGCCAAGGGAGAAAAATTACAACTTGTGAGAGCCGCCTGTCTTGCTCAAAGACAGTGTTGGATAGCTTGAAAGATCCTTCGTGAAAACGAGTCCACAACCACATGGGCCTAGGGAGCTCAGAAATGTGAGGTACAAGAAGCGTTGAAGCGTTCCTGAAAGCTAGTATTGCAATAAACTCCTGGTTATTCAGGTTCGCCATTAAATCGACAACAAGTGGATGAAGCTGTGCGTTCCTAATATTGAACTTGGTGCACAAAACAAGGACAATATATATCATCTTGGTCGCTTTGGTCTGCATCCTTCGTTATCATCCAACCTTATAACGTGAAGCCATAAACAACATTGTGTATGGTTTCCCCTGGCGTCAATAAATGCACGGCTGCTCGTGACTAGTCTCTCCGTCCTCGCCCCATGCTTTAATATTTATGATTGGGGAACACTTGGTGCTGGCACGGGATCGAAAATATGTTTTATATAATGAGCTCTGTCCTCGCACGGCACGAAAATTCGCCTATTTAGAGAAATGAAAGCAATCTATTCGGCTGCTTTCCGTGTATAAAGCTTTTTGAGGCAACGAGAAAAACAATCCCACGAAGTACTACGACTTTCACGCACTCCCTACTTTACCTGCTACAAGACATAAAAGAGATCTTGTCATTCTTAAAGTGTACCGGGCGGAAGCATTTGCATTTCGATCTTGAATACTTCGATATGTAGTTCCTTGCAGTACCTGCACAGGAGTCATTCAAATGTTGGGACATCAAAACCTCCTACCGGTACCATGCGTTCTTCTTCGCAAGTTGATGTGACATGTGTCTACAGGACTCTGTTGTACGTTACGTGGTTCATGGTCCTGAAAACTCTCAATATCGCGAACAAAACTGAACGAAAGATGACAAAACACGTAGGGCGTAGACGGAAGCTGACTAGCAGCAGCCTATTTTTCCAGCGCTAAAAGAACAATAATGCTAAAAACGACGCAACCAATCTTTAAGATATGAAGATACGTTTGGCAAAAGTAGCGATTTTACACCGTTCAAAGATTAGTGAAACCCCTACAAGTATTGGTTCTCTCTATGTAAAAGCATGATGGTGTGCTTATACATTTTTCACTTGCTCTTTTTATGTGACAGGTTGTGATAACGACTTTCTGGGTTGTACCAGACGCCCGCTTCGGGAAATTTGATTTTTCGAGTTGCGGATCACGACCGTCAACACTGGCCCATCAACACTGGTCAACAATGGCCGTGTGCGAAGATTGCCTGAATCCGCTTCGGACAACGCACGAAATACCAGAGGGTAACGCTGGGAAGTTCTTGGACGTAATCCTTATTTTTTCGGACAACCGGGTTTGCTCTATTAATGCCCCCCGCAGCCAGAAGCCCCTCTTGTCATTTAACTCTATTCACATTGAAATGGTGGAACACCAAACTGGTGGCTCAGTAGCGACGATGTGCTTCACCAACACCCTCAATAGGTCCTCTGTTCATCACGTGCAGAGCGCTGTAGAGGCGCAGGTCTTTCGGCTAAAACGGTCAGGGCATCCTTATCACGCTATTGTGGCAGCCCGTGAGGCCTACCGCAGGCGTGAGAAGGCAATGAAATTTTCTGGAACTAGTGCGTATCGCGGCAATTAGCTTCGTAAGGCGGCGGTTATACCGAATCTGTATGGTATCGCACATCGCCTAAAGAAAATAGGGCAGATAGCTGGTGTTCAAGTTTTAATGTCCGCACCACTGAAGCTCGCGGGACTTTGAAGGGACCCATGTCCATAACCAAAAGAAAATACTGGCTGTAGCGTTGGGCACCCCAGCAAATACGTAGCATGTGATAGAGGGTTCGTGTACCGTGTTCCGTTGGCCTGCCGAAGGGTACATGTAGGGCAGATGGCACCGTGTGTCAACTTCAGGCTACGCGAACATCAGAATAATGTCCAGAAAAGAAAGGACGGGAACTTGTGAACTCACTGCGGTGAATGCCTCCAGTGTGAGCCGTACTTTTGTTTTGTAATTTCTTCGGTTGATTACCGAATATAAAGAAGATTTTTTATTATCGTTCAACTGCTGCAAAATATTATCGGGTAAAAAATACGGAACATTTAAAAGTACCTCCATGCTTGCTATATTCTTGTATACAGTAATACTTCTTTAAGCCACTTCCGGAGGTATTCGGACGGATTGTTTATCGTGTGGCGCATTGCTATTTTAACCAGCGCACTCGTAAAAAAGTAACCAATCGTCACGTGAAAGTTTCCGTGTAGCCCAGTTATAAAGCCATTTGCCAGAGGGTTCATGAGTGGATCTTACCAGAAGGAGATGTTTGTGGGGTAGCATAGGAGGAGACAATAGAGGAGGAAGAAGGGGAGGAAAAAAATTACGCCCATCTTCCCGCGAGGGAACCCTGATGTTATGCGACGCATCGAAGGGTTCAGTTGGCGTTTCCATTGGGTTGATTCTCTTGCGCTGACGATGGTACTGGATTGTGTCAGCCCACTCACTGAAGGGACCGTCGCTTCCATCACTTCTTCATCGGAAGAATTAAGCCAAGTAGCAAGTCGTCAAGCAAGTCACGCGGAGTCGAACGAGAGTGAGCACTGACTGAACCGCCGCAGCGCGCTGCCAGCTTTATATTCGCAGCGCCTGAAGGAGAGGAGACAGCGGAGGAGAGGCGCACATGCGCGCATTTGAGCGACAGGAGCGAAGCGCGCGCACGCAGCTGTTGTTTATGATAATGGGATGAGACCGAGTGAGAGTGTTGCGCACAGCTGTCGGAAAGAAGAGCGGAGGAGAATCGCGCATGCGCAAGTGGCGTGCGGACGCCGCCGACACCGACGCAGGAGGGACATGCCTCAGAGCAAGAGATGCGTTGCATCTCAAAACTTCACTTAACCGAAGAGCTGGTCGCACGGGCGTTTTGAAGACCTCACCAGTCCAGTTTCAAGCAGTGACTTCAGTAGTTTTCCACAGGAACACTTTACATATTTTAATGCTGGGTTATGTAGGGTCCCGCTTCAGGCACGCAACTTAAGCTGACAGTCTGCGAGGCGTAAGAACACGGCGTCACAAAAAAGCCTGCAAATTTTCCCTCACTGATGTGTGCGAGGGGATTTTAGTCATTTCTCCACAGATGTGCGTACTAGTTTGCACTGCCCGACAGCTAGCGCATGTGGCTAGCTACGCCTGCCTTTGCGCAGGATACAGAAACTGACACTCCCTGTCAAGCTCTCTCTCTCTCTCGCTCTCTATATGTATATATATATATATATATATATATATATATATATATATATATATATATATATATATATTGACACGGTCGTAGGGAATGAGATGGGCTTTATTAAAGATGGGGCGGCCAGTGCGCAGGGAATCCGCAGGCGGGGAGCGGTGAGCACAGAGCGAGTAGCGCGCAGCACCAACGTCTTCCTCCTCTTTTCCACTCGCGGCCGGTCAGTTCGTTTTCGTCGTCTTCTCTGCAAGTTTCGTTTCTTCCGTTTCCCTCGTAACATTTTCCCCCGGGGCAGACGAAGCTCGCCGAGCGAGTTAAGGGGTGCGAGAGTGACAGCGTTTCAGGCGAGCTACATGCACGACCTGTGTCCTGCTCGAGCGGCGACCATTAGACGTGACTTTGGCGACGACATAGTTGACATCGTTGAAGCGGGAGAGCACCACGAACGGTCCGGAGTAAGTGGAGAGGAATTTTTGGTGCAGTCCTTTCTTGCGCACCGGAGTCCATAACCAAACTTGTTCGCCCGGAGTGAAAGCGACGGGAGGATGTCGGTCATCGTAGCGAGCCTTGGTACGAGCTTGCGAGCTCAGAGTACGAATACGGGAGAGCCGGCGCGCCTCTTCAGCACGGCACAAAGTTTGGGCAAGTGAAAGGTGGTGATGTGGTGAGAAGGGCAAGATACTGTCGAGAAATGTACGTGGAGCACGGACATAGAGTAGGAAAAATGGAGCATAGCCAGTAATTTCGTGTTTGGCGGTATTGTAGGCGTACGTAACGAATGGCAGCACAGTGTCCCAATTCTTCTGGTCGGACGCAACATACATTGATAGCATATTGGTCAGCGTGCGGTTTGTGCGCTCCGTCAGACCATTAGTTTGCGGATGGTATGCGGTGCTATGGCGAGAGACAGAGCCACAAAGTCCCAATAGTTCTTCTAAAACGTCTGCCGTAAACTGTCGCCCGCGGTCACTGATGATAACGCGCGGAGCGCCATGACGAAGGATAACAGAATGCAGAAGGAAGGCTGAGACGTCCTCAGCTGTAGCTGCAACGAGAGAGGCCGTCTCGACGTATCGTGTCAAGTAATCGACGCACACGATAATCCACCGGTGACCTGTCGAAGACTTCGGTAGAGGTCCAAGAAGATCTATTCCGACTTGTTCAAATGGTGACGTAGGTGGAGTCACGGGATGCAGAGGTCCCGGCGAAGGGCTCCCAGGGCGTTTATGACGCTGGCATTGCAGGCAGCCGGCAACGTATTGCTTCGCAAGTCGCCGCATTCCTGGCCAGTAAAAATTCTGTTTGAGCCGATGTAGCGTGCGCACAAAGCCAAGGTGACCAGCTGTGGGGTCGTCGTGCGTAGCATGCAAAATGGCGGTGCGAAGGCTAGCTGGAACAACCAAAAGGAAGCGGGCGCCATCCACCGAATAGTTCCTCTTGAACAACAAGCCGTCGCGCACGACAAACGGGCACGATGGCTGTGCTCGCTGCGCTGCATCAAACATGGTTTTTAAAGAACTATCCTTCAGTTGTTCTTCCTTCAAGTTGGAGGCGGTGGGAATTGCAGTCGACAGAGATGCCAGACAGTCATCAAAGTGATCGTCGTCACACGGAGGCGCCGGGACAGGAAGGCGTGACAAGCAGTCTGCGTCAGTGTGTCGGCGTCCGCTCTTGTACGACACAGAGAAATCGTACTCTTGTAAGCGCAATGCCCAGCGAGCGAGCCGACCAGATGGGTCCCGCAGGCCAACGAGCCAGCATAGTGGGTGGTGGTCCGTGATGATGGAGAAGTGACGCCCATACAGGTATGGACGAAACTTTTGAACGGCGAAGATCACAGCGAGACACTCAAGTTCAGTAACGGTGTAGTTACGTTCGGCTTTCGTTAACGTTCGGCTGGCATAAGCGATGACGTGCTGCGCGCCGCTATTGAGCTGGACGAGTACAGCACCAACGCCGACTCCACTGGCGTCGGTGTGAAGTTCGGTAGGAGCAGCTGGGTTGAAGTGGCGAAGAACTGGGCTCGAAGTAAGTAAAAACTTTAGTTGCTGAAAGGCGGCTTCACATTCTGGCGTCCACACAAAAGGGGTGTCTTTCTGTAGCAGGCAATTCAGGGGGTGAGAAAGTTGGGCGAAATCCTTAATAAAACGTCGAAAATAGGAACAAAGGCCCAAAAAACTTCTGAGGTCTTTTAACGAACGTGGTGTGACGAAGCCTCGAACTGCTGAGATCTTTTGCGGGTCGGGCCGAATACCGTCCTTGTCGGCGAGAAACCCGAGCACGATTGCTTGACGTTCTGCGAAATGACACTTCTTTGAATTCAAAACCAACCCTGCTTTTTGAATCCTGTCGAGAACAATTCCAAGGCGTTGGTTATGCTCGCTAAACGTCGTGCCATAGATTATGATGTCCAAATAGCACATACATATCTCCCATTTAAGGCCGCGCAAAATGGTGTCCATAAACCTTTCAAACGTCGCAGGCGCATTGCAAAGCCCAAAAGGCATGACGTTGAATTCGAATAGGCCGTCTGGGGTCACGAAGGCTGTTTTTTCCTTGTCGGATGGGTGCACCGGAATTTTCCAATATCCTGACCTGAGATCGAGAGAGGAGAAATATGAAGCGGAACGAAGGCAGTCGATAGCGTCGTCGATGCGCGGTAGGGGATATACGTCCTTTTTGGTGACAGCATTGAGACGACGATAGTCGACACAAAATCGCCATGAGTTATCTTTTTTCTTGACCAAGATCACGGGTGCGGCCCAAGGGCTTGAGGACTCCCGGATCACCCCTTTGCTTAGCATCTCTTGCGCCTGGTCATTGATTATTTTTCGTTCGGAAGGCGACACTCGATATGGCTTCTGGCGTATAGGGGTCGCATCGCCGGTGTTGATTCGATGCTGTAGCCGGGAGGCAGGAACGGAAAAGGAATGATCGCCCTGGGCAAAGTCGAAAGTCGAGGCATAAGGAGCGAGCGTTTTCAGTAGTTCGCACTGTTCGACGGGCGAAAGGGAGTTGTTGATCATGCGCTTAAAGGCGGCGGTATAGTCAGGTTTTTCTGTCGTGGTATGGTCGGGGTTGTGATTCACCGCTTGAATGGCGACGTTGACTTGTTCGTCGAAGCTGGCTATCTTGAATCCACAGGGAAGGACTACTGGCTCACTGGATGCATTTACCGTCCACACATGACTACGTCCGTCTGTGGCCTCGACCAGAGCTCGGGGCACCAAAATATTTTTCTTGACCATGTTGTTCGCATCGCCTTCAATTAAAATAGTGCAGCTTTTCGAACGAAAACGAGCAGAATTCACCGGAATAAACGAAGCTGCCATAGCTGGTAACAGGGTGTCTTCAGCAACTGAAAGCACACCTTTGCTGGTCTCGCTGGGATCGTCAATTGGTGTGGGCAGAATTTCACTCCGGAAAGAAATCTCACCAGTACCACAGTCGAGCGTAGCTCCGCTGTCGCGTAGGAAATCTATACCCAAAATAACATCATGGGTAGCTTGCGCCAGCACAATAAACTCCGTTCGGAATGCCTCTTCACCAAGCGTAACTGTCGCGGAACAAACGCCGATAGCGCGCAGATGCTCGCCCCCGACACCGCGGAAATGAACGTTGCGATCACACGCAAACATAACTTTGTGTCCAAGACGATTCTTGAAAGAAAGACTCATAACCGAAACTGCGGCACCAGTGTCCACTAAAGCTAACGTTTCTACACCATTCACACTAACGATCACTTTGTTTTTTGACATTATCACAGGTGGGGGGATTGGTGAAAGCGACCGTCTCGCGACCTCACCCCCGTGGGTCGCAGAAGCTAGTTTCCCAGCGTCGGCGATCCTCGCCTTCCCCGCGGCGAGGGTTATCGGGCTTGGTGCGTACGTGGAGGAGAGAAGCTGCGGTCGGACGCGGGCGAGTCATGGCGCATGTTGCTTGACTGGCTGGACCGGTAGAAAGTGGAAGTCGGTATAGTCGTGTCGTGAGGCGGGTTGTTGCGCATTGCCGTAGGTGGTCTCGCGAAGTTTCCTTGAGGCTGCCGTAGGCGATAGGGACAAAATCGGGATATATGACCGGGGAGGTCGCAGTTATAACAAACAGGAGGCGGTCGGGGCGCAACATATCCTTGGTAGGGTCGCCTGTGATCATCAGGAGGTCGGCGCGGAGGGTCACTATTGGACGATGCAAACCTCCGAAACGGGGACCGATTAGCCCGGGTTCCAGAGCGTTCATTCCGAAAAGTGGTTGACCGAAACCTCGAACTGTCCTCACACCAGGGCATCGGAGGCTCTTCTGGTGACTCTTGCAATGCACACTGATGGTAGACGTGGCGGACTGGAGCGGGACAATGTTGGCAGGGCGAGTCGCGGCAGACGCTTTGCTGGCCAAGCTCTTTTCTGATAATTCTGCGAACCAGTGACGCGATATCTTCGGAAGGGTTCGAATTGAAGTCCACACTCACTACGGTGGTGACGTTTGCTAGACGACCGAACTTGGGAGCGATTCGCCGCATCTTCAGTGCCTCAAACGCCCTACAGTGGCGAATCACGTCCTGTGCAGTCACAAGGTCTTCCTTCGTTATTAAAAAGTTGTACGCGTCCTCAGCAATTCCTTTGAGCAGGTGCCCCACCTGGTCCTCATCAGACATGCTACGGTTAACCAAGCGGCACAGCTGGAGCACTTCTTCGATGTAGGTTGTGCAGGTTTCTCCAGGAACCTGGGCTCGTTGCGCGAGAGTTTGCTCAGCCTTTTTCTTTTTAGCGCCTGAATCCCCGAAAGACTTCTTAATCTCGGTAACAAAGTTATCCCACGTAGTCAACCCATCCTCGTTGTTTTCGAACCACACAAGGGCGGTTTTATCGAGAGAGAAGGGCACGTTGACGAGCTGTGACGCCGGGTCCCAGTGGTTGTACTTG
The DNA here is from genome assembly GCF_048455015.1 of Haemaphysalis longicornis. Lineage (NCBI taxonomy): Eukaryota > Metazoa > Arthropoda > Arachnida > Ixodida > Ixodidae > Haemaphysalis > Haemaphysalis longicornis. The sequence continues at coordinate 180,677,584 of NW_027526335.1, forward strand.
CTGACCCTTTCATAATGCTTCAGCCAATCTTCTACGTCCTCATCAGGAGCCCCCAAAAACTTGCGCGGTTCCCTCGGGTAGGGCCAGATGCTCACCCTTGATGGTGCAGCGGCGTCAGTAGCTCGGGTGTTCGGCATGCCGGTCTGTCTGGAGGGTAGCCCAGGAATCCGCCTGCTCCGTCAAGAGTCGTCGGTTGTTTCCAGGGGGTGTCGATACCCCGCACCTCCACCAATTGACACGGTCGTAGGGAATGAGATGGGCTTTATTAAAGATGGGGCGGCCAGTGCGCAGGGAATCCGCAGGCGGGGAGCGGTGAGCACAGAGCGAGTAGCGCGCTGCACCAACGTCTTCCTCCTCTTTTCCACTCGCGGCCGGTCAGTTCGTTTTCGTCGTCTTCTCTGCAAGTTTCGTTTCTTCCGTTTCCCTCGTAACAATATATATATATATATATATATATATATATATATATATATAGTGTAAAGGAGATAGTCGGCGTTCCGGTAGAAGGCTGGGCTCGTTTATTCACGAACGAGGCGTCGACGCAGACGGGGTGAGCCGAAACGACCAGCTTTACGCGAGACAGACGGAGAACGAGCGCGTCCTCTTCCTCGAGCGGCATCCGGCGCAGCATGTCCACGTAGGGGGATTTGCCCGTTGTGGCTGATGCTCATCACAGTTCTCATGGGCGCAACATGCTTACTACAATACCCCCGGCGGAAAGAGGAGCCATCCTGGCGACCTACGGGGAACACAAGACGAGCGGGTCATATAATGGCTTCAGCCTCTGGACGTGAACCGTCTCGCGACCACGACGTCGGCGGTCCGAGGTGGACGTTACGGGTTCAACAACATAGTTCACTGGTGACGTTTGTTCCAGTACTCGGTAAGGCCCTTGGTATTGCGAAAGAAATTTCGACGAAAGACCGGAAGCCGGACACGGTACTGAAAGCATGACCAGTGATCCTTTGTCCGTCATGGCCAGAGAGGTCAGGCTGTGGCCTGCTGCGAACAAGCTATCTATATCCGACGCAAGCGGGGATCGAGAAAGAGCTTTGGCGTCGGTATGCTTCCGTCCAGACCGGTACACAACACGGATATCGTACTCTTGAAGGCGGAGTGCCCAGCGGCCAAGACGGCCGGCGGGATCCTTCAGCGACGATAACCAGCACAGAGCATGGTGGTCCGTTACCACGTCGAAAGGGCGACCGTAGAGGTAAGGACGAAATTTGCTGATTGCCCATACAATAGCCAAACATTCTTTCTCCGTTACGGAGTAGTTGACTTCGGCCTTCGTGAGTGTACGGCTCGCGTAACTCACCACGTATTCGTCAAATCCGTCCTTTCGTTGAGCGAGTACAGCACCTAAGCCAACACCACTGGCATCAGTGTGGATCTCAGTGGGCGCATTCGGGTCAAAGTGCCGCAGTATCGGTGGTGACGTAAGGACCCGACGTAACGTTAAGAAAGCGCTCTCACACGCGGGGGACCATTCGGAAATGTCTCTACTTCCGCCGAGAAGTTGTGTGAGAGGCGCAGTGATAGAGGCAAAGTTTCGTACAAAGCGGCGGAAGTACGAACAGAGGCCGATGAAGCTTCGCAGGTCCTTCAGCGTTGTTGGCTTCGGAAACTCCGACACAGCACGAAGTTTTCCCGGGTCCGGGAGGACACCGTCCTTCGAGACAACGTGTCCTAAAATGGTGCGTTTTCGAGCAGCGAAGCGGCACTTCTTAAGGTTCAGCTGCAGACCAGCGGAGGCAAGGCATGTTAGCACTTGTTCGAGGCGTGTGAGATGGGTTCCAAAATCATGCGAAAACACGACAATGTCGTCTAAATAGCAGAGACACGTTTTCCATTTCAAGCCCCGCAGTACGTTGTCCATCATTCGTTCGAATGTGGCCGGCGCATTACATAGTCAGAACGGCATGACGTTGAACTCGTAAAGGCCATCGGGTGTCGTAAAAGCCGTCTTTGAACGATCAGCGTCGGCCATGGGCACTTGCCAGTAGCCGGATTTCAAGTCTAATGACGAAAAAAACTCGGCTCCCTGCAGGCAGTCGAGCGCGTCGTCTATGCGAGGCAGCGGGTAAACGTCCTTGCGCGTGATTTTGTTCAGGCGGTGATAATCCACACAGAATCGAATAGAGCCGTCCTTTTTTTTAACGAGAACCACAGGAGAAGCCCAAGGACTCACGGATGGTCGAATGACGTTGCGTTTCAGCATGTCCGCGACTTGGTCATCAATGACACGCCGTTCGGTGGAGGACACGCGATAGGGTCGCTGTCGCAACGGTGCGTGCGTGCCAGTGTCGATCTCATGACACACAGTCGACGTGTCGCCCAAAGCGGTGTCGTAGCAGTCGAAAGATGAAGTGAAGCGGTGTAGAAGAGTAAGTAGCTCGTCACGTTCGGCCGAAGGAAGGTCGTCGTCAATGGCGCTTCTCAAAAGGGTGTCATCAGGTGGAGACTGAAGACCAAGTGCGGTGATGTCAACGGGCGTCAACTCCTCAAATACACTGACAAGTAGACCGGGATTCACTTCTTCTACAACGCCAAGGCATTCTCCGCGAAAAAGTGTGGTAGGGAACGACGTCGGGTTTGAAATAAGCATTGTGCCGGCACCAGTTGCAATATCAAGAACGGCGAACGGCAGCGACAACCCTTTGCGAGCACAAATCAGACCGGATGGCTCGAAGACGACGGTGGCGTCAGAAATACTGTTGCACGACAACGGCACAAGCGCAGATGAGCCAGGAAGAAAGTGCGTGTCGTCATTGACACGCAACTTGGCGGTTGTCTCGTCCTGCGGGTTTTCTACCTCCGGAAACAGCTCAACTTCGGCGCGATCACAGTCAATGATGGCGTGGTGGCGCGGCAAAAAGTCCCATCCGAGAATCACGCTGTGAGAGCACGCCGACAAAACGATAAGCTCGACTACATATACAACCCCTTGAATTGTGACCCGAGCAGTGCATGCGGCCAGCGGCTTCAACGGTTGCGCACTAGCGGTTCGGAGAGTAAAACCACCTATAGGTGTCGTCACTTTTCGTAGCATTCGGCAACGTTTCGAGTCAATAACAGACACCACAGCTCCAGTGTCAATAAGCGCCAGGGTAGCAACACCATCAACACACACTTCGATTACATTGGACGGCGAACAATGAGGACTTAGGCATTTCGACGTTGACGCAGTTTGTGCCTCCGAAACTGCGGCGTCTAGTTTTCCGGGTCATCTTTGGTAGTACGACGCCGCATCGGAGAGAGTGAGCGGCGTCGTGGAGAAAGCGAACGACGGCTGACGAAGTCGCGGTTATCAGACGGAGCAGTCGAGGGCAGCCGCGTCGGAGCGCGATCCATGGGCGGTGTTGGCGTATAGGGTAAGGGCCACGATGCGTTGCGCCCACCCGTCATGCCACGACGGCAGTAGCGTGCAACATGTCCAGCAATCCCACACGAATAGCAGATAGGGCGGTTATCCACCGTGCGCCAAGGATTCGCGAATGTAGACACTGGATGCGGGGCGACATGCATGGACCGGACGCGTTGAACCGCGGCAGTGGCATGACTCCCAGGGCTTGCAGTAGGCGCAAAGAAGGGTCCCGGCATAGTTCCAGTGTAAGGTTGTGCCACGGTCTCCGCATAGGTGAAAGGCCTATGTGGCACTGGGTCGACGAAGGTCAAAGGGGCTGGCATCGTAGGTTGCGGCGTTATGTCGGCGTATACCACGGGAGCTACCGCGGGATTGGGCGGTCGAGTGCTTGGTAGTGCGTCAGCGACTTGTTGTTGTATAACGCTCCTGAGGGTTGGGGCCAAATTCGACTGAGGTGGCTTCGCTACGTCGCTAACGAGAGACAGCTGACGAGCCACCTCTTCGCGAATAAACTGCTGGATTTGGGCGAAGAGAACACCCCTATCATCAGATGCCACGCTGCAAAGGGAATGGTCCTCTTCCACGGGCTTACGAGTGAGAGCCCGCTCTCTGCGAAGTTCATCGAACTCTTGGCAAGCGTTTATGACTTCAGCAACCGTCCGAGGGTTTTTCGCGAGCAACATCTGGAAGGCATCGTCGGCTATGCCTTTAAGAATGTGCTTGATTTTGCCCTCTTCCGTCATAGCGTTGTTTGCCCGCTTACACAAGTCAAGGATGTCCTCGATGTAAGAGGTAAAGGTCTAATTCATGCTTTGAGCGCGTTCGCGCAAACTCTGTTCAGCGCGCAGTTTCCGAACAGCGGGGCGTCCGAAGACCTTGGTAAATTCGGTCTTGAAGTCCGACCATGTGCGTAGATCAGCCCCGTGGTTCTTATACCAGGTCTCTGCGACACCGGTGAAGGAGAGACTGACGTTGTTCTGTTTGAGTTTATCGTCCCAATTGTTATGGGTGCTCACTCGTTCGAAGGTGGTGAGCCAATCCTCAGCATCCTGGTCATCAGTGCCGTTGAAGAAGGGGGGATCCCGCGAACGGACCGTGCCAGGGCAGATGAAAGGTGCTACAGGAGGTGTGGACTCGTGGTGGCCTCCGTGAGACATCCTCGAGGGAAGTGTCCGGTTGCGCAGCTCCAGGATAGATAAATGGGGACACGAGCAGCACCGCAACCTCCACCAAAAATTGTACTGAGGGACTGAGGTGGGCAATGCCTCACAGCCCCTTGACCGAAGAACGATTACGACGACGACGATGTTCCTGGCGCCGCTCTTGCGCGAGGTGTGGGTCATGGCCGCTATGCACATTCTGTAAATAGATCGCTTCACCCCATCCCATCGTTCGTCTCATCTGTGTTCTGCCGCCACGTAACATTTTGGTGGAGTGCGGCTGACTAACGTGAAGTGTGCAAGACTTCACGTTAGTCAGCCGCACTGTGCCTGATTCTGCGCGTCTGGTACGCCTCACGCCTTGTCAGGTCCGGTACGCCGCACGCCTGAGAGGACCGGTACGCCGCATGCCTGGTCAGGACCGGCACGCCACACGCTTCGAGAGGACTGGTACGCCGCACGCCTGAGAGGAGCGGTACGCTGCACGCCTCGTCAGGTCTGGTACGCCGAACGCCTCGAGAGGACTGGTACGCCGCACGCCTCGTCAGGTCTGGTACGCCGCACACCTGAGAGGACCGGTACGCCGCATGCCTCGTCAGGACCGGTACGCCGAACGCCTCGTCAGGACCGGCACGCTGCACGCCTCGTCAGGTCCGGTACGCCGCATGCCTGACAGGACTGGTACGCCACACGCCTCGTCAGGTCTTAAGTTTTACCTGCCATAGCGTTGCTGGAGCGGGTGTTGTTCCCCAGGTTATTCTTTTTATTTTTGGGAGGGGGGGAACATGGAATTGGAGTGTGCGGGATCATCCCCATTCTGGCCTCCGCATCGCATCGTCTCAGCCTTGGGTGAAATCGTCGAGGGACCGTCGGCCATGTCGGGCAGCCCCAGCCCACTGCGACCTGCATTCGACCACGTCCCCCGCCCCGTGTCCCCAGCCCGTCTGCCGCCACTGAGGACCAGCCGATACAGGCCGAGAACAGACCAAAGAAGACGCCGTGTCCCCAGCTCTTTCGTCCGACGTGGTTCGAATTCCGCCGACAGTTCGTTCCTGCTGGAAAACATCGCTTCTTTGGGCCCAGGCATCAACAGGGACGTCATCTTCATCTGTGGCGGCAGGCAAATCTCCACTGTATGTTTTCATCGCATCGCTCACCTCATCGCAATCCTGACGTTGCCTCGGTCGGCGTCGACCGGGACGGTTGCCTTCGACCCGGGAGGGGGGGGGTTGATGTTGCGGGACTGGGGTGGGCAATGCCTCACAGCCCCTTGACCGAAGAACGATTACGACGACGACGATGTTCCTGGCGCCGCTCTTGCGCGAGGTGTGGGTCATGGCCGCTATGCACATTCTGTAAATAGATCGCTTCACCCCATCCCATCGTTCGTCTCATCTGTGTTCTGCCGCCACGTAACAATATATATATATATATATATATATATAATATAATCTTGTTGCTTTCATTATGGACGCGATATCAGTAATTGTCACAGTCGTTCATGCAAGGACGATACCCCGTTGGGGGATATTCGGCTTGGTACACGCCACGCCCGACGACGAGAAGGCAGAAGCAGCGCTTGGCGCACGGGTCGATCCAGTATTGCATCGGACATGGCTTCCTTAGCATGAAGAACCTCGACTTCTCCGCAGCTCTAACTGCTCGCCAGTGGTCCAATAAACCACGCTTCAGTTTCGAGAGTGTGCGGGTTCATTCCCAGCGTGACTCTTCCTTCGCATCGCAAGACTCCAATACCACATCCTGGAGTTACGAAGCAGACGGCTACAGCCAGTGATGCAGCGTGACACCAATCGAGACATGGCACCATCCTCACCGCCGCCCACAATGTGTTCGGGTGCGCTTGGCCAGCGAGACCCCCCTAACTAAGATGGAAAGGATGACAACGACGTGGAGGAGTGGCTGTCGCAGTGCGAACGAGTGAGCACTCACAACAAATGGGATGATCGCATGAAGCTTAGTGACGTTGAGTTTCACTTGGACCACCTAGCCAAGAAGTGGTTCCACAACAACGCAGCCACCATGGCAACCTGGGCTGAATTCAAAAACCGTATTGTCGAGGTCTTCGGCCGTCCCGCCGTTCCGAAGCTTCGGGCTGAGCAGCGTGTCCGCGCACGAGCACAACGTCCTGGAGAGACCTTCACAAGTTATACCGACGATGTTGTGGACCTATGCAACCGTGTTGATTCAGCTATGGCGGAAGCAGAGAAAATTTAGCACCTGATGAAATGACTAGATGATGATGCTTTCCAGATGATTTTAGCGAAAAATCTGCGAACCGTTGCTGAGATCATCAACCAGTGCCGAAGCTACAAAGAACTCCGCAGGCAGAGGGCGCTTACTCGGGGCTCTTCTGTGCAGGGAAAGCCGCTGTCGAGCTTGACAGCGGCGGGGGCCGACGCATCCTTGATGCGGCAGCTTCAAATGTTTGCTCGCGAAGAAGTCGCTCGCCAAGTGACACTTATTACCCTTGAGCCCGGATCAACGATGCCACCGTCTGTTCTGGCCCATCTCCATGGTACGGAGTGCCTCCGCAGCCTACCGAAGTGACTCCTTTCGTTGTCTCGCCGACGCTTCCAGCGCTTCGCCATATGATCAAGGAACAGGTGGCTGAGGCACTGCCACCCACTCTGTATTATGCACCCCTCACGTATGCCGAAGCCATGGGGTGACCGGTACAGTCGCGGTGGGACGTCGTTTCGGGCCATGCCGCAAACCCCGCCACGCTCTGCAGTACGCAGGAATCCGTCACCGGGGGATCCGTGGCGCACGGCTGATAATCGCCCGATCTGTTTCGCCTGTCGACCTCCAGGCCATGTGGCCCATTAGTGCTGCCGCCGCGTGTCCACAATGATTGATGACGTTGAAAACCACAGTGTTGGTTCTCCACACGGGTCTTCGTAGCTAATCACCGAAGTGCCGCACAGGTCGCCGTTACCTGCCTCGGATTACAACGACGTCAGCCGTCGTGACGCCGATAGCCGCCGTTCAACCACCCCACGTCGCCGCTCACTATCACCTATGTGACGTCGTTCAAGCCCAACTGAACAGGAAAACTAGCTGCCGCAGTTCCGGAGGCAAGAGCTGCGCGGCTTTCCAACTGTAAAAGGCCTACAAATGTAATCGACGTATCGGTTAAGGGTGTATGTACGGTCGCACTAGTCGACAAAGGCGCATCAGTCTCCGTCATTACCGCCGATATTTGCCGCTCGCTTAGAAAAGTTACGACGCCGCTCTTGCAATTTTCTTTATGTACCGCAACTGTGCAGCGTGTAAAACCTTTGGCAGCCTGCACGGCGCGTGTCACGATCCAGAACGTCGTGTACCCCGTCGAGTTCCTCGTGCTGCATCCTGCTCCCACGACGTCGTTTTAGGCTGGGACTACTTATCTCGCCATCGCGAAATAATCGAGTGTGCGCGTGCACAAGTAGAATTTCATTATCCCTTGGACGCGCCTTATGACGAACTTCAGTTCGGTGTCCCTGCAAAGCTCACCGTGGCTCACGACACGGACATTTCTCCCCGCTCGGCTGCTCCCGTACCGCTCTGCTGCTCTTCCAATCCCGACGTACCTGTTCTTTTTACACCGTCGCCCTTATTTCTCCACCGAAAATCGCTGTCCCTGCCATTCGCCCTACTGACAGTTCATGGGGGCACGAGCGCCGTAATAGTTACTAACGAGTCCTCGGCGCCTTTTCGTCTCCTGCATGGTGAGGTCCTTGGCTGCGTCGAAGTTGTTGGGCCACAGCTTGTCACCGCCGTATCAGACGACTTTCGTCATGGGTTCCAGTGGCTGGACGGAGTCCTGCCCCGTCAGCACCTCACCTGTTGCCTCCGGACATTGGCGTTTCGATCGATCCTGCCCTCAGATCAGACCAACGAGTGAGGCTCCTCGCTCTGCTATATCGGTTCCGCTCTTCCTTTGACGGCGCAAAGGCACTGTTGGGCCGAACATCTGCAGTTGCTCACTCCATTGACACCGGCTGGCATGCACCACTGCGCCAACGACCGTACCGTGTGTCCCCGAAGGAGCGCAGCACTATTGACAAACAGGTGAACGATATGCTCAAGCGTGGCGTAATTCGGCCCTCCAACTGTCCCTGCGCGTCTCCCGTTGTGCTTGTTACAAAAAAGGACTGTTCCATCCGTTTTTGCGTGGATTATCGCCGTCCGAACAGCATAGCGCGGAAGGATGTCTATCCTTTACCACAGATCGACGATGCCCTTGACAGTTTACAAGGCGCCGAGTTCTTCTCTTCCCTTTACCTGCTGTCTGGATATTGGCAGGTACCCATGGCGGAGGCCCATCAAGCGAAAACGGCGTTGATCACTCCTGACGGCCTGTATGAATTCAACGTTATGCCTTTTGGCCTGTGCAAAGCTCCTGCTACGTTCGAGAGGATGATGGACGCCATTTTGCGCGCCCTGAAATCGAAAACGTGCCTCTGTGATCTCGATGACATAGTCGTTTTTCTTCCCGTCTTCGGCACTTATTTGATGCGCCTGGAGCAGGTTCTGACTTCTTTGCCAATGCCAGATTTGCAAATCAACATGACGAAATGCCACTTTGCGACGCGGTATTTGACCATACTAGGCCATGTTGTGTCGAAGGAGGGAATTCTTCCCGACGCCACCAACTTCGCGCAGAAACCGACCACCATGAAGGCCCTACGGAGCTTTCGCGGACTATGTTGATATTACCGCCGCTTCATCCGCAACTTTGCCGTTATAATTGCGCCCTTGACGGCGCTTCTGGAAAAAAGGAAAACGGTATTGGCGCTTGGTCGAGAGATTGCGATGAAGCCTTTGCAAAGGCAAGGCGACTCTTTACTTCCCCGCCTATTCTGCGACACTTTGACCCGACCGCGCCAACAGAAATCCACACAGATGCCAGCGGCGCCGGAATCGGTGCAGTGGTTGCCAAAGAAAAAGATGGTTTTGAAGATTATGTCGTCGCTTATGCCAGTCGTACGCTCACAAAAGCTGAGTAGAATTGTTCGGTCACGGAAAAGGAGTGCTTGGCCATCGTATGGGCGCTTACAAAATTACGACAATATTTGTACGGTCGTTCTTTTGACGTTGTGACGGGCGACCACGCACTGTGATGGTTGCCGTCGCTCAAAGACCCGTCTGGCCGCATTGGTTGCTGGGCTCTGCGACTTCAAGAGCATGACATGCGTGTTCTGTACCTTTCCGGCACAAAGTATTCAGGCGCTGACGGGCTGTCTCGCTCCCCCATTGCGGCGGAAGACTCGTGCTCCGTTTTTGTTGATGCCGGCCTGTCGTCCCTCGACATCACGGACATGCCAACGGAGCAGCGCAAAGACCCCTGCATTGCTTCGATTATTGACTTCCTCTCCAGCATGTCCTCTGCTCAAGAAGCGCGTGCGCTGCGCCGACGCGCTGATCACTTTGCACTCCCCGACGAAATGCTCTTCAGGCGCAACTACCTATCAGGAGGTCGCAAATGGTTACTGGTAATACCTCGCCATTTGCGCACGGGCATATGCGCATCCTTCCACACTGATCCTAGCTGCGCTCACGCCGGTGTATTAAAAACGTATCAGCGGCTTCGCCTACGGTGTTACTGGCGGGGAATGTACACGTTTGTCCGCAAGTACATCCAGTCATGCATCAACTGTCAGCGGCGCAAATCCCCTCCTACTCCCGCGGCAGGCCCACTGCACGCCATTGCCGTGCCGAGAAAAACCGTTCTTTCGCATTGGGATAGACCTTTAGGGTCCCCTATCGTGCCCAGCTGCTGGCAACCGTTCGGTCATTGGGGCAATGGACCACCTTACGCGCTATGCAAAAACCGCAGCTCTAACAACTGCCACGGCACGTGACGTCGCGTCCTTCCTGTTACACCGCTTCATACTTCGCCATGGTGCTCCTCCAGACCTGCTCAGTGACCTAGGTCGCCGTCTTCCTTTCGGAAGTAATCGATGCCCTCCTGCAAGAATGTCGAATTGTTCACCGAACTACGTCGCCTTACCACCCGCAGACGAATAGACTCACTGAACGATTTAACCGCACTTTGAGTAATATGCTTTCGATGTACATGGCATCGGACCATTCTGACTGGGACGTGATACTCTCCTTTGTCATGTACGCCTACAACACGGCCAAGCAGACGCCGACGGGATTTTCACCTTTTTTTTCCTGCTCTACGGAAGGGAGCCGGCATGCACTCCTGACACAATTTTGGCCGTATTGTCCAGATCACACCGAGTTCGCACCCCTTTCGGAAACAGTCAAGCATGCCGAAGAGTGCCGTCAACTCACCCGCTCGCTCACATCTGAACACCACCAACACCAGAAGCATAATCTCGCTTCCACCGCGCCTCGCACCTATAGGCCTGATTCACTTATCTGTCTTTGAGTGCCATGCCCTACACCCGGTCTCTCACCGAAGCTTGTTTCAAAATATTATGGACCCTACAGAGTTGTCAAGAAAACTTCACGAGTAAACTACCTCAACGAACCGGTTGCGCCCGCACTCGACCGCCGACACCATGGACGTGAGATAGTTCACGCCAACCGGCTGAAAGAGTACTACGATCCTGTGGTATCCTCGTCACCTTGAGTCGCCGGGATGGCTGCTTCTCTACCGGGGGCGAATATTGTAGCGTTGATTATGGACGCGATATCAGTAGTTGTCACAGTCGTCTATGCAAAGACAATTCCCCGTTGGGGATATTCGGCTTGGTACACGCCCGAGGACAAGACGGTAGAAGCGGCGCATGGCGCACTGGCTGATCGATTATTGCGTCGGACATAGCTTGCTTAGCACGAAGAACCTCGGCTTCTCCTCAGCTTTAACTGCTCGTTAGTGCTCCAATAAACCACGCTTAAATATATATATATATATATATATATATATATATATATATATATATATATATATATATATATATATATATATATATATATATATATATATATATATATTGCCGCGAACCATGCATTGGGTTTGTTTATTTGTGTTTTGCTTTTACCGCCCGGCTGCGCCGGTCTGTGTTATCTCCGTGCCAAGGGAAGCGCGTGTTCCATTCTTTCTTTTTGTGCCGCATGTGTTATCTGTTCTGATAGGGAGAATATTCCGATCTAACGTGAACATCCCGGAATAATCTTCTTGCATCTACAATGTTCTCGATGCGAATCGACGGTTCCAGAACCAGAACCAAAAAGATAAAAAGCCTGCAGAGCAGACGCCGGGGCATTGGATTCTGCGACGCTTGCTGACGCAAGTCACTTTGTTGACCGCTGCTTCGCCGCCTCTGTATTCTTTTGAGTTGTTAGGGGAGCACAAGTTCGCTCCAATAAACTTGTTTCTCCTGCACAACTGCGTCGTCCTTGGCTTCGTGACATCTGGTGGAGGTGCTGGGTACGCACCCTTCATGCCCACTACAACCTCGGGAAGCCGCCAAGCCAGTCCAACAAGAGCCAGCCTCCGCCTGCAAGATTTACCACCCGAGTTCGGTTTGATGCCAGAAGGGCCCAAGAGAAGGAATGCTGCAACCAACACCATGGTACAAGAAACAACGTCGCCAATCATGCTGCAGCAGCCCCGGGAACCGCCATCGTTCCGGGGAGCCCCCGCTGAAGACCCAGAGGAATGGTTGGAGAAGCTGGAGCGCGTGCGGATCTTCAACAGGTGGGACGATGAAGAAACCTTCCGGCATGTTTTCTTTTACTTGGAGGATGCAGCTCGAACTTGGTTTGAAAACCACGAGAGCGCCTTGACCGACTGGACGCAATTCAAAAGCGAGTTCCTTAAGGCCTTCACGACCGTGGTGAGAAAAGAACGAGCTGCGATTTTACTGGAAACTCGAACGCAACACCCGAACGAAGGAGTCGTAATCTTCGTCGAGGAAATGAAGCAACTTTTCTGCCGTGCGGACCCAGGAATGACGGAGGAAAAGAAACTACGGTTTCTGATGCGAGGTGTGAAGCAAGAGCTCTTCGCGTGCCTTGTTCGCAACCCCCCCCCAAGACCGTGTCCGAATTCGCGTCTGAGGCCGCCGAGATGGAGAAGACGCTCGAAATCCGAACGAGGCAGTACGACCGCCCAATCAATGCGCTGGTTTCGGAGACGATTGGTGCCAGCGCTATTAACTCCGACTCACTACGCGACACTATCCGCGCAGTGGTAAGGGAGGAGCTGCGGAAACTTTTCCCGATGACGACACCACAACCTCAAGTCACTTCACTGACCGACGTGATCCGGGCAGAAGTACAGCAGGCTTTGGGAACTTCTGTGCCGTCCGAAGCACACCGCGAGCCGGAGCCTATGACCCACTCTGCGGCTGTTCGTCGACCCCGCCCTGCCCCAACACGCCGTCAAGAGGCCCCGCCGTACCGCCGCCCACTGTCACCCGCCCGACCCCCGGTAGCCCGAAACCAGACGCCGAGGAAGACGGACGTATGGCGAACTCCCGATAATCGTCCTCTGTGCTACCACTGCGGAGAGGCCGACCACATCTACCGTCGCTGCCCATACAAGAGACTCGGACTGCGTGGTTTCTCCGTCGACGCACCTCGCCCTCTCCCTGGCCAACTACCACGTGAGATCGACGAGTATCTATCTGAAACCAGCCGTGGCCCATCCCGTTTCAACCGCTCGCCATCGCCCTACCCGTACCAATCGCCGAACGGCCGTAGCAATCCTGACTTCGCCCGTGGAAGGTCCCCCAGCCCACGCGGGAGAAACTAAAAGCAGCAACTTCTGGAGGTAAAGTTGCACGATCACGGAAAAACGAAAACCCTCCAACGACGCAACGACTAGCGGAAGACAGTGACTCACAACATGCCCTCATCCCGACGACCCGACCCAGACCTGACGAGACTCCCGTACACGACGACAGCTATACGCCGCGACGCGTACCCGACCGGACCGAGACGTCCGCTGAGAAGACGATGACAACGACGACGCACAGTGCCCGACCGTCAACACGCACAAGCCGAGATGCGACGCCCCGACGCACCCGGAACTCGAGGAAGGCGGCATCCGACGTCAAGGTGTTCATCGACGGATTTGATGTAGTCCCCCTCGTAGACACGGGAGCCGAATACTCCGTAATGAGCGGACCATTTGCGTCTAAGCTGAAGAAGGTTATGACCAGATGTTACGGTCCGCACATACGCACAGCAGGAGGCCACCTCGTGAAGCCAAGTGGAACGTGCACATCACGCGTCACCATAGACGGCACGACGTACCCTGCGGTGTTCGTCGTTTTGCCCAACTGCTCCCGCGACGTAATTCTCGGAATGGACTTTTTGACGGACAACGGCGAAATAATCGATCTGCAGACGAAGTCGATAACTTTTTCCTCCGACCACTCCGTGACGCCGGAATCGAACCCCGAACACCGTGCAGCTGTAAGGATCGCCGATGATCACGTCACCCTGCCACCCCGCGCAAGCTTGATGATCACCGTCTACTGTGAAGGTGCTGCTCCCGACGTCGACGCTATCGTGGAGAGTGACCGAATGTTGCTTCTTGACCGCGGTGTGTCTGTCGCAAGAGGCATTGCGCGGTTTAAGCAGCGCAAATCCCACGTTTTGGTCACCAATTTTACCGAGGAGTACCAGCATTTAAACAAGGGCGAAGAAACGCAACAAGCAAGTGACGTAATAGCAGTCGCCGACTTTGAACGCCCACCCGACGATACCTTCAAGCTTCCGCACCCCTTCGACGTGAATCCGGCGCTACCGCAAGAAGAAAGGAACAAGTTATTGGCTTTGCTGCGTCGCTACAGCGAGTGTTTTTTGTCGAACTCAAAGTTACGTCAAACACCTCTGGCGAAGCACCGGATAATAACCGAGGATGGAGCCCGACCTGCCCGACAGTCACCGTACCGCGTCTCTTCCCACGAGCGCGAAGCCATCCGGACTCAAGTCGACGACATGCTGAACGACGACATTATACAGCCATCGAAAAGTCCGTGGGCTGCGTCGGTCGTACTCGTGAAGAAAAAAGACGGCACACTGAGGTTCTGCGTTGACTACCGGCGATTGAACAAGATCACCAAAAAGGACGTGTACCCCCTGCCACGAATCGACGACGCCCTCGACCACCTCTGCCATGCGACGTACTTTTCATCGATGGACCTGAAGACCGGCTACTGGCAAATTGAAGTGGACGAGAGAAATCGAGAGAAGACTGCATTCATAACCCCGGACGGCCTATTCGATTTCAAGGTAATGCCGTTTGGGCTATGCACTGCACCAGCAACGTTCCAAAGAGTCATGGACACTGTGCTAGCTGGCCTGAAGTGGCACACCTGCCTCGTATACCTCGACGACGTTGTGGTATTCTCCCGGACTTTCGACGAACACCTCGCAAGGTTGCAGTCTGTACTCGAGGCCATCCGTACGTCGGGGTTAACGCTGAAGCCTGAAAAGTGCCGCTTCGCGTACGAGGAACTGAAGTTTTTGGGCCATGTTGTCAACGCCGCGGGAGTCTTGCCTGACCCGGCGAAAACTTCAGCCATAGCGAACTTCCCAAGGCCGAAAAATAAGAAGGGCGTGCGCAGATTTCTTGGACTGTGCGCATACTACCGGCGCTTCGTCGCAAACTTCGCACGCATTGCAGAGCCACTCACGCGCTTGACGAAAGATACCACCGCTTTCAGCTGGGAAGACGACCAAGAAAAGGCATTCTGCGAGCTGCAAAAACACCTGCAAAGCCCGCCCGTGCACGCTCATTTCGACGAAAACGCCGAAACGGAAATACACACGGACGCCAGTGATATAGGCTTGGGTGCCATCCTTGTCCAAAAACAAAGCGGGTGCGAAAACGTAATCGCCTATGCCAGCCGTGGTCTGTCGAAGGAGGAGAAAAACTACTCTGCCTCCGAAAAAGAGTGCCTGGCTATTATATGGGCCATTTCAAAATTTCGCCCAGACGTGTATGGCAGACCGTTCAAGGTTGTAACAGACCACCATGCGCTGTGTTGGCTCGCCAATTTGAAGGACCCCTCTGGCCGTCTTGGGGGGTGGAGTTTGCGCCTGCAAGAGTTCGACGTTACAATCGTCTACAAATCCGGCAGGAAACACTCCGACGCCGACTGCCTGTCCCGCGCCCCTGTCGACCCACCACCACAAGACTCCGACGAAGACAGTGCGTTCTTCGGGATTGTTACGGAGAGCGACCTAGCCGCCCAGCAGCGTGCCGAGCCCGACTTGCGAGTAATGATCGACTACCTCGAAGGACAAAACGTCGCCGTGCCTAGAGCATTCAACCGTAACTTACCAGCATTCAGCCTCAAAAACTCCGTCCTCGTGAAGAAGAATTTCAGCCCCGGAACAAGAACGAATTATCTACTTGTCATCCCCGCAGACCTTCGTGACGAAATTTTGGAAGCGTCCCACGACGACCCGTCTTCCGAACATCTCAGCGCAGCTCGCACTATTGCAAAAATTAAGGCGAAGTACTTCTGGCCCCGCCTTACATCCGACGTCAACCACTACGTTAGGAGTTGCCGGGACTGCCAGCGACGAAAAACGCCGCCGACAAGACCCGCCGGACTTCTACAACCGATCACCGTCCCGTCGAGGCCCTTTCAAAAGATTGGAATGGACCTTCTAGGCCCGTTCCCGACGTCACGATCAGAGAACAAGTGGATTGTCGTAGCGACAGACTACATGACGCGCTACGCAGAGACCGCCGCTCTTCCGCGGGGGACCGCACAAGAAGTCGCCAAGTTCTTTATAAACCAAGTTGTGCTGCGACATGGAGCCCCTGAAGTCCTAATCACGGACCGCGGAACGGCCTTTACTGCGGAGCTGATGCAAGGAATCTTAGGCTATAGCAACACGGATCACCGAAGAACGACGGCGTACCACCCCCAAACGAACGGACTAACAGAACGTCTGAACAAGACAATTGCGGATATGCTGTCCATGTACGTCGACGTTGAACATAAGACTTGGGACGAAGTCCTCCCGTATGTCACGTTTGCGTACAATACAGCGACGCAGGAAACTACGCAGATGACACCGTTCGAGCTTGTCTACGGAAGACGACCGACTACGATGCTCGACGCCATGCTTCCGCATGTAGAAGACGACGACCTCAACGCCGACGTCCAAGAATATCTTCAACGTGCGGAGGAGGCCCGCCAGCTCGCTCGAGTTCGTATAAGGGACCAGCAGCTGTTGGATGCCGGCCGCTACAACCTCCGACGCCGAGACGCCGAGTACCAACCAGGGGATCGTGTGTGGGTTTAGACTCCCATCCGACGACGCGGACTGAGCGAGAAACTTCTGCGACGGTATTTCGAACCCTACCACATTCTGCGACGTGTTTGCCAACTTACCTACGAAGTGATCCCCGATGGTGACTCCGGCACATCACGACGACGTACGCGGCCCGAAGTCGTCCACGTGGTTCGCTTAAAACCTTTCTACGAACGATGACGAACTTTTATTTTCATTTTCGGACTGTCGCTTATGTTAGCATCGGGTCGATGCACTCTTAGAGGGGGGGGGGGTAATGCCGCGAACCATGCATTGGGTTTGTTTGTGTTTTGCTTTTACCGCCCGGCTGCGCCGGTCTGTGTTATCTCCGTGCCAAGGGAAGCGCGTGTTCCATTCTTTCTTTTTGTGCTGCATGTGTTATCTGTCCTGATAGGGAGAGCATTCCGATCTAACGTGAACATCCCGGAATAATCTTCTTGCATCTACAATGTTCTCGATGCGAATCAACGGTTCCAGAACCACGCGCGCCGAAAGATAAAAAGCCTGCAGAGCAGACCCCGGGGCATTCGATTCTGCGACGCTCGCTGACGCAAGTCACTTTGTTGACCGCTGCTTCGCTACCTCTGTATTCTTTTGAGTTGTTAGGGGAGCACAAGTTCGCTCCAATAAACTTGTTTCTCCTGCACGACAACTGCGTCGTCCTTGGCTTCGTGACAATATACATATGTCTGTGCTTTCAACCGTACCTTGCATTCAGTGAGCATCACCCCCAATTTTCGAAAGAAAAGTGCGCTTCTCAACAGAGTATTCATGCTGCTAGTCATCATCACCAGTCACAGTTGGTTCAAATAGTAAACTGGCTAATCGGGGTCGACGAAAAGCGAAGCAGTCGCGAGTGCGTCGACAAATAAGAGACACATGTAGAGACGTTAACCGACAGCTCAATACCCTGGAGAAGACGTGGTCAATCACACCACCAGGTTTTAAGAAGGCACTGCACGCTTATCTTCAATTATGTGTTTTTACAATATGAACCTGGCAACGTTTAACACGAGAACCGTATCTAATGCATCGAGTCTAGACGTGCTGTTCGAGGAATTAAAGGCATTAAATTGAATGCCATAGGGCTTAGTGAGGTTACGAGGACAGGTGAAGCCTTTACGGTGCTGAAAAATGGACACGTTCTATGTTACCGTGGTCTAGAGGACAGAAGAGAACTGGGAGTGGGATTTCTAGTCAATAGAAGCATAGCTGGCAACATAGAAGAATACTATACCCTTAACGAAAGGGCAGCAGGCTCACTAAGTGGTACACGCTCAGGGTGGTAGAGGGCTATGCCCCCACATCCAGCCACGACGACCTGGTAGTGGAACGCGTCTATGAAGATGTAGAATCGGCAATGGCTAAAGTAAAAACACAGTATACCGTAGGTATGAGGGACTTCAATGCTAAAGTAGGCAAGAATCAGGCTGGAGACGAGGCAGTTGGGAACTATGGTCTGGGCTGTAGAAATAGCACGGGGGACCTACTAGTTGAGTTTGCAGAACGGAATACCTTCTTGGTATGAATACCTTCTTCTGTAAACGGGAGAGCCGCAAGTGCACGTGGAGCAGCCCGAAAGGAGACCACAAAAATGAAGTAGACTTGATATTATGCGATATCCCTGGCGTCGTGAAGGATGTGGAAGTGCTCGGATGGGTAAGGTGTAGCGACCACCGTATCGTAAGATCTCGAATTAAGCTAGATTTGAGGCGGGACCGTAACAAGCTAGTACAAAAGAAGACGATTTATTGATCTAACAGTAAGGCGTAAACTAGGAGAATTCAGGATAGCGCTGCAGAACCAAAATTCAGGTCTTACCGAGGAAGCCGAGCATACGACACAGGAAGCCAGCGACAACCCTACACGCATTATCACGGAGTGTGCAGTAGAAGTCGGGGTCACGAAGGCTAGACAGTATACTGGTAAACTTTCCCAGGAGACGAAAAATCTAATTAGGAAACGGCAAGCCATGACAATCTCCACCCCAGCTGACAGAATAGAACAAGCCGAGCTTTCGAAATTAATCAATAATCGTAAGACAGCTGACATACGGAAGTATAATGTGGAGAGGTTCGAATACGCTGTAAAGAACGGAGGTAGCCTGAAAGCAGTCAAGAGGCGTCTTGGAGTGGGGAAAATTCAGATGTATGCACTTAAAGATAAGCAAAGCAACGTCATTACAAATAGAAATAAAATAGTCACAGTGGCCGAGGAATTCTATAGGGATCTGTACAGTAGCCGGGACATTCAGGATAATGCCGAACGAGAAAGTAGTTCAGAGGAGATAGACATCCCAACAGTATCGACCGAAGAAGTAAGGAAGGCTTTGGAAGAAATGAAAGGGGGCAAAGCACCTGGTGAGGATCAGATAACAGCCGACCTCTGGAAGGGTGGCGGAGAAATTGTACTTGAAAAACTGGCAAACCTGTATACTTAATGCCTAATGACAGCAAGTGTACCGGAATCTTGGAAGAATGCGCATATCATCCTAATCCATAAGAAAGGTGGCATGAAGAACTTGAAAAATTGCAGGCCGATCAGCTTACTGTCAGTCGTCTACAAAGTACTTACCAAGGTAATCGCTAACACAGTTTCTGCAACCTTAGATAGAAGTCAACCTAAAGAACAAGCAGGGTTCCGTAAAGGTTATTCAACAATGGACCATCTTGACACCATCAATCAGGTGATAGAGAAGTGCGCTGAGTATACTGAACCCCTATGTATAGCCTTTGTAGATTATGAGAAAGCATTTGACTCGGTCTAATCCCTAGTACACATTGAGGCATAACGGAACCAGAGGGTAGATGAGCATTATGTAAAAATTCTAGAGAATATCTACAATGGGTTCACAGTTACCATCCTCCTCCATAAGGAGAGCAGCAAAAGACCTATAAGGAAGGGCGTCAGACAAGGAGACACAATAAGGAGACAAGGAGACACAAGGAGACAAGGAGCGGTATTCTTGTCTATGTTAGGCTTTGCTACGAATATAAGCGTGGAAAAGAACAAATGAAACAAAATACAAACCGCTGACCATCTTACAAAAAAGAGTATCCGTATATTAGCCCCGTTTTGCAAACATCATGCCCACTTGAGGACGGGTCCTCAGTTTCTTCAATGCAGTAGGCTTAAGGCTGATCAAATTAATTGTGTGAAGTTTTTACAAGTTCTGCACAACAAAAACTGCTTTGCACATGCAACGACACTAGCAGTATACACACTTTCAGTTATCCCTAAATACAAACACCAAAATTATGAACAAATTACGGCAGACAGTCTTTTCTGCTTCAGTATACCGAGGCGCCCAAAAAGTTGGGGACCAGACTTATTTCAAATACAACAGAACGAAATTTAAAACACAGGTGTAAGAATACCTATTAAGGTCGAATTTCTGCTTTAATGGCTAGAACTGTGGATGGTGTTTACACTTGCCGTTTAGTGCGCTGGTTTTTTTATTTTGTTTATTTTAGATGGTGTTGACATTTGCCGTTTAATGCGCTGGTTTCTTATTTTGTTTACTTTTAAACACAATATACAACTCTGATTGTCCATTTGTACTTTTTAATTTACGCTTATGTGCTCCAATGTACTTTATTGTGCCGTTACCTTATTGTGCTTCATTTTCTGGTGCTCTACGTGTTGCTTGTAGTTTTTATTACGGAAACATTAAATATTCCAGATTGTCAATTTTGCTTATTCATTGTATTGTTCCAAAAAGGGCTGGGACCTCTGTCAGGCTTTTGTAGCCACTAGTCCCAACCTGCCTCCTCGTACTAATGAGGAAATAAAATCTTTAAGTCTTTAAATAAAAACTTTGCCGTACCCTGACAGAGAATATTCCTTAATCAAGACATCAGTTCCTTCTAGATTCCTATCCTTGCTTAATATGTCAGCTTTGGTTCGAAAGTGAAACAGCTTGATAAGAACTGCTCATGGTTTTTCGTTTCTGCGTGTTCCGGGACGGTGACACCGTTCGATGTCCCCACACTGAAAATGGAGTTTTGTTGATATAGGGTTCGCGACCAATGAAACTAGCCCTTCGGGTTTCTCGCGACGGGGTTCCAGCAATTCATGTATTACGGGGTTATTCCTAAGGGTTCCACTTCCAAATAATATTCTGTGCGATCAAGTATGTGTGCCGCTTTGCTCAAGGTAATATTTTATTCTCCAATCTCCGTACATGTATCACAAGATCACTACTGTAAGCGACACTGGACTCCAACTTTGTTAGACGTGTTTCTAACCCTGCAGATCAACTCTCGGCCACGCTGATTGCCCTAGAGTTGACCTACAGGGTTAGAAACACGTTTATTCCTCCTCCTCTAACCCTGTAACCCTTGTGGTGAGGATTAAGATTTTTCAGGTAATGCGTGTTTGTTCAGCTAGCAAATATAATAACACCAGTTCAGTTTTTGATGGAGGACCAGGATAGGTCTCAAGGTTACGAAACAAAAGAAAACAAAAATCTTAAGGAAAGTTTTACACTAGATACAACACTCAAAAGCCATGCTCAGGTAGTGTCCGGAAGAAGGATAAAAAAGCCGTCGTCCCCGATAGAGCCTTTAAGGCGGTACAGATTCCCTACGTACAAAATGGAGCAAAAGCCACTGTAGCGTCTTCTCTTCATGCCGCGGCCGGTACCACTGAATGGGAGCGTCGGAAAACGGTGGTTTTATGTCCGTTTCGCCTTCAGGTAAGTGTTCCTGGCGTCCTACATTGTGTGCAGTTTGGCCAGCTGATCGTGGACCAGCAGACAGGCGAGCACCACGTGGCAGCGGGCACGTCCCAGAGAGACGATGACTTCGCGCAACTACTGTTGTGGAAGGGTTCGTCATGCGGCTTGAAGGGCGCATCGCAACCTTGGCTTATGGATGGAGCATGCGATTGGACATAATGGTTTCCGAGACTGGCAGCAATCTGCAAAATTAACCATAAGGCACTGTACCGTCTGCATGTCATGCCGCTGCCGGACACGCATGGGGTCGGGTTTGGAGGTTGGAAAGGCGGTTGCAGTGTTCGGTATTTTTGGACCAACTCAAAATCTTCGCCCTTTATTGAGGATAAGATGCATTAGCTCTTTATTGTGCACATTGTTTCAGAAACTGTTGAACATAAAATAATTTCGGACTTCTCAACTCTAAACTATGTCGCCATGTAGTGTTTAAACATGGTACTGCCTTCCTTATGCAAGCAGCTACATAAGCTTCAATGCTGATTTAAAAAACGCAACGGGAACATGTCAAGACTGCTCTTTATTATTGGGTTTCCGGGGACAAGTTTTTTATACAGCTCATTCATCTCAATTGCAGTGATACGAATGTTGCTGCGCCATTCACTTTCATGGTTACCCGCGTTAGTTTCGGAAGCACACTCAAAGGGCTCTAAAGGGCGGAACCAAGTTTGCCTCTATCGGTAGATTACGGTGCTCAAAACCGAAATACACAATTCGCGCATCTAGCAGTTGCTTAATAAGGCAGAAAACAGCAGAAACGTGAAAACGGGCGACGGCACCCCGTACGGATTTGGATATTAGGGTTTGTTGCGTCACAAGAATTGCGAACGGCGAGAGCTCATTGCAGAAGCATCTTTTAATCTTTTCTTCAAAATAAACACTGCCCAAGTGGTTGCGAATGGAAATAAATGTAAAATAAAGCGCTCTCTATGGTGATCTAATTATAAAAACACCGTCTACAGCTCTTATACAGTGCCAGGCAGGCTGCCTCCCTCACGCTTAAGAGCCATGAAGAGAAAATACAACTTCGTGTAATTTGAAAGAACTAGGATTCAGTATCTCACTCAGCTCCATTACAGCCACAAAAGATGTTTTTTAACGAAAAAAAGCAAGAAGTATTTAAAAACTTTCAAATTTTGCGCCACAGCGACGTGTTATGAGCAAGAATGACGTCATACGGGCCAACAATAAAACATAATTTTCAGTGCGTTAACTGCAAGTTAGCATTCAAGTGATGCGGTCAAATGGACCTAGAGGCCCCATTACAGGCGTCCAGTCATGTGTCGTCGCGACAGGGCAGTTAGGCGGCCGCCAATCACACAAACAAGGTTCCGTGACGTCATAGAAAAGTTGCGGGAAATTGGCTAGGGGTCGCGACTGCTTCACACGTTTTCTTTAATATCTACGTTATTTGTTCGAAGATTGCGATGATATTGGTATCATTGTTATCGGGACTAAGCGCTCCTTCTAATAAACCCAACTTGTATTTTGTCTTCATGGCTTCTTTAAGAGTCGGCGAGCATGTTTGTGGTTTCGTTTTTAAAGAGCATTGGTGGGAAATTAACGCAGTCAAATATCTGCCAGGGTGAACGCTCGAGGTTCCTCAAGCAATATCCCCGGCCAGACGAGGCAAAAGAAACAACATGCCAGGTGGTTAAGTGACCCGCCGGTGTTTCTAATTAGTTCTGCGCGCGCGGATGTTGCGATCGGTAAGCGTGCGTGCGTTAGGTTAGAACCTTATCACCCGTGAGAGGCTAGGGTAATTACTGCGGGAGGTTACCGAGCCAATCCGAGTTTCTGCTTTTCCGTTGGTTTCTGACTGGCAACTGAGTGAGCTACATTAACGAATCCGAGGGGTTACTGGACATGAAGGGATTGAAAGAAAGGAGGACGCCGAGGGAAACTTTCGGGAGCAACTTCATATCCACCTCGAGGAAGACTGCGTGGAATTCCTGATCCGGACTCGGAGGCCGACGCCGACGCAGAAGACAGTGCAACTTTGGTGAAGGTCGAGCTGAAGGCCGTTCTTCAAATCAAACTGACCGATGACCCCGACCCGTTGGCGGACGTATTGAGCCGTTGGGCAACAGGGCGTCTAAGATGCATAAAAACGGGCGTGGCCGTTACATCTATTGCGGATCATTACTTCTTCAGGTGGCACAACCCGTACAGCGCTTCCACATGCCGGAAGTGTGGTACCGGGCCCCATGTTCAGTGTGTGCTGCCTCCTACGGGAAAGTTTAAGGCTCGGTGTTTGCTGGACGCTGACTGAATACAGTTGGCACGCTATGACCGGTAGACGCCAAATTTGGTTAAATCCTCTATGAGTTCCCCCTCACACGAAGCACCTGCTTGACAATCTGCTGATATTCAACAGAGGAGCCGAAATTGCATGCTGGCTTTAGCGGCCTTTTTTCCAACCTTGCCCGGCCCCCCGCCCCCTTTATCAAGGCCTCCAGCCATGTCAAGAGGATTTCTCTTTTAGGGGCGAAGCCACTTAGTGGCTCGGGCTGTTGACGTCTCCTGTCATCATCTTCTGATGTAGTCATGGCAGTAAAACACCGGGACACTCGTTTTATAACGCCTCGCGCTTCCTAGACGCAAGGCGTTGGAAACTAAACATGTATAATGAATAAAACCCGTCCAAAATAGACTACCACGATCTAAAAATTGGC
This sequence comes from Haemaphysalis longicornis, assembly GCF_048455015.1. NCBI lineage: Eukaryota > Metazoa > Arthropoda > Arachnida > Ixodida > Ixodidae > Haemaphysalis > Haemaphysalis longicornis. Next base: position 180,701,782 of record NW_027526335.1, read on the forward strand.
GTAACGTTCCCTGTCCGCTTCATCAATCGTCAAGCAAAAGCAGAAGCTGTCTCTAAAACGGGTTTTAATTTCTGTTACACACAAATACCCACCGGCTTTCGAGGCTAGGCCTGATCGGGTCGGGTGTTAGGTCGAAGCAAGAGAAGGTATACGTACCTGGTGCCGGAACCCCGTTTATATTCGATCACCTGGAGGCTGAGCTCACCGCGCTGGGGGAAGAGCAGTTCCTTCAGCGGTGGTCCACACGGTTTATCCGCGTGGTAAACAAACAAATAGAAGTGTCTATTCTACCCTATTGACTGTTGTATTGATCTTAACGTGTTGTCGTGAACTTTCGAGGATGTGATCTACAGTGGTCTTTCAGAGTAATTGTGCTTCTAATAGTGTGAGTACTAGTGAACTGTGGAGAACTGGAGAACTGTGGAGTGAACTGTGTGTGTAGTGAGTGGTGTAGTGAGTGAAGCGATACATGTAGTGTGTACGGTTTAGGCGACCCGTGTAGTATTGAGCACAGCGGGTATTTGTATCGGCTATTAATAAATTTTCTTGAGAGAAGGGCTAGGCGCGGGCATTGCACTGCGCTCGCGTTGACCCTTGCAACTACCCAAAACTGGGGTAGATGGGGCATGAAAGTGCTTAAATCCGTTTCAACGAAAGAGAGGGCGCTCCGGCATCAGCAAACGCGCGATTGCTGCTCCCACCGGGGCTTCTCGAGCGCACAATCAACGCTCGCCATGTGGCAAGACAAACTAACAATTTTTGAATACACTTGTACACTGCATCCTTCAACCCCTCCGCAGGTTTCACGTTAGTGGATATGACCCGATATTTTTTTTGATAAACGTGTGATCATCCATTTATTGCTTTAGCATCGGGCACGGGAAAACATAGAAACGCCGGGAAAAGCGTCGTTCAAAGGATGTGCCACATTCCGGGGTATCTCAGGTATCTTCGTTGGCGCTACCTGTGACCGCGACGTGTCTGACACCTTTTCCAGCTGCCACTACAGGCCATCGGTAGTTTCTTCTGCAAGGCCAAAGTTAGACGCATGTGCTCAGCTGATGTCGGGGATTCCGAGGCGCTGGCGTTGGTGGTACTACAGAAAAAGCGCAAAGGAAACACTCTTGCCTACTCGAAGCAGATTTAACTTTAAAAAATTCAGGGAAGTTTGCATTCACGCGCAAGACTTGAATGGCGAAGCTGTTGTACGTTAAAATTACCGGACACGTAGGTTAATTTCAGTTTCATTGCTTGTTTGCATAGTTGCGGCGCTAGCAATCATCGTCATATGCATCCAAGAGGTCGTGGTCTCCGCCGCGAGTGGTGGATGCAGTCACCCTCAGCATTGTAGACTTCAAGCAGCTCATCTGGCGAAGCTTGCACAATGTCAAACAAGGCTGGAGCCATAGTGAAGCTGCATGATTTCTTTATACGTGAGCACTGAAAGACAAATCTCCACGCGTTTGTACAAGGTTGAGATTGTCTTTTTACATGTTCATGCCGTTGCTTTGTTCTGTGCTAGTAGTAGTCATCGTCGTAGTCGATAGAAGCACCGTGGGTGCTGACGTCATGGAGTATTTGCACAACGATACCCGGAATTAGCAAAACATCTTCCATGCCTGTGGCCGCGCTCAAGTTTTTCACACTCCAGTATATCTCCAGCACTTACAAAGGCTACACACATGTTTATGCGGATGGCTCGGTTCGCCTGGGCACATCCGCCATCGGCGTGTGGATCTTATCAGCCCGGTGCACTGTCGAAAGAAATCTTAGCCACGAAACATCCTCGACTGCGACCGAGCTGGCAGCTGTAAGGGCTGCACTTCATTACATCAGCAGACATCATGCCCAGCAGTGGGTAATATTCCTCGACTCGCGCAGCGCCTTACAAGCGCTCCGAAAGCTTCACAACAACCGCAGACAGCTTGTATGTGAAATTGCCGAAATTCACACAATGGCAGTGCGCGAAGGTCATGAAATCATTCTTCAGTGGCTGCCTGGTCACTCGGTCATACAAGGCATTATTAGATCCGACGCAGCCGCCAGCGCAGGCCACTTTATGAGCAACCCGATCCAGCTTCCTTTCTCCCGAGAGGACAGCAACGCCCTTATCCTCACAAGTGGATCGGCTGCACAAATATCTGAGTGGAAGGACCCTCACCGCAGGTATCTACCACTGCACGCTATTGACCCGCAGTGTGACTTCCGCTTTCCACGCGGCTTCAACTCCTTCACACCGACTGCGCCTGAATGTGGCGTTTACTCGGAGTTTAAGTTTAAGATAGGTTGGGAAGATTCCACTCCTGTGCCGGACTTGCGCTGTGCGTGAGACTGTAAATCACTTACTGTGCGTCTGCCTTCGACTCACTGCTGCGCGAAAAACTGCAGCGAGCACCCTCTCTCGTCGTTTATCTCTCTCTCTCTCCTCCTCTATCATGTACGTCATGGAGGCAGTCTCGAACTTTTTCATTTTCTTGGGCCCTGGGCCAATAGTGCTGACAGTACCTTAAGCACAAAAGTTCTGCTCCAGTTCCTACGAGAGACTGAACTCGACAAATCTCTCTAGATCACATGCAGACCGAGCAAGTGTGTCACGATATCTACTCTTTCGCACTGTGGCGTTCATCTATTTTCCTTGGGTTGGTGCTATTACTCATTTTTTTCGGCCGTTTACTTTTCATTTTGTTTCGGCGTTTCCATCAACGATTTTGTTTTCAATTGTATTTTTATGTCCGGACTCTGCTGGCAGCATTCTCTTGTTTTTCTTTCCTTTTTTAACGTTTCATTGTCTTCTTCCTGCTGTAACCCTGATGTCTGATATTCACCACTCATCAACATAGTCACCCCCCATCTGGTGTAGCAAGCCTTGTCCCTAGAAGGGCTGACCTTACCAGTTCACATTAAAGAGCATTCTCTCTCTCTCTCTCGCTAGTCACCATCGTATGAATAGTTTTTGTCGAAATCCTCGTGCCAGTCGTTACATTCCCTGGCGCTTGAAGACAGCGCTGGAGTTTTTCGCTTTTTTCGCTAAAGCCACTGCACGTGCCGAGAGCACTCGGCCGTGCCACGATGCACGCGCTCACTAGCGCTACACATTTTCTTCGTATTTTTCCTGCAACACCAAACTTACAGCTTATATAACAGGCCCGCTGTCGAAACCCTACAACTTCAACGACCAAGAAATACGTGTATAAATGAGATTATTCGAAATATCAGGCTTTATTTTTCAAGAGCAGCGACTGGTATATCCAGAACTGAAGTTTAAAATTTCAGGTTTTACTGACACGTTACACTTTGGCTGTCAAGCATGTCGTAATGGTAGGCTGCTGTTTAATTTTGGAAGTTTTTGCATCCAACTTACGAATATAACCTACGCTGAAAACTCGACGTACGGGCGCCTGCATTTTCCGCCTCCACCAAAAAAAAAAAAAAAAAAGCTGCCTCCGTGAGCTGCCTCGAACCAACCTCCTTGGGCTATACCGAAGTTGACAGACATTCTGGGTGGCAAAGAGAGGTGCGAGGTAAAATGCAGATGTTATAGAGGCTAGGTTATAATAGCCCCGATATACACGCTCTATTATTCACAGCAGTAACTATGTGTGGTATAAGAGTGGTTCCCGTTCGCAAATAAGGGCATTAAAAGAGCACTCACGCCAAATGCTTGTCTTCTTGACTTTTACTCTATAAGAAATACTTCTGCGCCCAGTAATAATGAAAATCGAGCAAAAACTGGTCAGCGGTCAGCATGGACATTGTGGCAATGCCTTTTTCAGCCAGTTTCTGTTTTCGGTATCCTGCAGCGCAGATGGGAGTTTTGGGCCATGCCGGTCGTTATTAAGTCACACTATTGAGGTCTCAAAGCTGCAGGTGGTGAGGTCAATGAGAAGCCCGTTACGTCACACACGTTTTCCGCATCGTTTGCGGTGGTCTGACGTGAAGTGCATTGGCCCGCCTGAGCTTGTGGCGGCAACCGGGGGCGGGAACTTTGAAAATAGGAAAATTTATGTAATTAGGTGCCTTTTTTGGGATTAACTTTTTATTGCATGGGACACATTTGAGTTCGTTTGTGGGCATGGGTTGGCCTTCCATTGGATTTTAGAAAACATTGCGTTACTTTTTTGCAACTATGCCAAGGTTGGCAATGCCGTTAATAGTGCACTGCATGGGCACGGGCTGGACCGAAGCCCTTGTCCGGCCCACAGGCCGGGCCGGGCCGCACGAAGTCGATTATTGACGAACCCGCGGCGGACCAGGGCTTGATGACGCGGGCCCTGGCCGGGCTCGGGCTTGAATTCATTGGCCCGGCCGTTAATAGTTCTGACGTGAAGTGTAGAAAGGAGCATAAAAGTAATGTTCTCAGTTTCCTTTTACGCTTTCTTTATGTTAGTTGTACGCGTTGTTTTAAAAACGTTTTTTCTAGTTATGATACTCACTATACTGTAATTTTAATGGCACTTCATGTACTGCAAAGTCTTTTATATTTCGGGGTACAACATACCAAAGATACGATTACAAGGAATGCCCATGCGTGGAAGGGATTAATTCAGACAACCTGAAGCTCTGTTCGGATGTCTATATACAAGTGTGTTTTACATGTCGCAGCCATATAAATGCGGCTATCAGTGCCGGGAAACGAACTCGCGTGCTATAGAAACACCATCGCTGAGCAACCACTGCAAATACAATATTTCGATGTACGTACGTGCTCGTGGATTCAAACGCGGAGCAAACAATTTCAGCAATACCAACTTTTGGGTGAGACAACCACGTGAAGTTTCTAAGAATCTCGTCATCAAAGGTGATGGTGTCTCTCGTGTAAGAATACGAGCTATTATAACGCCCATGGGACGTGGACTGCCGATGGTGTAATACTCGTGCTACCCGAGAGTTTTGAAGGCCTTTGAACGGAATGCCATTTGATTCAAATGCCACCTTTTGGCTGCTTGCTACACGACGTTTTTTTTTTCAAAGACATTTGGTTGAAACGCCGCTTGGGTCAAAGGAACACGACAGCTGACCTTTCGGAATCTCAAAGGCATTTGAAACGCGAAACGCTTGTACTCTTACACTGAGTTTGTGTATGCCGTGTTTACAAAAACAATTATTTCCGACCAAAACTTGGTTTTTAAAAAGCTCGCTTGTAATTACTTTTCTTTTGTTTTTGTTTACTTATACGTGGTCTGCCAATACAAAGCGGCATGGTACTCCCAACACAGGCGCTCCAAAAAAAGAAAAAGAACTGCCTACGTTGTGCATGTTTTATTCTTCTGTGTAGATTATAATTATTTTTATCATTAATAATTGTGTTTTGGCCCATTTTAACTGTAAAGTAAATTTTTGTGATTTTACGAGAAAGAAACTGGGCAGCAGCGGCAACACCAAAGCATAGTGGGTGAACGCGGAAACTTTCAACCTCTTTTGAGACTTCTTGTGTAGATACAGTTCTTGTTCCAGTTCATATTGCATTTGAAATTTCGGAGGCCATTTGTATGAAATGTCCTTTCAAACACGCGTTTAGCACAGGTTTAGCACGTGCACTTCCTAACGCTAATTTTTTGCATTTCAGTTCATGAGGTGCTTGTTCAGACTAGATGCCCCGTCTGATTTCCGGCTACGAAGACACTCAACCAAATATAATAAACTGTGTTCAGCGTCTAAGCCCGGGCCTGGTCACACACACACGGGCCCTCCCTAGGCTTAAAAATCAATGACTGGGCTCGGGCCAGGCTCACTTACGGATACCCGGGACCTGGCCGGACCCGGGCTAGGTGTTACGGGCCCGGGTCGGGCTCGGCCTTCATAAACCGGGCTCGGGCCGGGCCCGGGCCTTAAAATCAGGCCCGTGCAGTGCTCTAGCCGTTGAGCGTCTCGGCCTGGCGAAACGAGACTACCACCAGCAGCAGTTTCCAGTTTATAAAAGGGCTGCCCGACATCATCCAGAACCGGCCGGTTCTCAGAGAGCGGACTGTATTTTGTCACGCTCATGGCGATTTCCCTGACGCTGGGAATCGCAGGTAGGTAGCGGCGGCCCGGCCAATTAAATTCCATTTTTGATCTGTTGCCCGACGCGGCTCGCTGCAGGAATTGCTCTTGGCCAACCACTTCGCTAACCACTGAAGCCATTTATTTCATTTTTTTTCGGGTTGTGATTTCGGTGTCAGTACTCGTTTAAGGGATACTCTAGAGTTGAAGCGACGAGAATGTCCGAGGGTAACCCATCACGAAGCGAACAAATGCACGGCCGCTAAAACCAGACGTGCCAGGACAATTGGGCTGCATACGTAGCTTTCAGATTTGAACACGCGGAAGTTAAGTTTTATGCGATCCAGAGAAATAGGGGAGGATGTGTAATTTGCGCGTGTTTCTTTTATAAACGCCCAGACTACGTGATATGGGTTGGCTTAGGTAAAGCTTTATTTAGTGAATAAAGGGGTGGTGAGGAGTAAGACGTGTTCCGAACCATTTTTTTTGTTTGTTTAACCAGGAGCGTATACTGCGTTTCTGGGAAATATGAGGATGGCATCTCAGAGGTTGCAATGATGTAGTGAGTGCGAAAGCGTTATTAATCAATTGTCCATGTTTTGAAGTTTCTAGTCATACTTTTATATTTTCGTTTTTTTTTCTTTCCTTCCTACAACTCGTGCATAAGCGCATTGGTGTATCAAGAAAGCGTGGTTTATCTGAACGTACAGCCTTCATCAAAGCTTTCTGGGCCATACCAAAAATGGTGTGGGAAACGAAATATTCAAGCTTACCTATTCAACGACACTGAAACGTTCACGCGAAAAAGCAAAATTCTCTCTTACAGCCAAACTAAAATTGGTCGCAATTAAACGTTGAAAAGATGCTTAGAATGTTTCGCGACGTAGAAACCTTCGGCGTGGCCTTATACATTTTTACAGAGACTAAGTTGCTGCGCCCATAATGGCTACTTTTGTATTTGTAGCATGTCGAAACTTCTTAAGCTGGCCTCATCTCATGCCTCTAATACAGACCTTTCAAAGGCCTTCGTGCCAATTGTCGACCGCAAGGAGTATAACGCATCTATCAGGCGCACGTCTAGGCAACGTTTCAGTTTCCAATTTAAGGCTCCCACGTAGAACAGCCAGGTTTGCAAGTCGAAGGCCAAACCGGATTTATTATACGCATTTTAAACTATAGTGTGCAAGTAATCTTTCCCCTTCACTCTGCTAGATAGTTCTAACCATTCCCAGTAACTTTTCAAGTCATTGATGATAATAATAGTTTTTTAATACTATCCTATTGTTACGAAGTCACAGACGACGCAGTTGTCTACAAAAGAAACAAGTTTACTGGGGCGAACTTCTGCTCCCCTAACTCCTCAAAGAATACACAGGAGGTGAAGCAGCAGTCAACAAAGTGACATGCTCAAGCGAGCGTCGGCGATTCTAATGCGGCGGCGTCTGCTCTACGGGCTTTTATCTTCCGGCGCGAGTGTTTCTGGAACCGTCGGTTTACATCCAGAACATTGTAGATCAAAGAAGATTATTCTGGGCTAGAGACGTTAGGGTGAAATAGTCTGCTTATCCGAGATAGCCGGTGCGACATAAAAATAAAGAAATTGAAGACGCGCTTCGCTTTGGACGCAGATAACACAACCGCACGTGGCCGGGCAAGAAAAAACAAACAATAAACAAACCAACCCATACATGGTTCGCTGTGATATTTAGAAATATTTTACCACATATACATATAGATATGGAAATATAGTTTACTATCATAAATATATTTTTATTCATTTCATTCAGAACAAAATCACACGAACGCTATTTGTCAAAATGTCGCTTCTTCTAATGGATTTTCAGCGTCCGCTTTCCTTTTACCTGTGTTAGTAAACGTACGTTAAGAAGGATTTAATACGTTGAAATTAGAGGAATAAAATAGGACCCTGCAGCCACATGAGTACTGTAGATGAGAGGTGTTTTTGAACTTTACGGAGATTGGAGGAGCGGATATACTGCAAAAAGGAACTGGCCGAATGAAAGGTGAAATTCTAAAAATTGCACGACTCCCCGAAATTGATAAGATGCTTCGCAACAAGTACTATTAAACAGCATCGGGCCAACCGGCAATATCATTCACTGGGAACATCCTAGCGCTATGAAAATCGCTTATATGCAATGACGAAATTTATACGAAATGAACATATCTAAATAAAGTAGAGTAGTAACTCGGCAGCCTTACTTACTTTCTATAATCTAATTGAGAAATTATATTCATCTATTTAGCCACGCATGTGCGAACATCATTGCTATGAGCGATTTTTTTCTGACCATTACTGGCCATTCAACGTGATTTTGGGAGAAACATATCATTGATCACGGATGGCGATTCCAGGGTTAGCATTCAAACATCACGGGTGGACCAAAAGTTTCATCGAAAAGCTGCGGCCCGAAAATTTCAACACCAAGAGAAGACAAGGACAGCACGCTCATTGTCCATATGTATCACGCGTATTCGTGCCTCTTCCATACCCTATCTTTACCGCGCTTTCTTTATGCTGAATTATGCGGTTTAAAATTTATCATCTATTCACAAAAGCTGCTACGCCTCACACGTAGTTTAGGTATTCCAGTTTTTTGATGCGAGTATTTTTTACGCGGCCGTAGCAGGTACTTAAACTCATACATGTGCAAAGGACGATTTTAAAGTTGATAACGCTGTCAGGATGAAACCGACGTGGCAGGTGTCTCCCGACTATGATCGTGCTTGTAGTTACGTTAATAAAGGCCCTATATGGGCCATTGGCATCTAAGGACGTAATCATCCGCGGTATATATGCAATTGTCGGTAAAACTGTCCCGGTGTTATGTCAGCTATAGTGTACATTCTGATCGACATAAATGTGCTGGGGCTAGGGATAAGGCTATTCCTGTAACAAAAAAAACGGCTACCTGAGCTCAGCATTTGCTGGCACTTAACAACACGACAGCGTCGCTACGCTGAATACGCGCTTCCGTGCCGATAAAATCAAAGCTACCGACACTGCGGAAACGTCAGCTTTATTGTTCTTACGCGTTAAGACATCTTACTGCTACGTTAATTGTACGTCACAAAAACAAATTAAGCAAATGCGATGATTAGCGATACAGTTGTGCTAAATGAGAAATATTTACATGTGCGCGCACTTAAAAATGTTCTATGTACCCTCCAACCTCAGCTAGGAACTTCTTTCTGCGGCTGGCGCTGATCCAGCTGTTGCGGAAGAGCTTGCTTGTAGTCGCAATCGTCGCAGTCCGGATCGAGCTCATACGTGGGATACCGCGAGTCCCTGAATGAGCCAAGGAGCCGGTAATGCCTTCGACGAGTGTACTCTTTCCACTGGTACCAGCCGAAAATGGCCAGCACTATGAGCGCCGTTAACAGAAACCCGTACATTCCGCACGCGAATCGGCTAGTTGCACCACCGCCAAATACGCGCTGGTTGAGGGGCTGCTTCCGAAAATAGGACTCCTCCCCGAATGACTTGTTCCCTGCTGCCTGCCCTGCGGCTGGTTTGTTTCGGAAGTACGACTTGCCGCCGAACACCTTGGCGGCCGGAGCTCCAGGCTTGCCATCTGCAGAAAAGGCGCCTCCAGCGCCAGAAACGTTGAACGGCTTAGCCATGGGATTGCCAGCCACGTTTCCTCCCATTCCACTGCTCTGCTTGTTGGAGTTCCAAGGCAGGGGCAACAATCCGCCGAGTCTTGACGTCGGTGAACGCGGTGGAGGAGCAGCTGGAACCACCACGACTTCATTTCCAGTGTCCACGAAACAAGCTTTACCTATCACGGTAGTGCACTTTGTTGGTAAAGGTGTCGGCGGAGGAGTAGTCGTGTCTTCTTCGCACGGTTCTTCCGTCGTCGCTGGTTTCGGGGCCGGAGGTGGCGGCGGCGCAGGAATGGGTCCTGGAAAAGGCGGAGGCCCTGGAAATGGCTGGCCAGGCACGGGTCGAGGCGGTGGCAGCAAAACCGGAGGTCGTCCGGGTGGTGGCGCTGGTGGTGGCGGCCCCCCAATGCCACGAGGAAATCCAGGTGGGAAAGGGTAGGGGAGAGGAGGCACACCGTGTGGTGGTTGTGGCATGAGGGGAGGTGGAGGCATCCCAGGCCTGGGTTGGCCTGGAGGGGGAACAACCAGAGGAGGTCCCGGTGGTCCGCCAGGAGGGAAGCCCTTAGGTATGGGTGGCCTTGGGGGCCCAGGTCCTAATGGAAAGCCCGATGGACCTGGCGGAAGGATTGAAGGAGGCCTGGGTGGACCAGGTACTACTGGGGGTGGAGGGCCACCTTGTCTAGGGGGCCCTATCGGTGGGCCGGGATGTGGCAGCGCACCAGGTGGCAGCGGTGGCCCTCCATGAACGTGAGGACCGAGTGCAATACCAGGTGGTGGTGGTGGTCCTCCTACTGGTCCTGGTGGGCCCGGAGGTAACCATGGTGGCGGTGGCATACCCGGCCTCCGTGGAAGCTCTCCTCCTGGGGGTGGAATTCCAGGTGGAAACGGTGAACCACCCAGACGTGGACCACCGTGCCCGCGCGGCCCGGGGGGTGGTCCAGGAATCAGCACTGGTGGGCATCCGGGGCCGATGCAGGGACCTGCGGGGTTTAGTGGTCCTGGACGTGGAGGCAGTCCTGGTGGAGGGGGAAGTCCTGGAGGTCGAGGGGCACCTGCACCGAGATTCAACCATGGAACAGCATAAGAACCGTGTCTCTTGACATGGCACCTACATGAGTGACGCAAATTCCAAACTATTCGCTGGACAAAAGTTCAGCTGGTAAATGGAAGCAGCAAATGGTTGGAAGGTAAAGAATTACATTTTATTACAGCCCCATTTGATATGGTTTAGGTGTCAGGTGATTGCATTAGGTTCGGGTCTTTCGTGGCTGTAATGTCACATTTTCTAATACCCTAAACAAATGCGAAGCCTAAATAGCAAGTCAGCAAATTTCAAATCGCCAAACATTTATTTATATTGCTAATCCCTCAACTACATTAGTGGTTGCATGCTAACAAGTTCACACAACGCAAGACGCCTGCGCAATATCGAAAACTTTCACGAGGAAGAGCAAACATTTGTACTGGGAAAACTGCCGCCTCGAACTAACAATTCAGTTCATTGTGCAGGGTTCTTTACGCAGAATAAATCTTCTGCCCATGGAGTTGCTGTAATTTTTTAACTTTCTGTGCTTAGCGCACTGCATAATGGTACCACAAGATCAAGTAGAGATTATCCAAACTCCTTTTTTTTCGTGATTGGCGGTGTTATCCATCGGTACGTGGCGCGGATATGGTGTCGGATGGAATTTTTAAAGTGAATTCACGTATATGTACGTTTATCTCCCCTAATAAACTATAGCATTAGCGACCAGGATGCTTCAAGATCCTTCGCTGGTGTATACACGGCCGGTAATCGCATAGGCCGAGATTGGGATCTCTGCAGGCCAGTGTTATCTGGTAGGGGTATATTATTACGTGTGAAGCTTGAGTGTCGAACGCTCTTGCGGGACAATCTCGTAATTGGTTTCCTCATATAGACTCCGGCACGAATTTTTGTGCGCCAAAAAGGTCCTGTCTTCTCAAGAAAGAATTTACACCATTTCAATATGGTTTCGGCTCAAGTAAGATAACCGTGCAAAACTCCTCACAGTGCAAAAAAAATTCAGAATTCACAATTTCGATTTTACTGTCACATGCTCTATTCCTGAAGTAGCACATCAGCATTACTTTTTGCCGTCTTCACTTGTACATAGGTCGTGGTGATTGTTCGCCGAAATAATCGTCGACAGCGTGATATTCAGTCATGTGCTTCGCCATGAAATGCCACGGACACACTGGCTCAGTACTATCAATGTCGACGTGGGCGATGTGTATCGTGACACAAGCTGCAGGTCCGACGGCTACGGGCCTGCGGAGTCACGGTATTCATCATGACCAAAGGGGAACGTTTTATTTACAATCGCCGTCACGTTCCAACGGGATCTTACATACCGAGTTATTTACGGCAAAAAAACTTGGAAGTGTTGTAGTTCACCCACAATAAATAGGGTGTAAACCGTTGAATGAGAGCCTAATCTTAAGAGCCGGTTTTTCGAACCAGTATGACCGCCCAAATCTCTGGGCGGTCGATGGCCTATCAGGCTTCGTGAAACGGCGATTATTGATTATTCACGGTAATGTAAAGGCCTAATCTTGATTCCAATAGGTGGTTTCGGGCAAACATGTTATGAATAGATAGAATATGCATGAGTTAAATGCAAGTTCTACCTACTTCTCGGACCATGTACTGGTTCCATTGAAGCACATGCATTAGGCAAGGAAGAAGCAAAAGCAATCTTCGCTTTTTTGGTAAGAACTTACCATTGTTGAGAAATACAGAATGTCCATGGACTGAACGTGTCAAAGCGGTAAAATTGTTTGATGAATAATTTGTTAAAATATATGGTAAAACGGTAGTCTTCTGACCTCGGGGTCAACAAAAAAAAAGCGCTCCTGCTTCCACCAAATTTTTAAGACAGTCCTTTCAGTAATACCTTTTACCGGTATCTACCAGGTCATTCAAGCACGATGGTGTTGAATAAAAAAAAAGTCGTTTTGTATCCCAGACACCGCACCTAACGGCAGCATCCCTGGCCCCGGCGGAGGACCGCGGGGCCCAAGAGGGACCCCAGGAGGCGGAGGCCTGGGCGGTGGTCCCAGGGGGCCGGAAGGCGGTGGCCCACGAGGTGGACTTGGTGGGAAAGGTGGCCCGGGAGGCCCAGGTGGCCTGTGAATGCCTGGGGGCACTCCAGGGGGCGGTGGAAGCATGCCGGGAGGAGGTCTAGGTGCACCTACGGTGTAAACAGTAGTAATCCGGTGCATTTAAATAAATTGCAGTAGTATTTATTGACCAGTCTCCAAATATCCCTTTCTTAAAGGTGTTGTGCTACCAAATTTGTTGCCTGTGCATTCTTTGTTGCAAACGTTTTATATTTCTTTAGAAAGCATGATACATGCTCTCATATGCACATATTCTGAGTAAAAAAACATTATTATCGCACGATTCATGTGAACAAGATTCGGTTTCGGTTTCTGGGCGCCGATTCAAGCAGTGACGTCACAGTGTTGCGAGGACGCTCTGCCACGTGTGTCTACCATGCGGCGCTGCGGTACGCTGTGACTTTACTGCGGTGTATGCTCCCGCACACACGTGCTTCACCCCAGAAGTAAACACGCCGACTCGTCATGACAAGCCGCGACAGCTCCGACACGAACTTTTTGTCTGCATCCTCGGATGCAGACAAAGGAAAACCATGGAGGTGCAAACCATGGAAATGCGATTAGATACGCAAACCATGCCCCTTAAAAAACCGCTAAGAAAAAAAGAAAGAGAAAAAGAAAAAAAAAAGCTTCCCCCGCCGCGAATTGAACCCGTAACGTTGACTGAACGGGCACGACGCGCGAGACAACTGCGCCACCGGACTTTTTTTTTATTGCTTGCTTTGTCATTTATACAGCACATCACACATCATGTCATGTAATGATCTGTCAACCCTACTTGGCTGACTACGTGGCTTTAAAACTTTCTATGACACACTAAATCATCAAGCACAGGCAACCACTCAGGGGGATCATCCTCAGCACGAAACACTTCCCATATATACTGTACGCTTTCAATTAAATTTTTCCTGGCAGGCCGGGCATTTATATCCGCATTCCTCACCGCCATTCTCGTCCTCCATATACTATGAAGGCTGAGGAGCATAATCAAATCGTACGGCACACCGCCCTCATTTTTTTTCAGATAGGAACCGAATTCCACGCGGCGTTATGGGTAAGTCTTTCTTTAACGTACGTTGGAGGACGTCCCAGTGGAACACTGGGTCCCAACAGTCGATGAAGACGTGATTAATAGTTTCCGGCTTTTTGCACAGTCTGCAGTCGGTTGTCCATGGCACAAAAATACCTCTTTCTGCTAACCAAGTATCTACGGGAAGGGTTTCACTGTGTAGTTTAAAAAAAAGGACTTCATTGCAGGCTTCACAGGCATACTTTTAACCCTCCTTAAAACATCAAGCCATGTGCCTTCACCGTATAACGACCTATACAGTGGCACAGGTCAAATAGTAAACGGTTGCCAAATAGCCGGTGTAATAGCTGGAAACCCATTCTTCGAGTCGTACGTCGGTGTTTACAAGCTAGTTTACAGAATTCCTGGCTAGTAAACTAAAATTTCTTAAATAGCGCTTGCGCATCAAGGTTCCGCGAAGCCCCCGCAATAGTTTGTCGCCATCAACTCTGCTCTTTCGCGAAAGCGCTCGCAAAAATAAGTGTGCCCGGCTGCCACTGCGATTTTGCACTGTAGGGATAGTGCTTGCCATACTTTGGTTTTACGTTTTACGTGAAAAACCCTGGCCGAGATTGATCTCCTATTACCCAAATTACCCTACGTAACTCTTCTTCTGCACAAAGCACAAAACAGACCTTATATTTTCTACAGGCGAGCCGATCGCACACGCATATGCAGCTCCGGGGTAGCCGCGTTGCCGAAGAGCACGGCCGAAGCGTCGAACGCGAAATACGGATCGCATTGGCGCTAGTGTTGAGTTGTATGAGCTTCATGGACTTTACTGAGTTTATTACACTCCAGAAACTAACAAAGTAGATCCGCATTCATTGCGGCACAAATGTTGTCGGGGAGCAGTTTTCGCTTCTCGGTCGATTCCCGGCGACGCGTTGCGCGACCAGTCGGGTGATCGGTTTTGTTGGCGTCTTCGGTCGGCGAGTCAGTCAAACTACGGCGACTTTCCACCGGCCGACGTGTTTGTGTCGCCGTCGGCGTAGTGTGACAACGCGGTCTGGCAATTCGGCAGTTGGGCGATGGTTTGGCGACTCGTCGGCGTCGGCGTCGCCGTCGCGTTGTCGTCGCCGTCGTGTCGGCCTAGTCTGTCTGATACGACTACTACTACTACTAGGTGATTCGGGTGAAAAGGAAAGGAAGTGCACTAGGGATATGTCTGATACAACCAAGCAACCAAACAAACTGTGGTAACTGGAGTTCACGTTGACGTCGATCGAGTCGCTAACGTGGTGTGATGTCACAAACTTGTTATGCTGGCAATTCATTGACGTCATGGTTAGTGGCGCTAGCGATGGGACCCGATTTCCAGAAGAGCTGTTAGGTACTTTTTATAAGCGAATTAAGATATATATTAAGCACTTGCTGTACCCGGCACTTCGTGTTGAGGGTCCTTGCATACAGAGAAAGCCTACAGCAGGATTTTTACAGATTTAAAATTTGGTGGCACAACACCTTTAAGCTTCTTCATACAGGAGTAGCTGCAACTTGCTTCCTATATGCTACGGTGACGGCCCGCTCTAACCCGTACCGTGGCCAGCGTTCAGTGCGCAGGGCACAGTGAGCCTAGAAGAATTGGCTGAATTTGTGAACTGTTTAGTAATTGGCGTATTTTGTGTTACCTAGTTTATGTAGAAATGAAGATTCTGGCCGTAGATTTCTTGGTTCACTATGACATGTCAGGTAATTGATAGGAGTCCAAAAAGAATGTGAACATGCTGTAGGAGCAGTAAATTAAGCCATAGATGAAATACACATCGCAAGTAGTAAGAACACATGAGCCGCCCGCTAGCGACGAAAATAAGGCTGTTAGGTTGTTTCTATGACAATACGAACCACTGATGGACTCCACCCTCTCGGAACACGATTATAATAGTAGACATTTCTTATGTAGCAGAGGAATTTCGGTGAGCACGCGTTAGATTGGTCAATCGCAGCAGCCGACATAATGTATGAAGTCATGTCTCGAGAAATAATTCTTGAGGCATT
This sequence comes from Haemaphysalis longicornis, assembly GCF_048455015.1. Classification (NCBI taxonomy): domain Eukaryota; kingdom Metazoa; phylum Arthropoda; class Arachnida; order Ixodida; family Ixodidae; genus Haemaphysalis; species Haemaphysalis longicornis. Next base: position 180,717,599 of record NW_027526335.1, read on the forward strand.
TGATCTCAATTTCTGGTAGAAACGTCTAGAGTCATGGTGCATTCAAAATAAAACAGGATAATACATAATGCTGCCAAGGTAAGCGAGGCCGAAGTCCACTGGGCCTCGCCTCCAGTGTGTTTTGCATTGCTATGCAGCATTTAAAGAAAATAACAGATTGTGCCAGTTCACGCGATCAAAAGTGCAGTTTAGAAACTTCAAAGCTTCCGAAACGGGATCCAATCTTGCACATTAAAGAAACACAATAACACAGAATAAGAAATTGAATACATAGCACAGTATGCAAATACATTGAAATTATTAAAAGCTTACCAAGATGTTTTTACGCGTTTTTAAACGTAACAGTCGTCTTTGACTCACGTTCAAGGTCAGTGAATTGCAGGCATTTATTAGAAGATCAGGTATACTGCATTCTATTGACTGGGTTTCCTAGCACTTCCGCACTATTTTTAAAGACGATAGTCTTTCTTGGGCTACTTAAACCCAGAAATTTTGGTCTGTCTGTATGTCTGTCTCTCTGTATGTCTGTATGTCTGTCTGTCTGTCCGTCTGTCTGTCTGTGACTCGATTCAGCCACCCGGCCAAAGTAAAACAATGCCTGCGCAATAGTCTTATATAGTCACAGCTAAATGTACCCGTCTAAGTCCGGTGTAATGTTAATACTTGTCAACATTGTTGACGAAGAACAAGACATTACGCAAATATAAGACAACAAATTAATGCTGAAGTAATATGTGCAGTGTTACTTTATAAAAAAATTATACATGCTTGCCTTTCGCGAAATTAAATACTTCATCAACTGGAGAAAACAAAATTCACTCCGCTGTCGCTTGCTGTCGCCCGCGCCACTATAGCTTCTGGGGCTATTTTAAAAAATCAACCGGCAACGGTTACGAAAGGTTCCACCAGATAGGTTCCACGTTCTGCTTGGAACGCACGTGGACTAGGGAAACGCGGTTCTATAAACGTTGAAGTAGGGCGCCTCGATTCACGCGCGTCTTCGCCGTATGGCAGCGTTGGCAGCGAGACACCCGGTTTGGAGCAGTAGAACGCGGGAAATTTAAAATGATTTAAGCGAACCTTAGGCGACTTTACCTTGGGAGGAGCGCGACGCAAGACGAACAACATGAGAGGTGAGCGGGAAAGCGAAGGGAGGCATTTACTTGGCAAAAGTCAATAAAGACTATCGTCTTTTGACGACATTTGCAACGAAAGGCGCAGATACGCGGCCAATTTTTTAATATATGGATCGCGTCTAAACTTCAAAACCCAATCTAGATGTTTCTAACTCCATAGAAACGGCGTAGCATAATATTTTAAGCCATTGTAAATTCTCAGAGCTAAACGGGGAAGATAGATGCGTCCAACCATTAGGACCTTGTGCTTTTTTGAAAAAAATGGAAGTGTATCGTTGCCCTACAAAAGGTTTTCAATAAATCTGACTTCTCTTTTGTAGAACCAGAATCCGTCCATGATTACCTTTTACCATAGTGCCATAATGTAAGCGAGGATACACCATTGCATAATGGGGCTGTTTGAATCCTTACCATGATTGACCTGAATCTGAATCTGTTCAGCATTCATATGGTTTTAAAATTTTTTATACTCAAGTAGTCAACGTGTTCTGGCCGACTTAAGTATTATTGTAAATAAACGCGCATACATTTCTCTCATGTAACATTTTTTTCCTCATTTTCCCTTCAAATGTTAGTGCCTTCCTATTATCAAGCGGTTTGTTTTTGTTTTTTTTCCTCCAAATATGTTGTAGCTTGCATTATGTATGTTAAGGATGAGTTGTAGACAGCCAAAATAAAAGCTCTTTCATCGACTTATCAGCGTGCTTCACTACCTTAGTAAGAGCAGCACTGTGGAAGAATACATTATAGCACTCAGAGTAGTGCCCTTTGTCATGGGTTCCGGTATTAGTACAATGTATTGATGCACAAAAGAAAGAGCATCGGGCCTAAAATTGAACCTTGTGGCCAACCATATTCTATTTTCTATAAATTCGACTCAGCATTACTGAACCACACAAATTGAAAACGATTATGCAGGTGACTTTTTCATTAAATCAAGCGTTATACCGCAGATGCCCCGCCGGTCCAGCTTATCGAAGAGTATACTGTGTTTTATCGAAACACAAGCCTTTTTGACTCCAAAAATATGCCAATCAGGTAGAGTTGATTTTCAACATTTCTGATAATTTGTTCTTTAACTTTTTGTAGTACACTTTCACCCGATTTTTCTTTTTGGAGCCCATATTGGTGTTTTGCTATGATGCTATTTTTAAAAAGAAAGCAAGTGAGCCTATTGGTGAATATGTGTTCAGGAATCTTCGAAAAAAAAACAGATATGCGGCGGTAATTTCCGAGAATGTGTCGCGCGCGTTACTTATAGACGCCGCGCAATGCGCCATTTTCGTTTTGTCGGAGGAGAGGTCGCGCCGCAGAATCAAATAGCAGATACGGGAAAGCGCAATTTTTTAAAAATCAGGCACTTCCTCCACAGAACGAATAGCAATGGCATCATAACCGCTTGCACATGTGTCTTTAAAGTGACCGACAGTAAAGGCTGAATGAAATTTTGTTTTGACTAAAAGATCACGCGCTTCATAGCTCTCTCGGCTTTTGTTCGACGAGTTGCTAAGAAATGAGAATGCAAAGCTGTCATTCCTCTCACTTGTCAAAAACTAGGAGCGCGCCATCGGCGCGGTCAAGGCGGTCACGCTGGCCGCGGTAGCTTTTACGTCTGCAAGCCATGGCCGACGCCGACAACGCTTCTCTGGCCGAGAAAGATGGATTAGAGAGGTAATAGTTTCTCAAAACGAAAAATGCTTGTCACCACTGCAGCGCCCGGCGTGCCTGCCAACACCGTACTCCCAGACGCCATCACGCCGTGCGCCAGCAAAGCAGAGCCAAGAGCTGTTTCAAATATCGTGCAAGCGCGGCTGGCTGTCTGGCTAGGTGTCGCTCAAGCGAGAGCCTTCGTCTCACCTCGTCTGGCGATCACGCCCATCTCCTCTCTCACGTGATACGCCAACCTGGCGTGAAATAGACACTCGCTTTTCGCACCCGTGTCCAGTAGTTTTCGTGGCCGAGGCTCCGCCCGGACCGAACATTACAGGGGTAGAGCTACGCCCGCACAATTCACGGGTTATTTATCAAAAGCGGGTAGCAGCGAACGGAGAAGCACAAGTCTGGATAATTCGGGTAACAACGTGCAGCGACGACTCTGGGCTCTCGCGGGCGATAACGTTCGAACAAGCGGGGGCACGTTTCATACTATCCGATAGCAACATCGGCGCGCGGAGAACGGATTACAAGCTTAGGCGGGTCTCTTAACCACCTACAGTGCATCTTGGTCCATTTGCCGCTTCCTGCGAAGCCAGGGCATTCACCGATGTAGTTCATTGACTTCGCTAATTGCACACCAATGTTATCAATAATGAATATGAAAGCAAGATGGCTGACTATGAAGCGTTGGGAAGCATCATTCGTCGAAATGTATATGAGCTGTATTTTGTATTTTTAAAATTAGGTCACCTCACGGAAAGTTTTGGTTTACGTGTATTTCACGTGCTCAACCCCTTAGCAACTGTATATCTCAGGACAACATTTATAGATTCTCCTCCAACGAGCTCCCGCCGTTCACGTTTGTGACGTCCCAAACCGTAGTACCCAAAAGCGTACGGGGCGTCATCGCCTGTTTTCACGTTCCTGGCGTTTTTGGTATTAATAAACAACTGAAATTTGCGAGAATGGTGTATTTTGATTCTCTACACTGTTAATCTGCGATGCAGGCCACCGTATGTCCACCCTTTAGTGTCCCTTTATGTCTCAATTTCAATTTCAATGGTCTCAATTAAGCGAGGCCTTGTATTGGCTAGAAAAACTGGGTTCGATCTTTTTTGCTGATGTGTGAAGCGCCTAAACTTGTGACAGTAACAACAGGGACGAGGAACACAACGAAACCGGACGAAGCGCTAACTAACAACGGCTTTGTTTAGTAATAATGATCATATATCATTCATATTTTTGTTTTCATAACAGAAAATGACAAAAAATTCGCTCCAATCCGCGCGGTAAAGGTGGCAGCAAAGCAAAGCTTTAAACGACGCCCAGAACAATTTCCCAAGCGACGTCACTTCAATTCACACACCTGGCTCTATAAAGAGTGAAACCAGAGATTCTGCCAGCCGTTACCTGGAATTCGCGGGGGCGGCGTTGCGAACGCAGCAGCAGCGTCGGCCACGGCCGGGCTTGAGCGGCGGATGCCGCCGCTGTAGCCCGGCGGTGAGACGGGGGAAAGAAAACGGAGGGAAACGTCTTTCGAAGGGTGGCAGCGGAACCTAGCCATCCTGATGTGCTAGCTTTACGCTACACCACCGCGCGACACAAGCGCAGACACCGAAACAATCCGGCAGGTGAGCTTAATGATTCTCATTTACACCGATTTAAACTAGTTAGCTTAGTAAGGTTGAGCATTGCGAGAAATCTGAGGAAACTTTTATATTCGCTATTTATCAAAACCAGTTGCTTCTTTCGCCTTTTGTAGTACCTCTTAAAATACAACCGAATTGTTATTCACCCATTTAGAAAACGGAGTCTCACGTGTGGCAAGCACTGCGCTAAAGGTATCGTTTCTCTAGCGGCCAGATGTCTGTATGTGGTTTGTACATTTTGTTTTTCCGCCCTGCAACCACTCAGTTTCGTCGGGTGCGGGTTACCCTGGAGGCACTGTCGAACAAGTTAATCAAGCCGTGCGAAGGCAGCGCGCCATGGATGCGAAGATGCTCCAAAACAGGCCCACAACAACCGTCGCTAAAGCAGGCGACAAAGCCCTACCGCTGACGACGCCGCCGGCGAGCACGCTCGACAAATCACATAGAGTTAATACTATACTGATTTCTCTAATAGTTAATACTACTCAGTTAATACTACTGAATTTGCTGCGACATCCAGAGTGTTCTCCGTGAGTTAAACCCTTGCGAACCCCCATCCCGCCGCCGCCTCCGCCACGTCGGGAGTTTCTTCTCCCGCACGCCACGACAGAACCGTAAGGAGGTAAGAAAGCTTTGCTTTAAAAATAAGAAAGAAAGAACACAAAACAACAATTTCTGGAAACACGTGTGATTAGCATGACGCACGGTATACATGAGGCACGTGCTTCGTTCTTCCTGTGCCAAGAAGTCCACCTCTATTTTCGATAATATTATCGATGGTGCACTTACGCTGTCGACTTCTTTTCCGGACACCGTGCTGTAGGCTTCCCATATCTCGCACGCTCTTTTATCTCGTGACCTAAAATCATTTTCTTGTATTCTGCCGTGCATTCAGATCTTCAACAATGCGTTGATGGACGGCTATAGGCGCGTTTAAAGAGTGAGTGAAGGCCGAATAAAATTTCGTTTTAACTGAAAGATCACACGTTGCGTATACCTATTTTGTCTTTTATTCAACGAGCAACGATGTGTTCTTTGCTGAGAAACAAGTAAACAAAGCTGCCGTTTGCCTCACGCGCTTCTCTTTAATTTTTTTTTTTTTTTTTTTGTGTGTGAAGTAGCCATAGCGTCACAAAATAGGAGCCAATCCCTGGCGGCGAGCACATTTTGCGGACTTTTGCAGCGGCGCAGAGCGGCACGAACAAACAGCTTGCGGCGGCGGCGCGGCGCCGAAGCGCACAGGTATACTACGGCAACGTTTATGTGGCCTAGGACGCTGGCTTGGACTTTCAATTTTTCACTGACGGTATGAGAAACTCGTTTAGATACTGGAGCGGCCGGTGTGCCTGCATACTACAGACCCCATCGAGCCGACTGCGAGCATGGAGGGCTGCCGGGAAGCCGCTTTCGAAGCAACAAGCGCCGTTTCGAATATCAAGCGCAGCGTCCTGGGCTCCCGGCTGGCGCCTTTACATCACCTCTTCTGCCGATCACATCAATCTAATATCTCCTAACCCTCTTCACGGCAGCCGTGTCTACTAGTCGTTGTTGCACGCAGAAAGTGAAGCACTCTTTACGGATTATCAACGGCGGATGCGAACGGCGGATCGGTCAGCTAACCACTCGCAGTAAGTTTATTTCACCGGTGATTATGTTCAAACCGGGCGCACATTAACGACTGCAACATTTTAAATAAAATATTACTCCTCGTCCCACTACTGCTACCCCGCGCGCGGAGAATAGGAGATTCGAAGCTCGAGCGGCTCGCTTAATTGACTACCTCCAGTGCGGCTTCTTCCTTTTTTCCCGTTCTCATGACGAGACTTTAGCTGCTCCCTGCCAAGTACATGGCTTTCAGAAGCTGGGACGCTTAAGTCATTGATTCAAGATAGATAAAATAATTCAAACTTCGCTAGTAAACCGTGTTAAGGCGAAAATTGTAGCGTGGGCTTGCTACAGTGACTTACCGCGGCGGCCAACGAGTGACCCAAAATGGCGGTGCCAACGTATATGGATCTCCACCCGTGCGGCGGACGCGCGTTAATGTAGGCACCCTAGCAAAGAAAGAAGCGCGGTGACAACGCCGCTTTGAAAGACATTGATAAGCAGAAAGCAGAGACGGGGAGGGTGGAGAATTGAATTGAATGACATTTATTAAAGATGGGGGATGCCACATGGCCGTAGTTGGGGAAGGGGAAGAAGGGAGGATAGGGGGAGAATGGGAGAGAGCGTCATGAAAGGAAGAAACTTGGATCTAGCGGCCAGGGGAACTGGACTCGACTGGAGAGGATTTTATTCACAAAGTGTTCAGTCATCGCCATGGGATTGCGTCGTGGTGTTTTCGCATTTGTCGGCGTCCCGATGGGAGCTTCAAATTCACGGTCCGCCAGCCACCTCAACCCTGAACTATGACTTCTCGCGGTTGGCGTACTGCTGCCGCGTGGGGCAGTCGAAGGTTACCTCCCGCTCACGAGTACCTGTCGGCTTGCTTGCGTCTGTTCAGCAAGTGGTCTCGCTTGTATGCAGACCTTTTCACATCATCAGCGTCAAACGGAGGTCTAGAATAAAGGTCAGGACGAGGCGGCGAAGCGGTGTAAAATATGGAAAAAAACGCCGGTTTATCCGCGCCAGGGTCCGTCGTATGAAGCGGACAGCGTGCACCCGAGAGTCATATCATCGGGGTTTTGAATCGATTGTTTCTAGGGAAGTTTGCTGGGACCGCGGTGATCCGTCGTAAGAACCGGGTCCTCGTAAGTGCGCGGGACGTACCAGCAGGTTTCACTGTAGAATTGTTTCAGAGAAAAAACTTCTTTTGAAATGTTTGAAGGTTCAGCAGTTTGAACGCACGTTAGCGCAGCTTTTCGGAACATGAACACGTTCGGTTGAAGAATATGTCTTCATGAAGAGAAAAGCGAGAACGATGCAAGTACCCGAAGTTTTTTACATTACGTTACTACTATCCAGAAACCCGCGATACACGGTACGGGTATAGATTTGACTGAAAGCTCTAATGTGATGTCATAAGTTACTTAAAAACGTTTGTGCTTCAATCAAACTTCGACGAAGGCAGTGCAAAAATATTCGTGTTCTACCTGAGGACTACAGGGGAGTTTCAGAACCATAGTGTGCAGTGAATAGAACATCTAAGCGTTGTATTTATGTTGCCTATCGCATTAAAATAGCCTACCCAACGGCGGCATCCCTGGCCCCTGCGGAGAACCGCGGTGTCCAGGAGGAACCCCCGGAGGCGGAGGCCTGGGAGGTGGCCCCACAGGGCCTGCTGGTGGTCGACCACCAGGAGGACCGGGTGGGAAAGGTAGTCCGGGAGGCCCCAGTGGTGGGCGGAGGACTGGTGGCACTCCAAGGGGTGGTGGAAGCATTCCAGGTGGAGGTCTCGGCGCACCTGCGATTCATGGAGACGTAATTCTGTTGACTTCCATATGGGGCAATAGTAGTTATCTCTCTCTCTCTAGCAGCAGTCTCCAAAAAATCGTGTCGGTCATGCTTGCCTATTTTGTAGGGTTAGCTACGAGGAACGGAGCCCGGTGCCCATTTAGAAGCACGAGGCAGGTCTCCCCGATGTCAAGCGAGCCCCATCTCGGTGTCTCACCATGCCGAAGCATGGGAATGGCGGGGGCCAAGTCTACATTCTCTGAACTGTTCAAGTGCCGCTTCCGACGTCACGCTTCTACACAAAATGCTGACCACAAGATCTTGCCCACGAAATGTGACACTCGCTTAACATCCCTCATCGTGCTGAACTTTATATAAGAATGAGACAGTCTATAGGTATCCACTGAACACCAGTACAAAGATCTATGCATTAGCTCTGCACCGAAAATGTTCCACCTGTACCAGCCTCCCTGTATCCTCTCTCACAGTGCGATAATTTTATCACGGAAGCGCGAGCAGTTTTTCGCGTGGCAGGCAAGTTAGGCCCATTTATAAATTTGCTGAGGCAGTTCTTTCGCAAATATCGAAAATGAGTGGTGACGCTGCTATATATTCGTTTCGCAGGAGTTTTGACCCACATTAGGCTAGCGCGATGGCCCGCCTTTTGGCCCTGCTTTACTAAGCTCAAAAGAGGCGCAATACTGAGTTCCTTTAGTTTTTGTGGTCCCTGTTTCATTCCTGTACAGTCCCTCCATAAGTTAGCACTTGCAAATCAACTTCGTAGAAATTTTAACTTTTGTTCCATTCACACAAAATTTCACTGAAGGGTAGCGGATTTAATTGAAAGTAATCATCCGGTATCGCAGTCGTTTCACACATCAGGCTGGGATGGCGTACCCAGTGGTGGCATTCCTGGCCCAGGCGGAGGACCGCGGTGCCCAGGTGGGACAACTGGAGGCGGAGGCCCTGGCGGTGGTCCTATGGGGCCGGGTGGAGGTCGACCGACAGGTGGACCGGGTGGGAAAGGTGGTCTAGGAGGCCGCAGTGGTGGCGGTCCAGGGGGTGGTGGAAGCATTCCTGGGGGAGGTCTCGGTGGACCGGGTGGTAAAGGTGGTCCAGGAGGCCCCAGTGGTGGCCGTAACCCTGGTGGTGGTCCAGGGGGTGGTGGAAGCATTCCTGGGGGAGGTCTTGGTGGACCAGGTGGTAAAGGTGGTCCTGGAGGCCCCGGTGGTGGCCGTAACCTTGGTGGTGGTCCAGGGAGTGGTGGAAGCATTCCTGGGGGAGGTCTTGGTGGACCGGGTGGTAAAGGTGGTCCGGGTGGCCCCTGTGGTGGGCGAAACCCTGGTGGCAGCTTAGGGGGTGGTGGAAGCATTCCTGGGGGAGGTCTCGGTGGACCGGGTGGTAAAGGTCGTCCGGGAGGCCCCAGTGGTGGCCGTAACCCTGGTGGTGGTCCAGGGGGTGGTGGAAGCATTCCTGGGGGAGGTCTTGGTGGACCAGGTGGTAAAGGTGCTCGGGGAGGCCCCGGTGGTGGCCGTAACCCTGGTGGCGGTCCAGGGATTGGTGGTAGCATTCCTGGGGGAGGTCTCGGTGGACCGGGTGGTAAAGGTGGTCCGGGAGGCCCCTGTGGTGGGCGAAACCCTGGTGGCGGTCCAGGGGGTGGTGGAAGCATTCCTGGGGGAGGTCGTGGTGGACCAGGTGGTAAAGGTGGTCCGGGAGGCCCCGGTGGTGGCCGTAACCCTGGTGGCGGTCCAAGGGGTGGTGGACGCATTCCCGGGGGAGGTCTTAGTGGACCGGGTGGTACAGGTGGTCCGGGAGGCCCCGGTGGTGGCCGTAACCCTCCTGGGGGTCCGGGGGGTGGTGGAAGCATTCCTGGGGGAGGTCTCAGTGGACCGGGAGGTAAAGGTGGTCCGGGAGGCCCCGGTGGTGGCCGTAACCCTGGTGGCGGTCCAGGGGGTGGTGGAAGCATTCCTGGAGGAGGTCTTGCTGGACCGGGCGGTAAAGGTGGTCCGGGAGGCCCCGGTGGTGGGCGAAGGCCTGGTGACGCTCCAGGGGGTGATAGAATTCCTGGGGGAGGTCTCGGCGCACCTACGGTTCATTCAATGGTAATGTGATTGACTTCCCTGAGACGCAAGAATAATTACAAGCTCTTCTTCAATAAGTGCTTCCACTATGTGCCGCCATAGACGACTAGCCGCCGTATAAACGCCTCAGTTGTTTTGATGTGGTTCTGTGACGCAAGCACACAACACCCTTATATATGCCTGGAAATTCGTGCGATTACAAATAGTGTGGTTTATGAACAACAAGGCAATGGGTCAGATCTTGTTTATGTGAGTTATGCAAGAATGAAGATGTTATCGGTATGTTATGTGTGCGTAAAGGCAGCAGAAAATTTACAAGAATTAAACAATAGTTGCCAGTAGGCAGCAGGCGTAGTACACCGCCTGAGATTAAATACAACGCGGCAAAGAAAACACGAGAATGAAAGTCCTGCAGAGAGGATGAACGCTGACTTCCAACTAAACTTTTTGGGGGCTCGGGCTGTTAATGTCTTCTGTCGCTGTCGTTGTAACAGTCGTCTTATGCAGTCATGGTACTAATACACCGGAACCGGGTACCGGAACCGGGTACTCATACACCGGAACTAATACCGGGTACCGGAACCGTAGCGAGGAAGTGTGGCGTGCAGTCATTGATTTGCAATAGTACATAAGGTTATGCCATAGCTCGCCTAAAACAGCCCACTTTGAGTGAACTGCACTGAATCCACCTCATATGTACCACGAACTCCTTGAATAAGTGTCGGAGCGATTGTTCTATATCTTTATACAGCTTTTTCTTTGAAAAACCCACGATTCGTTTTAGCGCCTGTTTTTCCGCTTAGTTTTTGCTCTTTGTTTCTTTGTTCACTGCATTTCCATTAGGAGAATGGAATCTTTACAAAAACCGCAGATTTACCATAGCAGTATAGTTATTCTAAAGGGAAGGGCCCGGGCCATTTTCAGTCTCAATAGAGAGGCGCGTACAGTGATACGGCTGAGCACATTTTTCCAAAGAAATTACCTACGCCTGTAACAGCGCTCTGAACATTTGAGAGTAAAGATAAAAACATGGCACTACTGGCGAATTCTTTCCGGTGACAATTTTGCTTCCCTTATACAAAACGCGGTCGTCATGGCCCTTCGTGTCCGCCGCACCCTATCTACTAGAAATGAATGGGGTTGGTTGCTTACGGTGTCCTTAGTGCACATAGGGCCTACAAATAGCCACGCATGCCTTAACCACAGAAAGCTCTGCTTAACCAGAGCCACATCCGCAACAGCGTCCCGATGGGCGCTACTTCAGTGACACCGTATATCGTCGCCAGTCATAGTCTTTAAAGCTAAAATTCTCGAGGGTTACAACAGACGTTTTGCTGATAACTAAAGCACCCTTATTGGGCAGGTCTCTGGAACGAAGTACCTTCTAAATAAGTGTTCTGACGTTCTCTAAAACCAGCTCCTTTAAGATGAAACTGCGTCGCGTCTTACCGGTTTATATGGCTAAACATAAACGATAGTATTGTAGTGGTATTGTAGCCACTTATGCGTTCCGAACGGCCTACTATACTAAAAGAGCTACTCTCTACTTGGTTGCAGCCTTTTCTTTGTGGTGCCGCAAAGCCGGCGCAACAGCATTCTAAATTTCATGCACGACGATCTTACGTCTGGGCATATGGGATTCGCACGTACACTCCACTACGCCAAACAACGTTTTTGCTGGCCAAATATGCGCAACACCACCGAAAATTACGTTGCAACTTTTATACAATATCAGCGCAACAAGCTACCCACCGCCGCTCTGGCAAGAAGGCTTCACCCTCTGAATCCGCCAACTACACCTTTCGAAAAGGTCGGTATCGATTTACTGGGACCATTTCCGCGCTCATCGATGGGTAATCGTTGGATTATCGTGTGTGTCGACTACATTTCCCGTTACTCTGAGACCGCCGCGCTACCATCTGCTACTGCTGCGGAAGTGTCCTTGTTCCAGCTCCGCACTATACTACTTCGCCATGGACCTTCCCGCGTGATCAGATCATATGTGAACGTGGCCGTCAATTTACAACGGACGTCGTTCAATAGTTCCTTCGCATGTGTCAAGTGCAGTTCCGCCACTCTATCCCATACCATCCTCAAGCGAATGGTCTCACCGAGCGAACGAACCGTACACCGTCCAATATGCTCGCAATGTACGTAGCCTCCGACCACAAAACTGGGACGACATCTTGCCTTTTCTTACGTACGCCTACAACACCGCCAGGCATGAAACCACCGGATACAGCCCTTTCTTCTTTATGCACGCCAACCTCGCTGTTGCCTGGACACCATCTTCCCTTTTGCTGAACACGACGAACCTTCAGTAGCTAAGACGCTTGCCCTTGAGGAAGAGGCCCGTAGGCTTGCGCGCCTACGCACGTTACGTTCCAAGGCCGCGATAAACAGCGATATGACCGTCGTCACCGGGACCTCTCTTACGCAGCAGGCGATCTAGTCTGGCTCTGGACCCCACAGCGTCGACGTGGCCTCTGCGAAAAACTTCTCGCCCATTACGCCGGTCCCTTTGTCGTTGTGAAACGTGTTGGCGAAGTTAATTACGTGCTGTCACGCCTAACCACCAATGGTCGACCATCGAGATGACCCAAATTGTACATGTGGTGCGTCTCCTGCCCCACACAACTCCCGTACCACACAGTGACTTGCCCAGAGGGCTTCGTCTGCGACGGGGGAAATATAACAGTAAACCAATTCTGTAACATTGGCTTGGCCAAGTGATTTGGCTCAGCTGAAGAAAACGAAGAGGATGCGGGAGCTGGGCTCTCTGGAGAGAAGAAGAACCGGGATTTTTCATCGCGTCGTGCTCAACGGCGCTTGACTTTTCCCTGCCTTCGGAGCCTGCGCTTAGACCTGAGTAAATCCCTCCCAGAAGTAATAATATTATTATGTTCATTATATTATTACAAATAAATATGCTCCTATGTGCACTAATATTTCGCCTCAAGTGCGCCCCTCAAGCACTTAATCAGGTGCTCACTGACTCAGGACTTACGAACATCGCTGTGCCCATGCTCCCTCATGCGACAAGGATTAGGTACGACGCCTAAGTGACTGCGGAACCACTATTGTTGACGACCTACGATCTAGTTCAAATTGAATCTCAAGTTCATAGAATCTTATAAAATAACTAACACGACAGAACATGGTAGTATTTTTGCCTTTCCGTAGTAGACAACAAACATGTTATAATTTTTTACTGTCTAGTTTCCTTCACTACTCATCTTAAAGCCGCTGTCTTGAAGCAGTCCGGCCGGTTAACAGGCATGAGGGCACTGAATGTCTGAGTCTTCCTACTGCGACGGCGAATAATTATTCATAATAATGCATGGAATTACACATGGCCGGGGAGTAGTTTTAGCTGACAAATTCATCATAAATTGTTTCAAGACACGTAAGATTGAACCCACGTTCCTCCTGCTTTTTGACCATTTACGTAGATTTTATGTTGAAGCATGCATGTGGATTCGTCAAAGGAAAACCAAGAGGCGAAACCAAAGCTTTTTAACACGAAAGGGTTTTATGCCGGCGTGCACCACGATCTAATTGGCGTTATATCCGTCACAGCAATGACATCGCCAGAAAAATTTTGATTGATGCGGCTTGGCGCGGGATTCGAGCCCCGAAATAGTTCGCCGCAACGGGAATTACGAAACGCGCTCCCGACTGCGCTCTGAGCAGACGCGTGAATAGGACGACAAACGCGCGTTATATCCTTCCTTTCAGATGGTGCTGCAATCTAGGAGAGGCGAAGCGAAGTAGTGCATCATGACTCTAATGAGCGCCGACAGTTGGCGCCTCGATGCCAGCGCCTATAGAGTTCCTGTATATAGCTCCCCTAGGGGAGCAGAATTGCGCGTACATTCGCCATCTTGAGTTAGAGGTCGTGCGGGCAAGCCACCCTTCTCGCGTGAAAAAGCTGCCGCCGGGCCGCCGCGCCAGTGGCAGCGGCGAGGAGGAGTGGCGAGGAGCGGCTGGACAAGAACTGGCGCACGATATTGGACCGCTTATCAGATGAGCGGCCGCCTCTTCCACAATCGCCGATGCCCAGTTGAGTAGAACTGACTGTGCGCAGCACTGAAAGCGGGCTTTCTGTCGAGCTGGAACCCGCGGCATGTGGCAATCAGTGGTAATAAATTATTGCCACCCGCAGCATGTGGCAATAAATTGTGTTTTAAGATACGTCTACCTAAGATACAGCCAACCAGTTTTTTTTTCTACCACCGGGAAGTAAAGAAAAGCAATCGTGCTTCAATCACGAGAGGCGCAGAATTAATATTCCCTTTCTACCGATTACGTTCGTGGTCAGTCAAGAACCACGGTGCTAATCAAATACAGTTGCATAGCGAACCCAATGGCAGAATTCCAGGACCTGGTGGGGGACCCCTGGGCCCCGGAGGGATACCCGGTAGCGGAGGCCTGGGAGGTGGTCCCATGGGGCCGGGTGGCGGTCTACCACCAGGTGGACCGGGAGGCCCCAGTGGTCTGTTGATGCCTGGGGGCACTCCAGGGGGCGGTGGAAGCATTCCAGGAGGAGGTCTCGGTGCACCTGCGGTTTAAATCACCTAAAACTAGCCGCATCCCTCAGATGTGTTTTGCGCATAAAACACTTTTGACGGCTGGTCCGCTGCTTACATTAAAATCGTGCTCACGTAGGGCTTCCGTCGTAGACGAGCGAACAGAGTAATGCGATTTTGTATTCACGTGCTAGCGGTGACAGGAGTTCGCGGATAGTGCCAGTACAATTTCATATCAAACCGCATCGCCGCTGTCTCCAGCTGCAGGTAGCCTGCTAAATTCGGCTACGTTCGGCCGTCGCCTGCTATTTTCGGCGGTCCGTGTATTGCAAAGCCGGATTCTTGCAGCACAGCTTCAAATAAACCTTTGCTAGTTCCCAGGTGGGATTGCGTAACACAGGTATAACGTTGTTGCTATCCGCACAATATTGTCCTGCCATCAAGCCAGGACTCAGGACCCCACATTACGACCGTGGTTTCAGGTGGCATGTATAGGGCTACTTCTAAATTGTTTTCACGCTGTTGCTGGTTGACTGCATTTGTTTCTAGGAATGAAAAGAGCTCATTTCTCCAAAATACAGCTGCATGGCTTCGTGTGAGAGATAAATATGTGCCTGAAATTGTTGTTGACCTCACTTGTATGTTTGATTTTCCTACGACCCGACTGTCTCTTTAGGAGAACAAAGCAGGCTCCCTGGCTGTGCCATCGCGTGTTCAGGAACAAGTGGCTATCGCCGGAATTATGACGCTGGAGCAGGTGCTTCTGTGCGTTCCAACAAGCCTGCTGTCATGCGGTTGCTCCCAGCTTCTTTCACTCACAACTCGTTTAGACATGTGAGCACTAATTTTGATTGATTGATTGATTGTAGGGTTTAACGCGCCGACGCAACGCAGGCGACGAGGCGCGCCGTAGTGGAGGGCTCCGGATTAATTTTGACCACCTGGGGATCTTTAACGTGCGCCGAAATCTCGTACACACGGGCGTTTTTGCTTTTCGCCTCCATCAGAAAAGCGGCCGCCGTGACCGGGAATCAAACCCGCGACCTCATGCTCAGCAGCGCAACGCCTTAGCCACTGAGCCACCGCGGCGGGTCACTAATTTTGTGGTGGCATGTCCAGATCTATGCCCATAGTTACAAACACCCGCATAAATCTGTATCAACAACACACTTTTCTTATCACGATTATGGGTCCACCTTGTTGCGGAATAATGAATCCCTTGAGCTACTAATCACCCGCTGTACCATCATGTTTTAAGGCGTTAATTTTTTTCCGCAATTTGAAGAATTCAAGCGCCACTCTCGGACGGCAAGCGGAGAGCTGTGCTTTCTCTGAAACCATTCGGTGCACCACTCAGACGGAACTCTCGTTCATGCGCACTGTGCCAGCCTCTTTTGTACAGCGCATTTCGGGCGTGGCTGAGGCGAAGGATGTGAACAAGTAAGAATATGCAGAATGGCCACTGATAGAGCCGTGCGCTGGTGCTGGAATTTGGAAATTATGTGGTATGCTTTCTCGGTGGCATGGAGATGTGCGTATGTTATGCCACTGCGTCTGGGCATAAGCAACATGTCGGCAGCCGCCGACTGGCTGGGCGTGCTAATATGTAAAGATTTTATCGAAAGCTACCTTTTTTCGACTTAGTGTGAAGTGCTATGAATTTTCGTTAGTACAGCACATGGTAGGTTACGTGTCCTTCATACATTACAGACAATGCAGCTTCAAGGACCCTGCAACGCTTTTTAAGTTTTTTTAGATATCCTAAATTTGAACACTTTTTAATTTTTTTGAGAAATTCTACATTCTATCAGAACGTAGTGAAAACAACATCCGGTACGTAGAAAATGAGGACACAAAGTACCTCAGCTAGCCATTACTTCTCTATGCCCATCAGACAACTCAGAAAGTTGCTGAAGGACATTTTCTCTCCTTTTCGATCTTGGAATTCTCCAATCACGTCCTTACAGCGGTGTAGCGGCTATTGGTCGGATTTGTTTCAGTTGCAGAAAGAAACACATGTGATACCAACTTAAAAAAACGACAAGAGCACAGCAGAAACGGAAGGCACAATGGCTGCTACGACCAGACACGCAGTGCCCCTCTGAGCTGGTGATAAGTACAGCTTTCACCATTGTTCGCTCATCGGAAATGTCGCTCATCGGTACCTTTAAAGCACATTCTAGTTGCTGCCAACTCATATGCACTGTGCTCGGCCAGCGTTTATTTTTGAGCATTTCCAGTATGATGGCTTCATTGTGTTCCGAACTGTGTTTATATTGTACGTACAAACATTTCCTAATAGTCCGGCGGTGATAGTTCTCAGCTTAAACATAAGTATGCAGTTTTTCTGTTATTCATCTATATTGTTGGTAAAAGTATTGTGCATGCTCACGTGCGTCATTTTACGTCTGTCTGTCTGGCCAGTGTTCATTTTTATTTGAATATATTGACCGTATTATATTGTTGTGATAACGTTACTACATGACCTCAATACACCTGGAGACGGTTTCGAAGGAATAAATAAATATGGTACAGGCTTGTGTCTTCCTTCGCATGACAGTATAGAGAAAGCTGAGAGGGGGCTGAAACGGGAATAAAGAAATAGAAAAAAGGAATACGAAGTAAATTTAAGTAAAATTTTCAAATTCACGATAAAAACTTCAAGCCACCACCCGCCAGATAGAGCACATTTTTTATTTGTATTCGAATTGGAATCCACTACTCCTAAGTTAAAATTCGTTCATCTCGCAACGCAGAGGTAAATAGAGCTGATTACCAGGCGGAAGCGGTGGTCCTGGTAGTCTGGGGCCACCAGGGATCATTTCCGAAGGCGGCGGTCCCGGCGGCGGCGGCGGTACTCCCGGGGGTGGACGACGCAGGTCAATGGGAGGAGCCAGTCCTGCACCGGGAGGCCCGCGTCCTGCGGTAACGTTACGCATAAGGAGGGAGTGAATTCGAGCAGGTCGCGGAATGCCGCCAGGTACGGTCGCAACAGTTCACCACATAATTAATACCACATTACCACTGATAAAGGTTCGAAGACGTCGAAGCATGCTATTCGTGCTATTCTGGTTTCAAAAAGCAGATTTCTTTTACTGGCCTTCATTTATATCACGCGCTTCCAGCTTAAAAACATTATTTTTAATGGCACTGGTTGTAGTGCTTAATACGGGGAATTGGTAACACAGGCGCACTCACGGAACGGCGGATTACTGTTCATTAAGTCTTCCGCGAAAATACTGCCTCCACAACCCCTGAAGGTCCTCCTCTCCTTGCGATTGGGCGAAATTTGCGAAATATTTCAAATCCATCGCGGGATCTATCCACTTGCGTTAATAATTAGAAGTTTTTGTAAGCTACGCGCAACTTTACTTGGCGTTTTGTGACATCACAAAATGCTTGTGTCACCGACCGCTTATCTTTCGGGTACGTCAAAAACTCGACATTTGCTGGATTTCTAAGTGAGGGAAAATGGCCCTCGGTGCGGACACAAATAAAACCGTAGTTTTTCTTGTTTGTAGTTCTTCACTTTCTACTTCGTGACCAACCACACTGCGAGAATGAGTTAGGACGGACGCAGCACGTTCGCTCCTCGGTAACGGAGACGGAAGTAAAACGACGCACGTAAGCATGCACAATGCAAATACCATCAATATAGATGAATAACAGAAATCTGTGTACTTATGTTTAAACTGAGTGAATGGGAATTGAAAATAATAAAATTATGTATTTTGTTTATCAGCGTAAGAATGTAATATTTATGTTTTATTATTCCACAGTCTTCCCTGTCCGTTAAACTAGCGTTGAGTTATAACAAGCCTTAGGGCATGGAGTCACATTTTGAGTAGGACTGAAAACGATTTTTTTTATTTAAATCGACAGTTGGTATTTGCACAAACTATGCACACTTATTCGCCATGTCCCATGACAGGAAGGTTTGATAGTTACTCTTTAGGGTCTCGAAATCTTTTTTTTTCCAACAATTCGGGAGTGCTTTTATTGTACATGTTCTATCTTGTAGTAACTGTACTAACCACACTTTTATGGGGTATCTTTTCTGTCATATATGCTTCGTTGCTCCTGTCGTGTTGGCGGATTTCCGCACTGCCTACAAGACCAAGCAACAAGTGCGCTAGGTGTATTTAAAAGCTCGGAGGTGGTGTAGTCTTGGCGATCACGTATAACCTGGGATATGCTCGCACTAAAAGAGACGTGTGAACTTTTGCATGGTGACTTCGAAAAACCACAAAAATGAAATGAAAACACACTAACCCCCTCTAGTTACTTTTTCTCTTTCATGAATATGCATGTAGGGAGTATGTTTGCATGTAACAGACAAATAATTTGTTCAGCTCATGCCCTTTTACTCCTATGGCCTCAATGGGTACATCAGGGCAGCGCGAAACGTACGATTTCTCATTACAAAAATAACAATTGATACATCACTGTCTGCAAAAAGGCTGCATGCTTCAAAAACCTTGAGTATTAGGTAAACCGGATGATACAAGAAGTTTTATCGGACCTGGTGCTATGATGGGACCACCCGGTGGCGCACCCATTCCTGGACCAGGTCGTCCTGGCAGACTACTCGGGGGACCGCCACGTCCTGGCGGCATCGGTGGCATGCCTGGTGGAGCAGCCATACTAGGGCCTGGTGGTCTTGGGGGTCCGCCAGGTGGACCACGCATTTCCGGGTCAGGTGGCCTTGGTGGGCCACCAATACCGGCACCCGGCGGCCTTGGCGGACTTCCCGGGGGACCACCGGGTCCTGGCAGCATCGGTGGCATGCCCGGTGGAGCAGCCATACCAGGGCCTGGTGGTCTCGGGGGTCCGCCAGGTGGACCACGCATTTCCGGGCCAGGTGGCCTTGGTGGGCCACCAATACCGGCACCCGGTGGCCTTGGCGGACTTCCCGGGGGACCACCGGGTCCTGGCGGCATCGGTGGCATGCCCGGTGGAGCAGCCATACCAGGGCCTGGTGGTATCGGGGGTACGCCAGGTGGGGCACGCATTTCCGGACCAGGTGGCCTTGGTGGGCCACCGATGCCGGCCCCCGGTGGTCTTGGCGGACTTCCCGGGGGACTACCAGGTCCTGGCGGCATCGTTGGCATGCCCGGTGGAGGAGCCATACCAGGGCCTGGTGGTCTCGGGGGTCCGCCTGGTGGAACACCCATTTCCGGACCAGGTGGCCTTGGTGGGCCACCGATGCCGGCACCCGGTGGTCTTGGCGGACTTCCCAGGGTACCGCCAGGTCCTGGTGGCATCGGTGGACCAGCCATAGCAGGACCTGGGGGTCTCGGGGGACCTCCAGGTGGGGCACGCATCTCCGGGCCAGGTGGCTGTGGTGGGCCACCCACACCAGGACCTTGAGGCCTCGGTGGAACACCCATACCTTGACCTGAGTGTACCATTGATTACGCAATATACTCTTACAAACTCAGTTCACATGGAAGATAATGCAGCTGCAAAATGAATCCTGCAATTGTAGTCGAATCCGCATACATCTCCCATCACGCAAGGGCTGACACTGGTGTCATGTCAACTACAAAATATTTTTGCTAGTCCTTTGTTTGTTCTTTTCCTCCTTGTCGCATTCTGATGCAATCTAACACCTTTAAGGCCCACCGCATTTTGTCCCGAACTCATCACCTGGTTCGAAAATTCATTTTTCTCGCTAAAAGAAACGAAATCGCTTCTTCTGAACCTTTGCAGGCACGATAATCCTTCCCACCCATCATTATTTAAATAACGCACCTACCACCCGCGGCCACCCTTTCAAACGGCCTACAGCCACTTCTTGATTTGCTGCCAAAGGGTGAAAAGATTAACATCACACCAGCAATTACAAAGCACTTACTCTTTAGAAAATCGCGAGGTCATCTAAACACTTTTATTGCTGCGTTGAGTACAATTAAAAATTGAGGAATTCAACACTAACGCGTAAGTCTTGAGGGTAGCGAAGCTGTACGCAACCTTCCCAACCATCACGACGGTTTACGTCTACGATTGCAGCCCATTTGTTTCTTCACTGCTGCCGCAACGACCTTCGCTCGTCGTTGTTGCTATATGTGTGACCTTCCTTCATTTTATAGAAATTCACAATCATTGTACAACACCCTAGAGGGGCGTACGCTATGAGGTGTCTTCCTCGTTCCGAGCAAGTGTTGCCACGATTATGGCGGACGCTGTAGTTTTCTTTGCCAATTTTGATCAATCTCACTAAGTGGGTACGCTTGGCTTGGCAAACGTGCGCCGGGGACGCTGGGCGGGTGTCATGAGGCACGCACACACGGGCGCTCGGCATTTTCTTGTTTTTCTAACAGCCGGGCGGTCGCCACCAGGCATGTGCTCACATGAGCGTTCTCGGAATTTTCTTGGTATTTTTAACTGAGGGCAGAAAAATTACGGTTTGCTAAACACCTTCACTGTGAAAAGAAGTTTTCCAGTTTCCGAGCGGGTGTGCCGGTATTGTAAGCGCCTCTACAGTGGCCTGGCTCTGCCGTGAGTGTTGTACCGATGAGTGAGGCAGCGTTGCGAGTTCGACGCTCGGCGCATTTACATGCTGAATCACTCCACCTGTATGAACCGTTATAATTTTCTTTGTGCTTTCTTTTTCTGTCCAATATTACAGCTGGGAGCTGTTTCCCATTGCCGTGCTAGGAATGAATCTGGTTTTAACTTTGGGTAGCCGTACTATTCAGCCTCACGACGGGCCAAGCCGCGTCAGCCTAATTATACGTCTTGCGGTGGCTACCGAATGGCGGCGTTAGAACTCCAAGCGCAACGTTAAGGTTATGTCGCACTGGTGAATCCGTGTTCGCATTGGAATTCTCAGCAGCGCAGTGTGACCATTGGTTTCAGTGGAAGCCGCATAGTGGCGCAGAGGAGGACATTTTTGAGGAACTGCAATTTTCTGCACGCCCTTTGCTTCAGAAAATATCATAATCATTGTCATCATCATTGCGTCCACTGCAGGACACTTCATTCGTAACCCGCCGCGGTGGCTCAGTGGCTAAGGCGTTGCGCTGCTGAGCACAAGGTCGCGGGTTCGATTCCCGGCCGCGGCGGCCGCTTTTCTGTTGGGGGCGAAAAGCAAAAACGCCTGTGTGTGCGAGATTTCGGCGCACGTTAAAGATCCCCAGGTGGTCAAAATTAATCCGGAGCCCTCCACTACGGCGCGCCTCATCGCCTGCGTTGCGTCGGCGCGTTAAAACCCTACAATCAATCAATCAAATCAAATCAATCACTTCATGCGTATGCGGGAAAACAGGTGGACCATCTCATTAACGGTGGCGCTTTAAATCGACCGTAAACTCAATAGGGGTCGGCCATCGACTCGACGTAGGGATGAAAATACGAAATTCTACAAATATAGCACACCCATATTGCTCGCGTGGGTCTCAGTCAATTTCTCTAAAACACGTTTATGAAGCCACAGTGCCTTCCCTACATTCATCTTTAGCCAGTCGAAAACATCGAGGCGCGTGGCAGTGTAGATGAGCGGTCGTTTCGCATTTCATATACCATTGAGTGAATCAAACCATGCAAAAATTTACCAAGTTTTTTCAAATCGCTCACTTTAACGTTCTTGTGCCGTGGGCCATTTTATGTGCCATGTCTTGGCATCGATGTCAGATTTTCCACCATTCCAGTCAAGTAGTGCGTGTTCATTGAAAAACACGGCCTCGATAGTTACGAAACGGACCTTTCGTGAATTCGGTCATCATTCTTAACGCTTTAGATCACCATGCCACGTTGCGGTTTGCACTGCAATGATTATTGAATGCAAAAAAAAATCACGCCATATCCACGGAATGAATGATGATAAGTGGGGCGAAGCTCGAGAGTGGGAGATCATCGGTAACCGTAACTCTTCCGTGAACTCGGAACATTGCTGGCGCTAGGCGGGACAAGGACGACGAATTACACACAACTGGAGCGCACACTACCAATTTGAGTCTGCGCACAGCATTTGAGCGCACAGCTGGACAACTGGACAACGCACAACTGGAGCGCACAGCATTTGAGTCTGCGCACCAGGGCCTTGATTTCACATATGAAAAACCTGTTAATGACGCCATTCAATTCCTTGACATTAACTTGAAGACGGGACTGTCACACACGTGTTGGTGCTATCGAACGAGAGGAGAGAAGGCGCTGCTTCCATACGATTCGGCGCACTCAAAGTTGATTAAGAGAGCCATAGCCACTTCTTGCATGTCGCAAGCCATCAAAAAATCCTGCGAACACAGAGTCACTGAAAGTCTATCTTTTCAAATTGACCGTCTAACAAAAAGTGGGTTCACTAATCAAGTACTTGTCTCTGTTGCAGAAAAAGTGTTAAAAACAGTGGTAAAGAAGATTAACAAAGAGAAAGACAGCAAAAAAAAAAAAAAACCAAAGAAGCGGCCGATCGTTCTGCAGTACATCCACAAATTTTCCCACAGGTTAAAGAAGGCTGGCATGAGGCATGATGTCCCGGTTGTTTTTTCTGCTCCCAAAAAACTAAAAATGCTGCCCAAGATGACTAACAAAACCAGAGATGCTAAACAAACAGGATGTGGCATTAAGCACACGAGTAAGTTTGTCGCATGCTGTTCGGGGGTTGTCTATAGGATACCTTTGTCATGCAAGAAGGCATACATTGGCCAAACTGGACGCTGCGTTAACGAACGACTCAGAGAACACAACAATATGTGCAAGCAAGTCTCAGCCCCAGGGCACTTGGCTGCCCACTGCGCCAGACATGGGTGCTCTGCGAAATTCGAAAGCACCACGATCCTCTTTGAATCTTCAGAAACGATCACCCGCGAGATATGGGAAGCTTACGCCATCCGAAAAGAAAAAGACTGTATCAGTTCGCCATCGATTGCACTGTCGACAACTGAGATGGCACTACTTGACAGTTCGTAGGCAAGCGCATGCGCATGACAAATATTGTATTCAATTCAGCGAGATTGCTTAACTCCACCTTTCACGTCATCTGAATTTTCCCTTTATAAGTTGTGTTTGTTGTAATTAATAAATCAGTTGGTAGTGTGCGCTCCAGTTGTGTGTAATTCGTCGTCCTTGTCCCGCCTAGCGCCAGCAATGTTCCGAGTAAGAAACCAACTAGCCCCATTTCAAGCTCTGGTCTTCCGTGAAAATTCGCCCATTACATCATTAAGAAAGACGTAAGACTGTGTGCGTACATTGTATAAATCAACTTTTATTTTGTTCTTATTCGTTTGTTGTTGTTGTTGTAGGGTTCGTGAGGCTGCAAGCAAGCGCTCGTATCGGCAGGCAAACCCCGATGCAGTGAGAGGTCGCGAGGCGGCTGCAAAACGCATCAAGCGAGCTCAGCCCGAAGCTGCCGACGTGCGGTTTAAGCGCGACTTTCTAGACGAGATGCTTCGGCCTCTCTTTCGCGCACGGCGGGATCCTGTCGGCGAGCGCGCGCTGCCGCCGCCCTGCGCGCCCTCTGCTCCGCAGCCTTGTCAACAACCACATCCTCCATCCGGTGACTCGTTGCGAAAGAGGAAGCGCGTCAACAGCGATTGCCTTTTATAGTGTCAGTCACGTGCGAGTGACGTCATCATGACGTCACTCACACCAGCGCCACCTGCGAGTGAGTCATCGAACTAGGCGGTCACGTACCACGTAACACAAGGGATGGACAGACCAACGGCTTTAGGAGCTTCGCCCCTAAAACTTGCTTGTCAAACAATTCTTATGGATGGCTCGCCCAAGGAATATGCGTTTGTTAGTTTTTGTGGTGCAGCATGACATAGTGACCAATAGTGGTAATCACATTGTCTATATATTCCAAACGATATTCATGCACTGCCACAAGTTAGCGTATCAAGGCTGATTGGGCCGGTTTAAGCGCAAGCTGGAACACAATTTTTTGCCATTTTTTTAGACCGCGCAGAGGGTTGGCGTAGCTTGTGACCTGGCATAAATTGAAGTGTCAGGTTATTGACTCATGAAGTCATGAACCCCTAAATGTTCATTTGACTTTTCTAGCAGGCATCGGTATTCTCGACCTCACCTGGTCCGCCTGGTGGTGGTGGCGGTCCACCGAATGGCGGTGGCATACCCGGGCCCCTGGGTGGTCCTGGTGGGGGACCTGGTCCCTGGGGACCTGGTTGGCGAGCCCCTGGTGGGGGGCCTCTCTCTGCGCATGCGGGAACCATTAAAAGTGTGTCCATTGCGACCTTACTACCATTTTTACGTGAAGAAATTATGAATGCAATACCAATGGTGAAAATACCGTTACTATAATTTCATTAGGCGTGTACAACTCTTACTCAGGGCAAAACTGTCCTTTGTGTTTTGAAAATAGTTAACTGAAGGAGCACTGCCACAAGATGAAAAGGAACAATGAAAAGATAAAATCCATCTCTGATGTTTCGGCAGTACTTATGTAGTGACTCACAGTAAAGGTAACAAACCACAGAGAATACTGGGTCGGTTGCGTATGAAGAGATCGTTGATGATGTTCAATAAATGGCAGGTCAGCCGAACTTCAAGAAATGATCGCGTGCATTAGGGGTATTTGTTTTGGATATCGCTTACGGTCTCTTGAACGTTGTGAAAGTTGTAATTGAGCGTATTTATAGATAGGGAAAAAAGCGGATTCGATTTCAAATCAAACGCGCGCGGCAGACATTCCCAAATTGAGATAAAAGATCCGAATTGGGCTGGGCACGTCGGAAATCGACAACTGTTTGTGGACCACCAGTATAGGAGATCGGCAACCGAGATCAAGAAGCGGGACGAAAAAGGCGGAAAAAAAAAAGATTGCTCGATGGCATGATGAGCTCCAAAAATTCGGGGCAAACAATCGGCTCGTAAAGAGTAGGACGGCAGTAGTTGGGAGTGTATGGGAGGTGCCTTAGTCCCGCACTGGGCGTAAATATGATGATGGTTTTTGTTAAGACAGCGGCATTGCCATACACTATTCCTTGCTACAAGGTGCAGTGCACCGTCTTGGAAAAATGTAAGTCAGACGTGTTCGCTGGGTGAACCCGTAACTCCGGGTATGTGGTCATAACTGCTCACGGGTTCAAGAACACGCGAAGCAGTGTTGCAGTCGTCATTGCAGTTCAGTATTCCAGAATACTAAGTCGCGGGCGCTTTTACAACTTCCCATTCGGCATATGAAGTAAGTGGACCTATACTTTTTACCCGTGGGCAGATTTAAACATTGCGGAGAACCATATGGTGATTGTTTTTGTGACGCGGCCGGTTGTTTTAAAGCGAAACCTTTCTTATACCTCAGGCGCCCTGCCAAAAAATTAATGCGTTTCCCCATTGACCGGTTAGTCGACCGAAAGGATCTGATAAGTCTCCGCACAAACGGCGCGTGCGTGAAACACGGCCTCCGTGGTGTCAAAACGGTTACCTGAAAATCGAGAAAATTAGCGGTTATAGATAAGATAATATACGCGTCGATCATTAAGAAGGAATAGAATAGTATACGTTAATCTCATAAGCCTCCTATCGGTATGCATTCCGATTGTTCGTAGATGAGTTTACTTTGTGCGCAAGAAATCGTCACCGGGGTTCATTCTTCGTTTGCTATTTGGGTCCTTGTGGGTTTAACGATGGATTGAACTCAGTTTCAGCGAAGATTAGACGCACTTTTAACGAAGTGTTCGACGCACGTTTGACGCAATTTTGTTGTGAGAAAGCTTTCGCGCTTCTCTCAACTTTCCTTAGGAAGGCATTGTAATTTTTTTTATTCCCTTATGTATCAGGACTTGAATGAACACGAGCGGCTTGTGAGACGTGAGCACATCGTAACTTAGAACGTTAACGTGGGAAGCTGTAATGACACCGATGGCGTGCCGATGAAATATATTACAAACAGTTCCACAAGGTGTTCCCTGCGCCACAGCATGCTAGTTCCCCCTCGGATCTGAGACCGTAAACGCCATTCCTCCTATTCTGCTGGCGTTCGCCTATAGGTGGCGACTGCATCGAGCTGATATCGATACTTCGCTGAGGTGCAACGCGTGAATGTGCGTTGTGGGCGCACGTAGAGTATATTTTCTCCGGATATGAGCTTATCAGAAGGGCAGCCAAAGTTTTACACTGTTCTGATCCTTAATGTTCATCGTAGCGCATGGAAGAGGAAAAAGCTTTGAATACTACTCTGCAAAAGGGTAAATACGCAGGGAATGTCTGAATGTCCTAAATCACGGCGACGAACATAAGACGCCTAGCACGGGGCTCAGTTCAGTTACAGATATATTTATGCTGCGTGATGAAGGGAGCGAGATCCAGAGAAAATGGAGCTTGTGATGAGGTCGGCGTCTGCAATTTTTGAAGTCGAATTTGCACCGGCGCTTAAATCCACGCAGAGTGCCTCATAGGGTGTATTTTGTTAAACGCAGCGGAAAACGACGGCGACAAAGAATGGAAAACAAACAGGACGACCCGTGGCGTCGTGTATATTTCATATTCTGAATCGCCGTCTTTTACCGCGCGTTTTTTTTTTTTAATATCTATAACAACCAACGCAGCCAAGTTTCAGTCACATCCCAGCTAGCACAAAATGTCTTTAAAGCGTTCGTTTGGGAGATACATCGGCCGAAAGAGATTTTCGACCAAGTTAGACGCACTTTATACGATTGCGGAGAGAGGGATTTATTTCGGCCTCAAAATTCGTCGAAAAGGCGGGCTTGTGAATTCTGGTATTATCTGAGCGCTGTTTTAGTTGTGTGTTCAACGTTGGAAACGGTACGAATTTATTCAGTCCCGATTATTCGCCAAAAAGACGTTTTCTGAAATGGCGTTTCCACTCCGGGGAAAACCAGCGGCGCCAGGGGCATGTAGTGGGCGAGGGGTGGGCTAGAGCGCATGCTCTATGCCCAAAGGAAAAACTGTCCTGGGGCGGTAATAATTTTATTGTAGGGTTTAACGCGCCGATGCAACGCCGGCGATGAGGTGCGCCGTAGTGGAGGGCCCCGGAATAATTTGGACCACCTGGGGATCTTTAACGTGCGCCGAAATCTCGAACACACGGGCGCTTTTGCTTTTCGCCTCCATCCGAAAAGCGGCCGCCGCGGCCAGTTGTCGAACCCGCGTCCCCGTGCTCAGCAGCACAACGCCTTAGCCACTGGACCACCGCGGCGGGTCTTGGGGCGGTATTCTCGTGTTTGTCCGTTTTGAAAACATCCGTTTTACGTCCGTTTTATTGTGAAGTGCTTCCAGTTGTAGGAGGGCTTTGGGTTGGCTTTTGAGCAACTGTTCTTGCAAACACATTTTAAATGACTAAACCAATTTTAAACTATCTTTTATGTGTTTATTGTTCTGCCAGCGAACAAAGAAGGCGACGAAAAATCGTCTGCTCCAAATCGTCTGCTCCGAGAAGCCGCGGTTCATAGCTCCGCCGTGCGTCCATGGCATCACACCCTGGTGTTCGCTTTCAGCCCACGAGGGCTTGCTCAAAATGGACACAAAATGGACAAAACACAAGAATACCGACCCTATAACATACAGCCAGGACAGCGCATAGCGAGCGCTCTGCAAGCAGCGCATCAGGGCGCAGTCCGGCAACGAGCCACGACCAAGGTCCACGACGCCGGCCACGACACCGTCTGATGACAGCGCACTGACACTCGCTTTATTTGCTCAGGTGAGTACAAAACCTATGTGGTGTCTTCTCTTTTCGGGTTTTGATTTGGTGAGTAACAGTTATAGAGTGATTTCGCGTTTATAGGAATGGGGCAGTCGCGTGCTATTTCAAGGTAATCGCGCGAGCGTCGGCCGACTACGACGAAAACCCCCGCCCGGGGTCCTTTACTGCGCCTGGTTCCTAGTTTACGCAGTTTTCTCTTTTTCGGGCACTGTTTTCCAAGCAGCCAACCCTCCCGCTGCAAAACAAGTATCCTCTCCCTCTTTTTTATAGCTCACGCAGCGACGCCGTCCAACTTGTCGCAACAAAAGGAGATGGTAATAAATTTTTATCTAATGCTAGCTGTGCAAGATAGCTCAGAGGCGTCACATGTGATAGCAGTTCTCGAAAAGGTTCGCACAAACACATCCGGAAATAGAACTACTGGGCATTTATAACAATGGGTGCTTTCGCAGCTCACGATAACCACGAAGACAGCGCGCAAGTGGTTACAACTAGTGTCACTAGATAAAGTTTGATCGTAGGGTTTAACGCGCCGACGCAACGCAGGCGATGAGGCGCGCCGTAGTGGAGGGCTCCGGATTAATTTTGACCACCTGGGGATCTTTAACGTGCGCCGAAATCTCGTACACACGGGCGTTTTTGCTTTTCGCCTCCATCAGAAAAGCGGCCGCCGCGGCCGGGAATCGAACCCGCGACCTCGTGCTCAGCAGCGCAACGCCTTAGCCACTGAGCCACCGCGGCGGGAGATGAAGTTACGGAGTATCGGCACACTTTTCTGCTATTGTTCCGTGCCGCCGCCGTGATAATTGGTCAGTTCGCATCACGTTACATTTGTTTGCACTGCGACGGTTCATGGGCTCCTCCATTTTGTTGTTTATGCGTTTCCTGTCGGTCAACTGTGGTAGTCTCAGCTTGTCCTCCCTGCTCTGCGACTGCGCGCGACTGGCGTCGTTCCGAACGCGAATGAAAGATAACGCACTTCGCAGCATTTCAGCCGCAGAAGTGTGTTCGAAGATGCCGTGCAGCTGCGTCCTCGGCAGTGTTGTTTATAAATGACCTCGTCAAATTTAGCGGTGAGGCCGCAGAACCGGCAATCGGGAAACACTGATAAACACCAAAATGGCTGCCGTTGCTCATTTGCATGCCTCAGTGACGGTATTCTGTATCGTATGTAGTGACACTAGTTACGACCTTCGATTCCCGGCCGCGGCGGCCGATTTTCTGAAGGAGGCGAAAAGCAAAAACGCCCGTGTGTACGAGATTTCGGCGCACGTTAAAGATCCCCAGGTGGTCAAAATTAATCCGGAGCCCTCCACTACGGCGCGCCTCATCGCCTGCGTTGCGTCGGCGCGTTGAACCCTGCAATAAATCACTAGTTACGACCACAGAAAATCACCACAAAGCAGAAAGGGTGGTTCACTAGCCGCGGGAGTGATCAATGCTTAAATGAACAGCCACGGAAGGAGAGGAGAAAGGAGAACTAGGTCCCAGGCGCCCCGAAAATGCATGCCCGGCAGGGTTTATCATCTTCATCTGTCGAAGCTCGTGCGATTACCTTCAAATCACAGGCGACTTTACAGTTGTGTTTTTTTTTGTATGAACAGGTGGGCAACATGCCACTTTTAGATGCGACGGAATCTCATTCACTCGCCTTGTCCCTCCATACGGCGTTGTCGTTGTCCGTCCACACCCCGCCCCCATTCTCCTCGCCGCGTGAGCTGCGCTCTCCGCCGCTCACCCCCTCTCCTCTCCGATAGCGAACACTCTCTCGCGAGGGGCATTGGAATTGGATTCGATTGGATTGGCTTGGCCTGGCTTGGCTTGGCTTGGCTTAGATTGGATTAGACTGGATTAGATTGGATTTGGATTGGATTGGATTAAAGTGGATTGTGTTGGATTGTGTTGCGTCATAGCCGCGCCACGTTGCGTCATAGCCGCGGCAGGGGGTTCACGGCACGTTTCACGCGATGGGAGAATCAACCTAACGGAAACAACAACGGAACCCCCTATGCGTCGCATCTACACAGGGGTTCCCGCGCCGGGACGTGGGAGTAATTTTTCAGGAAGGACGTGAAAAATATTGCGCGCTTGAAATTGTTGCCGCTTTAACTTCTGTATTTTCATGCGCGTCCTTTCATGTTCATAGTTAACGGCGATAATGTACAGTTTTCATGCGGCCGGTCAGAAATGTAAGAGTCGCATCGGAAGAAAAAAGGGGGGAAGCTCGTTGGCCAGTATGTCTAGCTTCGCAGCGAAGTTAGTAGCGCTCATTTATTGCAGTGTTTCACGTGCTTGCTTTCTGGAATTGGGAGGTAGTTGCGTTATCAATCCTCAGAAGTAACCCGATACCGTTACTCGTTCCTTGGCCTTGAAAGGAACTAAACACGTTACCCGTTCCTTTCTTGAAATGTAACTAAGTACGTTACTCGTTACCGAGAATTATAACTAAGTAGAAGTAACTCCTTCCTTCCAACGAATTACGTACATGTCTGGTTCTGATGTTGTCGTGCCCCAGCGTGCTGAATATGTTTTTTTTTCTAGTTCCGGTTTTCCAGAGGAACGCCCTAATGATATTATCGCCGTTGCCAAGCCAGCGACAGACCGATGCGAGACAGGCCGTGATCTTAACATTCAAATATCTTGTCACGCTTATAACTCTCATAATCAAACTGTAAATCCTGCATTCCAGTGTTAGCAAGTGCGCTTCACTGAATTTAATAAAATGTTTGAACTGATTGTATTTCAATTATTCAGTAGATTGAGTAACTCACGGATGGCGTGCGGTGCGTTCTGTTTTGTCGCGCACTGCAGTGTTTCAGTCATTTTATCGACGACGTCGTGTAGAGCGAGGACAACAGGCCCGTGATGGTCGTTTAGAAGGCTACTTAAATGCAGCTATAATATGGGAATAGAGAAATTTTATAGCATCCCAACGACCAGTATTGAACGACAATTTTTCAGGCGTTTACAAGGCGTCTTATACGCCGATTCAGTGATACATCCAAAACGAACTTTACAGGTCCTGTATACGCCTCAAGCGCTGCCTGTATGGGCGCCACTCAAATCCCGCAAGCGGCCAGTTTCGAAAGCAGTCGCGGGGGGCTCCGGCCCGCTACCCACAGTCGCCGCTGCTTTTGCGGAACGTTCGCGACTGAGATTTACCTTGTGTAAGCTCTGGAAATAGATATTAATGCGGAGCAGTCACTCTGTTTGCAAACGTGGTGTGTTTACGAGACTGTAAAGGGTTCTCACGCGATCTTAGTGTGGTATATTCGGTGTGTATAAGCGCCAGGTGTATGTCACAGACCGGCGTCGCGAAACCGGCACATACAACGAACTGACTGTAGTTCCATCGCACTGAAATTTACTAACAGTGTCTCCGTAAGCAGTGTTCTTTGAGGTGGTCATGCTACGGCTACACACTACGTTGTAGATCAGTTTTGTGCGCTTAGATAATCCAGTGGGGCACTTGTACCTGACAGCACGCCAGTTACGCTTGCGAATATCATACCTCAGGTATTGATGACAAGCCAGTGTGGCATAAATTTCATGAATATTCTACCAAAGAAGTACAATCGATAATACAAAATTATACCGGTGGTCCACAGACGACAAAAAGTTTAATGGTGGTTGTCTTGCCGTGAGGTGAGTGCCCGCAAACATTCATCTAATACAAATATTCTCCGCCAGCAGCGCGGAGGCGGGCTTCTAGAGTAATCCGCCTCCGCGACTAAACGTTTCTTCGAAGCATCGTTGTATGACACAGGTAGCGTCCAGAATCTAGCACAAACAGAAGTAAGAGAGCCTTAACAGTAACCCCACACTTCCAACGGCACATTTTATCAGTTGTGAACTTTCGCCGAGTGATCAGCTGTTCGTTGACGTATATAAACAAAAGTAAAGTGAACGCGAGGCTTGTATGTGCGATTAGTAAAACTTTCATTCCTTGATTTCACACCGCATTCGTACACAATGATAGTTAAGTGCCCCCCTCCCCTCACTGCCTATGTTTCGTGAAATAGCAGTGCATTTTGCGTCTAGTTGATCTCGTGAGTCCTACCTGGCTTAAATTTAGACGAACGTCTTTAGCATATAAGAAGCTACACTGTTTTTTTTTTTTTTTTTTAAAGCAAAGCGTTCTACCTATAACAGCCAATGGTTCTTTCGCGGCGTGCGGGACATGAAACTCCCAACGGGGCTGGGGAGGCGGAGGGCGTTTTTCACTCATGGAGCGCAGTGTAGATGGCGCGGCGATAGGGCCCTATTACCCAGCGTTCTCCGTGCTCACCTCGGCGGCCGCGCCAGTGGGACCCTTCCTTAGGCTTTTACGTCTGCTTTAGTGAAGGTGTCGGGCCTGTTTTGGCGCAGCTTCGCGTCCATTGCGCGCTTACTTCGCACAGCTTGATTAACTTGCTCGACAGCACCTCCTGGGTAATCGGGACCCGACAGAATTAAGTTGTCGTACGGCAAAGATACGTTAAGGATTGGTTTGCAAGGCGGGAAAACAAAATGTGGAGACCACTTGCAGACATCTGGCCGCTAGAGAAAAGCCACCTTTTGCGCATTGCTTGCCACTGCGCAATGGGACTGCGTTTTCTAAATTGTTGAATACTGATTCGGTTGAGTTTTAACAGGTTATACAAAAGACGAATGGAGCAAATGTTACTGATAAATAGCGATTATAAAAGTTCCGCCAGCTTTCTCGCATTTCTAAAAGTTACGAAACTATTTGGTCTAAGTCTGTGTAAATGGGGATCACTAAGCTCACATGCCGGATTGTTTCGGTGTCTGCGCTTGTGTCGCGCGGTGGTGTAGCCCCGAGCTAGCACATCAGGATGGCTAGGTTCCGCTGCCACCCTTCGAAAGACGCTTCCCTCCGTTTTCTTTCCCCCGACTCACCGCCGGGCTACAGCGGCGGCGTCCGCTGCTGCTGCGTTCGGAACGCCGCCCCCGCGAATTCCAGGTAACCAGAATCTCTGGTTTCACTCTGTAGAGCCAGGTGTGTGAATTCTCGTCGCCTGTGGAATTTCTGTAGCGGTCGCTCACAGCTTTGCTTTCCAACCACCTTCACAGCGTGGATTGGAGCCAATTTTTTCATTCCCATATACGAGCTATTCTGTTTCTTTTGCACTTGCAGTCCATTTATTTTTCCATGGTTTCATTCACTTATCTTGGTCCTTGCTATGACTTGGCAAATCTCTGGCGACGCAGTCTTGAAGTATACTAATATTTTAACGTGTGTTATATTCCCATATCAGGTATTGGGTTATCACATCCCACCTTGTCAGGTATTGTCAGAGATTGGGTGATCACATCCCTGAAACATATTTTTGTACGATGGATATATTCGAAACGACGCCGCATTCATTGTCTGCCCTGCAAAATGAAACCAACCTTTCACTGCCAGTATCAGGTATACACGAGGCAACAATGGAATTCACTTGTGTGTGCGTGATGTATTCTGAGGTGGCAGTGGTGAATATGCGGCTTCGGTCGCCAACGCCCGTAACAGCGGCCAAGAAGCGCGCAGAACCGCGTCCCCGGATAGCTCTTATTGGAGTTCGAGCACTCTAACAAGACGCAGCTGCTTTTCAAGTACCATAAACGTACTGTATGCTTACAGACGTCACCATAAATTTTTTAGGGCGTGGTAACGAGGCGATTCTCGAGAGACTGGGGACCGGAAAACAAGTTTGCAATTACATTAGAAATTTTTCTTTCAGTCTGAACGGCATTCCTAGGGATTGGAAACATCGAATCGAGCCAAATTGCAATGGGAAGCCGTTGGACGCCGCAAGGCTCG
Organism: Haemaphysalis longicornis; assembly: GCF_048455015.1. Lineage (NCBI taxonomy): Eukaryota > Metazoa > Arthropoda > Arachnida > Ixodida > Ixodidae > Haemaphysalis > Haemaphysalis longicornis. The sequence goes on from NW_027526335.1 coordinate 180,751,473, forward strand.
GTACTTTCACCGTTTCTATTTAACGCCGCCATGACGGGACTACCCGACAAACTAAATGAGATAGCCACTCTAAATCACAGCCTCTTCGCCGGCGACGTGACCCTGTGGTTCGCGGGCGGCTGCGACGGACATGGGCAAGACACGTTACAGAGCCGAATAGACGCGATAATCGATTATGTCCGCCCTCGAGGCCTCGAGTGCTCCCCCAAAAAATCCGAACTCTTGATATACAGACCCTCTAGCAGAGGTCGCAAACGGGACCCTGCTACACCTAACATCGAGGTCTACGCGGGCAGCCAACTCATTCCTACAGTGGCCAGTATCAGAGTCCTTCGCCTTAAAATTCAAGGTAATGGCCACAATAAGGAAACCATTTAACAGTTAGAAAAAAGCACGCAACTAACCATGCGATTTATTGCACGGGTAGCAAACAGGCACATAGGCATGAAAGAAGAAAGCCTAGTATGACTGATCCAGTCCTTCGTGCTAAGCGAACTTACTTACAGTAAAGCCAGCTTATATCGAGCAGCGCAAGGGTTGTAAAATAGTTCGATATAGAAAAAATTCGATATACAAAGTGAAGCAAAAAAAAAAAAACTTATATGAGAGCAATCTTGCCGACAGAGTCACCAGCTGACGCTGAGCTCTTACCACACTGCAGTTCACTATTGATACGACACTTTCTCGGACAGAAAATATGAATTTATTGGGACGGAAGAACTGAGTGAGTGTAGCCTGCTTTTTTGGAGCACAACGCGTTGCTGGTGACTGCTTGCTCCACGGTATCTAAATAGTCGACAAGCACAAGACCGCTGCCCTCAATGGCACTGCAGTATCACCGTAGCAGGGGCACGGCAGCGACGCCTTCGCTGGTGCTCGGAAGCGGTGCGGAATCCTCGGCGTCTCCGACAGGGCGGAGGCAAGCATGGATACAAGCGAATAATGGCGATCCCAGCGAACCGAGCAAGCGCGGGCAGCGAGTGGCGCGGGCAGCGAGTTCGGTGACACCGCAACCCGCAGCGCCCAATGTGGCGCTTTCGGCCCCAACGACATGCATGCGTGGAGCTGGTCCGCTCTGCCACGGCCGGTTCGGACGCGCCCGAGCTCGCGCGGGAGTCACCTCGCCACCGCTGCGCGCCGATGTACTGCGGGAAAGCCTGCCGCATGCCTAAGGAGAGCGAAAAATCTCGCGCGGGAGAGTTCGACATATCCATTGTGAGCAAAATCACGTTCGATATGAAAAGTTTTAAATGCATGTAATTTTTACCTGAATTATACAAGGGTTCGATATAGGCAATATTTCGATATATCCGTGTTCGATATAAGCGGGCTTTAAGTATGTGACTCCCTTTCTCAATTTCAAAGCGGACGAGAAAATAAGAATCAGCGGTCTCATCAAAAAGGCGTTCAAACAAGCGATCAGCCTTCCATTCAGCACTGCAAATGATCGTTTTGAAGCGTTGAGCCTTCACTACACGCTCGACGAATTCGTACAGGCACAGAGAACGGCCCATTACGAAAGGCTATTCCAGTGCCGGACCGGAAGACACATTCTTCGTTCGCTAGGAATAGCATACGAAAGACAGGCGGGCCTGAAAGAGAATATCCCCCCTGAGTGGCAAACGCACCTCTACGTTCCCCCACTCCCAAAAAACATGAATCCTGTGCATAACGTCGAGCGCAGACGGAAACGAGCACGCGCGCTAGACAAACGATTTGAAAGATCAGAGGACGTGGCCTACGTTGACGCAGCCGAATATCGTGCCCGCGACGCCAAGACGGTAGCATTAGTCGACCGTTAGGATCAATTACTCACGGCCGCATCGCTTGCTGCGGTGCCACCTACGGAGGGTGAGTAGGTGACCATTGCCGTGGCCATATCCAACACCAGCGCAAAAATAATTGTTAGCAATTCGAAATTGGCAGTTAGAAATTTCGCAAAAGGTAGGGTATCTCCTCGAACCACGAGCATACTCGCGAAAGCTAAAATAATAAGCAAAATTCAAATAACGTGGACGCCAACAAACTCGAGTCTCACAGGAAACAAGAGGGCCCACGACGCCGCCCGAGGTTTAATCAGCCAGGCAGACGTCGACATCACCTCACCCCACCTCGTCAGGTCGGAAAGAGATCGCATGGTGTCATACAGAGAAATATACAGATTGGAAAGACGAACGCACCCCACCGCGCACCGCAGCCTCACTAAACGGGACTCTGAATGGTGGAGTCAGTTGCAGACGAACACGCTTCGAAACCCGGTGGCGCTCAGCTGCTGCTATCCCGAAATATACTCAGGAGATTGTAAGATATGCGCGGGTAGGGAGGACCTCTACCACATGTCATGGTCATGCCCCGCAAGACAGAAAAAAAGTGGTGCAGCAAATGCTAGGTGCAACTCGTTTACTGTGGCGAACACGGAGCAATGGGAGACTGCTTTTCTCAGCCCCGTTCCGAAAGTGGAACTTCGGGTCGTCCGGACGGCCGGGGCCGCCGCCACAACCCAATGGCTTCTGGATGACGACTGAGGAAGAGGGCAGGAAGACGAGTAGAAGACACCAGCTTCTCCTTCGTCCCTTACCTTTTTGACCCCATCACGGGCACAATAAAAGTTTCTACTACTCCTACCACTACTAGTGCGCGGAATGGCAAGAAGTGAAAGAGAACCAAAACACTGCATGAGCCACAGTCAGTCACGCAGCGCTCCTGCGTGAAAGTCGAAGAGAAGGCGGCGCAGCGATCGCAAAGCTCGAGGCGTATAACCACCATTTTAGATGCGACTGCATCTCATTCACTCGCCTTGTCCCTCCATATGGCGTTGTCCGTCCACACCCCTCCCCCATTCTCCTCACCGCGCGAGCTGCGCTCTCCTCCGCTCACCCCCTCTCCTCTCCGATAGCGAACACTCTCTCTCGAGGGGCATTGGATTGGATTCGATTGGATTGGCCTGGCTTGGATTTGATTTGATTTGATTTGATTTGATTTGGATTGGATTGGATTGGATTGGATTTGGATTGGATTAAAGTGGATTGTGTTGGATTGTGTTGCGTCATAGCCGCGGCAGGGGGTTCACGGCACGTTTCACGCGATGGGAGAATCAACCTAACGGAAACAACAACGGAACCCCCTATGCGTCGCATCTACACAGGGGTTCCCGCAAGGGGAGGTGGGAGTAATTTTATTTTAAACCGGATTTTTCCCGACATTTACTGAACCGGATTTAATGGTGTAGAAAAGTTCGAGCCAGCGGACATTAGGAGAGATATAAGACATTCTTTTCCGGGTCGTTTTGTCGGCATCATTTTTGTCTGGGATAAACACAGCATATACACTTTGTAACCTTTTTCTGCTAGCTGGATAAGTGCAAACTTGGTTTGAGAGTAGCTATTCGAAACAGGGCCCCATTTTTACTTACAAAGCACTGCGCTAAGATGACGTTGGTGAATACGAAGGATGGCGAGCATGCATCTTGTCTCGCCGCCCTTCGTCTTCGTCAATGTCAACTTAGCGCAGTGTTTTGTAAGTGTCACTGTACCAACTAGCTCGGAAGCAAGCTCTAATTTTCTCATTTTGCTCTTATTTTTAATAGATAAAGGTAACATCGGCGTCTAATTTTTGTATTGATGACACTAAATCGTAAAATTAGCCGCTTCCAACGGCAATTGTGGAACTACCACTGTAAGTGTGGTTTGCTTACAGCGCATGCTGGTGAAATGTTTACAGGTGTTCCATACAGCGGCTAACCAGTAGCTTTCTTTAGAAAATGACCAGTATGTGTCAGCTCGAACTGAGAAACAGAGCTGTTGCTTCAAAACAGCGCTATAAGTGTACCAGCAAATGTGGTGACGGCATTTATAGATTTATGTCCAGCAGTTTTTTTACCTGTGAACAATCTCCACACAAATGCAGAGTTGACATTGGTGTGCCCAGGTGCCACTCTAAAAATAATTAGCGTCCAAACAGGTGTATCCGGTTAGCAACGTTCACGTGGGTTCTGATATTTGTGTCTTTTCAAAACCTTACACCGAAAGGAGGACCATGTGGCCATTTAACGGTTATAACAAATTGTCAGTAACAAAATATGTACGTGACCACGCAGCAGAACTACTTTGCTGGCATGCATTGTTCCCACGCACATTGCAGGTAGGCACAGTGGCCTTCTATACTCCGCGTCTCACCTCCTGGTGGCGCCATAGGCGGAGGTCCCCCGGGAAAGCGGCCGGGGGCTGGCGGACCTTGCCCCGGACCTCCCGCTCCTTGAGGGCCAGGTCCTGGTGGGGGAGGGCCCCTTACGGGCAGCGGAGGACCCATGTTCGGCGGTGGACCCTGCACAGGCCTACCCCCTCCCTGAGGTCCCGGCACTGGGGGAGGAGGAGGGCCCATGCCTGGTGGTGGACCACGTCCTGGTAGGCCCCCTCCCGGAGGACCTCCTCTAGGCGGAGAAAAAGGGGGGCCCAAGCCTGGGGGAGGAGGGCCCATGTTTGGCGGTGGACCCGCGCCAGACCTGCCTCCGCCTTGAGGACCGGGCCCTTGCGGAGGACCCATGTTCGGCGGTAGACCCTGCCCGGCTCTGCCGCCCCCTGCGCCAGGTCCAGGTGGAGGCCGAGGACCCATGTTCGGGGGTGGGCCCTGCCCGAGTCGTCCCCCTGCAGGGCCGAGCCCTGGGGGAGGTAGAGGGCCTCTGCCAGGTGGAGGACCCATGTTTGGCGGGGGACCTGGTCCGGGTGGGCCCCCTCCAGGAGGGCCTGGACCTGGGGGAGGCCGCGGACCCATATTTGGTGGCGGACCCCGTCCATGCGGGCCAGGGCCAGGCGGATGAGGTGGCCCCATGCCGGGAGGTGGTGGTGGACCCATGCCGGGAGGAGGTGGTGGACCCATGTTCGGGGGTGGACCCTGGCGTTTTTTTCGCAAGAACATCAGCTCCTGGTCAAGGTAACCAGAAGAATTAAGGGCACGTGAATTGAGAGATAGAGACCCATCCGCCCTAAGGATGTTGGCCACATCTTCACCAATACTCAGGCCTTGGTGTGTGGCTCGTGGGAACGACGTTAGTGAGCCCAGCAGCGTGTTCTGGAGCCCACCCAACTCATCCAGCGAAGACACGTCCGAGTCCTCGCTCTCGCTGAAACCAGCATCTCCTCCGCTCGCTCCGTTGCTGTATTGGTCAGCCGCCGGACTATCGTCCCAGTTGAGCGAGTCATCAGCTACGACGTGCTGTCGTGGGCCGTCTAGGCCGGAGTACCTGGTTAAACAGAAGAAATTTAAGATATGGGATTGGAATTACACAAATGAATGGTTCGCCGGGCACGGGTAGCAAGGGAATGTACAAGTACCCTAAAATTAAACCGAGCATGGGCTGGAGACTTTGAGGGGACTTCTCCGCCATGTGCGCAGCCAGCAACCTCTAGCTGACTTTTAAAGAAAATCATTCTAGAATAAAATTAGGTCTCACGTATTCTATGTATGCTGGCAGCCACATAAATTTATTTATTAGCAGGAATTTATTAGGCCCATTTGTATCTACTACAATAACAATGACCGAAGACTTGCGTACTGAGGCTTGAGGTTGTCAAGTTACTGAATGTTTGAAGTGGTCTATAGGAATCGCTATTGAAGTTTGAATGGAAAATCGCGAAAGATGATTGGGACGACCCCAGGAATTTAAACTAAATTAACACTATGTGAGAAATAAGAAATCATATTGATGAATATGGCTACGGCGACTTCGGAGGGGAGGAGAAACTAGAAAGGCAAGGTAGTTTTCTACAACAAGCCTTACACAAGGGCGCGGTTTCTTGCACCGTCCACGAGGGCAAGGTTTCTAATTATCACTATATTCCAAAAAGGAAGCCACAATGGTCCCACTTACTAGCCGTGCTGGGCTCGCTGTAACTCCTCTCCACAGGGATCGATTGGCCCGCGATCGAGTGCTCTCGTACCAATAAGTCACGAAGCATTACTGGCTCTCCAACTGCCGCTATCCCCGTGCCCAGATACCCCTGACCAACGCTCCAGAGCGCCTATTCCTACTCCTCCAGACCAATTCCCTCGCAAGTCGTTCCATTCTCCACAAGATCTAACGCCCTCACTTCCAATCCCCCAACTGTCCCCTCTGCAACTCCCTTAACGGTCTCACTAGCGCCATGTGGGCCTGTCCTTTCAACCCGTTACCCCATTTGCAGAATCGAGTAATTGAGGGACACTCCGGGCAGCTCGAAACCGGGGCTTCAACGCTGTCTGGTTGACCCAGCCGCCAACGCTGCCGCCAACCTTCGGCAGGCGGCCATCATGCGTTCCTTAGCTAACTTGCTCTAGAAATGAAGGCATTTCTCGGTGTCTCTCAGTGTGCTTGGCTTACAACGAGCGCCGCACATTAGAATTTTCTTTAGTTTCATTACCACGTCTATTTTTAGTAAAGAATGGGACATCCAAAATATTCAAAGAACTCCAAGTGAAACGGCCCACTACCATGAAGGACGAAGAGAAAAAACTAGCTATAACCGGGGTTTAATGTGTTTACTCCCGCAGTGCAACAAAGAAAGCACTAAAGATAGGATACCAAACGCGAGAATAAAACAGTATTTTTGTTACTTTGTTTAAGGAGTACTGACAGGAAATTTCTCGCTTTCAGTTTTTATGCTGTAAAGAATACCTATTGGCCCAGTAATTACGAAAATCGAACCGAAAGCCGTCAACCGCCAACACAGAATTATAGCGCGTTTATTGCAACCAATTTCAAATTTGGTCGCAGCGCGGGAAAATGGCCGTTCGAAGGCCAGCCTGCAAGCGGGCCAGCCTTACGTCACGGTCTCACCCGTGACATCAGGGACGTTTTTCTTTCCTCCATGCGTTCGCCGCATCGTCTGCTACGATTGCACATGGTCCGGGACTCGCCCGCGCAGTCGACATGTCGCCTGAATCGTCAGACTCAGATGAGTCACTGCCACCCGACAGACAGAACAACTTTATTTGGCCAGGCGATTAGGCCGGCGATGTCTTCGCCGTCGTCCGTTTTTTAATATCACTGCTGCTCGAACCGGCGCAGACCGTGATAGCAACAGCTTGTCGCCACTCTTCTAATCAATCTGATCATGAAAAAGAAGCTCCACATGCGAGAAAGTAGATGTTAGTGTGTTGCAAATTGTGCTAGGAGTTGTTATCAGCGCTGAATTTAAAAGTGGCGTTCAGATATTTGCCGCGATGGTAAGCCTACGCTGACCGGAAGCGGAGGTTCGGCGCTCCGACCCAGCACTGCCGGCACCACGGTGCGGCGAGCGGCCGAAAGATGGCGCCACCTGCGCGCTAGAATCAAAACAGGCCGCGGCAGTAGTCTTGGTCACCGATCGCTGAAACGGAAATTATTGCCAAAATAAAGCTTCATATGAGAAAAAGGGAATGATAGTGTGGTGAAAAGTTGTGTAAGGGATGGTCATTCGCAGTTGTACAGATACCAGCGATCAAATAGTCGCCACGATATTAAGTTCCCAACACCCAAGGACCCAAGGTGACCAGTGCAACCCCGAGCCCGCTGGCTTGGGCGACAGTTCTTGCGGCCGCCGGCGCGCACGAACTCAGTCCACGTTCAGCGCTGCATGTCGTCGCGTGGAAAATAATGCGTCTTGGCGTCGTCGTCGATTTGCTCGGACAGGCTTCCACGAGCAGTACTTCGCATACCGCGAGCTTGCCATAGCACAACTTGGGCGAGCTCGGCGACGCGCACTGCCGCGGTGCCCGTCGACATCGCGCAGTTTTCGGCACCAGTGCCGAACACCATGCGCCGGCAACGAACTCAAGAGCAAAGACGTCGAACACGCAACGTTTACAAGCATTGCTCACACAGATACGCCCACGTCTCCTGCCCAAACGAATACCACCGACAACAGCAGCGCAGGATATCGTTTCCGGTTCTGAAAACGACTATATGACGTCACCCTGAACCGGCCAGACACAATCCTCCCTGTTCTGTGCCAGACACGCAGGCCAATGTTTCGTCACGCCGAAGGCGATTGCGCTAGTGCTGCCGATTTGTGGAAGCTCGCGGCCTGGACAATCAAAATCGATTGTAGATGTGATTCCGGCCTCGGATCGCTGCAAAAATTTCTGTGAGGCATCTGTACAAACTACTGAAGCCAATTATATCATTTTTTAGGTATCAAAATTTGGTGTCAGTACTCCTTTAAGCAACTTTAAAATATTTTACTCTGGCTGTCTGCCTGCTTGTCTCTCTTTGCCTGGATTTAGCCTTCCAGCCAAAAGTTAACAAAATATATGAATGAGAGGTTTATGTAAGAAAACTTTTTCAAAAAACGCAATCTGGAAACATACTCCAAACATTTCTACGTTGTTCAGGAAAAGAGATACATTAGGCATAATTCAGGCAGAACATCAATACATATTTGGTATTGGTTGGTTGATTGTAGGGTTTAACTCGCCGACGCTACGCAGACGATGAGGCGCGCCGTAGTGGAGGGCTCCGGATTAATTTTGACCACCTGCGGATCTTTAACGTGCGCCGAAATCTCGTATACACGGACGTTTTTGCTTTTCGCCTCCATCAAAAAGCGGCCGCCGCGGCCGGGATTCGAACCCGCGTCCTCGTGCTGAGCAGCGCAACGCCTTAGCCACTGAGCCACCGCGGCGGGTATTCGGTATTGGTGGTGTTTTTTTTTAATATATGTACATGGCCGCATGATTTTTCCAAAGGAAATAGACAAAGACGCAATGAAAACACTGTTTTGACCCACAAATACAAAAAGCGCTCGCGCCCGTGGACCAATCTAAGAATTCCCAGAGAAATTAAAGCTAGCAGTACATGTCATGCGAGCAATTATTGAATCGACGAGAGCATATCTCCACCATGTGTATCGTAGGAGGAACGAGACGGGAGGGGGAAGCGCGGCTAGTGGTTGGGGGAGAAGGGAAGAAAGCCTCTTACTTGGCAGGGGCGGCACAAGACTGTCATCTTTCGGTGACATTTGCAGCGAAGTGACCAGATACTCGCCAATTTTTTTTTTACTTTATCATCTTTCCCCACTTGATGTACCTGTAGGTCTCTCTTTTCCCCTTCTGCGTATATCAGCCAGCGTATTGGTTACCTTATTCCAACTCAGTGCGAGTTCTTTCACCGGTTTGTTCGCTTGCATTCTTGTTATCGAGTTTAGTCATTTTCTCGTGCTTTTTGTGGTTGTGGTCCGTCCTTTTATTCCTTAAATTTGTGATCCCTATGTTACCCGAACCCCTTCAGGAAGCTACAAGGGGTCACAAAAAGAAGTAAATAAATGTATAAACAATTAGCAGGTCACTGAAGAAAGAAACAATGAAATAAATAAATAAATAAATAAATAAATAAATAAATAAATAAATAAATAAATAAATAAATAAATAAATAAATAAATAAATAAATAAATAAATAAACAAATAAATAAATAAATAGAAGCGACATGTCCTCAGATACTATAGTTTCTTTGGAGGCAAGGCGAGCGGTGTACTGGTGATCAATATGGGTTTGGAAAGCTGTGTGCCGAGATATTTCTCGTGTAGGCATTGTTCGCTGCCCATGAGAGCGACGACCGACTTGTTGAGCAGCAGCAATAGAACTCCTTTATCCGAGACACCCTCAGAAAACGCGCTCCGCAAAACGCAGTGTCGCGCGCTTACGCACACGTACGTGTCAGTGTGGCCAGCGGCCTCTACAGGGATTAGTGTCGGGCAACTTTTGTTTAAGTTATGCGCAAATTGCGATTGTGCTGCCCGTTCCGCGCGTTATGTTGTAGGCATGCCCTTGCTGACAATTGTTCAGGCTAGCTCTAGATAGCCTATTTGGGGTCCATATTGAAAGCGGCAAATTGGAAACATTATGAGGGCGCATGACCAAACATAGTTTTAAGCTTCTAGTTATTATATTGTACGTCGGTGTTTAGCCTTTTGTTTCGTTGTGCACGCGTCTTCGTTTGCCAGGGGAAGAAAAACAGGAATACTAATAGGTATATCCGGTGTGCCTGAAGTGTAGGTTTCGTATCGGTAAACATTGTGCGTCGCAAAACCGTACGTTCTGCCCTTCAATACACGATGTGCGGCTAAGGTTGGAACACGGGACCGTCCCGAACCGGCTTGTGCATAACCGCCTCTGCCCACCCCAATTCCCTATAGAACTGGCTGAGGTCGTTTCGACGTTGAGGCATAGCTTATGGGGTCTGCGTAGCCCCATGAGGTGTGCTCTGGTCGCGTTTTCAATGATCTCTCACCTCTGACTTTCGAAGTCCTCCTCTCGTCGTGAGTCGTCGCGGTGGCCAGGCTGAGACGGGAAAACGTCGGCTACGAAACCACCTTGTGGACCGATGATTGTCTTCTTGGTCGCCGCGTTCTCGTCACTCTTTTTTCGCTTCCTCAGACGGCGCACGAGGATCAGTTTTCTTCGCCGCCCGGCCGGCGCCCCTACAGGGTCGCTCTCGTCCACCCTAGCCGGCGCCACGTCGACGACTTCAGGGACAGCCCTCGGACGAGAGGCGCCGTAATCGTCCAGCGGCTGAGACGCCTGCGGCCGGAGCACACGAACGCCGAGCACGTCCATGTTAATGGAGACATTCTTGCGGATGATGTCACCGGTGGCACTGCTGCTGACAGCGTCCGCGAGAAGAACAGAAAGCGCCAGGAGTAGCACGACATCGTGAGGGGCCATCAGCGTCCTTCCTGCGTCGTTTGCATGGGTCTATTTCTTGGAGCTGCTGCTCCAAACGTCACGTTTCCTGCGGCATCGACGGGTGCATCCACAGCCCAAGGGGCCGACCAGGGCTCGCGAGGAGCATCGCGATGTCGATGCTTCCAACACTCGCGCCGTTAACTTCGTCTTTACCAGGTTGAAAGCGGAGAGAGAGAGAGAGAAGGAACTTTATTTGAGCCCAAACTGGTAGAAGGAAGGGGGTGACAGGGAGGAAGTCACCTAGCCTTCCCCGTTAGATGGCGGCCATGAGCCCGTGGGCCCTAGCGGCATCTTCCGCCAGCTGGACGAGTAGTTGTTGTACGTCGGGGTGAGAGCTGAGCAAGGCGGCCTCCCATTGCTCCTGAGTCCTGATGTTTAATGCTCTATTAGGGGAACGAGGTTTCTGTGGGCATGCCCATATGATGTGTTGTAGGGTGGCTTTGTCTGCACACCACTTGCATCTGTCGGAATACGTGTCTGGGTAATATCGGTTGTAGAGAACAGGGTTGGGGAAGGTGTTCGACTGTATTCGTCTCCACGCAACCGACTGCCATCTGTTGAGGGAAGAGTGTGGTGCAGGGTACTTGAGGCGACTCAACCTAAAGCGGAAGCTGCTTTGTTCGGAACGTATTTGTGTGTTAGCGATGGGCACGCCCTCAAAATGTGCCAAGAGGGCGAAGAAGGAATGTCTGCATCTACACATTCCGGCTCCCATTCATTTTTATCCTAAATGTCGTTTCTTTTTCTCCTTAATTCAGCTTCACGAAATGGCTCCTATTCGCGCTATTATGTTACTTGTCAATCCTCCATAATATTGCCTTCATAGAGCGCCCTCTTAATAGCCAATCATCCTGAGAGAGTATCATAATCATCACCATCACAATCACCAGCCTATCTATGCCCACTGCAGGGCAACTAACTCCGACCAATTTATCGCCGAAAACCTCTTGATCTCATCTGCCCATCTAACTTTCTGCCGCCCCCTGCCGCGCTTGCTTTCCCCAGGGATCCACTCGGTTACACTTAATGACCAATGGTTATCTTGCCCTGGCATTACCTACCCTGCCCACGTCCATTTCTGCCTAATTTCTACTAATATGTCCTTAACACGCGTTTGTTTCCTGACCCACTCCGCTCTCCTCTTGTCCCTTAATGTTACACCTATCATCTTCCGTTCTATTGCTCGCTGGGTCGACCTCAATTTAAGTTGAACGCTTTAGTGAGCCTCTAACTTTCTGCCCCGTAGGTGAGTACCGGTAAGATGCAGCTGTCCTGCACTATCTACTTCAGGGACAATGGTAGGCTGCCATTTATTATCTGAGAATGCCTGCCGAATGCACTCCACCCCATTCTTATCCTTTTAATTATCTTTGCGTAATGGTTAGGATACAGGGTTCTGAGAGGGTATGAGGTACGTCCACTGGAACTAGCCTTACTACAATGCCGGGAGAATTCTGCTAAACGAAGCAGCTGGTCATGCGGTTAGGTGATCGCTTATGCAGCATTGAAGAACCCGATTTATTAATAATGTGGGGGGAGGGGTTGCGGAAGTACCGCGAGACCGACTGAGATGGTATGACACGTGTTTTAAATATCTCAAGGTTTTATCCTTCTGAACACGATTATCTTTCTTGTTAAGTAAACGCGGAAATTTTGGTCTCTCTGTGTCTGTTTTTCTGTTTGTCTGCCTATAGAAAAAATTTGTATGGGAGACCACATATCACGGCGCCGGGACTAGTGGTAGCAGCGCTGGCCTAAAAAACAAAACAAAAAAAAAAGAATAGCTATGCAAGTACTTTGGACACACACAGCACACAAACACGCACACGCGCGCACGCACGTACGCGCACGCACACGCGCACACGCGGCCGAACACAAACACACGCACAAACAAACAAACGAACAAATGTCGGCGGTGGGGAACAAGCTACTGGAAAATCAATACCCAAGAAATTCGCAGGTGTTCAAAGAAAGAGTTCAGAAATTAGCTGAAACTCAATACGGTACTATAGATATGCGCTCAGGGTGCTGTTCCGAACCACTGTGACCCTCATGGACGAGCGAAACAGAAAGGTTTCTTCGCCTAGACCGTCCTACTCGTCCTTCTATTCAGCCGCCGGGCCAATGTTAACCAGTTGTGGAGCAAGACCTGTATACTATAGCCACAACCATTTTTACAGATTGGCAATGTTCATACTTGTCAACATTATTGAGCGAAAACAAAACATTGCAAATTGCGCACATATGAGGCAAAATATGAAACCATAGGTGAGGATTGTCGTGTTCTTTTATGAACAGTAACACGGATGCTGTACTATTGCGATAGCAAATAAAATATTAGCTACTGTAGAAATGCAAACCGCGTGCACTACGATAGATGCACTATATATACTTGCCTTGGGAGCGGACGGGCGCACAAAGATACGGTGGAGTCATCTGGCAGTGGCCCTGGGCGCACAGCCCTGTGGGTTTCCTAACGCCACTGCCAGGAGCTCGTACCAGCATTACCGACACTATCTTTTGATGGTTCGCTACGCCGTTCGTATATGCAATACGGTTTTGAACTACTATTGACCCCGTCTTTCCACGCTTCCTAAATAACGTCGAGGTACTGAAGTAGGCCTCGTACTTCAGCTTACACAAACTCATGCTCTGCACGGTTGGCAACAGGTAAGCGGTAGAAGCGCAAAGGCTCACGGGTACGTCGTCTGCTCGGTGACACTTCTTGTTCGAGAGCTATATTGCCCTCCCGTCCACTGGCGGCTGTCACATGCGTCTATGCGTGTTCTGTATCTGTTCTGTACGAAAATAAGACGCTTATGCATCGTGCCTTCAACGAATAACAATGGTAGACGCTACCAGGGTATTTTCCAAAACGTAAGCACTTCGTGGCAAATAAACCTCCCTCACACGCGAACGTTGAAGACGCCTGCAAACGGAATGCCACGAGATCTGTCGAACCGGAAGTGGCGCCACGCAAACAACGTGTCCGAGAGCCTTTGCGCTTCTCCCGCTTACCTATGCGCCGGAATACGAGGAACTTGATGGTGACACCCACGAGGCCAGTGCTGCCATTGCGACTGTGCAACATCATCGTTCCTTAGACTCTGGCGTCACCAGAGACGGCAAGGCGCGTACTTCTGCGCATCAATAGTACGTGGGCACAGCCAGTGACCCTTCCACGCAATAAATAAATTCATGTTTCACAATAATTTCGCTTTCAAAACTATAATATTATATAGTGCCACATGCGAGCCAAACGTTGCAATGTCCTGGAGTTACCAGCACATGGCACGCCAGCAGAACGCACGCGGTAAAAAATTAGCAGTGGCTTAGCTCGGCTATGCCAGGACATACGTAGCGTGAGCTAAGGTTCAGCTGGTTATTCTTAGATTTCCCGGTTGTCTAGGGTTAGCTTATTATCATGCTTACTGCTGCTAAAACGATTTCCAATGAAATCCAGTCAGGTCGAGTCCAGTCCAGCCCGGTTCGGTGCGGTCCGGTACACTCACTGCTCCTCGCGCATGCGCAGCACGGCTCTCCAGGAGCCACGCGAAATGGCTATCAAGCGGCTCTGGCGCAGCATCAGACTTGGCTACTGCGCAACGGAGGCGCACAGCTGGATACGCGCCGGCGCCAGTGCGTCTGCCGCGGCTATGACGTCACTCCTCTGGAATGCGCAGACCGGCGAATATCCAAACCCAATTCTCTACACACCAGTACTCCAATTGAATTGGATTGGAATCCAATTTAATCCAATTCAATCCAATACAATACAATGCTCCTCGCGCTTGCGCAGCACGGCCGTTCAAGGTCCACGCGAAACTGCTCCACCTCGGCCAGTGTAGCTTACGCTACAAAATGAAATCTCCTTAAGTGGCCATGAAGACAGAACACGAGTTTGGTTCATTCAAAAGATTACCTCGTTTGACACCACTTTTAACGCATACTTCGCTCAAATAACCTTCATTATTAGGAAAAGAGGCAATGGCCATGCGACCCACTAGCTCATTTCCCGCAACAGAACCTATGATGACATATGTGCCCAGCTCTGCGATTGGCTGAGGCCGACAAAAGCAAGCGCACATTAGGCACGGCTTATAAGCTTGCCGGACAAGCTATTTGTGCTGAAATGTAATGCATATTTAGTTCACAGCAGTAAAAATGGTGCGGTAAACAATGAAAGTTACGAAAATACACGTAAGCATACAAGTACCGATGCGTCCTGCTGTTAGTACTGGGCGCACTAGGCTTGTTTTAGCTGCCCAGCAGTCCGCCGCTTTGTAGTTGTCTTACACGACATTGGCCCATTGGCGTACGCGACGTTGTCCTACGTGACCCTATTTTTCGAGCAGACCCCATGTTCAACGAAACGATTACTTTATACAGTAACATAAACAGGTCAGGTGCAAATATGGTTAGAAACAAAGCAACGGCGGACAACGGTCCGTGGATGAGAATGGTAGCGCCATCTGGGAGGACTGACCACAGGCAAGACAGCAGAGCCGAATGACGCAGTAGAAGTTCGTTTGAATACCCGCCATCCTGACTTCATGGCGGGCGTGTCGCGGAAACACACGATTTGGCGGGAGAATCAAACTTTTAACCTAAACTTATTAATTTCTCAGCGAATACGGCATCGTCTGCTCGTCCCGGATACGGCATCGAATACGGCATCGAATACGGCCAGCGAATACGGCATCGTCCCGGACAAGCACGGGGGGCACTGTAGAACACGAAATCTTTGGAATAAAACAAACTTGTACTTTGTCTTCATGGCCCCTTTAAACAAAGCTCTATTGCATTTAAAATCATGCCATGACATTAATTACAGGAGAAGTGCATCACGGGTGGGTGCGGGAAGCACAAGGACTTGTGTAACAGAGGCGGCAGAGGATTATCGTCTTTCGACATTTGCAGCGAAGAAAGCTCATACACGGCGAATTTTTTTAGAAGAAATATTTTAGTGCATTTGTGTGGAATTTCATATGAATAATGACAAGTTGGCAGTCTACGCACTGACCTTTCCCCTGTGTTTCTGTGGAGCGGTGCTGAATAGCGCGCCTTCATATTAGGAGGATCAAACGGCTTTTCACACAGACCTTTCCTTAATTTAACAAACTCGTCCTTAATTTAAGGCCCCGGAGAACATTGCTGGTCAGCAAAGCTTCGCCTGAATCCAACCGCTTAGATATGTAGTTCTCAGCGAGATAAAGAAAGGAGGGACTATACTTTGTAACTTCTTTTTACTTTGCGGTGCAGCCTGAGGATGTACCTTCCGCCTCGCATTGCTGCTTTGAGCTTTAACCATCACAAACACTCTTATTGCTAGGTTTTGCTCAGTGTTAATTAGGGTAGGGTATTTGTTATTGTTACAAATCAATCTGTATTTTACTTATGTAACAGCCAGGTCAGCTACATTTGTCCGTCTACCAGTAAATTGGAGAATGGACGACAAGGTTCTTTTATCTTTATTAAGGCTTTTGATTTTATTTGCATTTTTCAATTCGAGTAGAGACAATGTAATGAATCCGGCCGTGGCTGTAATTAATCCTGGATAATCATCACAGCTGCTGGAATTTCCTGGCAGGAATTTTGCGCATGACAAATTGCTCAGTCAATAAAATAGGGCTTGTGCGATGCTTCAGTGTTTAATCAACTTCTGTTATGCAAAATGGTATGCAGAATATATTCCACACCTTGTAAACCGTGCGTCCCCTCTCTTTCAGTGCTCATGCTCTAGGCATATTGTGATTTATTGATTCATTGACTGAATTATAGATTTCAACGCTTTGTTGGCCCAAAGGATACAACATTCATTTTTTAGGGCTCTTTGGTGGTTGTGGCCCAGTTCCGGCTCGCGTAAAGTAGGCGACAGGAGGGTTAGATGATCTGGCAACGTTGCAGCCGCCTCAGAGATCCAAAATGGCCGAGTGGCACAAGGAGCCGTTTCGGGAATAAGGAGGACGTAGAACGGTGGTAGGAGATGGCCGGGCATCCAAGTGGGACGTGAGTCCCACTCGGATATATTGCGCGATGTGGGCAAGTCGGCGGATGGTCTGAGTAATGTGGATGCAAGGCACGGTCCTTTTCATCTGATATGCATTCCTCAGAAAATTACAATAATTTCGTGCGGTCCCACGGCGTGTGTACATATTTCATTTCCATAAGGGAGAGTTACGTAGGACGTACCATCGAAAAGGAGAGTTAGTCGGGGCGTACCATCACATCGGCTGGGAGAGAGAGCAGGCTTGTCCTGGCTTCGCCTCTCCAAATCTCCGCCGATGCCGCGACTGTTTCACCGGCTCGAGAAAAGGACACCGAGTCCCCTTATACGTCTGTCGTATGCCCCAAATAACATGTGTACAGAGGAGCAATGTGCAATCACGTGATACACTAGGAAGGGGAGAGAATTGGTTTCATTGTGCGCGTGTATGCCCCTGAAGAAGTCGGATTAGGTGAAAAGGCGCCTGAAGCAAGTGACAAGTTTTGCCCTCCAGAATCTTCGCAACCTTTGCTACGGCTGTTGGCCTGTTATTCACAGTACTATATGCCATAGGGCATATTAAAGGGCTGGAATATATATTCTATTAATGTGATGTGATAAAGTACCAGTTATGGTGCAAGACTGTTGGATTAAGTTGGTCAGGATAGGAATACTTGGACATCTGCTTGAACGCAACAGGAGTGCGTCGTCGTTCTTACTAGTTAAGGACTTCTCTTTGGCGCCCATTAAACCTGAGTTTTTTTGGAGTGGTGTTACACTTCAGACAACATAAAAACAAACCGGCGAAAAAAAGAGAAATTCTTAAAAAGTAAAAAAAGAAATTCCTGCGGCCTTGCGTCTTGCTGTAAACGCAATGTAGGTATTAATGTGTGGCCATAATTCAAGCATCCCTATGCCCACGTGGCGGGAAAAGTGCCGACCCCAGGTCGTCGTGGCCGGGTCTATGAGAAAAATATCCCACTGCGGCATCAGGCCCGAAACCCCACATCAAAATTCCCATTGGCTACTACAGCTTCCCAATATACCCAGTCAGATAGGTTGGCAAGTGACGTGGACAATAGCGACCAGAGGACTATGGTTTCTCGGAAGGCCTATCAATTTTATCAATTGATAGGCCCTCCCACCACTATCAACATTTTATCTCCCTCATAATTGCGCAGAGTTTCCTAGTCTTGAGGTCTTGTGACGTTTTTCTCCTGAAATCTTTTTATTTCCCATTCTTCCCTTACTTTACAATCGCCTTACGTATAATTGATTTGTTTTGCCTTTTTGCGTTACTGTATTGACCAACACCAACACCTGCGCTTAGTGGGCATTGCCATTGCAGTTATCATGAACCTTTCCCGCCTGTCCTCCTAAAATTGAGTGCTTCTGAAACTGTGGGCCCAGATCTAAACACTGGCTAGGCTAGTTTTACCGCCTTAATGATACTTTCACTTTAATTCGGTAAAATGGGGCAAACCCCTTGTCTGTTTTTAAACGAACCATGATGAGAAAATACAACTTCACACGCAGACACGATTCTACAACTTCGGTTTAGGAATGAAGGCATGAAGCTGACAAAGGGAGTTCGGGCTGTTCTTGCCAGCTTAAAAGCCAACTGCACTCAAAATTTCGCCCTCTTCAAAACCCTGCTTTCGTATAGGCTGACTAAAATAAAGCAAGGTGCAAGATATACCAAATGAAATACGCACGTTGACACCGTAAGCAATCAGCAAAAATCGGTGATTTTGAAACCGAAACTAATTGTAGAGCGAGGCTATTGAAATGACGTTGTAGCCGACTAGTGAGCGGCCGGACGGCCAGCAGCTCGGGAGCAAGCCTGCGCGCAAGCTATACGCACGCACGGAGCCCATGGGTGAAGCGCCAGCCGCATGGCTGACCAGAGGAAAAAGCCCCGGTCCGCCGGAGGGTCACAGGTTCATCATGGCTGTTTACGCGATTCACCGGCAGGTGCAGCGTTTTCTGCGGCTGAGCATTTTAAGTGCAGACCACTTTATGGGCTCGCCTTGTCGTCTTAGCTCGCTAACGGTCGATGCGGCTGCCGGAATCAGGTGGCGCTGCGAGATAAGGGACCGAAGTAGAGCCTTCTGTACCGGGATCAGGGAGTGACGCTGGGGCATAACCGTTGAAACCTCGTGAACCGCTGCCGCTTGTCATACATGCCCACGTTATTTAACCCAAAGAAAACTTCAGGTACCATTCAGGCAAAGTCTGCGCACACAACCGGCAGCCCTCACGCTCGTTGGGTTGGTTTGTACGATAGTAAGCGAAAAAAAGCGGCTGCGCAAAAAATAAATGGCGCGTTCGAAATGACGCAGGACGGCTCCAGCCGCGCAAGAAAAGAATGACGCGTTCGAAATGATGTGGATAGGCTCCAGCCGCGCAAGAAAAAAGTACGCATTCGAAATGACGCAAAACAACTCCAGCATACGAAATTAAAGTAAGCGCAAAAAGAACAGAACTCCCGCTGGCGCCGATTCAGTCAGGGGCGCGCGAGCACTGCGAAGGCGGGGAATTTTAAATGCAGCAGTGAGCGGATAACGGCGCTGCAGCCCATTATGGCGAATCCCTGCTCTGCCCTTCGATAGCTTTCACATTGAGTGGAACGACTTTAATTTTGTAAACGCCTCTGACTCCTTAACGATGCGGTTCACGGGGCTACCATTCGTGTCCCAGCTGATTTGGCGGCACGTACAACACATTCAAAATAAATTTGGTCGATGAAATGTTTGCTTGCAGTTGGCCTTTAAGCTAATGTTTATTTCCTTATTTCTTGTGTTTGGTTGAGAATTGAGATGGAAAGCGCTACAGGAGGGACCGCAGGCATGAAAATGTTAAGAAAAGACAGTCAGGAGCCTGGAGGAAGAGATAGCGCTGTGGCATTTAAAGAACAGCTGATTCCAGACATTCTGGCAGACAAGCTTGATTACCACACTACAGTAAAATCTCGTTACTACGAACATCAAATTAACGAATTTTTCAGATTTACGAATTTTTTGAAAATCCCCGCCAAAACGTCTATACTCTATATGTAAAAAAATTTCAGTACTACGAATTTCAGAATACCGAATATTTCAGAATAACGTGGGTAATTTTTACTCGCGATCGTTATTACGCTTCGTTATTACGAACTTCCACTGAACTTTCGGTGTCAAATCTTTGAAGCTTTCACCTACCATCATCATCAGCAGCAGAAGGTAAGAGCTGGGGAAACCCGTTTCAACGGATACAGTCCAAGCAGCATCGGCATCATCGCGAGCGGCGTCACTACCGGCCTGATGAGTGCGTACACTACGTCGTACGCCTAGTGTGAGCACGTTTGTAGATGTCAGCTGGAGCTGCAAAGTATCTGCGCCGTGATTCTGTTGTGCATTATGTTGGCCGACAATGAGTTCTTCTGGACCCCGTGTTAAACAGACGCGGCGCCAGTTTTCGCTAAAAGAAAAAGTGGACATTCTGACGGAGCTGAGCAATGGAAAAAAGCAAGTCGACTTGTGCAGGGAGCGTGATATCGCGCCGTCAACAGTCGCGACAATACTCAAAGATCGCAACAAGATCATGAAGCTGCATCAAGAGTCTCAGCTGGCACCCTCAAGAAAACGCCTGCGGCTGGGCGACTTCCAGGAGGTTGACGACGCCGTCTTCACGTGGTTTAAGGACGCTAGGCAACACGATGTGCCTTTGTCAGGCCCTATAATTCAGGAGAAGGCCCGACAGTTTGCATTCGCCGTGGACATCTCCGGCTTTGATGCAAGTGCTGGATGGCTTTATCTCTTCCGTCAGAGGAATGACATTGCCTGGCAAGTTGCTTGTGGCGAAGAGAAGGCAGCAGACACCGAGAGTGCAGTAACCTGGCGGAACGACAACTTCCAAGAAATCGTCGAGGCTTTCTCTCCAGACGACGTCTTTAACGCCGACGAAACGGCGTGCTTTTATCACCTATTGCCTAATAAAACTATGAAAGTTAAAGGGGAGAAGTGCAAGGGCGGAAACAAATCGCGTCTCCTCGTATCAGTCCTGTTCTGCTGCAACTCCACGGGCACAGAAAAGCTCAAGCCGCTAGTGATTGGCAAGTCCGCTAAGCCACGCTGCTTGAAAAACGTTGTCTCGTTGCCTTGCGACTACAGAGCCAACAAGAAAGCATGGATGACGCGGGAATTGTTCACCCAGTGGCTGCTGCAACTCGACGACGCAATGAAGAAGAAAGGAAGAAAAATCCTTCTCATCTTTGATAATTGTTCGGCGCATGTGGTGAACGTGCGATTGAGCAATGTGAAACTTGAATTTCTGCCTCCCAATTGCACTTCTTTGCTCCAACCTTTGGACCAGGGCATCATCAGATGTGTGAAAGCCGAATTTCAGAAGCGTCTTGTGCAGCGCCTCCTGATTAACATCCGACTCAAGCTGCCCACAGAGGTCAACATTCGTCAAGCGGCAGAAATGCTCACAGGGTCGTGGTGGAGCGTGAAGGCAAGCAGCATCAGCAACTGCTGGCGAATGGCTGGCCTTTTCAAGACTTTACCTGTGCCACAAGAGAGCGAGGACAGAGAGGAGCTCAACCCAGAACTTTGGGATGAGCTTACGGAGAAGCTCCCCTTTGACACCGCGGTGACCTTCGACGATTACGTTGACTGGGACAGCGCGGCGGCTACATCCGCGGAGCTCACCACCGAAGATATCGTCAA
The DNA here is from genome assembly GCF_048455015.1 of Haemaphysalis longicornis. Taxonomy (NCBI): domain Eukaryota; kingdom Metazoa; phylum Arthropoda; class Arachnida; order Ixodida; family Ixodidae; genus Haemaphysalis; species Haemaphysalis longicornis. Next base: position 180,772,864 of record NW_027526335.1, read on the forward strand.
CCAAGTGCGTGGGCAAGAACATTGCGATGATGAAGATGATGCGGAAGATGCCGACACCGTATCAACGCACGAAGAGGAAGCGACTGTTTCTAGCTCTGATGTTCTTGTTTCGATCGAGAAGATACGTTTATTCCTCGGGCGCTGCGAAGATGTTCCCGATGACGTTCACAAGAAGGTAGAGGATGTGGAGTCGTTCGTCCTTCAGCGTCTGTCGCCTACTCGCCAGAAGAAGATAACAGATTTCTTTAAGCAATAAATTGTAATCAGACTGTGCCCAGCGTTTTTGCTTGTTATTTGCGTATCAACACTCGCACCTGCAGCAAAGGTACGTAATTTTTGTTGTTGTGTTACATTACCGACATGGAAATAATGGTTTTTCAGTACTGCGATATTTCAAAATCACGAAATAAATCCCGCGGTCCCGCGAAGTTCGTTGTAAGGAGATTCTACTGTATTACAACAATGACACCCATTTATTCCTTATCTTGAAACACATGAGCGAGATATAAAGGCCCACATGAAGCAGTGCCGACTCATCAGCCACTTCCGGGCAATTTCTCGCTGACGTCACAGAGTGTTGTTTGTGCTATTCAAGACTACCTTACTAAATCACCACCAAGAAATCTGACTCTGCGACTATGGCGCGGCCTCGATTTCCAGTTGATCGTATCAATTTTAATGTTAACGGGTAACGGGTAGTGATAACTGGGTTTTGGTGCTGGCTCATATTAATTCACTCCAACCCATGACACGTCACTACCGCGCGAAATTTGAAACATCAATAGTTCCTGCACTTTTTCTCTTTTTTTGGTTGAAGGAATGCCTTCCCTAGTGACAGTGAAGCTGAGTGAGTTAGCAAACTATAGTTATATCGGAAAGAACGAAATTGTATTTTGCGTTAATGGCTCCTGTACGTTCGTTGAAATCGGGTGATAAAGAGAGCAGAGTAACAATATTTCCCTCTCCTGGTTTTAGTATGACCAGTGTATTTTTCCGCGGAACGTTTCTTTTCCGTAAGTGACATGATATAGAAATAGCAGTTATTGAACTAGCAGTGGAACAGGCAATTTTGTTGCTTGACGATTACAGGATGCTTTCTAATTGCGTCGAACTGCGTGGCCGATGCCCAGCTGCCGACCATCCTTTCGGACTGCTTGCTTGCTTGCGAGAGTAGCTTCAGAAAAATGCTGACTCCTTGAAGTTGGCGCTCTCCTTTCGGATATCTGGCAGTCTTTATTGTCCGTTGGGGAAAGCGTTCTGCCGGTGTTTCTTTCCCTGCAAACATCCAATGAAAAAAGTGTACCTGGCAACCTTTTTCCGCATTTCTTGAAACTTGCACAGGAAGAAAAGATCAGCTATAAACTGCGGCAACATTCAGCCGATCCTGTTTTTTCACACCATTGCTGTAAGTGTATCGGTTTCCTCGTGTAGCCTGCATTAACGGAAGTCGTGTCGACAAAAAAGCGCCCGCGCTCTCTCCAGAGTTAGTTTAAAATGCTCTGAAGCTCTTATTATAATGTAAGAATCTCAAAAAAAAATTGATGAAATTGGCCGCTACTAATGCCGTGTTACTAGGACCAGATTACTTCACTTTTTCTATTTCACAGTGACGCTTTAAACTTTACAGAATTCTCGTCTGCTGTCAGTACATGACCGTAAATAAAGGAAATATGGCTCCAGAAAACATTTGTAACTCGTGTTTTGTCAGAACAATCTCTGAACACAATACTTGAGAAATGGCAATTAAAACGACCCGACCGTTACGGTGAGTTTCATTTACTTAGCATACCTAGTTCGTTAACAATGGAGTAGTCAACGCTACGAAATTCCCGTTTTCTGTTAATAGGGTGTACGGTTAGAAAAACGGTTTTATGTCTTGTTGATTTTTAAGCTATCCCTACGTAATTTACAGGACAATGGGCCTTTAGCACGGCTCGATCAGCACGTTAACTTTCATTTAATTTTCATGAACACTTAGTTTCTCATTGAAGTTGTCACCGTTCCGTAATTCGAGGGTGTTTTCAATGCATGAACCACCTATGGAGCGAGTGTGATTTCAGGAAACGGCTTTAACTCTCTTGAAAGCTATCCCGAAACAAATTATGACAACTTCAAAATTACCCCTAGTTTAATTTACTCTGCATTTTTACGTAGTTCAGAGTGAAGTTTTAAATGGTGTCAAGTTCCCGTCAGCAGTCCTTCGAATCTTTATTCCGTTAATTAACTAGGAAATAGGCTCAATCGAAAATGAGAAACAAACATGTTTTGTTTCGTGGACTCTTTGGACCTTTGGTTATGAGATGCGAAATACAACCTTATTTTTGGAAGCCGGAGAGGACTAAAGTCCCTTCTCTCTCCCCCTCCTTGCGGGGATTAGAAAAAGACACCCCTCCTCCTTCCCCCCTGGGATGATAGGATCAGTGTCGTTGTCTGCTGATCACTTTAATGTAAGTGATTATCCTTAGAAGGTCTTGGCCCAGATTCCGGGCTATTGCTGAAACATGTGGTGGTGTATGGTTGGTGGTACTACGGATCTTGTGTTGATGGTGGCTCTTGCAGATGGTGCAGGCATGTCAGGCTCCGATTCGGGAAAGGAAGGCATATATGAGCGCGGAGTCCAGCTCATGGTTTATTATCCGCCACCGTCACTTTAATATTACGGCCACAGCTACCTGATTGCATGGCGAGGAGGGGGAAGGATGACAAATGTTCCAGCGGCTTTCTAAAGCTGCCACGTCCGTAACAAGACTAAATGTGCCATACGGGTGCAGTGGCATTGGTGAAAAAGCTTATCCAGAGTTTTAGTCAGCTTCATACTACAGACATCGTATCGGCGTTATTCGTGGGGGGCACGTCACGGTGCGCGTCGGGGTCCGAGTGAGTGTTTCAAGGGAGTGTCACTCTGCGTTTCAATTCGCTGGAGTTCAGCCGGTAGTTCCAGCGTTGCTGAAGTGCCGACCGCACTAAGGGCGGGTTCATTTTCAGCAGGAACCACAGGCTTTCTGCGCATAGCGAGAGGTCAGATGCAGCATATGGCATGCTTTCTCGAAGCAACATCGGAGTCAGACGGTAGTAAACCTAGAGGCGGAAATCTCCAATGTGAGCACAGCAACAGAGTTGATAGTGTGGTAATGCGACCGGGGATCTCAGGCTCAAGACATACCCAGGCACTGGCCACAGGCAGGACTGTCTTATCCACTGAGAATGTAAGTCCGGCGTATTAATACCGCCTCTGCGTATTAGTCAGTGCTTGTTACAGGCGTATGCATGGACCTCTTACCTAGGCATACCTATACAAGAAATGTAGAAGCAAACCAGCTGTTTATCACTTTATTATGGATAGGAAAGTAGGGTTATCACCACACAGAACAACCTCCGCGGGAAAACGTAAAAAAGTATTTTAAAAGTTTATTCTACATTTAATGAAGTGTTGCTGTACATAATCTGGTTCAAGCAAACCGGACAGTTCCGGTGTCAGTTCCTACGTCCAAGAGAATGAGGGCCGAAGTTGCAGTATATACAGTACCTAGGATCGTTCGTATGTATATGCCACTCGTTGCATGTTTTTAAATGTCTGTTCTTACGCTTGACATGATCGTAATTGAGTGGAAACTCTTTATCTTTGGCAGTTAACGGTGGCAGTTCTCATACACGTTACTTGACTCACCTTTAAATGCGCAACAGCGTCTTCCCAGTTCATCAGAGACTGGCATGGTTTGCAATGGAAGGGGAACTGAACCTCTTGTCCGTCAGCCGCTGTACCAAGTTCTCTGAGAACAGCTTCCATCTTCTTGTGCTTAGCGGTTTCAGCGTGGCCTTCGGGTATTGGACCATCGAACTTCTTGCCGCATACCTGGCAGCGAGACAGTGTTGAAGCCATCTGCAAATTGTTTAGACTGCCTGCTTCAGTTAACCGAGAAGTGTTGAAAACGATAACTCATGAGCACTTTTAAAACTTTATCTGCTTCTAGGCTGTAAGGTCGGAAAATTGGCCTTCACGTCTACGACAATGTTGATACTGCGTTCTCCATAAATGTGCACACTAAAAACCATCGCAACATATGGGTGTGATGGCAGGCAATCATCACAAGGTTTCATCCCCTATACTGTAACAGGAATAAGACAGGTCCTTCTAAATATCAACAGTGACTTATTGTATCTGCCCATATGTCCTCTTGGCAGTTGCGATGCTTGAACTCATGAAAACGTAGAACTAAATATTTTCGGCAAGTGTCATGAGTCAATTTTTGCTATTGTGGTCCCATGCCTGTCTTCTTGGTAGGAATTTCACTCGTAACCTATCTCGCAGAATAATCGAAGCCATTTAAAAACAAAAGGCGTAGATCTCTATGCTTCATTAAACGTGTGAGGAACAGAAAATGGGAGTGCGATCATAAGATCACACACTGGTAAATAGAAACGGCAGCGCAAGAAGAGGGCTCTGCGAGAGGGCCACGGACCACAGCGTATTCTAGACGCACCCAGTAAACGTCGCCGCGTGGGCTTATAGTTTCACACCACATCCGTAAGTGTGACGAAGCACCAAGCACTAGTCACCGGCGGAAAAGACCGAGAAATTACACCACGAGAGAAGATGCTACAGCAGCTTCCAATACCGCTATCGTAACCTCCGCCGGGAAAACGCGGCTACGGATGAAGCAGCGACAGCGGCCCCATGAGAGCAAAATGAAAGTTGAACTGAGATTTCAAAGCCAGATTCGCAAAGAGTCCAAACTAGGCCCTCGCTTTCATATTCTTAGAAATTTCTAAGCATCCCCGTAATTTCAACTAGGGGTTTCAGACTGATGTCAAGGGGATCAAAAGTGAGATCTGCCTGGGCCGAAGGTGTTGCCACCATCCGCTTACCATCATCTAACCGTGTGCGGTTACTTCATGTATTGCCCTGAGGTGAACACCCAACCCTTCGATCAGACCCTGTGTTCCCTTGAAGAGACTTCTCAGGACAGTGAAGAAATACCTTCCGTCTTTCGCCTCTCAGCGGCAATGAAGGAGCTATCCTGTTCACCCGGAGACTTACTTTCAGCACAGGCTCACACATCCCTCCTACGAAACACCCATCGCCAGAAAGAACAGGATGCCAATCTACCTAGAAATCATACAATAATATGATTACAATATGAATACAATAATATGAAATCATACAATAATAAGGCGCCATGCCGACAAAACAAATGTTTAGTTTATTCGGAAGATTGCCGCGTTAGAATCATACTGATACCAATTTTAACGTACACTTCGCTCAAATAAGCTAATTAGGAAAAAGGGATCGGCCATGCGACCCACTGACTCATTTCCCGCAACAGAACCTATGTGTCATTTGCCCAGCTGTGAGATTGGCTGAAGCTGCCAAAAGCAAACGCCACTTAGGCAGGGCTTATAAGCTTGCCGAACAAGCTACTTGCACTTAAATGTAATGCATATTCACTATACAGCAGTAAGAATGGTGGGGCGAACTATGAACGTGACGAAAATATGCTTAAACATAAAAGTAGCGATGCCCCTGTTGTTGGTTCCTAACGTACTATGCTTGTTTTAGCTGCACAGCAGTCCGCCGCTTTCGAGTTGTCTTACACGACACTGGTCTATTAGCGTAAGCGACGTTGTCTTACGTGACCCTGTTTGTCGATACCCCATGTTTCAAGAAATGATTGCTTTCTACAGTAACAAAAACAAGCCAGATAAAAATACAGTCAAAAACAAAGCAACGGCGGACAAAGCAACGGTCCGTGGATGAGTATGGTAGCGCCATCTGGAAGGACTGACGGTAAGCAAGGCTGAAGAGCCTAATAACGCACTGGAAATTTGTTTCAGTACCCATCCCTGTGAATTCATGGAAGACGCCCCGAAAACACGTTTTGGCGGGAGAATCAAAATTTACCCGAAATTCATAATTCCTCAGTGAATACGGTGGCATTTGCAGCCGGGTAAGCGCTGGAGGCACCATAACACACGAAATCTTCCGAATAAAGCAAACTTGTCTCTTGTCTGGAAAACTCTTTAATACGGAAAGAACACCTATAATGCGATCTATAACTCAGTCAAAAAGAAGTAAGAGTCAATCGGGAGGAAATTGCAGGTTGTAATCTACCAAAATCCACTACTACTTAGCAAGCTCTTCCAGGCCGATCTCAACCTAAATGAAAGTATAGTGAAAGCATGGCAAGCATGGTACACATGATATTGACTTAACCGGAGACATCAAGCGGTACACACTCAATACACTTCAATTTGGTAGACACTTGGCTCTTTGCACAGTCGACCACGCAGCTCTTACGCTCCGCCTGGGCTGAGAAGCGCAGCGAATGATCATCAATCAAACCGAGGCAGCCGTCAGGTCTCAAAGGATGCCGATCGATTCCTAGCAAAGGGTTTGCATAACGCCTAATAAATGATACTGATTATTCGTTTTTCTACCCATCCTTCGCTAAAGCTTGTACTGTGGAACGCCTCGTGATATACAGTCTCGCGCTGTGGAACTCCTCCAAAGGAGCCGTTTTTCTGTTACGGACGCCGGATGCCACGTTTATCGCTCAATGGGCCATTTGAGGCATTCGACCTAAATATACGGGAAAGTGTAGCCCCAGTTTTAGTCACGTAAACAAAGCAACCACCTGGAATCCAAAAAAACAATCGCATGGTATTACAAAAAATGTATGTTTGCTATCATCGATCGAAATACAAGTTTGGTTTATCCGAAATAGTGGGTCGTTAGAGTCATGCTGACACTGCTTTTAACTCCGCTCAAATAGGTTATATAACTAGCAGAAAACAGAATGCCCCTGCGACTCACTAGCTCATTTCCCGCACTAGAATCTGACGTAATATTCCCAGCTGTGCGATTGGCAGAAGCCGCGAAAGCAACTGCCATTTAGGCAGGCCTTATTACGTTTGCAGAACGAGATATTTTCGCTTAAATGTAATGCATATTTTTTATAGCATGAATAATGTGGGGTAAACAATGTAGCTTACAAAATTGCCCATATAAATAAAACCATCAGTGCGCACTGCTGTCGGTACTGAGATAACGATGCTTGCTATAGACCCTTTGCAAAAAGGCGGACAACACTGAGAATTCAGCGGTGGTAACACTGGTGGTGAACGCGACGACGCCATTAGAAAGGAAGCAGGTCGTAGCAACGCCGTTGCGGTTGCACGTTTTCGCCCACGGCTTCACGAGTCTGTTGCCCCACGACGCGTATGCAATTACGTGGACGGTGGACGGTAGCTACTCCATAGAAACTCTGTGCTCGCAGCCTTTTCGCTTCCTTTCTAATGGCGGCGCAGCGGGTGCACAGTGTTGCCAGAGTGGCTTGCTGCTTTTCCGCCAACGATTTGGCCATTTTGCAAAGGGTCTATAGGTGGTATTCATTGCAAAGTTTAACTGTCAGTTTTTCCTTTTGCCAAAACTGGAAACGGCCACAGACATAGCCGATGCGCTACAGACATGGCGCGGCTTGGGCCACTGCACCTGCACGCCGAAGAAGAAGAAAACACTGGCGTGCGTCGTCTGCTGCGTTCAACCCGATTCTCAACGGCGTGTCAACAGATATGTTATTAATCGCACTCACAACGGACTCGACGCAATACTTCGCGTTCGGTGAGGTAGCGTTTGTAGCGTGCATAACAGTCATGTGCTTAGCACTAAGGTCCCATCCAGCGGAGCCCGACGTAACTAGTGACGGCGCACTCACACGGTTGCCTGCATGCGCGCCTCGCCAGTGAATACAAGCAATACATGGCTTGCAGATAACGTATCCACCGCTTTGCCTGGGGCACTCCCCTCAGCTTTCCCAGCGCTACTGGAGATAAGAGAAATAGATGAGTTCGCAGCATTTCAGCATGGTCGCAGGGCACCAACATACCAGCTACAGTGACATCATTCCAAGCTATCTATAGCTGCACAGCCGTGCGGCGCTTTGGGGTTGTCTCACCCGATACTGGCGTAAGCGACATTCTCATACATGGCCCTGTTTTTCTAGTATGCCCAAGGTTTCACGATTACTTACGACCGCAACAGAAGCAAGCCAGGTGCAAATACGGTCAGAAACAACGCGACGGCGGTCAGCAGCCCTGCAGTGTAGGGTGGCGCCATCTATGCGGACTGACAGTAAACAAGACATTCCGGACGTGGCCTCCGCGATCGGCTACCGGCGGTGAGCAACGGCGCGCCGCCGGACGCCGATCGCGGAGGCCGTGTTCCAGAGTTCGCTGCAGACAAAACGGTGTACTAACGTTCGCTCGTAGACCTGTCCTAGTTGCCTCATCGGAGACGTCACGATACACGATTTGGCCGGGGAATCAATATTTTTGCTTAAGTTACCGAATTTCTCAGCGAATAAACCAACGTTTACTGCAGGACAAGCGCTGCGGGCACTATAGAATGCCAAATATTTTGAATAAAACGAACTTTTATTTTGTCTGCATGGCCCCTTTAAGCTATAATTTTGATTCCACCGCTTAATCGGGTGTTTCGTGACGCGCGCGATGACGTATCCAGGGAAGGTACTGAAACGAACACAAAAATGCGGACTAGGGCTGCAGCTGACGCTGGAACGCCTGGTTTGCCGACAATTCTTCTAGATTGCATCACCATGCCACTCTGGACCGCTGTCCACCCTCACTTTGTTTTTGACCGGATTTGTGCCTGGAAAATGTTTGTTGCGATTGATAGTACTGTTAAACGTTGGGTATGGTTTAAAAACAGTCACGGAAGATGGTGTCGCTTAGGCCAGTTCACCAGTGTAAACTGAACTCGGTGGACGGCTGTGAAGCTATAGTCGGCATAGTGAACGCAGTACTCAATGTCGCTTCTGTGATTATGTGTGGGTTCGTAACTTCCATTTTTACTCCCCCCCCGCCTCCCCCATGGTTACTGCTGTAAAAACAATATGCAATAAATTAACGCACCAATAGCTGGTTCTGCAGCTTATAACCCTGCTTATTTGCATTGGATTTTGCTCGTTGCAGCCATGCACACAGCTGCCAAAAATACGTCATTGGTTCTAGTGCGGGAAATGAGCTAGTGTGTCGCATGACCATTTTCTTATAGGGCACAGCCCTTTGGAAAGCCGCATCTTTGGTTTCCCGCCGGAGTTGGCGGTGTAACCGACAAAATGATGGCAAGAGGGAAATGGGAAAGAAAGCAAAGGAGGAGAGTGTCGGGAAATAGCGAGGGGAGGGCAGGTCGCCGTGGCGGCGCGAGACGCTTCTCCGAAAGTGTGCGATGGGGGACGAGGGGGGAATATGCTGAGCCTCCACTAGACCCTCGTCTGCGTGACGCTTAGCGAAAATGTGAGTTGGGGTGTGCGCGTGACGAGAATGTGCGTTCGCTGAATTCCTTAGACACATTTCACGGTCCCTTCCTCAGATGCACTTCGCGCCGCCCGGCATCGTAAATTGCCAGTACTACTGTCGCGCTCGCAGAGACCACAACAGAGCGGTGGGAGTGGCTATCTGCTTGCGTGTGCATCTGTTACAAATGTCTATCCAAGTCTTTGTTAAGCCTGATGAAGTTGGCGAGCAGCTTGCCGCAATGTTGGATAACGGCTTGCTCACAGAGACCGTCTACTTTTGCACACCATGCACACCCTTCTACTTTTGCACTCCCTGTACGCCCTTTTGCACACCCTTTGCAGGGAGTGCACTTTCCACACCCTGCAAAGTTCACACCCTGCGCCTCGCAATTACCGACCATCGATCTACTCCGATGTTAGGGGGAGGGAAGGAGGAGGAAAATGACTTTATTGCTATCAATCCGGCGTGTAAGGGTGGATCAGGCCGCGCAGGGCTTCACCAACCCCCTATCTAACTAGACCTCGGCGTGGACCGGTCCGGCGCTAGCTACTAGGAGTTACCTCCGTTCGCTTTTGCCGGGCCAGGGCCGCGTCGAGCCGCTGGATGGCTTGGAGTTGCGCCTGATGGTCAGGCGAACTAATGTAGTGTTCTATGTCCGGTGGCAGAGAGTTCCGCACGGTTCCCCCCGCACACGCGTCACACCCCCACAGCACGTGGGCTAAGGTTGCCAGTTCTCGCGCACACACACTGCACGTAGCACTTTCAAACAGTCCGGGACACACGTGCCGGGCTAGGGCCGGCGTGAGTACTGTTCCAGTCTGTAGCTGTCGTAAGAGGACCCCCTCACGTCGCCCTAGTCTCGGGTGAGGCCCAGGCAACGCTCGGCGGCCCTCTCGGTACCAAGCGAGGATTTCTCCGTAGTCCAGTAGCGGGTCCGGGTCCAGGAAGTCAGCCTCATCCGCTTCCGAGGGGCGGGGGGGCGCCGCACGGTACGCGAGCTCACGCGCGACGACGTCCGCCTCCTCGTTGCGGTTGGCCGCTCCCCCTGGGATGACTCCGACGTGGGCCGGGAACCATCGTAGATGGGTCGTGGTTGACTTGGTCCTCGGCAGCAGGCTCGCCGCCGGCGTCCCGACGCTCCCGCGGCCAAAGTTGGCGATGGCCGTGCGGGAGTCGCTCAGGATCGTGGTCGCCTCCGGTGTGCCGCTCAGCGCCAGGGCGATGGCGGCTTCCTCCGCTTGCTCCGCAGACGTCGCTTGGACGCTGCAGGCGTTGAGTACTTTCCCGTCCGTGGCCCGGGCAACCGCTGCCACGTACGTATTCGGCTTGCGTTGGTGTTTGGCTGCGTCCACGTACACCGCCGTTGCGTCGTCGGCGTATGTTTCTGCCAGCGCTCTCGCCCTGGCAACCCTTCGCTCCTTGTTGCGGTCCGGGTGCACGTTGCGCGGGAGCGGCAGGACCACCAGGCGCCTTGCTACTTGCTTGCTCACCTCCTCCCGCTTCGGGGCTTCCTCCCAATAGGATTCGGCCCTTGGCGGGCGCAGGCCGACCCTCTGTAGGATTGCTCTTCCGGCTTTGGTTGTTGCGAGGCGAGTCAGCTGCGTCGTGCGCTGGGCCTCGCTCACCTCCTCGAGGGTATTATGGACTCCTAGTCGAGCCAGGGCGTCGTTGCTCGTACTGGCGAGGAGGCCCAGCGCCGTCTTGTGGGCCTTCCTTATTGCAGCGTTGATTTTCTCCCGCTCGTGCCGCAGCCATCCGTGGAACGCGCCGACGTACGAGACGTGGCTCGTCACGAACGACTGCAGCAGTCGCAGGAGATTCGTCTCTCGCATCCCGTGTCGTTTGGTGGAGATCTGCTTGACCAGGCGGGTCGCCACTCCCACCTTCGTTAGCAGCCGGCTCAGAGCGGTGTGGTTGCCGTTTCCCGCGTCGACGTGCATGCCAAGTACTCTGATTTCTCGGACGTGCGGGATGGTGGTGCCGTCTTCGGTCCGCAGCGTGATGTTAGCCGCCTCCTTCTCCGCCGACTTGCGCCAGTGGCCAGGAGGTGGCAATACCAGTAGCTCCGACTTCTGCGGAGAGCATCGGAGGCCTGTCCCCCGCAGGCAGTCTTCTATCTGCCAGATTGCCTGTTGCAGTGACTCCTCTATGTGGCCGGTCGTGCCTCCCGTCATCCACAATGTGATGTCATCTGCATATATTGTGTGCTGGACCTGCGGCAATCGGGCAAGGCGCTCGGCCACTGGTATCATGACTATATTGAAAAGAAAGGGGGAGATGACGGCCCCTTGCGGTGTGCCGACGCTGCCCAACCTTCGCTCCTCCAGCTGCAGGTGACCGACGTGGAGGCACGCCGTCCGATTCGAGAGAAAGGCCCGGATGTAATCGTACGTTCGCCGTCCCAGCCCGAGCCTCTCGACCTGTGCCAGGATTGCGGAGTGCAGCACGTTATCAAAGGCACTCTTGAGGTCGAGGCCTAGGATCGCCCTGCAGTCGGTCTTGCTGGGGGACTCGAGCAGGTCGTGCTGGATCAGTAGCATTGCGTCCTGCGTGCACAGCCGGGCCCGAAAGCCCAGCATCGACGCAGGGTACGCGTCGTGCTCTTCCATGAAACTCTGCCAACGGTTGTTTAGCACGTGCTCCAGCACCTTGCCCGCGCACGACGTCAGGGAGATCGGGCGGAGATTCTCAATGCTGGGCGGCTTGTTGGGTTTAGGGATCAATATCGTTCGGGCGGTCCGCCACTGCTTGGGCAGCGTGCCGGAGCGCCAACAGTCGTTGTAGAAATTCGTAAGGGCCGTAATGGCCACGTCGCCAAGGTTACGCAGGGCCTTATTGTGGATCAGGTCCGGGCCGGCTGCCGACTTGCAGTTCAGCTCTTGCACCGCTCGGCGGACCTCCCATTCTTCTATATCCGCGTCGAGCGCGGGGTTGTCTGGGCCTTCGTAGTCCGGGTGTCGGACTTGTGCGGTGGCCGGGAGATATTGATCGTTGAGGCGTTTGCCCACCTCGTCCTCGCCGTGCTCTTTGATTGCCGCGTGCAGGATCTGCGCCAGTCGGTGTTGCTGGAACGATTTGCTCTGCGTCTCGTCACGTAAGTGGCGGAGCAGCTTCCACGTACGGCTGGCGTGCAGCTGCCCGTCGGCTTCGTTACAGATGGCATGCCACTGCTGCGCGCAGAGCTGCCTGCTGTATTTTTCGATTTCGCGGCCGAGGTGGGCGATGCGCTTGCGCAGTGTTCTGCTGTGCCGCATGCGCTTCCATCGGCGTTGCAGTGATTGTCGTGCCTCGATCAGGTGGGCCAGTCGAGGGTCCATACTGGGGATCGATTCGTCCGTCTCCACTTCCGTGCTCACACGCGCCGCCGCGTCTACCAGGCTGCGCGTCCACCTTTCGAGGTCCTCAATGGTGGGCGCAATCTCCTGCCGGCGGAAGGAGTTCCAATCCGTCAGCTTGTGCTTGCGAGTCGGGGCCTGCTTGCTCCGGACCCGCAGCGGCAATTCCACTTGTATGATGTAATGGTCACTTCCCAAGTTGAGCCCCGTGTTGCGCCAGCTCACCGGTCTGTCGTCCGGGAGGTGCACGAAGGCGAGGTCGGGGGTGGTGTCCCTGCTTGCTGAAGTGCCAATTCGTGACGGCTGCTGCGGGTCCGAGAGCAGCTCGAACTCGGCCTCTTCAGCCTCGTCCAGCAGGCTCCGTCCTTTGGCAGTCGTGCGGGGGTAGCCCAGTTCCCTGTGGGACGAGTTGAAGTCACCCGCCACGATGATCGGCATGTCGACGGCTTTTCGCCTGGCTTTCTGGAACAGCGTCCGGAACCGCTGGCTGCGGTGCTGCGGGTTGCTGTAGGCGTTCACCAGACAAACGGACTCTTGCGTCTTCTTTCCTACCACGACTTCGGTCGCGCACAACTCCAGGGCCGTGTCGCCATCGAGGAAGCGGTCGAGCTTGATGAGGGTGATGCCCTTGCGTACAAAGGTGCAGACTCCCTGCGCCGCGCCCGTGTTGCTGGTGCGCGCGCTGGGGGGTGATGCGTGAACGTGGTAACCCGGGAGTTTCGGAGTCTCTTCCATATGGGTCTCTTGAATCATGATCACGTCAGGAGGCGCGGCCATGGTTTGTACTTGTTGTTGTAGTAGGGCCTTGCGGCACCGGAGGCCGTTGGCGTTCCAGTGCCACACTCTGAGCTTGGCGTTGTTGGCGGCCTTATCCATGGCTGGGCGAGGCTCCGGGCGACGTGCGGTTGCCGTGGCCGAGTTTCCCCAGCTCCTCCTTCAGTAGTTGGACCATGAAATGTTTCATTTCCTCGAAGCCCGTGTTGATGCGGGCCTCCTCTCGGGCTTCGAACTTGGCAAAGTCTGCCTTGACGTCGTTTTTAAAATTCTTCATGGCTGACGCCACGTTGTCGACCTTCTGTGAGATCTCATTTATGCGCTTGTCTTGCCTGTTTAGGCGCTCGTTGATTTGTTTGAACCGGGCCCCACAGTTAAGGCCGCCTTGGGTATCCGTGTTCCTAGAGTGAAGTGTCGAGATCGATGAGATGGATTCGGTCTCGTCGTCCCCGGTGTTCATGTTCAGGTCTTCGTCCTCGTCCGACTCGATCACCGAGCTACGGCGGACCTTCTTCTGGCAGGGGGTCTTGCCTTGCTCCAACGATTGCGGCGGCGGTGATGGCGGTGGCATGACCGGCGTCCCCAGCGGGGTGAACGATGCCGTCTGCTGCGCCGTTCCCACACTCCATGGCGTGCCTGACTGGTTTCCGTGCTGTTGCGATGTGAATCTTGCAATCAGCTCCTTCTGCTGTTTCATAGTCTCCTGTTGTTGCTTCACCGTCTCCTGCAACAGCCTAATCGTGCTCTCGAGCTGCATCATCTTGGATGCAAGCGGGTCGTTCTGCGGCTTTCTCGCCGGCGTGCGCGAGCGTTGGCGCTCCTTCGCGCCTTTTCCGCCCTTGGCTCCGCCTCTGGCGATATCTGTCCACGACTTCCGGCCGTCACGTGAGGAACTGCGCCGCCTATCGCGACTCTCCGAGCGTCCGCGGCTTGGGGACCGCCCTCGGCTCTCGCTGCGGCTCTTGCGCCGCCCCCCTTGTTTGCTCGGGGAGAGTTCGGGGAATTCGTCTTTTCTAGAAAATGTGACCTTGCTCTGGCCAGACTTTCCCGCCTTTTCCGCCGCTATCTTGCGCTCGTGGTCGCGCTTCCGCAGCAAGAATGGCGTCTTGAACTTGTTCGCACAGTTTCCCGTGCCGGTGGGATGCGAGCCTCCGCACAGTTTGCAGCGGGGTTTGCATTCCTGGTCGTGATTTTCGCCGGGGTTTGCCTTCCCGCAGGCGAAGCAAACCACCACATTCGGTCGGGGGCACACGTCTCTCCGGTGGCCCACCTGCCCGCACGTTCTGCACACTTCTTTGTGTTGGCGGTATAGCCGACACCTTATTAGCGCGCCGCAGTATTTAACGTAGGACGGGACTTTGTCCCCCTTAAAGAGCACGATCACTGCGTGCGAGTTTCCGATCCGGTGCGCTTCGAGCGCCGTACCGTTGTAGATATTTACAACTTTCGCTCGGATCATTTCGGGCGTTTCGCTGAGCGGGATGCCTCCGATTACGCCCTTCACCGTATTTTCGGGTGCCGCCGCGTAAGCGCACACTTCGTATGCTTGATTTCCAATCATGAGTGCATGGATGGCCGCGTAGCGGCTGACTCTCTCGCCGTCCGGCGTGCTGATCACGATAATGTTTTGAGCAACGTTTGGACAGATCGTGTCCCTCTGTATGTCTTCGAGACCTATTCTCGCCGCACCCGCAATCGCCTGCACGAGCTCCGGCATCATAATCTTGCCCACCATCAGTCCCCCCCGGGGCCTGACTATCACCTTGCATTCGCCACGTGGCACGTGAGGCATGCGTGCCGTCTTCGCGAAGTTCGCGTTGACTTTCTTGATAATCTGGGCCCGGGTTGGCTGGGCTGCCTTCTTACCGGGCTGGGGGGCCGAAACTTGCTGCGGAGTCTCGGCGTTGTTCGGAGGCGGACTTTAATGTAGACATCAAGGCAAACAACAATTTCCTACCACTCATGTGCGAGAACATGCCGTTCCTATCCCTTGAATAAACTTCGTCTTTCAAAACCAGCCACTGGCGCAGCAGCGCCAGCATATATTCTTCCATTTCTCTGGGTTCCTTAAAACAAGTGGGTTTCTTAAAACAAGAGCAAAATCTCAAAAAATAGAAATTTCTGTAACCATTCATACATGTCTGTCGGAAATTCTTTGCCTCAACATAATTTGCACAGTCAAAACAGTTAAACCGCTGCGCCCAAATTCCGCACTAATCAGCAGCCAATATTTATCCGAATCATATAACTTATATGAGTGAAGTTTGCATTAAGGGCGGTACCAGTGTTATTCTAATGAGGCAATCTTTCGATTGCACCTAACTACGAATTTATCTGCATGGCCCCTTTAAGCAGAAAAAAAGTTTGTGTTAGAAATATTGATGGAGTATTTGCATTTCACGGGAGTGGCTAAGAGCAGAGAGTAAAATAAATTGTGCACATTTTTCTAAAATAACAGTCGTATAAACACACTCCTCCTCCAATACGTTTGTCATGGCCGTTGGGAGTGCGGGAAAACCTAATCCTGGTTGTGGCTCTGCCCATAACGCGTCACTGCCCCCCATAGGGAAGCGGGCGACGACGGCGCTGTTCGAGGTAAATGAGCGTGTGTCTCTACTATGGCCTCATTCGATACCGTCTCATGAGGAAATATACACTCTTCTTTCTTCGCCACCTTTGACCAGTTTTTACAATTTCAAATACCGCTACCCATTCCGCGCCTTAGGGTTGAGGAGCGGGTACTCCCTCACGAAGTGCGGACGATATCAGAGTGTCGACTCACGCGATGCATCAAAACGAATGTGCGAGAAAAACCAGGTTTCCTTAAAGTGCAACATTGCGGACAGCAGTGCGAGCGAGTAATTTATTGGGTGATTGATGGACGTTAACTTCGTGAAGAAATGAAAGAAATACTGCACACTGATCTCTGAGCAATGAGCAGTGTAGCGACGTTGATTGTCGTTTGATAATGACATTTCAAGAGTTAAATTAAATTATGATTCCTCTGTATCTGATGCTACACAGAAATAGTGGCCTCAGATCTACAGTATCAGGAAGAACGAAAGCCCGTTAGCCAACGCCACCTTCCCTGCCTACGTGCACCATTTATTCCAGCTAAAGCCAGCCACACCAACTGACCGTGCTTTTTTCTCTAATCCAGGCACTTAAAATGCGTTATGCCTGACGCTATTTCGTGTAGATTAAGATGAAAGCACCCCTTACTGCCCAACAAAATAAGCCCAACACATGAATCTGTTACCCTCCGTGGTGGCTCACTGGCTAAGGCGTTGTGCTGCTGAGCACGAGGTCGCGGGCTCGATTCCCGGCCGCGGCGGCCGCTTTTCTGAGGGAGGCGAAACGCAAAAACGCCCGTGTGTACGAGATTTCGGCACACGTTAAAGATCGCCAGGAGGTCAAAATGAATCTGGAGCCCTCCACTACAGCGCCCCTCATCGCCTGCGTTGGGTCGGCGCATTAAACCCCTACAATCAATCAATCAATCAATCAATCAATCAATCAATCAATCAATCAATCAATCAATCAATCAATCAATCAATCAATCAATCAATCAATCAACCAACATGAATCTCTTGATTGAATCACATCTCCCCCGCAATTGGAGGTTGCCAGCCTTTTGAAGTAAAGAGAAGTGTAGGAGTACGGAAAGGAAACAGCGCTTGCTTGACAAAAAATGCGTCAAGGAAAAATATTGCATTAGCTGCCTTTCTTCATGTAGTTCTTCGGCGAGCACGCGCGGTTCGCAATTTTCGAGGTGGTGACATTTCTAAGCTTCGCCATGTCAAGTAAGCTTTATTTGCATCGCGGTAACTCGGGCTGGATATGGAAGAAAGTGAACAGCTTTCACTTTATGGAGCCCTTCCACTCCAAGATATCAACGGCTCACTCACGCCTTAGGCATCGAAAATACTTCGTATGGCAAATGGTTTACGTTCTTCGTCTTAAAAACTGGTATGAAACACACCTACACTAACCCATCACTTTTATCCATTCACACCTGCAGTTTCCTTATACATCACTTTTCGTGATTCAGCTATGCAATCGTTAGCTCAGGCATTTTATTTCGGTATTTGCGTGGTTTTATACCTCGCGAAATCGAAATGCTGAGGACACATACTTTTCTTTTTGGCAGCGACTTATATCCTTGCTGCCCTTAAAGTTTTCCTAACCATGGTTTGTATGAACAAGGATGCTCTTATAGTGCTTACACCCAATTTATACACTTCAGAACGTCCACCCACGTCAAATACGCTTTTGTCGTATCGTACACTTTTCGCGTCTGTAAAAAAGGCAACTGGGCCGTTTTTTGGAACAATTAGAAAGGGGAACATTCATTCCAAAGCAACGACTGTAGCATTGATAAGCTTGACTGTACGTGGACAATCTTGGATGGTCAGGTTTAGTGGTAGTGCTTACATAGTAGCGCCGATAAACAGATTTTCACAAATACCCCGAAGAGCTGCTCAGAATTCGCCCGAATTACTTTTCAGCCGTATATCTCTCCTCACAAGAAATGCCTGAAAGCAGTGAGTGCGCGGTGCTTACCTTCAAGCCACTTCTCGCGCTGCAAAGTTTGAAAGACCGATTGCGCTAATGCACTCCAGGCGTTCCTCAGTCCATTGCTTGCGTGCCAACGGTGGCAATAGCGATGGCTAATATTCGGCTGCCTCAGGAATTGGCCAGTGACAGTCGGACCTGCTTTGTCATATGATAAGACGCGAGTGTTACAGCCTACACGAACGTTCTGGGCGGAAATACTAGCCAGACCAATCGGTGCTTTCACCTAGTTATTTATCTGATATAGAGCATACATTCCATGCTTCGAGAATTTATGGCGTGGTTATCCTCATCGTCCTCGATACATTTTGCTGAAAAATATACTTCTCGCTGTAACAGGACATAGATGAAGACTGTAAACGCGAAAAGGATTGACCCTTTGTCTCCAGCATACGTAACATCACATCAACTCGGCACCATAAAACCCAAACATGCACTCGATGTGCACATCTCCCAAACGGTAGGCGTCCTGGCTATGTATAAAAGACCCTTATACCGTTAGCATACCGCTGCTTCCAAACCACTGGTACATGCTTAAATTTGAATTTAATTTTATTGACAAAGTATGAACATGAAGCATGAAAATAATTGAAACAATATGTTGTACCAACAAATCTCCTCCCAGCCAAATTCTATATGGCACATTACTAGAATCGCACACAAGCGCCACCCTTCTGACGCAGTACAGCCTCGTAGACAGCAAATAAGTGTGAAGACTGCTGACATTGCATTGTT
Organism: Haemaphysalis longicornis; assembly: GCF_048455015.1. Classification (NCBI taxonomy): domain Eukaryota; kingdom Metazoa; phylum Arthropoda; class Arachnida; order Ixodida; family Ixodidae; genus Haemaphysalis; species Haemaphysalis longicornis. The sequence continues at coordinate 180,791,598 of NW_027526335.1, forward strand.
GTCCATGTCCCATGTGAAACTTAAGGGAAACTCTATCTTCAGCGTTTATTAGCGCCGCTCAAGAGCGATGATATGCTGAGCAATGTGATTCAAGCAGCAGCGTTCTGAACTCGGGCGCGTGCCTGTCCCAATCCCCGGGCATGCGACGGAAATATGTGGAGGGATAACCCGCAATGTGTGCAAGGCGTTTTACATCGCAATATCCCAGCGCAGACGCTCTTTCAAGTGCAGAGCACTTTATGGGCTCGCCTTGTCGTCGCAGCTCGCTAACGGTCGCTGTCAAGCGACTGCCGCAATCAGGCGGCGCAGCGAGATCACGGGCCCAAGTAGCGCCTGGTGTACCGTCGTCAGGGAGCCACGCCGAGGCCTCGAAAATCGCGCCGTTTAACCGTTCGAACCTCGTGAACTGCTGGCACTTGTCATGCATCTCCTCGTTGTTTAGCTCATATAAAACTGCAGGTACATTTTAGCTAAAATCTGTCTATATAACCGGCAGGCCCCGCATTCATTTAGTTAGGAACTCTCGTTGGGTTTGTTTTTACGATAGTAAGCGAAGAAAGCGGCAGCGCGAGAAAAGCATGTCGCGTTAGAAATGACGCAGAAAGGCTCCATCCACGCAAGAAAAAAATTACGCGTTCCAAATGACGCAAAACAGCTCCAACATGTAAAATTAAAGCAAGAACAAAAACAACACAGCTGCGTAGTTTCGGGCAGGGGGCGCGCGAGCACTGCGAAGGCGGAATTGCATATCCATTAAGAGAGGAGTGAGACAGGCCGGCAAAGGGGGCGATGGATGGTAGCAGTGAGCAGATAACGGCGCCACAACCCATTATGGCGAATCGCTGCTCTGCACTTTCGACAGCTTTCACACTGAGCGCAACGGCTGTAATTTTTTCGCGTACACTGAATGCTCGGCCAACTCAGTCATCGATTTTGCAGAGTAGGCCATTTCGAATAGTCAGTCTGGGGCATTGTGGTGAACACGCCGTACGGGGAGTGTACGCACACATAATGCCTGCGCACTCGGCAGATTGACGAAGGATTAAAAGGTCCGTGCTTTGATAATATATCTCGAAAACCCTATTCCCCCAAAACACAATGGAAGGAATGAAAATAACAGCGTGCTCGACGGAATAGTATACGCAGACGAACACAGAGCAAGTGTTTTGTCTCCTTCCTGAATCCCGTCGCAAGCATTGTTATTTTCATCCCTATTATTATGTGTCAACCAGTCAAATGTCGCTTCTTTTGACAAGCTACATACCCATACTCGTTTTTACGTATCGCACGAGATGGCCGCAGCTTAGACGTGAACACTCCGGAGCTACCTCGAGCCCTGGAGCTGAACAAGATGCGAGAAAGACTGAAACGATCACAGGGATTAACCGAAGAACGCGGGTAAAAGTGCCAACGTTTTCTAAATTATGCCCGAACCGATGTTTGATTTGGGTGACGAAATAAATGCGTCAGCAAGAAGGTTTTAATCTGCGCTCAAGGCCTGCGTCCATCAAACAACGCGGCTGGTGGGCGACTGTTACACCATTGTGTTTCTCTTGTTTTATGTCTGGCGTAGCTGCTGGTTGTGAAAAAAATATTGCGTACTAATGAGGAATTGTCTTCCCTACGTGAAAGTTTTTAACGCTGTTTGCTTAACACTTGGCCAAATATGTTGTCGCGCCATTATAAAAACATTTCGTATTAGTTGATGCTCCGGTACGCTCGCTTTCATTCGCGTACTCGCATGAGCGTCACATTGTTATTCTTGGCACCCGCTTGGCCTTCCCCTATCGGGCAAGCCCACCTGTTAAAGAAACCAAGGCGGGGACCGTGGTGTGTGAATGCCTGTTTAATGGTGGATGGAACTGTACAGTCGAAAGCTTTATGACAGTAAACACGGATGCGTGCGCCGCTCAATACATGCAGAGCACTCTGGCGAGAGGCTGGAGCGCTCTCGCAGTTTGTGCGTTTAGCGGCCGCACTCCCTGAAACAGCTTTATCGCGCGGCTGCCTGCTGCATTAGTTACGTCACGGAAGTACACGCATTTTTTATCCCCCAATCGGGCAGCAAAAAGCAAACGTTTTAATGCATTCGCTGGGTTTATCGCATTATAAAAAGCCCCTTATTGGCACAAGTTTTCTCTGGAACCGTTTCCAGATATTTAACGTAGCTGCCGCAGCAGACAACTGCGCAATCAACCGTTCTCGGGGAGTGGATCCGCCGAATGTACAATCTACGAAAGTTCGTCATCTCATCGCTATAGACCGCTCTGCGTGTACTGAGCGGCACGCGCTCCCATGTTTACTTTCATAAAGCTTTCGACTGTACATTGATGGGGATAGTAGGAAGCAGCTGCCAATGTCCACGTCTTCTTCCTTCGTAATATTTCCAACATCCTACCGGCCACGAAGTAAGAGGCTGAACTGATGAACAGAACGTGAAGAGGTAGCGGTCATCGCGCACCCGCCTTGGATGTAACCAAAGAAAAAACTTCTGTCCAAACTCACGTAAGTGGTCCATTATGACAAGAATCGATGTTATTTCCGTGTAAGGCGATCTAAAATTGTCGATACTCCTGCTTCCCCCGGTGTTTCCAGCGAATGTGCAACGTGCACTTTACGGTATACGCCCAATGTAAGCGGCTCGTAACCAACGCCTGAACTATGGTTTGGGGCATCTTCTGTATTCGAAAACATGTCAGACCTTGCGGGGGCGTACTGTAGCATGTGCGTGGGATCGCTTTCGTTTTTTAGAGGACAACAGGTATTGCCTGGATCTCTTTGGGTGCATAGCGATCCTTCTAAGTGGGGATCCCATTTTGTTTCTAGTTTTTCCGGACAGTCGTTAATTGGTCATGAGCTTTGGTGAAGCTTTGTTTCTAGTATTTACGTACGCACATCCTAGGGCTTCTTGTGTTGCGATGGCGAAATATACTTGAACGAACGGTGGGTGAGCCTGAGGCTTTGTCAATATGTCGATGCTTGGGAGAGAGTTCTGGTTCACCTTTGGTGTGGCAGGAAGTCGTTCATTGTGCTCTGAACTCTGTTTAATCTCTCTGAAATCTTGCGAACGAGACGACTCTTTAGGTACCTCCACTGTGGTGTCGTCGCTGGGATGACTCGCTATATTCATTGGAGGTAATGAAGCCGGCTCACCGTTTGCCTAGTCTACTGCGGAGAAAACTTTTTTCAATTCGCCTGAGCTAGCATTAGAAGCGGCAACCTGCACAATGTCAATCGACGCAATATTTTTTTCTTTGAAGGTGCCAGCTCGTTCGGTAACATGCGACTTCTGACGATTGGCTTTCGAAGTACCTCCAAATCGCTCTTTTTGTTACCATGGTCACTGTTCTTCACTGCTGACTGTTTGTTCTTTATGGTGCTTTTGTGTTCTTTCATAGCTATTGCTAAAGTGTCATTTCTATGCTCATGTAACTCGCGGAACAATCTGTCCATTCTCAATCAATTTGGTCAGGAGGATGGAAGTATCAAAGTTGTATGCGTCTTCATGTTCTTCCGTCAACTTGGCTAGGTCATCAACGAGTTCTTCAAATTCACTGTCCAGTGTCTTCAGAATTTCATATTTTTACATTAGGCTTTTCTTGCGGAAAATTCACTCGTCGATTGGTTTCTCGACACTCATCTGTGATTTCATGTCGTTAATCCGTCCGTTGGCGTCGTTGAGGGTTAGGCTTCTTCGTTAACTGAGGGACTCAATGTCGATACTCGGCATCGTTATTATATGTAAACCGCGGAGAAGAATCATGGCAGGCGAGAAATCGAAGCCTTTTCTTCCATTGGTACAAACAGGCGTCCCTTAAGGGTCGGTAGCGTTGGTGAGGGCATGGGATCAATTGTCGCTAGCCGAGCCCTCGATTGATCTTAGGGTCATCACGTCCGGTAGCGGCCAGCGGTCAGCGGTTGCAGTGTAGTCCCATTGTTGCGGTCTCTTCCGTCATCGTTGTGTGGCTGTCCGCACTCAGCTCTTCGACTGTGTTATCCTTTGATCCTGCTCCCGGCACCATTTTGTTGAAGAAACCAAGGCGGGGACGGCGGGACGTGAATTTTTGTCTAATGGCGGATGGAACTGCGCAATGATGGTGATAGTGACAAGGCAGCTGCCAATGTCCGCCTCTCCTTCTTTGGTAATACTTCCAACACCACCCAACCCGGTGCATCCAATCATTTCCCAGGTTGGGTTATTACTTTCTGCCCCCAACTCTCGCATTACCTCCCCCACATTGGCCACCGTTGAGGCTGTCAACCAACCAGCATTGGGTCTTTTAAGGCCATCGGTCGTTGGCTCTCACACACACGAAAGCCAAACTGTCCATGTCACACGTTCACAAATTTGGGACTATCTGTTGCAAATTTCGCATCGGTGCTTGTTATCGTTTTTGGAGACACCAGAATCGTTGTAACAGGGCACAGCGTGCCAGACGTTCAGCATCGGTGACCGTTAATGGCCCCCGTTGGTCCATGTTCCCGCATGACACCCCGTGGCGCGCACTTCGTCTTATGCCCCGTCACACAACACCTTAAGCCGCTTACAGCAACGCGACGACCATTTTTTGCATATGCGCGCATCTCTTCTCGGGCTTCCGAGTTCAAATAAGGGTGAAAACTCACTTTTACTGCCTCAGAATTATTTACACAACTCAGCTTCGTGTCACTCCTTCCGTTGATCGTGAACTAAACTAAAGCTGTGAAGCATGCAGGGGAAACAAGTTCGAATCCCCACATGAACGTGTAGCTCTCTTTCCCTAATGGTCGCTTTAAAACAGCGGTGTTGCGAGGTGGTCTAGTAATACTAAGTATTTCGCAATGCCAGCTGCAGCGCTAGCGTCGAGCTTCCACCTTTGGCCACCACAGCAGCACTTGCGGTAAGCGAGGCGCCGAGAGCCGTGTCGAAACGACTGGCGGCGACTACGCGACTTCCGACGGGCCGGCTTGGAATACGCTTCCTAGGCGGTGCTCTACTCGCTCAACTTTGGAGCTTAAGGGACCAAGAAGGCACAATTAAGCTTGGTTCAATTAAAAAGAACCAGACTTTCGCATTTACATTGATTTACATCCCAGTCACGAAATATGTTTTTTAACCAGAAAATCGCAGTAAATGTTGGATTGCTTCCAAATTTCTCAAGGGGCCCTGACATGGGTCGACTTACCGGTTATGTACCGGCGCTAAAACATTTTCGTCAGTGTGTTAACTGCACGTTACCCTTTAAATACTGTGATCAAACGGAACTAGAGGCCCCAGTGCAATTTCCCAGTCATTTATTTGGCGTTGGCCTAGAAGTGTTGCCACCAATCCCAGAAACAAGACTGTGACTTCATAAAAATCAGTGGGAAGCGGCTGGGCAGTCGTCACTGTCGATTATGTTTGCTTATATATCTGAATGATTCGTTTGAAATGGGCAATAAAGTTGGTATTGTTGCTGTCTGAACAAAACAGCTTTTGAATGAACCCAACGTGTGCTTTGTCTTCATGGTTCTTTAAGCATACCGTCCAAGCAGACAGAAGGGTATACCAACGACTACCCTGGCTGGGACGCCGACGTAGCTGAAGACAAGGTGTGCCTCAGGGCTTGAAAGCAATGCAGGCCATCTTTGGAACTTTGATACTGCAAGCCACCATTCGAGCAGTTTCTTTTTTTTTTTTTTTGATACTCCTATTTTGCCCACCCTTCCTGTCCCACCTCCGTCTAACCTTGCAGTCTTCAATGTGTGTCAGCTCGAAGTACGATACGGATACTGCAGCGTCCCAACCTGCGCCATCAACTGTTCCTCACCAGTGCTTCTTTGTCAATGGTGAGTTCCACTGGCCTGAGTAGCGTTCCGTTTCTGTTCTTCATACGTACAAAAACGCCATTCGGTTTGCACTCTTTTTGCACAAATAGTAAACCTTCGCAGAGCACTGATCGACTCTGGGGTTTAGCGCGCGGAAGCTACATTCAACTGAGGTATGAGGCGTGCCGCAGTCGAGGGCTCCGGACTAATTTCCGCCACCTGGGGGTCTTAACGTTTGCAGAAATCCAAAGACACGGGTGCTCTCCGTTATCGCGTCTATTTGAAAAGTAGCCACCGCGGCAGGGATCGAAACGGAGCCCTTGGGATCACCAGCATGACGCCTTGGACACTGAGCCTCCGAGCGCGGGGCTTCGGACGGCCCTGGGTTGTGACGACTAACGGTGCGGACCATTCGTCAAAGAGGACGCAGTAACAGCTCAATCAACATTTTCGGAGAACACCACCGATTTAATGGCCTTTCAAAGGAGAAAGGGCATAGAAGACGCAGACAGATTAGATGGCGCAAACTTTCATAGCATCATATAATGTTTGCGTGCCCCAGGTCGGTACGTCAGCCGAATGCGCGCTTTTCCTGCGTCAATCTCTCTCTGTCACCGAAGCAGAAAGCGCGGTCAACGCATCGCCTAACCTTGAAAGACGCAAATTGCAAACATTTTGGCACACGGGCAGCTCAGTTTCACGCACGCACCGTGTGTCCAGAGATGTTATAAGAACTTTTCGGTCGACCAACTGGTCTATGGAGAAATGCGTTTTATACAGGACGCCATCGGTCGCACTAAAAAGCATTTACTTTAAAATTTCTGCTAGTCTCTGTTATCCATGATTACGTGCCTCAAATGCGCCTGAGGATTCCTTTTTGCTGAAAAGTGTGGACATATGTGACCAATGGTCAGCAGTTAATTTGCAGCGAAGCTAATTGATACGATGCCAATTTTTAAGGGCGAAGCCCTTAGGGGCTCGGGCTGTCGTCATCTCATGTCGTGGTCCCATCATGCCTTCGTACCATCATGTAGTGCAGTACTGAAAAACCGGGACGCTTGTTTTCCAACGCCTCGCAATAGAACGCTTCCTACTTCATAGACGCGGGACTTCAAGAAAATCTGTATACCTCTACCCCCCAGTGGTTTCATCTCTGTTGGAAAAACGCCAAAATGCCAAGAATACACTTAAACGCTGCATGCTTCCCCTTCCTAGGTTTCACGTTAGCGGAGATCACCGTGGATTTTTGTTCGGATGGTTACCGATCGAAAAGGTTCGAACTGATTCGAATTATCCAATCGGTAACTGACCGATAGACAGACCACATTTTTGTCGTTTAGTAGCCCACGAAAGGGTACCGTCTTTAAAGTGCGAAAGCTTGTATCAAGCACTGATGAAAGGGGTCCTGAGCGCTGGGGATAGAACTTTCACTTTTCATTCGTTCATGGAAGCCCAGCCAAAGCTCTAATTTTATCGCAGCCCCGAGCGGGTCTGCGTAATGTGGTACCCGCAGAGAACACATCTTCCAGCTTCCGCTTTGGTTTTTTGAGGTTTTTCTTAAAGTGGGTATAGACTGCACGTATTGCTGCAAGTGAAAGAAAACCGGCCAAAAGCTATGGCACTGCTCGAGAGACGTCCTTCGAGCTCGCAAAGAAAGCCAACAGCGGGAAAGAAAGTAATTTTTAACCAGTTTGTTATCTGACGGGCGTAGAACAAACATTTTTTGCTGGTGTGCTTTGTTGCCCCCCTTATCCAAGTATTAGATGGGCTTGTTGGTTACGGTCTTGAGGTATTTCAAATTTAGAACAAAGCAGTCTAAAAAAATTGGAGGCGTATCTGCTCGCTATGCTGCAAATGTCGTCGCAAGAGGATAGGCTTCTGATGTCTTTGTCGCGTAGATGGCTCTGCTCCCCTCCCCGCCCACCTCTCATGCTCTCCCCCTCTCTTTCGGCCTTCCCATGATATATCACGGAGTATTTTTTCCAAATTCAATTCAATTTTCTTGCGGTCCACTGCTCGTACCGTCTGCAGGAACTTTTTGTTACAGCGGAACACGAAACCCTGCCACAAGGTCCAATCTCGCACGTGCTAATTTTGTATTTTTGAATCAACATATTGTTTTCAACGCGTATTTCTTGTTTTCTACGGAAGAAATTCCGCTTATATGTTTATTTATTTAAGATATCACCACCAAGACTATTTACTTATTTTATAACTCCCGTGCGTTTCCGGGGCTTTTGCATTTCCCACCAAAATTAACCACGCGAATCTCATGGCTGAGAAAATGCCTGACTCAGGAGCTTTTCCAGTTGGTAAGAAATGATGTTTTTATTGACACCTGAGTGATAGAAGCAATATCTAGAAGGTGAATAATTTGAAGCACTGAACTGACTCATTTGCATCTTAGAGAGATATTTCTTTGCAAATGCGAACAACGATTGACATTACGCAGTTGATGCGGTCTTGATGGTCCGCTCGGTATTTTGCCCGGTTTACGTACACACTGCAGCACACAAAAATGCTTCAATCGCTTCCCATTTATTTGCATAACATAAAAGGCAACATCCTAAAGTGTCCAAGTAGCAACACTTCTTCACCCTAACTTTATTGTACACCGTGGGCACAGGTATGTTTTACCGCAGGTTGCGAAAAAAATACAGCTCCGTGAACGTCTATCAATTCATATCCTCAAAGTTATGCGATTAAGCAGTGTGTTCGTAAAAATGAGCAACGATGTGAACACTGAAAGTGCTTCGATCCAGTACGTGGCGAGGAGCTTGTTCCACGGAAATATGCGTGGTTGGAGCGAGATGTTTCCGTGTTGACGTAGGCATTTGTGAAAACAGGGGAAATACGATAGTAATTTTTTATGAAGCAAAAAAATTATAATCGACCGAAATTGTTGTTTTAAGCGTAGCTGTATATCTAGCTCGAGGAGACGGACCTCATACAACGGCTGTAGCCCAATGCCGGCCGGCTGTCCTTACGCACTCCTGCTCTCTTTATTTCTCTCCCTCTTTCTCTGCGCCCAGTTGTTCTCACCTATCCCTCTTCTTTCCCCCTCTCCCCTTCCCCCGGACTGAGTTTTATGCTGGTGAACTCCCAAATTAGTTCAAAATATCCCCAATCCACTTCTTTTGCACTTTCTATATCAATAAAGCAATCACTCCCTCACTCACTCACTCACTCACTCACTCACTCACTCACTCACTCACTCACCTACTCACTTTATATCTAGATTGATTTTGGTTATGCTGGTACTAGAGCTCACTTTCAATCTTGCGTACAAACCTGTTTGTCGATTCGTTTATCCACAGCCCGTGTGCAGGTGGAATGGGCTTCCTCAGTCCGCACTTGAAATTGGCGATGAGATTGCTTTCGTTAATCCTCAATAACCTTTTTTGACCAACCTGTTTTAGGGATCACGTGTAGTCATACCGAAAACAGGTGCTTTTGTCTGCTTTTGTCTGCAACATTGCGTAGCCCACTCACTCTCTGTCATGCACCGGGCCTTGGTTGTAACACAAATAAAATAGAAATAAATTTCGAGTTATGTGCACTAGAAGGGACTGCTATGGTTTTCATTGATTCGATCATAAATCTAGTTAATTATCCGCCAAATAATGAAATAGAAACCTCTACTTCCCCCCAAACTGCTGCTGTTGCTATTTCTCTGGCGCACTAGCTTACGTAGCATTACAGCCACGTGGAAAGAGCCCAGACAGAGACTCAAACTAGGAAAATCAGGACCTAGATTTCTTCATTCTACAACCTAGTTACGGTTCTATGCCTTGTTGCAAAAGTCACTCCCTTTGAGTGCTATATACAAGAACAACAATAGTATCTTGACTTTTTTTCTCTCAGATTACAACCAGGGCGCCTGTCGCGACCTTCTGCCATGCACCGACCGACGTCTCTCTAAGGTGCATTACCGTCTATTCGTGTCAGCCATCAATCTCAATGGTGCCTATTTATACACATCGCCCTGGATGATCCTCGCAGCACCTTATGCGATCACTTTTTATTATTGCCGTTGTGTACGCCTCGTGTCTTCATCGACAAACACCTCTTCGGCCGCAGCGCATACATCGGTTTGCTTTCGATGATTGAACCACACCTTGTCATGTAGTCGGCGTATGCCTTCTTATCAGTCGCAATACTACTCTCCGTCGCGGACACGGCGAAGTTCTGCCTTCTTCAAGCTGGAAACGTACACGTATCTGATCATGGCGAAGCTCCCTAAAGACAGCACTGGAAGGGTTGCTACGATCCTGCTTAGTGAGTCGTGGGATCTTGTACACTTACTACGTAGCAGTTCTCGTGCCACGATAAGCATAGACATTTATATCCCCAAAGAGCAAGGGACAGCCGGAGGAAAGTGCAGCTTCAGAGAGGCACTTTCCTGGAATCGAGCTTCGACGACGGCAGTGCACAAGAAAACTTGGCCTGGGTGCAACGCCAGTGGTTTTCGGCGAGTGTTAAAACCTAATATCACTAACCGTAAAAAAGGCAGACTGGTGTGCTGCCACTGCTTTCAGAAGCGCTCAAGAGAAGTCACAGCAGTGTTGTGTCTTCTGGGCTACTGAGCCGTCGCCATGCACCTAAGAGTGGTCAGCTTTCCGGTAGGTCGCCGCGTTATGTCGGTTTTTTAATCATTTGAGCCCTCGCCCCCTGTGAATTCCGTAACATCTGAAACCCTCAGATACTCAAGTATGAAGCAAATATAACTCACCTACTAGGGAAGGAGTTGATAGAAAGATCCGTCTGGGGCGTGTCAGGGTCGGTGCATTTATTTCAGCTATATAATAAACGCGTGTATTACAGCCGTAATTATTGAATGTCCAAAGGAACCTATTGATTGAAACGTTCCGCGTTGCTTGCGCTTATGGAAATGCCGCATTTCAAAAAAAAAAAGTTTTAAGACTTGGTGTGGATGCTTGCAAAATATTCGCGCAAGTATCAGTCGAACATTTGCTTCATCTGCCAAATTTGAGATTAATCGCCATTCTTTCAATGTCACCAGCTATCACTGTACATTTTGGGTGGCATTTTGGAGTTGAAGCCAAATTAATTGCGAACCAGCTCACTCAACTATACCTCCATTTCTCTTGGTTTAGTTTACGTCAACTAGAATCGAGTAGAAGCCGTTTCGTTTGGCTTTTGGGAGTCATTCAACGGTACTTCTGAAATTTTCGATAGGACTGCAAATAGGACTGCGATAGGACTGCAAAAAATTTCGCCTCCACTTAGCCGCTGGTTAGGAGCACTACATAATAATTCGGCAACTGTACTCGATCAAACCGTTGAAAACTGCTGCGACCAAAAACTTGGACTTCTTGGTTTCCCGAATGAATTTTTGCATCCACGTTCTTTTGAGCTAAATGGGCTAAGAAACCAAACTTTCTTTTATTTTTTTTTTCAGACAAACTACAGGCCAAGCGTTATTGCATTTTCAAACAATATGGATTGTTCTTCAGTAGGGATCGAAATTTCCTTCCTCCCTGTATGTCGTCTCGTGCCATTTATTCGGCGCCATTGACGCGCATATCACTTTTCTATTATTTTTTTCTACTTGCACATGAAAGCAGTCGAGTCGAAGTTTAACTCTGCAGTTAACTAGCCAATCATATTCTCTGCGTTAGCGCGTAAAGACCAAATCTTCTGAAGGCTCAGAGCGCTATCTGTGCGCTTTATAAATTTGAACCTCCCGTAATTTCGCAGGACAATTCTGTATGTGTCTTGCCGCTTTACTTCTTTACTTCTTGATAATAGCGAATGACATGACCCTTATAGGTGTTTTCTGTCATCGGACGTGATAAAGTCACGCACTAGTCAATGTCCCAGCCATGAAAAGCTGCCCCAATGGAGGATCTACTGTTATCATTATCATCAGCCAATGAACGTCCTGTGCAGAACGAAGGCTTCTAACTTCTCTCCCGAAACCACATCAACTTAATGTTTTTCTATTCCCCCACTCCTTTGCAACTATTCTATTACTCGGATGGCAGATGTGTTCGCTGTCCTTCACATAACATACTCGACAAACTCCACTTTTATATCTTGTTATCCACGATTAATTCGACATGAGTTTCGTCTCTCATGCATGAGCCTCGGTTTCTATTCCTGAGCGTTGCACCTACCACCCTCCTTGCAGCCGCTCACTTCGCTGACCAATTTTTTAAAGCTGTTTAATAAGATCCTACGTTTCTGCGAGGGCAAATACTGGCTCCTGCTTTCTTTTAAATGGGCGGCCAACACTTCATACGCAGAACATTGATCATCAAATTACAGCTTCGCTGGTTAGTCATCTCTATGAAGTGCGTGGGTGTATTGTTTTTATTTTACACTGTGTGCCGTACAGTTACTGTGGGGGTTTGTGCTTCTTGAACATCTTGGAATATTGCAAACTCGACACGGTTACAAGAATAAGGAAGTAGACCAACCATAGCAAGCGCTTTTGCGTCAAGGAGCTAGAATGTCAGTAGCAATCCCTACAGCAAGTGCCTGCCTGCTTGCATTGCAGTACGACCCTCATTTGGTATTCACAAAAACTAGCGATGGGAAGCCCTACATCAAGGGACTGTTGGGAGACATCCTGCGAGAGCTCTCCTACAGCATGCGATTCAAGTGAGTACCTGAGACCACTTCACTTTGCGTACAGCTCTGGGAGTTGCTAATTTCTTTCCTTAGACACAAGCTGCACAATGTAACCGCCGTGGCAGCTGTTTTGTACAGACAGCCACATTGTCCACTATGCATGCATTTCAGTACGCTATATGCGAATAAACCTTCTATTTCTATTGCAGATGACGATATAGACTTCTTTTTTAGTGATAGTGACTTTTTGTTCCCATACAAGTTTTACATGGGAAACATGCCAAATGAGCCAAACATGCCAAACCGCAAATGTAAACATAAAACTGTAATGGTTCAACCAACGCCACAGGATAAGTCCGGAGGATGGTGCGAGGCAAACGGCATTTTGCAACGCAGTTTTCTGTTTTTGATCGAATGTCTGTTAGTTGGCCGCAAACATTCACAACACAGACTGCACATTCGATACTTATTCTCGCAAAGTAATGAGACAGCATGGAAAAACTATGGAGTCATAGTGTTATGCGGCACGCGCTACTATGGCGTCATCTCTCTCACTACCTACTCTCACACTTTCGCCATGCGTCGCTGCCGGGGAGCGTCTCCCCCTCCCACTTTCCCAAGACGCTGCCCCTCCGTTCGTGGCTCATCCAAACCACGTGACATTTGCGCGGGAGGTTCAAACACAATTTGCAACTACATGCTGGCCGGCGGTGGCGACGCGCTGCGAGATAGCGGCAGATTAGCGGGCGCCGCCGTGCGTTCACTATTCACTTCCTGAGATGCAGCAGACGTGCGCCGAGGTCTAGAAGAATGCAGTCCGCGCTGCGCACAAATTTCACATAAGGGAGTGCAATAACCGTCAGTGCTTTTTTCTCCCGTTCCTGGTATTGGCGTTCTTCGAGCGCTTGAATTACATCATTAATGCTATTTAACCGCTATTGACCGGTTCCTTTCAGCTGCAGGTGTAAACGCATTCCGTAGCCACTTAAACAAAATCGCCACAAAAGCAAAGCAGGAACGTAAGGACGATCTGCTGCGACAAGTACATCACACAAAACCGCTTTGTGCTGACGATATATCTAAAACCCTCACAGTGCTTACATATCACAAGGAAATTGTTGCACAGTCCCTTTAAGAACAAGAACCGCCGCTTTATTTTAGAATTTCTGAAACAAGCACAGTGTAATCCTTTCAGAAACATGTCTTACATATTTGGTGGCTGCGAGATATATACCGGAGTCACCGAAATGGCATTCTTAGATGCCCAAGTAATTACGTCCTATCCAGAGTGTAGCCCTGTATTCGTCTTCTGCCCAGCTACTCCGTGTCCTTCGCCCCCGAGCGAACGCTTGGCATCCGCTACCCCAACGGATCCTGGAACGGCCTTATCGGATCTCTGCAGAGAAATGTTAGTGTTGTCATTACGCCAAGCTGAAGCACCTCTGAAAACTACTGCGGCACGTGCACTAAACCAGTAAACTTTCTTGTCACCTCCCTCGTTGTTATACCCAACTTTTGGTCAGCCGTGTTTAAGATAAGGTTAATCATAACGACAGTTTATTTTATTTATGGTAACTGACCGACAGCAACTAAAACAATGATTAGTAATGTGGATCACAGGTGAAGTGGGTAAAATAATATAAAAGAGGAAGGAATAATGTTAGCCAAGGCCAATTAAGGAGAACCAATGATTTATTAGAAAAGGTTTGCAATAATTAGTAAGACTGGTTTAGAGTGATTGAAAATGCATTAATGTAAAATAGTGTGAATTCAGGCCGAATAAAGGTTAATTAAAGTGGTTTTGGGCGGGTGTGAGCAGCTTGGGTGCTCTGTCGACGGGTGGACGTATATGAAAAATGTTGGCAAAGTCGGGCTATTGTGGCTAGTAACCTCCCATGAATACAATTAACCCTCAGCCCTCAGTCCCCAGCGGCTGCGAAGCAACTGACAACGGCGGCGGTCAGACCTGTGACGCAGCAGAGGGGGCTAAGAATCCCTGGATCCGGACAGGCCGCCAAAGGAATCTGAACCTGGCAACGTTTAACGCACGAACCTTATCTAGCGACGCAAGTCTCGAGGTGTTGTTCGAGGAATTAGAGGGCATTAAATGGGATGTTATAGGGCTTAGCGAGGTTAGGAGGGCAGGCGAAGCCTTTACGGTGCTGAAAAATGGACACGTCCTTTGTTACCGTGGTCTAGAGGACAGAAGAGAACTGGGAGTGGGATTTCTAGTCAATAAAAGCATAGCTGGCAACATAGACGAATACTATAGCATTAACGAAAGGGCAGCAGGTCTTGTAATTAGGCTCAATAAGAGGTACAAGCTCAAGGTGGTGCAGGGCTACGCGCCCACATCCAGCCACGACGACCAAGCAGTGGAACGCTTCTATGAAGATGTGGAATCGGCAATGGCTAAAGTAAAAACACAGTATACCGTAGTTATGGGGGACTTCAATGCTAAAGTAGGCAAGAATCAGGCTGGAGACAAGGCAGTTGGGAACTATGGTCTGGGCTGTAGAAATAGCAGAGGGGACCTACTAGTTGAGTTTGCAGAACGGAATAACCTGCGCATAATGAAGACCTTCTTCTGTAAACGGGAGAGTCGGAAGTGGACCGGGAGGAGCCCGAATGGGGAACACAAAAATGAAATAGACTTCATATTATGCGATAACCCTGGCGTCGTGCAGGATGTGGAAGTGCTCGGAAGGGTAAGGTGTAGTGACCACCGTATGGTAAGATCTCGAATTACGCTAGATTTGAGGAGGGACCGCAACAAGCTAGTACGAAAGAAGCCGATAAATGAGCTAACAGTAAGACGTAAAGTAGAATAATTCAGCATCGCGCTGCAGAACCGATAAACCCGCCCTTAACGAGGAAGCCGAGCTTACGACACAGGAAGCCAGCGACAACCTTACACGCATTATCACGGAGTGTGCAGTAGAAGTCGGGGGCACTATGGCTAGACAGGATACTGGTAAACTCTCACAGGAGACGAAAGATCTAATCAGGAAACGGCAAGCCATGAGAATCTCCACCGCAGCTGACAGAATAGAACTAGCCGAGCTCTCGAAGTTAATCAATAAGCGTAAGACAGCTGACATACGGAAGTATAATATGGAGAGGATCGAATACCCTGTAAAGAACGGAGGTAGCGTGAAAGCAGTGAAGAGACGTCTTGGCGTGGGGAAAAATCAGATGTATGCACTTAAGGATAAGCAAGGCAATGTCATCACAAATAGGGATAAAATAGTCACAGTGGCCGAGGAGTTCTATAGGGATCTCTACAGTAGCCGGGACATACAGGATAATTCCGAACGAGACAGTAGTTCAGAGGACATAGACATCCCACCAGTAACGACCGAAGAAGTAAGGAAGGCTTTGAAAGAAATGAAAGGAGGCAAAGCACCTGGTGAGGATCAGATAACAGCAGACCTCTTGAAGGATGGCGGAGAAATTGTACTTGAAAAACTGGCAAACCTGTATACGCAATGCCTAATGACCGCAATGGTACCGGAATCTTGGAAGAACGCGAACATCATCCTAATCCATAAGAAAGGCGACATGAAGGACTTGAAAAATTACAGGCCGATCAGCTTACTGTCAGTCGTCTACAAGGTATTTACCAAGGTAATCGCTAACCGAATCTCTGCAACCTTAGATTTCAGTCAACCTAAAGAAAAAGCAGGGTTCCGTAAAGGTTATTCAACAATGGACCATATTCACACGATCAATCAGGTGATAGAGAAGTGCGCTGAGTGTACTGAACCCCTATATATAGCCTTCATAGATTATGAGAAAGCATTTGACTCGGTCGAAACCCTAGCAGTCATTCAGGCATTACGGAACCAGGGGGTAGATGAGCATTATGTAAGAATACTAGAGGATATCTACAATGGGTCTACAGCTACCATCATCCTCCATAGGGAGAGCAGTAAAATACCTATAAGGAAGGGTGTCAGACAAGGAGACACAATCTCTCCAATGTTATTCACAGCATGCTTACAAGAAGTATTCAGAACCTTGGATTGGGAACAGGTGGGAGTAAGGGTTAATGGAGAATACCTCAGTAACCTCAGATTTGCTGATGACGTGGCCTTGCTTAGTAACTCGGGGGACGAATTGCAAAGCATGCTTTCCGCACTGGGCGAACAGAGTAGAACCGTGGGCCTGAAAATTAATATGCAGAAAACTAAAGTACTGATCAATAACCTCGGGACAGCACAGCAGTTTGAGATAGGTGGCGAGGCAGTGGAAGTGGTAAGCGAATATATCTACTTAGGCCAAGTTGTGACCCCAGATCCCAACCATGAGGCAGAGATAATTAGAAGGATCAGAATGGGGTGGGGTGCATATGGCAGACATTCTCAGATAATGAATAGCAGCCTACCATTGTCGCTGAAGAAGAAACTGTATGACAGCTGCATCTTACCGGTACTCACCTACGGGGAAGAAACTTGGAGGCTCACTAAGAGGGTTCAACTTAAATTGAGAACGACTCAGCGGGCAATGGAGCGGAAAATGATAGGTGTAACATTAAGGGACAGGAAGAGAGCGGAGTGGGTCAGGGAGCAAACTGGTGTTAAAGACATATTAGTAGAAATTAAGAAGAAGAAATGGACGTGGGCAGGGCATGTAATGCGAAGGCAAGATAACCGCTGGTCATTAAGGGTAACAGAGTGGATCCCTAGAGAAGGCAAGCGTTGCAGGGGGCGGCAGAAAGTTAGATGGGCAGATGAGATCAAGAAGTTTGCGGGGATAAATTGGTCACAGTTGGCACAGGACCGTGGTAATTGGAGAATAATGGGAGAGGCCTTTGCCCTGCAGTGGGCGTAGATAGGCTGGTGATGATGATGATGAAGTGGGCTATGCTTAAAATAGCTCACAGCGCGACAAACAACAAAAAAGGGCAGCATCTCCACTCCGTGGATGATGGCGAGAGTGCGGAGTACGGGGACTCGAAATGACATCCAAGTTGCGCCCCGAGTGACATCCGATTTGCGCCCCGACCCGACCGTCATTCGATTTGAACCGTGAGTTGCTCCTTGATTATTCCCTAAATAAAATTGCAACTCACGGTTCAAATAAAATTTCGCTTAATTTTCGCTTGGTGGTGGTGTGCGCACGGATGGACGCGGACGGACATTGTGAGGTCCTAAGGTACTCCGCACCGTTACAGGCGAGGGAGTAAGGCGTTTGACTCTCTGGCACTAACTCACGGCCGTAGCCCAGTGGGTGGGACGACTGTGACTAACTCTGTCTGGTCTACTAGACACAGGCTCAAATCCTGCCGGCGCCTGTGTGATTTTTTGCGATTATAAATGCTATGCGCACGGATGCGGACGGACATTGTGTGGTCGAAAAATGCTCCGCACCTAAAAAGAAAGACGAAACGACGAGCAGTGTCGCGTAGCCAAGCTGTTGACTATTTTGATACATAGATGGCGTCCCGCCGAAGGTGGACGTGAGTAGATATTGGCAGGCTTGCGCCCTCAAAGCACCTAAGGAGGCTTGAGTTCGCGAGAAACTTTGAAGTTGATCCGCAAGGCAGCTTGGGTATTTTTATCGGCCTTATATCCGTTGCTTAGGGAAATGTAGTCGCGTTTGCTTCTGTGAGCGAGCATTTACACCCGCGGAAATTTCTTGCTTCGTTAACCGAGTTCATTGCACATTATGTGCAAAACTAGCGTACCGAATTAAGTTTTCCCGCGTGCTCCAAATTGCGTACAATATATTTTATTGTCGTAACGCGCATAAAAAAACATGTGAAACGGCCTCCTTGACGGCTCCTTTTGATGCTGCCTACCCTAACACATTTGCTTTACGTGCACTAGCCAACTGCGGCACCGGCCTGCTTTCGTGTTGTTACTGAGATTAGCTTTGTTTTCAATGCCTCACTGTCTCCCTTACTTTCTGCAATTTCCCTCCAAAGCGGAGAAATATCCGGTATACAATTCTTTAATAACATGGTGTTCAGCAAACCCACCTATCCTGTTCTGCTCGCAATTTTTAGTTTCCGCAGGTGTATTAGGAAAGCAATCCGCGTTGAAGGTAGCAGACTGCGCGTACTTGGGCAAGCACCCCACGCGCACTTGTTGGCGCAGGAAGGGGACTTCGCGCTGGGGCTCATGATTCCCACGAACTCACGCAACACCATCGGCCGTCCCACCACCGAGGTGTACATCGACGAGATCGCCATCCTGGCGGGACGTACGCGCACCCAGAGCGCCAACGTGTTCTCCTACGTTCTCACGTTTGACTGGCAGGTGAGCGATATATACATCCCAGCGGTTGATGTGAGGGTTATTATGGAGGAGCTTGATACTCGGGTCCATATGTTGGCCGCTTCTGATAATGACACCCAGGTCCCGCCCTTTTTAAAAGTGGACATACATCCATTGCTGCATGCTTGAACTGATGATGAAAGCGGAATAGCATCACTTGGCAGTGTATTCGTAAAGGGAAGTAGGGACACATTTAGCTGCGCTGTATTCGCATGCGTTTGCGAGGATCTGCGACCTGCACTCAGTGGAGAATAAATCGTATTTGTTTGCTTCCCTACAACGCAAGCCTTTATTATGTTGTAGCGTGATGGCTCCAAGAAGATTCCGGATTTTTTTTTTTCAATTTTCTTTACACGCTAAAAGTTCAGGGTACACTTGTCAGCGCATGTGCGTTTTTGTGTGTGCGTGCGTACGCGTTTGGGGAGTGTATATGTGCGTGAGTACGTGTGCGCCCAAAGTGTGTCTGCACAATTAACAAACATAAATTCATAACATAGCTGTTATAGCTGTTCCAACAGAAAGTCACAACAAACACGTGATTTTACCGCGAAGCTGTTATCCCTAGTTAGTCGGGAAATTTCCTGTCGTAAGCAAAAAATCCAGAAAGGATCCAGCAGCTGTCGCCTAAGACGCCGAGCGCCAGAGTCAGGTTAATCAGGCACACAGCATAGAGCTCAGTGTTTGTTTAAACAACTACAACAAAAGCATCGATACGGCATTAGGTATGATATATAAGCGCCTGTGAAACAGCAAGCGAAAAAAAGTGGCAGTGCAACGCCGGCACGTGCGGGAGGAATAGCATGCACCAAGCGAACAGGACAGCCGCTGGCACAGTTTCAGGCAGGGGACGCGCGAGCACTGAGAAGGTGGGAAATTTGAAATACGCTGGACAAACCTGCGCTTGTTTCATCAGGAGAGGAATGAGACAGGGCGGCGAAGAGCGTGATGGGTGGTAAAAGTGGGCGGATAACGGCGCCACAGCCCATTATGGCAAATCACTGCTCTGCAATTCCGACAGCTTTCACTTTGAGTAAAGAGGCTTCTTTTTGTTGAGCCTTTCTGTTTGCCACTTATTTCTGATAACAATGTCTTAGTCATATTTTAAAGACGGTAGCCTTTTTGGGCGACTTAAATCCAGAAAGTTTGGTCTGTCTGTCTGTCTGTCTGTCTGTCTGTCTGTCTGTCTGTCTGTCTGTCTGTCTGTCTGTCTGTCTGTCTGTCTGTGACTCGATGCAGCAACCCGGCCAAAGTGAAACGAGGTCTGCGCAATAGTCTTATATACTCACACCAAAATCTAAACGTCTAGGTCCGATTTATATGTTCATACTAGTGAACATTATTGAACACGAACAAGACATTACGCAAAAATAAGAGAAAATTAGTACACAACGGATAATAACAGTGTTGCTTTATAAAAAAATTATAGATGCTTCATTTTTGCGAAATGAAATGCTACATCCACTGAACAAAAAAAAATCGCACTGTCGCCAGATTTTGCCCGCGCCACTATAGCTTCTGGCGGCATTTTAAGAAATCAAGCGGCAACGGTTACGAAAGGTTCCACTAGAGCGGTTCCACGTTCGGCTTGGAACGCACGTGGAGCACGGCAACGCGGTTCAATAAACTTTAAAGTAGGGCGCCTCGATTCACGCGCGTCTCCGCCGTACGGCAGCGCTGGCATAAAGTCACCCGGCCTGGAGCAGTGCAACGCGGTAAATTCAAATTGACTTGAGCAAACCTTTAGCGTGTTTACTTTGGGAGTAGCGCGAAGCAAGAGTAAGAACATGAGAGGTGATCGGGAAAGCGAAGGGAGGCATTAACGTGGGAAATGTCGACATAGACTACCGTCTTTTGTCGACGTTTGCGACGAAAGGAGCAGATACCCGGCCAATCAGATCAAAACTTGAATATGCCTCCGCCATATGGAACCCGCCCCAAACATATCTCATAAATGATCTTGAATCTGTCCAAAATCGTGCCGCCCGATTTATTCATTCCCTGTACTCGTACAACATTAGCGTTTCATCCTTGAAAGCACAATCTGGCTTATCACCACTTTCTGTCCGCCGCCGTATCGCCACCCTTTCCCTCTTTCACAACATTTTTCATTCTTCACTAAATGTAGCCCCCTACATCCTTTCCCCGACATACATTTCACACCGCACCGGCCATCCACTTCAAGTGTCCCGTTATCGTACCAGAACTGTCACCTTTTCCGCTTCTTTTTTTCCCCGTGCAGCCAAAGATTGGAACGACCTTCCCTGCTCCATTGTTTCAACCACCTGCCCATTAAATTTCATAGCAAATGTCAGTAGTCACCTGTGTTCATAGAACTAATGCGTTCAAATGTGTATTTTTCTGTATATCCACCCCTTATGTAATACCCCCCAGTGGGGTCCTTAAAGGAGCCATGAAGAGAAAACAAAAGTTTGTTTTATTCGAAAGATTTGGTGTTTCATAGTACCCCAAGCGCTTTCCCGGAAGCAAATGATGCTTTATTCACTGAGAAATAAGGCAATTTAAGCCAAAATTTTAAATCTCCCGCAAAAATTGAACATTCCGTGACGTGTACAATGGCGTCATAGCGCCGGTCCATGAAACAGATACTTAGTATGTCGACTCCATATAGCACCCACACGCGGGAGTCGATCGAGACGGCGGCCATTTTAAAAATACTAGTAAAACCTAGTGCACCCGCAGCCCTAGTCATGGAATCGCCTGATCCGGAGAACAAAACTCTCGCCGAGGAGCTCGGGCTTGCATTTAACAACCTCACACCACTTGAACGCTCAACGCTTCTAAGTGCACGAGCGGCAAGAGTTGTGGGATACGCGGTGGACGGGAAAGCGACCATTCCGCGATAGCCACAACAGACGAACGCCCTGCCGTCGGCACCGCTGCCTCGTCAGCGCCGTCGCCACGGACGAATACAGACTGGTACGTATGTGCCGTATTTTTATTACGGTTAATAATAGTTCAACTTCAGTAGCAGTATCGCTTATGCCAGTTGGCCGGTGTCGTGTATGGAAAGCCGTTCGCGCGAGCTCTCTGCTTCGACCAGAAAGATACGAGCGTCAATGCGCGGTGTTTACGGCATTTTTCCTCCAAGGTCAGAGCGCCTCGAACCCGAAAATTCGTCTGCGCGACGGCGAGATGTCGAGCTCGGCCAGGCGGTTGTTTCGTACGCATTGGCGCACACGCTTGCGTGTTCGTTCGGAACTTCAACCGTTTACTCCACCGTTCTTTGTCATAAAAAGAATGTGCAGTATGTTTCACGGGCATTTAGCTCGCTATGCAAACTGTAAGCCCTGCCTAACATGCGTTTGCTTTTGCCGGCCTCCGCCAATCGCAGAGCTTAGCCCATGTGACGGCATAGGTTCTGTTGCGGGAAATGAGCTGGTGGGTCGCATGACCATTCCCGTTTTTCCTAATTATGTAGCTTATTTGAGCGAAGTTTGCGTTATAAGTGGTGTCGTTATGGTTCTAACGAGGCAATCTTTCGAATGAACCAAACTTGTGTTTTCTCTTCATGGCTCCTTTAAGGAAATAAAAATGAAAAAATAAAAAAATGAAAATTTTGTATTCATTTTCTACAACTGAGCCTCCCAATCAGCTAAAGCGACTACAATGTGTTGTACATATAAAAAGCTTTTTATAGCGTCGCGATACGTTAGAGTCTAGGCAGGCGCCTTTTATGATGCCAGCCTGATAAACCTGCGCTACTCAGCCTATCGATATGCAAGCGCCATTACCAATATTATATTGCGAACCACTTTCTGTGCGCGTCTCCCTAGTGCTTTTTCCTCGACCCGCTGTCATCTAGTTACTCATTAGACTCATGCGCGGAATGTTACACAGGCAAAAATGGCGTTAGAAGATTGCCGTACGTTCAATACCAGGAGGTGCACCTTCCCCGTCAACACTGGCAATTTGTAAATTACTCTCATACTGATGCTATTCTTCTCCGTTTTATTCATCTAGGAAAGACTTTTATTCACAAATTTCTTGAGTGCTATTACTAAATTTCGTATAATTTTACATCATGTAAGTTCTAGCAAGATTCGGTACAGGGTTTTAAAACACTTCGAATTGGTAATAGAGTTTCCAGTTGAAGAGCAACCCGCTATTGATTCCTTGAGTCATTCAGACCTAAGCGTACAACTAGCGTACAATTGCACTAATTTGACAATTACAGTTTGTGCTTGCCACTGGCGGTAGTGGACGCGCACGCGCTCTGGCAGACGATGGATGGCCCACGCGGCCAAGCGTCAACGGAAAGTCAAAACGGCCACAGCCGCTCTGACGTGACTGAATAAACTATTTAAAAGACTACCAATAGCTTTCGGGTTCAAACTGCCCAACACTCCAAAGCCGAATCTTTTCAAACCCCCATCTTAAGCTGTACAATCGTAGATGATCTCTGTCTTTCCTTGCGGCGGCGCTTAGAACGTTGTGACTAGCCTCGCTCCATAAGCTGATATTCAGTTGTGGGAAGGCATAAAAGATGAATGCAGCAGCTGCATTTCAAAACGCTTTTTTGGTGACGATGTAACACACCCGCATCGTTCAACCTGATTCACAACGACGATGTCTTCTGCGAATTTTATGCTTAAAAGCGTAAAACCTACA
This sequence comes from Haemaphysalis longicornis, assembly GCF_048455015.1. Taxonomy (NCBI): domain Eukaryota; kingdom Metazoa; phylum Arthropoda; class Arachnida; order Ixodida; family Ixodidae; genus Haemaphysalis; species Haemaphysalis longicornis. The sequence continues at coordinate 180,814,892 of NW_027526335.1, forward strand.
GCAGTATACACGGTGTTTCAGTGAACACTTTCAAAAATTCCTGAAGGTAGGCGTTTTAAGAAAATAGAAATTCTCATAAGGAACAAGCTATCAGGTTCGGCGGACGTCAGCAGTTATGAGAAACATGCGAATTACATAGGTAATTCACTAAATCGGTCTAATGAACTTTTTAATTAGCGAAGTTTGGTGGTTATTGCCATGGCGAGTTTTTAGCCACGGAGACGACGATAACCAATCAGTTTTTAAAGCAAAGAAAAATACACTCTGTAGAGCCCTGCAGCCCGCCAAAATCAAGTATTTTCCCCCATGAAACCGAAACGCAGCGCACATGGTCCGCCAGAAGTCTAGCCGCTGATGACGTCTTGCAGTGACTCTGTCGCCCAATTCAAGAAGGCTCAGGTGATTCCCCACGCTAGGGAATCAGCTGATATCAACCCCATCGCCTCCTGTATTTTTTAATAATCAACGCTCACCTTATACCACGGCTAGCGTTATTTTTTCTTTCGTTGGTAGGCGCAAAAAAGAGGCTAGCCATTGCCCACAACACGGTCACCCGTTCCGGGAGCCCTAGCGGGCATTGGCGACAGTTTTGCTTTTTTTTTAAAGACGATAGCCTTCCTTGGGCTACTTAAACCCAGAAATTTTGGTCTGTCTGTGTGTCTGTGTGTCTGTCTGTCCGTCGGTCTGTCTGTAACTCGATTCAGTCACCCGGCCAAAGTAAAATGCTTACTGCTCAATAGTCATATACTCACAGCCAACAGTAAACGTCTAAGCCCAATTTATATGTTCATATTTGTCAACTGTGTTGAACAAGAACAAGACATTACGCAAATATAAGACAGGAAATTAGTACACAAGGGATATTTGCAGTGTTCCTTTATTAAAAAAATCGCGGATGCTTGGTTTTTCGATAACAAATGATATTCTACATCTACTGCAGAAAACCGCCGCCTCCTGGCGGCATATGGAAAATCACGCGGCAACAGCAACGAAAGGTTCCACTAGCTAGGTTCCACGTTCTGTTTGGAACGCACGTAGAGCACGGCCACACGGTTCTATAAACATTCTAGTCGGCCGCCTCCATTCACGCGCATCTCCGCCGTATTGCAGCGCTGGCATCGAGGAACCCGGCCTGTAGCAGTGGAACGCGGTAAATTCAAATCGCCTTGCGCAAACCTTTAGTGTGTTTACCTTGGGATGATCGCGACAGTACAGGAACAGCATGAGAGGTGAGCGGGAAAGCAAAGGGGGGAATTTCCTTGGCAAATGTCTACAAAGACTATCGTCTTTTGGCGACATTTGCAATAAAAGGAGCAGATACGCGGCCAATTTTCTTTTTATTGTCTCGACCACATCTGACGTGGCTACCAGACGTGCAAGATGTGAAACGTCACCATGCGTTTATTTTTTTTTTCGTTAGGTTTATCTGCTGTTCGTTTATAATCGCTGCGTTTTACAAAGCGCATCAGAGAAAGGAAAGGTTTGTTTACTGGGCGAGGAGGGCTTTCGCGGCTGTGGCTGCATGCTGAGCCTTCCTAGCTAGGGAAAATTGCACTTACATTTCGAATTGGCCGCCACATTCATTGAAACACGTCACCAGCCGACGTTGCGTTCGCTCAAGACTTCCAGCGCTCCTCGAGCGCCGAGTTTTGTTTTTGTAGCCCGAGGAAAGATTCCTCGCGCTTTAAGATACAGGGCTTTAAACACCGACTTTTTCGTTGTTTTAAAGACAGATATAACATCGTCTTCTCCTGGGCTACAAAATTACCATTAACAATAACCACCAAACTCCGCTAATTATGAAGTTGATGAGTAGAGTTTAATTACCCACCTGACTAATGTGCACACCCTTGATACTAACTGGCGTCCGCCGCAGCTAGCAATCTCCTTCTAAAGAGGGTGTCTTTTTTTCTCGAAGAGCCTATTTTTAAGAATGTTTGATAGTGTTCGCTGAAACACCCTGTATGTGACTAAAGGCACATTATAGAAGCAAAGTTTAGGTATGAAAACATGAAAACACAAATTTATTGAATTCCTGCGCAATAGACGCGTGATCCCTAATACGTAGGCCACCAAATTGAGGGCTCTCATAAAAGATTTTTCTGTGTTTTATATAGACCCTCCAGGGGTTCTCAGTTTGATTTCGTGTGTTGCCGTTCTGACTATTTGATCTCCCGGCTTATTATAGTGCCGGGAGGAATATGTGTTTCAAATATAACTTGCGTTGACTTAAATTTCACCTATTTTGTTTTGTATCGCATATCTTTGTGCTAGCCGTTGCTTACATTTCACGCCATATTTACCATGTTCACACCCAGAAAATGCCAATGCCGGGCTTTGGGTGTTAAACATAACACAACAAAATGTGTGTTTCCTGAGCTTTTATAACTACGATAGTACTTTCGTTCCAAAAAGAGGTAATGGCAGCCATTAAATAATATTTTCCCGTGCATAACGACTATGTTTAGCCACCCTTTCAAAGCCGAGTCATTCCCAAAGCAGTGAAAAAAAACTACATCCTTTACCGCGATGCCAAAAAGCTATTTACGTTTCGTGCAAGATGCCCCTCGCCTCATCTCTGTCGCTGATCTCTGTGCAGGTGTGGGTATGCGTGGTTTTCGCCATGCTTGTTCTCTCGCTCCTCTCGTCTTGGCTTGACGGCGTCTACGAAAATATGCGCTGGCGCGTGGGAACCAAGCGGAGCCGCCGCAGTTTCGCCGAGCGCTTTGCAGGTCACATGTGGGAGTACTTCGAAAACCTGCTCGGAAAAGGTGAGGAACGACAACTTTCGTGTGTCACTGGGAAAAAAACTAAACAGGGCAGGAAACATGATGGCGTACCAAAACACAAATAGTCGCCTTGGTAACTTCAGCGAAAACCGGTGCATCCATTTACGACGTTCTGAAGCGCGCGCCTCTGACCGTAATCATCCAGACTTAATTCTTACACTGATACGGGCGTTTTTATTAGACTTCTTTCTCTGAGCTAGATATTAATGGATGCTGAGCCTCTCGGTTAGTCCGCTTGTAGGGAATACCTTACGACGTTTGGGGTTTCTCCTCCATTCCCAACTGAAGCTTACTCTGACATAAAGCTAGACTGTTCACTTCTGTTGAGGGCTTTAGAACAGCAAAAAATGTAGCTAATGGCCTCCGCGACAGGCCCTGGTAAGTCAACATTTAAAATGATTTATGGCATCTTCGGTCATCCGCTTGCGCCAGAGAAAACGTAAACAACAATGACAGTGATCACTTACCCCGTAGATAAAGTTGCCTTCCCAGGCCACTGTCGCTGTCAACACCGAACCAAGAGGTTCATAAACCGGGGGTGTTTTTATGTCTACTTTTTCCTTTACGTTATTGGCCTCTACAGCACATAATACAGCGTTAAATAAGCAATCTTCCTTTCGTGTATGCTTTCGGCGTTTGTATCACCGTTTTTATGCATCATAGTCTGTTCAAATTATGTTCTTTGTGAATGTGGCAATTAAGGGCCCGAAACGATTTGAGAATGTAGAATGTTTTTTTTTTTTTTCATATTATGAGTGCATTCCAAGGTATACAGGAAATGTCTTCTTCAGCTTTATCTGAAGAACTCCGGGGCGACCCGTTTAGGGGCCGGTAATTTGAAAGATGAAAATGAGAGGATTCCATAAAAGTGGAGATTGTAAAGCAGGGGATGTAAATGCCGAACCTACTGGGAATTCCGTGCTGCCCAGGGAGGTCCCGGAGCTCGGTGGCTGGTAGGCAGACAGGGAGCTGAACAGCCAGAGCATAACATGGGCTGTGACAGCCACCGCTTGAGGCTTCTGCCCCTCCACCTTTCAACTCTATAAGGTCTAGCTAACAGCTTAAGTGTGGAGACTTGGAGTCCGCGGTGTCGCCAATCATCGTCACCATGAATACTCAAGGTGTCCCGTACTGGGAGGAAGGTCTAAACGCGGATGGTAGAGTTTTGTCGTAATCTAACGGGGCGAGAATGCAGTTGACGCAAGATTACGTATAAATTTTATAATGCACAATTAATATGTTTTTAAAAGAGCACATCTTTACGAGATACGCCTTTAGAGGCCCATGGCGTCTGCACTATGGTCGGCCCTTGCATATTGCATTTATTGCACAAACATGGCCATTTTTGATCGTATGGGTGCGCAGGCTCTTCGGTAACCGACACTCGACAGGCCGCTCGTGTGGTGAGCGCCTTCTGGTGGCTGTCCGTGACGGTGCTGGTGTTCGCCTTCGCTGGCCAGATGCGCGCCTGCCTCATGGTAAAATCTCAGGAAGCCGTCATCCGGAACGTCCAGGACCTGGCCCGCCGGTCGGCTGTCAGGCCCTACACGCTGGCAGGATCCATCCTCACGGCCATCCTCAGGGTACGCGATCGCCACGCAACCATTGTAAATAACAAATATTTTCCCGACCTTCACCTACTGGACAATAGCCTGCGTGGTAGAGTCAAACCCGTTTATATCGAACCCGGCTAAAGCGAATTATGCTCTATAACGACCAAACAAAAAGGCAGCCTTTTGACCACATAGACGGGTCGCTCAGGCGCCTAAAACACTCCTCGTTAACAGTAACGCAAATCGTACCCAGTCTATAGTCACGACGCACCAGACTCCCTGTATAGGCACCCGTCTACTCCTCCTGTGGGACGCGAGGCGATGTCTCATAAACAGCCCGGTTTGTATTTCGCGCGTTCGTTTTTCGCACTGCCATGACAGTAGTTCGCGTCGCGTCTGACAGATGGCGCCACCAGTCCACGGCGCGCGTGCCGCTCGTGGGACCTTTCTCTCGGTGGTTGCACTCAATCTCTGCAAGAGGTAGCGTCAACATTCCCCTCGCGAGGGGCACGATCAAATACAGAGCATTTCCGGGGGCGCACGACGTTAAGTTGTTTGCGTTACGTTAATGTTGTTGCACTTGTGGCAACTGCTGACGAGAGAGAGCGCTCGTCAACAGTAATTTGAATGAGTCAAGGATATAAGGCGCGTCCGTAGCCTCCCAATCTGTGTCGGCTTTGTGGCGCAGTGGGTTAAGCACCATGTACATAGCGTTCCGCCCGCAGGGTCGAGGGATCGAAACCTGGCGCCGGATGGTACTTTTTTTATATATAGTAGGGAGGGGTGCGGTGCGGACTACGGACGCCAACGCGGGTGACATCGTGAGTTACTGAAATGCTCTGCATTTAAAACCAGTTGCGAAACAAATGTGATACATATTCCTTATAACGAATGGTACATCTAATATATCGAACTCCGCGCGCCTAGAACTGCCACCGAAATGCATGGACTCGGAGCGGCGTCATTTCGGCTCCTGCTGGCTACCAACCTGGATGGCTCGTCGAAGTTTCGGCCGCTTGTAATAGGAAAGTTCAAGTCGCCTTTCTGCCTGCGAGAGCGCGCATATCTGCCTGTAACCTACACTTTCAATTAGAAAGCATGGATGACGCGTGCCCTGTTCGAAAACTGGCTGCGCGAGTGGGACCGGGACCTTGCGAAGACTGGGCGCAAGGTCTGCTTGTTGCTCGACAATTGTTCGGCGCACCACTGCGGAGTGTCGCTGAAGCACACTGAGCTATACTTTCTCCCGCCCAACGCGACCGCAGCAGTCGAACCTCTCGACCACGGCATCATTCGGGCTTTCAAGCACGGCTACCGAAGACACCTTCTTGAACGGCTGCTTCCAAAGCCTCGTGTCGGCCACGAGCTGAAAATAGACCTAGTGGCTGCGCTTGAAATGTTGAGCAGCGCATGGAGGGACGTGAGGCCCGACACAATCCGGAACTGCTCCCGGCGCGCGGGACTCACGACTGAACCCGCCCAGGCAGCGAGCCCGAACGAAGACGACAGCATCGGCGCACTATGGGGAGAGCTCGCCAACGTTCCCGATGCTGTGCCGGAAGGAGTGTCCTTCGAGGACTTTCTGGTTGTTGACGACGACGTCGCAGTGACTGTGAGCCCTTCGGACGCTGACATCGTCACCGTTGCGATGGCAGGTGATGCTGCTGAGAGCTTCGAAGAGGCAGAGGATGTCGCTAGCGAAAGCCGTCCAACGCGTAATGAAGCGCTTTAAGCAGTCGATGTTCTCCGTTGATATTGCTTTGAGATTGAAGGACACGGACTGGAACTGGTGGAAACGATGTCTCGTGTAGAGAAATGCTGTGCTCGCTGACGCCGCCAAAATGAAAGTGCAAAAAAAAATCACCGCTTTCTTTGCGAAGTAGGCAAATAGCTTCTGTAGCTTTATTGCTTAATAAAAATATTGTTTTGTGTGTGGTAAGCGGCATACTTAATTGTATTCGTTTTGGCACACTGCGATTGGGGGGGGGGGGGGGGGGCGCGTATAGCGAACTCGTTACAAAAAATTCGTTATAGGCGGGTTCGGCTATATCGAACTGATCGCGGCGCATATTACAGTTCGCTATGACCGGGTTTGACTGCGCATCGTTGCGTTGCGCGGTCGGCAACTTTTAAAATTCTCCCCAGCGTCTGTACAATGAAACCCTATCGTCTGCCCTCTCTGCCGCATTTTCGCTACACGCTGCTGATATACGCTTCCTTTCCCGGGTGCTAATTAATTTTATGTGTCTGTGTACATTCGTGTGCGTGCGTAGGTGTGTTTTGGAAGCTCAGGAAGCAATCACAAAGAACGCAAATTTCTAGAGTGCAGAATTTGCAGGACACCTAATTCCTACTTGGGGTATGGGGAATGCAAAAAAAAAAATTGTGTTTAGTGTAACACCAGAATCCAAAACTGAAAGAAGCTGCCATGACGTCTAATTACCCGAAGCGCGGACGCATGTCACATGCAGTTTGAAACTCTAACGACTAAAGAATGCGGTGATATAATGTAGGCCAGTCGTGCAAAGCCTAAAAAAACCCAGTGGGAAAAAAATACGGACGCGGGAGACCTCTACTATTATCAAATTGAGCTTGGTTAATGTAACCTTCGTCACCGCAGAAATTCGATTTTCTGGCCCCGGCTAATCTGTAACACTGGCATAGGTTCGTGCTGAATAAAACCCGAACATAAATGCTACTGCAAAAGCTTTAAAGACGACGTGGAAGGAACTCATAGATTGCGAATGTCATTCACTCGACCTCGACTGCCCCAGAAAAAACGATCTGCAGCTTGCGACCTGCCAGGGTGGGCGTGTTGCGCCTCATGTTGCAGCATTGCAGCAGTGGTTGCTACTCTGGGATGAATAACCCGGCATGAAAGTGTCTAAATAAAGTGGGGTTAAAGATTGGCAGTTACAGTTAATATGTGCCAACTGGCCGAAAAGATCTCTGCGCTATGTGTGTACAAGCACCCGCCCTTGATGACCGGCGGCCATGCCAGGATTTTATTCTAAAGGGCCTGGGGGAGCGCAGCCGCGGACTGGGGAATTAAGAGGTAGGGAGAACATGGCAACAGAAGGACTCAAACAAAAGCAATAAAAGTAAAAAATGATAATCAAAGAGTGCATGCATTCGAAAAACAAACTCCTGAACTCTGCATGAACTACCATTCGCTTGGTTCATTTTGATTGATTGTAGGGTTTAAGGTGCCGACGCAACGCACGCATGGGTCACGCCGTAGTGGTGGGCTCCGGTTTAATTTTGATTACCTGGGGATCTTTGACGTGCGCCGAAATCTCGTACACACGGGCGTTCTTGCTCTTCACCTCCATCAGGAAAGCGGCCGCCGCGGCCGGAAATTGAACCCGCGTCATCGTGCTCAGCAGCACAAGGCCTTTGCCACTCAGCCACCGCGGCGGCTTTCTCGGTTCAGTTTTTTTTTTTTGTACTGATATAGCATTAACGGCCCCATTACGGGAAAATCCGGCGTCGACGAAAATGAGCCATTGCTAAAATGGGTCTAAGGGGCAAAGGAATACAAGTAAAGCATAGAAAATCCACCGAATACGGGTTGGCGATTCGAACCCGGTGCCCACAGAGCAGAGTGCGAGAATCCATCAGCTACAACAGGATAAATTCTCGGCTTTCGCTACATAAATGGGTATTTAAAGTGAATGCGTTGTGGGCTCCGACTTAGGAACTTGTGTTAGAAACAGACTAGTCCTGCAGGAGTAATATGAGCAGCCACGACGGCGGGGTAAAAACCCCCTCCGTGGATACAGCAGTGCCGTGTCTTAGCCATTTACAGAGGTAAACTACTTTAGGGGAGAGCGTCACCTGACCATCCTGAATCCTCGTCATAAAAAAGAACAAAGAAAAACTCTTGGTAACTACACCCCATCACGTCACAGGCAACCGGCAGCTCTTTTCGCGTCACGCTGCCGCCCGTTCCTGCTGCTTGCGTGTGTGTGTGTTTCCAAGCCGGTAGGGCATCGCGCATGCAATCTCACCTGATCAGGTTGACCAACAGAATAATCGGGCAGATTGTTCGATTCTTTTCGTGCCGCGTCCTGTATCGAAGAGCTGTGTGCGGCCGTGCAAAAGCGGATCTGACGGAGGACGACATCCGCGCCTTATATTTGACGAAATACAGTACAATTGTATCTGTTCATCAACATTATCTGGTGAACTGGTCATAGTAACTTTTTATTATGCCTACTTACAAATTTCGTGGTTCTGCACCTTTTGTTTTTGAACCACTGAAGTAAACGAAAACGCACCACAAAACTTATAGGGACAATGTGTAACATAAAACGTGCTACAACACCGAACTAGAACACCGAGAACGCGAATGTATGTGAGGGCGCACGCTGGCGAAACAAAGGAGTGCCGCGCTTCTAGACAACTCATATGTGATACGACCATGTCGTTACACCTCTGCGAAGGGAAAGCGGCGTGATATCTCCCAGAAAAATGTCAAACGTCGTCGTCGCCGCAAACCTGGCGAACACCACACGTATCGTACGCCCGCACGGTGCGTGTGAAAGTTTGCGGCCGCGCATCGAGCGATAGAGCATCATAAGTGGAATTTAGCTCGCATCTGTGCTTGCTGCGGCGCATGTGATCTAGCTCTCCCCTCACTTTGGTCAGCATAAATACCTCCACGATCCGAGGCTGGGAGCGCAGCGCGGGTGAAAACTGTCGTATACGGCGCCTTCGGCGACGATGCTCCGGCAACCCCAACGGCCACCCAGAACTACTAAATGAGCCTGGGGCTGGGGGTCCTCCCAGAATGCAGTGCGCCGGAACAGCTTGCGAGAGAAGAGTGCGCTGTCAGAGAAGGTTGGCGTGCGGAGGCTGGCCGCCTGATGTCACGCTCCCCCTACAGCTTCTTTCCGCCATGTTGCCACAGGAACATCACGGCGGACGAGGCTACCAAAGAGTTGCATTTCCAAGAAGTAGCGCATATCCACTGTAACTATTGGACAGCGCTTTCTAAGTACAAAAGTACGAAGCTGTTGCGAGTTACTCCGTTGTCGGCACTACCAATATCTCCATTCATTGTTAATGCTTTTGCGCTGTTACTAATAAAGGAAAAATGCACGCTCTGCAGGACTCACGGAACCCCGCTTACCTCAATGTGTACCAGCGTATCTTGCGGTATGGTGGTCAGACGGAACTGCACCACATCTACGGACCAGCGATCCTGGAGCAAGTAGTCCGTGGAAAGGCAGTTGTCATTGCGGACAGAGGGTCCTTCACTTACAAGGTTTGTACGACTACCGGCATCTTCTCACCCGTCGCAACGGTAGTTGCTCAGAGCCGTAATTATTTTACCTCACGTTGCAGGAAGCGAAACGCTCGGCTGAAGTGAGGACTAACTAGCCTTTAAATCCTATGCAGAAACTACTTTGCAACGCGGCCCTTTTGAGAAATGTACACAAATCGCTGATCCCATACTGCAAGTGCCAACATGCCGAAAAATCGTATTGGGCTATTAGCAAAATGCTGTTAATAAAAGAACGAAATGCCTTCATATTCGGCTCTTACATGCACATAAACGTGCAATTAAGGCCGTTCATATTGCCCTGAATGACCGTTGTCCTGGAAACTCTATTGTCTGTGGTACTAAAGCTAACTTCGAAGAGAATCGGTGTATAACCTTTCTTGGAGTGACCTATTGCTTATAAACATTTTTAAGAAAATGTTGAGGCTGTTTCAAATTTTGATACCTAACTTGTCATATTTCCCCCGTCAACTTGTCTTCCTAGCACCGCATTATATTGGAAGACTTAAGGTAACATTTAAGGAGTCAACTTTAAGGAATATGGTGATTAGAAGCGCTCCCTGTATAGACGCATGCGGTGTTCTGGGGGCAAGCATAGCGAGAGCCTGGAAGTGCAAGTTCGTGCTGGCGCACTTTAGGCGCATTCGACACAAGCTAGAAGTTGCGTTAATAAAATCGGCGATCTAACAGTTACATTAAAATCAGACATTTGCAGCGCTTATGGGTGCAGTTACCTGATCATTTTCATCCACACTTTTTCGGCTCAAAAGTAGGATTGTGTAGCAAAGAAGAAGAGGAACACAATCCTCAAGATCCACTTGTAAGAACAATTGGTCGCTGGTTTGTGATTTATGAATTCAGTATTCCGTCCATCAGGAGTGTTTGAGCGTTTTGCAGTCGCTTCGAAGACTTCTGTTCGAGGGTACCAGGTTGCAATGAATGAGAACCTCTGAAGACGCGTCATTGATGTGCAGGTGGCGAGCACCTGTCGCAACTACACTGACGGCGAGTTCTACATCGCGGCCGAGCCCATCCTCAAGTTCCGCTTCGTCATGTACCTCAGCAAGACCCTGGATGAAGGTCTCCACAGGGGCATCAACCAGCGGTACGCGGTAACCTTCGCGTGGCCTGTATGTCGCGTGTTTGAACTCGTCCCCCTCCCGAACACCTGCCAAAACCTGGGCCTCGTGTGTACGTCCGTTATACCATTTTACATTGGAAAATGCTGCCATCATAATAAGAAACAAATAAGCGCTCAATAAAAATATTCAGCGCCTATTTCAAATATCAAACACACGGGCGCTTTCGCTTTGCGCCTCTACCAGAAAAGCGGCCGCTGCGGCCGGGAAACTAACGCGCGTCCTTGGGATCAGGAACACGCCTTAGCCAGTCAGCCACCGCGGCGGGTTCAATAAACATCGCGGGAAAATTTACGGAAACTTTCAGTTGTATTGCGCAGTTATAGAACTGCTGGTACTGTTGCGTTTTTTAAATCTACGTATTATTAGTATCCATTGAACACTTGTTACAGGTTCTTGTTAAACAAACCAAACACCTTAAAGGGGTCCTGAAATACTTTCCGCCGATGCATGGATGTACATGCACCCAAATAAAGCAATCTATTTGCAATCTCCTCCCGCAAGAATTTTGTTAAAGCGATGAGTATTAGCTGAGAAATCGTAAATCAAAAACCGCGCATTGTCGTCGCTCCTAGTTTCCTCCTCCTTTCGACTTACTCTCCGCTGTTGACGGCGCGCGAGCCTTGCCTCCCATGATGCTGCGCTCCGCAGCGGTGACGTACTTCCGCTATTGCGCTGCTCAGACTGTCGTCTGCTACGGGCAAGCTTTGTTGACACCATGAATCCCGCACGCACTCCGCTCAAGGCTGGAAAAGCCAACAAAAAATCTGGCCGCATGTATGCGGCGGCCTGGCCTTGCCTTTTCGCGGTGTACAGTCGCCAGCAAAAGTTTGCGGGATGTGCAGCGCGTGGCGGAGCGGCGCAAAACTGCATTGCTGCGCCATCTGCAGCCAGCAAGCGCCGGGTCGAGGCTCAAGGAACTGGCGTGTTAGGCGCGCTTTGCGCATGCCTGTCCTTTATTTGTTACCGGGAATCTCTGATCGCTTTGATATTTGCGGCAGCCGCGGTGGCGCCGCGTGACCATCGCCGTCGTTGTGCTGTCACTTGCTACAAAATACGCAGCCCGCGGCCGCCGTTTGCGCGGCACGCAACTTTGAATAAATCTTAGGCTATGTTCAGACTATCGATGCAAAAGCCATATCGTGATCCATGGACGTAAAAAGACGGCATGTCACGCTATTCGGTGGATTGAGACATGAAATGACGTCATTCTTTAAAGTTAGTTATGACAGTTGCCGACAGTCTGAACCCGGCCTTATCTTTCAAGAGGCAGTGGTGGTTGAATAGGAAATACTTTTATTTTATTTTTAACCTAAGCACCGATAAACTGTCAGCTGACCCACAATTGCCGTTGTAGTCGTCTCAGGGGCTAATTATCACAAAGTTTTCTTTGGGGTAGTTCCAACAAAACAAGAGTTACAGCCGTTTTCTGTAACTGTACCCCCTCCTTAGTCTGTCATGTATTGAATGCCGCATCGTTTACGGCTTCCCTAAAAACTAATTATGGCAAGTAAATGTGATTCGGCGTAATGCTAACGGTCGTCCTCGCGGCCAATTCTAGTATGATGTTTACATGAGACCTACATTACATTGAGAGCTAGATCTTTCCCCAGTAAGTTTGCTTTGCCGCAAGATTAAATTTGGTGACGCGACTTTTTTCTAAGCACCACATCGAGGTACGCAGTTTCCAACAGGTAGCCTTTATTAGCTCCTGTAAAATAAATTTAGTCGTGGACCATTACATCACTTGGAAGATAAGATTTATTGAATGCTGCGCGCCGCGCAAACGGTGGCCGCGGGCTGTGTATTTTGTAGCACCAGTGATAGCAGAACGACAGCGATGGTCACGCGGCGCCACGGCGGCTGCCACGAATATCAAGAGCATGTCACGGGCAAGCGAGTGAACACAGATGCCCGGTAACAAATAAAGGACAGGCATGCGCAAAGCGCGCCTAGCCCGCCAGTTCCTTGAGCCTCGACCCGGCGCTCGCTGGCTGCAGATGGCGCAGCAATGCAGTTTTGCGGCGCTCGGCCACGCGCCGCACATCCCGCAAACTTTTGCTGGCGACTGTACGTTGCTGGCGGCACATGACTTTTTATCGGCGGCGAACTCGCAGCCGCACGGGGAGGGTCGTGCGCTCGTTCCCTTGATGCACCGCGCACTGTTTATACAAAAAGCGCCGTATCAGATGTGGCCCCGCTGGTGCCGGGTCTTATTTTGTGGCGCTGGTAATTCCTGCCGGCGGCATGTGAAAAAGACATTTTGAACCGATACAGAACCCGTGCACAAAACGCTTCAATCATGTCACCAGTTCAGCTTGGGGCGACGCGTGGTGGAGAGCGGCAACGTTGGCAAAACATTCTCCGCCGCGGCTCTGAGCTTTCTAGCGCTGGAGCGAGCGCCATTTCTTTGACAATCTCAAATATCGGTTGCCTTGGCAACAAGGCACAAACCGCTCCAGAAGTCAGTTACGGTTCCGTGATCCCGGTTCAGCTTGGGGCCCCACCTCGCGACATGTGGGCACTGATGGCGTACCACCCACTCCTATTGGGAAGTGCGAGATGCGTTTGGCATTACAGGAGGCGATGGAGTGTGTGTTGTGGACGCCTTTGTTTCGCGATGAAATGCGACGTTGTGCTTCAGCGGGTGGATAGTTCTTCCCATGGTCTGGATAATCTTTCTCGAGCGGCGTACGACTCAACCTCGCATGGGGTATGTGCAGTGTGCGTGGCTAAAAGCCATCGGCTTGTGCGCCAGAGTTAAGTGACTTGCTGTTCGTCCCCGCAAACCGCGCGCGAGGTGAGTACCGAATTTACGACGGGCAGGAGGCAACCCATCCTCTGTCAATCGTGGTTCAGACTTTCAACGCATGTTGTGACGTTGTGTTCGTTAGAAACGCACCTCTGGGTTGTTTTGAAGTTGAATAAAATGTATGCGTCAAACCCGGGCATTCGGCTCAGGGCGTTCTCTGCGATTGCACGAAAGAAGTGCCACGGGGCTTGAACGCTTTCTGTATGGAACGTACTCAGGTAAGAGAATATCCATGTCGTGTTATGGCCGTGTTGCATTCAATACAAACGGTTAAGCGTTTGTTTTACACTTGTTTCGTTTGTCGTAAAATGCCCAAGCACTCCGGCACTCCGCTGGCAGATCAGCCGGCGAGCCGACGCTGAGCAGACGACTCATCTCTTTGCCGGAAGTGCGTGAAAAAGCCGCCCAGTAGCAGGATGTCTAGCTCATGACGAACATCTGGGAATCGATGATGTAGACACGTGAAGATGGCGGCGTCCAAAAACACGAAGGAAAGAGTGAGAAAAAAACGACAAACTTTGCAACAAAAGTGTGAGCTTTCCGCTGCGCGTAAAAGAGCAATACTTGGCACAGAGGACGTTGACGACCCAATCTAACGGTTGCGCTAGTTCATTTAGTGTGCTCAAAATGCCTTTCAGGGCCCCTTTAATTCGTTAATTGCGTTACCGCACTGTGTTCTTCTGAGACAGTGCTCAATAGTTTTCGGACTTACTGAGAATTGGTTCTACCCACCTCGCACCACTTTCCACAGGTTCTGCAGACAAATAGAGGAAGAAAGCTCAATGCGTACATTACGATATGCATTTGCTGTCGTTGAAGAAAATTTATTGGTATTTATGCGACCAACTCACCTAAGGGATGCGGAAATATGATGTTTACAGTTTATTTGACTCTCAAAAAGTTGCAAGTGTCAACAGTGCTAACAATATAATGTGCAGGGGAATAAAAGTCGCATAAATATAGAATAACGGGGGCTATGTAGCAAAACGACCATTTCATCCAGATACGAAGGACGCCATACGTGCTTCGCAGAGGGAGGGTGCGGTGTTGGGCCTTGAACGTTTTGCTCGCGAGAGTAGGGGGGGGGGGCACGTCTTTTACGTCACACATTGTTTAAAACTAAATACTTGGTATTACCCAATTTGCAACTCTACAGCCATTACATACCTTCCCAACACCCTGCTAGAATTCGAAAGTATTCGCTAGGTAACTGTCCTCTTCCCTACACCCAGTGGGTTTAAGACTATGGATATAAATGTTGGAACGTCAGGAAAATGAGCACCTTTCACTACCTCAATGACGCCTATACAACACCTATTCAGAAGGATTAGCGAAAAAGTTTTTTTTTTCTCAGAAATAAACATGAACCTCGCAAGACCCACGTCAAAAGGCAATATCATCTAACGATCACACGCCCCTCGTGGCAAAGAGGGGTAAAGATAATGTCAAAAAAGGGCTAAAGGCTGGCACCTCTTATTGTGCACTTTCATTCATATACAAATTCAGAATTTGCACAAAGCGCGCTGTTCTGCCTTACGGCACGAGCGCGCCAGCCGTATAGGAACTCTCTCTTTCTGTCGCAGACTGGTGTGGCTGCGCGAGATGGGCATTATCGATCGCTGGATTGCAAAAATGCTTGGCAACTGGGACCACTGCCGGCGTGACGGGAACCGCGTCACGCTCTCCTTCGAGGACACATACGCCATCTTCGTCATGTGGGCCCTCCTGGTGGCCGCCTCTCTCGTCGCCCTCTTCGCCGAGAAGTTTCACTACGCCTGCACCGCCCGAAAGACCACCGGCATGCAAGCTACTAACGGGGCTGCCAGAAAGGCGGTCCGAGTGGAATGAAAGATGGGCGCCGTTTTGAAGAATGATGTTTGTTGCCCACTAGCCTTAGCAACTGAAGCATGAACTTGAGAAAAGTAACCTTAGCTCAGAGGTGTTCAAAGTGTCATTCAGGTAAAGAGCTCTCAACCGTACGGCACTACCCCGATGGAGCAAAACCGACACGTCCTTCATTCTGCCGTTTTTTTTTTTTTCTCCCGTTCTGTGCATTGCCTTTCTGTTACGTAGTCTTCGACGTAGCCGCTTGAAACAGTTAGCCTAGCCTGCAGTTATCACGTTTAGAGCGGTCTGCACTCGCCCACGCTGTGTGATGAATTTGAGTACATAGTTTCGAACAAGGCGCTCAGGGAGGCAAGAATGTCGTCTGAAGCCACCCGTGTTGAAGCGGGAACCGTTAACCGAAGAAAACGGGCCATTTTTTCAGCAGGTGCTCAGCTACGCAAGACAGAGTAAACCTAAGTTTCTGCACAGCTTCGTGAAAATTTTATTACTCCGAAATTTCCTCTCGGCTTATAAAAAATCATTGATATTAACAGAACGTCTGATAAACAGTCTAATTATTTTTAATGCATTCTTGCTTCTAAAACACGTATTGCGAATGATCTTATCCAGAATACGTCACACTTCCTATTGACAAACTGTGAAAAATCCCAATAAAACTTACTACGTATTGAAAGATGCACATTGTAAGTGTGATTCTTTCCTATGTTATACTGTACGGGAATTCCCGAAACAGATATATCGATGATTCGATTCGTTGCTTACAGGTGAAGACTTGAATGTTATTTTAGTGAGATGGTTCATGTTTGAAATAATATCACCGAATCAGAGAATTAAAATGTGCTTTCCTGTTTCTGATAAAACGTTTGCTGTCTTATGTGGAGAAAAATCATTTTGTATCTTACAACGCCTGAGTAATGTGTACGATAAGAGAATTAGCCTTAAATTTGAAAGTGGAGAGGTATACTTTCGTTTTCACGTGTTAGGAACCATATATCGCATTTTACATATTTCCCCAAAATAGCAACCCACGCAACTGATTAAAACAAAATTTCTGAAATATTCAACAACGAATACCTACCTGAAACCAAAACATGAAGTGGTTTATTGCCAGAAAACAATGTGATTATACGCCTCGAGCGCGGCCTGTAGGGGCGCCACTGAAATCCCCCTAGCGGCCCGTTTCGAAAGCAGGCGCGGGAGTCCCCGGCCCGCTCCCCCTGTCGCCGTTGCTTTTGGGGCTCGTTCAAGACAGCAATTTACCGCTTGTCCGCGTTCGAAATACCGAATAACGTGGAGCAGGCACTCTGTTTGCAAGCCTGGTGTGTTCACGAGAGTATAAACGTTTATGACGCGATCTTAGAAAGATCTATATGAGCGCCGGGCGTGTGTCATAGGCCGGCGTCCCGAAGCCAGTATTTGCATGCAGCTGATTGCAATTCCACTGCCCTGAAATTTAGTGGCAGTGTCTCCGTAAGCAGTGTTTCCTCCGATGGTCATGTTGCGGCCATACGCACTATGATGTAAATCGACTTTGTGCACTACAAAATCCAGCGGAGCACTCATACCTGACAGCACGAAAGTTACGCCTGCCAATATCACATATCAGATATTGATCAGTACCCTGAACAAGCCAATGCGGCATAAATTTCGCAAACATTGTACCAAAGAAGTACGATGGATAATGCAAAATTACACTCCGGAGTCAGCACACGACGACAAATTTAATGCTGGGTCGTCTTGTCCCGAGGTGAGCGCTCGCAAGAAATTCATCTGTTACATTTATCCTCCACGAGAAGCGCGAAGATGGGCTTATAGAGTAATCCGCGTCCGCGACCAAACTCTTCTTCGAAACATCGTCGTATGACACTGGGAGACTGCAGAATCTAGCATAAACCGAAATCAGAGACCGTTATCAGATACGACACTCTTCCAACGAGTCCGTGTGTACGAGATTTCGGCGCACGTTAAGGATCTCCAGGTGGTCAAAATTAATCCGGAGCCATCCACTACGGCGTTCCTCATCGTCTCCGTTGCGTCGGCGCGTTAAACCCTGCAATCAATCAATCAACTCTTTCAACGACACCTCGTATTTCTTGTGAACTGCCTACCTTGTATTCTTAAAAAAATGCGTCCGCCGAGTGATCAGCCGTCCGTTGAAGGCGAAAAACAAACGAAAAATGAACACGCAGCTTGTGTGTGTGATAACTAAAACGTTCATTCGTTGATTTCGCTCCGCATTTGTAAATAACGATAGTTGAGCGTCCTCCTCCTCCCCCCCCCCCTCCCCCCCCCCCATGCCTAGCGAAATATCAGCGCATTTCGGATCTAGTTGGTCTGGTGATTACTACCTTGCTCAAACAAACGTCTTTGGCATTTCAGAAGCTGCACTCGTTTTTTTTTCATTCCAGTACGACTATTCTATTTATTCCTGACTTGCAGACCATTCATTTTCCCGTGGTTTCATTAACATATACCTTGGTTCTTACTATAAGGCATGAGTGAACACATATCTGACAATGCACAGCCTTTGAGTGTACTTAACATTTTCGCGTGGCTTATATTCCCATGAAAGGCACAAGTTTTTGTCAGCTATTGGGTTATCACATCCCTGAAACATATTTTTCTACGACGTAAGTACTCGAAGCAAAGCCGCATTTGTTGTCTGCGCTGCAAAACGAACCAACCTCTTACAGTGCCAATATTAGGTCTAAACGAGGTAACAATAAATAGAATTCACTTGTGCTGTAGTGTTCGAAGGTGACAGCGGTGATATGCTGCTGCCGTCGCCGACGCCCGCAAGAGCGGCCAAGAAGCGCGCAGAACCGCCTCCCCGGGTAGCTCTTGTTGGCGTTCGAGCGCTCTACCAAGACGCAGCTGTTTTTTTAAGCACCCTAAACGTTCAGTTAGCTTACAGACGTCACCATAACAAGTAGTTTAGTGCGCGGAAAGGCAAAGAGAAGCGAAAGAGAACCAAAACACTGCATGACCACCTATCAGCCACGCAGCGCTAATCCCGCAAACGCCGCGGAGAAGCGGCGGCAGGCGGCGCAGCGATCGCGAATCTCGAGGCGTATAGCTCACACAAGGCATTCAAACCAGTTTAACTTAACGGTGGTGCAACTAACCTGCGAAGGTGAAAAGCATGCAGTTTTAAAAATAGTCTGTGTGAAGTGCTTTTTTCAATAACAACAGAAGGGGGTATACAGGCACTATAATTAGCCCTAAACCTGGTGTATATTGGTTGTACAGTCCGCGAAAACATCCTGCCCACCGAGATGTGCGCATACGAACGCAAATTTTTTTTTCCGATTACTGTTTTCCCACTCAACCTTAGCGTGACCGGGAATATGCGAATAATAAATATGGCTGTCTCTGCCGGCACAACATGCAAGGCTACGTACGCCCGCTAACCAGCAACAACAGTAACAACAATATGGTTCTGACATTTCATAATCCGTGTGCATACGGTGCTAGCTCACCTGAAAAACAAAAATTCGCCAATCCCGATGTGTACTTCCGTTTTGCGACGCTGCAGGCTTTAGGAAATTGTTTTAAGTTACAAGGACCGCTATCTCCTTTAAGCACGTCAAGTAGATTTATAGATGATTCTGGAATTTTTTAAACTTAAACCCCAGTGGACTGTAAAGGCCTATGAGGTAATAACAATGTATGGGTAGACTGCTGTCCTATTGGCGGTGAGATGTTTGAGTGGCGCCCCCTGGATCTGACGTCAGCTTAGGGACCCGCTCCGCTGTCGTCTGCTACATTCGCCCCGCTGCTACACCCGCGCCGCGGTCGTCCGGTTCTGACTGGCGCCAGTGCCTTTGCTAGAAATCGCCCGCTTTGATGCTTTGGTGCTTTAAAAAGCGTGTTTTCAATCAGATTCTGACGGCTCTGAATAATTTCAAGCTTTGTCCAGCACAATTTTATAACACACGAGGAGAGAGAGAACGACTTTCAGAGAGCATCGCTCAGACAATCGTGTGTAACTCGCCCTCGCCCTATCTAGCGTATTTGCGAGTTAGAGCGCTCAGAGCTCCCCGAAAAGTATTCGAAATGCGTAGGCTTCCCTTAACTATTTCTGAGATGCTCTTATGAATACTCAACAGTCTAATGCTACGTATCAAGCAGCGGGTCCCACAGCAGGAAATAAAACGTGTGTTTTCTCTTTCTTTCGTTGTTGTTAGATGAACTTTTTTTTTCTGTGCCCAACGCATGCATTTTTCTGCACCGTCCTAAACGTCCTAGGAGGTTTGGGGATGTTTGCGAGGCTCACAAAGTTCGTGTGAATATTCAGTGCAATAAGATCTGTGCTACGGCGCAGATAACGTTGTCCACAGTACTCGAAGGCGGCTTTTGTGCACCTATGTTCTATCGAACCATCGATATCGTAACGAACTCAATCTCAACCCGAAAAGTTATGACATGATTACGGTGTTGAAAACTTGATATACTTGCTAACTAACGCAATAAATAGTATACATGCCAATTTTCAGCATAACACAATTCGAAACCAATGAATATGTCCAGACAGCTCTTTATTGTTTTCCAACCCCTTCAGTCGCAAAGAACAAATTCTGGCCTACTCGAGATTGCAAGAATGAATCTTACTCTCTCGTCTCGGACAGAGGAGCCTGCCCACTAACCAGCTCGATTTTACTGTTAAAGTTTTCTCCTCCTCCCGCTCCTCCCCCTCTTGAGTGTAGTTTTACTATAACGCCTATCTGAATATTGGGGTGATATGGCTAGCTGTGGCAAATATATATATCCCTCTAAATCTGAACAAACATAGTCTTACTGTATGATTGCCTTACAGGGTACTCGTTTTGCTCAATAAACCTGCATACTGGTTAGAAGCCTGATATAAAACCAGCACGCGCCTATACACACAGCAGGGAAATCAACCTACATTATTTGTGCCCCATAGTGCATGTCGGCACACTATCATGCCGTGAGAACGTAAAGTTACTTGATACAATAGTTTCGAGTGTTAGGCAAGGCTGCCAAATCTGTTGTACCTTACATACGATTAGCTGGAAGCGTAATGCCTTCTGCCAAAGCCGACAGGCCTGCAATTTGTTTTGGTCTTCCATTTTCGCTGTTGTCGGTTGTCAGCCTGCGGCTGTTACCTTTGTTCGAAAGAATGCTGAACACAGAGGCTGACGCCTAGCTCCGACTCTTCGCGCTCCGCACAGGACCAGCTTCGCAGCAATGCATGGGCGACGCCGGCAATGTTTTTTTCCGGAGCGGTATCAAAAACTATACTTAAAATCACGCCTTGAGCTAGTTTACGCTACTTTAAGTCTTTTGTTACGAAAAAAAAAGTTGCGCATTCGCGAGATCTGCTGCGGACAAGCACAAAATCTCAACCGCGCGCAAAGAAACAGCGGAGAGCGAGCCTGAGTGAAGCAGACGACAAATGCGAGAATCCCTAAGCCGACGTCACGGAGGCGCGCTCCGCAGCGCCGCCCGTGGTCGCGCTCACCGCCAATAGGCTTGACTTTAGCGAGTATATTGCTATCGTAGTGTAGAAACTAGGTAAGGCCGAATTTCTTTAGAACATTTCATTCCAGAGACATTGAAAAAGGACAAAATATTTTTCAGAGAGGCTGTGGCGTGCGCCATTCTGCTTGCTGACGTAATTCTGTGTGTAACAAGACGAAACCAAAATGAAGAAACGGACGCAAACATGGTGTAGCGGAACCGAAAGCGCTCAAAGCAGGTTGCGCTAAAGGACAAAGAAGGGCAAGCACGATGTAGCAGTAACAAAGTTGTGAATAATTATCACCAGACATTCAAAGCACGTAAGACGACTTAAAAGCTCCGAATAATTTTTTTTCCTACGACTGTTACCCACCCAAGCGGCCGAAAATCAACTTCAAGATTTTCTCTAAACAAACCTGGAAAAGAGACAGGGGGATTTTCGACCTCTCACGAAGTGAAAAACGGCCAAGATGGAATATCAACACCCAGAACAAAACGCTGGATCTACGAGCTTATATATCGGAAAGAAAGAAGGAGGGGAGACATTTATTGTGATTCGAATGCCCCTTTGCATGCAAGAAAAATAGAATGGAGGGTGACTACGTAAGTTTAATGTACAGCAAGTTCGCAGACCAAGTGCTAGGAGCGCATATCGGTTATGGTTCAGGAGGTCAATCACCTGTATTTTTAAGTGCAGAGCACTTTAGGGGCTCGCCTTGTCGTCCTAGATCGCTCCCTGGACCCAAGTAGAGCCACACGGCGTTCCGTCGTAGCGGCTGTCGTCACGGCGTAACCCAGAGGCGTCGAAAGCCAAGCGGTTTATATAGTCATAAGCGCTCGAAACTCGTGAACCGCTGGCGCTTGTCATACATCCAGCCGTTGTTTGGCGCAAAGAAAACTGTAGAAACATTTGAGGCAAAATATACGTAATTAACCGGCAGCGCCCGGTTTCATTTAGTTATGAACGGTCGTTGAGTTGGTTTTTACGATAGTAAGGGAAAAAAAAGTGCCAGCGCAGCTCCGGCACGTGCGGGAGAAAAAGCTAGCTAAAAAAGAACAGACCTCCCGCTGGCGCAGTTAAAGGCAGGGGGCGCGCGAGCACTGCGAAGGCGGAAAATTTGAATTGCATTGGGTGGTAGTAGTGGGCGGATAACGGCGCGATAGCACATTATGGCAAATCACTGCTCTGCACTTCCGACAGCTTTCACATTGAGTGGAACGGCTTTAATTTTTTTGCTGTGGCCTTAAATTAGTTAAAGCAATTGGTCGCATATAGGCTTGCTTCTCTGCAAGTAGCGTCGAAAGATGAGACTCCGTTTTGCCTGCCACGTAACTACCACTCTGTTTTTCCCTAACCACATCTGACCTTTTTTTCCAACTTTCGTTTCTTTTTCTTACGCCTCACCTTATGATCATGTTCAAGACAGAAAACGCGACAATTTAGATTGTTTCATTGAGCATTCTTTAGAATGAATTACAAGCACGCCTTTCTCCTCCTCCCACCCCTCACGCTTCTCCCTGTCACTCTCGCAAACTACATGAATAAAGGGGAGGTTTGTTCACTTCAACTGAAATTTACCGTTTTCGCATAGCTGGTGCCCTAGCTGTGGAGACAACGTGCCACTTTTTCTCTAACTATTGTCGTTATGTTGGAGCCACGTTATTCGTTATAGTAGTTAACCATCCCTCCTTCCTCCACCTCCCCTGGCTATCTTGTCTTCCACTCTCGCATCTCACATAATTTACTCAACAGAATTTTCTTCAAAACAATGTGGTTCAACTCTGTACGGCGTAGTCTGTAAAAACACAGAGATGCCACAGCTTTCCGAGATTCAAGCTTCTGCGCGGATGGTGTGAATCCTCTGCACTCACCTGCTATCACATTCAGGTTTCTCGCGGGACGCGAGAAGTTTCAGAAGTTGAATCCTGCCGTTATCTTGGGGTCACATTGGAAAAGGGAATGCAATATAAAGCACATACAAATAACATCTGTTCTACGACGCGTAAATCCTATTTGTAGCTTATTTCAAGCACGACACTATTTCGCCTTACAAACGTCATTTTGTTGTATTTACGTTTATTTCCCTGTAAGTTTACGTATTGCATATAGTTGCGGCAGTGTACTTATCCATCGTACCTAGATGCCATCATAACATTGCAAAAGAGCGCTGTCAGAAGCATCGCTTTTCGAATCGTAAGGGGCATTCTGCTCCAATCTTGAAGAAACTAGGTATTATGCCGTTCTTATTCGCCAGACACTAAAAAACCGCCTGTATTAGCTATGAAATACTGAAAAATAACAACCTTCTCCCAAATCAGTTATTTATTGCCGAATTAAGGGAAACCAGACACCAAAAAAAAAAAAAACAAAGCAGGCACCGCTTCCTTAGAATCACGGTTCTTTGCGGCTCGTGCGCACCTGTTGTATTAACATGCCATCACGTGAACATGTTACACGGCAGCCACAACTCAACAACTTTTCCTTTTCCCATTCGAATCGTTGAGAACTTCGTGAAGCGGGCACATTAGCCGCTGAAAGCTCCCGAGTTGTTGCCAGTTTCCGAGGAGGGTAGGTGTTAAGACGCAAGAAACAACCACAGCTTTTGTTCTGACGCTGGCGCGTATTTCATTCCCTTTCATTTCATTTATTTTACCCTCAAGGCCAGAGGCGCTGCAGAGGGAAGTGGGTTAGAAACAAACAAAAAGAACACATCACACAATGCAGCAAAATGGTAGTGTATAACAGGTCTATGTGGTTCCTAAAGTAACAATGTTAGCTAAAGTTATGCGAACCTGGTGATGGTTTTCAATGGCAGCGATTGTTCGGAGAAGGTGGTTCCAGTCGTATGCTGTGCGAGGAATTAAATACTGCGAACAAGATTTGTGTGACAGGACATGACTGCAACCTTATGACGGTGACCAATGGGGGCCGAAACATATGAAGGCGCAGTAAGCAAGATGGAATGCAAGTAGGAATTATGATAGTATGTTCTATGAAATAATCAAAGACGAAAGTACTGACCACGATGGGCGAGCTGATGTAAATACAAACTATTTTTCATGGATGTTACGCTGGAAGCTCTGCTGTAATTGCGTGTAATAAATCGCGTTTGAGAGATTTGATTAAAACTTCAGTTCCAGGATCCCACATTGGTGCAGCGTATGCTAATAACGTACAAATAACATCCGTTTACCAAGGATGTGTGCAAAAGTGTCTTAAGGGAACAGGAGCACACTAAAGGTTACGGCAAAGATATCCAAGCATGCAGTTGGCCTTGTTAATTATTCGTTCAATATACAATGACCATGAAAGCGACGGAGTTATGTGAGCCTCTAAGAAGCGATATGACGTTACGGCTTCTAGTGGCACATTGTTGAGATGATAAAGGGCGGGAGAAAATGAAATCCGTGGGACACGCACAGCCTTACACTTAGTAGTGTTTAGTTCCATGTGCCACTTCCTTCACCATGCGGATACGGCGTCAATGTCGTTCTGAAGCATCTTAGGGTCGATGTTGTAAATTATTTCGCAAAAAATAATGCAATCACCAGCAAATAGGTTAATACTACACGAAATACAATCAGGTAGATCCTTAACATAAATTAAAAAGAGAAGGGGGCTTAATACCGAATTTCGCGGCACAGCAGAATGAACAGGGCTAGGACACGATTATTGGTCATTACATGTCACGTACTGTGACCGGTTCAGAAGAAATTGTTCTATCCACAAAACTTTCGGTTGTGTATTATTGGGAAGCTTGTCCTCTGTACGTATATATCGTCAGCCATACTTAAATGTTAGCGATAACAGTGTTGGACCACGTGTCGAACGTATGTGTATTCAGCCGACTGCGAATACATTCTGCTTTAAATTGCATACGTCGACCCTTCTCTTAAATGTGGCCACATTCCAAGGGATTTTTTGTACAGTCATCTGTGAACTGTCAGTTTTGTAATCAGCTTGAGTCTGTGGAGCATTGTTTTGACATGTTCGGGTTTTACTCCGTAACTACATCTGGACTACCCAGCGCGCCAGACTGGCAGGCCGCGGATTACTTTATACCAAGACGGGATTTATAACGTTCGCAGAAATTCAAAGACATGTTCATGTTTATATATTCATCCGTCGGACAAACAACCGCCGCGGCCAGCGTAGACACCACGTATTTGTTCTCAGCGGTGCAGTTTCCGCCTATGAATCACTGTTGCAGAAAAATCTATATAGGTAATTCTAAATAAATATCATCGTATGTGCCCCAGTCCCCTTCTGGAATAAATAAATTGAGTGCAAGTAGCGCAGAAATATGTGTGTATCAGCTCCGCTATGGTTTTACGTTCATTACTTGATTGGCTTTCTTATCGGGCCGGTGTTGCTGTAACGCTTTGGTTTATTACGAAAGAGGAACGGGCGACACTGCAATACCTCGCGCTACGCAGCGCGAAGTTTCAAGCTTCACGGCGCAACCGCCACAAGTTCTCCCTCCCTGATGAGTTTACCTCTTGGCTAAGGCTTGCGTGTTCGCCGATCCACACGGCGGACCAAAACGATTATTTGGACCGCGGTCCGCGCATCACGTGGTAAGACGTCACCAGTTCGCGCGAACCGCCGTTGGACCGCGCAGGACCGTGGCCTTCGTGGTCCAAATATTCGCCGAGGCTTTTTGGTGCGCAGGGTCTCGACGGCAGACCGCGACATCAATCAGCGTGGTCTGACAGCGGCCGCGTCGCGTGGGCGGAGCCGGGTCCAGATGCGCCAATAGAGAACAGCGCGGGCAGCGCGGCTGTTTCGAAGCGCTCGAAGGAGCCTGTCAATCACCCCCGGTTGGATAGGCGGCGGGCTAGGCTTACAATCGCGACGCATACTTCATTCGCGCTTTTTCTTGCGAGTCCTATCACTCTTACTAGTGCGATGTTAGCTATGATTATCACTGTGTTTCACGCATGTGGACCTCAATTTAGGGAAGAGTTCGGTTCCAGCGAGCGGTGACGAGCCGTATGCGGCCCGGATCGCCCCGCCGTCGCCGCTCGTCGCGTCGCCTTCGTGCGAACGACGGCGGCGGATGCGTGCGTGCGCCCGCCCGGCTTGCATGCGGGTGGCTGTTATTAGAGAGTTTTAGCAGTCCGTATGCTCCGTTCGTTAAGTTGTTTACGTATGTAGCGGGACCCGACTGCGCATGCGCGCGCATGTACCGGATCCTTTCCGTGGAGTGAGACGGAAAACGTGTTTTAGCACTCCGTAGCGTCGTACCGTTCGTTCCGTGTAACGGCGGATTAGCCGAGTTGTTGCAAAATTCCACACGCTAAAAATACGTAAATAAACAACGCAGTTTCCCCTAAAGCATTGTAAATCTAAAATAAATCTTACACAAAGTAAACAATCGTTGTTCCAAACAATGTGAGCCAATTTACGGTTACATTTATAATTTATCAGACTGCTAGCGATGTGTTGCGGGGGCCTGTTACCTGCGCGCTGCGTCGTGCATGGGTCGTGCCCAGTACATCTTAGTGACAGTGGCTGTGCATTTGGCGTCTTCTGTTTTCGATCTGTTTATCGCGTTGCTGGTAGTGTTTTGCGTCACCCTCGCAAGCTTGCTGTGGCGGCGGCGACGGCCCCAGAGCGAGCGCGGGGTGATGGCATGGTCGCGCGCCGTTCACGTGGAGGAATGGCCTTGGCCGATTCAGTTCGAAATAAACATAATAGCTACCAGACCCGATCATCAGTGTATGAAATCTTCAAATTAGGAGGCGCTGACGTCTATAGCGGGTGTAGTTCAGGATCCCACTTCCGCGTGGCTGTGGATCGGCTGTGTACGCCTCCGTAAGCGCGGCTTGCAACCAAGTTACGGATACGGTAACACGGAAGCAGAGCGCCGGGAGAGGCGCCGGCCGCGTACGGAACAAATGGCGCATGCGCAGTCTGGTTACATACGTAAAGAACGTAACGAACGTAACGAACGGAACATACGGACTGCTAAAACTCTCTATTGTGGGGATGACACGTTTCGTGCAGGCTTGTGCGTTACAACATGTTGTCGCGGCCAAACGGCGCCTGTGTTCACCCCTCTTGCTTGCGAGTTCAGACGGTCGGCCATTCGCGGTCCGCTCAGCCGGCCCGCCATGGGGATGCGCCCTGCTTTGGGTCGGATCGCGGCGGACCTTGACAATCGGACCGCGGACTCGGTCCGTCGTGTGTATCGGGGCGCAGGGAAAGGCGTCAGGGTGGCGCGCCGCTTCTCTCTTTCTCTCCAGGGATGCTATCATGGTGCTAGGAAAGGAGCTGAGGGCAACAGGCAATGGGTTGCCTCTCATTGGTCGATGGCGTGGGTTAACCGAGGTCAGCAAAACAAACAAACAAAAAAGCGGATTTTTCGCCGCCTGGTGCCGTCGGTTGCACACCCTTTCTTTTTACTTTACGCTCGCGCTCCCGGTGCCGGCGCGCCAGCGAGGAGGCTCAGCGAAGAGGGAAAAAATCGCCCTTCTGACGCATTTCTGACGCCGCGCTCTGGTGGTTTTTTTTCTTACTTTCATGACGTACGGTTCCCGTAATAGCTCGAAAGTGCGGCAACGTTTTAATCGTTGTGTGCTCCACTGTACATATAAATAATGTACTGTCGACGCCGGTAGTGTCAGAAAGCGCACGGCTGTTAGCCAAGCTTGTATGGATTCGGTTCCATGTATAATTCATGTCTGTAAATAAGAACTCTCGAAACTCCCTGTGTCTTCGAAGCGCGCGGGATTCTGTAGCCTGAGACTTTCACTTTCACTTTCATATCACTTCCGTATTTATGTCTATGTTCAAATATCCCTAATGTTTTATTTTTGTTGAATAAAGCTCATAAATAGGAAGCATGGTACCAGCTTTAGTAGCGAGGGAATATTCAGCTAATATGAAGCCCTCGATCAAGTATTCTTTTAACTTTTGGCCGAGCGGCTGAATCGCGAAGCAGTTGACCGGTTGAGTTGTAGAGAGGGCACATTATGTACATAAAGCTACTTAACGGCGACCCCAGTAGCTCTCATGTATACAGCGGGGCGTGATATTAAGTTGCAATAATAAATTATCTTTATGACAGACACAGACACATAGACTGACAGGCCAACATTGTCGTGCTCAAGTGGCCAAAGAAAGGCTATCATCTTTAAAACCAGCTGGAAAGAGACGCTGCCGCCACTGTTCCGCATTCTGCGAACATTGCGCCACCGTACCCCTCGCAACAGCCGCCAGCCCGCAAAGTAACAGATAAACAGAAAGACGAAAACCGGCTACCGCGCGAAAAGCCAAAGAGGGAGGTCCCGCCGCGAGAAAGGGACAGGACAGGGGCGCTACGCGTCGTTGTGTCTATTTCATCACGGTCAAAACCTACACGGGTCAAAACCCACACGGGCCTTAATCACTAATTTTTGTGTGCGTGTGTGTGCGCTTAACCGGAGCGCCCGACACAAATTTGCTGCACCTGGCGACGCGCCGACGGTGGGCCCGATTCGCGCCTCGGTCAAACAGCCCGCGGCAGGCGTGCCGCAACTTGGCGGCACACGCACCGCCGAGTCTACTCTCCTTTTCCCATCGAGACGGCCGCACCAAATCATGCCTGGAACGACCGACCCGATAAAGACACGCAGCCAGTAGACCCTGGAGACGGCGCCGCTGAGTCGCCTTCTCTTTCCTGTCGTGGCTCGGCTGACGCAATCACTTCGCCTTCAAACTGCGGCCAGTGATAGTCCTGATTGGAAATATTCGAACTGCACGCGGCAGTGCCGGAACCCCGGGGGTATAAAATCAGCCCTGAAGCAGCGGCTTTGCGGCGGCATTTCATCGGAGGCACTGAGTTGAGAAGTGCTATCGCCTTTGTGCGAACCATGTAACGCTCTTGCTACCTCACCGTCGGCTCGACAACTTCATCGCTCTGCTCTGCGCCGCGTCGATGGCGAACTGAGCAGGGCAACGTCGCAACAGTGGTGCCTGAGCTGGAATGGCCCCAGTCCCAATAGTGCGTGTGAGTGTGTTCGGGGGCGGGGAGGGGGGGGGGGGGGCGTGGAGAGGGTATCGCTCGCAGTCGAGGGCCGCAGGGCACCCAGTTGCTGCCGGTGCATGGCAGCCGTTACATCAGTGTCAAACTGCTCTGCCGTGCTTCGTGTACTCGAGAACAAAGTTTGCAGACGCGTTTTTTGGAGGCGTGATAGCTTGCACTGACGTCACTGTATTGCCGTGTTGGGGGGTTGGTTGCACCATGGAAATCTGCAGCTCTTATCTCGAGCAGTGCGGATGAAGCGACAGCGATCGATCACAAAATGCGGTGGCGTCGTTATGTGCAATCCACATGTTTTACGAGACGTTCCAAGACGCGAGCTTCAGCGACAATCCCGGCGTCTGGCGTTGGCGTTCATCATTTCAAAACGATTCCTTCACGAGGCCTCCCACAGTGCGAGCTTAAACTCGGCAGTAGCTGCTAGCGAGGGGTGGTCACCCCACCTGTAAACCACCGAAATTCACCGTCATCGTCAGCGCCCTCATTACACGGTGGCATAAACGAGAAGCGGCGAATGGGGTTGCCACTCGAACGTAAAGCCATTCGAAAGCAAAACGCTCCTCCAGCGGCAAGATGCCAGAGCTCTTCGACAAAATATGCGAGTCTAAACAAGGCGTCGCACGGGTTCAACTGGATATTACGGTGTCCGATTCACAACTCACAAACGTGCTTAGGTGTACTCGGATATTTTATTTCCATTGCTGGGTCAAATTCCACCTGTACGGTGGGGCTATATGCTCACTTTTAAATGGCACCACACGAGACCATATTACTAGCGAACCTGAGCAACATGTTTCAAAACGGGAACCCAATAAAACCATATGGGCGCACGTACATCAGCCAAATTGTCGCTTGAATACGCACAGCGGAATGGTGCGGACAATTTCGGTGAGACAAACGTTACAAACCACGCAGTCATCCATGTCCACAGAATGAAAGCGCTCTGATTTTTTAACAGCAGAGCTCATTAAGCCGACAAAAATCCGGCAGGTGTAAGGAGGAATCGCCGAGCGTACGGGAGCCCGTGCCTCGCGGTGACCGCTTGGCGTCGTCCAGGCTTGCGCGTGGGCTTCCACCACATGAGGAGGTCGCCGTTTGTCGTCGGTGTCGTGTAGCGACCGGCGCGCCACGACTCCGCCGCGCGGGAGACAATGACGACGAATCTGTCAAGGCATCGCTTCACAATCCCCACGTCGAGGCGGCCACAGTACCAGCTGACAACGACGTAAAGTTCTACAGGGGAGAGGGCGCGTTACAAGAGGACTTGCCCAACGCAGCTGCGTCATCGGAAGACGACGACGAAAGGGAAGACGACGATTGCTACTCGATAAAACACTTTACATACCTTAATGGTTATTGCTTTAGAGTTCTGTCGAAAACGGCTTCTCACTGCTGGGGTACAGCAGCTCCCTCTCTCCTGGTATCCGCTGTCAGTGCGGAACGAAGCTACGTCGACCACCCCCCCCCCCTTTGCTGTTTCTCAAGACATGCACAACTACTGCAAACAGCGCCAATTTTTCCTCTTTCCCTTTATTCATGTTCTCCCCATTTTTCACCCTTAAACCAAATCTCCTTTCTGCTCCCCTGAGTACGTCTTGTCTTATTTGTAGTCTTGTCCTTTATTTTCTAATAAACCACAATGTTCTTTTCCAATCCCTCTGAGTGGGCACGTGGGGGCTCTCTGTCAGTAATCATAATTATCATCCAAACTTACTCTTCTTTTTCTTCTTCTCGTCTCAAGGATGAGTGTCGGTTAAGTCGAAGGCAGAAGAAGCAGAAGCAGCGAAGCAAGAGTCCGCCATGAAGACTGCCTTTCCGAAGGAAGCCGCACCTAAGAACGCCGCGCCCCAGAATGCCGCTGCTAAGACACTACGGACCATTGACGACCCCTTCTTTGACGACCCCGACGCCTTTGGTCTCCCGCTGGATCGCGGCTCGGGTGTCCGTTCACCCTTAGTGGGCGGCGGCCTCGGCAGCCTCCCGCCCAGTGGTCCTTCCTCTCCCAGCGTCCATGGCAGTCCCATTCGCCTTGGACCCGGGATCCATCCACAAGGTGGTCAGGTCCCTCCTAGCGCAGAGGGCATCGGACAGGACTTCCACCAGGACAGGATCTCCGCCAAGTCTGCGACTGCCGCCCGTTTGAGAGAGGCCCAGAATGCCGCGCTCGCCAGGCAGCGCTGTCTGAACACAATCATCGGCGCGGGCACCCTCGCAATCGCCATTGTGGGCCTGTTTACCCTCGCTGCCCTAGTCTTCTCAGGGCCGCGTGAAAAAGACGGAAACGCCACCACGTCATCGACATTTGAATCGGAGGAGGCAAACATGACAGAGGACAGCGACGATATCGACGTAGGTCACGGGTTCCTCCTGAAACGCGAAATCACGCACGAAGAATACCAGTACGAGAATTACGCGGCCACCGCACTCAAAGAGACGGAAAGGGATGAGGTTCCCTGGAAAGGTGAAGCAGACAGCGCGATAACAACGGTTGAGACGAATTCAACGGTTTCTTGGCTTGCAACGTCAACCGAAGGAAATGGCCAACATTCCGACACCAGGGCCAAACGCGCAAGAACGCGACCGCCTACTAGCACCTGGGAGAACTCGCAGTACAAGTCGACGCACAGATCTAAGGAGAAACTGTTTAAAACCCGTGAGCGTGCCCACGTTTCTCCTCTAGGGTAGCCAAGTTTCAGCCCAGTCACCCCGGCCTGGTTTCAAATTATGACAATAACTACTAAATTAACGCACTTTTTCTTGCTGATATTTGCTTGTATTACTGATTTTCTATAAACACAATCAGTATAAAATTATTGGACGGTGTGTTTTATCCAGTCTTCTTTATCCCGTCCCGTTTCTTGCTCTGTGCTACTCCTGCGAATTACGCCGTACGGCCGAAAGCAGAATTCGATGGGTTTTTTTTTTTTGAACAGCTTTCTTGTCCTGAGGATCATTTAAAACACTTGTTACGGAGGTATTCCCCGAAATTCGTGGTGCACCTGACTGTAAGATAGTACAATTTTGACGTTCCGCGGCTTCGGCTTATAAACATTTGAACAAATTCGTCGGTGTGCTGCACTCTGGTTACGTTCTTTGAAGGCAAAAGCCTGGCAATACTTATAACACATTTACTGCTACTTTGCGTTTTCGTCACTTTTTTGCCTTCGCTTTCGTTTTTTGTCATGAAATACTTGCACCGCCTGCTTTTCTTCTACACTGTGCACGCATCTCTTTTACCAGTGTCGTTGCAACAGGTCCGCAACTAACTAGCCCACACCACAGCTTCCCCGAAACCAGGTTTGAGGGCCTGGTGTGGCCTGTTCTTCTCACGTTGCATCCCGTTCAGGTGTCACGCGGGGTGCGCTATTCTACATCTTTAAGTTTCAAGTTCGCATGCAAGTTCGTCTTAAAGGGACACTGAAGTGATATGTAAACATTGCGGGATTACTAGCGCAAATTGTAGCCCGTAGTCCCCAGGCCATGTTTCGACCACTCTGGGCGCGTTTACGCGATTTTATTTAGTAGAAAAATTAATTCGAAAATGCTGTCCTCCTCTCTTTACGCTCGCCCATTTTCTGTGGCGTTTTCGTGTGACGTCAGGAGGTGCCGAGCTCGATATTGGCTGCGCTACTGCACGGCTCCCCGGCCTTCAGACAGTCAGTCGGCCCAGCGTTTCGTCCGCCGGCCGCCGACGGGTCGTCGCAATTCGTTCGCTCAGTTGAAACGAAGCCAGGACACGTTTGTGAATGGAAGAATGTGCCTTTCTTTACTTGGTTAGTTTGTACACTGTATCTAGCTCCAAGTCAAGGTCGCTTCACACAAGCGCTGCACAAGCACACATGCGACGCTTCGCTGACTGGTACGCCAGTAGGAAAATATAAGGCATCTTGAAGGCGGGAGAAGAGTCAGCGAAGTCAATATAGGTACTAAGGAAATAAAATCAACTGATATTTTTACCGTACAGCGTAAAACTAGGGTGCGGGAAGCACTTTTTTGCGCTGGTGCGAACAACCACAGCGGCCAGCAGCACGACTACGCATCTGCGAACGCTTTTCCGTCTACGAAATGCAATTGCTAGACGTGAGCTATTGTGGAAACTCGGGCGACGCTTACTGCACGAGCGCAATACAACAAATAGTCACCTAAGCTGCTTCAAATGCCAAAACTAAATAAAAGTGTAAACGTGTTGTACAATATATACCTTATATTACCAAGGGCGGCTGAGCCGGTCTCGTGGCCTAGGTTGACGTCATGTGTTTAAAAGTCCCTTAGGTGTACCAACGATTCCATGTCTGCAAGACATTCGGGCGGATTCGACACATATTTTTTATTTTCCACGTATTCACTCATTGCCTCTCTAAAATACTGTCGATGTCAGAGTACCTTGCGGCCATTCTTGCTTTCCAAATAGAGCTCAATCCAACAAGCATGATCAGGTCGTAAGGCATACCATCCTCGTTTTCAACAGGCAACTACCGTATGCCTTGGGCATCCACAGGCAGATCCTTTTTCAGAGTTCGTTGGAGCACATTCCACAGGAACACAGCATCCCAACAATCGATGAATACATGCTCAATAGTTTCAGCTTTTTTGCATATGATACAGTCAATTCCCCCTGGAACGAGCAAGTCTTTTTCTGCCATCCACGTCTTAACAGAGAGGGTTCCAGTATGCAGTTTGAAGAAAAAAGTCTTTACGCTAGGGGGTACCTGCATACGCTTAACTCTTTTAAGCACATCTTTACCCCTACCTACTCTATAAATCAACCGGTACATTGGTTCAGGGAGGACTACATCACACACGTCTTTATACAACTTTTTCCTATTTACTTGACACAAGTATTCCCAAGAAAATCGAACAGCCAAGAAACGGCATGACAGAACAACTTCTCTCATAAAACCATGCAGGCCGCCACGTATAACATTGAACGTGACTATAATATCCGGTAACGCTCTACCCAAGCGCAATTGACAAATAGTTCTTAACGTTGGGTCCATCACGGAGAAACAAGAAACGGTTTACAATTTGACGTACGGCTGTCTGTGAATGAATGTCTGTGTTCTGTATGTGCCAAAGCAGGCAATGAAGAAAGAAAAAAAGTCTCGTGGCCTAGTGGTCTGGGGCGCTAGGTGAGTTGTCGCAAGTGTTTTGCAAGTCACGAGTTCAAGTCCCCGCGGGTACGTGCTTTTTTTTTTTGTAAGTTAACTTTTTCGTTTTATGCCGATGTTTTCTACATTGAGTTCACGTTTTTTTGGGCCGCAACGTTCATGGCTCCACGATCTAGTCCACAGAACGCGCGCAGGCTGGCACTGGCGTGCTAGCGAGTTCTCGTTGGCGTGCTGTTGCCATAAGCACCGACTGCTTGCGGGCAGTGGGCACAGGCCAGAATGAACAGACCCTTGGCCTGGTGCGAACACGCTTTCTACGGTACAGGCATGAGTGAGGCAAGCTCCAAAAAGGGGAAAAAGCGCATGACATTTGGGCGTCTACGGGTACGCGGAGGGCGTTCCTGCACTGCGTAGGTCTCGGCTAGTGAATGCTACGATTCCAAGCCGTCCTGGGAGGCTTATCTTTATGCATTTTCACAGCTGACAACATGGCAGAAGCGCGGTACGATGATTACTGAGTTATTGAGAATGCCCATCCAACAACGCCACCAGTTGTGTTTTACAGAACCGAAACCGAAACCGGAACTTGTTTGGTTGCTCACCTTGGGCATCCAATCACGGTGCCCGCTCCTCCTAACGTCACAGCTTTAGTTGGTGCGGCCGCCGCAAACCGCGCATGGTAGTTTTTCTTCTTTCGCGCTTTGTAAAATAATTACCGATTTGTCAACCGGATAAACGATGAAAAGTGTGCTAATTTGAGCCAGTCTACGCAGTCCAAGCAAAAACGGGAGCTTGACAAATTCACTTCAGTGTCCCTTTAAGTTCCGGGAGAGGTGGTCAGTGCTGATTCCAACCACAACGAAGACATCGGGCGCAGAATAGGGATTGGTTGAAGTGCACTCGGCAAGCAGTCGCAACTAATAAAAAGTAAGCTACCTCTATCCCTCAAAAAAGGTGTTTGATCAATGCATTAACCGGTGATGACATAGGGAGCGGAAACGTGGCGCCCTGCAAAAAAATCATGCACCCTTCCGGCTAACGACGACGATGGCTGAAGGCAAAGCTTTCTCGTTATGGATTCTTTGGTTAACCAATCCCACACTGCCAGTATGCCCTACTCTGCTGGTACGTACCACTTTTCTATACACCGACGGCAACTCTCTGTGTGCAATCCTTATGCCTAACGTTTGGGCTTGGGGTGTACGGCGCGAATTGGTACCTGCTGCTGCGCGTTCGCTTCGACAATGTAGCAATCAGATAGACAACGACTTCGTAACGGAGGAACCCAAGTTCGATTGCGGCGACGGGAAGCGTTTTTTTTCTTTCACTCCACTCTCGATCATTCATCATTATCATCAGAGAAAGTTTGCCTTCATACAGGGCGTATTGGCGTGCAACGGCCTCGTCACGAGGCACGCGCACACGAACGCTAGGCATTTTCTTGGTTTTGTTAACTGCTGGGCCGTCGACGTGAGACCCGCACTCAAATGCGCGTGCTCGGCAATTTTTCGGTATTTTTCCTGCGGATACAAAAAAAGATGACTTGCTAAACAGATATGGTAAAAAGCGCACTAGAATGGGACAGAAGAAAAGACAGTGACACGGTACGAGCGTTAATGCTACGTCGCACAGACCGGACGCTGCATTAATGAAAGATTGAGAGAGCACCGCGCAGCCGTAAACTCATTGGCAGGGGGAGGTCATTTGGCAGATCACTGCCAGCGGTGCTCTTGCACGCCTGACTTTCAGGAAACACGCGTCCTGCGCAGCTTTAAGACGCAACTACAAAGAGAAATCTTCGAGGCGTTCTGTATCATCAAGGAAAATGGCAAATGCGTAAGCACTCCGTCGTTGGCTTTGCACACAAAAGAAAAAGCCTATCTACTGCGTCAATCACGTTTTCTGTGAAAGCTGCGCCTTACGTATCTTTTTAGTGTTTCTGCGCATTTGTGTGTATGTATATAGCATTTCTTGTCAATAAAGCCACAGTTGAAGATTAGCGCTCATCCCGTGTCACTGTCTTTTCTTCGGGCCCCGTCTAGTGCGCTTTTTACCATGTCGAAGTCGTATCACCAACTAGTCCAAATTTCTGCGTTGAATTTCTAAACAGCTTCGGTGTTAAAGTGTGACAATAAAATTGCCGTTTTAATGGTTTATTCTAATATAACCCATGTAGTAGACAGCTATTACTTCGTGGGTACTGCCGGAGATGCCCCAGCGAAGCTGTTCAGGCGCGTCACGAGAGTCTAATCTAGAAATCACATAGTGCCCAGAGTCCATGCTGTATACACCATCACTGCGATATCTGTGTGCTGTGCATTGCCTGGAGCTGGGAATTCATTCCTACATATTATTATAGGCCTGTGCACGGCAAAACCACGGAAGCCATGGACTCCAGACATGTGGTCACTGACGCTCGACTCGATCTCTTGGGTGGCGTAGACGCGTCAAGCTAGCACGGGGCGTAAGGATACGACGACCCGTCAGGTGAGATCAAAGCGTTTGTTGGCAGAGGCGACGGACGGTATCATTTTGATTAGGCCCGTATTGCATGCCCATCTGGGAGTCTGAAGCTGAAGTTTTGATGTGTATACCTTCATGGCCTCATCATGGCGGAACTGACCAATCAGCGGCAAAATGGCGCTCCACGCAATGATGGAGATATATAGACTGCTCGTTTAGCTTCATATGTACAGGAGTTGTTGAGGGTACAGTGTTGCCGCCGAGGTCCTTGAGTGGGAGAAAAGCCTATGCTGAACCAAGAAGATGAGCTGCCGGGCGAAGATGCAGGAGAACGCAGGAGACGCGGAACCTTTTGGGCCGGCTTCCAGGTATGGTTGATCACCGATTAATTTTACAGCAATCTGTACCAGGTAGCCTGCCTGCCCTACAACGCGCGGCGTAAAAGGCGGAGCGATGAAGAACGTGTCCGCTAACAGCGGACGCCACTCAGAGGACCCCAAATTTTTTTCTGAATAGGGTACAGCCATTAAAACGTTCTTACGCTCTGCTCCACGTTCCTTAATTGCGTAGGTTCCCAAAAACACTTTTAACTCTGATCAGCTTGTTTTTGGTGACGAAACGTTACTATCTTGTACAGGTGCGACAAGTCGAAGATGATGGCTTACAAGGTGAAGGCTTACAAGGTGAACGCCCCACACCTCCGACCATGCAAGGTGAAGGCATGTATGGCCGGGCAATTTTGTTTTGAAAACAAAGACAACGATTTCTGTGGGGGTAAAAAGCAAAGCAAAAATATAATGGAATAACCAAGCCCAATTGCAAACAAGAATTAAAAACTAAAGAATAAAAAATGATGCCAATGAAAAAATGTCACCTAAACATACACAAAATTAGGGCCTTTCCCATTCAACATGGTTGCAAAATTTTTATTCAACTGCCCATGTTTTTTTTTATTCTTACGATGGATCTGTGGTCACGAATCCGTCTAGCATTGACATTCGTGTGCCCTTACGTCTGTTGTTTGGCCACCACGCGATTGCGCCACAAGGAGATTTGAATTGTGGACCATGACGCCTAGACAATGTGCTTGGGAGTTATATGTAATTTCAAGTAACGCACGTTGTCTTTCTTTAGTTTATGCCTGTATTTAGCTGTGTTTTACCTATACTTTTATTGCCAGTGGAATCATTTTTGTGTTTTATGTTCTGTACTGTTTCGCTCTCGTGTATTTTTATATTCTATCTTTCTTCTTGATAACGTTCCATTTTCGAATTTTCTGAATTTTTAAGCTAAACTATTTCATTTGTTTTTCCTCCACTTCTTCCTTTCTCTGCTTGATGTTCGAAATATGCGACAAACCTTTCTTCGGCAAATCAAAACTGTAAACATCCTTTATAGTAATTTCGCACTAAAGTACAGGGGTTTTTATGCTTCACTGCAATTTCATGACTAATAAAGTGCAAAAAACATTGTGCCGTAAAGAGTTCGCCCAGGCCGATCGCACATTGAAGTACGTACAGTCATGGACAAATAAAAGGTTAGCAGAAAATTTGGACCCAGAACAAGCAAAATTAAGAAATAATATTCGTGGCGATCCAATGATGGCCCGCTATGATATATTTGGAAAGCCCCATTTCCCAAGTTTGTTTTTGTAATTACACAACGCGTTATTTTGACTTGCTGGGAAAGAACTATTTGTGTGCGCTGGTTCGTATTTCCGCGTTCTCGTTTCGTTTATCTATGACTGTACGCGAACTTTTCACTCACAGTATCCTCACAAGAAGCCCCAGCGTGATCAACCAAGAATTGAAATGCGAGGCCCGGGCCGCCACTTTACAACGGTAGTACCCTTTCTGTGATCGTTGCTGTACCCTAGAAAGGGAAATTGCCAAGAAAGAACCCTTCTTCTTGTTGTTCCGACAAGAAAACAACCGCTACTGTAGAGAGTAAATAAAAAAAAAACGGCCGCGTACCTGCTGCTTCTGTTGCAAATGTCGCGAAAGACGATAATCGTCTGGCGCCCCTGCCAAGTAAATGCCTCCCTTCTCTTTCCCGCTCACCTCTCATGTTGTTTATCTCCTGCGTCATGCCTCCCAAGATAACACGCTAGAGGTTTGCTTAATTCAATTTAAATTTCCCGCGTTTCAGTGCTCCAAGTCGGGTGCCTCGATGACAGCGCGGCCGTGCGGCGGAGACGAGGGTGAACCGCTGCGCCCTACTACAACGTCTAAAGAACAACGTTGCCATACTCCACGAGCGTTCCAAGCGGAACGTGGAACCTATCTGTACTCGGTTACAACTGAAGAACGGCACCACCTCATGTAGTGTATCACTCCGCCTTAGCGCCGGACCCGTTGCGTTAGTGCGCGCGCGTTTTGCGAGGGCTTTGCTATGAGTGCGTGATATCGTCTGCCTTGTCTAACGCAGTTTGTTTGTCGTCACTGGAGTCGTTTATAAGCATATTAAGTCCAAAAAATCACGGGAACGGCTCACGTCATGTTCAAAATATTCCCAGTAACGCCCTACTTGCGCCGCGCGGAGAAACATCCGGCTACGGTGATAAGACACAGCGGCAACTTCCGGTAATGGGCTGGGCGTAGTTTGAAGTTAGAGAAGCTCAGAGTAAAATATGCTTTGACATGAGGTTGAGGGCAATGGATCAACGAAGGTGGGCAGCTAAGGTTTTTAGGTACCTATACTTGAAAAGCGTGGACACGCAGTGGTTAAGAAAGACTAGAAGGCTAACGGTGAAATACGGAAAGAACAGTGGGGAATCCAAAACAGCCAAGGTAACCAAAAAAGAGGCAAGGCAGATGGAAACGAATAAATGGAGGGAAAAAATGGAAGCTAAAACTTCGTTAGAGATGTACAGGGCTGAGAAGATGAACATCAGAAAGGAAAATTTCTACGATAATTCCCAGGGCAGTGCTTTGCTTTTTGAGGCTAGAGCAGGTTGCCTGCGAACTAAGAGTTTTGTGAGGAAGTATTCACAAAATGATGGGGTATGTGTGGTCTGCGGAAAAGAAACATCAACTATGCGGCACATAGTGTTAGAATGGAGGGTATCCATCCAAATATACATGAAGGAAATATTGGGCTTTCAGAAGCCCTAGGATTTAAGGGTATCAGAGAGGAAGTTAACTTCAAGGCTGTCGAGGGGACGAAAAGAAGATTAGAATGCTGGTGGACGAAAAGCAGAGAGGGGAATATTGCCTAGGACAGTTACCACCTGTAACAGGGAAAAGAAAGTATTTCGGGCCTAATAAGCTTTAGTGCCTGCCCTAAGCAGCGCTAGTATTAGACCAAGAGTGTAAAACATGGCTATATTAGCCCTTTTTGGTAACATGACATGTCATCACCCCGCTTCAAAGGGGAAACCAATAGGAATCATCATCATCATCATCATCGGTGCCGTTCTTAAGTTGTCACCGAGTATAGTGGAATCTTTCATTGCTGTTGCCGTTTCATTTCTTAAATGCCACCAGGAGCTATAGTAGCGCGGGCAACAGCAGGCGCCGGTCTTCTGCAGTTGATGTGAGTATTTCATTTGCTATCGCAAAGACAGGCATTCATAAGTTTTCTAATATAAGATCACCGCAAATATTATGTATTGATCTTCTGTCTTATATTTGCGTAATGTCTCGTTCTTGTTCAACAATATTGACAAGCACGAACATTGCCACCGGACTTGGACGTTTATATTTGGCTGTGGGTACATAAGACGCTTCTGTTTCACTTTGGCCGGGTGGCTGAATCGAGTCACAGAGAGACAAACAGGCGGACAGACCAAAATTTCAGCGTTTAAGTAGCCCAAGAAAGACCGTCATCTTTAACAATACGGCAGCTTGTACTCCCACCCAAGACTTGGATGGCGGAGCTATTGTATGTGAGCGCTGCCGAACACAAAACATAATTGGGCTTCAGTATGATCGTGTATTTGGGTAGTTGCGGTGTTATTAATCGTCGTCGTATACATCGAAGACGTCGTGGTCTTCGTCGCGGCGAGTGGTGGATACAAAGTAAATGCCAGCATTGTAGACTTCCACGAGCTCTTCGTCGTCGACTAGAGGCAGCGGTGGCGGGGTCTCCAAGTCATCTGGGGAAGGAGTGGCACACTCGTTGCCAAGTCTGCAATTACCCAGTAATGGCTTCTAGAGAATGCGGCATTCGCGTTTACGTCTCCCAAGTAGGGTGTCTTTTCAGCTTTAGCATTAGTGCTGTAGAGTTTTTACATGCGCGTTAGCGCTTGAAGACAGCGTTGAAGTTTTTTCTATTTCTAAAGCCACTCCGCGATCCGGGGACTAGGGTGGTCGCCACCAGGCGTGCTCAAGTGTAGGTCGGCATTTTCTTGCTATTTTTTTCCGTAACGGCGAACTTACAGCCAGCAACAACAGCTCCGCTGACATGCGTTATTCGATGATTTGAACCCGGGTCACCACAGAGCAGGCCGAGGACTCTACCAACTGTGCTACCACCGCACGTTGCCAGCATAAAAAACTTGTCGTCAATGTTGTGCCATTCTTTGTGGCACACACCTACTAGGGGGATTTGCAAGAAATCTGGAGCTTTGAGGGGCATTGTTCTCGATTCACATAATACACAAAACTATTAGTTTTAGGCGTAAAGGTTGTACAATGCTGAGTGCTGCGTGGCACCTGAACTCTATTTCACGTCATAAGAACAAGTGCACACCAGCCATGCAGAACATTCTATGGAAGCTGTGGAGTGGGCCAGTTTGTATTGCTGGCGTAATTCTCGCTCCAAAAATACGAAAGCGAAGAAATAGAGTAAAATACGATGTAGAAGTGAACAAGTTATTAATACCTATCACCAGGCTTTCGCCTCCCCTGTACATAAGCCTGCCTAAGTGCACCGAGAAATTTGTTTTTGGTTTTTTGGTGCGCACGCATTACATTTCCAGTACCCACCAATAGAGCTTGACTTCGAAGAGGTTCAATCATATACTCATTTCAGTATTTAAATGTAGGTAGTTCCTACCTCTAGAACCCATAGGGAAAAAATGGTGTTAAGATGCGTTATCAATGCGTTTATGTAGAGTAGTCAAGAAAACCTTGAATATCCGCCGTAGATTGCGTACTCTATGCTCTTCATACCTTTTCATGACTTTTAAAATTGCCCCTAATAAAATAGGTAGGCACAAAAAAACTTCCTGATAGTAGTGACGCCGAAAAAAGAGCCTTGTACATAGGATTAGTTTGCCACTCAATTCTGACAAGTTTCTTCCTCTTTTTCCTTTTCTGGTTTCTCGTGTGTCAACCGCATAAAGCGCAGACGTAGAAGAAGTAGAAGCAGCGAAGCAAGAGTCACAATGAAGAGTGCTAAGCACACAACACCGCCGTGGAAAACCGCGCCCAAGGACCTGCAGACAGCAGACAAGCCCTTTTCGATGACTTTCAAGTCTTTTGCCTTTCGCATGTGGTGGTCGCGGGCAGACGAGCCCCCGAATTCGGCAGCGGCTCCTGTGGTCTCTTGGGCAGTGCCCTTCTAACCTTCCGACGCCGACAAGTCACCTTGGTGCTGAGGCCCCTGCACCCGATGGCACTATTCCTACGGGTGTCGAAGCCAAAACGGAGCTACAGAAAAGACAGTTTTCGGCATTTCCATGAGGTCACCCGCTCACGAGAGCCGCAAAACGCCACGCGAGCAAAGCAGCGCCACTGTTACGTCATCATCGGCGTGGGGATTCATTGATTGCGCTGTTCACCCTCGCCGTTATCGTCTTCACTGGCTCACACGAAAATGACAGCAATTAAACTGCGTTCATGACGTTCCAAACAGGCGACGGGAACACGACCGAAGACAAAGATGATTTCGAGATGCGTCGGTTGTTCCCGAAAAAACTTCAACAGACGCCTGAAGAGTACGACAACGAGAACTACGAGGTCATCGCACCTGACAACACAGCCAGTGCTGCGGTTCATAATATAGCGAAGCGGCTGGTTTTCTACACGCCCAAAAATATCCCGCACTCAACGCTCGTTGGAGTGGTGTCAAGAGTGCGGTAACAAGTTTAAAGACAAGACCAACTCTTGCTTTGGCAATGCCTTACACCACCGGGAAAGACGGGCGTGAGAACGCCATTGAAAACTCTTCTAAAAACGGCACGATGAGCAGTATTGCGGGCCAGTTACCGGACAAATCTGCGTACAGGCTTCAGGAAACACTATACAACACCCTAAGAAAAATTAACCATGGCTCAGAAAGTCCTGTGTTGGTTTGACCGTACTGTAGCTTCTTTTAAAATTTAGTCGCGTACTGTTGCGGTACATTTTCAGCACTGGGTTGAATTTTCTTGAATTTTCGGCAAGAGTTGAATTTTCTTTCCTATAATTGATACAAGTGCTTTCTCTCTTCTTTCATATATTTCGCTTCCCGTGTGCAGAACCCATTTACAGTGTTTATTTACAGCAGAAGATTTCCAAGTCAAAGACTGTGGGGGGACCTCCTATAATACAAGCATCAACAAGTAAATGTTTTAACAATACAGTGGCTGCAGAATTAAGTTGAAACATACACACGGAGATATCAAAAAACTGACAATGCACAATTACAGTTTAAAAAGCAAACAAAACAGGGGATAAAAGCAAACTGAACTCAAATGAAATGAAGATGTTCGCGTAAGCTTTTCTTGAAAGTATAAATATTCAAAGAACTTTTTCTTAAAAACCGCAAATATTTCCACTCGTAAGCAGCAGAAAAATTCGCAGATTGTTTACCGTAATTAGTTGGTGCTTTATGAAGTAAAACATTGTTATGTAAGGCAAAACGAGCACAGCTCTGTAGTGGAAGTTGGTCAAAAGTAATAATTTCGAAAAGAAGCGTTTCGCTGAATAATTTGAGTGCAATGATGCAAAGAGAATATTTCAGCAAATTAGAAACCGACAAAATATTGTGCGCATGAAGCAGCGGTAAAGACCTACAACGGGAATGACTATGAGTCAGTATCAGTGTGGCTGAATTATGGATATGTTGTAAGGTGCTCAGGTGCTTTGGGTATGCATTGCCCCAAGACGATATGCAATAACAAGTGTGACTATGAATTAAAGCTTCGTACAGTGAAATTAGTCTTCAACCAAAAACACGAACATACATTATTAACATTCTTGTTTTATATGCTACTGTTTTAGTAAACACAGAGATGTGTTTTCGAGATTTGAGATGTTTATCAAGCCCAACACGTAAAAATCTGCCGTAGTCCGAGCTGAGAAGTTGAGTCCCATTTAAGTAAATGAAAGAGTTTTCCCGGTGGGCAAATAAAAAAGCTTTCTGGGATTA
Source organism: Haemaphysalis longicornis (assembly GCF_048455015.1). Taxonomy (NCBI): domain Eukaryota; kingdom Metazoa; phylum Arthropoda; class Arachnida; order Ixodida; family Ixodidae; genus Haemaphysalis; species Haemaphysalis longicornis. Next base: position 180,858,698 of record NW_027526335.1, read on the forward strand.
TTTTGTGTTCAGATCTACATAGAACAAATCGAGAAATTGATGCGTTAAAGGTTAATATGTTGCCCCGACCCCATGTAGCTAAACTATTACAATCGGCATTATGCTGCACAATTAGAGATTGTAATTTCGTATGAGCTGAAAAAACTGGTGGCATCGTCAGCATAAAGTACACTGTTCGAAAATTTTAAGGCATGGTGGAAGATCATTGATGAAGATTAAAAATAAATAGCGAGTCAATTCTTTAGACGGAAAAGCGTTCGCAGATGTGCGTTCGTGCTGCTGACCGCTGTGCTAGTTCACCCCTAGGAAAACGTGCTTCCTGCACCCTGGTTTTGCGCTGTACGATGAGATTTTTTGTTGGTTTTAATTTCGTAACCGCTTAAATAACTTCGCTGACTCTTTTTAGGCCTTCACTTGGCCTTCGATATTTCTACTACCGTTCCACTAGGCGAACCGTCACATGTGCACTTTTCTGGAGCGACTTGGACTTAGAGCTTGATAGTCTACAAACTAACTAAACGAACATTCTTCCTGGCAAAAACATATCACGGCTTAGTTTCAACTGGGCTGGTGAACTGCAACGATCTGCCTGACAAGGGAGGGGGGTGTGATTTGTGGGAGAGGAAAAGGAAAGGAAAGGCACTGGTGATATTTTGAGCTCGGCAGGGAGCTCACCTGCATACAACCTTGTGCAGTTGAAGGTAATTAGAGGGGGAGTGGCAGGAAAGTGGGGAGAGACAGGGAGACACACAGAGAGAAAGGTACAAAGTTCGTCCTAGAAAGCTGTCAGTCCGGGCACATCAGTCAGTCACTGCACACCGGGCTACAGCCAATATGTGAGGCCGCTCATCTCCAGGTAATGGAGCAGATGGGCGAAGGCTTCCTGTGGTAATCTAAGCCCAAGGGACAAAGACCTCCATGAGAGAGGGGCGACCGTGGAGATCGCTAGCTTAAATGGCGATTGATAATGTCATCATCAGTGGAAAAGACGCGAAAGAATATGCCGCTAGACTGGAAGAAGGTCTCAAGAGGCTGCGCAAGTGCAGCCTTCGCCTCGGCAAAAAGAAGTGCTGCTTTGCTGTGAGACAAGTTTCTTTTCTGGGGCACCGAATCGACAAAAATGGCGTTCACACCACCAAAGACAAAAGTTCGAGCCATCACGTAGGCGCCAGCGCCAGACTGCAAGCAAGCCCTTCAGTCATTTCTCGGTATGCTGACGTTCTACGACAGATTCTTTAAAAACCGAGCAACAGTTGCCAGCTGTTTCTACCAACTCCTTCAAAAGGTCGCTACGTGAAGATGGGAGACTCAGCACCAAAAAGCATTTGATCAACTTAAAAAATTGCGTCTCAAGCTTACCATACTAGCACACTAAGACGAACAGAAAAAGCTTCTTGTCTCATGCGACACTTCGCCATACGGCATAGGACCTGTTCTGTCTCGACGTGATGACCAGAATAGAGAGGCACCAATCGCTTTTGCATCTAGGACACTTGGCCGGCAGAACAAAATTATTCTCAGTTGGACAGAGAAGGCCTCGCTGTAGTGTTTGCTGCTCACAAGTTCCATAAATATATTGCAGGAAGAAAGGTAGCTTTCATCACAGATCATCAACCGCCGCTCGGCATACTGGGACCACGGAAACCAACGGCTCCAGTCCTCTCACCACGCATGACCAGATGGTGCATCAAATTATCGGCATGTGACTACGATATTGTGTACAGGCATGGCAAGAACCACCAGAACACAGACGCGTTAAGCCGATTACCACTGCCAGAATGCATCGATGAACAATGGCCACCAGGCGACCTACTGCTGTTCGAAGCATTGTCGCGACCTCCCTTTACTGCTACAGAGATAGCCCGTCTGACGCAGAAAGACAACCTATTGAGAAGTCTGTACAAGTCAGTGCAGGATGGCACAGTGGAAAGACCCAGATCACATCTCGAGTATCTCACACTCAGATCGCGCGTGATCATACCAAGCTGCATGCTGGTCATCGAGGCACGGTAGCCATGAAGAAGTGTGCAAGAAGTTTCGTATGGTGGCCCGGAATCGACAAGATGATTGAAGACAGTGAGACAGTGCTCTGAATGCCAATCAATGCAGAAGAGCCCACCAAAAGCTCCGATTTCAACGTGGGACCGTCCCCAGACACCATGGCACACGCTGCATGTTGACTTCGCGGGACCACTACTCGGGCGCACCTACTTGGTTGTTGTGGACGCGTACACCAAGTGGGTAGAAGTTCGGCACGTCACCAAGACAACATCCACAGTTGTCATTTACGCACTCCGGAGCCTCTTCGCAACATTCGGCATTCCACGAAAAGCCGTCCGGGACAACAGAAAAGCCTTTATTTTAAGCGAGATAAAGCCGTTCTAGGCATCAAATGGCATACAAGCTTTCACGTCACCAGCGTATCACCCTGCAACAAACGGGCAAGCAGAACGATACGTGGCCGAACTGAAGAGAGTAGTCTTAATGGATAAACACTGCTCCATACAGTGCCGACTTGCAAGGTTCCTGTATCCGCAGCTCACGACGGTGACACAGCTACAGGAAGGACACCTGCGAGAGCAATGCTTGGTCGCGAACTTTTATGTCTCCTCAATCTGCCCAAGCCAGAGAGAGAAACGAACACCTCTGATCACCAGTAGACACTTCAGCAATCACGTCATTTCGCAGAAGGGGAAAGGGTGCTTATCCGACAGTTCTTGAGAAAGCCAGATTGGATTGAAGGCGAACTTCAGCGCCGCTTCGCACCACGATCCTGGCTGGTAAAAAGCGCCCTTGGAAAGGTTCGCCATCTATTTATTATTTATTATTCATTTATTAACATACCTACATTCGCCAAAAGGCATTGTTGTAGGGGAGTGGCATACAGGAAAATAAACACAAAGAATGACAGGCTCGGCATAGTGGTAAAAACAACAGAAATGCACAGAAAAAAACAGCGCAAACAACTGACGACAATGACACACTAAAAGATACACGTTTCAGATTATGTCACCATGCTGAAGTGCTGCCAGGGCTTGGCATACACAGATTATAGCGGAAACAGCGGATAAATACAGATAACAGCGCGCACTAAAAAAAAATTTCCCCGCATTTCCCCGAGGGGAAGAATGTGAAAGTGCGAATGCATGAGTTGAATTTGCGCGGTTCGGTAATGTTCGCGAAAGAGAGATCACACACACACACACAACTACAAATAAAGAAAGATGCATTTATTCACAGACACTTATTTGTGTTGTCGTTGTACTTGATTGCTAGAGCGGATCTCAGCTTTGAAATTTCGTGTCAGTACTCCTTTAAGCGGGTGCATTAGCCCTTCTCACGCCCGATTCCTTGCCAATCCCCCACGTGGGTATGTGCCATGTCAGCGGCCAGGCAGCGCGCGCCCATCTCCCCCCGTTGCCAAGGAAGACGAGGAGATTCCTGGCCAATCCCCCACGTGGGTATGTGCCATGTCAGCGGCCAGGCAGCGCGCGCCCATCTCCCCCCGTTGCCAAGGAAGACGAGGAGCACGCGCACCCGCAGCTGTTGCTATGTGGACGGACGGCAGTCACCGGAATTCAGGGTCGCTTATAAAGTGCATTCGCACTTAAAAAGTGCAAGAACCATTCAAGTCACGTTGTTCTCGTGCGCAAGTGCTGCCCTAGTGCAGCGGAAAACAGTTCAGTGGGGGCGGCAACAACAGTGTCGGGTAGCGCGTTCCACTCTTTAATAGACCGGGGGAAAAATGACGCTTGGAATGTAGATGTACGGCAATTATATTCGGCATTTTTTTTACAATTGTCCCTGCGTCTAGATACATATTTAGACCTATTGCCACCTCCTCACACACAATGTTTCATAAATAAACACCTACAAAAGGTTCGTCGCAGTTGTGGAGAGTCCCATGAAATAGATGATTTAAGGTTTGTAACGCTAATTCTATAACTGTAATAGTAACAAATTGTGCTGCACAATTTTGAATTGCCTCCAGTTTACTTATAAGGATCTTAGTGTTGGGGTCCCAAACAACCACAGCATACTCTAAAATCGAACCTACGTTAGATGAGTACAATATTTGTTTGACGTATTGAGGAGCGTTATTAAAATTTCTTGTAATGAAGTTAGGAACACGTCCAGCTTTTAAGGTGATGCACCCAACATGTTTATTCTATGAAAGGTCTGATGAAAAGAATACACCAAGATATTTAGCGCGATCTACTGTTTCAATTGGAATGCTGCCTAAGTGGTAGTTTGGATAATGTTAGCCCGCTTTCTGCTGAAGTTAATATGGCTACATTTTTGGGGATGAAGGTTCATGTGCCACTTATGGCCCAGGCAAGAATTCGGTCAAGGTCACACTGTAGGGAGGAAGCATCGACGTCATTTTCTATGTCCCTGTAAAGCACGCAATCATCCTCGTATAGCCTTATTTTGCATGTAATGTTCACGGTGATGTCATCGAGGTATATGAGAAATAAATGTGGTCCTAAAACAGATCCTTGCGGCACCCCCGAAGTGACAGCCGCGAGATCTGATTCAGAGCCATTGATAACCACGTTTTGTGAACGACCCGACGGATAATTTCGCACCCAGCCAAGCATGGAATCAGGAAGGTCAAGGTAGGACATCTTAATTAGCAATAGAGAATGGGGGACAGTGTCGAAGGCTTTTTAAAGTCTAATAAAATGCAGTGAACTTGTTTGCCAGCGTCAAATGAAGAACAAATATCGTTGGATAACTCAACCAACTGGGTGAGACACGAAAAGCTCGTAAGAAAGCCATGCTAGGCATGGTGGAAAAAATTGTTTGCCTCTAAGTGGTAAAAAATGGTTGAGTATAACAAATCTTCTAATGTTTTGCAACACACACTAGTTAGGAATATGGGTCTGTAATTTTGTGCATGTTTATGGAGACCCGCTTTATGAACTGGAGTGACATTCACAGTTTTCCAGTCCCAAGGAAGGTCACTGGAATCAACAGACAATCTAAACAAAACAACAAGGTATCTAGAAATCACGGAAGCACATGTTTTGAGAACACAGCACGGGATATGGTCTGGTCCAGTGGCTGAGTTTGACTTTAGCTTAGACAAGAGTTTACACACTCCCTCATAGGACACTGAGATTTCTGGCATTACTTCAATATAGTTGGGATCGGGCAAAGGATGGAGTGATAGGGGCGGAGAATACTGACTTAAAATAGTCATTGAAATTATTACCTTTTTGAATATCATCTGTGATTTCCCCCTGAAAACCTGATATTGGTGGTATTGAACCTTCCCCCTTGCCATTAGATTTCACAAACTTCCACATCTCTTTAAGACTTTGTTTGAGCTTGTTACCCAACGATGAAAAAAATGCATCTTTTGCTACCTTGACCTTTAGCCTAATGTCTTTTTCTAAGGCATCAAGAGTGCAAAACAAGTCTTCATTCCTGTCAGCTCTATACCTGCGAAAAAGTCGGCACTTTTTATTTAGTAGACCATTAACTTCCCTGGTGAACCAGGGATCGGTTTTTTAGGTGTATTAGAAATAGATTTAGTTGGGATATAAGAATCAATGAGGTCCAATACCTTGTCCTTGAAACATTTCCAAAGCTGATCTATGTTATATGTTAAGCTAAATTCGACAAACACCTGAAAGTACTCTTCCAGGGCCCGTATCATTAGGTCGTAGTTACCCCTTTGGTACATGAACAATTTACGCGGACGTCCGATAACAGGTAACGGACGCACACATGCGATGGTTGCTAACACCGCATCATGGTCACTTAATCCAGGCACAGGACATATGGATTGCACTGAATCGTCCGAGTTCGAAAAGAAGAGATCAAGCATTGAAGCGCAATCCCCGTATCGCCTTGTCAGCAAGTCCACATATTGGTACATTCCGTTAGTAGCTATCAGATTGGTGAATTCTTGGGAAAGTGCCGAGTTAGAGGATAGTACGGGGGACATATCTACCCAGGTCATCTGGGGCATATTAAAGTCCCCCCAAGTAAAAACTTCGTTTTCAAGTTCTGAACTCCTTGAGATATTATGTTAAACGGCATTAATAAATAAGTGTTGCTAGGGCTAGGGTAGAAGGAACCAAACGCGATGTGTTCGCGTCAGGGAGTGAAACCTTGCACCAAACTGATTCGCAACCATTGGCAAGAGCCAGAGGGGTATTGGGTAAACTTTTATCCACGAGAGGAAAAACGTCCCCACCATGCCCATCATCTCAAACACATCAGGAAAGCGAGCCAGAGAAGGACGCCAATGGACTGGAGCACCGCAGACGATTTCGCTGGCACAACGCGAGACTCCATCGAGTTCTGCTGATCCATTGCAATCGGACTCGCTGGATACTTCAGACGTTTCCTCCCAATTATCGACCTCGATGTCTCAAGCAAGGAGTTCCCACCAACTGCGACCACCCGGGGCTAGGAAGCCTCCAGACCGCTATTGACGCTTCGTTCCAAGTAGTGTCATCTAAAGGGGAAGGAATTGATATGTCGCCAGAACACGAAAACGATGATGTGCGTGCGAGAAAGGCCCTGGGTTCTGTAGCACGGGCGCGCCTCACGCGTCGAACGCTGGCCACTGCTCTCTCCGACGCCCGAGCTACTGCTCATGTTCCTACCTCTTGATTTTTAATACATCGTCGGCAGCCATCCACGGCTGTGCAGACGCAACAGCGACCGTGGAGATCGCTCGCTTTAATGGCGATTATGAGAAGGAGAAGCAGCTCGGGCGAGCCGGCTACTGACGATCGGCATCGATGATGATACTGTGATGGGTGCAGCAGCAATAGCGATACCCAAATTTCTACACTTCCTTTTGGGTTGGCGCAGGCCCCTCCGAGAACAGAAGGTCCTCCATGCCGCCGTTGGGAAGACCTTGACACTGGAGCGCTCGGTGCAGCTCTGCTCCCGGCCCCGCGTGGTGGGGACAGAAGCAGAGTAGGTGTTCCAGCCTCTCTGGTTCCAGACAGTCCACACATGTAGGGGAGTCCTTGCGGCGGTGTCGCTGAAGGCGCTCCGCCACATTGCAGCAGTCGAGCAGCATGCGGAGAAGCAGGCAGCAGGCACCCCTGCTGGTGCATGCAGGCAGCAGCTGCGGCACCAGGCCACTCACAACCCAAGGGGTCGTGGTGCGTCTGCACTATAAGGGCCAGGGCGGTGTGGGCCTCGTCGAAGGCGGTGACGCCTTGGGAAACTGGGGTGCCCTTCTGGTGGGCCTCCCTGGCTCGGGCGTAGGCGTCCTCGTTGCCGCAGGTGCCACTGTGGCCCGGCAGCCAGTGGTGCCGCAGGTCGCAGCCTCGGGAGGCCACAGTGTGCAGCTTTACTGCAAGGGAGCGCTCCAGGTAGCCGCTGCTTTTGGTGGGCTGGTCGTCCGCGTGTAGCTACAGCAGGGCAATCCTTCGACCGCAAAGATGACCACCCCAGTGTGCTTCTGGGTCTCCCTCTCGACGTGGAGTCGGCGACCAGGATCAGCGCTGCCAGCTCCGCCCGTGTGGAGGAAGTGGGGAAAGACAGGCGGCAGCTCCGGCTGCCTCCCAGCTCAGGCACCAGCACTCAGCCGCCCCCTCACACATGCTGTGCTTGACGGATCTTTCCGTGAAAAGATTCAGGTAGCTGCTCAGGTCGTCCTGTAGCAGTGCGTCCGCCTCGTGGCGGATGGCCTGGGGCGGTGTGGTCCACTTGTTGCGGACACCGCGGAGGGTCGTTGTGATCTGCAGGGTCTCTCCAGTGTCTGGTAGCGGGGCCTCAAGGTGGGGTCGGTTCGGCATCTCGATGCCCTCCTCAAAGGTAGTGAGCAGCGGTCCCATGTGCGAGTTTGGCTGGCTACAGAACCTCTTCAGGAGTGCAGCCCCGTCGCGAGCGGACAGCAGGCGCTGGATGTGCCGCAGCCCCGACTGCAAGGCCCGCATCTCGATGGGCAAGGTTCCCGCCTAGGTGTAAGTTCCCGCTACCGGGGATGTGGAGGGGAGGCAGCATGCCGTGCCGTGGAGGCCCAGGCCATGCCGTGGAACACACGCTGCGCCACTTGGTGTGAGCAGCCATTGCGTCGAGACAGAAGCTGCCATGCCCTTGAAGCACCCGTACGCTGCGTGCCCGGAGGGCCCTGACAGCCCACAGTACTGCGACTCGGGAGTCAATGAGCAGCTACAGGTACTTCCCGGTCAGCCGCCAGGCAAGAGGCCTCCGTTGAGTGTGATGGGCGGTGTTGCCTGACGAGCCCTACATCTTGCCGGGTGTAGCACGAGGGCCTGTGATTTGGCCTCCAAGAGCTGCAGGCCGCGGCTCTCGAGGAAGACTGCAACTGCTCCCAGGGCCTCCGGGAGGCACGCCTTGACTGTGTGGCAGTGCTTGGTGGGGCTGTGGGTCCAGAGTGCCACGTCGTAAGCGCACGTGCCATCTCCAGCGGGTATCGCTAGCCTGGAGCGATGCAGCCGGGGAAAGGAGCCAGCACCAATTTGAATAGCAACTGGCTCAGCACGCTCCCCTGGGGCACCAAAGAACGGACGTCTCGTGGACTTCTGGTCACCCGACCGACCTTCACCTGCAGTGTCCGGTCGCGCAGGCGTGCCCGAATGTAGCCTCCGGGGCGCCCCACAATGCTTATGCCGTCCAGGGCCTCCAGGATGGCCCAATTGGTGACTGTGCCGAATGCTGACCGCATGTCCAGCATGAGCAGGAAGGCCACGTCCTTGTCGTGGCCGGCTTGTTCCAGCATGGAGACCACGTCCCCCAGGGAGCCAGTCACGTAGCGGTGCCGCCTGAAGCTGCTTTGCTGCTCCCGGAAGACGACGCTGTGGTCCGCGATCCAATCAAGATGGGCCAGGGCTGCACTCTACATGACCTTCCCAGCAGCCGCCGTCAGGAACACGGGTACTCTTCCAGGGCCCGTATCATTAGGTCGGTAGGATTCTGGGTGGGGTCAGTAGGAATCTGGCTCCGTCGGGGGCTTGCCGGCCTTGAGAATTGGCGAGATGAGCCCCACGAGCCAGGGTGGCGGGAGGACACCAGTCTGCCAGACCCGATTAAACAGTCGCAGAAGGGCCTTCGGCTTAGTCACGTCCAGTTTCCGCAGCATCTGGTACTTCACCCCGTCGATACGAGGAGCACTCCACCACCTGGAACAGCGATTCAGGGAGGGTTTCAGCTCACGCAGTGTGATGTCTGTAGAGCAGAGGGACAGAGGCTCATGTGGGGTGGCTGGCACCGCGTCCAGTGAGGCTGTAGGAACTGGAGGCGGTGTTTGAGCGGCCCTGGCAAACTGTTTGGCAAACAGCTCCGCCAGAGCCTCTGCGGTGATGCCCAGGGATATGGGGAGCGCAAACAGGGGACGCCGGCTGGTGCTGGAAGGCCCCAGCAGAGCCTTAAACATACGCCAGGCTCTGCCCGGGTCCCTGCGAGCGTCCATGGACAAACGCAGCGACTCCCAGCCGTACCTACTATGCTGCCGTGCCCATTGGTGGCATTGGGCATCTGCCCACCCGTACTCCGTCCAGTCCTCCGGGCGATTGTTTCGCATAGCCTTCTTCTGTAGCTGGTTGCGGCGGGAACGAAGCCGAAATAGCTCCATGTCCGGGAATCGCGCACGGAGAGGTACCTCTCCCCGTAGCCTTGCGGAGCCTTGTCGTGCGGAGCCTTGTCGGCGCTCCGCACGACTGCTGCGAGGAAGTCTACTTACGGTGAGCTCTCCGTGCATTTGGTGATTCCCTTGCGGAAGTCGACCCAGTTAGTCAGTACGTAAGCCCTTTTGGTCGGCTCGCTGGCGATGGTTGCGGGGGGTTACCAGTATGGAGTAGTAGTCAGAATCCCACGTGCTGGCGGAGGTCCAAGAAAAAGGCGCACCGCTGCGTCACCAGGGTTAGGCCGATGCATGACTGCTGAACCGGGCCACTGCCGGTGTTGGCCACGTGCAGTTCACAGGAGGTGACAGCAGCCAACAGCTCTCATCCCTTTCGGGTGGCTCAGTGATTCGCCCAGGTCGTGTAATGTGCGTTGAAGTCGCCGCACAATACAGCGTCCGAGCCCAGGTTTCTGTGCAGCCAGTACAGCTCCACGGCGTACCATGATTTCTGCGGCCCGGTGCAGAGGCTGGCCATGGTGGTTGCCGTTGTCCCCATGCGCACCGTCACGGCGGCACACTCCATGGGGCCACTCTGTCAGCTACTGGGGTCAGGTCAACAGGAGCGCTGTTGACGGTGGCCCGCACACGGACCGCTACCCGCGACTTTCCCGGTGGGTGGGTCGAAGGACTCCCGCAGCAGGTGCTCAGTAAGCTCCCCGCTGCGTCGGCCCAGGCCGTTGCAGTTTCACTGCAGGATGCATGGCCGCTGGCCTTTCCCCCAGGGTCTACTAGCAGTGATGGAGGTGGGCGGGGGATTTCAGGAGGACCAGGGCGTCTGTGGCCGCCATCCTTGCAGGGTCATCGGCGGGCAGTCAGCCCACCAAGCTGTGCGCCAGGGTTAGGAGGACTGGCATCAGCTGCTCTGGGCCTGGGGCGACAAGAGGAACGACTGGGGCTGCAGGCGGGGCGAGCTGCTGGGCAGGTTGCTTCCTGGCTGCTTCCCGCTGTGCTGCAAACCGGGGCTGCTGTCGTCCCTGGGGAGCTAGCAGCTGCGTCTGTGGGCCCAGCCGTGACTGCTGCTGGATCCTGCGCCACCTGACCATCTCGGCGTAACTGGGCTGCGCTGGTCAAACCAACGCCTCGACCTACGCACGTGCCACTGGCTGCCGCAGCTGGGCCACGGCTGTGGCCACACGGCGCAACCTGCCTGATGCCGGGCGACTAAACTTTGGGCAGACTGACTCTGTCGGAAGGCCTGCGAGCCATGCAGTAGCGCAATCAAGCCAAGCAATCTTATTGTGACGTCATCATAGCAAATTGGCAAGGAGGATGAAGAGAGGAGGACAGCACTTTAGGATTTATTTTTCTACTAAATAATGTCGCGTAAACGCAGCGAGAATAGTCGAAGCATGGCCTAGAGACCCCCGACTACAATTCGTGCTAGTCATCCCGAAATGATTACAAATCACCTCATTGTCTTTTTAAGCGCATCACCAACCAACGTAATGCTCTCAAAGAAGCCTAAACTGTCCGTCTGGTTCAAGCTTTACTCATCAGATGCCTCACATACGGAGCTCTTTACGAGCGCCTCAAAATAGCAGAACAGAAGAAACTGCACATTTTAATTAGACAAGAGTACAAAACTGCACTTGGCTTCGCCGCTCACACCTCTACTGACTTGTTCTTACGGATGGTGGGCAAAGCTGCGTGAAGCCCAATGAACTTTACAATTTTTACGCCTTAAGTTAACGCCTTCTGGCTGTAGTACCTTAGCTTGCCAGGGCTATCTTTCCCTGACTCAGCCTCACCACCTGGCACGCCTCGCCTCCCCCGCTACTGCGCGCTCTGCACTCTCCCTTACCTCCACTTGTCAAACAACCTGACAGTAATCACGGACTCGCAGGAAGCCTGTCGGCATCTCCAAAAAGGCCTCCTTCCTCTTACTTTTTGCGCATCATTGAGCACTGCACTTGCCTGCTTGACGAGTGCCATATTTTATAGAGTTCTGTCCATTTTCGGGCAATGAATCGCCGCAGGACGCATTCCGAGAAGTGATGCACCGGACCATTGACCCCGGCCCCCACCTCCTACCCTGGACGCCCACCCCCTACTCACCTACAAAAACATTCTCACACATTACAAGCTCTATCGCCGCACCTTCCGTCCGCTTCACCCCTCTCTAAGAATGAATGAATGAAACAAAGCTTTATTAACAACAACAGGTGCAGTTGTTAGGGCACCCGTCCGGTGGAGGGCATCCCTAGTCCAGGATCCCCTGGCTGCGGCTGGTTGCGCGGGCCCTTTGCACCAGGTCAAGCTGGAACGTAGGGTCCTTGCTGGTCAACCGCGCCATCCACTGTTGTATAGAGGGGTTGGGTGCAGGTTTGGCGTCTTTTGGCACTCCCACACCTGATTGTATAGGGTGCCGAGCGCTGGGCAGTAGTGGCAGGTGGCTGGATTGTCTGTCGGATAAATGGCATGAAGAAGGGTACGGTGTGAATACGCGTTAGTTTGAAGTCGTCTGAACGTTGTTGCTTCATTCCTTGGGAGTTTGTGGTGTGTAATGGGGAAAATGTGCCGTTCGTGTCGGTAGTCCGTCAAGGTATCTGTGTAGCGCAAGAGAGGTTGTGGGTTAGGTGGAAGAGGTGGTCACTGCCCCGTGAGAGAAACGGCCTGGTGTATGTAATCGCGGGCAGCACTTCGTCTTCTATTAACAAGACAGAGTGTGCCCCACTCTAACAAAAACAGAAGGAATCACTCGCCGTCAACTTCCAACCCAGACCTTTCCTCACAATACTCATGACGTTTTATCTGCTCTACTTCTTACCCCAGTTCAAGTTTTTCCCAGAAAGGGGTACTCTTTATCCCATCCTATGGGATGCTTCCACACACTCGACCTCCCTCTGAATCTTTAAACCTCCCGTTCACAGTGGACAGTGCAGCTGTCCTGCTCTGGATCAGGCTCCTAGCTTAACCTGGAGAGACAGGCCCGGGCTGCCAGCCAGAGCTAGGGACTCCTGGACTAAGGAGCTTCCTCACTGGTACACCTCCACAAGAAGTAGGATTGGGCTTCAGTCAAAGTTTTGTCATCATCAGCATCCTCGTTCTGGTTCCTTTCTCGTTGCACATAAGAACTTGCGGGAATGGCCAGGAATCTGGAGCTTTTAATGGAAGTGCGTCACCATCACAAAATGCAAAAAGTATGAGTTTACGAAATAAAAGTTCTACAATAATGCGCGCAGCGTGACAACTGAATGCGATGGCACTTCTGTAAAGCATGCCTACCAGCCAAAAAGAAGTCTGACTCTAGGGAAGCTCAGGTATGCACCAATCTACTCGCTGACGAAATTCGGGCTCAGAGATGACAAAACGAAAACGTTGATCACCAACGAACGTCATCACAATTATTATCAACAATTAGACGCATACACGATATATCAGAAAAGAAGGAGGATGAATTACAAAGAAAAAGCGAAGACAGATACGCAAACAGGATGTTGCACTGAAAGAGATGAAAAGTGCTGCCAGGCTTTCCCCTTCAAAGCGCATGAGCAGACGTAAGTGACCGAGGAATTTATTTTACGTTCGGACATTTGATGTTCGGGCCTAAAGACCGAGCCCCAGTGTGCGGACAGAAGAAGAGGACGCAGAAGCAGCGAAGCACGATTCCTTCATGGACATACCAAAATCAGAAGCTTCCCCAAAATGCGTCGACCATGATACTCTGCAGACCATAGATGACCCGTTTTTCGACGAGGACGCCCCCAACCAGTGCCCGGACGATGGCGGCCCTGGGATCTCTGCACCCACCGCAGGTGGTGTCCTCGCCGGTTGCCTGCCTAGTGACCCTCTTAGTGGCCGCCCCGACATACTGGCACCAGTCCTGTCCATCCAGGGTGGTGGCGAGGCCAAAACAAAGACCGCCTGCAAGGACTGGATGGCCAACCGCCAAGCCGCGAGTGATGAGGCCACAAACGAGGCGCGTAAGGATGGGCGTAACAGGGAGCGCCGTTTGAACCTGTTCATCGGTTCCGGCGTCTTCACAATGGCCATTATCTTCCTCTTCTTCCTCACCAAAATCATGTTATCGAGATATCCCGGAAAGTATGGCGATACCGCCGTCGCCATACCGCCCGGCAGCGACAATACTAGCAGCACTGAGGAAACAATTGGTACAGAAGACGTGTGGCGACAAGTAGAGGACGAGAGCCCGCCAGAAAAGGATGAATACGACCATTACAAGATCATCACAACCAGAGATACAGCCCGGGATACGGCTGGTGGGAAAGCTGATGCAGATGATGCCCTGCTAGACCCAGCCACGGTACACGATGACACCTCGAAGGCACCGTGATGCATACTACGTGGTAACAGCTTGCGACCTTAAACGTTCTTTTCTTGTACCGACAAAGTTTATCATCGAAAATTCTACGCCAGCAGGCAAGAGTACCGTCGAACTCTGGTCACAAGAAGTGAGGACAAAATTTACGTGAATGCCTTAATGATTATTCATGCTGTTCTCAGCAAATAAAAAGATGAAATCTAACTCGCACTTTCATCAAATACCTTCTGTAAGCCCTGAAAAATGCAGATGGCGTTTTTGCTCAACGAACTAGATCAGAACTAAAGCCCGTCTTACAGCCTTACAAGCACTCATTTTCGAAGTAGAAAAAAGATACTCAAGGCTGTCAGACTAACGCCGGTAGTTATTCCGCGGATACGTTAGACGTGTGCAAATCGTGTAGTATTTTATAAGCAACCAAGTTACAAACGAACGTTTGCCGCATATTCTGGTGAGCGTTAAGTGATACAGTAGCATTTTACCCCAAGGCGTCTTATTGCCAGGGTTGACGCAAGGACCAGCGGCATGTAGACGTCAATATAACTTTTTAACAGAGGGCTGTCACACGTCGTATAAAAATTTTCAAAAGCTGGGTTACATTGCAGCGTATTGCATAGAGTATTTAACTGATCAGCTGGCCGAGTATGCTCCTTCGGTGCTAAAGGAAGATAGGAACGATTCCTCTCCGTGACCGGTAAGCCACAGGCAAACAACCCAATCCACTGCCACAGGCATGAACCGATGCGAACCGACCAACCATAGATTGCCAGTCATCGGCTATCCCTCACAGGCAGCCAGAGTTTCACCTACACAAAACTATTCTTCTTATTCCTGCTTTAATTCCGCTGCAAGTAATTAAACCTTACGCGTAACTGCTAGAAAACATGGTAGAGCGATCCGCGCTTAAAGGGGATCAGCATACAGCTCGAGTGGAAAACTAGTAACGTCCTACACTGCAGGGGCAATTGCTTGTCACGCATGTGTGCTTACAAAAATTTCCTTTTTAACAGCGGAGCTGTTTCACCCGATGGCAAGTTGTCGAACGCGAACATAAAACCAAGAAAATGAACGATTTTTCGTGGTCGGAATCAACCTTGGTGCTTCGCGTCAGAAAGCATGCGTCTAACCGATTGAGGTATCATCGTATTTAGGGCACACAGCACACTATTTCGTGTTGGTTATTCGTAGCGTTGGCTTTGAACATCTGGGTCTCTGGCGAAAGAAAACGTCGCCAGCTCTGGTGTTTCTCCAACCTTGCACTACTAGTGCGTGCTGCTCTACATTGTTACTTAAAATAAACGAGATCGTTGCTTTCTCAAAGGTGGTAGTCACCCAAAGCGAAATTTGTAATGTTTGCGGCCAAATACCGTGTGTTGCGGAATGGGCCTAGCCATTCCTTTCCAATTCCATTCCGGGGAAAAAAACGTTTCCGCGATTTAATTTCTTTCAATTCCGTGGAATGCCACGACTTTGCCCACTTCCACTTTTGGGACGGCCGGGAAGTGCAATTTTAGTCCTGCAAATCCTCAACGTAATAACTACCTTTCGGTGACTGTATCGAGTTTCATTTGAGCGCAACACATTGACCACCTTATCAAACGTGTTCACAACGACATGAGTCCGTCGTTTAACTAAGGGACGGAAGCTCATCGGGGACATCTCGTACAATACAACCACGCTTCTAAATCGCAAATCACCGGTATTCCCCATTTCTGTAACACTATTTGCACAATCAACATAGGGACGGCACCCACCTGTACCATTTCTGTAATAAACAGAAAGCACGGCCCCTGTGTATACTAGTTATATAATAAGCAGACTGCACGGCATCTGTATGGCGAACAGTATTAACATACCACTCTTGGTAGTTTTGCAGATTGTCCGTGGTTTTCGATCGCTACAGCGTCGTCAAGGAGCACTCAAGGAACCCCGCAAATCTTGTCTGTTCATCGTCCCGAGGGCGTGAAGATGGTTCTCTTACTGGATGGCCAGAAGGCGTCGACGGTGACGTCATCGGCAGCAAGACTACAAATTCAGCAGCCCTACATCGACCACAACAGACAGCACGGCACCTACCTGGCAAACAATATGAACAAACGACTGCGGGTACTTATTCAGATTAGTTCTCGGAATTATGCTCCTTTGTACCATAGCGATGATAGATTTTTCTAGGATTTGCGTGCCTTGGGCAGTGTTGTGCTTTGGTGGTTGATGTTTGGTGTGTGGTGCTGTTGTTATTGACATCGTGAGAACTCTAGGAAAACTTCTGGCCTGCGACGGAGCAAATGACACGGCCAAGTTTGAACAGCCGGGCAAAGTCAGACTGGTGGTTACACGCCATCAACGGGGAAAATGTCGGGCCTAATCACTGAAACGGACCGACTAACTGGTATTCGTGATGTATTCCAGGAAATGAAAGTGAAAATTGGTTTTTCTTGAATTGGCTATAAAAGACCCGGCTCACCAATTAACGGAGTTGGAAAGTTGAAGCAGGGAAAACAACCTTCTACTCTTTCGGCGTTGAGAAGAAAACCAAAGAATCGCACGCTGATTTAAAGAAAGCTGTTATGAATGGCATATTTGAAAAGCATTTGGGCGTTTTAAAGTAAAGTCAAAAGAAAAAATACTTGTATTTATGAAAAACCCTCAGAAAAACGCCCACTTGTAATAATAAAATTCTGTGACCCGAGGAAAATACATAGCGCGCTGCAGAACTGTAAAAAGCTGAAGGGGGCTTCTTATATCATCGGCAACGATTATGCGGAGGAAACTGCAGCCGTTCTTAAAAAATAGCACGAAAGTGCTGATGCACAGAGCCGAACGGGAAAATGGTAACGCTTCTCGGTGACCAGGTTAAAGTCGATGAACAAATGTACTTATGGGACGACACAAGAAACAAGCGGTGCCCTTATCCTAATCGCCAAAATTAAGCCCCTCAGGAAGGACTGTTCGAAGCCAGCTCATCGCAAAACGCAGATTTGTCGCGGTAAGTAATAAAATATCCCAGATCAAATATTTTAGTAGTAAAATATCCCAGTATATTCAACATCAGTCATAAAACAACTGATCTGGGATATGGCCTACTATCAGCGAGCCCTCAC
This sequence comes from Haemaphysalis longicornis, assembly GCF_048455015.1. Classification (NCBI taxonomy): domain Eukaryota; kingdom Metazoa; phylum Arthropoda; class Arachnida; order Ixodida; family Ixodidae; genus Haemaphysalis; species Haemaphysalis longicornis. Next base: position 180,875,703 of record NW_027526335.1, read on the forward strand.
GTAGTTTTAGTAACCAAAACTTGGTCAAACACCTGCATACCAAACGATTGTATTGCACCTCTAGGGTATACCATGTTTACATGGGCGAAAGGTGCACCCGGTGTGGAAGTCGCCATTGTTATTAAAAACTGTTTTCGGGGCATAATGTTGCAAAGCAAGTGGCTGAGTGGGTATGGTGCAAATTAACTTATCACTGCAGTTTATAGACCCTCTGCTACTCCACCCCAATTTTTGGACGACCTTTACAAGCGTCTCTGCACCCACGTAAACGGTAACGACCGATTAGTACTCGGTGGCACTTCAATTTTTCGCACATTGATTGGGAGGCTATATTATACCACCACACTAAGAAGGCAAGAGCAAATTAATTATACTGGAAATCTCTTTTTACCCTGAATTGAGACAGATTGTTAAAGTGTACACGAGGACAACACCTGAATCCCAATCAGTATTCGATTTGGTGTTCTTGTCCAGTAAAGTTGAAAATGACAATGTGTCAACTCAAAGTGGTACATCCGACCACAAAATGGTTTCAGTGAACATACTGCCCTCGTCATGCCATCCTACCACAAATTTTGAAGTAAGAAAATGGCAGCGTATCTGCTCCTTTCGTTGCAAATGTCGACAAAAGTCGATAGTCTTTGTCGACATTTGCCAAGTAAATGCTTCCCTTCGCATTCCCGCTCACCTCTCATGTTGTTCCTCTTGCGGCGCGCCCCTCCCAATGTAAACACGCTAAAGGTTTGCCCAAGTGAGTTTGAATTTGCCGCGTTCTACTGCTCCAGCCCGGGTGCCCTGATGCCGGTGCTGCCACGCGGCGGAGACGCGCGTGAATCAAGGCGCCTTCAGCGTTTATAGAACCGCGTTGCGCTTGTCCACGTGCGTTCCAAGCAAAACGTGGAACCAACTAGTGGAACTTTTCGTAACCGTTGCCGCTTGATTTCTTAAAATGCCGCAAGAAGCAATAGTGGCGCGGGCGACAACAGGCGAAAGTGTTGTTTTCTGCACTGGATGTAGTATTTCATTTCGCAAAAACCAAGCATCCATGAATTTTTTTAAAGGAACACTGTAAATATCTCTTGTGTATTAATTTCCTGCCTTATACTTGCGGAATGTCTTGTTCTTGTTCAACAATGTTGACAAGTACGTAAACCGGACGTAGAATTTAAGATTTGGCTGTGAATATTTTAGACTATTGCGCAGACTTCGTTTCACTTTGGCCGGGTGGCTGAATCCAGTCACAGACAGACAGACAGACAGACAGACAGACAGACAGACAGACCGACAGACAGACAGACCAACATTTCTTGGTTTAAGTAGCCCAATAAAGACTATCGTCTTTAAAAACAAGCGTTGGTCCAAGATTACAAAAAAGCGGATGGTACTTCTGTTTTGGACTAGCAATCATTCAACGAATTCGAAATCTTTTCGCGTTCGAGTCAGCCGAGTAATTGAGGCAGAGATTTAATCGCGTTATTGCAACTTGTATAACTATATTTTTTCGAAGTCGTTATAAAGAAAGACAGCAACGAAATCCTTTGACAACTCAAGAGATTATCCACATTAAAGAAAAAACCGCCTCCGCAAACAGCCGAGAAAGCTAAATGAGCTATCACCGGTACTGAGGAGCCTCAAAGCGGCCCAATCAGAATCGAAAAGAAGGTTCTTCAATGGTACTCTCGGCGCCTTTGTTAGAACTTCGCCACACAAATTTTGGCGTTCTTTGGGAGCACAGCAAGTAAAAAAAATAATATTCCCCGCATTTCCCCGAGGGGAAGAATGTGAAAGTGCGAATGCACGAGTTGAATTTGCGCGGTTCGGTAATGTTCGCGAAAGAGAGATCACACACACACACACACAACAACAAAGAAAGAAAGATGCATTTATTCACAGACACGTATTTGTGTTGTCGTTGTACTTGATTGCTAGAGCGGATCTCAGCTTTGAAATTTCGTGTCAGTACTCCTTTAAGTGGGTGCATTAGCCCTTCTCACGCCCGATTCCTGGCCAATCCCCCACGTGGGTATGTGCCATGTGAGCGGCCAGGCAGCGCGCGCCCATCTCCCCCCGTTGCCAAGGAAGACGAGGAGATTCCTGGCCAATCCCCCACGTGGGTATGTGCCATGTGAGCGGCCAGGCAGCGCGCGCCCATCTCCCCCGTTGCCAAGGAAGACGAGGAGATTCCTGGCCAATCCCCCACGTGGGTATGTGCCATGTGAGTAGCCAGGCAGCGCGCGCCCATCTCCCCCCGTTGCCAAGGAAGACGAGGAGATTCCTGGCCAATCCCCCACGTGGGTATGTGCCATGTGAGCGGCCAGGCAGCGCGCGCCCATCTCCCCCGTTGCCAAGGAAGACGAGGAGCGCGCGCACCCGCAGCTGTTGCTATGCGGACGGCGGAGGACGCTTCAGGCTCGCTTAAGAAGTGCATTTGCACTTAATAGACCATATAACAATAGAAGGCAGTCTTGCGACGAACGCGCGACAAATAGCAGATGGCTTCAATCAGTTTTTTTAGTCAGTGTTTACCTGAAGCACGCATAATGATGTCGCCGATGTTTCCTTGACATCTGTCCGCTGCAAGCTCATGGAACATGCAATCTCAAAACACATTATGGACTTTCTGGAAACAAATAAGTTTCTTTACGCAAACCCAAATGGCTTTAGGCGCGGCTTCTTGACGATTTCGGAATCAGTCGAAACTGTCAACGACTTTTCGGTGGCCCTAGACGAGAAACAGCAGGCAGGTGTGATCTGCGTTGATTTTAGAAAAGTATTTGATAAGGTGCCTTCAAGGAAACTGATTTATAAACTTCGTCAATTTGTTATTGCTAGTAATGTTTTCGAATCGATGCAAGCATATTTAACACATCGGAAGCCGGTCTTACGTGTTAGTAATTCCGTATTGAGTTCCTCGGATGCATTTCCTGGGATACCACAGAGGTCAGTAGTCGATTTTGCTTCACAATAATGATGTTGCTACTGTTGTTCAGCCGCCAGTGTGTTTGAAGCTATTTGCAGATGACTGCTCACTTTATCCTCCAGTTGCTCGTGAACATGACCAGATCAAAATTAAACAGGGTCTAGGCGATCTTTCTGCTTGGTGTCAAAGATTGTATCTTCAAATTATTTATGCCAAAACCACATTTGCGCACATTAAACGACAGAAAAGTGTTTTTTTCTTCCAGTGTCATATCGGAAATGTTATAGTGAAAAACGTACTAGTTTCACATATCTCGGTGTAGTGATTGCTGATTACCTCAACTGGCGCATCCATATTGAAAGTGCGTGCTCGGTAGCGTTTAAAAAACTGTTTCCCTCCGGTAAAACTACAAAATGCAACTTAAAACGTCGATGTCATGATGTACAAAACATTTTATCGCCCTGTTCTAGAATACGCCGGACTAGTTTAGAGTACCGAAGGGAAGGGTCTGAAATCTGAACTTGAGAGAATTCGAAGACTCGGCGCCAGATTCGTACGTTTCAAATACAAAAAAATCTGACTCGGTTACTGACATGTTAAACTAACGAATCCTGAATTTTTTGCACCCGGGCGACAGCGAAACAGGATAAAATTATTATTTGTGCTTCCCTATAGCCATGTAAGCATTGACATCATGTACACACGAGCACCTGATAGGCATTGAAAACGATTAAATCTTGATACAGCAATCCGACCTTATGGCGCCCGCAAAAACGTCTTTCGTTAGTCGTTTTTAAGGGCAAAGCCCCTTAGGGGCCCGGGCTGTCGGCATATTATGCCGTCGTAGGCTCATGTCGTCGTAGTATTATGTAGTCACCGTACTAACCCACCGCGGCACTCGTTTTCGAACGCTTCGCGCTAGGATGTAACCCGTATTAAAAGAACACTCTGGTACACTCGTTTTAAACGCATGACGCTACTTCTTAGTATACTTCTTAGCTTGCTGTGGCGTGTGACAGCAAGACAACTTACGACCGGTCTGTCACTCATTTCTTTGCCTAAATCCGGTTCAACGCAAGAAAGGGCGCCACCGTCTCAGCAAGCGCGCGATTGCTCCTCCCACCAGCGCTTCTTTGGCGCACAATTGACGCGCGCTTTGAGGCAAGAAAGAGACTTAATATCTCTGAATACACTTATACACTGCATGCTTCGCCCCTCCCCAAGTTTCACGTTCGTGGAAATGGCCCGGGATTTTAATAATTTCCTTCATTCAAAGAAGCAGCGGAGCTCGCCGGATAGTCCAGGAAGCCGACAAAGCGACTGTGGAGGCAGGCATGAGTCTATTACAGTCCTGTGCCGCCTTGTGCGTAGTCTGGTTCCCTGGGCCAGGACGTGGAATTAAGTCAGTTATGATCTGAAGACTTGGGGCATTTGATGACTTCTGTTTGTGATGGTATAGAGTTAACGATTGGATTTAGTTGGAGTGGTTTTCGGAGTTGGAAATGGTTTTGACGGAGCTCATGAAAACGCGTAATTTGGCCCGTAATCGGTTCTTCAGATTGTGCAAAATGTGATTGAGGGTGCCATTGTTGGAGTGCGTTACCCTTCCAGTGCTGTTGCGTCGTCGTGTGTGAGGCACAAGTCCCCGCGAAGGAATGGGTTGCCAGGGCAGGTCCATGGTACGCCAATACATAACGTTGCCACGCTGGCGTCGATGTAGATATCGATCTCATTGGGAAGTTCTGATTCTTTTAAACGATGAGTATGTTAGCTGTTTTTTTTCGGTCGCACTGCAGAAGCACACAAGAACTGCATGATTCTCCCCTCCTCAGGTTTCACGTTAGTGGAGATGGCCCGGGATTTTTTCAAAAAACTGTGCTAAGTTTCAAGTTTGCGTGAAAATTAGCATCATTTTTTTTACGCCAGCTCCGTAGCCATGCAGGGCGCGCATGCTGGGTTTGGCTGTTATACATAAAACAAATTCCCGCGCCTTCCCGCGAGGGGAACACGAGTAAATGCAGAGCATTGGGGGTCGTTAACGCCGCGTAAAGTCGCGTTAGGGTGGGTAGTTGGGTCGTAGTTGCGTTGGTGTTGGTTTGGGGTAGAGAGAGGAGAGTAAAGTCGCGTTAGGGTGGAGTGAGCGCCAACCAAGGAAGGAAGGAGCAACGCAGTGACTGAAGCAACTGAAGCACGAGCGACCGCTAGCCGCTTTATATTTGCAGCGCGCGCAGTAGAGGGAGAGCAATACGGGGGGGAGAGCGCGCATGCGCAAGCAGCGCGCGCCCTTCCACGCCCCACCGCGCTGCTATCACGCACCTGTTACGCCGAGACCGCGACGGAGCAAACGGGCTGACTACGACGCATGTGCGTGCCAGCTGCTGTTGAGAGAGAGGACGGAAGGAGGAGAGGCACACCTGCTGCGGACGCGGAGTAGTGGACGCCGTCCGACGCAGGAAGAGGCGAGGCTAAGAATAGCTCTGCATTTAAAAGTATCGCAATTACTTAATAAATCCCAGGAATATATCCCAATAAAATCCTTCTGTTTTTGATTGGGCACTGCTTCGCAATACAAACGAAAGGGAAGTCGAAAACAAGGAGGGCATTGGATTTAACTCGGATTTTAGGTCATTCCTGTTGAGAAACTCTTCAGTGCTTTTTTGGTGTTTGCTTAGCAAGCCCGATTTTGTCGTAACTCTAAAAGACGCTCAATTTTCTGAGGTGCTACTGCAGAGTCACAATAAATGTCGAAACACTAAAGAACAAAGGGAAGTGATGTGGCCACTGAATAGGATAGAATAGAATACGTATAATAGAATACGTGTTAGCAATCTCTCCCCTTCCGTGGTAATTTTTTTCTTCCTGCTGGTGTTTGCCTTATTTCCCAATCCCATCGAAAACTGGAATGATCTGCCTGCACAAGCTGCTGAGTGTACCGATGTTAAAGCGTTTGAAGCTTTTCTTGATACGTATGTTCCCTGAAAACATGTTTCTTAAAACTCATTGGATGTTTCATGTTCCTTGGCAGCTATTCCACAGCCCTTATTTGATAATATCAATAGTGTTCGATTAAGTTTGTGTGTTCTTTTCTCTTTTTTCTTTCTTTCTTTCGTTACTGGAAGTGAATTGATGTAAGTTTATGTCTGATCTCTTCCCTCCTAGTAATGACCCTCAAGTGAGGATGGAAAGTACATTTAAATAAAAAATATATAATGGCATACTCTTGCACGCCACTAAAAGAAGGATACGTAACTGTTTGCTTGTTTCCTTTTCCACAATCTGTCGTATGCTTCCTTGCTATGCACTTCACATATCATTACAAAAGCTCCGTCAGCCTGCCGCACCGCAGTTGAAAGCGCGGCATCCGTGCCTTGCTCAAATCTACATTCACTCGTAATTATTGGCTTAATGGTTTCGACAACATTTGGAGTACAAAGCAGAAATCCAATCGTGTCAACGCCAGGTGCAGTTAGTGTAGCGTCTTGATACAGTGCTGTTTGGCAATCCCAGCACAGAGTCGCCATGTCTTCAACAATAACTTTACCTGAATTAATTATTGTACTGGAATCAACTTAACACACAGGCACTTATTTAAGACCACTCTACTTACCCGGACCCTTTTTTTTGCGTGTGCCTAGGAGGCTTCGGCAACGCTTTAAACAGTTTGTGCCACAAGGTCTTGGTGGACGTTTTAGGAGCAAACTGTAACGTTCTTTTATTTTTCGCTAACGCAATAAATTTAACACTCAATCTTGCGGTTCTTAAGTGTGCCCTTGCTACTTTTGTCAGGCCCCGAAGTGTTTGCGTAAGCTGTTCTAAATCTCACTGACGCTAAAACCCCTCGCTGTTTTTAGGTGTGCAGCCCCCTTAGGTGTTCGGGCTGTCGGCGTCTCCTGCCGTAGTCCTCGTTTCATGTAGTCACGGTACTAAAATACCGGGACAATCGTTGTCCAAAGCCTCGCGCTAGAACGTAACGCGCACTAAAGCAACATACCGGAACACTCGTTTCCTAACGCCTCAACGCCAGAAAGTTTCTCCTCCGTGGGCAAAAACGCGTACTAAAAGAACTCACCGGGCTACTCGTTTCCCAACGCATCGCTCTAGAACCCTTAGTGCATCAAAGACACGAGACTTCTACACCAGAGCTGTATACCTCTACCCCCCAACGGTTTCGTCTACGTAGAAAAAAACGCCAAGGCGCCAAGAAAACACCTATACACTGCATACTTCGCCCCTCCTTAGGTTTCACGTGAGTGGAGATGGCCCAGGATTTCTTAGGATTAAGACCGAATCTTCGTTTCGTTCTTGCCATTTCTTCATGTCTAATATGATGGCGAATTAAACGAAAATAGTTTTTAATCCCTCAAAGTGGTTACGTGCCATTTTCTTTGGGTTATCAACTCATCACCCACCAGAACATTTTATAGACCGCTATTAGAACTCACGAAAATTGTCATGAACAGCTGATTTTTGTAGCCGGGTCTATGACACTTTATTGGTGAAATGGAGTAGCCGGGCGCACATTCGCTTCCAACCTCTCCAACCAATAAACCAGTTAAACTACCAAACGTGCCTTATTTTTGTCTTCTCGTCTCGAGGAAGGGTGCTAACATCATTTGGCCATGCTGGATTACCCTGTCAAACCTGTGCGGGCCTTCCCTACTGCTTCGTCTGTACCACATTCTCTCTTCGTTATTATTACTTCCTCATTAGTACTCAATGGTGTTTGTTTTTAGTTTTATTTTTACTTCTGTGTATAATCTGCTAACTTTTATTGGTCTAGTCACCTACTGCTAATTTATTCCAATATTTAAATATTTTTTTTCCGACAAAAACTACAGAGTTTCTTTCGGTAGGGCACCCATTTTGAGTCAATGCCATGTGAATGGGTATGAGCCATTTCACTAGTATTTCCACCACCAGTCGCAGACGTAGAAGAAGCAGGAGCTGCGAAGCAAGAGTCCGCCATGAAGACTGCCGGGCCGAGGAAAGCCGCTCCTAAGGACGGCGCACCCCAGAATGCCCCTGCAAAGACACTACGGACCATTGACGATCCCTTCTTTGACGACGCCGGCGCCTTTGGTCTCCTGCAGGATGCCGGCCCTGGTGCCTGTGCACCCTTAAAGGGCGGAGTCGTCGGCGGTCTCCCGGGTAGTGGCTCGCACACTTCCAGCAGCCACGGCAGTTCCATGCCCCATGACCCTGGGCGCAATGCACAGGGCGGCCACGCCACTCCTGGAGAAGGCAGCAACAGAGAACGATTCCGCCCGGACCTCATCCGCGACAAGTCCGCGATGGTCAACCAAGCACGACAGGCCGAGAATACGGCGCGCGCAAGGCAGCGCCGTATGAACGCCATCATCGGTGCGGTGATCGTCGGCATCGCCATTACTGGCTTGCTTATCCTGGCCACTTTTGTTTTTTCTGGGTCTACCGAACAATACGTCAATGCCACATCATTATCGACGGTTTCAAGCAACGATGCAAACAGGACCGAAGACAACGACGATATCGAAGTTGGTGGTGGGCTCCTCGAAAAACGCGAAATGACGCCTGGAGTATACCAGCACGAGAATTACGCGACCGACGCAGACGAGGAGACGGCAAGAGATGCAATACAATGGAAAGGCGAAGCCGACAGTGCGGTAACAAATTTCGAGACAAAATCAACTTTTTCTTCAGCCGTGTCTTCCTCCGCCGAAAAAGGCCTACATGTGGGAACTGCTGATCAACAGGCCCAAAACGCAGCCGCCAAGCGGCATCTGGGAAACTTCGAAGAACAAATCCACTGACAGGCTGACGGAGACACTGTCCAACACTCGTAGACCCCCTCCTAGTTCTACATAATCGAAAATGCATCACGTTGTTATTGGCCATTGTCCATTTGTATTGTACACACAGAACACAAATAAGTCGGAATGGGAGTAAATGGCTTGTTGCATAACTCAGTACCAATTCGGAGTTTTGAAAACTCCTTCCAATGGGAGTTTCGCCTTACTCCCATTATTTCCGCAGTTTTTTCAGTAGCATATGGGAGTTTCATTTTACTGCCACTACAATGTGAGCTTTCAGGGGTACTATTGGGAGTGTATTGTTTCCTCCAACTGGGAGTTTTCAGGGGGCGCGTTGGGAGCAGTGTTTACCTGCATTCGAGATTTTTTGTTTTGTTTTGTTTTGTGCGCTTGATATAAGCGATGCACAGGAATTTATCACTGTATTTTGGAGTTCTTAATGAGCGCACAGGCCGTGTTTTCATTTTCTGTTGAGGATTACCTAATTTCCAGTCTTTTTCCGCTTCAAACGTTGAGGCGAAACGTGAAAAGTTTGTTTTCTGCACAGTGAATTTATTGCATAAAAATTACATAAATACGATATACGTGTGAACACGTTAATAACACAATGAAACACTTAATCAACAAAACACCTACATCGAGAACACAAGGTATCTTGGTAAGAACTTTATCTACTACAACACTCCTCAACGAAAAAAATGTAAGCCATTTGCAAACAATGAGGTCAGCATGTCGTCGGTGCGCTGTTTGCTTGCACCTGCCTCCCAAACGCTGACGTTGCCGCACCTCCTGGCACGTTCCCCAGGAAGCCACAGCAGCACATGCATTAGAGGGATAGCAAAACGCTTTAAATTTGCGGCAACAAATACAGAAGCATATTGGGCATCTGACCTGAAAAAAAAAAAGAAATGGCATTGTAAAGACGCTGAACTTGTCACTCTTGTGTCCAACTTTCCGTAATGTGTGAATGTTTATTACAGCTACGCAAAATTGCAGTTCCGTCCGATACACCTGCGTTCACTAGTTCGTCAAAACGAAGTGCTCTGCCGTTCAAAAGGGAGCGCGAGCCTTGTGGCGACCAACTTCTCAAAATGCTTCCTTCCTCTTTTTTTTTTTTTTTTGCGTGTAGTGTTCTGTGAGTGAGCTTCAGGTTTTACCACCCGCACTGCCCCTCTCTCCCCTCACCAAAATTTTCGGTCAGTGCGACGCCTGTACCTGCCCCCTTCAAAAAAAAAAAGCAGTCGTCCGTCGGCTCCACAGAATGTTCCCTCGAATGGCGTTACACGCGCCTAGCGTACGGAGAGCTCCCACGGGGCCCCCACCTTCTCCATTTCCAGTGAAAGCAATTAATCGCCGGCGGCACGCGGCAGTCACCCTCCTCGTAGCAGGCGCGGCTGGGTCCACACGTACTTCTCAAGAAAAGCTGCCGTCCTGCGACGTTTGACCGGCCAACTTCACCTTCGCCTGCCTAACAAAAACACCTAACAACCGTTCAGAGTTTGGACAGTTTTCATTCTGCTCGCGAGTGTAAATGATTGAGTGTTCTGCTCGAGACCCGCGCAAATACGCAATGATTTCACACCGTTCGGCCTCCCCAATGACGTTCCGGGCATGGCGCCCTCTCTCACGCACAACGCTCACCTCCAGTGGAGGAGAATCGCCCGTGCAGTGACGCGGGAAACACGCTGAGTTTATTTGGCACTGGAAGGGGCACAAGTCTCCCAAAATGTTGGGTACAATAAAAAACGTGAAAATCTTACCTTCAACCACCTCGCAGAGGCACAACCGCGTTGTTTTTAACGAGCCACTCTCAGCGATCACTGCATTTAGGCCTCGCGTCGGCTCGCTGGCGTATTCCCTTTCCCCTTCCCTACCAATCCCCTACCGACCCATCTATCCATAGCAGCGCGCAAACGCAAGAAAATGGAATAAACGTGTCTTCAATCAATCAATCCGTCGGCTCGATGGTCGGTGACATGGAGACGACGTTGCAGTGTGTCGCACGTCAGTGCAGGCCGGTTCCACAATGTTCGCAACGAGCTTCAATTGTCGGGAAGTACTTCACATCCATTCGTGCGGCCGCAATTTCACATCGACAAGAAATTTTTCGGGACGCTGGAGCTCACACAACACACGAAACCAGCTGGCAGCCATTTTGTAAGGAGGTGTAGAGGAGGAAGGGATTAAGAAGGAGGAGAAGGAGATGGAGGAGGCGTGGGAGTTTTTAATACTCTCATTAGGACAAACGCAGTATTCACAGCTAGATGCTGAGTTTTGTGGAGAGGTACAATCGTGGTAAATGCGCCTATTTACGACGGCTTGTGGCCCCCGGTGTAAACTGGCAGTTTTTCCACCATCATACTACCACACGTGGGAGTAGGCCGCCTGCCGTGAGGAGTTTAAAAGACGTATGCCAGCCAAAAAACTCCCATTCTGGCTAACTTGTGTGTTGTGTGTAGGGTTTCTTTTTAAAAAATAACGTTTTCCAGAGTTTATAGTAGCGAAAACTTTGCTACGCGGTCCGGTCTGCGCGGATTGTATAGCATACACGCGACAGCGAAAAACAGAAAATAGCTGTTTTTTTTTAATTCTTGAACAGGTTACTCCGAATGAGGAGTGCTAAGTACACGTCGCTAATAAAGGATGTTCACCTGATTTTTAGGTGCCCCAATCCTAAATTAAAGCGAGTTTGGTGTTCCTCGACTAAAGCCGATGCTGCTGAAATGTGGACTTCGTTGGCATCATTTGTAGAGCGCCAAAAAAAGAAAGCTGCGCAGTAAATAAAAAAAATGATCATGCAGCGATTACATGCTTCTAATAACGGCCTGCTTTAACATGTTTCTAAATCACCACCACGTTGTTCTGCAGTGGCTTCTATGTGACTGCGGTACGGCTGGCAACGACGAAGCCGACAGAGCTGCTGCATCAGCGCGTTTAAGCTCAATTACTGGTACAGTGTCTTTCAAAAAGCCGCTACGGAGCGGCTCTGGTTTCCCCGTTTTCCAAGAGCTCTGCAGCGTTTGCTTTCGACTGACCACAATAACACCTACGTGCCGTTGCGTGCAATAGACCAAGACTGCCGATTTCGGATGACAAGCGGCCTGTCCAAGCGAGATGAAGCTGTCCTGCATCGAATCAGGCTCAATGTGGCTAACACTAACCATTTTATTTTGGAACTTTGACAGGCTTCCTAGCCTCTGTGCCCGATCTTTGCAGTGCCTGAGGACCTGAAGTACATTATCTGCTAATATCCTCGCTAAGAACTTGAGCGAGCCCACCACCGCTAACCTTTCTCTGGGTCTGCCTGTTCCCCTAGAAAACTTCGAAGCATCTTCTTGGGGGGTGGCTGACAACAGGAAGGGTATGTCGCGGTACACAGACGCTCTTGACGTTCCTCCGGAACTTTGCACTTGACAGGGAAAAAGGAATATTTCGCCTGATTGTGTGTGTGCTTTTCCTGTGCGTACGCGGGTTTGAGCAGTCATATTTAAGTGAGAGTTCTTGTAATATATTTTCATCTTACCTTCGCTGCCATATGGTGTAGCAAGTCAAGTGGCTAGCCTGGCTGACCTCGCCTGCCCATTAAAGATATTTCCTCTCTCTTCCCCCCCCCCTCTCTCTCTCTCTCTCTCTCTCTCTCTCTCTCTCTCTCTCTCTCTCTCTCTCTCTCTCCAACGGCGGTAAAGACTTCGGGGGCATTGGCCAGGTATAGGGTTGACTATTCCCCAGTTGGAACTTACGAATTCTATGTCCTCTAATGAAGACGATGACGACGACGATTATTATTATTATTATTATTATTGTTATTATTATTAATATTATTATTATTATTATTATTATTATTATTATTATTATTGCGGCAAGATGGCGCAAGATGGCGGCAAGATGGCGCCCAGCAAGGATTGCTGTATTCTATGCTCCTGTGTTTTTTACGGTAAACAAAAGTTTTTCCGCTGCCTTTCCTGTAACAAACGCGTGCACGCGAAGTGTGTTGTGTGGCCGGACGCTGAGCTTCAACTCCTGAGTTCTGGCGCTCGGCCGTTCAAGTGCAACATCTGTGAAACGGCTGAGGCGGCGGCTAGGCCTAGCGGAGCCGGCGACGACATCGGCACGGCCGCAAGCGGGGCTCCTTCCCCCTGCTCCCTTCGACGAGACTCGCCGCCCGTCGTCGAGAAGGCCCCGGCCCCGCCGTCCCAGCCGGTTGACCTTGACGCCGAAGCTGCCGGTCTCCGCGCGCTCCTCATCGACGCGCTGGACGGAATTTCTTTCCTCAGCGACCAAGTGGCCCGGCTGCGGGAGAACAACGACCTCATGCGCCGGGAAAACGCGCTCTCTTTCGACCGTCTCCGTCAAGAGAGGGAGGGAGACCGCGCCCATTATGCGAAAGTGGTTAGTTCCCTGCGTGCGGAGGTGTGCTCCTTGCGTGCCGAATTGCTTCGTCGCCCCCCTGCCTTGCAGGATGAAGTACGTCGCAGCTCGGAAAAGCCTTCTTTCACGCAAGTTGTCTACAAAGAAGTGTCGCCGTCGGCTACGTCGGCTCCGCTGCAGTCGGTGTCTTCGGCTTTTCCGACACTGCCTCCCACTCCGTCCCCACTTTCCCCGGTGCAATCTGTGTCTGTGCTTGATCGTAACCCTCCTACTATTGAGAAGAAGCGCCGAAGCCAGGCATGTGTAGGTGCATCGGACACATGTGGACTCGTAGTCGTTCCGCAGCCGAAGCGCCCCAAAGCTATGTTCGTCTCAAAGCTTTCCCCATCCACCACCTCTGCTAGCCTTAATGCCCATCTGTCAACCTTAGGTGTCTCGTCCTTGAGCTGCCGACGACTGAAGACGAAGTTTGACACGTACGCATCCTTTTATATATCCGTCAGTGAAGAGTTTTTCGAGCGCTTGAATGACCCCGCTGTTTGGCCGAAAGACTGCCTCTTTAAGGAGTTTCGAGGCATGTTTCGCGAAGGCATGCTTCACAGCTCTGAGCGCATCACATAAGAAACGCAATGATGACTAGTACTTTGGATGTGTTTTATCAGAATGTGCGCGGTCTTCGTACCAAGGCAACTGACTTTTTTGGTAATGTTCTGGCTTCGTGTTTTCCGTTAATAGCTATCTCTGAAACTTGGTTGTGCCCTGATATTCTGTCCAGTGATTATTTCCCTCAAAATTACCATGTATATCGTAGTGATCGTGCCTTGACGGGAAGCAAACAAAAAGGGGGTGGGGTCCTTCTTGCCGTCGACAAATCTCTCCCGAGTGTGCTTTGTAGTGATATTCAGAATGCAGATGAGTCTGTATGGGTTGAAATTCTTATCTCTAAAACTGAAAAACTTCTTGTTGGGGTTTTTTACATTCCCCCTGATGTAGCTCCTGACGCATTCAATCAGTTAGTTTCCTCCATTGAACAAGAGCTTATTACTCAATGCAACCGCAAGGTCCTCCTTCTTGGAGACTTTAACGCTCCTGGCGTTCAGTGGAGCCATCTATCCTGTTCCCACCATAACCACCACATTGAACAGAAGGGTAATAGATTACTAGATTTTTCGTCTTTCACTTCCATGGCACAGCATAATCACATAGAAAACTGCAGTGGAAACATTTTGGACCTGTGTTTTTCGAATTTTGATGATGTTAGTGTGTCACACTCTGCTTGTCCTTTAGTTAGACCTGACAGATTTCATCCTCCTCTTTCTATTTCCTGTTCCCTTCCCACAATGCTCCACCATTCCGTAAGTTCCTGCAACACGCAACCTCGCTACGCTTTCGCCCGGGGAGATTACGTTGGGCTGTATGATTACTTTTCTGCTGTCCCTTGGTCGACAGTCATTGACGAACCTGATGTCAATGAACAAGTTGACCGTTTTACTGAGATTGTACTTTTGGGTATGAAGAAATACATCCCGCAATATTTACCAAAGAAGTTCAAATTCCCACACTGGTTTTCTTCTGAATTGCGGGATGCCCTTAAACTCAAAGAACGTGCGCATAGAAAGATGAAGCGCTCTGGTGCGAACCAGTTCACTCAGGAGTTTCGGCGCCTACGTGCCTTATGCAAAATATTGCACAAGCGTGATCATGCTTCGTACCTGGCATCAGTAGAAGCTAAAGCAACCCATCAACCGGGAGCCTTCTGGAAGTACATTCATTCAAGATCTAGTAAAACTAAAGAATCTATTCGTTTACTAGACTCCAACGGCAATGAGGTTGCGGAGGTGGCCGACTGCTTTGCTCGTCAGTTTTCTTCTTTTTTTGGAATTAGCGGTGGCAGTGATAACAGTAGCGCCCCTTGTCACCAGGGCGGTAACTCTGGTTGTTTCCAACTGGATGAGAACATCGTGCGGACCAGTATCAAGCGGCTAAAGCCCTCGCTTTCTTGTGGACCAGATGGTATTCCTGGTGCCATTCTAAAAACGTATGCAAACATATTCGTTCCAGTGTTCACTTCAATGTTTAATAACTGTCTCCGGTCTGGCACGTTCCCTCGCTCATGGAAAATCTCTCGCGTATTCCCTGTATTCAAGTCAGGCCCAAAAACTGACGCCATAAACTATAGGCCAGTCTCGCTCCTTTGTTCTGCCTCTAAACTATTTGAGTTATCTCTTCATATGGTGTTGTCTTTCTCACTTAAACACGTCCTCATTCCTAATCAACATGGCTTTATGCGTGGTCGTTCAACTTCCACAAACCTCGCGTGCTTCATGGAGCAGGCTGTCCCAGCAATCGTTGGTAAAAGCCAGCTTGATGTGGTCTACTGTGACATGAGCAAGGCCTTTGATGTAGTCAACCACTCGTTATTGCTTGCCAAGCTCATTCTGTTAGATGTCCACGCTTCTTTGGTGGGTCTTATACGTTGCTATCTCCAGCAGCGATATTGCTATGTAAGTGTTAACGGTCAAACTTCATTTAGGTACAAAGCAACAAGTGGTGTACCCCAGGGATCTGTTCTGGGTCCCCTTCTTTTCTCCATTTTCATTAACGATGTTGCTTCTGTAATTCAAAATTCTTCTTTTTTGTTGTATGCTGATGATATGAAAATCTTTAGAGAAGTGCGCAATATTCATGACTGTAATTATCTTCAGGCTGATATTGCGTCATTCCATCGTTGGTGCACCAAAAACGACCTAATTTTGAACCCCTCAAAAACGAAAGTTGTCTCCTATAGTAGAAAAACTCAACAGCTGCAATACTCTTATAAAATTGCAAGCACTGCATTGCCGAGGGTGACTGAAATTCGAGACTTGGGAGTACTATTTGATTCTTCTCTGACTTTCTCTTCCCACGTTACACAAATTATTTGTCGCTCTCTTCGATGTCTGGGTGCTGTTTGCAGTTATTCTAGAGAGTTTAAAGGTCCTCTTCCTTTTTTAAAGTTGTATTCGGCTCTCTGCCTACCTCTTCTCGAATACGGCTCTGTTGTTTGGAATGAAACTTGCAAGTCCAATAGTGACCGTATCGAAAGAGTTCAAAATAAGTTCCTCTTTATCTTTAAGCACCGCTTCCGTCATGTGCTAGAAGACGCTAACGGCAGTGTGCCTTTTCTGAAAAGTCTTCCTTCCCTTCGGTGTCGACGAATGCGAGCTGATATTATCTTTCTTTATAAACTTCTTCATGGGGATATTTTGTGCGACGACTTGGTTACACTTATCAATGTCAACTTGCCGAACAAACTTTTCCGAACATTTCGAACTTTTAGAACAGATGCTTTAAGTAGAAGACGCTCGTCCATCTGCAGAATACAATGTGCATATAATGAATATTCTGATCGTCTTGATATATTTCAGAGCTCTTTTTCTTTGTTCTCAAACGACTTGAAAACTGTTGTAGCTTAAGTGCCTTTAGTCATTGCAAATTTATGTGCTGTATTTATTTTAGGCAAATCATGTTCTTGTTTGTTTGTTTTTCACATTTCCTGGTTTTGCGTTGCTTGAATTTCTGTAGGTTTGAGTGCCAGTGCTTGTAATGCTGAACTTCTTTCAAAGTTGAAACTTCCGAACATTTTGTTATAAAACCTTCGTGTTATGCGTATAACTTATCGCTGTCATGTTCAGTGAGTATTTCCTGTTTTTCACGTGCCTTGAACATTTCGCTGTCCGAGTGTCATGGCTTGCGACGCTAGGTCTCCTGTTTCTTTTCTTTTCTTTCCTTTTTTTTTTGCTGTTTTGCTTTCTGAGATTACTGTAACTATCTTTACTTTATTGTTTCTTTCATGCATACAGTTTTGTGTGTTGTGTTGTCTTGATTTTAGTTTGTTTTTATGTACGATTTGTATATGGTGTACCAGTACCAAGACCCTAGGGTTGTTCCTGGGCACCGAAAATAAAGGTTGATTGATTGATTGATTGATTGATTGATTGATTATTATTATTATTATTATTATTAGATGCGAAGCATCTCATGGTCGGGGACATAGCCCTATGTCCCTCCTGTGTTGTTTTTGCGCCGTCCACACCCCCACTGCGCATGCTCGGCTTGCTGAACGCCCGGTGGCGTCTTACCCTTTAATGGCTCCTGGAGCGACAGTGTTGCTGGTGTCTTCCTGGGCCGGCACGAGACGAGCACGCTTCCCCTTTAAGTGCTCTTGGAGCTACAGTGTTGCCGGTGTCTTCCTGGGCCGGCACGAAACGAGCACGCTTCACGCGCCTTCGACGTTTCATCGTCGTCGGCAGCGGCGTGCGTCGGCGAGGAGGGCGCTGCGAGCGCGCGGAGCGATCGGACGTGCTTCACATCGGCTCCGCAGAGAATGCCCTTTTTTTGGCGGATCATCGGCCCCGGGTGAATTAATTTTGGTGCATACTTGTTCAGCTAAGTGAGCGGAGCAACCCGATACCAAATTTGGGTCCGAGGACCCATTTTTGGGGATTTTAGGACTGTTTTCGTGTGCGAAGCGGGAGCCGGCCTGCTAAGCCTAACGACTGCCGGCGAGCGCCGACCATGTGCTCGGTCGATGCGAAGCCTGCCGCGGCCTTACGGACCTCACCGGAGTTCTTCATCGACCACGGAGGAGAAGCGGAGGTGATGTACGACGGATTTCAAGTCATGGATACCTCGTCAACCGAAAATGAAGCGGGATCGGAACGCGAAAGGCGGCCGGGCCAGCTAGGCCTAACCGCCGCTGCGAAGCGAGCGACTCAACCAACGAGGGAGAATGGCCACGCAAGCAACGGAGGCGCCTCAACGAGCGTCGGAAGCGGTCGTCCGGCCGCCGACGAGGCCGGTGGGGACATTTTCGGTGCGGACAGTGACTGTGACCCAGTGAACTCGTGTGCGGGGTGGACTGTTGTGGGTCCGCGTCGACGCGGGAAGAAGCTTCTAGAAACGGAGACCTCATCGCAGCGAGGAACACCGGCTGCAGGTAAGCCAGGCAAGCCAGCCTCGGCTTTAATTGCTAAGAGCAAAGAGGAGCGTCGTAGATTGTTGAAAGCTCAATACGTGGCTCGGGTAAACGCCAATATGACGAAAGCGGCCAGAATGCCGACGTTCGCCAAGAAAGACGAGCACCGGGTGGTAGTTAGGCCTTGCGGGGGACTCGCAGTTAACAACGTGAGAATATCGGCACTACGCGACGCTATCGCCGCGGCAGCCAAAATCACCAGGGAGGAAGCGCAGGACGACTCGATCGCTCCAAACGCCGCGCAAAACATCGTCGTGCTCAGTACGCCGAGCGAAGAGAGATCCTTCCGTTACGGATCAATCAAGAGCATTACCATCGGAGATCGAACGTACGAAGCGTTCGCATACAAGAGTACCCCGGAGAACACCTCGCGAGGAGTGATAAATGGGATAGGGATCGACGAGACCGAGGAAGAAATCACCCGGTGCTTAGTCAACAAACAAAATCCGACGATCATGGCGGCCCACAGACTCGGTACAACCGAATCGGTGGTAATTCTGTTTGATGGGGATAGAGTCCCATATTACGTGAAGTACAGCGGAGTAGTAGCGAAGTGCACGCTGTACAGACAACACCGCGAAGTGTGCGGCACGTGCGGGCAGATCGGGCACAGGAAGGATGTGTGTCCGACACCCCACGTCAAGGTGTGTTTCGCGTGCGGGCGCAGAAACCCCGACGAAGAACACGCAAACCACTGCAAGCCACGGTGCAAACTGTGTGGCGGCTCTCACGTTACGGGAGCAGGGAGCTGCAAAAACAAATTCAAAGTGCCACCGCAGATAAAGAAACGGATGGTGGCGAAATTAAAAAACGGAACTATAGAAGGCAAGATGGCGCCGGGCAAGATGGCGTCAAGCAAGATGGCGCCGGTCTCCCGCCCGGCCACCAGGCCTTCTAGAAGAGACGACTTTCTCGCACAGAAGGTTCGAGAAGTTCCTACGTCACGAGGAAAGACGAGGAGCAAGAGCAAGAACAGGCCGGACGGGCTGACGTGGGCTGACGTCACATCCGGAAAAGAGCAACGAAAGCGCTCGAAGTCGAGCGGGAGGTGCGCATCGCGGCGCCGCTCGATTTCCAAGAACAGACTGGAGCCGGTAAACAAGTCTGACGTCAGCGCCAGGCCGGCGAACCCCGAGCCGCGGAACGTTGCCAGGGCGACAGAGAGAGGGCCAGGCAAGAGCGGAGAGAGCGGAGGCGAAGCGAGCAAACGCGAAGAACAATCCAGAGCAGAAACTCGCGAGCTCAAAGCGACGATCAAGAAGACGCAAAAGAAACTCCAAGACCTGCAGGCGGTGGTTGCGGCGCTACAGCTCACCATCAAACAACAGCGCGAACACATCAGCAGACAGGATGCCATAATTACAGGCTTCCAGCGAGGAGACGGGCACAAAGATCGGCGGAAACAAGAAACCGAGGAGAAAATGGCGACTGAAGAGCCGGTCGCAGCAGGAGGGGGGGAGTCGCAAGCGGCACACAACCCCAACTCAAGAGCGACACAAGCAGTCAGAAGTAGACCTCAGTACAGAGCAGCGGCCGTTGCGGCGACCAGAGGGATCGAGCTACAATCCGACGACGAGAACGTCAACGATAGCGAAGTCGAAGACGTCGAAGAAGACGACGACTCGCTATCAACGGCCACAGGACTAGAAAGCAGAGAGAGGGCCTCGAAACCGTGGGATACGCGGGCCTCAGTAACAGACTGACGAGGCTAGACAGCACATACAAGAAATGGGATAGGAACTTAGAAGCGATGGAGCAGAGAATCATCCAACGATGTACTCAGCTTATGCAACAGCAAATGGCTCAACAACTTGAGCAGCTACAAAAGCAGATGCTGCAGCAATTCGCAAACATGCTGCAACAACATCGAGGCGAACCAAAGCCCCAGGATGGACAGCAATAACACAATCAGAATCTGGCACTGGAACGCAAATGGTTTCAGATGCCGCACAGCTGTCCTACAGCAACATATTAGATCGTTGGAGCCAGAGATAAGGCCCGACGTAATCGCCATTCAGGAGACGCATCTAGAAGAGACCCCAAAACTCATGGGGTACAGAACGCACGACAGCCCGCCCTCAGCCCGCACAAATGGGAAGGGCGCGGCACAAGGAGTGTGCACGCTAATCCGCAAAGGGCTGGCGCACACCAAGCACCAACAATTCCTGGGTGACAGAAGCACAGCGATAGAAATGTGCTTCACGGAGCTCGCCTTCACGGGCAAAGGACGCTCACGGGGCAGTAGGAGAGGAAAGACGTCGACGTCGCTTCTCCTAGCTAACGTATACAGCAACCCGAGGCATAGCGGGCAGAAATTCAAAGCCCTCTTTGGAAATTCAAAGTCGCCAGACTTGCGGCGGGGAAAGAGATGGCTAAAATGGGAAACGCCATAGCGATGATCTGCGGGGACTTCAACGCCCAGCACGAAGAGCTGGGGTACACGGTCACAACTGCAAAAGGCAGGGACCTACTCGAAGATGCCGCAGAGGCTGGTTTCACTCTGCTAACGAATCCGGCGCAACCATCTAGAATAGGCACGTCCACGGCCAGGGACACGAACCCCGATATCGCCTTTGCGCTGTTTCCCGAAGGGGGCACAGCGAGATGGAGAAATACCGGAATCAATCTAGGAAGTGACCATCACATCCTAGAGATAGAAATCCCGCTAGCCCACACCAACGGCAAACCGGGCAAGATCAAGAAACACAGAATAGTGAACTGGGACGAATTCAGAAAATTCGACCTAGGGAATATCACCGACATCGAAGAATGGTCCAAGAAACTGCGCGAAGCCGCGGACGAAGCAACGAAAGAGGTGGAGGCCGCCGAGAACGTCGAAACGATGGACTCGAGGCTCGCACATCTCCTAGACGCCAGACGAGCATTACAGCGAAGATGGCGACGACAGCGATATAACAGGAAGCTCCGCAAGAAGATTGCCGAGCTCGGCAGAGACATCTGTGTAACCAGCAATGGTTCGCCCTGTGCAATCAGGTCGACGGACAACTCCATCGCAGCGGCCCATGGAAGATCCTCAAACAGCTCATGGACGAAACCAAGAGCAGAGAGTTCCAACACACCCGCATGGCGCAGATCCTTCATACCACGGCGCGACAGCTGGGGAAGAAGAACTGCACAAACAACTCAACGACCGATACCTCCCGGAAACGAAGCGGGAGAGTCATCGAAACTACGAGGGGCAACCCAATGCCCATCTAGACAAAGACATCGAGGAATGGGAAGTCCGCCTGGCAACGCGGAACCTCAACGGCCGATCTGTCGCCGGGCCGGACAAGATCTCTAACAAGACGCTCCGCAACCTGAGCGATTCATCAATTGCGGCGCTAACGAGATACTTCAACGAGTACTGGAGAAGCGGCACCCTACACTAACTTTTTTTCCACCCATATACTCCCTAGAGGTTCTTTTTCGCCTGTCCTCTAGTGATCCTCCTTGTAGGAGTTTTTTTACTACATGGAACAGGGAGGTTTTGTTTACCTCCTCAAAACAGGGTGTTTTTAGGTGATAGAAAGGAGGTAGTTAGGGAGTGTTAAGAAATGTTAGGGAGAATTTAAGGAGATCAAAATGGAGTATTCTTTATTTCCTCAAGGCGTTTTTAAGTGATGTTTATGGACTTTTTAGGCGGTTGAATAGGAGCTTATTATGGCTCCCTTGGGAAGTACTTATGTTATTTTAGGGGCGTTTTGAGGAGGTTCAAGGGAAGCATTTACTTCTTTTGCATGGAGTTTTACGTTTTGTAGGCCTCGCGAGGGGAGTTTTTAGGAGGTTCAAGGGAAGCATATATTTCTTTTGAATGGAGTTTTGCAAAGTTGGGGTGGTTTTGTAGGCCTTCAGAAAGGAGTTTTTTCAAGGCCACAAGGGAGAGTTTCTAGTTCCCTGTGGGAGTACTGATTTCACACGGTTTTGCTCGGTTTCAGGTTTATTTCAAACGAACTTTCGCATACAAGTTTACATGGTACATGGTGTACACAAGGAGGCTCCGAAATAAAAACTTAGGGCGACCTCCTATAAGAAAGCAAAAATGGTAAATTGCTAAAAACACGCCAGTTAGGAATGGAAGACAGCAATAGAATGCTAGTTGAACAAACCGTAGAATTAATATTACTACAAGAACTGGAAATACGCGAAAAACAAAGATAGGCGCAAACACAACCACACGGTAAGTGAAATCATTATATCATAATAGCGGATCAAGAACGCGTCAGTACTTATCAGAACTTATCAGAACGCATCAGCACTCAGTACACAAAGTGAAAAAAATGGTTGCAGTGGTTTACAACAACAAAATTTCAGTTGGTGGTGAAATGAGCGATCTGTGCTAGTTGAACAAACTGTAGAAACAATATTACTACAAGAACTGGAAATACGCGAAAAACATATGGGCACAAATACAACGGCATGGTAAGTGACATCATTATATAATACTAGAGGATTGAGAGCGCGTGAGTACTTATCAGTACGCATCAGTACTCAGTACACAAAGTGAAAAAAAAATGGTTGCAGTGGTTTACAACAATAACTTTTTTTTCAATTGGTGGTGAAATGTGCGAGAGCTGTGTAACGATTTGACATTGAAAGGTAATGAGCATTTTGTAGATGGTAAAGGCACAAGAGATAAATGATGTAGGAGACAGACAGCAATGAGATGGCTATGGATAAATGAGTAATATAAAGAACGAGAAATATGCTGCGGAAAATACCAGTGCGTTTTGATAAAGACACAAATGCGCCAAGAAAAGTGACCCAGTCTGAGGGGTTAATTGCAAGGATATAGAACAGAATGGGTGGTATCGCGACAGCTTCTTCAGAGTGAGAAGAAAAAGCCATGTAATTCGTGTTTTTCCGATAATTTTGAGTTGATTCATTTGGCACCAGTTGCCAACATTATTTAGAAAATTGTTTCAAGTTATATTAGTTGATTAATATTATTGCTTAACTAAAAGATAGCTGTATTATCAGCATACAGAAGGGCCCATCAAATATCCCCTGTTCAACTAAAAGATAGCTGTATTATCAGCATACAGAAGGGCCCATCAAATATCCCCTGTTCAGTAAAAAAAAAAGAAAACGTCAGAAACATAATACGAAATTCTTTAAACTACTATCCAATGATTACAGGATTGAAAACAAATATATTGGTGAGGGATATTGATGCGATAAAAGTTAATTAGTTCTAAATTCTTCACACGTGGTTTGGTGCTGGCAAGGTCCAAAAAGGTATGTTCCACAAACGTTAGAGCTCTGTGTGCCTTCTTGGGATATTGAATGTTGAAAACCCAGAACGATGCAAACAGACTACACAGTCCTCCCAGTAAAGATGATGCAGTCAAGACACTCTGGCCATCGATGCGGAGGCTAATTTCCCCTTTCGCGGAATGCAGGCAGGGAGTCAAAGGAACATCTACCTGAAAAAGCAAAAAAGAAAAAAAAATGCCCCACATGTAAAATTCAAAACAGACACTATGGTTAAACGAACTTAATAATTCGGCACAGTAATAAAATTGTTATGCCAGGTTCCCTGCGAATTTCAGTACTTAAATTAGGAATGCAAAGGCTTCATAAAACCAAGTGCCAGTACATTAACCATCGTGGCTTTTGCAGCAATAAAAAAGATATTACTTCCGCACAATATACTCGAGCACAACTTTAAATGACAGTGAAGTTAAAATGCAAGTCTCTCTAGGTTCATAGATTAGCTCACGGGGAACACTATTATACCCCTCTTACACCTGGCATGTTTTTTTAAATAAGGTTGAAACTAGCAAAAACACGTTTTCACCGGAAGGGCTTAAGTGGCCTGACGCGCACAACTTCTTTCTTGGCTGCCGCTGGATGGTGCCACTCGTCCATACTTGGGGTGGCAGTACCGCTTTCCAAGGGAGTATGCGAGCTACGCATGAGAAAATCGTTCGACGCCAAAACTTGTGAGGCCTCAAAAGGCCAATGTTCTTCTTCAGTGAAGCGTAAATACTGATCACAGGTCCAATGGAGAAACATTTTGCTTAGTGGTCTCGAACGGCAAATGACAGGGGAGTTTGGGGAAGCATGAGCGATTTGACCGGAACTGACCAAACTGCTTGGTACGTGGTAATGTTTTATTCAGTTGCTTGTATACTGCTATTAATCACCGCTGCTTCACTTGCTTCCGGTTTATCCTGATGCAAACAGCGACTGCAGTCGTGTTTGCGTCACGCTTGATGAGCAGTTGAACAGCGATTTCTCAGCACTTAAGGCATCTTGGCACTAAATCAATGCTGAAATGGCTATGCGGAGGTCCGACTTCCGTTTGAAATCAACTTGCTGGTTGTCTTCAATGACCCTTTAACAACAAGTTACCCTTATGCCTCATCACTGCAACCGATTGTTCCTCCGTGTGGTGCAAAGTGTGTTAGTGTGTAACGTGAAACGAACCATTTCTGTGATTTGTAGGACTGATTCTGCTATTAATTACTGCAGTGACAACAAGCTATGAAAGAAAATCCCGCCATCTCCACGAAGTGAATGATGATGAGAGGGGCGAATCTAAAATGCTTATCAGCAGACAATGTGACGCATTAAGTGCAAGCTGCTTTCATAGTGTGTGCATTGACATTACGATATGGCCCCCTGGCAGAATGACGCGCTGCGCGAGATTTTGCCGTACCTAAAAGGACAGGCAACTCATTTTTACGGAGTATAGGATCTGTAAAAGAGTTGCGAGTTCGGCGAGTTGGTAATTATGCATTGCGAAAAATAAACTGCGCGCAAATTAACGAGGACAAGAACACATGAAGACGGCACAAGCGCACACTCGCAACTAGTTTATTATTGCACAATTCAAAGCTTTAGATTCCCAAGCGCCCAATTGCCGCGCCCCCAATGCGTCACAGTTCTCGGCGCACTCAGCCGAAAATACTAAAAAACCGTAACAACAAAACCACAAAACGAACTTTGAGGCGCACGAAAGGCGAAAAATCAGCAAAGATAACCGCATCATACATGGATTAAGACCCCCCTCCCACCCCCAACACGCATTCCCAGAAACACCGAAATAGCGCTCACTGTGCGTCTAAATATGCGACGATAGAGGGATGACTGACACATTCGGAACCAGCTTTTCTGATGTGGCTGGCTTCTACAATTTCTCGCGTTTGCTGGTTCTTATGTCGCAAAAGGATGGCTGTGCGCTCAAACACAGGGACACAAATGTCTGCATGCGCGGCAATGAGAAGATAAGTGGCTCAGGTCACGTTGAAAAATGAAAAAAAAAATATACGGTACTTTTAGACGTCGTACGCTCGAGTTTGTGACAACGTACCCGTGTGCGGCTCTGTCCTGAAGTTCGGAGAAATGCAGGCGGATTGTGTTATATTTCTCGTCTTGCATTACGCTTTCTTTTATATATTAGCGCCCTCTTCCCCGACCTCTCTACCTTCCTTACCGCTTCCGTCTGACTGCGCTGATTTTCGCCAGCACGAAGTAACCGTCACGTTGCTTTGAAACGACGCCGCGCGCGACACACGATTTTACCTCGAATGCCCTGTTACAAACCAGCCTACAGAAGAATGCGAACGCATACCCCAAAACCCACAAACAAGTAAAATAATACGAGTGTGCGCTTTTTTCTTTGCCCGTGCGCGTACGAGCGGTGAGCGGCACGGGTATCCGGGTACTTCGCTGTTAACCCTATCCAAACGTTTGACAAACGCATCGACTGATGAAAGACCACTTACCAGCGAGCTGCCCACACCTGTCGCCGTATCCAAATGCTGTTTGCGGCCGTTCCTCGTGTGACAGGGGCACATGAAAATCTTTCCACCAAATGGCACTACTAGTCCTTCACAAATAAGAAAAAACGACGGCCCAAGGTGAGGCTTGAAGCTCCGGCCGCGCCGAGTCGCCGAGTCACCGGCCGCGCTGCGTTGATAGCACAGAGGTTGTATACAACCGGGCAGCCAGTCGTGCCGCCAGGGCAAGTTGAGTCGCTGCAGTCGGGTGCGTTGGCGCGCTGGCACGGGAATTTAAATCGTCTATGTATGCGCAAGCAAGCGAAGCAGATGAACGTTGCAATTGTTTGCAACGGCGAGAACTGCCTCTTCGTTAGCAGCAGAGTTTGACAACACCTATCGCCAAAATAAATAGATTGAAACAACACGGCCGCGCTCTCTGCCTGTGATCGCGCTGGTTGAAGCATCTATACGGGTATACGCATCTATACGGGTATACGTATATATACGTACGGTATTGGTTTTGTAGCTGCGTGCAACCGTCGCGTCCTGCTCACTCGTTCTAATTAGCATTAGGCCACGGTTGAAGTGCTGGTGCACGGAGACAACAGAAGACTAACATGGCGACCGCCCGCTTGAGATGATTACCTCAGATAGGGCGTTTATTGTGGACATGGTAGTATACAAGGAACGGAACGCCATCTCACAAATGGTGTTAAGTAGTTCTAAATCCTCCCTTTTGCTACCCGGATGGGCAACGGTACTACCGTGGAGGTTCGTCCACTTCTTTAGATCATGCCTAGGGAGTACATTTTTTGCTATAGGTACTTTTCAGGGCACATTGCTTGATTAAAACTCCATTTCCGGCTAGTTTGCGTTTACAGTGTACCGAAAGCGTGGAGAGCATCCAAGACAATTCTCCTGCCCAAACCCAACAAGCCACCGGGCATAGAGGGCCTGCGTCCCATCTCGCTCACGTCGTGCGTGGGAAAGGTGCTGGAGCACGTCCTCAACGCCCGGTGGAACGACTACATGGAGCGACACGGCATCTACCCGGACTCGATGCTCGGATTACGGGCATGCCTGGGTACCCAGGACGCCATGTTGCTGATCCAACGAGAGATCCTAGACCCCCCGGGAGGGCAGCCTGGGAGAGACAACCGAGCCATTCTGGGCCTGGACCTCCAGGGGGTCTTCGACAACGTGAAACACTCTGCAATCCTGGAGCAGATCTCTCGCCTGAGCCTGGGCAAGAGGTCTTACAACTACGTTCGAGCGTTCCTGTCGGACCGTACAGCCCGGCTGGAGCTGGGCGACCAGAAGCTGGAGGAGAGGCGGCTGGGTAGCGTCGGGACCCCGCAGGGCTCGGTGATCTCGCCGTTCCTCTTTAACATAGTAATGATCGAGGTAGCCAAACGCCTCGAAGCACTGAGCCCGGGGGTCCGGCACTGCCTATACGCTGACGATGTCACCATTTGGGTCACCGGCGGCCGCGACGGGGAGATCGAGTCGAACCTCCAGAATGCGGTGTGCGCCGTCGAGGCCGCGCTCTCGGGCACGGGCCTGCGGTGCTCGCCGCAAAAGTCTCAGCTCCTGATCCTGCCACCACCGGGGCGGTTCCGGAAATCGACCAACCAGGCCGCGGAAGAGAACGTCGTGGTCCGGACGGGCGACGGGGCGCCTATCCCGCACGTCTCCGGGCTGAGAATCCTGGGGATGTTCGTGTACGGCGGCCAGACGAACACCACGGCGATGAAGAACATCGTAACGAAGATCGGGATCGCCACCCGCCTCGTGAAGCGGGTGTCGACGAGGTACCAAGGCATGAACGAGAGGGGGCTCCTGCGGCTGTTGCAGGCCTTCGTCGTCAGCCAGGCAGCATACGCGGGAGCCTTCCACCGCTGGACCAGAGCGGAGGAGGAGAAGATCGACGCCGCCATCAGGAAAGCCTACAGGAGCGCCCTGGGTCTACTGCCAGGCACGAGAACGTCGGCCTTGCTGGCTCTGGGGGTGCACAACACACTCTCAGAGATCGGCGAGGCCCAACGAACGGCACAGCTAGCTCGACTGAACAGCACGAAGACGGGCAGAAGCATCCTGGAGAGAGTGGGAATCAACCCGCCCGCTCATGGAGGTGCGGAAGACGACGAACTGGAGAGCCACGTCCCCCGGAGGGACGAAGCGGCAAGGGGCATCATAGTGTTCCCGTTGCCAAAGAACGTGAACCCGCAGAAGGACTGGGAAAGACGCAAGGCGAGAGCAGCGGCCCTGGCCAAGCAGTACAAGAGCGACGAGAACGCCGCGTTCGTCGACGTGGCTAAACATCCAACGAGAAGATGCGTGTACGCGATGGCAGTCATCCGGGCGTCAACGGGTGAGCTGATCAACGCGGGTACGATTAAAGCGAAGACCCCATGCCAGGCAGAGGAGGCAGCAATCGGCCTGACGATGGGAGTACCGGACATTCGGACGATCCTCAGCGACTCCAAAACAGCGGTCAGGAACTACGCCAGAAGCACGGTCTGGAGGGAGGCGGAGCGGATCGTGGGGCTCGCCAGAGCCTCGCGAACCTCGGAACGTCACCCGACCGGGCCAACCATCACCATAAAGTGGTTCCCAGCCCACATGGGGGACCTACCGAACGTGGACAACCGCAACGAGGATGCAGACGCAGCGGCCCGAGAACTCATCAGGTGCCGGGACGACAGCGAGAGCATCCCCGCGGGTGTCGGCGACGAACAAGACCCCGAACACCTAGTCGACTACGGAGCGATACTCAGGAGGCACAGGGGAAGGAAGAAGAAAATACCCGGCCCCGCATCGAGAACTTTCCCGAGCGGAGTCGGTGTTGCTTCGTCACCTACAAGTGAAGTGCGCGTTAACCCCGGTGATGGCGCGCCACATATGTCCCGAGATGTTCGCAAGCCCGGTGTGCAGTGTATGTGAACAAGAACTGGCGACACTAGAACACATAGTGAGGTGTGACAGTGCAGCGATACCGGGCGGCGGTTCGTGCGACGGTGCCGACGGTGATGTGTGTGGCAGGGCTGGGGAATCTCATGGCGGAGAAACTGGTGCCGACGACAGCACCGCCCGCAAGAACTGCCAGCGCAGATGGAGCGGTGGATCCGCTCGGTGGACTGCCAATCTCAGAAATGGGCGATCCAGCGGCTCGAGGGGGCCCTGGCCAGGCAGAGGAGAACGGGAACTCGTGACCCGTAAGCGCGGGGCGCGGGAACCCAAGTATCCTCTGTCGGGTCAGGTTCAACCCTCGAGTTCTAGGCCCAGTGTTTCTAGGACTGCATAGACTAGAACATTAGAAGGGTAGACCGCGCCCTGCGAGGCCGGCACCTACCCCACGCAGGATCCTGTGAATAAAGTCTTTTCTCTCTCTCTCTCTGCGTCGGCGAGTCTCGGCGGGCCATGATTACAAGTAGCCCACAACCATCCGGGGAACGTGCATCGACCACAGGTGCAGCAACTTTAAGGTTCATCCACTACAACAGCCCTTCACTTCACATTTCACAGACCATAAGGCGGTCATAATCAAAGCGGAACGCCAACCACAGCTCGACGTCAAGAGATGCCGCGTTATAAGGTTACTATTGGGCGTAATTTCACGCTGGAAGTGCGGGACACGCGACAGCGCGATTATTTTATGCTTGTTTCATTTAGCGGCATTGCTGGGATTAATGAATGCTTATTGAATAATGATTAATGAATAATACCGCAGATATCACACCCAACCCAAGGAAGCTCTGTAGACATAGTTTAGCGGTTCGAATGGTTTGTAGGCAGTACTGCAAGGAATCATATGCATCAGGGTATTGCAATCTTTATATGTACTGCACATGCGGGTTTTCTTGTTTAAACAACATGCCCACTTTTGCCCTTCCTAAATACCAAATTAAGCACGAGCTTTTGATTGATTGATTGATTGATTGATTGATTGATTGATTGATTGATTGATTGATTGTGGGGTTTAAAGCCGATGAGGCGCGCCGTAGTGGAGGGCTCCGGATTAATTTTGACCACCTGGGGATATTTAACGTGCGCCGAAATCTCGTACACACGAGCGTTTTCGCTTTTTGCCTTAATCAGAAAAGCCGCCGCCATGGCCTGGAATTGAACTCGCGTTCTAGAGATGAGTAGCACAATGCCTTAGCCACTGAGCCACCACGGCGGGTCTATTTCCAGCTTGGCAATCGTATTTTGCAAAATGGATTAGGCACACACTCAAGCATATTAAAGTAGTTTTTTTTTTATTTCTTGTGCTTTTTACAGAAAGCCTGATCATCACACGCACATGTCTCACTCACATTGATTTTCGTTATTTTTCAAATCCAGAAGGTTACTTAATTGGATGCACGACTACTTAACCGCGCACGTTCGCACAATAGTAGCCTGCTATTGATAAGAAAACTGCGCGCAGGAGGTTACTCAATCACATTCACAACCTCGTTCACTGCGCACGTTCGTACGCGAGCAGCGTGCTATTGATAAGAAAATCACGCGGACGAAGAACGCGGGAGAGCATTGCGGTGCGTGAAACACTTCTACGAAACAGCGCTAACGAGAAACGTCAGAGTATCCACGTAGGGCTAGATGCAAATGAAATATATTAAACAAGAGAGCCTTGATTTTTTACGGTGACTGTGTGAGCATTACTCTGCATTTAAATTAGTGCGGAAAAACAATTTGCGGCCAACATATTTACAAACATGTGATTTCGCGCAGTCAAGCGACCACAGAACCACCCCAACTACGAGCGAAAATATTCGCATATCTGCGTAAACAAGCGCGTACGGTATGCTCAGTATACGCGGACGGCAGGTGCTACGGCGAATTTTCTCTTTATTTACATCATGCACAAACGGCGGGCAAGTGTGCACTTATAACGTTATAATACAAGTAATGCCCTCGAGACCCAAAACAAACAGAGACCTTCAGTACTTACAGATGAAAGGTGATCCCTGACGTCTTCGTCGCGCGATTAGCGCAGCCGAACGCGACGCACGAGCAGACCATTTCTGCTTTCTACGTCTTTAGAGCATCCACCCGCGAACGACGATCGAGCGAACACGAGTTCTGCTCTTTGGCAAGAGAGAACTCGGATGAACGACACATGGGGCAGAAAAAAAATGTCATTGTGTCTTCTGTTTATTTTAGCTGTTTGCGCCCAAGAATGCAAATAATTAGCGGATGTGTGCGACCACCGGCGCACGCACAAGATACGCGCGTAGCGCTTAATTAGAAACACGAAGAGGGGAGCATAACCGAAACCACATGCGTCGAGATGAAAGCGCGCAAAAAAAGGTGGGTGGGCTTGAAGCTAGCCGCATGAGAGAATCAACTTCCAAACAAAACAAAACAAAGATGAACGGAAGCAAAAATATAACGTAATCCGCCGCAAAAACAAGTACGTGATGCGACCAGTGCAATTTGTCCGCTACGACGGAACGAGTTTTCTGCCCACGGCAATATAACGGCTGTCGGCGTCAGTTTTCGAGCGCCATCTCCACTCCAGAAGTTTTATACAACCTCCTTGCACCTGAGCTTGATGGAGCACCGCCGACACCCACCACGCAGCGTGGGCTCCATTCACCGTTCGCCGCTGTTGTGGCAAAAACAGGCGGAACACCTTCCTCTTCAACGCCGGAGCAGCTGACCCCGGCACCGGCAACCTCTGCGCCAACTGCTGTGCCCCCCGAGGAACGTTGCGAGGACTCGGCCCTGACAAACAAAGGGAGCGGTCGTGCGGCGTGTGTGGGTGCGTCTGATTCGTGTCGCATATCTGTGGTCCAGCGTTCGAAACGTCCTAGGCACATCTTTGTGTCAACACTGTCCCCTTGCACCACCTCAGCGCAACTGACGGAGCACTTGACAGCGCGTGTCGTACCCCTGGAGTGCCAGCGGCTGAAAACTAAGTATACCTCGTACTCCTCTTTTTGTGTGACTTTCGACGAGGTCTCCTTCGAGCGTCTGGGTGCTTCTTTCTTGTGGCCCAAGGGCTGTCTTTACAAATCCTTCCGTGGCAAGCTGCATGCCGACATGTTATGTCCCGCCGATGTTCAAATGACGACTAAAATATGCGATAGGGTGGATATTTCTTATCAGAATGCGCGCGGCCTTCGGCTGAATTCTTTTCAAATGCGATTTCTTCACATTTTCCGATTATTGTTATTTCTGAAACCTGGCTTTCTGATGACATTAGCTCATATGATTATTTTCCGAAAAATTACCAAGTTTTTCGTAAAGCTAGGGAATTTCCTGGGGTTAAACAAAAGGGAGGGGGGGGGGGGGGGGGGGTTAGTTGCGGTCGATAGCGCTTTTCAACCTATTCGGCGTCATAAACGTGAGGGCCACAACGAGTCTGTCTGGCTGGACATTCGTCTGACTGGCGGTGAGAAGCTTTTACTAGGGGCGTTTTATACCCCTTTCACACGGCAAATCTAATGTCATTCAAACTCAATGACATTAGCTGTTAATGACATTCGGCTCAGCCGTGCGGGTCTACACGGCGGAGCAAATGTCATTTGATTGTAATACCGGTGACGATTAGCGAGCTCGAAAAACCTCAAAATTACATTTCAAGCGCATCTAGAATGTTTTCACGCGTAATATTTTTTTTCAAAGGTAACAAACGAATATTTTTTTTTAATAGAAACAAGAAAACCGCCGATTTAGGTGACATCAGTAGACATCACAAGCTGAGACAAGTCTGCAAAATATCCGGATTACGGTAGCGCCCACACTGGGGACGAGATTTTCTATTTGGTTTGTACTTGTTTGTCTTTTTTTGAATAACAACACAAAGAAGAAAATATAAGGTTACTGAAAGTTTTTAGACACAGTATTCTTTGATTTATAGTCAAACCTTGGTACAACGAACACCACATTAACGAACTTTTCAGATTAACGAGCGTTTAAGAAATCCCACGCCGACTGCTTATAGTTTTAATGTAAAATTATTTCACTACAACGTACTTCAGAATAGCGAACGTTTCAAAATAACGATCGTTTTATTTAGTTCCGTGCCATGTTAACAACACCTCAGTACTACGAACTCATATTTTCAAGGCCGGAGACTTAGAAGTCTGTTAAACAATCGCGGCAACCGGGGCAGTGTGCTAGTAGACGACACGGCAAAGCGCAGCGAAGAAGAGGACGTCTTGCAACTTGCTCCGCGGAATGCGGCAGCCGATGCAAGAGGGAGAAAAAAGGTGAAAAGAAGAGAAAAAATGAAGCATGGGTAGCCTTCTCCGTCACGAAAGCCGCGGCCGCGCTATTCGCGCTCACCCCAACGTTTTCTACGTTCCGCCGCTGCTCACGTGGCTTGCTGGATCTTCACGGACATCAGCGGAGCTGACAACAGAGGACATTGCCCAGACCGTGAGCGTTCAGGATGAAGAAGTGAAGATGGCAGCGAGGATGGCATGAACAACTATGCCTCTGAGGGTACCGCAGCAGCACTCGGAGACTACGGCGAGCACGCGACGACTGCGGATGTGGTGGACAGCATACAAAAACTCCGCACATGTCCGGGGAAAAACTGCACGGCCACTGATTCGCTCCCCAGGAATGTGTAAGAGTTTGAGTCCTTCGTGTTAGGAAGCTTGTGCTACTCGCGCTAGATGAAAATCGCCAATCACTTTAAATAAACGTGCATTGTTTCATGATCACTAGTGCATTTTTTTTTTGTGTGAAAAATGACTCCAAGGATGCACTGCTGTACGCGTAGGTCGTTTTAGGCATTGAAATACTATTTGTTTTCTTAAATTTTGCGATTTTCACTATAACGACCTTTCAGAATAACGAGCAATTTTCCACGGCCCCCTGAAGTTCGTTATATCGAGATTTCACTGTATTACTGCATTTTCCTGTCGAGAGACGCGCTACTGCTGTCGAGGCTACTCATTTGGCCACTAATTGATGTCCGGGACGTCAGCCGCTAAATGTCATTCACCTTAAATGTCATTCGGTATTCTGCTGTAGCGCCGAACTAATGGCATTTAGAGCGAATGAAATTTTCTCTAAATGTCATTAGATCTGCCGTGTGACAGGGGTATTACATTCCACCTGACGTTCCTATATCTTCGTTTAAAAAGCTCCTTACATCTGTAGAATAAGTTTGCTCCTCACACCCGAATCACCAGCATATCATTCTGGGCGATTTCAGCACACCTGGGATACAATGGGAACATCTTACCCATCAACACTACAATTATTACGTACAGCAGAAATCCAGCATGATTTTAGACTTCGTAGACTTCATCCATGGTGCAACTTCATAATATCAAAAACAGCTCTCAAAATATCTTAGATCTTTGCTTTTCAGACATTCAAAACGCGCGAGTATCGTTGTGAGACATCTCTTTTGTCAAACCCAACAAGCTTCATCCTCCTTTTCTAATTTCTGCTTGCGTCTCGAATCAGCGTTGCAGTGCTTCACTGCAGAATAATGAATTCCCTCCCTACTGTTATGCCCGTGGTGATTACATTGGCTTGTATAACTTTTTTTTTCGTTCGATTGGTTAGAAATTCAAAAACTCCATGATTGCGATGCGCAGGTCGAGCGGTTCACTGAAATAGTCAAAAGCAGCATGAATCAGTTTATACCCAAGTGCAAACCCTGCCGTTAAAAACACCCCTTTTGGTTCTCTAAAGAACTTCGTACCACCCTTAAGTTAAAAGACCGCTGCCACAGAAAATATAAGAAAACCGGGCTTGATGAATGTAAAGAGGACTTCCGCTATTACCGTAAAACGTGTACAAGTCTTTATGAGCGGGACCAGCGCTCTTATCTCGATTCTGCAGAGAGCAGCGGTAATTCCCAGCCTGCAACATTCTGGATATACATTCGATCTCGTAACAATAACTCCCATGAGCAAATCCGTCTTGTTGATTCCTCTGGGGAATGATGATGATGATGATGATGGCTTGGTGGCTGCCCCTTTGCATCGGGGGGACACTCCTGAGGGCATATAATCCCCCGGCGCCCTAGCCTCAAAAGTTTTGTTCGTCGCCTCCTTTCCTCATGCTAAGGGGCGCAACGGGCTCGTCTTCTCCATTCCTCCAGTCGGCGCTTCGTAGTGCTGACCGGATTCGGCACCACGTCACCAGTCACGAGCCCCGGTGGCGCTGCACTCGCATCCGTGGTGTCGCCCGTGCCCAGTGTGTCCCCTGGCGGGGGATGCGCAACGAAGCCAAGCGCCTCCGCCATGGTGGTATCACTAGGGTGGTGGGGAGTCAATTGTTCGCACCGCAACACAATGTGTTCTGCAGTCTCCTCTTCCTCACCACACACCGCACACATCACCTCCTCCGCATCATCCCATTTCCGCCTCCACATCCGCGTCCTTAGCACCCCAGCCCGCGCTTCGAACAGCATCGCACTTCCTGGCAAGTTGTCGTAAAACTGCTCCTGGGAGATGCTGTGTTTGTGGGACGCGTACAGACGAAGAGACGGTTTCTCCACGGCCCTGTCCGCCCATCTTTTCGTTTCCGCAGCTACCACTCGCTCCCGCAGCTGTTTCCCGCTCAGGCTGGTCTCCTTGATTCTATTTAGGACCGGTAGCGGCACCTCATTCTTCTGGGCCAGTGCGCGCACCCGTCTCTTCCACCTTGTGGCGTCACCTGCTAACAGCATACACCGGTGAACCCGGTGTACCCAGAGCGTGTTGCTCAGCGAGCATGCTCGGATCTCGAAACCGAGCTTGGCCACGGCCTCTCGTGCCTCAAAGGAGGACCAGCCTACATCCCCTTGGACTGC
Source organism: Haemaphysalis longicornis (assembly GCF_048455015.1). NCBI lineage: Eukaryota > Metazoa > Arthropoda > Arachnida > Ixodida > Ixodidae > Haemaphysalis > Haemaphysalis longicornis. Next base: position 180,911,296 of record NW_027526335.1, read on the forward strand.
CTCATTAGGTGTCGACCGGTGGGCACCCAGGGCCAGTCGTCCCACCTCCCTTTGCCGTCTCTCCAAGTACTCCCGGGTGGCTGATGACAGGCAAAGCACTGCGTTAGCAAACGTGAGCACCGGGACGTGCACCATCTTCCAGAGGCTCCTGACAACCTCCGCCCTGTTGAAGGACCACAGGATTCGGGCCCTCAGGATGTTCTGGCTGCGCAGTGCCTTTCCACGAAGCCCCCGCTCATGTGCAGCCAAGTAGTCCGGATCGGTGGTCAAGTCCACACCCAGGTACCGGTACGTCGCTGCAAAAGGGACAGGCTTCCCCTGCACTGTGAGCGCTTCTCCATCTGGTAGTGTGCTCGTGTCCCCCCAGCGAAGTATGGCACACTTCGGCGCACTGAACCTCAGCCCCAACAGTTCTGCGTGTTTGGTGCAAATGTCCAGGAGTCGCTGCAGGTCTGAACGAGAGTCCGCTGTAAGGACAATATCATCAGCGTACATGAGGCCCGGTAGGCGCTGATGGATCGTCCTCCCCTCCTCCATATAGGTCCAGTCAAAACCTATTGCACTTCCCTCCAGCTCTGCCTCCAGATCGCCCAGGAACAGCATGAATAGCAGAGGGGACAAAGGGCAGCCCTGGCGGAGGCCCCGTTCGACAGGCACCGGCTGGGAGCACACGCCCTGCCATTCCACTACTACCTCTGTGTCCGCATACAGGCTCTGCAGCAAACCCACTACCTCCACTGGCAGGCCCTTATCCTGTAGTTTCTTCCACAGTAAGGTGTGGTCAACTCTGTCATATGCCTTCTCCACGTCCAGGAAGGCAGTCCACAGTTCCCGCCCTTGCAGGCGGGCAACCTCTATGCACTGGGTCAGGACGTAGAGGTTGTCATCCAGCCGTCTGCCCCTGCGAAAGCCGTTCTGGAGCTCTCCCAGGGCTCCCTCTCGTTCTGCCCATGCCTGCAGCCGTCTCCGAAGGATCTGGGTGAAGACCCGGTACAATACCGCTGTGACAGTGATTGGCCTGTAGGCCTTCCAGCTGCTGCGATCTCCAGTTCCCTTCGGAATGAACATCATCCGGCTGCAGTTCCACTCTTTGGGCACCTGCCCCGTCACCAGGATAATGCCGAACATTTCCCGCAATGCCTCACACTGTCTTGGGCCCAGACACTTCAGCAGAGTCGCTGGGAAGCCGTCCAGACCTGTCGCTGTTCGGGTCGGGATGTGAGTTAGAGCCCGCTTCAACTCTGTTTCCCCTACCGACCCAAGCCACTCTTCTAGGTCTGCCGCAGGCCCTCCATCCTGCCCTTGCCCCCCTGTGCTGGTCTCTGCGCAGTCCTGCGTAGTGCCTCTATGCTCAATCGCTTCTGAGGCGCCACTCGGCTGTTCTTTCCTGAAGAGAGCCGCAACGACAGACACCATGAGCTCCCTGCTTTCCCTCTCTGACAGAAGCTGTTGAGTCTCTGGGTGTCGCAGCTGCTGTTTGGACTCTGCATGCTTGTGCGAGCGTTGGACATGTTGCCAGAACTTTCGGGGTGCCTCCCGCCCACTCCTTTTCAACTCCTCAATGAATTTCTTGTTTACTTGTCGGATGCTGTTCTGTACGGTGCAGGCTGCCACGTACTTCTTTTCTCTGTAGGTGTCCCACAGCTGTTTGCGAACTGGCTCAGGTTGCTGAGCCCGTACCGCCGCCCGATGTTGTCGACATGCTGCCTTCCTCTCCTGTAGTGCAGTTCGGACAGCTGCGTTCCACCATCTCTTTGGCCCATGCTTGGTACGCTGGCTTCGGCCTTGCTTCATCCTTTTCGCAGCCTGCACCTGCTTGACCAACTTCGAGTACTCAACCTCAGGATTTTCCTCCAGCACTTGTGCAATGAGTTGCACCTCCTGCTTAGTCAAGTGTGTTGTAACATTAGCACTGCTCCTTCTCTCATACCTTCTCCCAAACTTAAGCAGCAGCCGGTTGTGGTCACTGCCCAGGCTTTGGGTTCCAGCTTCATCAATCTCCATCCTCGTAAGCTTCTCGTAAAGGCCTGGTGACATTATGGCAAAGTCAATTGCTGATGAGCGGTTCCCAGACGACCAGGTCACTCGGCCCTCACACTTGTGCTGAAGATTAGCGAGAACTAGATGGTGCCTGTCCATGGTGTCCAGCAGCTCCTGGCCATTTCTGTCCGTCACATCACCAAGGTCTTCTAGGTGGCCATTGAAGTCGCCCAGTATCAGCATCTGGTGTTCAGTCTGAAGGTATTTTATGTCCTCTCTTAAGCACTGCCACAGCTTCTCATTTTGCTGCCTGTCGGCCTGACCGCACCACATGTACACCACACCTACTGCCGTCCTTTGTCCCATCAAGTCACCTGCCAGCCACACATGTTCCCGGCACTCTGGACGCACTCTGGACCACCCGAGATCCTGTCGGAACAGTACTCCCACGCCTCCTCCTCTCCGCTCACCGGCTCCCCTGTTGCACCCCTCCCAACAGAACTGTGTATGTCCAGGTGGCACTTCAGACTCCCGGAGGTGTGACTCAGCCACACCATACATGAGCAAGTGTTCGTCATCCAGGGCCTTGAAGATCTCTTCCCACTTGCTTTGCGATCTGCCACCCTGGATATTGAGGTATGCAATGCCCGATACTGCCTGGACTCCTGCCCGTTGTCTCCTCCTGCGTCGTCGCCTCCTACAGTCCGGTGCATTCTTTGCATGCTGACTATGGGGGGTGTCCTTGGGCCCGGGTGTACCCCCAGTCTCCCTTACCGCCGCTGGGAGCCCATGCTCTCTGCCACTCAGACGCGCCTGCTCAGCTGCAGGAGCATGTTGCCCATCGCAGCCATCAACGTTTGCTGGGTTTGTGGGTTGCCATTTCCAACGTGCTGGGGGGATCTTTGGGCACTGTGCTGCCGCATCGCAACCCCTAAAAAAGGAGTTCGTGTTGTTGCCAACCATTTTGCGCAGCAATTTAGTACTACATATGGCCAGCGCGATGACAGTGAAATAAACGTAATGTTGAAGCATGTACAGGGTTCTAGGTTAGTACAATTGGACAAGCAGTTGGTGCTTCAGAGTCTAAGGCACATGAAACCGTCGCTGTTGTGTGGCCCTGACGGAATACCTCCTGCTATTTTAAAAACATTCAGCAGCTTCTTTGTTCCTGTTCTAACTGTGATATTCAATCACTGTCTAAAAACAAACATGTTTCCTCGTAAGTGGAAAATTTCTCGAGTGCGCCCCATTTTCAAGTCAAGCACCAAATCTGATGCAAAAAACTATAGAGCAGTTTCTCTCCTTTGTGCTGCCTCCAAGCTCTTTGAGACAGCGCTGCACAAGGTATTGTCAAGTTCTGTACAGCAGTTTCTTACAAGTAAGCAGCATGGTTTTATGCCAGGAAGGTCGACAACTAATCTCGCCTGCTTCATGGAGCAGGCCACCGCTGCACTTTCCGAGCGAGGCCAGTTGGACGTCGTGTACTGTGACCTGAGCAAAGCATTTGATGTTGTTAGTTGTTACCACGCGTTGTTACATGATAAGCTTTTTTTGCAGTCGGGAATTGATACACCACTCGTAGCATTGCTGGGTGGCTATATAGGCAATCGTTTCAGTTTCGTTAGCGTTAATGGGCAGACGTTCTCTATGTATAGATCCACTAGCGGTGTGCCCCAAGGCTCCGTGTTGGGCCCTCTCTTGTTCTACATTTTTGTAAATGATGTGCCAGCCGCAATTTAAGTCTTCTTTTCTTCTCTACGCTGACATCAAAACATTCAGACGTATAAAGTCCATCGATTACTGTGCTGCCCTGCAGCAAGGTATATTCTCCTTTGCTAAATGGTGCTCAGATAATAGATTAAATCTTAATCTTGTGAAAACAAAGGTCATGTCCTATACCCGAAAAACGAACCCCGTTTTATTTCGCTACAGTATTGATAACAGTCTTCTGTCTAAAGTCGACGAGATCAAAGACCTCGGACTGCTCTTCGACATGTCATGTCACTCAACTGACTCGGCGGGCTCTCCGCTCGCTTGGTGCTGTATGCAGGTTTTCGCGCGACTTCCAGTCTCCTCATTCGTTCCTAAATCTTTTAATGACGCTTTGTATTCCTCAACTTGAATAAGCTTCTGTCATTTGGAATGAAACCTGTATATCTAATTGTCAACGTGTAGAGCGTGTACAGACCAAATTTTTACGAATATCTATGCATCGTTTTCCCTCTGAGCCTCTCCCGAATAACTGCCTCTTTATGTTGCCGACGAATCCGCTCAGACCATCTTTTCTGATGCAAACTGCTTCATGGTACAATTTCATGCACGGAACTGCTTGCATCAATCAGTTTTCGTGTTCCCAAGAAAGCAACCAGGCTTAACCACTCTTTCCACACAGCTGCACAACTTAGCAGATGTTCTCCTCTTGATAGACTACAACGCCTATATAACACTCACTCCGGCGAACTCGACATTTTTCGCGGTCCCCTTCGGGGACCGCGAAGCCGGGCTGTTAGCCGTGGCGTGCTAACTTCATTTCGACAGTACTCGTGTTCTTCAGTTATTTTCCTCGTGTGTGCGTTGTTTTCACAGAGTTTGTTCTTATTTGTTCGGGTATGATGCTGATGTTGTGGGCGTAATTGTTGTATGTACTATGACGCACTTCTGTAGTCAACTCTTCATACATATTTTTAAGGATCCCTAGCAGGCCACAGTAACAAATGTTTCTATAACTAGTCATTTTCTGTGAATACTTACAAATACTTCCTTTGCTTTGTTTCATACATTTTTTTGTAATTGATGCTTCATCCTATTGCTATGGTTATTTTCGATGATTTTGCAATGTACCATAATTTACTATCTCTGTTAATCGTGTAATGTAGGTTGGTTGCCACTTTTAATTTTATTCTCTGTAGCATTCCGAGCTTTTTATTGTCCTTCACTCACCCCCCTTTTTTACTGGCTGTTTATGTGTCAGCCGCTGATGTATTTCCATCCGGCCTTTTTCGCCCTTTCAGTGCGCCAGCACGGAGGCTTCGGCTGTTCCTGGGCACTTTAATAAAGATTGATTGATTGTTTAATTGATTGATTATTCTTTCTGTTCTTAGTATTTGATTTCCAGTTTCGAATGGTCGTACTTCATATCAGATAACTCGTCTCCTGGAATGGCGTAAGCAAGCCTATGCGAGCAACTTAAACGGTTCCAGACCTCAAGTACTGTTACTGTGATAAGGAAGCGGCGTAGAGATTACAGTTGGTTAACCGCGGACGTCATGCAAGCTATTTCGTAGAAGGATTGCTTATGGAAGCGGGTTAAGCGAGCACCTAAAGATGAGGCTTTGCGCGCGCAGTACATAAGTGCGCGCAAAAGAGTTGTGGCTCTTTTAAGAAGCGCTAAGCGTGCACATTTCTTGCATAAATTCAGCATGTATGCAAAAAATTCAGCAAATACTTGGTATTTAATAAGCAGCTTGCGTGTCAACACTAGTAATTTCCCTGTCTTTAAAGCTTTTTCGGACGATGCTGCAACCCTGGCGGACGCATTTATGCATGCATTCCGGATCATTCCCGATACTACTCCACATTTACATGATTCTTGCACGCCTAAAAAATCCATTCCGTCATCGGCGTTTCTGCCTTGCATTTCTAAAACCGAGCTGAGGTCTATACTGTTCAGTTTCCTGACTAATGAGCCCTTTGGGTATGATGGAATACAGGTAGACACTCTTTGCAGGAACTTCGATGTTCTATCGGATGATCTTTTCATTCTTAATGGATTAATGGATTCTTAATTATAATGGCGCAAACATTCCGAACAATTTAAAAACTGCCAGCCTTTTCCACCGCAAGGGCACCCTGGCTGTACCATCAGGGGACGGACAACAAGCCTCTGACCAGGCTACACGTCCGTACATCGGGCTTTCACCAGCCTCCAGATGCCGTCCTTGGTGTCCCTGACTGGGCGCCTGAGATGCAACCGCTGGTTGTCCAGGCTTTTCTGGACGCCGGGGCATACGACTGATTCCGCACCACGGCCTTGACGTGTCCCTCCTACCCTGCCCTAAATCAAAGCTGCGCGTACGAGTCACTCTGTGCACTCCCAAGCCTGCTCGCAGAATTTACTGCCATTAGGGATAGCCTGCAGGCGCTTGCATCGACTTTGACTACTGGGGACAAGCTGGAACTTACACGGACTCAACGGCAGCGATTCTGGATTTGCGTCGCCTTGCGCGTTCTACAAGCCTGGCCGCATGCATTCACGAGATTATGGACACTTATCCAAGCTCTCTCCCCGTTTTGTGCATTCGCCGGGACACGCTTCCTGCCCACACTGTGGCAGATCGCGCCTGCCACCGAAGATACCTCCCACGGCCACTCCCACTACTTCGAGTATCTACCATAGAAGAACTGCTGGTGGAAAAGGAAACCCTCCGTCGCTCCACGCGTGCTTTATACTTTCACCGCCTGTAATTGACTTCCCCAGTGGGCCCGCTCGTTGGAAGGAGGCCGTGCTGCGGAGACTTCGGGTTGGGGTGGCGTTATCCCCAGCAGTTACCCACGCTTGGCCTGTCCGATACCACGCGCCATTTGCGTACACTTCCCTTCTCTGTCTAATTCATGCGTCAGAAGCTGGCGTTGAACATTTGCTGTGGACTTGCCCAGACCTTCGCGACGCCCGAACGCAACACCTCGTCAAGCTCTGGATATGGGGGCCCCAGCACCAGTCTCTGCTTTAATTTTTGCGCGTTACGGGTGCAGTGTTGTCCCAGGTGGCACAGAAAGTGTGTCCCATGACCGGCCCGTCTATGGCCGCTTTCTGGCACGTCCGGCCAGCATCCCGGTTCTGGAAGCCACTGATCATACGTTTAGCAGCCAACATTCGGCAACCAGTGCTTCGGCGGTTTTCCTGCCGCCCGTGTTCAGACACACAACGACAGGTACCCGGCTGCCAGATATTCAGTTCATTTTCGGCTGCCGATGTTCACAAATAAAACGGCCAAAGTACGGCCTTAGGACATCCGTTTTTTCTTTGGGAAGCGATGTTCAGCCGAAGCACGGCAAGCGACAGGCCCCAGAATATTCGTATTCTTGTGGCAGTTGGGGTTCGAAAGGAAACTAGCCGGAGCGCGGCTGCCGTGCATTCGCTCTTTCAACGGTGAACCGTGCGTCATAATATTCACCTTCTTCGGGTAACCAGTGTTTTGATGGAGACCGGCAGACTTACGGCCCCAGAATGTACGTTTTTCATTCTGTTAGCGGTCCTCAGCCGAATTGCGGCAAACGAACGGCCCCAGAAAATTTGGGCAACCGGTGTTCAGGAGGGCACCAGCCGACGTAAGGTCAAAGGTTATACATTATTCTTTCGGTAAGAGGTGTACAGCCGAAAAACGGAACGCGTCTGGGCGCCGAGAATTCATGCAAAGACGTGTTTGTAAGGGGACTCGCCAGTGTGGGTCGGGTTTTTCCTTCGGTGAGGAAAAAGCCGTTAGGGAGCCTAGCGATGCAGCCGCGTTTAATCCGCTCGGTGTTTTTATGTTTTAAATGAACAAACTTCGTTTGTCAAACAGTAATTAGTGGTTATAGGTGAACGGGAAGGTGCAAGGACTCGCTGGACATTACCAGATAACCTTTTAGGCCATCGGAATGCCATTTATTGCCACAAGAAGACTGCGACACGAACGGGTGAGCTAAGCCTCGCCAGTCATAGCCGCTACCCCGCCTCGCCCGCCGGCTTCGTCGAAGCATCAGCTCGAGGCTATTCGCCCCCTCAAGAAATGTTGAGCGTTGGAGACATCAACCCGGCAGATATGTCCGACCCAAGATGGCGTGGTTCACCGAAAATAACTAGCCTTAAAGGGAGTCAAGCAAGCGGCCACCACGCAGGAGCTCAATAGGTGCCATTTAAGGACTCCCTACCAAAGAAAGGCAAGGGCACCCAAAAGCGCAAGTTTTCGGTAATTCTTCTTACAATAACACTGCGAAAAACAATGTTGCACTATGTTGTTGGTGATAAACGTAGAAGAGGCTAAGCTCGTGCTCACCTTCGTGCTCTGCACTGTTACTTCTGTGGATTTTATGACTTCCCATTTAAAAACAACTGTCATTTTAAATTTGCGACAACAACAGAGCCTTGTCAATGAGGAAGCCTGGATGTTAATTTAGTTGCGGTGTTGGTAGGTGAGCTTAGCTACACTTGGGATATGACTCATTTGGTTAAACATAATCGCCAGCATCGTAGCAAACACGGATTTCGTCAGGTTTTTCTTGCTCAACGCACATTGTTGAGTTCAGGCACGATTTGGCTCTAGCAATAGACAAGCTTAAAGTAGTTGTCTGTATTTTTTTGGACTGCAAAAAAAGCATCTGATGGTGTTCTATAGCTTCTTGTTAGTAAATTGCGGTCTATAAACTGAATGAATTGGTTATTGAATGGATAGCCCAGTATCTCTCTCTAAGACAGCACTCGGTAGCTCTCAATGGTCGTTCGTCCGGATATGTTCCAGTGACCTCAGGAATTCCCCAAGGCTCAGTTGCGGGCCCTCTTTTGTTTCTGTTATATATAAATGTTATTACAATTGGCTTCCAATCTTTGTTCAAAATGTTCGGGAATGACTGTATAGTTTACAGGTCTATAGGGATTGAACGCGATTCCAACTACCTCCAGCATAATTCGAATTTAATAACATCCTCATGTGCTTATTCACAAAAGTAGTTGAATGTTAAAAAGTGCGTTAACGTCACCTTTACAAGAAAACCTTCATTCCAATTGAATACGTATACCGTGGGTTACGCTGCTTTAAGAACGGCCGGGAAATATAAATAACTAGGAGTGTATTTAACGAGAGGTTAGAGGTTAAAAAGGCACGTTCACAACATAAAAGTTACGGCTGCACATGTTTTTATCTTTCTGGGGCAAAATTTCAGCGGACCTCCATTTTACTTAAAAGAACAACCGTATTTCACTCATGTGCGCTCAGTGTTGGAGTACGCATGCGTTTGTTGTGATCCCTATACCCAAGGACTGGTTGATACGCTCAAAAACATACTGAATAGAGCAGTGCGATTCGTATTAGGTAATTGGCACTGTCAACTTAGCCTGGGGGAAAGTAAAAGTAAACTTAAATGGTAAGACGTGAATGATCATAGACGAAACCTCAGGTTGAAATTGTTTCGTAATATCTATCATTCGAAAACTGAAATCGAAGGGGATAAGTATATTCAAGCGCCATTCTACATATCCCAAAGTGGCACCGCAATCTTAAAGCAAATTAATAACTTTCCTTTAAAGCTGGCACCTTGCCTGATTCATTTTATCTTAGATCAATACGAGAGTGTAATTATCTTCCATGTATGATTTTATCCACTGTTTATAATGACGATTTTCACCCCGCTTTGTAGAATTATTTTATTTGTTCTCATATTTCATGCTTATTATTATGTATCTCCTGCTGTAATGCATGCAAAGGCGAAGCCGGTACCAAATAAAAAAAATAAATAAACAAACGGGTTGAGAACCTTACGTATTGAAACTCAAGCAATAAAATATTTATTGTTTTATTCGTTGCAGTATGCAAGGTTTGCTGTATCCATACTACCATTGCTATGTTATCGGTATGAAACAAATTATGAAACTTTAGTCTTGCGTCTTTCCTTGCGTGAACACAGATGGATACAACTGCAGCCACCTGAAGCAGGGCGTCATTCGCAACGCGACTGCACTTTTTTTAACGAAGTACGACATTAGAGGGAAATGAAGTTCTTTTGGACTATTAAGTGGTGCGCACGTAACTCATGAAAACAACATCAAAAATAGATTGAAATTGAAAGTTCTTGTTCAATCTCTCCTAGGATCAACCCTGTGAAAGATCAGAAAAGTTGATCGAGTAGAAAATTCTTTGCAATAAAAATGGTCAAAAACTAGACAATTTTTGTCCGAAAGAAGTTATGTTCAATGCTCCTGAGTGTTTTGTGGAGTACCAAAAAGCTTCGTGAAGGCATTCGCGCCGGTTTTATGTACAACGAAAGTGGTCATGCAACTGTTGTAAAAATGGTTGATTTATTCAGAACACGGAAGTGTTCAGAAAAATTGTCCTAAAAGAAATTGGCTGAAAGCGACACTTTCATCTTTGTGAAATTCAACCCACTAAAATATGCACCTTCCGGTTCCCCCTCTCCTTCCGCGTTTATTACAGGTAAGCTGCCCCACAGAAGATATTAAGTCCTGGACAATACATCTATTCCAGCTGTGCAAAGAAAGAACATTTTCTGCATCCGACAGTAAAAGAGGCACAGCAATTAAAGGGACGACCATTTGTGAGCACTGTTTAATAAATGAATTTTGCTGTCAACTGACGCTGATAATTAAGCAAGGCTGCGCTGAAGGCTGAATGGCTCGTGGTGTCGTGCGGGCTCACTTTGATGTGGGCGCAGTGGACCCAAAATGGTGGATTTGTGCTGCTGCACAGCGCGACTAAGTCATCTGCTTGCGCTGCATGCAGTAGTCGTCCACCGGCCTTCGTACAGTTAACGTACTGTGGCTGAACTCCAATGCCCGTAGCATGGCCGAAGTTCCGGCAGCTTTAGTCCGGCAGGAATCCGACGACCGCATCTCGGCTGTCCTCCGGTGGCCGTACTTCGGCCGCACACGGGTGGCTTTGGAATGGCCGGAGCCCTACGGCGGGAATCTGGCCGTGTAAACGTAAGCAGGTCGACCATCCGACGGACAGTGGCCGTTGGATAGGTATGGGAGTACGGCCGTGTACGGCCAAAAGGCCCACATTTGGACACGGGCCGAACACGTCTGCCAGAAAAAGGCGGGACAGAAAATCCCCGGCCAATGTACACCGGCTTGAGTTAGGCCCTACAGTCCTGTGCTGCCTGGGGTACTTATGAAAACATTTTCTTATGCCGCAGGGCATTTTTTCGCGAAAAAAAATCTCCATAGGCAAAAACGCCGAGGCGCCAAGAATACACCTATACACTGCATACTTCGCCCCTCCTTAGGTTTTACGTGAGTGGAGATGGCCCGGGATTTTTCAGCATTAAGACCGAATCTTCATTTCTTTCTTCCCATTTCTTCCTGTCTAATATAATAGCTAATTAAACGAAAATAGTTTTTAAACTCACGGCAATTGTCATTAACAGTTGATTAGCATAGCCGGGTCTATGACCCTTTATTGGTGAAATGGAGTAGCCGGGCGCACATTCGCTTCCAACCTCTCCAATCAATAAACCAGTTAAACCACCAAACGTGCCTTATTTACGTCTTCACGTCTCAAGGAAGCTAGGGTGCTGATATCATTTGGCCATGCTGGATTCCCCTGTAAACCTCTGCGGGCCTTGCCTACTGCTTCGTCTGTACCACATTCTCTCTTCATTATTGTTATTTCCTCATTTTCACGCAATGGTATTCGTTTTTACGTTTATTTTTACTTCTGTGCATAATCTGCTAACTTTTATTTGTCTATTCACCTAATGCCAATTCATTCTAATATTAATATATTTTTCTATTCCTACAAAAAAGTACATGTTTCCCTTCGGTAAGGCACCCATTTTCAGGCCAATCCACCTGAGTGGGTATGAGTCGTCTCACTAGTATTACCACCCCCAGTCGCAGATGCAGAGGAAGCAGAAGCAGCGAAGCAAGAGTCCGCCATGAACACTGCCGGGCCGAGGAAAACCGCGCCTAAGGACACCGCACCCCACAATGCCACTGCAAAGACACTACGGACCGTTGACGATCCCTTCTTTGATGACGCCGGCGCCTTTGGTCTCCTGCAGGATGCCGGCCCTCGTGCCTGTGCACCTTTAAAGGGCGGAGTCGTCGGCGGTCTCCCGGGTAGTGGCTCGCACACTTCCAGCAGCCATGGCAGTTCCATTCCTTATGGCTCTGGGCCTAATGCGCAGGGCGGCAACGCCACCACTGGGGAAGGCAGCATCAGAGAGCGATTCCGTCCGGAACACATCCGCATCAAGTCCGCGATGGTCAACCAAGCACGACAGGCCGAGAATGCGGCGCGCGCAAGGCAGCGCCGTATCAACGCCATCATCGGTGCGGTGATCGCCGCCATCGCCATTACTGGCTTGTTTACCCTGGCCTCTTCTGTGTTCTCTGGGTCTGCCGAACATTACGTTAATGTCACATCATCATTGACGGTTTCAAGCAACGATGCAAACAGGACCGAAGAGAACGACGATATTGAGGTTGGTGACGGGTTCCTCGAAAAACACGAAATGACGCCTCGGGTATACCAGCACGAGAATTACGCGACCGTCGCAGACAAAGACACCGAAAGCGATGCGGTCCAATGGAAAGGCGAAGCCGACAGCGCGGTAACAAATGTCGAGACAAATTCAACTCCTCCTTCGCCCGTTACTTCCTCCGCCGAAAAAGGCCTGCATGTGAACACGGTTGACAAACAGCCATAAACACGGGCGCAAAACAGCATCTGGGAAAATTTGAAGAACAAATCCACTGACAGGCTGACGGAGACCCTGTCCAACACTCGTAGACCCCCTCCTAGTTCGACATAACTGAAAATGCATCATGTTGTTATTGACGCTTTGCTTATTTTTATTGTAGGGTTTCTTTCCAAAAAATAAAATTTTCCAGAGTTTATATTAGTCAAAACTTCGTTACGCGCTGGTTCCAGCCAGCGCGGATTCTATAATATATACACGACGGCCAAAAACAGAAAATGGTTGTATTTTTCTGAACAGGTTTCTCCGAAGGAGGAGCATTGAGTGCATGTTCGTCACTAGTAAAGGATGTTCACCTGATGTTTAGGTGCCCCCATCCTAAAATAACACGTTTCTAAATCTTAGCAGTATCCAGATCCAGCAGTATCCAGTATCCAGATCCCCATTACCTGTCTCTTTGAGTTGTCGGTGAACCCGCCTAGATCTTCTTTTCCTATATAAGCTGCTTCATGGTATTATCTCATACCAGGAACTACCTGCACTAGTCAGCCTTCGTGTTTCGCAAAAACAAGGTTTTCCCCCCCTTTCCATAATGCTACAGCACTCAACACCCATTCCCCCCTCCAAAGAGTGCAGTGTCTCTATAACTGTCACTTTGGGAAACTTGAATTATTTCAATGTCCCCTTCGGGAGTTTTTCACTGGATTGGTGGCTGCGATACAATAATTACCGTACTTACCCGTTTCTAACGCGCACCTTTTTTCCGCAAAAATAGGCCAGAAAATCGCATGCGCGTTAGAATCGGATACGAAACAGAAACTGCCGAAACAGATGAAATTTCGTTCCACCCATCGCCATCGCCATCTTAAGATGGCGCCAAAGCTTTTAGCAACAATTTTTCGAATCTAGGCGCCTAGGCTTTTCTTTCGGCGTTCACACAAATCGTCAAATTATTCTACTTGCGTGCTTGATAACACCAATAGCAGCAGCTGCAACAAAGGTGCGCCGCTTCCGCGGCTTACGAGCGGCTCCCACGCGTTCACAACGAGCGGTTGGCTGAAGCGTATGCCTCTGGAGAAGCTCGCGGGATGGGCATACGAGGCGTGGGCCACGATCCCATTGAACATGGTTGAACGTTCGTTCAAAAGTGTGGCATCGCGAACGCGCTTGACGGCACCAATGACGAGATGTTGCGGTCAGCGGAAGGCGACAAGGGGATCTCGGAGAGCGACGAGGAGTGAGATGAGTGAGATTACTTCGAAGAATAAATCGCCCGTTTCTCTCGCCTTCGTTTTTCTTGCTCACAAAGTTCCTTGCGCGTTACAAACGGAGGTGCAAGTTTTTACCTGGAAAATCGGGTTCGCGTTAGAATCGGGGGCGCGTTAGAATCGGGTAATTACGGTACTCTTCTTTTCGGCACAGTTTTTTTATATTATTTTTATGTGTGCAATGTCTTCATAGTTCTTGTTTCTTGTTTGTAAGTCCTGCATGTTCGTGACTTTGTGGCTGTAATTGCTTCATTGACTTTTCATATATTACGGTATGCTACTTGCCTTCCATCGCACCCGTTTTATTGTGCCGTGAGTTGCCACAGTGATGTGTCTGGTACTTTTCATCTTCTGTTGCTGTAATTTCATAAATCAGTTCCTGTATTTTGTTCATACACTCATGTGTAATTGAAGCTTCGTGTTTTCGCGTATATCGGCGAGTATGTTTTTATGTCTGCTTGCTTCACCCAACTGCTGTGACCATTGTTCCACATACTTTTGCCATTGATCCACCATTACAGTTTCTTAATCGTCTACTTTTGGTTGGAATACCTTTTTATTATCCTTTGGGTTTATTTTTATTGCTTTTTTTTCGCTCGTCCTTCTCGTTGACTGTTTATATTGTGAGCTTCTGCTGTATATTAGTGCCGCATTTTGTCTTCCTCAGTGCGCCAGAAAAAAGGCCACGGCTGTTCCTGGGCACTCTAGTAAACAGTGATTGATTGATTGATTATGTGTTATTTGTTCGTGTTATCATTTGTCTTTGCACACTTGCCTTTGTTTTCCTATTTTTCTGTCAAACTTTGTTGCTCTGCTTGTTTGTGGGGTCATTAGAACAAGCAGAGCCACAAAGGCGTCTCTTATTTTTTTCACCTGTACCTCCTTTCACTCCACCTGTGTTTTATTTATGTCATTTTCACTACTTCAATTTGTGTGGGCCTTATCGCTTGTTTCCTTCTTGCTATATGCTTCTTGTATTTTGTTTTTATGTAACTGTCGGTGTGCCAGCACTCAGGCCTTTGGCTGTTCCTGGGCACGTAAATAAACATGATTGATTGATTGATTGATTGATTGATTGATTGATTGATTGATTGATTGATTGATTGATTGATTGATTGATTGATTGATTGATTGATTGATTGATTGATTGATTGATTGATATTAGTGCTATGGTTTGGGGTGAACGCTTCTTGCTATGTCGACATTACATATCACAAGAAATTCATCCGCTTAACTCTAAACAAACCCTAAATTTCATATAAACTACTGTAACCTTCCACAGTAATCACAAATTTCTGATCACTGGGGACTTGAACGTCCCCAGGATTTTTTCATGGGACACTCAGATGATTAATCAGTCGTACCTTGCCATACTTCAGAAGTGGTACAGTATACTCCATTTTGTTTCATTTACCTCATTACAGTAATGTGACGTCATGAAGAATTCATGTAAGAATGTTTGAGACTTGTGTCTTACTAACTTGGAAGCCGCCGATGTTTCACCCAGCTTCACTGAACTGGTAAAACCTGATAAATTTCATCCTCCTCTACTCATTTCTTTTTTAACGTATTTCTCCTTCATTACAGTCCTCCTGTTCGCGCACCACTAAACAGTAGTTCCAACTTCGCTCGTGCGGACTACATTGGCTCATTTCATTTTCTCAGTGACCCTGACTGGTCGCCAGTAGCCAACCTCAATGACGCTGATGAACAGGCTGATTTTGTCACTGAAGTTCTGCACGACGGCTTCAGCAGACTTCTAGCTAAAGTAACAGAAAAGAAAGGCAATTTTTCATACTCGTTTTCAGTCGAACTTAAAGGGTCCTTGGTAAGAAAGATCAAGCTCGCAGACAGGCTAAGAATGCGGAGTAGGAAAAGTGGAAGAGTGAGTTTCGTCACCTCAGGTCTCACTCTAAATATCTGCTTAAACATAATAGCCCTAATTACATTACCGCAGTTGAGCTAACGGAACACGGGATGCTAAATCTTTCTGGGGCCATGTCCGTTAACAAACATCTAAACAATCTTTAGGACATACTAACCTTCTCGATGCGAAGGGACAGAGCATATCTGACATTTCTAATGCCTTCGCGGAACAATTCCGTTTTGCATACGGCAGTGAAAGTGTAGCTGGCCCCCCTAAGCTGTCTCTGGAGCTCTATAAATGCTCAGATATGGCAATCTCAGAAAATCTTTTCTCCAAAGCACTGAAGCGAATGAAGGTGTCACTTTCGTGCGGCCCTGATGGCATTCCCTCAGCAGTACTTAAGGCTTTTGGTGATCTCCATATACCTCTGTTGACGTGTACATTTCAAACTTCCCTCAAAACTGGCCCATTTGCCTCTCGCTGGAAGACTGCGCGAGTTGTTCCTGTTTTTAAGTCAGGGTCAAAATTAGATCCCACGAACTACCGGGCAATCTCTATTCTATGCGCTGCTTCCAAGCTCTTTGAGGCAGCGTTGCATATTCTACTAACGTTCAGTATAAAACACCTATTGATACCTCAGCAACATGGCTTTTTAATAGCGTGATCGACCAACCCCAATCTCGTCAATTTCATGCTGCACGCCTCGCAGCTATGGAGGGGAGAGGCCAACTTCATGTCGTTTACTTTGATTTAAGTAAGGCTTTTGATGTCGTCTGCCACAATTCGTTAGTTAACAAACTGTCTCAACTAAATATACACCCATCCCTCACCTGCCTCTTATGCCATTATTTATGTGAAAGGTCATGTTTTGTGAGTGTAAATGGGCGGTCCGCACTTTGCTGTGAGGCCACCAGTAATGTCCCCCCGGGCTCGGTACTCCGGCCACTTCTCTTTTCAGTCTTTATAAATGATGTTTCGCCGATGTCTAAGGATTGCAATTTTTTCAAAATATTTAAATTTGTTTAGAACACTGCTAGCTGTTCTACTCTCCAGAGAGCAATCTTGTCATTTTCGCAGCGGTGCACTTGCAGCAAACTTCTTATCAATACATCTAAAACTAAGGTAATGACATACGCACAAAACAACTGACATCTTGTTCCTCTATAATATTAATGGTGAAGTGCTACCTCGTGTGGCAGAGGTTATCGACCTCGGTATCAATTTTGACAGCAAGCTAAGCTTCTCATCTCATATCCGGTTCATTACTCGTAGGGCTCTTCGATCCCTTGGTGTTGCGTGCAAGATATCGAAGGAGTTCAAAGAACCGAATTCTCTTCTCAAGCTCTACACTACTATTTGTCGGCCGCAGCTTGAGTATGCTTGTGTTGTTTAAAATAGCACGCGTAACACAAACTGTAAGCTCATTGAGAGTATAAGTTTATATCTATATTTAACCATCGCTTCGCCGGTAATAATGACCCGGAATTATCTACTGCATTGACGCTGCCTCGATTAATCTCCAGACGGAATAAGGCGGATAGCCTTTACCTATTCAAAATTATTTACGGCTTAGCGTCTCGTGAAGTGCTGCTACAACACGTTTCGCTCTATGTGCGGCAGAAATTGACCGGGAAGCACGAGGCTTTTCATCATCCGAAATGTCTGCGTGGCTTGTTCCCCGTTTCGAATGCATTCTTTGTACAACCGGTACTCTGAATACTTAGATATATTTAATAATTCCCCGACTCTCTTTCGCAAGCATGTCCGTGAGCTTGTCGTGCCATAACTTTGCGCTTTTTCATTCTTGTCCTCATGATGTAGGACTGACGTTTTGCTGTCATTACGCCAGTGAAGCGCTAGCAACACAAACGTTCGTCGTCCTTTCTTATTGCTTTCTTATTTTCTCATATCTTAACATGTATACTTTCCTTTTATGCTGTTCATCTCCAGTGGAAGCCATGTAAGATCACTCTGCTTTTGTACGGCTTACATTATTAGATCTGCATATCTCCCTTGCCAGTATACGTGCATGCGCAACAACCGTTTGCGTGCGTTGCCCTATTGCTATAAGCACTAGAATTATATATATATATATATATATATATATATATATATATATATATATATATATATATATATATATATATATATATATATAGGAGAAAGTGGTTCACTGAGGATTAAAAACAAAAAAATAGATATATAGTATGTGTGTGCATTTATGTCTGTGTGTGTGTGTCAAAGCGTGTAATTTTTGTTCAGCGTAAGCAATAATACTTTCTCTTTTGTGCATGTAAAATGTGCACATCTTGCGTCACCTGTTTCCTTTTTTTCTCGTGCGCCAGTACCAAGGCCCCCCGGCTGTTCCTGGGCACACTAACAAACATTGATTGATTGATTGATTGATTGATTGATTGATTGATTGATTGATTGATTGATTGATTGATTGATTGATTGATTGATTGATTGATTGATTGATTGATTGATATTATTATCCTGTATGCATTCTTTTCGCCCTAAGAGCATTGGTTAGGGCAAAACCCGAATACTACTTTTTGCGTTCTTAATGGTTACATACATGAGCATTTACGGTTCGATGTGTGAACGGGTGAGCAAGATAATCACGAATTTACGAAAACACGATTCCCCATTTCTCTTTGTTACAAGCACAATTTCGAAAAATCCAGCCTTAGTGAGCCCCTGCGCCATGAAGCAAACGTACTCCTGGAATTTCAAGTCTCTAGGTCTAGCAGTTTTGTCTGGGTGTTGATGAGTCAGTGAGTCAGGCAGCCAGTCGGGCACTTCTCTTTATTTGTATAAATATAGCACCAGCTAAGTGGGCACAGGTTATGACCAAAATTCATCCAGGCCACCTTTCTAGGCTGCCCGCCCCACGCCGCTTCTTTTTCGTTCATGCTTCGGCCAACAGTGCTACCGTCAACTGCTCTATTCTTCATCTTCTCCGAGAAAATACTGCCCCTGCTCCCCTCCCGTTTTCTTCGTCTTTAACGTACACAGGAACTGCGAGTTTGGTGCCTTATTGACTGTATTGGCAGAGAGCTATTCCGATGAGACTGTTTTTTTTAACGGCGGAGCTGTTGTGCGAGCCGTCAATTCAGTGTTGCAGGAAAAAATAACAAGAAAATGCGGAGCACTTGTGAGCGCGTGCCTCAAGGCAGCCGGCCAGCGTTCCCGACATGCGCAGTGGCTTTAGCAAAAAAAGATAGCAAAAACCACGAGGCGCGCGAAAATGCCAAACGCTCGTGAGCGCGTGCCTCGCAGCGACCACCGAGTCCCCAGCTCCCACAGTGGCTTAAGTACAAAAAATTCCATCGCGGCCGTCAAGCGCTACCGCGCACGTAATGCTTGGCATAAGGAACACGACGATATCGATACATAAGACGACGACTACTACTACCACAGTGCACAGCAACGATGGAACATGTAAATGAATCTTTTCAAACTTGTGATGGTGATGGTGATGTGTCCTTCGGTGCTCCCGTATAAAGAAATCCTGAACCTTCGCTATGGTTCAAGACTTGTGCGACTGAGTGCCAGCTTTGCCAGCTCACCTGGTGGCAGTCTACAATGCTGAGGATGACTTTGCATCCACCACCCGCCCCAGAGAAGACGACGACCTCTTGGATGCATATGACGACAATTACTAGCACCGCAACAATGCAAATAAACAATGATAATGAAACTTGACTGTGCGTCCGGCAATGCTTATCTACAACCGCTTCGCCATTCAAGTCTGGCGCGTTAGTGCAAGGTTCCCTGGATTTTTTTCCTCTTTTGCTGTATTCGCGATGTTGCAATTTTTGTAGCGTGCGCTACACTGGCCGAGGTTGAGCAGTTTCGCGTGGCTCCCGGAGAGCCGTGCTGCGCATGCGCGAGAAGCAGTGACGTCACACGGCGCACAGAACGTTGCTCGCTGCCGGAGTCTCTCACGCACCCCTTGCACCCAGCGTCTCCCCCGACCTCCGTTCCGCACGTGGCGCCGCGGTCCACTTGATAATCATGCGAGGGGTGGCCGGGTGTGGAACCGATGGCTCATGCGTCGCAGCAACACCGGCGTGCGCCTGTGGAACCAGCTTAGCTCTGGGGCGATTGGTGGGTGACGCTGCGCCGGAGCCGCTTGATAAATATACATGTGTCACATAATGTGTATACTGTGTGTGTGTGTGTGTCATTGAAGCAGCAGTAAGCATGATAATCAAGGTAATCCTAAGCAACCAGGAAAGCTAAGAATAACCAGCTGAACCTTAGACAATGCTCCGTATATCCTGGCATAGCCTAGCTAAGCCGCTGCTAATTTTTTTACGCTAAGGACTAAATCTCGCCTTCCGCTCACTTGAGTTGCTCTCGTTTTGGAGGAAGACTAACCGTCAAATTCGCGAATAAAACAAACCCCTGCATTGCCAATCCCGCTACGTGAGTACAATCGCCATCCCAACGTACCTTTTTTTAAGTGCGAATGCACTTCTTAAGCGAGCCTGAAGCGTCCGCCGCCGTCCGCATAGCAACAGCTGCGGGTGCGCGCGCTCCTCGTCTTCCTTGGCAACGGGGGGAGATGGGCGCGCGCTGCCTGGCCGCTGACATGGCACATACCCACGTGGGGGATTGGCCAGGAATCTCCTCGTCTTCCTTGGCAACGGGGGGAGATGGGCGCGCGCTGCCTGGCCGCTGACATGGCACATACCCACGTGGGGGATTGGCCAGGAATCGGGCGTGAGAAGGGCTAATGCACCCGCTTAAAGGAGTACTGACACGAAATTTCAAAGCTGAGATCCGCTCTAGCAATGAAGTACAACGACAACACAAATAGGTGTCTGTGCATGGCACATACCCACGTGGGGGATTGGCCAGGAATCGGGCGTGAGAAGGGCTAATGCACCCGCTTAAAGGAGTACTGACACGAAATTTCAAAGCTGAGATACGCTCTAGCAATCAATTACAACGACAACACAAATAGGTGTCTGTGAATAAATGCATCTTTCTTTCTTTGTAGTTGTGTGTGTGTGTGTGATCTCTCTTTCGCGAACATTACCGAACCGCGCAAATTCAACTCCTGCATTCGCACTTTCACATTCTTCCCCTCGGGTAAATGCGGGGAATTTTCATCTTCTTGTCTCGAGAATTACTGCAGATTATGAATAGAGACTATAGAACATTTGCTCCTCTTCTGCGGACGGTTCACCTCCATACGAAAACGATATCTGGAAAACCCTTTTAATCAATTGGACCACCCAATCACTGTTCCTCTAATATTATCATTCGGGGCGAAAGTACTGGGTTTTTGCCGCGGGGATCTTTGCCGCGCTGTACATTCATTCATCTTTGAATCACGCCGTCTACCGTGCTAGCCGCTAATCCAATATGGCGGGCTGCTCTTAAAAACATGTGTGCGCCTGTATCCTCTGCCTTCCCGCTCACTGCCTCTCCTTCGCTGCCGAATCTTCTTTCTTTATTTTTTTTTACGTACTTTCTACGATTGTCCTTCGGCCTATCCTTTCCTTATTCATTTGTGTTGATTTTGTAGTTGGTGAGCTCTATCTGCTACCGCACCTCATTTTCTGGCACTTTACTTATTATCTTTTTATTCCCGTTTATACTCACCTTTTTCCTGTATTTATTCACTTTACTTCTTTTAATCCAAATACCAGTTTTTCCTCTTTTCTCAGTTAGCGCCCATTTCCTGGCCAATCCCCCTGAGTGGGTACGAGCCACTTTTTTTGGTACCAACCAACCAAGTCGGAGGCGTAGAAGAAGCAGAAGCAGAAAAGAGTCCGCCATGAATTGTGCCACGTCTACGAAAGCCCCGCCCAAGGACGCCGCGAGCAAGAATGCCGCTGCTAAGACTCTACGGACCATCGACGACCCCTTTTTTGATGACAACGGTGCGTTCGGAACCCTGGAGGATCCCGGCCCCGGACATTGTGCACCCTTAGCGGGCGCCGGTCTTGGCGCTTTACCTGGCAGCGGCCACCCCACTCCCAACAGCCCTTCCGGTTCAATTCCGCTTGGCTCTGGGAGCTATGCACAGCCCGCTTGTGTCGCTCCTGGGGATGGGGAAGGTGGCATCAGAGAGCCCTTCCGCCCAGAATACCTCTCCACCAAGTTGGCCGCCCGTTCGAGAGAAGCCCAAAATGCAGCGCGCACAAGGCAGCGCTGTACGAACGCCATCATTGGCGCGGTGATCCTGGGAATGACCATGCTTGTCCTGTTCAGTCTTGTTGCTTCTGTCTTCTCTGGACGTCAAAACGATGCAATTACGACCTCATCCCCGGCGTTTCCATCCGAGGACGCAAACAGTACGGAAGACAACGGCGATATTGAAGGAAGTGAAGGGTTGCTTTTCAAACGGGAAATGACGCCTGAAGAATACGACTTCCACAATTACGCGACCATCGCAGCCAGTGACACGGCTACAGCTGTTTCATGGAAGGGCGAAGCGGGCGCTGCGATAACAACTGTTGAGACGAAATCAACTGGTTCCTTGCCCGCGACTTCCACGGCCGCAAATGTCCAACGTGTCCACACCAGTCCCAAAAGGGCAACGACACCAACGTCAACCGGTACCCTGGAGAACTCGCAGAACATATCCAAGGACAGCTTGCAGAAGAAACTGCCTAACACCCATGGGCGCGGTCTCACTGTTCTGCAGTAGAGAAGCCAGTTTCACCGTAGCGCCTAGTTTTAAATAACTTAAAATTGTTACGAACGAATAGAAATAAATATGTTCTAGGTATTATTGGTTTTACTATTATATTTATTTGAATATGTCAATAAAACCATTTTGAAGTTTTTATTGTCACAGTTATTTTTGTGACGGGGAACGCACTCCGCGACTGATGAGGCATACGTGGGGGGTCTAAAATCTAAAATGGCTGTTTTTAGTTCTGAAACCGCCGAGTTATCCCTGAGTCTTATTGCGGTTTCAGAACCTGCAACTATGTTAGGGCATTCTGACAAAGTTGAACAGCAAAATTCAACACAGGGGACCTAGAGTCTGATTTAATCGACCTGGTATCACGGCGGACACATCAGGGTGCCGTCCTCTTTCCATTGCTCGTCAACTTGGCAATGACGGATCTGCCTTCCAGACTGGACCAGATGCCAGGCATTCGTCGCGCACTGTACACGGGCGACACCACCACATGGTTACAAAGCTTTGCCATTACTTCCTAAATAAAGTTGAGATAAGCGCGAAAGCTTCGTCCAATCTAAGAAAAGTGCTTCCAATCGATCGTCAAACTTTCGAAGACCCAAATCGCAAACGAAGAACTAAGCCATGAAGAAGACACATTCGGTTGGCTGGACTTGTTTCTCCTTGCAGTTTGATTTGATTGATTGAATAAACTTTATTAAAGACAGCAAGCGCGATGTTAGGGCGCCCGCCCGGTGAGAGGCGTCCTCAGTCCAGGATGCCTTGGAGGTGACCTGCTCGCGTTGTCCTCTCTACCAGCATGCGCTGGGTAGAGGGGTCGGAGCTGGCCAGCAACTCCACCCACTGCTGTGTGGTGATGTTGGGGAGTGGCGGTTGGGTAGGGGTGTTGGGGCATTCTACGGTAATGTGGTAGAGAGTTCCCATGTTTGGACAAAAGTGACACGTGGCTGGGTATTGGGCAGGGAACATGGCGTGGTACAGTGTATTGTGGGGGAAGGTGTTTGTTGGGTACGTCACATCCGCCAAGGGTATGCTGCCTGCAGAGGGAGCCCCGCCAAGGTTTCCGCCGGGCTCGCCGACTAGTCTGGTGCGGGTGCAGCGTCTAGATGTCACCTCTCTGCCCCCGTCTTGGAAGATGCTACCGGTCACGGTGTTGATCCCCTCTCACCAGACAACCTCCAAAACAGCTTCTGACCACGCTTCTAACACCACTGAAGACGATCTTAACACCAGCTCTATGGAATCGTCGCCGATACCAGCTGGTCAGGCAAGTCCGCTCTCATCACCTTTCCCTTCTAATCAACCGCTGCCGGGCGGTGAGGATGATGTCAGGTACAACTATTGCCACATTATTTATGCTCACGCAAACTCGCGGAACACGGACGAACAAGAGCATTTCCAGATCATAATGCCTCCTAAACGGCGACGTGGCTCTAAGAGACAGTATTTGACCCTGAGCAGCCAGACTATCATGGAATTTCCGAAGGATGGGCGTGTCGTAATTTTCAAATCCACAAGGTGGAGACACTCATTATTCGTTTCAACCAGCTTGCACTAAAAAGTGGCCTTGAGACTATGACTCAAGATGAATTCCTTCAAGTAAGGCCAAACTATGGACTGAACCTCAGAGCAGTAGATACACGCAACGCTGACGCACTGCACGTCTCCTGAAAATGAATGAATGAATAAATTTATTTAAAATATTAAATTAATTGACTTATTTTAATATTAAATCAATTAAAATGAACTGTGTTGTAGCCTGCCATGTTAGGGTAGCGTTCTACTTTCACTTTTTCGACTATTTCTTCCTCGTGTTGTCGTTGATGCAGTGTGTTATATTTTCTGTGTGACAGCAACTGAGTGGAAAGCAAGGGAGCGACTTGCCGCGGCCTTTTCTTTGTATAGTTATTGAAACTCGCTGATATTCTGTACCATTTGTGCTGTTACTGACAACCGTTAGTTCCGAAATTTGAAGAGCATGGCACATCCTTTCTCTTTATTTTTCTTTTCCTCCTTGTGTGTACGAATCTATCTTAAAAGGGGCTCGTGGCCTCTGGAACATTTTTTTGTATTTTTGGTTATCAATGTGACTAGTTGATGTATTTCTTTTTGTTATTCCCCACCACTGTAATGCCAAAAAGGCGCTGTGGGTACCAAATAAAGAAAGAAGAAAAGGATGGCACTCTGGCCTGTTGGGAAATAGGGGGAAATAAAAACCACTCACGGTATCGCTGTACAGGCGTACGAGCCAAGCTCGAGCGAGAGCACAGCGGGAGTGATCAGCGACGTTCCAGTTGATCTGTGTGAAATCCTCGTTGCTCTGCGTCAGAAGAACTCTGTGCGTCGTCTAGGCAAATTATGAAAGAGCGTGCGTATTATATTCGCCGCCACTGAAACAGCGCCTCCGCACGTTTTCCCAGGCTACACGCGTTACCGGGTATGTCTTCTTGTTCAAAAATCCAGGCAATGCACCACGTGGCAGCGTTTTGGCAACGTGGCAGCCATCTGTAGATTTCCGAGTCACTGTGCTCGGTGCGGTTAGCAGTCACGAAAGGTCTGCGTGCGGCGCTGGTAAGTACCCCAACTGTGGGAACAATCAAGAGTCAACCTCTGCCATCGATGTCTGGTTTTTCGGCAAGAGAAGGCCATACACAAGCTCAAGGGTACAAAAATATTCATTACAAGTCAGCGGATGCTACCCTGCAGGAGCAGCGGGGAAAGGTGCTGCTTGAAAAAATCGCCTTCTGAAACCCAGAAGGCCACCAAAATGCAAGCGCCAGCTTCCAACACTTCACATGAAAGCTTCGACGAAGACTTCCCGCCCCTACCTGCTTCAGGACCCGTGGAATCTGCGGCGCCCACCACAACGACACCCACGCCATCATGTGAGTCGACATCCAGGGCGACGCCTGTGTCGTTGCCCGCACCTGCAGCTGCGTCATCAAGCGTGACAGCGCCTTCAGCTGCGTCATCGCGTGTGGCAGTCCCCGCGGGGTGTCCCGGTCAGCAGGCAAACCAGAACAGGTTCAGTCGCCGCGTTCACCAAAACTCTGGGAACATGTGTACGCCCATCATTTCAGTAGTGAAGGCCATTGGAGTTTTTTTCTCAAACAAAATTTGTCATGACGCGGCCTCAAAATCTCGGCTACATTTCAGTAGTGAACGCCATTGGAGTTTTTTTCTCAAACGAAATTTGTCAAGACGCGGCCTCAAAATCTCGGCTAGGAAGTGCGCGGGAATGGAATTTCCCAAGCGTAATGTCTCCCGCTGTCATCTTTTATCGGCAGGGGTCACCATACCATTTGTGGACTTACACCGATTCCTCGGCCTGACAATTGACAGGTCGATGATGTGTCAAGTTCGCCTCCTGAAGGCTGGGCTCCTTTGCTCAGTTGTTGCGCATGCTGACCAGCGACTCAGGAGGCTGTTCTGTTGGGTCCCTCATACGTCTCTACACAGCACTCTGCGAAGCACTGTTCCGATACAGCCTCCTAGCACGCCCTGAGGTTTTATCTTGGCCTTCCGAAGACGCTTTCTATGCCGGAGATCGTACAAGAGTCTAGGTGATCCTCAACCAGTGTTCTGGTTAAAGAAGAGCAGCTTCGCACACATATGCGGCTGACGACTAGTGCCCGTGGTCATCCGTTGAGTTCTAGATCCGACTTGAAGGTGCAAGACACTCTACCACCCTTGTACACTGCGCCGCTTCCTCTCTCGCCCTGGATATACTCCCCTGGCGGATTGTCACCACAATACCGGCCATCAGCAGAAAATCCAGGTTGCCAATTCCAGCCCTAAAGTACTGTACTCAAGAGCTCGTT
This sequence comes from Haemaphysalis longicornis, assembly GCF_048455015.1. NCBI lineage: Eukaryota > Metazoa > Arthropoda > Arachnida > Ixodida > Ixodidae > Haemaphysalis > Haemaphysalis longicornis. The sequence continues at coordinate 180,937,315 of NW_027526335.1, forward strand.
TGGAATTGCTACCCAAACTACAAGCAAATTTACACCGATGCATCGGTGCCGCTCACCTAATCTACGGTCGGAATCTGGCTTCCATCAACGCGGACCACAATTGCGACCACGTTGTCACAAAACAACGTCGACGACCTCAGAACTTGCTGCTTTGTGCGCTGCTGTGCAGTACGTTCTTGGGCAAGAAGCTTCTGTGTGGGTGATTTTCCCGGATTCACGGGCGGCGCTTTAACAACTAGCCTCAGTTTCGCGGGGACAACTGGCCCATGGTATGCACACTCTGTATACACACGCTGTCAGCTTGCTTCATGACGTCGGGCTACAGTGGTTACCTAGACATTTCGGGTGAAGGGGAATCTGGTGGCCAAACAAACAGCTTGCGCGGCTCACAACCAATCTAGCGTTATCCCCCCGATTACTGTCTCCCGATGGGACACCGCGACGCTTGCGTACTCTGTGGCGCGGCACTTACAATTCTCAATATGGAAGGACGGCTCAAAAATTATCAGTCATTGTCAGAATTGATCCCGCCTGCACTTTCCGAATGCCTGATGGCCTGGGAAAGCGCGGCGAAGCAGTTGTTCACCGCATTCGCCTCAAAGTCCCTTTTAGCGGCCAAAACGTGCACAAGACGCGCCGAGTTGCCTCCTTGCAATCTCACGCTTGCAGCGTTCGTGAGGTCCATAGAACATGTACTGTGTGTTTGTCCCCACTATGACATCCAACATCTAACCTTGCAAAAACTTCGGGACTGCGTGCCGATGCACCACTGAAACTTTACGACGACATCGGTCCACTGCCGCGGCAACACAGAGTACAAGGGTCTTGCTGTCATTTCTCCATGACTCTGACCTGAACGAAACCCTGTGAACGTTTGCTTTTACTTTACTACTGCGCGTGTGCTGGTGCGTGTTCCTGCGTCGGTCAGTTTCCGTGTGCTCATTGTGGCAGGGAGAGTGCTCCGGTAAGTCGGAACTCCTAATTGTCCAGCCTAAGGAGCCGAAATACCCCAAGCCAGACTGTACGGCGTGCATGGGGACTTAATACATATCCCCAATCAACAAAAAATCTGTGTCCTCAGTATACATTTTTTCCAACACCATGGAGGTGGGTCGCCTTACAGTGGCTGCTAACCAGATAGCCCTGATGGCAAGGTGAGTGAAGTCGACAATTCCCGGATTGAGATTGACCGAAGCCACCTACAAGGTTTCGTGGTCTTCAGGTACGCGTACGTTGTTCCTTTTCTGAACCTTAAACCGTGCGTATGAGAGACGACATCGGGCTTTCCGAAGTGCTTCAAACTATGTTTGGTCCTACCAGAGTCTACGTCCAACGAGAGCCTCAAGGCCTGGGAATCCACAATCCGAAGAGTGAGCTCGTTGATGTGCAGAGAATCGCGCATCAGGTGCGCATCACTGGGACCGAAACAGGCAGAGTCATCCTAAGAAGGCTGGACTCTTGTCGTCACACGGCAGCCAGTTGCACGTGGGCACTGGAGGCGTGCTCCATGCTTATCACTTGTTGTACAGTGGTGTCCGGTTGCTGAGCGAAACGACCTCCTATGGTTCAGTGCTAGTGGTGAACGGTTAATGTGGAGTGCTTTTGAGGGCAAGTTCACCCCATGTGTTTTATAGAAGAGGAAATTCTGCACCATTTACGTGCGTACTCTGAACATATACCTGGAAAGTTGTGGTGGAACATGGCGGGGTGTGGGGAAGTGTTAGATTCAAGCCTCCGCCACGCGACAGATTGTCATCGATGTAACGATGGGTGTGCCGCAGGATAAGGGACACCACCCAGTTTGTAGTCTTCTGTAATCGCTCGGTAGGGGACAGCCTACCCCTATTCCCCGTGCTAACTGGTGATCTTCGCCGAGGTTGGACGATGGCCTAAATCTCGGGTTGCATCGTGAGCCAGTTCATTTCCCGGGACGGACGAGGTGGGGAGTGGCAGAGTCCAAACTCGGTGAACTGTCGAAGTTTGTCGTCAGTGAAGCTGCTTGGCTTAAAACCAGTCCCGTTGCCCTCACTCATAATGTCCGTACTGCGATCAAGTCAACATGTCTGGTATTCTCCGGACTTTAGGCCTAAAGTTTTGTTTTGAGGCCTTACGGTGTGAATCGCTACGCGCAGCATGACGTAGAATGAGCACAAAGTGATCTTTTTCCAACATGAATCGGTTGATGACGTTATACATCAAATAGTAACGTAGTAGTAGTAATAGTAGTAGTCGCAGTTGTAGTAATAGTAGTAACAACGTTATATTAAGCAGGTGAAGTGGGAGTGATTCTGTACTCCGGGAATCCTTGTGATGAGCACCCAGCCTTCGCACTGGAGGCCAAACGTATATAGACGTCCAGATCGCTGATGGTCACCAGGTTCTCCCAGGGTGGGAAGGGTGGTGGAAGAGGGGGGAGGTTGTAGTGCTAGCACACTAATCTGATATGAGGAACATTGCCGGGTTGTAAACAAAACTTTTATTCGGCAGGGGATTGAGAAGGAAACATCCCAGGCGCACTGAGAGAGAGAAGGAATTGCTTTGTAGTCAATAGTGATCCTTCTTTTGAGTTCAGGTGTGTAGGAGAGGGTGGGGGTGAAAACGTTTTATTGAGCTGGAACGGAGTTAGTTGAGCCGTTCCTCTCTTGTGGGGGGCGTCCTCAGTCCAGGAGGCCCTGGGCACGTGCGGCCAGTTGCGCCCGGGATATCAGCTGTTGCTGGTCACCCAGGTCGCCGCTAGCCAGCTGGCCCTCCCACTGCTCAGGGGTTGGGTTGGGAAGGGGTAGTAGAGTTGGGGTTAGGTGGCACTCCCACACCATGTGGTATAGGGTGCATGGGGATGGGCAGTGTTTGCACTTTGGAGAGTACTGTGCAGGATACATAGCATGAAGGCGTGTGCCATGGGGAAAGGTGTTGGTTTGCAGCCGTCGTAAGATGCACTCGTCGGTCTTGGGAAGGTTCGGATGGGGTGGAGAGAAGTGCTGGCGTTGTCGGCGTAAATGGGCAAGGATGTCAGCGTAGCGGAGGGGTATGGGCGGAGAAGCACTTGGGTCGTCGGCTCCCGTGGGTGCCCGGGGTATGAGGGCGCGGGCAGAGGCGTGGGCCGCCTCATTCCCAGGGAGAGCCGTGTGACCTGGTGTCCACACGATGCGGATATCGGGAATTGGCGCTGATCGTTGGGCAAGAATGCGGAGGGCAAGGGCCGAGATTCGTCCAGCTTGGTAGTGGCGGCAAGCGGTCTGGGAGTCTGTCAGGATCGTCACGTACTCTAGATCGGTGTGGGCGGCCAAGGCGATTGCAATTTCTTCTGCTGTTGTTATGTTGTTGGTAGGGGTGGTAGCTGAGTTCACAAGACTTCCTGTGGAGTCGACAACGGCTGACGTGTGGGCTGAGTGAGAGGAGTATGGAGAGGCATCCACGTATCGAGTGTCGTCCCGAGATCCGTACTTGACGTAGAGGTGGGCAGCCCGCGCCTTGCGGCGGCCTTGGTTATACGTTGGGTGCATATGGCGGGGTATAGGGGAGACAGTGATGTGACGACGGATAGCTGGTGGAATGCGTTGAAGAGTATGTTCCGGTGGGGGGAGCGGATAGCCGAGACGACTTAATATTGAGCGACCGGTGGTTGTCAGGAGGAGGCGTTCTTTTTGGCTGGTGAGATGCGCCTCGATGAGCTCCTCAAGGGTGTTGTGAACCCCGAGTTGTTGGAAACGGATTGTTGACGTGGTGATAGGTAGCCCAAGTGCCATTTTGTAACTTCTCAGTATGAGGGCGTTTAATTTATTACTTTCAGCAGGTTTTAGTGTGAGATACGGCGTGCCGTATGTTATGCGACTTATTAGGAGAGCCTGTACAAGGCTTACAGTGTCGCGCTCCTTAAGGCCGTGACGGTGGTGGGTGATTCGTCGAATGAGGCCGACTAGTTGCATTACGGTGGTTTGCAGTTGGGTGAGAGTTGCGTGGCCAGCCCCATCTTGTTGAATTTGAAGTCCTAGTACACGAAGAACGGTCACCTTGGGAACGGGTTTACCCTGTATGGTGAGTGAGGGCTCAGGCGGTGGAGGTGGGCGTCTGCCACGAGAGCGGGCGCGGAGAACGAGTAGAGACGATTTTTCCGGGGCGCAAGTAAGTCCGCAGGTTGTCAAATAGGTGAGAGTGGCATTGATAGCTTGCTGGAGTGAGTCTTCCTGGTCGCCTACTGATCCACCAATAGTCCAGATGGTGAGGTCGTCGGCGTAGAGTGCGTAGTGAATGTGAGAAAGAGAGTCAAGAGCTGGTGGTAACCCCAGAAGTGCGACGTTGAAGAGGAGTGGGGATATTACTGAGCCTTGTGGCGTGCCCTTGGGTGGTGGGTGGAAAGCAGAGCTACGGAGGTCACCGATTCCGATCGTAGCTGTCCGGCCAGTTAAAAATTGACGAACGTAGTTGTAGGTGTGGAGGCCGCAATTGGTGCTTTGTAGGTTCTTTAAGATGGCAGCATGGGAGACATTGTCAAAGGCTCCTTTGACGTCTAGAGCCAGGATGGCTCGTGGGGTGGATGTGCTGAGATGGTCCAGAACCTCTTCTTTGATTTGGAGCAGGACGTCTTGCGTTGAAAGGTGAGCTCGAAAACCAATCATCGTATGCGGGACTAGATTGTTGTCTTCAAGATAGGCTGTAAGGCGAGTATGAATGAGGTGTTCGTAAAGCTTGCCTAGACATGATGTCAGGGAGATCGGGCGGAGATTATTAATGGAGAGCGGTTTGTGAGGTTTCGGGACAAGTGTTATATCCGCATGTCGCCACTGGGCTGGAACAGTGCCTTGGGTCCATTGCGAGTTGAAAAAGTCGAGTAGTGCTTGGAGAGAGTCGTTGTCGAGGTTACGCAGGGTTTTGTTATTGATGCGGTCGTGGCCGGGAGTGGTGTTGCGGGTGAGCTTGGCCAGGACGTCTTGAAGTTCTTGAATTGTAAAAGGGGCATCTAGGGTGGGATTTGGGGCCCCTGAGTAGTCTGGATGACCTATTGTAGAAGAAGGGGGAGGCCCAAATAGGGTGGTTTTGATATCGGAGAGTAGCTGGTCTTGGGGTCCGGGGTAGTTGTGAAGCAAACGTTTGAGGTGATGTGCCGTAGCAGATTTGGAGGGTTTGTCCCCGAGAAGCGATCGAAGTATGTGCCATGTCTTTGTAGTTCCAAGCGTTCCTTGCAAGCTGTTACAAAAGGTAGCCCAGTTTTGCTGATGTAGCGTGAGGGCGTATTGGGCTGCCTCTTGGGTGATCTCGTTGATCCGGCGGCGGAGTTTCTTGTTATGTTTTTGTTTTTTCCATCGGCGAAGTAGGCCTTTGCGGGCGTCTAATAAGTGGAGAAGATGAGCATCCATGACTGGGTTTTCGGAGGTTAGAGGGAGAGTTTTGCTGTGCCGGGATACGGTTTCTTGAATTTGAGAGACCCATTGATCAAGGTCCGTGATGGTGGTGGGGAGTGGGTTAGGATCTTCGCGAAAAGCTTTCCAGTCAGTAAGGGTAGCTTGTCCAATGCGCGTTTTTGCTTTATGTTGGGGGAGAGTCACTTGGATGATGTGGTGATCGCTTCCGAGGGTTTCGTCGAGGCGTTCCCAGATGAGGTGGGAGATGTTGCGTGAGAAGGTGAGGTCAGGGTTTGTATCACGGGTGACGCTGTTGCCAATTCGAGTGGGAGTGGTCAAGTCATTCCACAGAGATAGTTGGTGGTGATTCGCGGTTGTGAACAAATCCTGGCCTTTCCGTCTGTCCGAAGAGTAACCCCATGAGGTGTGGGGGGCATTGAAGTCCCCCAATAATAGTAAAGGGTGCCTATGAGAATGACAGAGGGCACGTTGGACGAGGTGGTCGAGCGAAGCGAGTGATTCTCGTGGGGGGCTATACACGTTAAGCAGGAATATACTAGGCGTGGTAGGCGAAGTAGGAAGAATTTCTATAAATGTATGGCCAATTTGGGAGTGAATGTCGATGATTTGCGCGGTGAGATGGCGTGCCACCAGGATTGCCGTGCGAGGGGAGGCTGGTGAGACGTGTGTTTCGTAATCCCGTAGGGTGACAGGGGCGGTATCAACTTCCTGGAGGGCAATGACATCTGGTTTTTTGTCCTGACTGAGATGTAAGAGGGAGATACGCTTGCTTTGAAATGAACGACAATTCCATTGCCATATGGTTAAGGGACGTTGTATGGCTTGCGGATTATTATTCATGTTGGAGTGCATCAAGAGTTGCTGCCATTTCCACGTCTCGTTGAGGGTAGGTCTTCTGTTTCTTTGGATATGGTGTATGTTCTCGACTTGAGAGGTCCGAGACTTGTTTCGTAAGGTTCACGAGCGCTGAGTTCATGGCCGTGATTTGTTGTTCGATTGCCTTTGTTCGTGTGGTGAGGGCGTCTTCTATTCGGAGGATGAGGTTGGTCGTTGTGGTTTGGGCCTCTGTGATTTTTCGATCGATGAGGACGGTTGTTTCCTCGGGCGATTGGAAGACTGGGAGTGTGTTGATCTTTTCTATTAGTAGCGAATTCTGAGTCTCTATCTGAATTAGGCGTTCCTGCGTTTGACGTTCAAGCTTGTCAACTCGTTCCATCAAGAGATTGAGTTGTCGTTGAAATTGAGCTTGTGCTTGGGAGAGTGTCAGTTCAGAGGGGGAAGAAGGTGGGGAAAGGGATGTGGTGACAGGAGTAGGTAGAGGGGGGAAGTCGGCATGCTGAGCAGTGGGAAAAGGCGCAGCCACTTGCGACCAGCTTACCTGGGTGACGTGGTGGGAAGGCTTGGCTGGTGGAATGTTGAACTTCTGTGCGACGAGGTCGGCCGAAGTCTTGGGTTTCGTTGTTGTTCGGGGAAGAAAACGCTTGGGGCAGTCTTTACTCGCTGTGATGTGTGGAAGGGAGCACAGCTTGCAGCTGGGCTGGCAGTTGTGGTCGGAGGAGGGGCTCGGGGTGCCGCAAGCGATACACTTCGGCTCGTCCGGCCGCGGGCAAATGTCCTGTCTGTGCCCTACGTCGCCGCAAATGCGGCAAAACTGCACTGCTCGTCGGTACGGGCGGCACCTGGTCAGAAGACAGCCCACCTTTACGTAAAAGGGCACGTGGGGTCCCTGGAACGTCAAAAGGGCTGATGATGTTCGTCCCAGTAGTCTGGCGTGAAGTAGGCTGGGTCCATTGGCTGCCAGGAGGTCGTTTAGGTCTTCGTTGGTAATGCCTTCATCGAGGCCGTGTATGACGCCGCGAACCGTGCCAGGCGGGGGTTTCAGGTAGGGCGACAGTTCCAGAATGCCGGTCGTGAGAGCAAGTTGATCGACAGTGCTCAGCAGAAGGGCGTGATCTTCATTTGCAGTTGAGGCCACCAGCAGATTTTGTGCGGGTTGTATTTGCAGTGTTATGGACGCGTAGAAATGTTCTGGAGGAAGCTTGCTAGCTGCAACGAGTGCGGTCACAATGTCTTTAGTTGAGCAGCGCGCGACAGTGCCTGCGGCGCGGGGACGGTAGACGATGACGTACTCAGAATCTGGTAGGCTTGGGGTGACGGGCTTGCGAACGCGGGGCTGGCGGAGTGCGGGCAGGATGCCGGCAGCTGACGCGGAGCCGACAGGGGCGACTGTGGTGGCGGCAGGGGTTGTTGGAGAAGCGGCGTTCGGCGCGGCGGATGTTGTAGCGACAAGCGTAGGAGACGCAGCTTTCGGCTTTGATTTGTTATTCTTGCGAGCTTGGATAATTTTCGTCCAAGGGCCGTTGGGATGAATCGTGCGACCGCTTAGTTCGCCGAAGTCCATGCTCTGAGTGGTTGTGTCCAGGGTAGACAGGGGCGGGTCGGTGGCTGCAGGCAGGGCAGCGGCAGGCCCGGAGGCTGGCAGGTTCGGCGGCGCGGCGGCGGCCATTAGGGCTAGCGCCCCGCTGGCACGGTGGAGTGTTCAGACAGCCACTAATTAGTCGGATGGGCACTCACAGACAGAAACGAGGTATCCCCAGGTAGCGGAACTCTTAGCGGATGCAATATTCACACAAAAAGAAAACAGGGAGGCGATGGTACGGCCCAATGGGCAGTTAAAACGGGAGTCGGTGTGAGTCGTGACTGCTCGCGGCGGCCCCCTAGCGGAGGACCCTCTGTAGGAGAGGGAAATGTTGTTTTTAGGACCGGTAATATTGAGTGATATCTTGTTAGCTATAACAAGAGGGACGAATGATGCGGGCTGCTCAGCAGCCTGCAGAGCTTGCTGGTGAGCGAAGTTATTGCCCGTCTGTGAGGAATGGTCAGGAGTTTAGATGAGGTTGATTTTACAGCAGGGGTGATGCTACCAAGTAGCTTCAAGTTGTCAAGAATTCACAGCGCACACACACGAGCGATGAAAAAAAGAACGGCACACCACGAGCGCTGACTTTCAACAACCTCGTGGTGGGCCTTCCTTCCTTCGTGTGTCCGCGCTGTAAATTCTTGGCATAAACCAACAAACCTAACCGGTTCTTCTGCTAGGATCGTTTAGCTTGTGGAAGTGCAGCATGATTGACCGGCATGCGGAACCCCCGATGCCGACGAAGTGCATTTTTCGGAAACTGCCAGAGTCAGTGCGGAGCGTTTGCACACACATCAAGCCGAGTGCAAAGACCTCAAAAAACCCCCACCTCCCTTTCCCCCCAACACCCCCAATCCCCAACCCCCCGAGCGATGGGAAACCTTGTTGTCCAGCCCCGCCCTGCCAACTCAGCTAGCACTGACGGCCAGGGGCCAGGAGTTGCTGGAGACATGTGGGTCCCGTGAATAGGGAACCACCCCGTCTGGTGCCTGCACGCACCATCGAATTTTCGAGCTCAGTAAAGTTGATTCTCTCTCTTTATGCAGCGCAGAGTGATCCATCGGAGTGGCTTCATCTTTCGCATGCGTGCGCCTGCATGCCTAAGTTTTGATACGGTGCCGATTTTTTGTTAGAGTGATGTGCTTATTTTTCGCTGTCTGTTCGCTTTTATTTTGTGTGGTAATTATTTTGCGCGAGTTTGGCCAAATCTTATATGCATTAAAAAAGAAATAGCACAGTTTGGCAGAGCACTGGAATCCTGCTTTGCAGAACCGGGTTCTAATCCTCTGTGATCGCACGTGTGTTTTTAACAGCGAAGCTGTTGAGCAAATCATTTGTGTATGGTGTCCGCAGTTTAAAATACCAAGGAAATGCCGTGCGCCCGTACACGCGTGCCTCGAGCGCACGTTCGTCAAGCCAAGCATACCCACTTAGGGAGACTGGCCAACATTGCCCACGAAAAAACTCCAGGGTTCGCCGTGTCGTGGGACCACTTGCTCGGAACGAGAAAAGCACGTAATAGCGTAAGCTCCTCGTTCGTTCGTCCTCGTGTCGCCGTGCGCATGCGCTCTGTACCGTTGAAGAGCCACGACTTGAATGTCAATGCTGCTGCAGGTGAACATAGGTGACCGGTAAAAAGCGCAAAGGCTCGTGGGTACATTGTCTGTTCCCGCGGAGCCCAGCCACTTCCGGTTTGAGAGCTCTCCTGGCCTCCCGTAGGCCGACGGCTTTCATGCGCGCGTGTGCTTGTTGTTTATCTGTTTCTACCGAAAAAAAAAACGCTCATGCATCACACATTCAATGAATAACAACGATGAATCCCACTAGGGACTCATCTGAAAGGTAAACACTCTGTGACAAATAAACAACACGCGCACACGCGCGTGAAAGCCGCCGGTGTACGGGAGGCCATGGCGACATCTCGAACCGGAAGTGGCTGGAGCAGACAGATGACGTACCCATGAGCCTTTGCGCTTTTTATCGGTCACCTATTGCTTGTATTCACTGGCGAGGAGCGCATGCAGGCAACTGTGTGAGTGCGCCGTCACCCGTTACGTCGGGCTCCGCGGGATGGCGGTACTTGTTCGTGCTAAGCACACATGACTCTGTTGCACGTTAACAAACTCTATCTCGCCGAACGCAAAGTATTGCCTTGAGTCCAATGCGAGTGCGATTAATAACATCTCTGTTGACTCCACCGTTGAGAGTCGGATTGAAACGGGGCAGACGACGCACGCCGGCGTTTGTTTTCTTCGGCGTGCTGGCGCAGTGACCAAAGCCGCGCCATGTCCGTGGCGCATCGGCCATGTCTGTGGCCGTTTCCAGTGTTGCCAAACGCAGAAATTGACCACTAAACTTTTCAACTAATACCACCTATACACTCCACATGGCCCGGCCGGGGAGAGTTCGCACGGCCGAGGAAGAGGCCGCACATCCCTAGGATCGGCGTCCAAAGCATCCGCTATACACGATAATCACGCTTGCACAGTGGCGTACGAAAACGTTGACCAAAACGACGAGCTTACGCTGCCCCTGCTTAACATAAGGACGTTGAAATGCCATGCCGCCACCGTCAACCCCGACACCAAAAGGATACTAAAACTTTGTGTCCGTCAGTGATCCCCTACAATAGCTCCGCCATTCAAGTCAAGCGCGTGATTGCAAGCTTCCCTGTATTTTTTATTTGTTTGCTCTATACTCCAGCGGACATTTTTTTCTTGACCAGACGCGACAACAACCACAACCACGACGGAATATGAAAAACTTAAACTGACCCTCCAGTTTGCGCTAATCCCACGTCACAGACTTTGTTTCTTGTTACGCTAGTTTAAAACAAACCAGGTTTAAAGTCGTACGTCAGATCTCGATTCGACCACTGCTGCAACTGGCACAGTGCATATGCGGAAACACGTACATTAGTGATTTACCGCTTTGTAGTTTTCATCGTGGCTCGACGGCGAAGTCCTCGCCACCCTGCAGGAACTCTCACACAGAACAGGTTACGGGTTAGGTTCCTGCCAACCATTGTTTTCATGTACAGAGGGAAAGAAAGAGAGAAAGAAAGAAGCTTTTTATTAAAGAAGAAAATGCAGAGAGGTCTTCTGACATGCGTTCGTGAACATGCTACTCTCCAGGTAGGGGAATGCTAAAAAGATAGTAGATTATAAAAATAGTAGAAAGGGAAATGAGAAGAAAGAGATAGCGTCACGTATACTAACGTAGTCCTCCCGCGAATGCTAAAAACAATAGCAGCAGGATGAAATTTTACCTGCAGTTCTATTGTTGGGATATCAAACATAGAATGCTCGTGAAGAACAAAAACTTAAAGCCGTTCCACGCACTGTGAAATCTGTCGGAAGTGCAGAGCAGTGATTCGCCATAATGGGCTGTAGCGCCGTTATCCGCTCACTGCTACCACCCATCACTCTCTTCACGCCCTGTCTCACTCCTCTCTTGATGAATGTAACGGAGGTGTGTCCAATGCAATTCAAATTTCCCGCCTTCGCAGGGCTCGCGCGCCCCTTCCTAAAACCGCGCCAGGTGGAGTTCTGTTCTTTTTTTTTTTTTTCTTGCTTTTCCTCCCGCTCGCACCGGCGTTGCACTGCTCCTTTTTTTTTCTCTTGCTATCGTAAAAACCAACCCAACGAGCGCTCCTAACTAAATTAACGCGGGCGCTGTCAGTTAATTACGCACATTTTGCCTCAAATGTACTTACAGTTTTCTTTGCACTAAGCAACGCGAAATGTATGACAAGCGCCAGCAGTTCACGAGTTTCGAAGGCTTATGACTACATACAGAGGCTTTCGATGCCTCTGGGTTACGCCGCGACGACAGCCGCTACGACGGAACGCCGTGTGGCTCTACTTGGGTCCAGCGATCGAGCTACGGCGACAAGCCGAACCCCTTAACTGCTCTACTCTTAAAAAGTGCGCACAAGTTGTGTAAGGCAGAACGATTTACAGACTACTCCATTTTAGGCCGTGTAATAATCAGTTTAATCCGATACCAACTGCAGTAGGTTTTTTTACTGCACCCGGTATTGAATCGTAGCAGCCCGTTAGTTAGCACAAAGTATCGAAACTTCTGCTAGCAGAATCTCCACGATCGCAGGCTCCCTTCAACACACAATAAAACGAATGTTGGCTAGTTATAGCAATACATTTTAATCCATATCTGTGATCAAGGTGAAATGAAAAGAAAAAGGTAAGAAAATCATCGCGTATACAGATCAAGGAAGCTCGTGTATTTATCGACTCTATTTATTCCCCGCTTCCCGCTAGGCAGCCTCCCAAGACCGGGTGCGCCGTGCACTTTCCCAGCAAAGATCCTCCGAACACCATTGCCACTGATTCGACCTCGTGGCGATTGGGCCAGGCCGACAATGTGTTTGAGCTGCTTTCGGTGGAAGGAAGAGCCGTGCATTTGTTGAACACATAGTAGTAAAGAAATAGTGCATCGGCGCTGATGTTATGCCTTGGAGCGGCCGCTTCCATTCCAGTCATCGAATGAAAGGCTTCCAGAGAGTATGCGAAGGCGGCCACTTCCTCCACGTCGAGGCTGTCTATCTCGGTCTTGGACTTCGTTCCTTTTATCGTCGTCGACTTATTTCGCAGGCAGCGAATCAGCGCAGTCTCCTTCAGCAGTTTAGGAGGCGCCGACAGCAGGATTGTTTTCAGGAAACGAGGACCGACCCTTGCAGCACTCCTAAGCTGCCACAGCCAGGGATTCTCGATGGAGCTGACGAAGTCAAACGCGGCGAATGGCACGTGGACGGTCGAAGATGCTTGGTCAAACGTTGGGCTGGCAGAAAGAACTTCGTCCACCTTGTGAATTCCTTGCGCCCAACGCTGCCAGGTTGATTTTAAGAGGTATCTCTCCAAAATGGTGCTGTTGATGGGCCAGAGAGTGATGTCACGTTCGTTAGAGTGGCTGAGCACCGAATAGTTTCTTGTCATGGAGTGGAGGGAACCAAATTTAAGAGAAATGTTGGACGCCCAGCGGGTCCTTTGTACAAGTGTTCTTTTGAAGCTTTCAAGAACAGCTTTTCCTCGACTTACGAATTCCTTTCCTGTCATTGCCAGAGCCGCGTCCATGATAAAGTTCGGGTCGTATCTTTCCACCAGATGCAGACAGGCTTCTAGGCGAATCGAGTTATTTGCGTTCTTGAAGTCAGAGTCGAAAAGGGAGTAGTTGGACTCAGTGTGAACGGCTTCAGGCGGTACAAACAAGGGCCAGAGGGTAGAAGCTGCATGGAAAGCTAGCAGCTTGAGACCACGCGACTTGTACCACTCGTAGTCCCAAGGAGGTCTCGTCACGGAGTCAGGTGTTAGAAAACAGCTCGCCCCTGGGCCATGTTCTCGAATAATGACGTGGCACAGTTGATGTTCCAGTGCTTGAAGGAACGCTTTGGAAGTATAGATGTCGCCGCCAGGATTTTTCGCAGGGCCGCCGTGCTTGAGATGCTCCTCCTGCGTCCAGTTGGCGCCTTCATTGTTGGGGCTGTGGTGCTCATATTTGTTTCTTGCTACGCTGGGCGGGAGTAATCTTATGGCGAAGTCAGTGCCTGTCTTCTTGACTACCACGTCAAAAAAAGGAGACACACCAACACGAGACGCTCGCGCTAAAATCTCCGCCATTTCTTCAGCCGAGCCTGCAGAGTGATCAATCTTCAAATAATCCACGAGCTTTTGAACGTTGTCTTTGGTCACCAGCGTGCCCTTGACGCACTCCTTAAAGAAGTGTCGGCTGTCGTCCAGTGGTACAACGTCGGTCTTCAGTAGGTGGCGAGCAAGCGTAGCCTGAAATTCGTCGAGCATGTTGTCGTCCACGGAGTAACTGCCCAGTTCGGCCGCCAGGCTCGAGTATTTTGCTTGCCACTTCGAACAGACGTGCTCGTAAAGGTTCTTGCAGGGGCAGAACTGCGGGTTCAGTTGGTCGAGCAGAAATGTCAGCTGCGCTTTGCAAGGCCCACCGCAGGTACTTGCCGATATGGGGCTTTGGAATTCCATTTCCAGTGTCCTTAGACCATCGTTTCTTTTTTCCTGAGGCCCGTACGCAGATTTGTGTCGTCTCTTTTCTACGACGCGAGATATTCGCGCTTTTCTGGCACTTTTGTCAGCGTTTTCGGTGACGAACTCTGCCGGCACAAAAGTGGAGAGTTTGGTCTCCCCAGCCACCTCGCCAAGTGCGAAGACGTTGTAATCCTTGTATTCGTTCTCTTCCGGGGTGGTCTCTTGTTTCACGTGGAGCCGCCGAAGGTCGCCGATATCAATTCCGCCTTCGATCTGGTTAGCGTCACCGGGCAGTGTGGCCACGCTCGCATTGCTATAATTTCCTGGCGACCGCGAGAAGACGACCTTGGCGAGGAAAACAAGGGTGACCATGGCGAACAGCAAGACACCCGCACCGATAAATATGTTCAGACGGCGCTGCCTGGCACGCTCTGCATTTCGTGTCTTCCTCAACCGCTCGGCCATCAAGCGGGGGTCTTCACTTTTGTCCTCGGCGCCCGCTGGGATAGGACCAGCCTGTGGTAGGACCGAAGGGCCGGCGGCACCAGATTTAGGAAGTCCACTGGGTGCACCGCCCGGTCTGGCATCCCGCGCTCGATCGAGGCCGTCATCCTCGTCGAAGAACGGGTCGTCTACGGTCAGCAGGACCTTGGGCGTGGCGCTTTTTGGCACGACTTTTGGCTTGGCCACCTCCATTGCGGACTAGTTGTTGTTGTTGTTGTTGTTCCTTCGCAAAATGGCGCATACCCAATCAGGGGATCGGCCAAACATCAGTTGCTAATTCGAATGAGATTGCTGCCTAGGTGGATGATGCAAGGAAAGTTAGAAAATTTTGGAAGCTTTTTTCTTCTTGTTTTTGAGGAATCGAGATTGGAAATTAGTCAAAATTGAAACAAAATAAATAGAGAAAGAAAGAAAGAAAGACGAAGAAGAAGACGAAGAAGAAGAAGAAGAAGAAGGAGGAGGAGGAGGAGGAGGAGGAGGAGGAGGAGGAGGAGGAGAAGGAGAATAATTATTAAAAAAAAAACAGCAATGTAAACGTTTGGAGGGCTCTGGTGAGGTTCCAGAATAAGATACGAATTAGGTTGTGAATCTTTTGGAATTTTCTATGAAGCGCAGAAGAGCAGAGCAAACATCCCGGCGGCCATATCCAGTTTCTGAAGCCCCAAATGATAAAAGAACCGGCACTGATAATGCCAACCCCAGGCGATGAAGCGGCACCTCAAGGAGCTGACGTCTGAGGCTTGAAAATCGTCTACAGGACAAAAGGAAGCGGTCCACAGACTCTTCTTCATTACAGTAACTGCACATGGCAGACTGCGCCAGACGAGACCTGTGGAGGTATCTGTTCAACTGGGGCACACGACATCGAAGGCTCGTTACTATCACCTCCAGGTCGCGTGAGGGGCATCAATTCGGTTTCCAGGAGAATTTGAGATGACAGAAATCTCGCAACGACAATAGGACTGATTCGTGCTGCCTTTGTAGTTTCAACAATCTACGGAACCTTGCGGCGGCTAATAGAGGCGTAGTCTCAATGACATCGACAACAGGCCCGGAGAGTGCTACCCTTGCCAGAGAATCTGCGGTTTCATTAAAGGTGATTCCCGCATGCCCAGGGACCCAAAGAAGGTCGACTTCAGTAATATGAGGTGGCAGAAGTGACCGAAACGTCCGTAGAAGAGGTGAGTCTTTCGGAGAAGAAAGGGCTAAGCCTACGGATAGGGAATCTGTAATTATGAGTGGAGACGATACCGATATGTGAAGCTTTCGTAGTGCCAACACTATTGCCAAGAATTCCGCATAGAATATTGGGGTAAAATCCACCAGACGAACCGAAAAGTACCAATTTAGGGAAGGGGAAACTATTGTTTCGCTGCTTCTGCTTCTTCTACGTCTACGCACAATTTTATGCTCGGCCGCGAGGGCAGAACGCAGAACGTCAGATGACGAAAAAGACAGCCGGTTCAGGATACGTTTCCGCCTATCATGATGATAACGCCCTCCATTTGTTTGGCTTCTGCCCCCAAGGGGGATTGGGAGAGATTGAATCATTGACTGTGCTCCGGTTAGGAGTAATTTATTTTCCACGTGAAATGTAGTATAACAATCACCACTGTATCGTTCATTACGAAAAACGTCATTTTAACCATTGTAATAGTCTTCGTCATTCTGGTCAACTCAAAAAGGAAGGAAGAACGGTACTTGCGTTACTATGACTGCAGCCATCCAGTGGCACGTAGTGTAAGATGACCATGAAAAATCGATGTTCAGGGAAATAGCAGTTGTCCATGGACATCTCGTTTTTGTTGTTTTGGATATTAATTTGGACATAACGGTCAGCCCTGTGTGTGAAAAACTACCTGAAATGAATGAAACGATGAAAAGGCGGTTAGTACCGATGGCCGCATCATGGCCACGCCAGGGCCTTACACTGCCTCCCGAATGTCTATTGGCGGTGAGCGCGACCACAGGCGGCGCTGCGAAGCGCGCCTCCGTGACGTCGGCTTAGGGATTCTCGCATTTGTCGTCTGCTTCACTCGGTCTCGCTCTCTGCTGTTTCTTTGCGCTCGGTTGACGTGTGATGCTTGTCCGCAGCAGATTTTGCGTGTGCGTAACTTTTTATCGTAATAATAGGCTTCAAATCGCATACACTAGCTCAAGACGTGATTTGAAGTAAATTTTTGAATACCGCTGCGGAAGAAACATTGCCGGCGTCGCCCCATTCCTTGCGAAACCGGTCCTGCGCGGGGCGCGAAGAGTCGGAGCTAGGCGTCACCCTCTGTATTCAACAATCTTTGGAACAAAGGGGACAGCCAGCTGCTAATAACCGACAACAGCTAAAATGCGAGACCAGAACAAATTCTAGCCCTTCGGGGCTCTCGCCTTTGACAGAAGGAATTTAATCGTACGTAAATTAAAATAGTTTTCGCAACCTTGCCGAAAAGCTCGAAAGTATTGTATCACATCATTTTATGTTGTCACTGCATGAAAGTATGCCGACATGCATTATGGGCCGCAAGAACGGTAAGTTTAGTTGCAAATAATCCACTTTGTGAATAAGCGCGTGCTTTTCTATATCAGGCTTCTAACCAGTGTGGAGGTTTATTTTGCCAAACGAGTCACGTCTACGGTAAAAATACAGTGGCAGAATGTTTGTTCAGATCTGGAGGGATATTTCCGTGCATTTCCCACAGCCATATCTTCCCAATATTCAGATATGCGTAACAGGAAAACGGCACTCAAGAGGGGGAGGAACAGCAGGAGGAGAAAACTTTTTTCACCTGTAAAAACGAGCTGATTAGTGGGCAGCATCCTAAGTCCAGATCAAGAGAGTAATTTTTTTCAATTCATCTAACGACATCCCGAGTATTCCAGGATTTGTTCTTTACGCCTGGAAGTGTTGGAAAACAGCAAAGAGCTGCTTAGAAATATTCATCCGTTCTTGTTATACTGGAAACCAGCACGTATACTATTCATTGTATTCGTTAGCGAGTATATCAACCCTCCAACACCGCAATCATGCCATAACTGTTCTAGTTGTGACTCAGTTCGTCATGATAACGATGGTTACGATAGAAATTGGGAGCCCATGCGCCTCCTTCAAGTACTCTGGACAACGTTGTCTGAGGCGCGATTGCTACGGCGTAGCACAAACCTTCTCACTGCGTTTACATGTAAATAAACAACGCACGCTTTAGATATGCACATTCTTTCACGCAGCCATAACATAAGCCAATTTGTGAAGAAGTAATGTATGCCATACAGCCTGAAGAAAATATCACACGAACTCTGTGAACCGCCCAAACATCCCCAAACCTCCTATTAACACGTTTGTCACGATGAAGAAAATAATGTATTGGGAACAGAAAAACATCCATCGGATACAAGTCAACAACAGCGAAAAAAATAGAGGCGAGTCGTTTTATTTCCTGCTATGCGATGCGCGTGTTGGGGCTTGCTGCTTGATAGCATTATACTCTTGAGTCTTCATGAGAGAATCTCAAAAAATACTTTAGCGAAGCCTACCCATTTTGAACCCTTATCGAGGAGCCCTGAGCTCTACACAGCAAATAAGCTAGAAAGGACGAGTTACACACGATCTTCTGACCGATGCTCTGAAGAAAGTTGTTCTCTCTTCCCTCGTGTGTGGAAAACTTGTGCGGGGCACAGCTTGAAATTATTCAGAGCTGGCAGAAGCTAGAAAAACAACCGAATTACTAGAAATACGCTTTTTAATGCACCAAAAGCAACAAAGCGGGCTATTTCATGAAAGCACAGGCATTGCTGCCCCTCACAAGCGGAGTGTAGCAGACGACAGCGGACCGAGTCCCTAAGCTGACGTCAGAGCCAGAGGGCGCCACTCAAACATCTCACCGCCAATAGGAGGGAGCGCAACTGCTCGCCCAAGAGCTTCCGTTTTTGTATGTTTTGGGAGACCTGTGATGGTACGTAATGTGGCTCTATGGAGCACCCGAAGGTGTTTGGTATTAGTTTTGTTGAGGTTGTATACTGGATCGCCATATGCGAGAATGCCGATTGCAATTGTCCGGGCCATGGAGAAGCATGCCTGTTGACTTGCGCCACCATATTTGCGAAAAGTTGCTTTAGCCATATTTTGTCACTATTATTACTGCCAAGTGGGAGACTGAGGAGGCGTACGTGGCCACGTGTCGCTTGGATAGTTGTGTCTCCAGTGTACAGCAGTGCAGAGTCCATGTAGTGCGTTTTGGTATCACTTGATACTGATCACTGATCACTTGATTCTGGGGTGAGTTCTAGGCCAAGTTTCGGTATGCATGATTCAAGGCTGTTCACCGCCGCCTGCATCTCAACCAGTATGTCAGATGTTGACGAGTAGTCTCTAGTCTCTACCTTCCGTCCATATCGTAATATCGTCAGCATAGATTGCGAAACGGGCTGACGTTTCTTGTTCTGGAGTTTCGACTAACTTTGCCATGACGATGTTGAAGAGTACTGGTCCGAGTATAGATCCCTGGGGAACACCTTTGTCGTTGTAGTAGGTATTGGGTGTCCACCCAGGGAGCGTGCTGCCGAGTTGAACGAGCCAGTTGTGGAGAAAGTTACGAGCCCAAACTTGTGCGTTTATGCACGGGAAAGCTTAAGCCAGTTCAGTCGATCGAAATCGTCGTTTGATCTACTCTGTCAAATGCTTTCCGGAGGTCTACAGCAAGGACGTAGTCCGGAAGTCCGCGGACGTATGGGGATCTGTTGATTACCCGTCGTAAGAGCCAAAGGCAATCGTGTGTTCCTAGGTACGGACGAAAGCCAGCTTGGGCCGGGTGAAACCATGGGTTCACATATTCCAAATGGTATTGTAGCCGGTTGTTAATCAGGCGTTCGGTCTGTTTACATAACGTACGTGCACGGGTCTAAGGTTGAAGATGACAGAAGGGTCTTTTCCAGGCTTTGGAATAAGGTTAACCAGGGAAAGCATCACAGTGTCACGAATATCACCATGTTCCAGAAGAGAAAAAAGAATCTATTATAACCCACATATCAGGGCGCAGCGTGGGAAAAATGCACACACGAACACGGCACACTTGCTTCACTCGTTATGATAGCGGTTCTCAATTCTTATATACCCTACCCCACAGACATAAACGTTGGAGTCAGTGAGGTGCTTCAAAAAAGTTAAAAGATTAGGGTTGCTTTTAGTAACATACAGATGAAACTTGCAACATACAAGTCAGTGTTTTGATGTACAAAATCTTGTAAATTAAAAAGCGAAGGAGCTTTTCCGTTTTTGATTCGATATTCAATTCGCGCCATTATTTGATTACTTCGCATGTCCACGGGCGGATGTCCTTCGGACATAGGAAAATGTACTATATACTTTCTACATTGTTGCTGGATGTTTACTGTACGTCTGCAAATGTACATCCGAACATGGACGTACAGTGGTCGTCCCAACTTGGCATTGCACGTTCGACTGTTCTTCGGACGTTCCACGGGCGTCCGTAATGGACCTTTTTCCAGTAGCGATCTGCGCATGCGCGGGCTGCCGGTACGCCATTCTTGGCAGGCGCCTCGGGCAAAATAAACAAAAGGGCGCCCCTCCGTTTTCTGCTTAGGGAGCGGCTATACTGCCTAGCGCTGCACGTTTTCTTTTTTTCTTCCCTTTCGACACCTCGTGGTGGGTTCGTACGTCCACACAATAATGGCTTTCTACGAAAAGGGGCAAGGACGTTTGAGGCTGACCACGCTGCCAGCACATGGCTGCCAGTGAGGGGGTAACGAAAATAAAAAATAAAAAAAAGAGAAGAGGCGCTTTGAACACTGCAGATTAGTCACGAGAACGCGGGCCTGCTACAGTGATATTCATGTGAGAGGTACTCGTTGACGGGTCAGTGCGGGAGGGACCGCAGGGCCAGGATATTTCATGCACGGATTCCCCTAAAGCCAAATATTTTTTGGGGCGTGCCATTACTGCCATTTTTAGTTCGCCGTGGCGGCCGCTAGAGGGACCGGTACTGGAAAAAGGTCCATTGCTTGGCGCTCAGTACGTGGTGACGTTGTATTTGGTTGCCAACGTGACGTAAACAGCTCTTTGTGTCACGTTTGATCAGTGTTTGATTAGGGATTTCTCAGCAAATAATCTATATTTCGGCACCAAATCAACACTCAAATGAATATGGAAAGGGGGAAGGTCACACTTCAGTTTAAAATCAACGTGCTGGGTGCCTTAAGTACGTGTTCCTTTAGTGTTAACCTGGTTGTGCATTGGCGCCCTGCTGTGTACAACTCATGGTAGGTCTGAAATATTCTGCAGCGTACGAGGATGTGTCGCTATCATGTGAACACCTTAATACCTTGATTTTAAAATTTAGTGTTATTTAACCTAACCAGGCATTTTAGCCCGAGCCTTTTCTGTCCCTCGCACCAAAAAACCTCGAAGCCTCAAGAAAAAATGTGGTTAGGAAGGCCCCGGGAATATAATCGAAAGAAAAGTGAAACCACTGGGCTACACCAAAGGCCCGAGTGAACAACCTATGCAATGGGGACAAGATATGCAGCCAATTGAAAAGCAAATAAAAAAATTTGCCGCGTATCTGCTCCTTTCGTTGCAAATGCCGTCAAAAGACGATAGTCTTTATCGACTTTTGCGAAGTAAATGCCTCCCTTCGCTTTCCCGCTCACCTCTCATGTTGTTCCTCTTGCATCGCGCTCCTCCCAAGGTAAAGACGCCAAAGGTTTACCTAAATCATTTTAAATTTCCCACGTTCCACTGCTCCAAACCGGGTGTCTCGATGCGAACGCTGCCATACGGCGAAGACGCGCGTTAATCGACGCGCCCTACTTCAACGTTTATAGAACCGCGTTTCCATACTCCACGTGCGTTGCAAGCAGAACGTGGAGCCTATCTAGTGGAACCTTGCGTAACTGTTGCCGGCTGATTTCTTAAAATGGCGCCAGAAGCTATAGTGGCGCGGGCGACAGCAGGCGACGGCGGAGTGAATTCTTTTTCTGCAGTTGATGAAGTGATTAATTTCGCAAAAGTCAAGCATGTTTGATTTTTTTTATAAAGGAACACTGCAAATATCACTTATGTATTGATTTATTGTCTCATGCCTGCGGCTCCGTCAGCGTTCGTGAGGTAGTGGTGGTGGTGGTGGTGGTGGTGGTGGTGGTAAACTTTATTCACAAAGGTAGAAGAGGAGGGGGTGGAGTCAAGGGTGGAATCCTATTTCCAGGACTCCAGTTGCGAAAGCCCCTAGCTTGGCTCTTTCCAGCAGTTCTCGCTGACTGGAGAGGTCCGAGCTGGACAGTGCCGCTTCCCAGGACTCTATTGATGTCTTGTTGTTCTGTTGCCATATGGTTGGTGCACCGGCTGAGAGCAATGTACACGCCCTCCTCTTCGCAGCTTTGTCTTCTCCTTCTTCTTCGGCGGTTCCCTTACGGGAAGATGACGACGGTGGTTGAACGTGAAGCCATCTCGTGATGGATTCTTTGGTTGGCCAATCCCTAGGGGCATCCTGCCACAATCAGCATCAGAGGTGCTGCGGACGGGGCTGGTTGAGCTGCAAGGCGCATGGCGCTTCCCGCCACAGCTTTCCCACGGGAAATTCAATTTTCAATTTCAATTTCTTTATTTTCCCAGAGGTTCCTGAAAAGCTTCCTCAGCTAAAAGCTGTTTTACACAGCTTGACGGGGCCTGGGAAGCCATTACAAGACAGCAACGGCGGAGCAGTACTTACAGAAAAAAAATAAAAAGAAAATACGAACGATATACCAATGAATACCAGAGAGAATACAGGGTGTACAACTTCATAACTAATGGAATTAACTTCGATACAGGATTAAATACACACCTATTGTACGAGAAACACAGTTAACCACATAGCTAATTAAATAAACACTCTTCAAACTACTACTAAAAATCTAAATGACACACGAAATATATGATAACATTAAACATATCAAACAAGCTATTCATATCAAACAACATCATATAAACAACATATCAAACAACGACATATCAAATCTCTCTCTCTTCTCCAAAGTTTTCAGTTCGTCGTTTCCGTTGACGTTCAGCTTCGCGTGCCTCCGTTGTATCAGTAGCTTGTTGACGTAGTTTGAATGAGTCAAGGACATAAGGCGCGTTCGTAGCACTGGCTCCTGTCCCGGATTTGTATCGTAGGGAACACTACGCTTGTCAACACAAAAATAGGCAATGTCATCAGCATACGCAAGAACTTTAACTTCACATGACGCTAACGAAAAACCACGTACTCTTTGGCTCTTTTGTATGCTAACGCAAAGAGGCTCTATGTACAGTGCAAACAGTAGAGGCGATAGAGGACAGCCCTGTCTAACAGACGACCTGATCTGAAGTGGCTTCGAGAGAATGCGATTGACAACAAGTTGTGTAGTACAATTCTTGTAGCAAAGCTGAATGCCTCTATATAGCACATCACCTACATTAGCCGCTTCCAAAAGTGCAAATAAAAAGTCGTGAGACACCCGATCAAATGCTTTCGCAAGGTCAATTTGGATAAAGGCCACCTGTTCAACCGAATCAGACACGCATTCCAATATAGAACGAGCAATATGTATATTCTTGTTCACGAAGCCCTTGTATTGACTAAGGAGTTTTGTAACGTGGCTGGAGCGGTCATGAATATGGAGAAAACTAAGGGGTTTTGGTTTGGCCTGTGGGGAACCAAACCTTCCAAATTTGCAGGTATTCATTGGGACAACACACCGCTTGAGTACCTTGGCGTGCCTTTGCAGGAACTCAGGAACTCAGGACCACACTGGTCTTCAGCACTCACGCATGTCAAGCGTGCCTCGCAGGCATGGATGGGGCGAGAACTTTCTGTATTTGCCCGTGCGCAAGTCTTCAATGTCTTCTTGGTAGCAAAGCTTGTTTATGTGCTTCAGGTACTGCACTGTGCGCGGGCGAAAGTCCAGGCTCTACACGGAGTGTTTGCTGCCTTCGTGTGGGGATCTGAATGCGCAGGGATAATTTATTTCTTCCTTTACGGTCTGGTGGTGTTGGGTTAATGCATTTGTTTGTGCACCATTGCAACTTGTGTCTCGGTTTTCCTTCTACAAGATGGCGGAGCATCCATTTTTACGTACTGTAATTCAATAGCGCATTAAGTTACCATTTACCGTCTCTCCTTGTTTCGACGGGTGAGGTGAACCAAAGCCGCCTTGGGGTTTTCTAAAAGAAGTTGTGGATACTTTTCATTTCCTTACTACGCGGTTTTCTCTGCAGTACCTGTTTAGTCTTTCAAGGACGGCTATGACGAACGCTTTAATTCATAATGTATTCCCCGTGCCTCTTTATCGCCAACCATACTTGCGGGACCATACGAATAATGTTTTAGACCGTGTCAAGCGTATGTGCGTGCCGCCAAATGCCAAAACGTTTTTCTTTAAGCTTCATTCGCAAACGCTTCCAGTTAAAACATGGCTGCGAGACAAAGGGATGTCGATCCCTTGGTCGCTTGTGCAACCAACCAGAAACTATTGACCACTGTTTTGTGCTATGCCGTGACGCGGTGTTTTTCTGTGACGTTTTGCAAGGGACACTGAAAAAGGACATTGGCATCACCCCATACACCATTCGCTTCTTGCCATTTGAGGACGTTAATCGGATGACATATGACGTCTTTGTGCTCCTAGGTTTGTTTAGCTTGTGGAAGTGTCGCATGACTGATCGGCATGGTAACCCCCTAGGCCGACCAAGTGCTTTTTTCGAGAACAGGCGGCGTTGGTACGGAGCGTTTACGTTGCGCAGAGTGATCCACCAGAGTGGCTGCATCTTTTGGGTGCGTGCGTTTGCTTGCCTCAGTTTTGAATTGGTGCCGACCTTTGTTAGACTGACGTGCTTACCCTTTGCTGTCTGTTATAGTGTTTATATTGTGTGTCAATTGTCTTGGCTGACTTCTCTCTAAAATGTCCATGTATTAAAGAAAAAAAAGGATTTGTGGTGAGCGGACGTGAGATGACGGGCTCTTTTAGAGCGGTTTCACCGGGCAGCCGGCCCGCGGTAACAGGTTTATTGAGCATGACAACGAGTATCAGGTTTTGCTGCCCACGCTGCCCACAGGACGAAGTGTGTTGAACACCGTGATTTTGCATGGCGATATGCGTGCCCGCCCGTATCGCGTCGAATTTTTTCGCGATACGCTGGCGCAACTGGGACTGCTTTCGAAGTAGTCGCAATGGTAGCGAAGGTTCGGGCAAAAAGCGGTTCAGAACCTATTGCCAGCGACATCAGCATGGGGGCTTATGGGAGTGGCGATTGAAGCGCGACTAGGTGAGGAGGGAACAAACACTAGTAACAAAAAACAAGTTTTGTTCAACAATAAAACAACATTTATATTTTACGAACTATATTTATTTCTGAATCACATTTATTTCGGCACAGTGTATAAATAATTTATGAAAATGCTGTTCATTCTCAAAAACCTTTTTTGTAGCGCCCTCTGAAGAATGGCACATGTCATTGCTCTGTGATGCAGCCCTTGTAGTGATCGGAAAGGCGCTCCTAAAGTTCGTCTGCTAGGAAACGCCCCTCGCGTGTTCTGGTGGTGCGCATTTGCATTCGTTTTTTCCTTGTTAATTTGGTGTGCACTTAATATTTGCTGTGCGTGGACTTGCGAGGTGCGTTGTATCGTCGGTGGACACGTTTAGTACCGTGCCCGGCAGGCACGGTGAACTACGGGACGATGCTGCCAACGGTTGGAGCGGAGCGCTTTCGTCGGTACCTACAGAAACGATGTGGTGTACAAGGTTGCAACAGCAACTCCCGTACACCTGGCGTTTTACTGCACCATTTTCCTCTCATTTCTACAGGTAACGCGAAACTATTGTACTGTTAATATGTGCACGAGGGTTGTGTAAGGGGACGTGGTGGTGCTTCGAAAAAAATGGGTCTAAAGCTTTGTTATGTCACAGTTATCTCTTGATTTCACCTCAGGCTGGCTCAGAGCAAGTTGTGTCAATTACTCAAGGACTTCTCGGCGTAGTACCACTCGAATTTAAACGAGTCGCTTTAATTGTCTATCTCAGTGTCTTCTCTATTGCATTACAACGCTTTTAGTGCTCGTTGCTTCCCGCACTTGTATGCGCAAGCATTATTTCCATCGCAGTACTGTGTTGTGCTGCTCCGTGCTGCGCTGCTGCCAGATCTTTCCTGCTATGTGCTTTAACATACTGCCGTCGCTTTCGTTTGCACTGATCCATTTTTCCTCTTTTTACTTATCTGTTGCGACACTTGCCTAATAATGCAACCAGGAAATTGGAGGCATGAATGCTGAGTGAACTTCTGTAGAAACCCTCGTCTACTTGATAAGACGCCGGGACAGCTGCAGTGTGCTCGCTGAACTTTCGTGAATCGGCATTCCTGCGGCCCGGTTTTCTACGTCAAGATGCAGTGCCTAGTTCTTTTCTCTTGTTTCGAAGTAGTTCTGCTGTTGACGCTTTCATTGCTCGCTATGTGTTACCGGTAAAGTCAATTTTTCGGCGCGTAAGGAAAATCATAATGCATGTAGTGCCCACGAACATTTTGTACTTATTGTATACGTGCTCATTTTGTGCAGTGTGGTAAATTTGTTTTATGTTTATCCTGGAATAAAATTCAAATGTCTTGATTATAGCATGACTATGCGTTATTTCTACTCTTAGAACAGAAGTACACAAACTGAGCAAGCATTATATAACCTTGATCTATACTTAAGGCATGCACGCCTACCTGCGTATGTGCGACGCAATTAAACTTAGCAGTGGCGTTGGTAGAAATTGGTATCGGGGTAAGGAGTGGGCACGTTTTTTATATAAAAGGGGGGCCGGGGAGAGTGGTCAAGTGTCATTTTGGGCTCTGTATCCCAAGGCAGAAAAAATTCCGGTCGGGGGGGGGGGGGGTACGTTTGCCACCCGCTGCAATCAAAATAAACTGCGTTTATACAGCAGTGGAAGGCATGAATACAGAATAAAGGTTCAGAGAAGATGCAAGATGCTTTTATAAACACCGAGGTGAATCATACGACAGTATGCTAAAGTACGTTTCTCTAGTCACAGTATAAGCTGGCGTTGACTTTAAGCACACACGCCAAGGGCTCGCCAACTTGCGTCAGATGGCAATGACATGAGCCCTCAGCGATCAGAGTCCTGCTAAGGCTATTTTGAAGTCAAATTTTCCCGCTAATGCCACCAAAATGACGTCCCTTTCTGACCGGATCTTGCGTCACATCCTGTTTATTTTTTGTTCCGCCGGAAGTGTTCCCTCCTCACACAGATGGCGCTAAGCCCCATGAGTAGCTTAAGAGCCGCCATTTTCTGAACGTATGGGCTTCTATGGAAGCTTCGCTACCAGTTGTAGTCGCTCTTCATCATCATCATCATCATCACCAGCCTATCTACGCCCACTGCAGGGCAAAGGCCTCTCCCATTATTCTCCAATTACCTCGGTCCTGTGCCAACTGTGACGAATGTATCCGCGCAAACTTCTTGATCTCATCTGCCCATCTAACTTTCTGCCGCCCCCTGCAACGCTTGCCTTCTCTAGGGATCCACTCTGTTACCCTTAATGACCAGCAGTTATCTTGCCTTCGCATTACATGCCTTGCCCACGTCCATTTCTTCTTCTTAATTTCTACTAATATATCTTTAACACCAGTTTGCTCCCTGACCCACTCCGCTCTCTTCTTGTCCCTTAATGTTACACCTATCATTTTCCGCTCCATTGCCCGCTGAGTCGTTCTCAATTTAAGTTGAACCCTCTTAGTGAGCCTCCAAGTTTGTGCCCCGTAGGTGAGTGCCGGTAAGATGCAGCTGTCATACACTTTCTTCTTCAGCGACAATGGTAGGCTGCTATTCATTATCTGAGAATGTCTGCCATATGCACCCCACCCCATTCTGATCCTTCTAATTATCTCTGCCTCATGGTTGCGATCTGGGGTCACAACTTGGCCTAAGTAGATATATTCGCTTACCACTTCCACTGCCTCGCCACCTTTCTCAAACTGCTGTGCTGTCCCGAGGTTATTGATCATTACTTTAGTTTTCTGCATATTAATTTTCAGGCCCACGGTTCTACTCTGTTCGCCCAGTGCGGAAAGCATGCTTTGCAATTCGTCCCCCGAGTTACTTAGCAAGGCAACGTCATCAGCAAATCTGAGGCTACTGAGGTATTCTCCATTAACCCTTGCTCCCACCTGTTCCCAATCCAACGTTCTGAATACTTCTTGTAAGCATGCTGTAAATAACAGTGGAGAGATTGTGTCTCCTTGTCTGACACCCTTCCTTATAGGTATTTTACTGCTCTCCCTATGGAGGATGATGGTAGCTGTAGACCCATTGTAGATATCCTCTAGTATTCTTACATAATGCTCATCTACCCCCTGGTTCCGTAATGCCTGAATGACTGCTAGGGTTTCGACCGCGTCAAATGTTTTCTCATAATCTATGAGGGCTATATATAGGGGTTCAGTATACTCAGCGCACTTCTCTATCACCTGATTGATCGTGTGAATATGGTCCATTGTTGAATAACCTTTACGGAACCCTGCTTATTCTTTAGGTTGACTGAAATCTAATGTTGCAGAGATTCGGTTGGCGATTACCTTGGTAAATACCTTGTAGACGACTGACAGTAAGCTAATCGGCCTGTAATTTTTCAAGTCCTTCATGTCGCCTTTCTTATGGATTAGGATGATGTTCACGTTCTTCCAAGATTCCGGTACCATTGAGGTCATTAGGCATTGCGTATACAGGTTTGCCAGTTTTTCAAGTACAATTTCTCCGCCATCCTTCAAGAGGTCTGCGGTTATCTGATCCTCACCAGGTGCTTTGCCCCCTTCCATTTCTTTTAAAGCCTTCCTTACTTCTTCGGTCGTTACTGTTGGGATGTCTATCTCCTCTGAACTACTGTCTCGTTCGGCATTATCCTGTATGTCCCGGCTACTGTACAGATCCCTATAGAGCTCCTCGGCCACTGTGACTATTTTATCCCTATTTGTGATGACATTGCCTTGCTTATCCTTAAGTGCATACATCTGATTTTTCCCCACGCCAAGACGTCTCTTCACTGCTTTCAGGCTACCTCCGTTCTTTACAGCGTATTCGATCCTCTCCATATTATACTTCCGTATGTCAGCTGTCTTGCGCTTATTGATTAACTTCGAAAGCTCCGCTGGTTCTATTCTGTCAGCTGCGGTGGAGATTCTCATGGTTTGCCGTTTCCTGATTAGATCTTTCGTCTCCTGTGAAGGTTCACCAGTATCCTGTCTAGCCATAGTGCCCCCGACGTCTACTGCACACTCCGTGATAATGCGTGTGAGGTTGTGGCTGGCTTCCTGTGTCGTAGGCTCGGCTTCCTCGTTAAGGGCGGAATATCGGTTCTGCAGCGCGATCCTGAATTCTTCTACTTTACGTCTTACTGCTAGCTCATTTATCGGCTTCTTTCGTACTATAGCTTGTTGCGGTCCCTCCTCAAATCTAGCCTAATTCGAGATCTTACCATACGGTGGTCACTGCACCTTACCCTTCCGAGCACTTCCACATCCTGCACGACGCCAGGGTTATCGCATAATATGAGGTCTATTTCATTTTTGTGCTCCCCATTCGGGCTCCTCCAGGTCCACTTCCGACTCTCCCGTTTACAGAGGAAGGTGTTCATTATGCGTAGGTTATTCCGTTCTGCAAGCTCCCCCCTGTTATTTCTACAGCCCAGTCCCCCCTGTGGGTCCCCCCTGCTATTTCTACAGCCCAGACCATAGTTCCCAACTGCCTTGTCTCCAGCCTGATTCTTGCCTACTTTGGCATTGAGGTCCCCCATAACTACGGTATTCTGTGTTTTTACTTTGGCCATTGCCGATTCCACATCTTCATAGAGGCGTTCCACTACTTGGTCGTCGTGGCTGTATGTGGGCGCGTAGCCCTGCACCACCTTGAGCTGTACCTCTTATTGAGCCTAATTACAAGACCTGCTGCCCTTTCGTTAATGCTATAGTATTCGTCTATGTTGCCAGCTATGCTTTTATTGACTAGAAATCCCACTCCCAGTTCTCTTCTGTCCTCTAGACCCTGGTGACATAGGGCGTATCCATTTTTCAGCACCGTAGGGGCTTCGCCTGCCCTCCTAACCTCGCTAAGCCCTATTGCATCCCAATTAATGCCCTCTAATTCCTCGAACAACTCCTCGAGACTTGCTTCGCTAGATAAGGTTCGCGCGTTAAACGTTGCCAGGTTCAGATTCCATTGGCAGCCTGTCCGGATCCAGGGATTCTTAGCACCCTCTGCTGCGTCACAGGTCTGACCGACGTGGTCAGTTGCTTCGCAGCCGCTGGGGACTGAGGGCCGAGGGTTAATTGGCGTATTCATGGGAGGTTGTTGCCGTTACTACACCAGGGTGGCCAATCCTGCTCTGGTGAGGGAGTGCATTGCCGGCAATGGTCGCCGGGGTCAGGCCGCACCCCAAGCCCCTTTTGTGCAATTCCATCAATACGCGGATTTTTTTTTTTAATCCGGTGGGAACTGTCCGGCACCGGGATTCGAACCAGGGTCCTTTCTGCACGAGAGGCGGGTGTTCTACCTCTACGCCATCGCTGCATCGTTCTTGGGGCTTATCAAATGAGCCATTTATGGGCGGTTACTTTCAAGAACCCGGACAGAATGAAGAAGATTTTGGAAAACCCGGAAGTCAAGGTGAAGGGGCACCGGTGCATTGTCGTCGACCTGTCAAACCAAAAGGTACGACTGAAGCTGCACTGGTTACTTTACAACGCAGCTGACGATGATGTCCGCGTCGCCCTCGCTCCGTACGGGAAAGTGGGGGAAGTGTGCAAAGAGAGGTGGCGAGTTACTGGAGTTCAGGAGAAAATCTCGACAACCAGGACGGTCAACATAACGCTCAAGGCTGGGTGCCTCACCAGTTGAGAGTATACCTGGCGAGCTAGCCCTATTAGTAGTCCCGGGACGCGCACCACAGTGTCTGCGCTGTGGCTCGACCGGGCATGTCCGGCGCGAATGCAAAGCTCCACGGTGCACGTCCTGCCACCGCTTTGGTCACGCGGCCAGCGAGTGCGTGCGTACGTACGCCAAGGTCACGGGACCAACGCCTCAAGGAGAGATAGCGTCCGAGTTCATTATGGATGAAGCTGACGCCGAGGACGCGGCCAGGGGCACGGAGAACGCCATGGAGGAGGAGATGTGCCCTCCGGTGCTGCCGGAGCCAAAAGAGAACCTCCAACGGCAAGAGGATCAAGGGCTACCAGAAAATAAGGAAGAACGTCCAGGTGTAGCTGGTGTTTCGGACCCGGGGCAAGGCCACGGGGGAGACGTCAGCTCAACCCCTGTCACCAAGTTTGAGGATGACACAGACGCCATGGATGCGAAATCAGCGGGCGTGAGCAAGCGTCTGCGTGACAGCGACGGCAAGGGGGACGGCAACGGAACGCCGGGGCTGGGAGAGCCGCCTGCAAAGGCGACCACTCAGCGACGGCCGACGACAAAACTCAAGTCCAGCGTTGAGACTGAGCGGCACAAAGGAACCGGTCAGCTGACTTGGGTGTCCCTAAAGTGTTTGTGGTGGTGGCGTGATGGCCGCAGCAACGCGTGTTTGGTGCACCTGCATAAAGCATGAAGGCTGTACCAGGCTACCGTCCGGGAGCTACTACACCGCATTCTGGAGAGCGCAGTGCAGCGTGCTCTCGTGCACCCCGTCCAAGGTACTCGGTAATGACGAAAATGAACAATGTGAGCGCTGTTGGAGATCTTCTGCCACGCCTTCGGAGTAGTACCCATTTGAAAAATGGTTAAACGTGAACGGCCACTTCATATTGACACCTTAAATGCACGAGGCCTTAGCAGTCGGCGAAAGCAGTACCAGCTAAATCGCCTGATGAATGAAAAGGAACTAGATATTTTGGCTGTGCAGGAAACCAAAATTGGGACTGAGGAAGGTACTGATGGCATGGTGCGTCCCTTCGCAAATCTTTTCAGTGTGTGTGTCAGTCACTCTGTCACTTCATCGGCAGGGTGCTGCATTTTTGTTAAGAACGCCATAGACATTTAAATTGGAAGTGTCATGTCCAGCGACAATGGCAGGCTAGTTCTTTGTGATTTTCCTTTTTCAGGTGGTAAATTTAGAGTAATGTGCATTTACGCCCCTAATCCTGTGAACGACTGGAATCAGTTTTTTTTTTTTTTTTAAGTATTTCTAACCATCTGAAGTGTGATAGGAATATCATTCTTTTGGGTGATTTTAATTGTGTGTGCGCACGGGAAGACCGCGTAGGATCGGGGACTTGGAACG
This sequence comes from Haemaphysalis longicornis, assembly GCF_048455015.1. NCBI lineage: Eukaryota > Metazoa > Arthropoda > Arachnida > Ixodida > Ixodidae > Haemaphysalis > Haemaphysalis longicornis. Next base: position 180,968,896 of record NW_027526335.1, read on the forward strand.
ATAAGAGTGTAGAGACCCTTATTCATATGCTAAATGAGTCTGACGTGTCAGATGTGGCCCACTGCTCGGGTAACACGAGCACGGTGTGCTACACGCACTTTCAGGGAAGCAGCCATGCGCGCCTAGATCGGATTACGTCTCCCTGGAGCTTTTGTCGACGTGCAATAATTATGTATACTGGAATTTTTCTAGGGGGGAAGAGGAAGGGGTGCAAGAAATTTAGTTGGGAGTTGTGGAAATTAAATGCTAAGTTACTAAAGGACAACACTTTCAATAGAACAGTGGAGGAGATTTTCGTGAAGTGCAGAGATGAAGTTGAAATTGGGTGGGGAGAAAAGTGGGAGCTTTTCAAGCAAGACATACAAATGGAGGCCATTGAAAGAGCGGTCTGCATTAAAAGAACTGAAAAGGAGGAAGAGGATACCCTCCGTCGCAATCTCAGTCGTATGGTGAAGCTAGAGTGCCAGATGCCAGGATTGTTTGGCGACGATATCGCAACCATCAAAAGCAGGCTTGAGGCGATCGATCAGGAACGCTACAGGGGGGGCAACAATTAGATCACGTGCATAAAGGCTGCTGGCAGGGGAGGCGCCCACAAGGCGCGCTTTAGAAGATGAGATGCGTTATGTGAAGGCCAACAAAATTGAACAAATAACCTGTCAGGGTGTTGCTATGCGCGAGGAGGAACAAATAAAAAGAGAGTTTGTGCGGTTTTACACAGAACTGTTCAGCCCTGCAAGTCCCAAAGTAGATGTTTTTGAGCAAGAGTTTCTTTCACTGTTACCAGTGTTAGATGAAGAGACTAAGCAAATACTCGAAGAACCCATTTGTTTGAAAGAAGTGGAAACAGCAATTGATGAGTTAAAACATGGGAAAGCGCCGGGTCTGGATGGTCTGGGTTCCGACTTGTATAGGATGTACAAAAATAAGGTTGCCCCTTTTTTGTTTCTTTATTCGAGGAAGCTTTCAAAAATGGTGCGCTGCCAAAAACTTTCACCCGCACGCACACCATTCTTATTCCAAAATCTGAGGATCCTTTGAAAAGGCAGTCTATAACAGGATATCGACCCATTACTTTGGCCATGACAGACTATAAAATATTAATCAAGATTATTGCCAAAAGACTTCAGAGTGTGATCAGTATGATTGTCGGGCCACACCAGACATGTGGCTTTAAGGTGGCAGTATTGTAACAAACATTCACGTTGCGCGAAGTGTCTTGCAGTGCTGTGACATGTTGTGACATGTAAAGTAGCAATGTTATTGAGAAAGCCTTTGATCGCGTCTGTCATGGGATCCTTTTATCAGTTTTGGAGCATAACGTTAGAGATGTTATTTTAAAGGGCGTTAAGATGGCGTATCATGATTGTTTCACGCAGCTGATAATTAACAAAAGTGTTACCGAGTACATTCCAGTGTCATCATCAGTGAGGCAAGGGTGCCCTGCTTCCCCATTGTTGTTTTGTATTTTTCTAGAACCCTTTTGTTTAATGATTATCAATGATAGTTATGTACGAGGTTTTGTGTTGCATGCAAGCGAAGTGAAGCTGCTAACGTATGCTGATGATGTGGCCATATTCTGCACAGACGAACAAAGTGTGAGTAGAGCTGTCATGATAACCAAAGAATTTTGAGACATCACCCAAAGCTCAGTCAATTGGCAGAAGTGTGCCTTGTTTTGGCACGGAACCTGGGAATCAACACCGACTGTATTTGAACGCGTAAACTGGACCACCACGCCTGGGTGGTACCTGGGGGTACCGATGGAGAGTTATTTGGACAGCAATCAGTACTGGCAAGGCGAAACCCAAAGACTGCGTGACAAAGCCACAAAGTGGGGAGGCCGTGCATTGTCTGTCTTGGCAAGCTCCACTGCCTGCAACTTGTTTTTTCTGGCGAAATTGTGGTTCGTGATGCCAGCTATTCACTGTTCCCGTGTTCATGTGAACAAGTTGCATCGTATTTTTGCTGCCTTCATTTGGAATGTAACATGGGAACGCACGAGCCGAAGTTCTCTTTTTCGAAGAGTGAAGCTGGGAGGGCTCGGGCTATCGCATATATATGCGTAAGAGAAATTGTTAATCGTTTTATGTTCTTCAGGGACTCAAACGACCCTTTCTTGCGAAGTTTTTTACAAGTTGCACTTGCCAATGCTTTACCGCAGTTCATGGTTTCTTCATGCAACGAGGAATGGCCTACAATTAGAGGTTATCTGAAATAAGTAGTTGACGCAGTTAGATTCCTTTCTGTGCGGTTTTCTTTGGATTATCTCTCAAATGTTTCCAGGAAGGGTTTGAAAAAAGATCTGAAAGAAATTCTCTTTCCTGTACCTCTGTACCGAGCAGTGTACTCTGCAGGCCGAGGACAGGATGTTTTGTCCAGGGTGAAAGCTATGGTAATCCCAGCCTCTGTGAAAACCTTCTTTTTTAAATTGCACATCAACACACTCCCTGTGAAAACATGGATGGAACAGCGAGGTCTTTTTGTTGCTTGGAACAACTTGTGCGTTCTTTGTCAAAAACCTGAAACTACAGAACATGTGTTTATAGACTGTTGGGATGCCATTTTCTTTTGGGACGTCCTCATGAGAACCCTAAAGAAGGAGTATCCGGTGGCACCCTATGGAATCAGGTTCCTCAGTGTAAACAATGAAGACGATGTACCGCATGACATGATCATGCTTTTAGGATTGGATAGTATCTGGCGCTCTCGAATGGCGGTGCGCCACGCGGATGTCAATGCGCAAACTGTGAGCGCATATTTCAGGGAAAAAGTGAACTATCTGTGCGAGTTGTACAAAGTGGAAAATCATGACGCGGGAATTTTGCCAGTGCTTCAAAAATTGACATCATTTGATGTTTACAATAGTTTCCGCCAGCCAAAACATGGCAGGCACTTTTTATTACATCGCTGAACTTTTTATTACATCGCTGACTTGTCAAAATGTAAAAAAAGGGAAATAAAGACAAAAAAAGGATTTGTGGCGTAGTGGGAAGAGCACCGCGTACCTCCTGTTGCAGCCAGAGAGTCGTGGGGTCGAAACCGAGCGCCGCTAACAATTTCTTTTTTAAATGCGGAGCATTTCTTAGGCTCGCGATGTCACTCGTCGATGTTGTCGGCGCCGTCCATACGCTCACGACGGCGCCGTCCATACGACGCGCACCTGCGTCGAGGCGCAGGTGCGCGTCTCTCCCCCGTACCCTCCTCGCTCTCAAAAACAGGTGCGTCGGTGCGGGAGGAGCGCGTGTACCCCGTGCGCTCCGTCGCTCTTAACAACAGCTGCGGCGGCGTGGGGGGAGCGCGTCTGTGCGCGCATGCGTCGTAGCTACCCGTGCGCTGCGTCGCTCTCAACAGTAACGGCGGCAGGGCGTGTACACGTGATAACGGCGTCGTGGGTGCGTGGAAAGTTCGCTCGCTTGTGTACGGAAGTGTGCGCATGCGCGTCTCTCCCCCGTACTCCTCTCCCTCGAACGTGGGCAGTGTGTAATAAGCGGCGGAGCGCGCGTTCGGAATTCAGTAGGGCGTCTTTGCTTGGCTTTCGCTTGACTTGACGGCACCAAGCAATAAAGACAGACTTTAACTTTGCACTCTTGCCTTCGCTTCTCCTTCATCCAATAAATAAGAATAATAAAGACGAAATAACAATTAAGCATTCCCAAACCATACCCAATTACGCAACATTCACGCGATACCCCCACCACTCTGCGACGCATTTACTCGAGTCCCCCCCGTGGGAAGATGCGGGAGGGTTTTTTTATAGTGTAGGGGGAGAGGTGCGGACAACGGACGGACGCCGGACATAGCCCCGAGCAAGAGATGCTTTGCATCTAAAACGCTTCCCGTGGTCGGAATCGAACCTGGATCCTTGGAAGTATGAAACAGGCATCTCTCCGATTGAACTATCATCATCGCACTCCGGGACCGCAGCATTTTCTTTTGGTTCGTAGAGCGCAGGGGTTCGTCCAGAATTTCGAATTGGGGGGGCGTCGAGGTTCTCCTATGCAGGGTACGTGCTCGTATAAATCCCTGGACAGAACTCGTGGTTGTGGAATCTTTTTTGGGGGTGCCGAAATACTTCTGGGGAACTGTTCGGGGGGGGGGGGGGGGGTATATAAATCCCTGGTAGAGCGGGTGTTGAATTTGGACTTAGCTGAGGACGAAACTGTCCGGGCCTGCCAGCCACGGAGAACTTTCAGCGGCAAGTTCAGAAATAAATGTGTGGTGCAACAGCCGGGTCTCCGACGAAGGGAGTGGGGCCACCAGCTCTGCTATTTCTCCATGGTTCCATGCACCACTAGTGCAAGCTAGTGTTTTTGTTTCTTCGTCTTTTTTTTTGTTTGTTTTTCATCTTTTTTTTTTGTTTATTGGTTTATTGTTCAAACGCAAACGCAATACAGGAGGAGTTCCCGAAGTTCCAAAGAACTGTCCGGGGGACCTCCCATGAAAAGATATCAAACATTGCTACATTTGAAAGCAGCGACAATTATACATTGCTGAATAAAGTAACCTGATTAGTAGGAAAAACACTTCATAGACAAATTAGTTTGGACATTGTACAAGAATAATATATGTCATGAAGTTTTGAACAATACAGTCATCAACATACCGAGAGCATAATTGAAAAGTTAACTGTCAACTCAAAGCTGAGGCAAAAAACTGCGTACAAACAAGAATAAGGAAGTAATGAAGACACACTCAGAAACTTAGAAAACATGATATTTGGGGAATCCTGTGAAGTTATCCATCCGTCTCTAATAAGAGTGTAACGAAATATTGCTTCACCCTTCTACTAAACTGTGTTGACGTGCGAGAGGATTTTATATGGTTAGGGAGGCTGTTCCATATTGAAATGCCCATGAAGTAAGCCGTGAATTGACCATAGTTTGTTTTGGCTTTGGGTAGTAAAACATTGTTATTTTCGGAAAACTGCGTGTTATTGTAATTAAACAGAGCAGTGGCTGTTAGGCTGTCAATAAATATTTCCTGGGCATGAGCACGGTAAATCACTGTGGTTACCTTTTGCTGGAAAATATTTATCATAGGCAAAATATTTAAGCTGTGAAATATCGGTTTCGCGTGAGCCATGAAAGAACTAAACGTAATGAGCCGCAACGCTTGGGTTTGTAAATGTTGCACATGCGCAAGATGAGTGGCATATGTGTTACCCCATGTAGACACGCAGTATTGCAAATGGCTATGAATGAAAGCGTGATAAAGAGAGATCATAATGTAACGCGGAAAATAGTGACGTGATTTGATAAGTACCCTTAGTCCAAATCCGATTTTTTTAGATAGCAGTTTAGTGTGCAGACTAAATTTTAGGTGTTGATCCAGCAGCAAGCCTAGGAACATCACATCTGATGAGGGATGAATGACATGGTTTTGTAATCGTAACGGCGATGTTAGTTCAATTGTGCGCAGCTGCGAGTGAAAGATTACAAAATGGGTCTTTGTAGGATTTATGCAAAGTTTGTTTTCTGCGCACCAGTGGGATAGGTTGCTTAGATCATAATTTAATTGATCAACTATTACGTTTGCCGATTTATTGTAAGCATAGATGGTTGTATCGTCAGCATATAGCAAGCAATTACTCAAACGTAGACATTCTGGCAGGTCGTTTATATATATTAAAAATAATATTGGGCCCAGAATAGAACCCTGAGGGACACCTTTATTAATACTGAGTGGTTGTGAAAGAGAATCATTAATTTTGACGACTTGAGATCGGTTAGTTAAGTAGCTGCGCAGTAGTGATAAGGCGGGACCACGGATTCCAATATTTTCAAGTTTTTGGCAAAGTTTATTATGACAAATGGTATCGAACGCTTTTGTGAAATCAATGAAAACTGCTCCAACATTGTCACCTGCATCAATTCGGCGTTTTATATTGTCGGTAAGAGATATTAAAGCTAGCTCAGTGGAATATCCTGGGCGGAAGCCATACTGATGCGGTGTTAGAATGTTAAATTTATTGAGATAGCTTAACAACCGAGTTACAATTAATTTTTCGATTATCTTGCTAAAAAACGGCAGTACACAAATTGGACGATAGTTCGAGGCTGTTTCAGGATTTCCTTTTTTGAAAACTGGAGTTACCCTACCGAGCTTCAGGGCCTCTGGAAATGTGCCAAATTTAAATAAACCGTTTATTATGTGAGATAAAGCGGGTGCAATATAATGGGCTACAAGCTTCATTTTTAAGGGGTGTATTCCATCAAGTCCAGGCCCCGTCGTTTTTAGGTTTAAAATAGTAGCGATAACTTCCTGCGTGTCAGTCGGGAAAAGGTAAAACGAGCGTACGAGTGAAGAGGGGCCCGTATATGGTGTACCAGAGGTTGATGATGACCTCACGTCAGTACCAATAAAAGATCGATTAAATTCATTGGCGATGTCAGTTGAGTCAGTCAGCGTACCGGCCTGTGTAGTAATTTTTGATATAGAGTGCTGTGATGTAGGCTGATTAAGAAACGTTTTGATTAGTTCCCAAGTTTTCCTAGTATCGCCTTGACATTTTAGGATTTCCTTTTCAAAATAAGCCTTTTTCGCCTCTTTTAAGAGCTTGTTAAGCATGCTAGAATAATTAGTGAAACGTGTCCTTAGGGTTAGGTTGAAGGGTTGACGCTTTAATTTCTTATGCAGGTTGTGTCTCTTATTGATACTACGCAAAAGGGCCCGGGTTATCCATGGATTTCTTGGTGCAGAGTACCAGCGCGTGATATGAGTGGTAGAAGTTGCAACTTTGTACGAACTTTGTATTATAGAAGTGAACTTTTCAAAGGCAATGATTGGGTCTAACTCGGAAAGAACGGGTTGCCATTCAGTGTGCGCAACAGCCTCTATAAACTTCCCGTTATCGAAAGAATGCTTAATCTGCTTGTGCGTCTGCTCTGATCTGATCGACTTCGAAAGTAGAAACGTAGGATAATGATCAGTTATTGAAATACTAACAACACCTGCAGAATATTCGGATGTTAAATTAGATAGTACGTGGTCTATTGTAGTTTGTGAGCCGGTTAGCGAACATCTTGTGGGTACCGTTATAAGTGACTCAAGACCATAACCTGTGTAGCAGTTTACATAGCTAGAACAACCAGAGCTAGTTGGATCGGTGGTATCAATATTGAAATCACCAAATAGCAAAATGTTTTTGTTTTCACTGGTTAGCTTGTCTAAAATCTGTTGAAGTTGTAAGCAGAAATCACTGTAGTTCGACGATGGTGATCTATATATTGTGCCGACTATTGTACTTTGGTTATTTGTTTCCAGAAAAGATTGATCGAATTCTAACCACACAGACTCGACGTTAGCGCAATGGAACGAAATGTCTTGGCGGCAAATGTATAGTATGTATCAAGGATGAATATTGCAGAGCCGCCATAGCGACTGTTTTCGCGGAAGCTAAATTCAGAAGTATAACGGGGAATACCATATAAATTTGCATCGGTGGGAATTAGCCATGTTTCTGAAAAACACACGACAAAGAAACAATGATCTACAGTTGTAAAGAAGTCGATTATGTCGTCGAAATGTTTTGAAAGACTGCGGGCATTAAAGTGAATGAACGACTTATGAGTTGCTCGGGTTTCGTTAAGCAGGGATTTAAGCTCACCGGGGCAGTAACAGGCCATTTATCATCGGATCACAGAGCTGCAAGAGCACTCGGTTCAGTGAATGACGCTCAGGTCGTGGACGCTGGTGATGACATGCACTCGGCTGTCCTCGTCCTTTCTTGCCTTGATACGGCAGTTTGAGGTCCAGAGGAATTTCCATTCGTGTTCCTTTTTCCGATCGAGCGCCTGAGCGAATAAACGCTTGTTCTCGGGCGTGAGGTGCTCGTTGACAAAAACGTTCTTTTCTTCCGCCTGAGGAAAGCCGAGTGCAGTTGTCATCAAGCGGGCTTTTCGAGCTTTGGCCACGAAGTCTGCCTTCTTAGCACGAGAGCATAACCGAGCAATCATATTTTTCCCTTCCTTAGCCGGTACGCGGTGAACAATATCGATGTCAGCACTCGTGACAGGGCACCCGATTTTGTCACCGATTGCTTGCAAGATTGCAGTGCAGTCCTCATTTTCGGTACACGGGACTCCTTTTATCTCAATGTTATTGACACGTGAGTATTGCTCAGTCTCGCCAAGTCTTTTCGATAGTTTCTCATTTTCTTTTTTCAGTGCTTTGTTTTCCGGTGTTAGACGGGTCTGTTCAGTTTTCATGGCTTCACAAATTTCGTTAAACATACCAAGGCTCTTTTTCATTTCTTCCACCTCCTGACGAAGCAAGTCAACCTCACGTGCCAACTCTGCGTTAGTAGTCTTCATCACAAATGCAATGTACAGATCTTGGCAGCAGCAAATGTGCAGAAACAATAACGAGGTAAAAAAACACAAAGGATAACTAAACACTAACCTGCGGATTCAAAAGCGCACAGTTACGGAGTGGCCTTCTTGCACAGATGCTGCTGCCAAGTGAAGCACTGCGCAGATCGCCGGGACTTATATGCTGTATATGCTGCAGCCCGCAGCGCCAGGTTGCGGCTGGCTGGCTTGCAGATAGTGGTCCGTGGCGTGGGGCAGGGTGATGTCAGCGTTGGAGAAGCGTTGGCCGAAGACAACGCAGCCTCGTGCGCTTGATCGTCGCAGTGGTTCACGTGGTGCGCTGGCTTGAAGCTGTATGCCCTGCGGATTCAAAAGCGCACAGTTACGGAGTGGCCTTCTTGCACAGATGCTGCTGCCAATGCAACAGATGCTGCTGCTGCTCTCACGATTAAAACAGCGCACGGGACAGGCCACGAGAAAAGCTGGCAAGGATGGGCGCTGCTTGTCAATTTGGGTGCTTCTTGACGAGATAAAAGGAGTTTGAAAACGTTGAAGGAAATAGTCATATGGAGAATTTCACAGAGCGACAGCATTGCGAATACACATTAAAGAAACAACTGGAATATTTTGCGAGCCACTACTTCAAAACTTGGACTATAAGAACAGAAAGACAGACATTGAGTAAATTGGCGTGGGTGCCAGCCGCGGTACCACCGAAGTATAACCGGTAAGAGGGGAAAGAAAAGATGGTGAAGCAGAAAGCAGAGAAAAATAGAAATGTAAAGAAAAGATAGGAGACAAGGAGGAGAAAGGTAGAAAAGGGGTGAAGAGGAAGGTATGTTGGTAGAGAGATCTACCATCTGCGAAACCAAGCCCAGGGAGCGGGCCGGCAAAATGCGGCATTTATTAAGTTCCAATGGTTTTGTTCGAATTGTTCTACTGCCCCTGGGGGGTGAAAAACGATGCCTCGACTCATCCTGGCTGGGCGAAAAAACACCCCCCAGGAAGAAAGGAATGGTCGTCGCCTCTCCTGACCTATTCCGAATGATTGAATAAGATGATTGCTTCGTCCCGGTTCCAGAAAGACAGACAGAAAGAACTCCATTTTCACAGAAGTAGAGCTTGTGGTTCCCGTGCCACGCGAGCCGGTCACGAGATTTCGGTTCCTGGTGGCTTCGCCGCCATCTGGGCAAGTCATAATTGGATTACTGTTATACCATCTGCTCAGCAAGGTCTCCCAGTGCTCTGTGTTTGATGTCTATTGGGATCCCAATGGACGATTGTAGCTGTTTCAGGCTGTTTCAAGACGTCTTCAAGACAACTTGTGTTTCATGGGTAGGGTCTAGTTGGGTGGTAATTCTTCTAGCTTTGCAGCAGCAGCAGCAGCACATGGAAGCACGGCAATAACCAAATTTGCTCATCCACTAGTGCAGGCTGCTTTTCGTACTATCTTCTGCACCTCATGCATGCATTTGCGCTTCTGCGCTGTACCTTGTTGCAGCAAGTGAAGACAGCCGTCAGCGACCAGAGTGACACAACAGACCTGCAGCTTGTAGGAATTCGCTCGTGCCATTTTGTTTCAATTACCGGCGCCCCTTCTCCTGCCATCTCGGAGCGAACGGTGAAAAGACTGTGCGATGGAATGGGGGCTTGGCACGTACTTCGGACACTAGATAAACCCAGCGGCGCCTGTAATGGGGGTAGTTTCCAGCTGGGGGAGTCGCCAGCCACCTTCAAGGAGCCCACACGTCACCAAGCGGTCAGACATCCGTCCTGCCGTGCCATAAGCCTCCGGACATTGAAGTGCTGTGGCGAATGCATCTCGAGTCCTGCGCCTCCTATTTCTGCTGCTTGAGTAAAGCCCGTATTTGACTTCCAACTTGCTGTGCGGTGACGTTTTGGCAAGGCTGTTGCCTGAACTGTAGATAAGACTACCTGCAGCTCCAGGAGCTGGACTGAAACAGAACCACCAGGGCTGGGTGGCGCCATCTCGCTGCAGTGGGGTGATGCTCAACTTGCCCTGGAGAACTCCGCATCACAACTGGAGAATGGAGCCACAGGTGCTACGTGATTGCAGCGCAGTTGCCTGCGAACACCGAGATCAACACGTGCGCCCACACCTGACCCACGGCAGAGTCGTTCAGTACAAAAGCCAAATAATGCTTCCGTAGAAATTGTGACTGCTCCCACGCACGCCAGTTGAGATACGGTAGCAGTGTAGCTGAACGTTTGTGCGCGCGTTGTTAGCTGGAAGACTAGAGACATTTATCGGCAAGCGACTGAAAGAGATGGCGCTCGTCGACAGGTAAGCAATCAGCGGCCGATACCAAAACTCGGCAGCTGGAAATAAGCTGACCTGTGCCGACGACCTAACTCATGTCTTGCAACAGGTAGGCTGTAGGATGCTGCGCAAAACAGTAGTTAATGTCGAGGTAATGTTTTTAACCTCACTGGGATGCCTTATGCGAGCGCCGCCATGACCAAGCCTACGCATCCCTGTTGCTAACGACAGACATGGTTTCCAGAAAGCATGTGCACCACACCAGTGAACACAACCTATACTGCCTTTCTTCACTTGTGTATAGCATCACACGCTTTTTATGTAGGGTAGTTGTTCACATGATGTCACTCCCGTAATGTAGCTTGTTTTCTGATATGACTGAAAACTTCTACCAGAAGTTCAAAGTGCCAGCCCGTGCTGTTGTCATGCTCAAGTACCAATGCTCTCTGGCCTTGTCGAACTGTTGTTACAGCTTTTTGCCAGAGGTGCCACAACATTGCTCCCAATGTTGAAATAAACTTTGATTTGATTTCAATGTAATGTGCATAAGGTGTGTGCATGGGTCGCATTGTTTGCATTAATCTGAGAATATTTCTGGTTGTAGGAGACTATAAGCAAGTAGGTTTGGATAGGGTTTGATTTGCTGTTGCCTCCTTGCCTTGGCCTGTACAGTGTTGAGCGTGCGGTAACAGTAAAGTTAGAGGTAAGGCATGCAGTAAAGTTTGTAATAGTTTATCCCTTTGCATGAGTGACTAAAGTTCTGGAAATTCCCTTTTTTTGCCTGAAAGAGCAGGGTTCATTCTCCGGTCTGCTTCACTCCCTCCCTCAAATAATAAAAACAAACCATGTATTTTGCCAAGATTTTAAAATTATCTCATCACCAATGTCCTTACTATGAAACACTTGTATGGGTGAACTTTTAAAATTAAACATGCCTAATTATGTACCCAAATTAAGACACACAAACAGGGGGTGAAAGCAGTTTCTTGTTCCCAGGTAAAAGACAACAGCATCATTTCACTTAAACCAGCGATATATGTACACTTGTGCTGTCATGGAAGCATTTGATGCAAAAAAAAAGCCTTCTCAACTTTATTACGCAGTCCTTTGGCTGGTTGCAAAATCATCCTGCACATTTTGTGACTCAATATAATGCACCTAAATTCATTTTTTCACATTAAAAGCCCACTGAACAGGCAATAACAATACAAAATTTCTCTTGTAAACGAAACTCAATACTTCTAAGTCTTTCTTTTTTTTTGGTTGCAGCATTAAGTAATAGTGACTAAAATGTTAGTCATGCCAGAAAATAAAAACCATTTAAGCAGTTTCGCAAGCACAGCTACCACAGTCCACAAAAGGCAGCCTAAATTCCTGGCTGGCCGTTGACATTATCGACTAGTCAAAAGTTTTATGACTGAGAACCCAGCACAAGTCACCTCAAAGTTGATTGTCTATTTGGGTCAAAATTCCATATACAGATGTTACATGTGACTTGCAGAGACAGCAATATTTGGAACTGTTAAGTCAGAACGACATCATTTGGTTAAGTCACAAAATGTGATTTACTTAACACAAGCATCCAACACTGTTCTGTGGTATGTACTTTCATTTTGTTTCAAGCTGTCAGCACAGTAGTCGAGTCCAGCTAAAATCATGCCAAGCTCTTAACACAATATTTTTTAGTTCGATAACATTCTTGTATGATGCAGCCAACGTGTTGAAGTCAATAAGGGCATGTCTTTCCTCTGTTTTCACTGGGAGCCTAGCATCATACCTCAACCACATTCGGCCCAAATGCATACAAGAAAATCGAATGTCAGAATAATTCACTATGGCCCGTAGAAATGAGAAGACAAAGGCATAATTAATAAATGAGTTAAGTTAGGGACGTCAAAACAGCAGATGAAAGCGTGAAATGAAAGACTTTGATGTTGCAAGTTCCGCACCTTTTAAAACTGTAATAGCGACTATTCTCTAAATTTACAAAGTGGTCATTTGAAAAACAAGAACAAAAACATTGCTAAGCATTTGCATTAATAAAGCTACAGCAACAAACTACACTTTCAGTGCCACACTTCAAACACAAAAGTGAGCTTCGAAACAAGAGTGAGCAAAAGGAGCACTAAGTAGTGAATTCTCGGGGGTAGAAAAATAACAACAGAGTTCAAGCACCGCCAAAAGTGCCGCTACTACACTTGCTTCTCTGACGGTTCCACTGGCCCCACCCCATTGCTAAAGCCAGATGATTGTCAGAGGCAGAAGCAGCTCCTACACACGTGCATTCGTAGAAACAAATAAAAAAAATATCCTTACGTCATAACAATGGCCAAAATTTCCAAAACAAAAGAGCTGCCAGCAGCAAAATGACTTTCGAACACATGTACCTTACGGTAAACAGTTAGGGTAACTTTTCCCGTTGGCACAAAGTTGCTCAAATACTGCGTTTTATTTGTGCAGCCATCTCATACTGAATTTTACTGCTCCTGCACTGCTTTGCTGCGCTGCGATTATGACTGCTTGCCTGCATCAAAACTAACCGTAGGTTTCCTACAACTCAATAACGTGCATCTCCAATCAGAGAATAAAAGTAGCGGCCGACATCAATTACAACTACGACATTTGGCACTCACTTTACCAAAGTCAGTAAACCACTATATCGTACAGAACATCCTTCCAGCCAAGCTGCAGCTGACACAATAAATGCCCACTGTACAGACACATACACATATGGCAACGACATCTATACAAAGTGACTTGATCAGGACACTCCACTGGGTGCCCAAAAGCAGACACGTTATCACAGTCATGCACAGTGCAGCGTCCACAACTAATGCCCCAATAAACTCTATATAAATGTCGGCTTTCTCATGTCGCCGCAACATCTTTTAAAAAATCAAAGTAAGAACTCGGGCTGCCAGGTGCTAAGTGATGCGCCAACGATTATGAAATGGTGATCTCAACTTATGAAAAAGGCTGTCGCAGCGATGATGAATTCTTTTTGCCACTTAGCTGCAGCCAGGCAACGCTGCCATTGTAGGTGCCAACACTTCCCAATTATCACAGACTTGGCGCCCAAAAAGTAACAAGATTTAGACAGCTCTTCAACAGTTAGACGCAAACATGGCTAAAAAAATTGTTCTACAATGGTGTTCTATGGTGGTGGTGGTTGCAACAGTACAGAACTGCCATGACTGCATCAATAGGAAGCCAGAAGTAGATTGTTTACACATGATGTAAGGAGATAATGACAGCTTGACGGTTGACTGACTTGCCTATGTCTTGCCTATGTCTCAAATTTCCTGCAGTATAAGCTCCATCTGCATGCTTGGTGCTAACACTTCCCAATGCCATTTGCACCCGCAACAACTACCCAACTGCCACGGTACTTTGTACTGTAACAAGTAGGTACCATGTTACGATACCTGGGTGCCTGACACAAGGTACCGAGAGGCCAACTGAAACCTTGAAAGCACTTAATGATGAAGCTAAGGACCTTGTCAAGAGTTCACACAGCTCTACCTGTAGACAGGACATCAAAACAAATTAAGCTGAACCAACAGCATTGCACGCATGTCAGCAGCGTCAATTTTGATGAACACTTTCAGAAACCAAGGTACTGAAAACCAAAGTTTTCTGTCATGTTTTACATTAAAAGCGCTACAGGATCTCTGCTGTGCAGAAACATCGAAGTTTACATTATATGGCACACCATCACTTGAATTGTCCGCACTATTTCACAGCAGTTGGGACCAATGCCTGATGCCATCAGGCTGGCAACAGCAGGTTAGACACAGAGAGGTTTTGTCATGAACATTCATAAAAAATGTGCGCCGATTCAGTTCTTGCACTACCGCAGTTTTTCCACAAGCCCAGGAGCTGGCCTCCCAGTCGTTGCAAGAGATGGGATCCGGTGACCACTGGATAACCGAGACACCGGTGTAACGGAAATCATGCAACTCTCTCCCTCGAGGAGACGAACAGTATCCTTGCTACGTGGGCTGATAACGGCACCCCTCGTTGCGCTCAATGTTGAGAACTTGCACTATGTTGGTAGCACCTGAAAGACCACCAGGAAAACAACAATGAAACACGCATTAACATTCGCAACGAGGTAACTTGACAACACGGTTTTCAACTGAAGCATGCCAAGAGTGTCGTGAAAAACGAACGGAACGGCACGGCATGGACACGGGACGAAAGCAAAGGTACAAATTGCTGTCAACTTCCTTTTGACTTTTCGCTGCCCACTTTTCTCGCAAGAACCTCATCGCAAATAGTTTAGTTAACTGTTCATTATATGTAATGGAGCTGAGGCATGAAGGGTAAATAGTAACACAGTTGATGAATGCGTGAGTGTAAACCGGTGGAGTGTTCACAGGCTATGCAGAATGGCCATAAGTACACCGTCACCCTGACATAGTTACACCAACGTCATGACGCAGTCAACAGAAAAGTTAACTCCATAGCACATTCAGCCGGTACTTCTCTCGAGAGGAAAGTTTGAAAGTTTGGACTCAAGGCTTACTAATAGAGGAGCGAAGTATCGAAGCACAGCACAAGACAAGAGACAGAAACACAGAAGACGACACACAGACCGCTAACTTCCAACTTTAATGACGCAAGAAGCCTAACCAGCACATAGTGCTCTCATAAGCCAATGTGCAAATATCACGACAACACAAATAAAACCGCGTAGAAGTTTAACCTTGTCATAAAACAATACGTTGCAGCAAGGCTAGCGTGGGGCAATCTGGCAGATGATGCCTGAACGAACGCTTAAAGGAGCATAGCTACAATGTTCGTAATCAGAACCGGGGCTTTCTTGATTTGCACTGCAAAACCTGTGGCTGTTTTGCTCCCCTCTTTGAGAAGTGTGTTGTTGTGGCCAAGCACCGACACCCCCTTACGAGCGAAATTTTTGAAGCAAAAACCATCGCTGATTTGGGGGATCATTGCGTATCGAAACCATCGGTAGCTTTCGGGGCCAAAGAGCTAGAGTTTTTTAAGGTCAGACCCTTGAATGTTTGTCCGGAGCGTGTGTAACTTTCACGCATGTGTTTTCTGCTTGCACTTGCATGCATCTGGCAACGTTCTATCCGTATTGTTTTTTTTTTTAATCGGTGTACTTGTATTGTGATACTTTTATCGTTTTATGACAAGGTTAAACTTCTACGCGGTTTTATCTGTGTTGTTGTGATATTGACTACATCCTCGTTGGTTCAAATGAGGCATGTTGGCCGATAAGAGCACTATATATGTGGTGGTTGGGTTTTTTGCGTCATTAAAGTTGTAAGTTAGGGCTGTGTGTCGTCTTCTATGTTTCTGTCCCTCGTCTCGTGCTGCGCTTCAATACATCACTATGTAGCAACTCGCCCAAACCAGTGCTCTGCTGGACTAATAGAGGACCACATCATCAGTTCGAGGTTCAATGTTGAGTTCAAGGAGTACTATGCCTCTTTTTTGGACACTGCCAAAATAGCTGTTTTGCCCAAGCAACCCGTCACCCAAGAGTACAAAGAGCAATTGCCTTTGCTACGACAAGTCGCAAAATGTGTGCCCACCTCCAAGGAGGCACACAGCTTGTAACAAAGATGGCATGACGTCGCTTTAAACCGAAGACAAATTTTTTTTTGCTTTTTCTTTGGCAATAAGCAGTTTATAATAAAGCAGGAGGAAGAGCGCATGACAGCTGGTAACAGTGCATGCATCACAACATGGCCCCCATTGCAGTGAAACTGCATTTCGGAGTAAAATTCACATATTACCCTCACGCCAACTTTACAGTTCAAACTGGTCAATTAGTGCTGTAGGTTACACGTCCGAAAATGTACTGCATTGTGCCAGCATAAGAATGAAACACTCCATGATTTGCCAGAAACATTTTGAGTTATCTGCACCACAACACCCACAAACCTGATTTTGAGGCAATTAATGCGACGCCCCAAGTTAAGCAAAATAAATTACAAAATCCTCTGGTCAAAGTCAAGAAAATACAGTACGGGTCTTACCCTTACCTACTGGTTTAGATGAAGCACCTTCTTCAGATGATACATGTACCATTTGTTCGACAAGGTTGCCGGCGTTTTAGCTGCGACAAAAGAAGGAAGGGAAAACCATAAGCACTTCACAGTGCCAAAGTTTAGAATAAACGACACGCAAAACAATGAGGGCTCACAAATCAGCCCGGCTCATGCCAACAAGACTGCGCACTTATGAATAATACAGTGGCTAGTGCTAAAGATCCACTTGATTCCAGTACATCAGTCTTGACAGCTTTTTCCCATTATGACACATTAACCTCTATGTATACGGCATAGCTTTGAGTGAGAGGGGGGTCCTTGATTCCAAGGAGAAGAATGTGGTGCTGGTTTTAAATCTGGTCTCATGCCTGAAGTGTAGTGCACCCGCTATAGTGAAAAGTATCAGTGGCAGGAGTTGGCAATGTACTCTAAAGGCACATTTCAATAATATGTGCCATTTTACAATCAACGTGCAGGTTGTAACTCTGAGTGCACAAATAAAATCGTTCAACATGGATACGCCGTAATTAAAGGGTGTGAAACACCAAACTTTGTGGGCAGTCTGTGTGGAGAGGCCAGAAGATGTACAATCGCACTCCATATGAGCTATAACGTGAGTGCACACTAAAGGGAACTCGGAGGTTCCACAGTGACGGCAATAACCGTTGTCCATCAGATAGAGAAAGAGGCACTGGAGAAGGAAGATGGAGTGGTTGGTCCGTCATTCTCAAATTGACTAAGCATTCCTTGCGCAAACTTACCTATGATTATTACTCAATTCTAATTACTGTTTCTGCCTTCTGTTTTAGGCATCAGAGTGACACACCACAGCACTTCACCGCTGTATGACAGAAAGCGCTCTTCAGTGACGCAGTTCCAAAAACTATTTTAACACCAAGTGCAACAGGGAAAAGCAAAGCCCTTTCCCCCAAACTGAGATGCACAACACTGGTCAGCGCAGTTTTCAAACCTTGCAGTGCTGTCTGGCACATGATTGCGATGGTGCAGACAGAAATGGCATTAACCTCGAGTTTTAGCTCTCCTAGCGTACAGCCGGCCTCAGGACACATTCAGCTTTCAAAGCCCAAGCAACACCATGCACAGCTCGATTACACATGCGAAAATCAAAGCCAGCTTGCACAATGGTGCAAGCCTAATATCAATGCAGAGCTGTGTTAGTCTCACTAAGCTAAACTCGACGATCGCCATTTAGGTCACTGAGATCGATTTACTTAGTGCATATATACAGCGGTCATTAGCAAAAGACTAAATCAAATGCAGAGTAAAGTATATAGGTGCTTTATTTGTACCGTGCCCACTTCAGTGTTCGTATACTTCGTTGCCCGCCGCCGCAAAGTCTTTGTCGAGCGCTCCCTCACCTTTGAAGACCTGCACTACGTTTTCTTCTTGTTCTGAGTGATCGAATTTTCACCTGACAGATCGGCATGCTTCCTGATAAGCCACCTCTTCTTCGGGCGTCCGGATCTGCTTTGGGCACCCAATCCCCTATGTGCGCGGGTGGCGCAGAGTTTGAGAGAATTCTGATGCAGCCACCACAGCAGCTCCAAGTTTTACTAGCATACGTGGTTGCCCCTGACAATGCCGAGCAAGTGAAGTCGGGAGCAGACGACAGCTGTTTTGTCGGTGACACTGCCTGCTCAAACGTTGACTGGCGCGTGAGCTCAGTCCTTTTGCGAGCCCCTCACGTGGCACAAGCCCACGCGCCAGCCCGGATACATATCTGAGGATAGGCGCTTGCCCTGCCAGCTTTTATTCTTTTAATTCCAATGCTTAAGTTTCTGATTCACAGTTTTGTGTAGCGGGCACATTTGTTGTCCTTACACCTAATTCCCGGCCACTCCCCCTGTGGGAATGTGCACTCGAATTTTTCTTGGTATTTTGTCAGCATATTGCCGCGAACCATACATTGGGTTTGTTTATTTGTGTTTTGCTTTTACCGCCCGGCTGCACCGGTCTGTGTTATCTCTGCGCCAAGGGAAGCGCGTGTTCCATTCTTTCTTTCTGTGCCGCATGTGTTATCTGTTGTGATAGGGAGAGCATTCTGATCTAACGTGAACAGCCCGGAATAATCTTATTGGATCTACTATGTTCTCGATGCGAATCGACGTTTCGAGAACCACGCACGCCGAAAGATAAAAAGCCTGCAGTGCGGACGCCGGGGCATTCGATTCGACGACACTTGCCTGTGCAAGTCACTTTGTTGACCGCTGCTTCGCCGCCTCTGTATTCTTTTGAGTTGTTAGGGGAGCACAAGTTCACTCCAATAAACGTGTTTCTCCTTCAAGACAACTGCATCGTCCTTGTCTTCGTGACATCTGGTGCAGGTGCTGGGTACGCACCCTTCATGCCCACTACAACCTCGGGAAGCCGCCAAGCCAGTCCAACAAGAGCCAGCCTCCGCCTGCAAGATTTACCACCCGAGTTTGGTTTGATGCCAGAAGGGACCAAGAAAAGGAACGCTGCAACCAACACCATGGTGCAAGAAACAACGTCGCCAATCGTCCTGCAGCAGCCCCGGGAACCGCCATCGTTCCGGGGAGCCCCCGCTGAAGACCCCAAAGAATGGTTGGAGAAGCTGGAGCGCGTCCGCATCTTCAACAGGTGGGACGACAAAGAAACTTTCCGGCATGTCTTCTTTTACTTAGAAGATGCTGCTCGAACTTGGTCCGAGAACCATGAGAGTTCTTTGACCGACTGGACTCACTTCAAAAGGGAGTTCCTTAAGACATTCACTACCGTTGTGAGAAAAGAGCGAGCTGCGCTTTTGCTTGAAACTCGGACACAACACCCCAACGAAGGGGTCGTGATCTTCGTTGAGGAGATGAAGCAACTATTTCGCCGCGCGGACCCCGAAATGACGGAAGAAAAGAAGTTGCGCTTCTTGATGCGCGGTGTGAAGGAGGAGCTGTTTGCTGGACTTGTCCGCAACCTGCCCAAAACCATCGCTGAATTCGTGACCGAAGCCAGCACGATTGAGAAGGCTCTCAAAATGCGTGCTAAGCAGTATGACCGGAACTTTGTTGGCGCGGATAGTGCGAACTACGTCGACAACATGCAGATTTCGGCTGATAGCCTACGCGAGACCATCCGCGCAGTAGTGAGAGAGGAGCTGCGGAAACTTTTCCCGACAACGCCGCAACCCCAAGTCGCTTGCCTAACTGATGTGATTCGGGAAGAAGTTCAAAACGCTTTGGGAACTTCTGTGGCATCCGAAGTACACTGCGAGCCCCAAGCTATTACGTACTCCACGGCTGTTCACCGACCCCGCCCTGCTGCAACACGTCGTCAAGAGGCACGTCGTCAAGAGGCCCCGCCCTACCGCCGCCCACTGTCGCCCGCCCGACCCCCGGTAGCACAAACCCAGACGCCGAGGAAGACTGACGTATGGTGAACACCGGATAATCGTCCCCTGTGCTACCACTGCGGAGAGGCCGACCACATCTACCGTCGCTGCCCATACAAGAGACTCGGACGTGGTTTCTCCGTCGACGCACCACGCCCCCGACCCGGCCAGCACCCATCTGAGATTGAAGAATACCTGTCGAACACCAGCTGTGGACCAGCCCGTTTCAACCGTTCGCCGTCGCTTTACCCGTACCAGTCGCCGGACCGCCGTAGCAGTGCTGACTTCGCACGTGGAAGGTCTCCCAGCCCATGCGGGGGAAACTAAAGGTGGCAACTTCGGGAGGTGAAGTTGCTCTACGGCGAAAAACTGGAAACCCTCCAACGCCGCAGGGACGCGCTGAAGACAGTGATTCCCTCATCCCGACGACCCGACCTAACCCTGACGAGACTCCCGAACACGACGACAGCTACACGGCGCGACGCGTACCCGACCTGACCGAGACGTCCGTTGAGAAGACGACGACAACGACGATGCACAGTGCCCGACCATCAACACGTACAAGCAGAGATACGACGCGCCGACGAACCCGGAACTCGAGGAAGACTGCATTTGACGTCAAGGTGTCCATCGACGGCTTTGACGTAGTCGCTTTCATAGACACGGGAGCTGACTATTCGGTAATGAGCGGACCATTTGCGTCTAAACTGAAGAAAGTTATGACCAGATGGGACGGTCCGCACATACGCACAGCAGGAGGCCACCTCGTGACGCCAAGTGGAACGTGCACATCGCGCGTCACCATAGACGGCACAACGTACCCTGTGGCGTTCGTCGTTCTGCCTAACTGCTCCCGCGACGTAATTCTTGGAATGGACTTTTTGATGGACAACGGTGCAATAATCGATCTGCAGACTAAGTCAATAACTTTTTCACCCCATCCCTCCATGACGCCGGAACCGAACCCCGAACGACGTGCTGCTGTAAGGATTGTTGATGATCATGTCACCCTGCCACCCCGCGCAAGCTTGATCGTCGCAGTCTACTGTGAAGATGCTGCTCCTGACGTCGACGCTATCGTAGACACT
Source organism: Haemaphysalis longicornis (assembly GCF_048455015.1). Lineage (NCBI taxonomy): Eukaryota > Metazoa > Arthropoda > Arachnida > Ixodida > Ixodidae > Haemaphysalis > Haemaphysalis longicornis. The sequence continues at coordinate 180,989,964 of NW_027526335.1, forward strand.
GATCAAAGGGTGCTTCTCGACCGTGGTGTGTCTGTCGCAAGAGGCATTGCGCGCTTCAAGGAACACCAATCCCACATTTTGGTTACTAATTTCACCGAGGAGTACCAGCATTTAAACAAGGGCGCGGCAATTGCATTCCTTGAAGAAACGCAAGAAGCAAGTGACGTGATCGCGGTCGCCGACTTTGAACGCACACCCGTAGAAACCTTCAAGCTCCCGCAGCCATTCGACATGAATCCGGCGCTACCGCAAGAACGGAAAAAATTATTGGCTTTGCTGCGTCGCTAAGCGAATGTTTTTCGTCGAGCGCAGAACTACGTCAGACCCGCCCGACCTACCCGACAGTCACCTTACCGCGTCTCTTCACACGAACGGGAAGCCATCCGGACTCAAGTCGACGACATGCTCAGCGACGACATTATACAGCCATCGAAAAGCCCCTGGGCTGCGCCCGTCGTACTCGCAAAGAAAAAAGACGGCACATTAAGGTTTTGCGTTGACTACCGGCGACTGATCAAAATCACGAAAAAGGACGTGTACCCACTCCCCCGAATCGACGACGCCCTCGACCACCTCTGCCACGCGAAGTACTTCTCATTGATGGACCTGAAGACCGGCTACTGGCAAATTGAAGTGAATGAGAGAGACCGAGAGAAGACTGCATTTATAACCCCAGACGGCCTATACGAGTTCAAGGTGATGTCGTTTGGGCTGTGCACAGCACCAGCGACGTTTCAAAGAGTCATGGACACTGTGCTAGCTGGCCTTAAGTGGCACACCTGCCTCGTATACCTCGACGACGTAGTGGTATTCGCCCGGACTTTCGACGAACACCTTGCAAGGTTGGAGTCTGTACTCGAGGCCATTCGTACGTCGGGGTTGACGCTGAAGCCTGAAAAGTGCCGTTTCGCATACGGGGAACTCAAGTTCTTGGGCCACGTCGTCAACGCCGCGGGAGTCCTACCTGACCCGGCAAAAACTTCAGCCATTGCGAACTTCCCAAGGCCGAAAGACAAGAAGGGCGTGCGAAGATTTCTCGGGCTGTGCGCATACTACCGCCGCTTCGTCGCAAACTTCGCACGCATTGCAGAGCCACTCACGCGCTTGACGAAAGATAGCACCCCTTTCAGCTGGAAAAACGACCAAGAAAAAGCATTCGGCGAGCTGCAAAAACGCCTGCAAAGCCCGCCCGTGCTCGCTCATTTCGACGAAAATGCTGAAACGGAAATGCCAAAAGCAAAGCGGCTGCGAAAGGGTAATCGCCTATGCCAGCCGTGGTCTGTCGAAGGAGGAGAAAAACTTTTCTGCCTCTGAGAAAGAGTGCCTGGCTATTATATGGGCGATTTCAAAATTTCGCCCATACATGTATGGAAGGCCATTCAAGGTTGTAACAGACCACCATGCGCTGTGTTGGCTCGCCAATTTGAAGGACCCCTCTGGCCGTCTTGGGCGGTGGAGCTTGCGCCTGCAGGAGTTCGACGTTACAGTCGTTTATAAATCCGGCAGGAAACACTCCGATGCCGACTGCCTGTCCCGCGCCCCCGTCGACCCACCACCACAAGACTCGGATGAAGACAGCGCGTTCTTCGGGATCGTGACGGAAAGCGACCTAGCCGCCCAGCAGCGTGCCGACCCCGACTTACGCGTCATAATCGAGTACCTCGAGGGATGCAACGTTGCCGTTCCTAGGACCTTCAAACGCAGCTTACCAGCATTCAGCCTGAGAAACTCCGTCTTTGTGAAGAAGAATTTCAGCCCCGGAACAAGAGCGAATTACCTTCTCGTCATCCCCGCGGACCTTCGTGACGAAATTTTGGAAGCGTGCCACGACGACCCGTCTTCCGGACATCTGGGCACAGCCCGCACTATTGGAAAAATCAAGGCGAGGTACTACTGCCCCGGCCTTACCTCTGACGTCACCCACTACGTCCGGAGCTGCCGTGACTGCCAGCGACGAAAAACGCCGCCGACAAGACCCGCTGGACTTCTGCAACCGATCGCCGTCCCATCGAGACCATTTCAACAGATTGGAATGGACCTTTTAGGCCCGTTCCCTACGTCACGATCACAGAACAAGTGGATTGTCGTAGCGACAGACTACATGACGCGCTACGCAGAGACCGCCGCTCTTCCGAGGGGGACTGCACAAGAAGTGGCGAAGTTCTTTATAAGCCAAGTTGTGCTGCGACATGGAGCTCCGGAAGTCCTAATCACAGACCGCGGAACGGCATTTACTGCGGAGCTGATGCAAGGAGTATTACGCTACAGCAACACGGATCACCGAAGAACGACGGTGTACCACCCCCAAACGAACGGACTAACAGAACGCCTGAACAAGACAATCGCAGATATGCTGTCAATGTACGTTGATGTTGAACATAAGACTTGGGACGAAGTGCTCCCGTATGTCACGTTTGCGTACAACACGGCTATCCAGGAGACGACGCAGCTGACGCCGTTCGAGCTTGTCTACGGTAGAAGGCCGACTACGATGCTCGACGCCATGCTTCCGCACGTAGAAGACGACGACCTCAACGCCGACGTCCACGGATATCTTCAACGTGCAGAGGAGGCCCGCCAGCTCGCTCGAGTTCGTATAACGGACCAGCAGCTGGTGGATGCGGGCCGCTACAACCTCCGACGCTGAGACGCCGAGTACCAACCAGGGGATCGTGTGTGGGTTTGGACTCCCATCCGACGACGCGGACTCAGTGAGAAGCTCCTGCGACGGTATTTCGGACCCTACCAGATTCTACGACGTGTTGGCCAACTTACCTACGAAGTGATCCCCGATGGTGACTCCGGCACATCACGACAACGCGCGCGGCCTGAAGTCGTCCACGTGGTTTGCTTAAAACCTTTCTACGGACGATGACGAACTTTTATTTTCATTTGTTCGGACTGTCGCTTATGTTAGCATCGGGTCGATGCACTCTTAGAGGGGGGGTAATGCCGCGAACCATACATTGGGTTTGTTTATTTGTGGTTTGCTTTTACCGCCCGGCTGCGCCGGTCTGTGTTATCTCTGCGCTAAGGGAAGCGCGTGTTCCATTCTTTCTTTCTGTGCGGCATGTGTTATCTGTTGTGATAGGGAGAGCATTCCGATGTAACCTGAACAGCCCAGAATAATCTTATTGGATCTACTATGTTCTCGATGTGAATCGACGTTTCGAGAACCACGCGTGCCAAAAGATAAAAAGCCTGCAGTGCGGACGCCGGGGCATTCGATTCGACGACACTCGCCTGTGCAAGTCACTTTGTTGGCCGCTGCTTCGCCGCCTCTGTATTCTTTTGAGTTGTTAGGGGAGCACAAGTTCGCTCCAATAAACGTGTTTCTCATTCAAGACAACTGCATCGTCCTTGTCTTCGTGACAATATGGTATTTTCTTGGCATTTTTTCTGCATATGGCATTCATGGTATTTTTTTCTAAGCTCTGCTGTTAAAAGGAGGCGAAGTTCGCTCACCCTGGAACGACAGACGGCGACCACGGCGAGTGCCACCAGACAGCCGAGGGCGATGTAGGTGATGAGGTGCACCCAGTTGCGCTCGTCGCGCCACGCTCGCAGCTGGTGCATGTAGAGGAACCGGTTCCGGTACTGGGGCGGGAGCTCAAACTGCGACGGCTTTGGGAAGAGGCTCTCGTAGAAGTCCCACACCACCATCCGCACCTGCAATGGTTTGAGAGAGAGAGAAAGAAAGAGAGAGCGGAAAATTTGCAGCAACTCCCAAGTGGGAATCCTCAGGTAAACGTATAAGCCGCTCTGCTGTACACCGAGCCCCTCTAAAGTCTTCTTCTCTGCTACACACTAATGCATTATTGAGAAGACATACTTCCAGGGGCAATACAAGCAGTCTTGCATTACAGTAGGAAGGCCCTATGGGCATTCATTAAACCCATCGCAAGAACACTTGTCTCCCTGTATAGCACTATAGAAGACCTTTTAATGTAGGACTTATTAATGATAAATTGCCTAATTCTTTTATAACTTTATTATTGTTTGTTCACCTTTCTCGTGGGTAGACGGCATAGAGAGTGAAATTTGGATACATAGAAGCGGCGAGTTGGGAAAAAATGGCATCCTGTTTCACTGTGCACTCCACAAACGTGGACAGCTGTGGCAGGGACTTTGGCAGCTGGTGCTGCTGATTTTTCCTACCCCAGCAGCAGTGATGACTCCAGCAATGATGTGGGTTAGTCAGATTTCAGTTCTGGTGAAGGCGCTCCCATTCAAGGGTCTCAGACTTTGACAAGTGCTGGCAGGTAAAGTTCGTTTTTTATTTTGCGCTGCATTATAAACAAAGGGTGCTTTTAATCTGGCATCTGCGGTTTTCTGGACAACATGCGGTGGGGATATTTTGCCAAATACACCGCGCCGTATCGCGTTATCACCTTCAAGATAGCCTGGCGCTCACGTTGGAGTAGTGCTGTGGAGCGACGCATGTCGCTTCTCAAGAGCGTCGCAGAGTGCATTTGGCTCATCAGTCTCGAATGGAATCACAGGCAATATGAGAAGAGGGCACTTGACCTCAAGCTGACATAATCATTTGTCCAGGATCATTTAAGATATGCTTGGGGTGCCAGGTAAGTTTGTCCAAAGGCACCGATATCCGACTTTGCGACAGATGAGCGAAAGGCCCTACTAAAGCGGCTTGCAGAGCAGCCCGTGCAGTGTTGTATCTCATAAAATAAACCTGAGCCCCACGGGCCTGCCTGTGCCAGACGAGAGTGAGACGGCTCGGGTTCAACTCACCAGATTCAGGTTCTTGCCAGAGTGGTCCAAGTTGTCGTTCAGGCAGATGAACTTTCTGAGGAAGGATGACGACATTATAATCCGTGCACGAATTAGCATTTCTGAGGCCACTAATTGCTGCTGCTCTGGTACTTTGAATTTGAGCAAAGCTGAAAACGAAACTGCTTTTTACCACAACAACCAACAGTGCATGCTGACAAGCAACTTTCAAAGCTATTTTTGTCTGCCAAGAAATTATACGATACATCCCAAGGAGTTTTTCTTATCAAAATCCATTCCAACACGTGCCTGTATGAGATGCTAACACCATAGAGCAGATTAGACCTCAACCTTTTCTGTCTCTGTCATCTCTGCTCCACCCCTTACTTAGCCTGCCATATGTTAAAAATACAGGTGTTTTATTGCCCCCTTCCCATGGTGCAACTAATTTTTTTTTCACATCGACTGATGGTATGCCCACTGTGGCAAACACCAGAACACTCTCCTTCCCTCCATACAACCATTCGGCAAGCATGCGGGAGTGATACAGGGATGATACGGGAGTGATATGAGACTCACACGGGAGCAATGTGAAAGATATGGGAGTGATGCAGGAGTAATGCAGGAGTGATATGGGACTTATATGGGAGTGATGGGAGTGATATGGGAGTGATATGCAACTCATATGGGAGTGATTCAAGAGTACTATGGGACTCATATGGGAGCAATGTGAGAGTGATATGGGAGTGATGCAAGAGTGATATGGGACTCATATGGGAGTGATGCGAGTGATATCGCTCCTATATGGATGGGACTCATATGGGCGCGATGTGAGTGATATGAGAGTGATGCGGGAGTTATATGAGACTCATATCGGAGTGATGTAAGTGATATGGGAGTGATGCGGGAGTGATATAGGACTCATATGGGAGTGATGTGAGAGTGATATGGAAGTGATACAGCAGTGATAAACCAGTCATGTGGCCCAGGAGGCAAGCTGCCCCACCATCATCTACTCACTTGGGCTCACGACGCAGCTCATCGAGTTGCATGAGGACGCGCGAGGCATTGTTGTTCAGCATGCGGAACACGTAGTCCTCGTCTTTGACAGTCTCGAAGCGGTTGGCTGGCCGGCTGTGCGACACCTTGCGCAGCAGCGCCAGCAGGGGCTCGCACTGGGACACCGCCGTCTTGGTGATGGTTGGCTTTGGTGGATGGGATGGGTCAAGGAAAAAGAAATGACGGTGACTTGCGATCCAGTGAGCAGTTGCAAAAGGTGCTTTGTAGCTGACACGCTGCTTTAATGTGCGCAAGATAAGCTGCATGTTTCAATCAATTGGTGAACTGATGGGTATTTAAGTAATGACTAGGTCCAACAAAAGAGCTGCTGTCTATGGATCTGCACAAGCCAGTCACTCACTCAACGTTGGCCACAGGTTTTTTGCAAAGTCAATACATGTGCTCTAAGTCTACACAATTTTGCATTAAACAGACTGATAATTAAATATGCGACCGCCACTGCTCCAAATACCACTAGAGGCATAGTATGCTGTTTTTACTGTTCACCTTGCACTATTTTCATCTCCAGGAATAACAACTAAGTGGCATCACCCCCTACAACTTCTGACACATGAACAATACTTCGGAGAGAATACTGCCAAGAAGTTCAACTTCTTTTATTGGCCTTTTGCTTGTGCCTTTTTAATAAGCAGCATTGCTGCGCCTTGAAAAAGTGAAAATATTCACACAATGCTCACAGTTCACAAAGGCATATTACCAATTGGCCCAAATGCCTACCCTGTAAGTATTATGTGCACTTTCTCTGATTTCCAGTACGAGTACATTCCAACCCATTTAGACAATACTCGTTGCAACAACACATTGAAAATACAGTAAAACCTTGTTACAAGAGACACTTGGTTATAAGAGACATTTAAAGGGGCACTGACACAAAAATTTTGCATCTTGTTTTTTTTGTTGCGATAAGTAGCTAGTGACCTACTTATAACCTGTAGAAACCTCATTTGCTTCAGCGTGCGACGGTTGTTTGATTAGAGGCATTTTCAATGCGGCCAGTCGCAGTTTCGGTTTCAGCGAGTGCCGCGAAGCGATGGATTTTGTGGATTTTGTGTGAACAAAGCTGACCACGTGACCGTCGGAGGGATATCACAGAGCAGAGCCGCCGTAGCACGGTCAAATCCGCATCGACGGCAGTTTCTGCGAATGCCCCCACGTACTGATCTCGTGAGGCGCTTAATTAAAAAGCGACCGTGGATGTGACGCAGGCGCTGCGAGTGCAAATGCTACTGCGTCTAAAGAACGACGCGCGGCGCTCAAGACGGTGGGTGGCAAGACGCGCGCTGGGAGCAGCCGGCCGGTCTGCCTACAGGTCCGCCTACAGATGTGTTCGGCTTAGCACTGCGGCGGATATTCGCGTGCCGCTCTCGTAAGCGGTGCAGATGACAATTTTTAATGCAACCCGCCATCGCATCATTAACTCCTTTCTCATGTAAGCCGCCATGGTCGGGACTTGGGGACAATTTCGTGCAGCGGTAACAAGCTATCACTCAAGCTACCTGCGCCGGCCGCGGCCGTTGCCGCCGCCTGCACAGCGACCGTGCGGCTAGCTCAGTGGGCTTTTAGTGCCTCCGCCGCGTTTTCGCATCCAATGGTAATAAACAGTAATAGAAACAGAGTGCCTGGAATCGCTGTAGAACTTTGGTCGTGGCCAGCTGCCCGATGAGCTGACGAAATCACGGCGCCTCCGCCGCCAACGATCGGGTCGTTCGTTCTCGACAGCAGAAGCTCCACCCTCCGGCCCTCCGATTGGAGCGGCGAGCCGGGCGAGCCGGCAAAAAGCGCCGGCAGTGCGGAAGCGGCAAACACAAACTCGTGACGTGTGTGGATGTTGTTTATTTACAATTGCGCGTGGTCCTCTGCTGGCTGCTCGGTTGCATTTCGCACACTTTAAAATTGATTTTAAATATGTTCTAGGCTGTATTCGCCGCTGATATTTTGCAGATGATGTATATGTGTTCCCACCAATCTATCTCCGAAGTTATCTCGCCTTCAAAATTTTGTGTCAGTGCCCCTTTAAATGAAAGCACTTTGGTTGGTTTTTCTATGTTCGCCATGTTAGCAACATTGCATACAAGAGACCTTGGTTACAAGAGGCACGTTTTTTGGCTCCCTCGAGTGTCTCTTGTAACGAGGTTTTACTGTAACACACAGCAGGTACAACCAACTTCACTGCATGTTATAAGGTAGAACAAACCACCTACTACAATGCTGATTTTCGTTATTGGTTACAACAACTGAACCTGACAGTACTGGCAGACTTAAAGGGACACTAAAGTGATATGTAAACATTGCGAGATTACTAGCGCAAATTGTAGTCCGGAGTCCCCAGGCCATGTTTCGACCACTCTAGGCGCGTTTACGCGATTTTATTTAGTAGAAAAACTAATTCGAAAACGCTGTCCTCCTCTCTTTACGCTCGCCCATTTTCTGTGGCGTTTTCGTGTGACGTCAGGAGGGGATGAGCTGGCAATTGGCTGCGCCACGGCTGCGCTACTGCACGGCTCCCCGGCCGACAGAGTCAGTCGGCCCAGCGTTTCGTCCGCCGGCCGCCGGCGGGTCGTCGCAATCAAGGAGGTTAAAAAAAAATTGCTTGGTCGCAATTCGTTCGCTTAGTTGAAACGAAGCCAGGACACGTTTGTGAATGGAAGAATGTGCCTTTCTTTACTTGGTTTGTTTGTACACTGTATCTAGCTCCAAGTCTAGGTCGCTTCACACAAGCGCTGCACTTGCGACGCTTCGCTGACTGGTACGCCAGTAGGAAAATATAAGGCCTCTTGAAGGCGGGAGAAGAGTCAGCGAAGTCAATATAGGTACTAAGCAAATAAAATCAACTGATATTTTTACCGTACAGCGTAAAACTAGGGCGCGGGAAGCACTTTTTTTGCGCTGGGCGAACAAGCACAGCGGTCAGCAGCACGACTACGCATCTGCGAACGCTTTTCCGTCTACGAAATGCAATTGCTAGACGTGAGCTACTGTGGAAACTCGGGCGACGCTTACTGCACGATCGCAGTACAACAAATAGTCACCTAAGCGGCTTGAAATGCCAAAACTAAATAAAAGTGTAAACCGGTTGTACAATATATACCCTATATTAGCGAGGCATTCGCGTCCCGCTCCGTAGCCTAGCAGTCTGGGGCGCTAGGAATTCACCGCAAATGTTTTGCGAGTCACGAGTTCGAATCCCCGCGGGTACGTGCTTTTTTTTTTTTGTAATTTAACTTTTTTGTTTTCCGCCGATGTTTTCTATATTGAGTTCACCTTTTTTGGGGCCGCAACGTTCATGGCTACACGAACTAGTTCACAAAACGCGCGCAGGCTTGCACTGGCGCGCTAGCGAGTTCTCGTTGGCGGGCTGTCGCCATAAGCACCGACTGCTTGCAGGCAGTGGGCACAGGCCAGAATGAACAGACCCTTGGCCTGGTGCGAACACGCTTTTTACGATACAGGCATGAGGGAGGCAAGCTCCAAATATGGGGGAAAAGCGCATGACATTTGGGCGTCTGCGGGTACGCGGAGGGCGTTCATGCACTGCGTAGGTCTCGGCTAGTGAATGCTATGACTACAAGCCGTCCTGGGAGGCTTATCTTGTGCATTTTACAGCCGACAACATGGCAGAAGCGCGGTACGATGATTACCGAGATATTGAGAATGCCCATACAACAACGCCATTGGTTATGTTTTACAGAACCGAAACCGAAACCGAAAATTGTTTGATTGCTAACCTTGGGCATCGTCCAATCACGGCGCCCCTCCTCCCAACGTCACAGCCTTAGTTGGTGCGGCCGCCGCAAACCGCGCATGGTAGTTTTTCTTCTTTCGCGCTTTGTAAAATAATTACCGATTTGTCAACCGGATAAACGATGAAAAGTGTGCTAATTTGAGCCAGTCTATGCAGTGCAAGCAAAAACGGGAGCTTGACAAATTCACTTCAGTGTCCCTTTAAGTTATTTCATTTGGAGGCACATGTGAGCGATGCAGTGCACTCCACGAGCGTGTGGTGCACGTTTTTAAACATGAGAGAAGTCGCACCCCTGTGCGCTCGTATGCATCACAAGTTCTATTTTTTTTTAGCTATCGAAAACAGTTACCAACTGCTGTCTTATATGCAGCCAACTAGTCCCGGAGATAAAGAAAGCTCTTTTGATCACCCACCCCTGCCTTCCCACTTGCATTTCGTCCCCTTCCATTAACCATGAGACGCTCCAGCGGCGCTCAGCATAGAGTTTCATACTAATATTACCACAGGGAAATCTGTTGCTGCCACCTCATGCTGTCGTGGGCGCCGCCACCATAGCAGCTAGCAACATTCCTTTCCTACCTAACTTGGCTAGCCACAGGGCTCTCAAAGCCATGAAAAAGGGCCAAAGAAGGCAACATCTTTATTCTTGTTTGTCTGGCACGAAACTTCCAGATAATCACTGACAAATAAATCTTTAGGCAGCTTTTCTGTTGATAAAACATCGCGGGTTCGATTCCCGGCCGCGGCGGCCGCTTTTCTGATGGAGGCGAAAAGCAAAAACGCCCGTGTGTACAAGACTTCAGCGCACGATAAAGATCCCCAGGTGGTCAAAATTAATCCGGAGCCCTCCACTACGGCGCGCCTCATCGCCTGTGTTGCGTCGGCGCGTTAAACCCTACAATCAATCAATCAATCTGTTGATAAAACAGCATTAAATAATCTTTTAGAATAGTATTGAGTCTTTTTTTTTTTTTTGCAGCCACAGACAACTTTTCATGAAAAGCCTCTTTATAAGCCATGCCAAGGACAAAAGGTATCTTTTGACAGGGTACATGGCAGCGCACATGCTGAAGTGTGTCACGTCTACAGACTAGTACCCCATTTCTTTAGTATATACCGGGTGCACGAGGTATTTGAGAACAGAATATCTCCAGCAAAATCAGACATAATTTCACCAAACTTTGCGAAGGATCAATTATGGTTTATTCTCTTATGGTTTCTCTTATTCTCTTAAAACTTCTCTTATGGTTTATTCCACAACTACTCAATGCCTTTGCCATCGGCAGCAACGAGCAATTCGATTCAGCTTCGGAAACAGCTGCATGCACGAATCAGGTTATCCTTAGCGATATTGGCCATCGAGTGAGCAATAACGGCTTTCAGAGAGTTTTCTGTATTATGCAGCTGTTTGTCGGCCTCCCTCTCAATGGAGCCCCAAACATAGTAATGAGCTAATTTAAATCTGGCGAACTAGGAGACCACAAGTTGGGAGTGACGTGGTTGTAGAAGTTGTCAGCCATCCAGTCCTGGGTGACGCACGCAGTGTCGGCAGGAACCAAATCGCTGAAAGACATCTGGTTTTCATTTCGGAACATTCTCTATCCATGGCTTTACAACAGTGGCAAGAACATCCATGTATGCACCAGCATTAATGCGGTGTCCTTCTGCAAAAAGAAAAATTAAAGCCCTCCCCCTCAATGTGAAAACTGTCGGAAGTGCATGGCAGTGATTCGCCATAATGGGCTGTAGCACCATTATCCCTTCACTGCTACTGACCCATGCAATTCAAATTTCCCGCCTGTGCTGTGCTCGCGCGCCCCCTGCCTGAAACTGTGCCAGCGGGAGTTCTGTTCTTTTTGTGCTGGCTTTTCCTCCCAAACGTGCTGGCATTGCACTGCCACTTTTTTTTTGCTTACTATTGTAAAAACTAGCACAACGAGCATTTCTAACTAAATGAACACGAGTGCTGCCAGTTAATTACATATAGTTTGCCTAAACGAACCTGCAGTTTTCTTTGTGCTAAACAACGGGGAGGTGTATGAAAAGCGCCAGTGGTTCAGGAGTTTCGAACAGTTATAATTATTTAAACCACTTGGTTTTCGAAGCCTCTGCGGGACGCCCTACGACGGTACGCCGGGCTCTACTTGAGTCCGTTGTTTCACCGCACCGCCTGATTCCGGCAGTCACTTGACATCAAGCGTTACATCGAGCTATGACGGCAAGGCGAGCCCCTAAAGAGCTCTGCACTTAAAAAGTGTGGCAGCATGACGTCCCCCTCGTTGCTGACGGTGACGACGAATAACACCATTACGGACGACGGAAATTTCGTGTATACAGTTGAACCTCGATATAACGAACCTCGATTTAACGAAATTCGCGATATAACAAATTTTTTCAAGTTTTCTAACAAAATTTTGCTAAATGCATGTATTTTTGTCTCGATTTTACGAAGTAATTTTGTGCGGCGCTTTCGATTTAACGAAGTCACGGCAAGAAAGGAAGAACGAAATTCCGGTCGATGCACGTTTTATTTTGCCTCTCAGGCCCTACATTGAAAAAATTCAGTACTCAAATTGACTCTTTAAGGCTAAAATGAAAGAAAAGCGGTGAAATCTACGGTTAACAACAATTAAAAGCGAAGAACGAAGCTGCACAAACCGCTAGCGGTCATAGACGGTTTAATAGTGCGGCCACTATTTTGACGTCTCCATCGTTGCCTACGCCAGCGCCCTCTATGCTTAGGCTACCGAAGCCTGCCGAAGCCCCGAAGCCTACTTCAAGCCTTCAAGTGCTTCAAGCTTGTTTTTTCTACGCACGCGTCATTGCTCACGGTGCTGCTGCCCTAGGTTGTGCTCGCTGATAACCAAATTAATATTTTGTTCGTGCGTCGTTAGGTGAGTCTTGTAAGCAGCATGAGCACTCCAAGAGAAAGAAAAGTGTTCCGAACAAGAGCCTGAGGAAGTTCGGTGAAACTGACAGCCACCGAAGTGTGATGGATGCCATCGATGTTCTGCGGAGGCACGCAGGTGCACACGAATGTTTAAGACCTTGTTAGCGCTGTCAGCATACGAGCGTCACGTAAAGCCCGCCCTGGTCAAGAAACGCCAAGCACTGCTTACGGACTTCTTCACTACGGCTTGAACATCGAGTGCTGGTGGCAATAAATTGCTCTCTTTGAACGTGGTCATCTTCGTTTCACCCGCGTTCATTAGACAGCTGCGGTGCGGAGAAATCAGTTTCGTAAGGGCTCAGGGGGCATAAAAGTAATTGCTTAATCGAATTTGGCCGGAAGATTTTTAATGTAAGCTTTCCGCTTTCCGGAGCACGTAAGCGCTGCTCCACACAGTGAAGCGGTCCGCGTGTACTCCGCTCAACTCGCAATCATGGCTTTATCTCGAGTGTTGTGGTTGCATCACGCGTCCATACTGCAGAGCCTTTGTACATGAAAAAAGTCTTTCGAAAGTTTCATAGCAGCCTTCCGCTGTTGGCCCGCCGCGCCTAAGCCTACCACTGAATGGACGAAAAGAGGCGTAACTTCGAACGAGCACCTCGGCGGGGTGGAGTTCACGGGACATGGACGCGGGTTCAATTGACTAACAGCGGCATTTAGTAGTGACCGAAATGAAAAAAAGAAAAAGTGGAAACCTAGTCTGCTATCATATTTAATGAGGCGTTGCGAAAAAAGCACCGGTTTTACGATGACACATGAACTACCGTCGGCTATCCGAATTCCATTGCCCAAGTGTTGAAACTCTTAATTCACACAATTTTCGCGGTCAGTTTTAGTACGGATTTCGCTTTAAGTGGAGAGGTAACTACATAGCAGTTGTTGCCTGGCGAGGGCCAAAGTGTTAAAATCCCAATAACTGGTTAAATGAACTGTAAAATCGAAACCTCGATTTTACGAAATTCTTGATTTAACGAAATTTGCGGCCCCAAGTACGACTTCGTTATATCGAGGTTTAACTGTATCACTGTAGGCACCTCATCAGCACTTGCGCAAAGCCACCTGTCGTTGCGGTGATTAACTTGATGATCTTGGTCAAAGTTCTTTTCACCTAAAAAAAAACACAGCCTTTCAGGCTCCTCTGGTCTTTTCAGCTTCTTTAGAAAGTGCCTGTGCCATAGCAGACGATTCTCCCGAGTTGTATCGGACATGAATTGCCCCCTCCTCGACATCGGAATGGTACCTCAAGTCCTCGTGCACAGCGAGCCTGACAGTCGACTCTGCGACATGAAGTTCCTTCGCAATGGCCTGCATCGACTTCCCTGGGTCATCACTCACGATGACTAGCAGCCACCAGAGAAAACCCGGGGTTCTGATGACAGCTGACTGCTGACTGTGCTTTTTCCTTTTTGCCACAGATGCCACGTCACCGTTACAACACATCCGCTCTATTTGCACCTTATAAATGAAAGACCTCGACACATTCAGAAAGGCGGCAATTTTCAAGTCGCTGTGGTGCGCGGCCGGGGCGACGAGGACTGCATGGTGTTTCATTTCCTGCATCAACTTGTATGCCTGCATCTCTGAACAAACTGCACAGTATGAAAGATAAGCGGTCGACGAATAGGAAGCCGCACGCCTAGACATATATGATGAGCCTGCTGGTGTCTACGGCAATAGGGAATAGTGTTCTCAAATACCTCGCGCACCCCGTATTAGTACGACACTCTTTGAGCACTCGGCAACCCGCCACCCCTCTCACCAGCTTCGAGTCGGCATAGCGTTCGTAGGCGGGTGTCGGAGGCACGAACGCAGGTGTGAAGTTGTGGGCGCACTCTGCCAGCAGTTGCTCCACCTGTCGTGTGTTGGCCAGGTCCACGGGCAGGTCGAACAGGTGCGTCACCAGCGTGCGAATCTCCCGGTCAGACCAAGTCCTGCAGGTAACAAGAAGCGACAGGGAACGACTCATGGCGATTTAGTACGCTAAGGAGTTTTAAGAATCTGGGCATTAGAACACAGACCTTTATTTTAATATCTGCTGCAGACACATGTCGCTGATGTGTTAGCCATATACATCACTCTCTGCTCTTGTTTTGAAAAATAGCAGTCTTTCTTGGGCTACTTAAATGTGAACATTTTGGTCTGTCTGTCTGTCCCACTTTTCAGCCACACAGCCAAAAGTTAAAAGAATTCTGAAAAGAGAAGTTAATACAGGCAAAACATTTCCAAACCAGCGAATCTGGTATACTTCATACTAAACTTTGTTGTTCAGTTAAAAGCTGTAGTTCAGATTAGGCATATTTGAGGCATAACATCAATACATAACTCGTAATAGGCAGTGGCAAAAATGTCAACAAGTTCACCACCATTAATGGCAAGTTAATTTAAAATGTAGGTTCAAGTTTTGCAGAAAAAAAATTTAAAAATAGGTGTTGAAATAAAGTTCTTGATGAAAAATACAAAAGGCACTCACACCCGGGCCTATACCTCGAGAAATACTGAACCCTAATGAAGTCGCACTGACTTGCAATGGGTTCTCATGCTAAAACAGACTGGAACCTCTTGTTCACTCATTTCACGGTAGATGCTGACTTTTTATTCCCTCACCCAAGATTTGTAGAAGTTAAAAATACTAGCACTCCACTAAATTTAGCCCTGCGGTCTTGCCAGGACATCATCACAGCTGACGACAGCAAATTGCCAAAACAATCGTGCGATGGAACAGGCCCATTTAAGTGCACCTTTTTCATTAAAAATGCGTGCAAATGAGCCAAATACACTCACAACATGGTCCATACATCCTGGACTTTGACGTGGTATGGTCATTAAGCAATGCCCACAACTCAATTTGGCGTCTCTTGCCCAGATTTGTGCCTTAATTTTCAGGCAGTCATTCCCTGGTCGAAATACAAAATTTTGGAGAGTTTAAATGCGCCAAAGCTACACTTGGGTTTTGAGGCACTATGTAGTGAAGGGCTCTGGATTAATTTCCGCCACCTAAAGATCTTCTACGTAGGCCAAAATCTCGCTACATAGGCGTTTTCGTTTTTTGCCGCACTCCAGAAAAGCAGCCACTGCAGTAGGGATCAAACTTGCGTCCTTGGGCTCAGCAGGCTTAGCCACTGAGCCACCATGGCAAGCCTGATCAAAATCCAAGGGGTGTTACGGATTCTGGCAAATGACCACTGTGATATGCTTCGCGCCAAATCGCACAACACTGTGCAAGCATCGCACTGAACCTTTTGCACGAGGCTGCCCAAATGGCGTCATGCACAGTGGAATCTCGGTGATACGAATTCAGTTGACACAAATTTCATCGTGATACGAATTTGCAAAGTTGTCCGGCCAAAATGTATAGGATATAATGTAAAAAAAATAGAATAATCCGCACACATTTATCACTCCGGTGCGGGTGATAGGAACGGTCGAGTTGCGAGCAGCCGTCCGCAGCGTGGACGGGAGGCGAGAGTTGTGGTGCGACTGTGCGGCCTTGGTTGCACGCAGGCACAAAAGCATTAGTCTCCCCCGCTGACGGTATTTCTCCTCGTGGGGTGTTTACAATAGTGCCAGGAGAGGTGCAGCTCCGAACGAACCAAACGTTTCACCCTCTCTATGCCTGTTCCTTCTCCCTGTCCCATCGTATCTTTTATCCGCCACTATTAATGCGTAGCATTCTTTGCCGAGTAACCCCACAGACTGGAACGTGTAATGCCCTGCACTACCACTACAATTCAGATTTTGCGCAAGTTCCACCTGCAATCATCATAATAGCATAAACGGAGATAATTGGTGGAAAAAATTTTGAAAAACTAGAAAAATAAGAAAAAAATGTTAAAAAGTTAGGGAAAATAGCGAACCGTGTAAAGCCCTGTATTTCCACAACAATGTATATTTTGCAAAAGTTCTACCTGTTAGTTATAATAGTGTAAATGGAGATAATTGGTTGAACGAAATTTTGAAAAACTTAAAAATAAGTGAAATACAGATAAACCTCGATGTAACGAACTTCAATGTAACGAAACCCTCGATGTAACGAACCACGGAATTTTTTGTAACTTCAAGTGTATGCACACCATGTATTTTCACCCTCTGTGTAACGAAGTCCCGTTTGCCGGAATTTCAATGTAACGAAGTTTCATGGAGAACGAGGCACGATATTTAAGTTGTAGAAGTAGATTTTGGGAGACGCAAGCGCCGAAATAGGGTCCCAATAAAACGCGAACGGCGACACGGGTCGCCCAATGCCGCGGATGCAGCCAGCCACGGAGTCTTTAAGTCCCTTGCCTAGAAACTGTGTGGCGTGCATACACGTCTGGCGCGCTGTTTCTGTCGGAGCTTAATCGTCTGCGGCTTAATCGGCATCACCGTGAACCGCAAGCAGCGTTTTCTCCCTGCAAAAACGCAAAACGCGCCCCCGCAAGCCACAGGCGCGCTGACGCAGCCGCGGAGACCACCCGCGCGATCGGGTAGCTCCAGCGACCGCTTCTAACCTCTCGCTGAAACGCAACTCGAGGGCCATATGAGAGGGGCGTGCGAGAAAAAAAAAGCGGATAACGTGGGCGAAATTTTCATTGTAAAACGTGACACGCGCCGCTTACGAAAGCGCCCATCAAATATCCTCCGCGGTGGTAAGCCTAATCGCCACTGGCGTTGCCGCCGCCGCCGCCGCAAGCCGCCGCTTTGCACTTCGAGTTCGCTCATGCTTGTTGGGTTTCGTCGTCCCAGCAAGCATTTGTGAATCTTATGAGCCTTGCACGCGCGTTTTTTTTTTTTTTTTTTTTTTTTTCACACCGGCGTCTCCGCGATTGCGTGCCGGCGTCGGGAAGTGACTCGCGCTGCGCGCAGCAGTGGGAGGAGCCTGACCAGTTTCGCCAATGGGGAGGCGCGCACCCTATGGCGGGAGCTTCGAAGCGCTCGGGGATGCCGGCTGGCTAGACCGATAAGGCCGCCGCGAAGGATATTTGATGGACGCTCTCGTAAGCGGCGCGTATGACGTTTTACAGTGAAAATTTCGCCCACGTTATCCGCTTTTTTTCTCGCATACCCCTCTCGTTTGCCCCTCGAGTTGCGTTTCAGCGAGCGGTTAGAATCGGTCGCTGGAGCTACCCGTATCGCGCGGGTGGTCTCCGCGGCTGCGTCAGCACGCCTGTGGCTTGCGGGGCGCATTTTTTCGGGAAGAAAACGCTCCATGCGGATCACGCTGATGCCCGCGTAGACGATTAAGCACCGATAGAAACAGAAACAGTGCGCCGGCCGTGTATGCGCGCCACGTTTTATTTTTCAGGAAACGCTTCACGGGATGAACACTTCATTATAACCGCGAATTTCAATGTAGCGAAATTTCAATGTAACGATGTAAATAACGAATTTTGTCGACTTCGTTACATCGAGGTTTAACTGTATAAAAAAATATCCCGGAAAATCGCGAACCGTGTAATGCCTTGCATTTCCACAATAATCCACATTTGCCGCAACACCCGTAATCATTATAATAGCGTAAATGGACATAATTGGTCGGTCAGGATTTAGAAAAACCAAGAAGTTGGGCTGTAAAGAACTCGCACTCAAAACAAGCGGCACAAGAATTCTCCGAATTTCTGCAGATGCTTATCTTCTCGCTCTTCCTGTCGTTCCCGCTGGCTGCAGCTGAAGTACCTCTAGCCTCCTTTTTGTATGATACATTTTGAACAAACCACTGCATTGGGGGGGGGGGGGGGGGGCAATCAGGCATTTGTCTCGTTTCTGATGGTGAGAACTCGCCATTCACCTTCTCCACATTCCTTGCTCTCCTGTCCTGTCATTGCCTTGCCGTGTGTTGCTCACGCTGCTCATGCGTCGAACCGTATGGTTCATTCTTGCATGATATTTGTGCATGTCTGCGATGGGCACGCATTCCTTTGACGCCCGTGCAGACGATTCGGCCCGGCACCCCAGCTAATTCCGGCGGCAGCTTCTGCCTCGGTTGCTGCGCACGGCAGTGGGAGGAGCCTCACGACGTGCGCCAATGGGGAGACGTGTGTCCTAATGGCGGCAATTTCGAAACGCTTGCAGCAGCTGGCTGGGCCACCTCCGCGGTGAATATTTGGCGCAGATGACATTTTATAGTGCAATTTTCGCTCACATTATCAACTCCTTTCCCACATCAGCGATTTGGTTGACACCTTGAGCTGCATTCTAACAAAAGGTTAGAAATGGTCGCTGAAGCTACCTGCACCCCTTCACGGCAGGAGCTGACGTCACGTTGCCACTGCCTGTCACGTGCGCGGCCGTTTCCACGTGCAAAGAACTTATTTTTTCTTCTTTTCTGGCGATACAGTTTTTCAAGTGATACGAATATTTTTGCTGCCCCGTAAGATTCGTATCACAGAGATTCCACTGTAGTCTACAAGAAAACAGAGGTGAGGCGGGACATGACATAGAAAGAGGTGCGGAGGTGTTGAGTGATGTCACAACAAAAAAAGATTTACAATGTTTCTCAAAAGCTTTTCAAGCGAGACATAACACATTTTTAAAAAAGATACAGCATGACAGTTCTTCAACTCATCAGTGTTTGGCACACGATCAGTGTCTACATAATAGAAATGGGGACACGTATTTCTGCTCGTCAGCTTTGAAAAAAAAAAAATTCATTCATCGTTAACTCCAGTTTGAAACTCAGATATTTCAAATTAGTATTCCTCCCATTGAGCAGGGCAAACAGTCATCACATTTTTCTTTTCTATGGGCCTACTATCCTGCACAGCAAATTATCCAACGCATTGAACTAGTTCCCAGTCGCCTTCAAATTTTTAATTCGCTTGTAGTAAGAATGCAATACTCTTCAATACTTTTTGACCCTTGTCAGCAAACCTTAGCTGGAAAGTAATCAAGCCAGATGAAGTCATCCGTGCATGAACTTACTGACGCACATAGGGATACATTTCTCACTAAAACCAAGGCATACCTATACTCGGTGACAACTTAAGAACGGCACCGGAAGTTGCCGCTGTGCCTTATCACCGTAGACGGATGTTTCTCCGTGCGGCGCAAGTAGGCCACTACTGGGAATATTTCGAACATGGCGTGAGCCGTTCCCGTGATTTTTTCGACTTAATATGCTTATAAACGACTCCAGTGATGACACACAAACTGTGCGAGACAAGGCAGACGATATCACGCATTCATAGCAAACCCCTTTCAAAACGCGCGCGCACTGACGTCACGGGTCCGGCGCTTTGGCGGAGTGATACACTACATGAGGTGCTGCCGTTCTTGAGTTGTAACCAAGTATAGCAGTGTTCTGCAATGAAAAAAAAAAAGGGCACTTACCCAGTGTTGTCGACGTCAAAGGCGTCGAAGTATTCCTCCGGCTGAATCTCGTGCTTCTCGCTCATGAGGAAGTAGAAGTAGGAGAAGGCAAACTGCATGTCGTCCGAGCTGCGAATCTTGTGCGAGGAGGTGCGGTCAAACTCTTCGGGAAACCTGCACGCACAGGCCACCAGACGTCACGACCAACAGCTCGCTCAGTAGGCTGTTTAGGCCAACACATATCTGTCCGTCGCACCAAAAAGCCCCACAGCCCCAAGAAAACAAAATTGCGGTGGTTTAGCTTTGGTTAACCCTAGTTGACAGTGAAAGCTTCACTGCCCTGGCTAGGGCCATTGTCGAGGTGTAGTTAAGGTGTGGTTTCGCTGTGATATACAGACATGTTTGCAATGAATACACTGCTTATTCATCATCTTTTTTTTGCCTCATGGTGTTTTTTAATCCTCGCCACTGTACGAGCCACCACACCTGGACGTTCGTCTTACTGCATACGGCTCTGCACCACACATGGCCTCCTGGCCTTCCTCCGCCAGGTAGCAACACGGCTCCCGCGTGCGGCTGCATTCCCTCCTTGCCTATCTCTCGGCAGAAGGGTTGCAAGCTGGTCTAGCTGGAAAGACATATTCTTGGATGAAATCAGCGCGAACATAAGAAAGGCCACAGGAAATGGAACACAAGTTGTATCCACGTGCGTTTGCGAGAGCATGAATTGTCATTAAAGGGCCCTCTCATCCTCCCATCTTTCTTTACATTGTAGTAAGAGCAGCGGATGTAAACCTAATTTTCCTGCCACTGACATTTTATTTAGGCCCCGTGAACCGACGCCCCACGAAATTATGGAACTGTTCCACATAGCAGCAAGAGGACACAAGTGTGTCAGCCAAGCAAGCGTGTGTCTTCATCCCAAAGAGATTGCATATCTGCGAGGGTCTTGACTGTCACTGGTGTCTATCAAGTTGCCTTATCACCGTGGCTTTTGTAAACTTGTTTCCCACATGCACAGTGTTTTTTTTTTATTGTTTTGTGCTAGGTATTTATAGTCACCCTTCTTGATATTAAACTTTCGTTTTTAGACCTGCAGCTGCCCTTGCGTTCCACTTCCTTTGTCTCTGTTTCTGTTCGCGCTGGTTTCATCCAAGCATAAGCCTCTCTTTCCCCTGCTGCCTATTTCTCCCCTCCATCGGGTCGCTGCTCCATGCCGGGCACTTGCGGAAGGGGGCGTAATTTGACCTCTAGCTCTCAAGGTCAAAACTGGTCACCCCGCGAAGACTGCCCGAGGTAGCGTAGTGTAGCTTTCGCTACAAAATGTGGTAAGGGAGGTCCCAGGAATAGGACCCGGGACTTTCATGCCGTGAAACCAGCAACCTAACCACAGGGCCGCCCCGAAGGCCGAAGGGGTGCGGGTTTGCAGTGGCGGGGAACAATAACATGTGCAGCCATTTGGAAAGAAAATAAAACGCTTCACATGATTGGAACTTAACCTGGGTCCCTCGCGTTATGAAATTGGCTTCTATCCGACTGAGCTATCATCGCATCCCGGTCGCGCAGCATTTCTTTCGGGTTCATATCGCATGCGTTGGCTTTGGACTTGGCCACAGGATCTAGCGCGTGCTAATGCGGTCCGCTTTAGAAGAGAGATGTGAAAGCCTGCGGACGAAACAATCCGGGCCTGCCAGTAATGGAGAACTTTCAAGGGCAAGTTCAGAGATAAATGCGAGGTGATCACATATGGAATGGAAACTTGGCGCCTTACTATGCAACTAGAAAGCAAACTTAGGTCGGCTCAACGGCCCGTGGTACGAATGTGGTTGGAGTAACAGTTAGAGACAGGAAACGAGCTTCCTGGATCAGAGAACAAACTAGAGCAGAAGATATCATGGCACAAATAAAGAAATGGACTTGGGCTGGCCCCGTAATTAGGCGATATGTCAACCTGTGGACTACCAGGGTAACAAAATGGATATCGAGAGATGGATCTAGAAAAAGAGGAAGGCCGTTAACCATCCGTGATAGAGGGACGAAATAAGGAAATCTGGAGGCAAAGAATGGGCTTGAGGGGCACGGGACAGGAGTGGTTGGAGGTCGATGGGAGAGGCTTCCATCCTGCAGTCGACCTAGTAAGCTGTTGATGATGATGATGATGATGCAGCAGGCGGGTGTCCGATGAAAGGAGATACGGCGCCAGATTTATTCTTTCGCCAGCCTTGCTCCACTAGTGGAAGCGGCACCAATTTTTATTCTTTTTTTTTTTAATTTGACACGATAGGAGGGTGTAGGAAAGTACTTTTTCTCCATAGTCTAGAATCTAGATGCCAGAAATACCACCAAGTCAGGCCCCACAGGGACACCTATCCATAAATAGTAACATTTTAGCTCGTATGAAATACCATATTTAGTAGCGTCATCAACACAATTTTTTACCCCCACAAGCGATGCATAGTAATGCTATCGCATTAAAATGCACCCAACTCGGCCCGTACTTCTGTTGCAGCCGACTCATGATCTGGACGTCCACCATGTGGACCATGTGTGAGGGGACCTTGCGCGTCTCGTAGCCAAAGGCGGCGTTGAACAGACGGTTGACGTGGCGCAGAGAGTCGGCAAACGTGTCCAGAAGCCGTCGCTGCGGCCATCTGGTGGGCTCCTCCGCCTCACCCTCGTCCTGGCAGGCAAGAAAAGAGGGGGGGGGACATTAAGTGCAGAGCACTTTAGGGGCCCGTTCATTGCACATTCATAGCACTGGTTGGGAAGAATAAGGAACTGAATTTTTTGCTGCGCCTTTCGAGCTTCCAATGCCCAGTAAAGTGCCACCAATGCACAGGTTACATAGAGGACCCGCTGCGCAGCGCTGCTCATACTTAACTAGCACAGTTTTGTAGGAATCTGCAATTTTTGCCTTCAAAGTGAGTATGAAGAGGAAAATGATTTGCTTTGACCACTTTCGAATTCAATACTTCACATTCAGTTACGGTGAAGTACTACCATAAAGTAACCAGGGTTGGCAGAAACACAATTTCTTAGAAGTGTATGGTGGTTTTTACCCTGCATTTAACAAACCCGAAATGAAACAGTACGGCTGCACACAGACTATAGGCAATGCGTGCGACAACCAATTAAACGCAACACGCAGAAACACCACGTTTACTTTTTTCTTCTTTTTACATGCAAGTGTAAGTGGCTCATTTATGAACTCAGAATGACCCTGTCTGAAGACTCCCACATTATCGAGCTCAACTCACTCGCACAAGAGCTCATGCGCAGTAGGGCGAGGAGACGACGCAGGTATGTTATGGCCCAAAGTTAGGCACAACGTCACACTTTGAGGTCAAACATCATCAAAGCTTATAAAAAATTACAGGAGATGCTCGGAATCTTATAAAGAATGTAAAGGCGGAAGCTCAGCTCAGTTGGACCTCCTGTTGATTTGCTCTCCAACTTCCTGCTGAGCTTTGTTGCCACGCCCATCACCACTTGACCAGTCCCCTGGACAGTACTCTCCAGAGTTCATTCCACTCACTAGCCATCATCATTTTCTGGTGCACACTGTGTCGCCCTTTCTCAGAGTCCTTTTCCAACCCACCTTTCGCACGTTTTTTTTTCCCTTTCTAGGCACATAATCCACAGCCCATGCTCCCTGGCTTGTGCAACTTCAACTTCTTTTGGACCACGTATTTATGAACTTCACACAGATTTCAAGGGGCCATGCAGACAAAACACAAGCTTGGTTCATTCGAAAAAGTGTTAGAATCCCACTGACACCACTTTAAACGCACACTTCGATCAAACAAGCTATTTAATTAGGACAAAAGGAGATGGCCTTGCGACCCACTAGCTCATTTCCCGCAACAGAACCTATGATGTCATAAGCCCTGCTGTGCGATTGGCTGAGGCTGGCAAAAAGCAAACGTAAATTAGGCAGGGCTTATTTATAAGCTCACTGAACGAGTTATTTGCGCTTAAATGTAATGCATATTCATTTTACAGCGTAAGACTGGTGGGGTAAAGAATGAAAGTTACGAAAATACACGTACACACAGAAGTACTGATGCGCACTGCTGTTGGTACTGGGCGCACTATGCTTGTTTTAGCTGCACAGCAGTCCACCGCTTTGGAGGTGTCTTAAACGACACTGGCCCATTGGAGTAAGTGACATTGTTTTACGTCACCCTGTTTGTCGAGCTTACCCCACGTTACACGAAACGGTTACTTTCTCGTAACTAAAACAAGCTACCGTAAAAACCCGAATCCAAGACGACCCCGAATGCAAGACGAACCCTTAAGTGACAACAAGCAATTTTGGAAAAAAAGAAAAGAAAGCTTACATGCGTTTATTCCGAATCACTATCGCTGCTGACTTCCTTGTCACTGACTTCTTGCCAGAGAAGGTCATCTTCCGACCCGTCTAGCGCATTTGAAATGCCACATTTCTGGAACGAGCGAACGACCATGGTGTCCGGAATCCCGTGCCACGCATCCAAAATCCACCCCACAAGCTGAGACAGCGACACGCGCTTCAGACGGCCCGTTGGAGTGAGCGCGTGGTCACCTTCTTGCATCCACTCGTTGTACAGGCACCTGACCCTGTCCTTAAAAGGCTTATTAATGCAAGCATCCAGAGGCTGTAACTGGGAAGTCATCCCTCCTGGGATGACCACCATGTCGCACTTGTTGTTCGCCAGCAACGCTTTGCTGGTATCGCACGTGTGGCCTCTAAAGGAGTCCACGACCAACATGGACCGCGGACTCAGGAGTGCTCCGGGACGACGAAGCCAGACGAGCCGAATCCACTCGTCGAACAGTTCGGCCGTCATCCACCCTTTGTCATTGCACCGGATAATGGCTCCACGAGGAAACACTTCCGTCTTCGGAAGAGTCTTCCTGCTGAAGATGATGTAGGGCGGCAGTCTCCTCCCATCTGCAGTGCAGGCCAGCATGACAGTAACTCGTTGCTTCTCGTTGCCCGTCGTTCTCACTTTCACTTGCTTGGCTCCAACTGCCTCTACAGTTCGGGTCAGGGGCATGTCGAAGTAGATCGGAGTTTGGTCCGCGTTCCCTATTTGACCCAGGCAATAGCCGTGGCGGCGCCGCAGTCCGATCACGTAGCGTTGAAAGCTGGTTAGCTTCTCTTCAAAGTCGACTGGTAAGCGTTGACAAATTGAAGTCCGCCGTCGAAGAGAGAGTCCAGAGCGCTTCATGAACCGCTGCACCCAATGTTTGCTGGCCTTGAACACGGCTGCGGAAAGGCCACGCTGCCGAGCGATTTCCCTCACTTTTGTTTGCAGCATCTCGGTTGTGACGGCGATGCAGCCATTTCTTGCATTCCGAACGAATGTCAGCAACTCCTCTTCAAGTTCTGGGTGCCGTCCTTTTCTCGGCCCGCTAAATGCCTTCCGAGTGCCGGAGCAGCTTTGCAGGCGATCAGCGTCCTTCATCCACCGTCGAACATTTGCCTCGGAAACGCCGTACCTCCTTGCTGTAGCGAGATTGTTCCCTGTCTCCTTCGCGACTACAATGACTTTTCGCTTGAACGACGCTGTGTAGTAGCTTCGGGATGACATCGCATCCGCTGCTTCGAAAGTGGAGTTACAACTGAAAGCGCGATGGGCGCGATGTAACACGGTCAGCGAAAGCAACACGTCAAAGGCCGATCCACACGACGGACCGAGTCCGCGGTCCAAACGGTCACGTGATGCTACGTCACGGTCCGCCGCGGTCCGATGCAGCGGCGAGAGCATCCACACGGCGGACCGCCGTAGCAGACGACAGAGCGGACCAACCAGCTAGGTACACTCTCTACCGCAGTGCTCCCAACCAGACGTACTTGCGAACCCATACGAACTGCTCGCGCCCGCGCCGCGCATGGTTTACGGTATGTATATTTTGCGCTGGGTTTCGCGGTTCACGCACGCATCGACCCTCGACGGCCTCACGCACGCATCGAGCCTCGACGGCCTCGATGCGTGCATGCTCCCTGTCTCCCACGGAGGGACATGCGCGCGCGCTCATTCAGGCAACCAAGACCGCGCTTGTTTTTTAGACAAATCGTTGGGCGACTGATCACATTATTTTGTTCCGATGGAGAATAAATTCGTGAGTTTAGGTATACTCGCGGCGGCCGCTGCCCCCCCCCCCCCTCTTTTTTATTTTTAGGATTTTTGTTCGCACCCGAATCCAAGACGAACCTGCGATTTGGCGTTTCCATTTTTGGAAAAAAAGGTCGTCTTGGATTCGGGTTTTTACGGTAGGTGCAAATACGGTCCAAAACAAAGCAACGGTGGACAACAGTCTGCGGCTCAATATGGCAGCGCCATCTGGAAGGACTGACGGTAAGCAAGGCTGAAGAGATTGACGACGCACTGGAAGTTTGTTTCAATGCCTGCCCCTGTCATTTCATGGCAGACGTTAAAACCCGATTTGGCGGGAGGAGCAAAATTTTAAGCTAAACTGAATAATTTCTCAGTGAACGCTTCATCATTTGGTGCCGGACAAGCGCTGAGGGCACTACAAAACCCGAAATCTTTCGAATAAAACAAACATATTTTGTCTGCATGGCCCCTTTAAGGGTTTTGTTTTAAAAAAAAAATGACATGAAAATAAAGTAACAAGAGGTGACCTACCTTGACGAGACCGGCAAACAACCTCTGTTTCTCCCAAGGCAGCCAACCTGCCTCCTCCCGGACACTAAGTAGAGTCCGGTGGGGCGATCGCGACGGAGCTTCCCCCGCAACCAAGTCCGCTCCCAGCCTCCGCTGGAAGACCAGCTCCAGCTCCTGGCCTCCTTCCACGAGGCTGGCATTGTTTACGTAATGCTTGATCAGCTGCGACTTGCGTTTCCTCCAGCCCTTGAGTGTCAGGAGACCTGTATTGCAAGGAAAGTGAACACTGTGTCATTCACTAGAATAATAGGGAGTGTGTGTTATGGCCATAAACATCTTATGCTTGTGCTACATGTGGACGAAAAATGAGTTTGTGCCTAAGGCCTTAAGATACCGAATGACATTATTTGGGCGGTCTGTGCTACACGCTAAAATGCAAAGGCATTAAATGTGTTAGGGATGATTGTGATAATGACCACAAAGAGAAATGCACTCGTATTTTAGAAGTCTTTAAAGTGGAGAAAAACTTCTTAGAAGGGTTAAAAATGTTTTTTGTAAAAGAAAATGACTGTTTTCTAAACAAATGGTGTGAGCCGTTTCTAAAGTGGCTTCAGCAGCTGCCGTCGCCTGCTAGCAAAAGCCAAATCGAAAAAATTCAAAACTACGAGTACAGTTAAAGGAGCCATGAAGAGAAAATACAACTTCGTTTAATATGAAAGAACTAGGATTCAGTATCTCGCTCAGCTCCATTACAGCCCCAAAAGATGTTTTTTAATGAAAAAAAAACAAGAAGTATTTAAAAACTTTCAAATTTTGCGCCACAGTGACGTGTTATGAGCAAGCATGACGTCATACGGGCCAACAATAAAACATAATTTTCAGTGCGTTAACTGCACGTTAGCATTCAAGTGATGCGGTCAAATGAAACTAGAGGCCCCATTACAGACGTCCAGTCATGTGTCATCGCGACAGGTCAGTTAGGCGGCCGCCAATCGCGCAAACAAGGTTCAGTGACGTCATAGAAAAGTTGCGGGAAATTGGCTAGGGGGTCGCGACTGCTTCACAAGTTTTCTTTAATATCTCCGTTATTTGTTCGAAGATTGCGATGATATTGGTATCATTGTTATCGGGACTAAGCAGTCTTTCTAATAAGCCCAACTTGTATTTTGTCTTCATGGCTCCTTTAAACCTGCGTATAACGAACCTCCATACAACGAATTCCTCTTTATTACGAAGTTTTGATATTCCCCGGCGCTACTGCATAGAAGCATGTGTATTTCTGACCTCTATGTAACAAACTAGCAGCGGCGGGCACCCTGGAAATAACAAATTTTTCCGCCAAATACCTCGCCATTTTGCACCATTTTTTTTTTTTTTTTTAGCGTGATGGACAGCCGCATTCATCTGCTGCGCGGCTGCCCCGGCGCCGACAGCGCGAAACGATGTGATCGCGCACGGCGCGCACAAGCCGCGGCAACGGTCTCGCTGCTGAGCTCCCGCGGGGTGCCGCGGTGCCACCGGCGCCGGCGCAACCAACACCCTTTCAGTAGAGAGGGTGTGGGTTGCGGAGAAAGAGGAGAGGGCTGCAGAACGTGTCTGCCGCGCTCTCCCCTCTTTTTTCAAACTGCATTCCGTTGCTCCCTGACCGGTGCTACCCGTGCTCGCGGGTTTTCAAAGGCTTTCGCGCCGGCTACCGGAGTCCTCTTCAATCCGCTATCCCCGCACCACGTGACACTAAAAGAAAAGCTCCATGGAGAAAAAAAAAAAAGGAGGGGGGTGGGGGGGGAGCATGGCGTCAGGCGGCTTTCGCAAGCGAACCTCCTCTGGCACCGCTTTCTCCTCTCTTCACAATCGTCCCGCGCTCTCTCTGTTCTGTGGCTGCGTACTGGAGAAAACACACGCCGCACTCGCTTTCCGCGCTTTCCGTTCTTTGCTCCCTTCTGTGCATCAGTACTCCTCCAGCATTTTTTTATTCGCGCGTGCGAGTCGGCTCTTGCGTCCTCGCATCTAGGAAGTGTGCGGTTGTAAAGATGAGTGCCTCGATAAAGAAACGAAAGACATTGACACTTGAAGACAAGGTAGCCGTTTTGGACACCGTTGCCGCAGGTGAAAAGAAGAAGGACGTCGCTGCAAGATTTGGCATCCCGGCCAGTAGCCTGTCGACCATTCTGAACGCCAAAGATTCGATTCGCAGTGCAGTGGAGGCTGGCACCAGCGGCAAGAAGAAGAAGCTGAAGCAGTCCACGTACGCCGACGTTGATAAGGCCGTGTATACGTGGTTTATGGATATGAGGGCTCGGAATGTCCCCATCAGCGGCGCCGTTTTGCAGCAGAAGGCAAAAGACTATGCTTGCATCTTGGGATGCGACGATCTGAAGGCGAGCAACGGGTGGCTGCAAGGCTTCAAGAACAGGTACGGGATCGTCGGCAGGATGATAAGCGGCGAGTCGTCCTCTGCGGACAGCGAGGGTGCTGCTGCTTGGGTTGAGCAGAAGCTGCCAGGAATTTTGGAGCGGTACGAGCCTCGCGACACGTACAACGCTGACGAGACGGCTCTATTTTATGAGATGCTCCCAAACCGCACCCTTACGCTGAAAGGAGACCTCTGCCACGGCGGCAAGCAAAGTAAACGTCGCCTCACTGTCCTCCTGTGCGTAAATTCAGACGGGAGTGACAAGCGGGTTCCGCTGGTCATTGGCAAGAGTGCCCGACCGCGGTGCTTCAAAGGGGCACACAGAATGCCTGTCACATACGTGGCAAACGCCAAGGCATGGATGACGCGGCACATATTCAGCGACTGGCTGAAGGAGTTCGACGCGGACATGAAGAAGCAAGGACGCAGAATTTGTCTCTTCGTAGACAACTGTACAGCGCACCATGTCGAAGCCCTCCAGCTGACCAACATAGAACTGCAGTATCTGCCCGCGAACTGCACATCGCTGATACAGCCCCTCGACAGAGGAATAATCAACAGCGTCAAGTGCTCCTACCGGCGGAGGCTAATTCAAAGGCTGCTTCTGGACCTTCGTTTCCAGCGGGAGACCAAAGTGGACATCTTCCGTGCGGTTGAAATGCTTGAGGCATCCTGGCGTGAGACGAGTGCGGACGTGGTCTTGAACTGCTTCAGAAAGGCCCGGATAACAAAAGAGGTTGAAACAGCTGAGGAATGTCCGGAAACTGGAGAGGAGGAGTCTTCAAGCCCGCCCGATCTCGCCGAAGCTTGGGTGTCACTGCGCGCAAACGGAGCAGTGCCGGGCGACGTGCAGCTGTGCGACTTTCTGCATGCCGACGACTGCGCCATCACGACGGAAGAAATGTCCGATGAGGCGCTCGTCGAAAAGGTTCGAGATCAAGATGACGAGGACGGACCTTTGGAAGTCGAGGGATCACGTGACTTGCCGTCCGCGGAGGAAGTGTTAGATGCGATAGACGTTTTGCGCCGCGTCACGGGATCGCTGGACGATGGCGGGGCAGCGTTGTGTGCGTTAATCTCATGCGAGCGTTCCGTGCTGCCATCCCTCATGAACAAGCAGCAGAGCAAAATAACTGTTTTTTTCCGCCAAATAAATGTTTTAGGTGATGCCGACCTCCAGTTATACTTTTGTTTCATTTGTGCATTTTTTCCACGAATTTTTACACCAAAACTGCATATAACGAAAACCTCCTTATAGCGAAATTTTCCGAGAATTTGTCAGCTTTTTTATATCCAGGTTTAACTGTAACACAATGTTTTGCCTTTTTCTGCTGTTTTAGTAAACTTCGTCTTCTACGGAACTTCGCCACAAAGAGGGCACAAGAAATTGTGTTATTTCGAAATTCAGCTATGTTTCCGCGTCAACACTCTGGTGCTGAGAGTTTCATTGGTTTCATTTCGTGCTCATCACATTTGAAAGTAGGCAGATTTAAGGCGTTTGTGAAGGCAAATGAGTTATGCGGAGCTCCATTAAACCAAAATGACAATAGAGCGAGCTCCATTAAGCCAAAAATGACAATAGAGCGAATGGCATTAGATTGTTGTGTGTAGCAGCAAATTAATGGCATTAAAAGGCCTTAAGCACTTAATGTCATTTTTCGTCTACGTGTGGCACGGGCATTACATTTAGGATGCTCCATCTAGATCGGGGGCAGAATTCTGAGTTGTGTCCGTTTCGAAAATGTCTATTTTCGAGTGGCTAAGTGGCTAAGTACCATGCAACAGCAGCACTCTTTAGACGTGGAAAAGAAAACAGCTCTTGTGCTTTTCTTTTTGCTGCGCTAGCAGCAGTAGTGTCATTTTGTAAAAATGCAGTGTCACTGTCATCGCCTGTCTATGGCCTTAGTGAAAGTGGACAGGAATTCGACAGAGTGGTGAGGAGGGTGGGAGGGAGGAAAGGGTCAAAGCAAATTGCGTTCGCCTGCACAAATGCATCACGCAACAGGAAACGCACTTTTGGCTCACACATTACCGCACGACACAGTGCGCTTTACAAATTTACATGGGCCCTAAGGGGCATTCAATAAACGACCGTAGAGCATTTTACAGTCCAGTCCACTTACAACAATATCCAAGTGCCAAGAAAATCCCACCATTATAACCAATAATAGTTATAAGTGGGTTGCAAAAAACAAAAGACAGAACAGAGGGCAATACATTTTATTTGCATCCAAGCAAGGCCGCACTACTACTTATTTGCAGAAAGGATGCCATTGTCGGTGGCTTTGTTTGCTTAACGTGAAGCTGGCACACATCTTTTTCGAGAGCATCTGTAGGTGCTTCAGCCAGCTGAGCGAAGGGTCCTTGGCGGAAACAAACTCCCTGGGGTACTGTATCATGCGCTGGGCCTCCTGTGAAGACCCTACCTGAGCAGGCTGCACAACCACGTCGTCAGTCGTCACTGTCACCGCTGTCCGCAGCACATATCTGCGCAACGATCGCCTCTTCACTTAGGCACTCGGACGTTACCAGAACACTGGCCCTGACGTCCCTTCCACGTAAAAACGGAGGCAGTTGAAGAGGCACCCAGTCAAAGTAAAAGTGGTGTGCACGTGACACAACAGGCGAACGCAGGCAAACTTGCGAGCGAGCGGCGCCAGTGGTGCGAGTTCACAAGTGGGCGCGGGGACTATACTAAAGCGGTGGCGCCGAGAGGGGGGTTCAGAAGAAAAACAGGTCTCCCCCTCCTCTCGCTTCCTCGCAAGCGGCGCATTCGACTCGTTTTCCGAGGGTTGGAAGGGATGCGAGCCACCTCACATCCCTTCCAACCCTCAGAAAACAAGTCGAATGCGCTGCGGTGAGCCGGCGGAAGCTCAAATTTTCAGTGCTTGCTGCAACCGGATTGAATCGTTATATCCAATATCGCGGCACTGGATCATTGTAATAAGCAGTTTATTTTACCACAGAAAGCATACGAAAGTGGATGGTGCCATAGTTTTTCCTCGTTATATCCAATATATTGTTATACACAGTATCGTTACAAGTGGACTCGTGTGTATTAATAAAGATCCTGTCATTTATCGAAAGGCCATAAGCGCAGGGCCTACCAGGCAAACATATATACCGTATTTACATGATTGTAAGTCGACTCGAATGTAGGTCGACCCCCCAAATATGCACCTCTGAAAAAAAAAAATGATAGCGCCGCCTAGAAAATTGTATCACAAAGCATGGCCTCCGCAATTTGCTGCCGGCAGCAAATCGTGCAGGCGCCGCCGGCAGCAGATTGCGGAGGCCACGCACAAAGAGAAGCTCTGCGCTCGCGGTATGCGCGGTAGATGTTAAGAAAGAAAAGCTTTTGTATAAGCACCCGGAAGAACCATTCGCTGTGGGTTGAGCGGGAAGAACACATTCGCTGCGAGATGACAACCACTGAAGCAACCGGCAGCTGCCACTGCCGCGCGATACGATACCAAAACAAACAACATGTCGGCTGACGGAAGCGGCCGCGCGCGATTTACTTTTGAGCGACTAACCTCCCACCATCGTGTTCGGAAGTGTACTGAACAATGTGATATAATATGGGCTACGTTAGCGCCGCACATTGCATCAAGGGATTCTCTAATACTCATTTTGTTTATTAAAGTTGAATAAAACACTTCTTGACGCGTTTTTGCACGCGATTTGTGCGCGTCGGCGTTGCGCAGGCGACTTTTTCACGCCCGCGGTGATGATTCCGCGCGCGCGGCACCTTCTACTGCTTTGAAATTCTACCAGTTCTACCTTGATAAAACGCGCGCCGAGCGCGGCAGCGGGAGGAGCCTGACGACGCGCGCTCTTCATGGTGCCGGAGATGTTTAGGCTTACCACGGTGACGGATATTTGATTGGTGCTTTCCCTAGCGGTGCGGATAATGCTATATAGTGTCGTTTTCGACCACATTATCAGCTCCTTTCCTGCACAAACGTCTTCGTTTGTGCCTTCAGTGATACCTTAGAGAGCGGTTAGAAGCGGTCGCTGGAGCTACGCGCGCATCTTCCCGAATGGTGCCGCCATGTTGCCGCCGCCGATCGCGTAGCGCGCAGCATGCGGGTGGTAGTCACGGCAGCGTCAGGGCGGCGCATTTTCACGAGCAGAAGACGCCCCATGCGGTTCATAGTTTAGACCATAATTACGGGAACGAGGGTGCAAAGCTGTCCCCACCTCGTAGCACCCCCGATTTCTCGTTTCTCTTGCCGTTACTAGCGGTAGACGGTTCAACTTCGATTCTAAGTCGACCCCCCAACATTGGATTGTCAAAATTGAAAAAAGGGGTCGACCTACAATCGTGTAAATACGGTAGATGTTTGCGTGCAGAGATGAGCCACTGGAAAGAAGATTCACACACACAACCTGAAAATTCTCCCCTGGAACTGTCCACAAAATGTTGTTACTCGGCCCAATTAAAAGCTGCTACCTGATATTCAGCTGAGTAAATACATGTGTACCCGTTTGCAAGTTGCCCCTTTGTGCCTGTCCTTATTCAAGATCGTCAACAGCTTGTTTCAAGCGCAACACACCAACCAACTTGGACCCAAGAGATGTGAGCCTGCTCAAGCAGGATAGCACGGCCTCCCCCTGCACACACCTGACTTGTAGAGGACCTTGGCATCGACGATCTGTTGCACGAGCTCAACGGGCAGCAAGGAACGCCTCACGTCCACGTCTGCATAACGGTACATCTCCTCATCGTCTGGGAGGAGCTCCGGAGGCGGTGGGTGCCTGTATGCATGACAGTGGGGAGAGAATTGAGGAACTGAGAGGCATCAAAGGCACAAAACGAGGAGAGGGCAGGCACCAAGTCTTCAAAGGGTCGAGGAAATGTGGCACGACAAAGGCTCAGGAGAGGGAAAAGATAAGACGAGTGTGAACACTTGGTTCATCCAACCTTCTCCAGACCATTGCGTCTCAACCAATCAGTTTCTTTCTAGTACTGCGCAACCTTGTCCCCTCACACTTACCCAGACATGCCTGAACAAGCCCAGGAGTCCGTCTTACTGAGCTGCTTAGCTACCAGTTACAATTTAGTTAGTGCATGCACAGTAAATGGAGACCAGCATGACCTGACAACAAAGAACATAGTGCTGTCTTAAAGGGGTCCTGAAATACCTTCCGCCGATGCATGGATGTACATGTACCCAAACAAAGCAATGTATTTGCAATTTCCTCCCGCAAGAATTTTGTTAAAGCGATGAGTATTAGCTGAGAAATCGTAAATCAAAAACCGCGCATTATCGTCGCTCCGCGTTTCCTCCTCCTTTCGACTTACTCTCCGCTGTTGACGGCGCGCGAGCCTTGCCTCCCATGATGCTGCGCTCCGCAGCGGTGACGTACTGCCGCTATTGCGCTGCTCAGACTCGTCTGCTACGGGCAAGCTTTGTTGACACCATGAATCCCGCACTCCGCTCAAGGCTGGAAAAGCGAACGAAAAATCTGGCCGCATGTATGCGGCGGCCTGGCCTTGCCCTTTCGCGGTGTACGTTGCTGGCGGCACATGACCTTTTATCGGCGGCGAACTCGCAGCCGCACGGGGAGGGTCGTGCGCTCGTTCCCTTGATGCACCGCGCACTGTTTATCCAAAAAGCGCCGTATCAGATGTGGCCCCGCTGGTGCCAGGTCTTATTTTGTGGCGGTGATAATTCCTGCCGGCGGCATGTGAAAAAGACATTTTAAGCCGATACTGAACCCGTGCACAAAA
Organism: Haemaphysalis longicornis; assembly: GCF_048455015.1. Lineage (NCBI taxonomy): Eukaryota > Metazoa > Arthropoda > Arachnida > Ixodida > Ixodidae > Haemaphysalis > Haemaphysalis longicornis. Next base: position 181,024,515 of record NW_027526335.1, read on the forward strand.
CGCCAGTTCAGCTTGGGGCGACGCGTGGTGGAGAGCGGCAACGTTGGCAAAACATGCTCCGCCGCGGCTCTGAGCTTTCTAGCGCTGGAGCGAGCACCATTTCTTTGACAATATCAAACATCAATTGCCCTGGCAACAAGGCACAAACCGCTCTAGAAGTCAGTTACGGTTGCGTGATCCCGGTTCAGCTTGGGGCGACACCTCGCGACATATGGGCACTGCAGGGATACTACTCACTCCCATTTGGAAGTGCGAGATGCATTTGACAGTACAGGAGGCAATGGTGTGTGTGTTGTGGACGCCTTTGTCGCCTTTGTTTCGCGATGAAATGAGACGTTGTGCTTCTGCGGGTGGATAGTGCTTCCCATGGTCTGGATTATCTTTCTCGAGCGGCGTACGACTCAACCTCGCATGGGGTATGTGCAGTGTGCGTGGCTAAAAGCCATCTCGGCTTGTGTGCCAGAGTTAAGTGACTTGCTGTTCGTCCCCGCAAAGCGCGCGCGAGGTGAGTACCGAATTTACGACGGGCAGGAGGCAACCCATCCTCTGTCAATCGTGGTTCAGACTTTCAACGCATGTTGTGACGTTGTGTTCGTTAGAAACGCATCTCTGGGTTGTTTTGAAGTTGAATAAAATGTATGCGTCAAACCCGGGCATTCGGCTCAGGGCGTTCTCTGCGATTGCACGAAAGAAGTGCCACGGGGCTTCAACGCTTTCTTTATGGAATGTACTCAGGTAACAGAATATCCATGTCGTGTTATGGCCGTGTTGCATTCAATACAAATGGTTAAGCGTTTGTTTTACACTTGTTTCGTTTGACGTAAAATGCCCAAGCAATCCGGCACTCCGCTGGCAGATCAGCCGGCGAGCAGACGCTGAGCAGACGACTCATCTCTTTGCCGGAAGTGCGTGAAAAAGCCGCCCAATAGCAGGATGTCTAGCTCATGACAAACATCTGGGAATCGATGATGTAGACATGTGAAGATGGCGGCGTCCAAAAACACGAAGGGAAGGGTGAGAAAAAAACGACAAACTTTGCAACAAAAGTGTGAGCGTTCCGCTGCGCGTAAAAGAGTAATGCTTGGCACAGAGGACGTTGACGACCCAATCTAACGGTTGCGCTAGTTCATTTAGTGTGCTCAAAATGCCTTTCAGGGCCCCTTTAAGCAAAACGAATGGTCTTCCTTTACAGCTACATCCCATGATATTGTAACGTGGCGGCAGAGCAGATGAGACGAATTATGAAGAAGGTGAACAATCTATTTACATTATTTACAAGGTGGCGATCAGATAGCCAGCGCAGGGTACATGAGCACCTTCTTTGTCGTCGTCGTCGTCGTCGTCGTCACTGGTCCTTTGTAATGGCGCTGAGGGGTATTGCCAACGGCTATGTGCCGTGACAATATAGTAATGCTTATAATCGTGTTTGCCATGAGTAGTCAGAATTTCTTCACACTGTTTGACTTTGCAGTTACAGCTGCTAAGAATTGAACCACAGTGGCGCCACTGCAGCATGATAAGTGAACGTTAACACTGAAAATTTTGGGAACTGGCAGGACATTGTTCGGCGCAAGTGTGACTTGAAGTCTACAACATGTCCACCCCAAACATCATTTCAACCTGCCAAAGAAGGATCAGTGCCAAACAACTGAGCACTGCAATTTACGGCCAAACCTGTTCTGGGGAACCAAAAACCTCCATCCAGGCCAGTCAAACACAGCTCATCTACACTGAAAGATTTAAATGCACCTACTTTCCCCTCGCTTGTTCGTTTTTTTTCCCTACCAACCTTTTAAAGAAGACAACTTTACTGAGAAAAAGTGCTACAAAACAATGACTGCTAGCAATAAGTGAGCTAAGCTTACAGCTCAACTTTCCTTGTCTGCATAGCCACTAGCAAAGGGGGAGACAGCTGAAACAGATTTCGGAGCAGTTTCTGAAGCCGCCAAATCTAGATTTTGGAGCAGAAGAACTTCAATTTGGAGCATTTAACACAATTTAATATGTTGAAGGCCACCTGCACTCAAATTTCACCTCGACCAAATTTATTTTCAATGCGTAGTAAGTACCCCCCAAATCAGCTGGGACACAAGCGGTAGCCCCACAAAATGCCTCGTTAATCAGTCATAAGCGTTTAAAAAAGCTCCGCCGCAGACCACGCTGCACCTGCCAGCGGAGCGTGTAAACAGCCATGACGCGCCTGTGACGTTCCAGCTGACGGGGGCTTCTTCCTCTGGCCAGCCACGCAGCTGGAGAACCGGTCGAGCTTTGCTGCGCACGCTTCACGCATGTGCCGGCCCGTGCGTGCGTAGAGCTTGCACGCAGACTTTCTCCCGAGCTGGTGACCGTCCAGCTGCAACGTCACTACAATGGTCGCGCTCTCTTGGTTTCGGTTTCAAAATCGCCGATTTTTGCTGGCCGCTTGCGGCGTCCACACGCGTATTACCGGCTGTTGTATTTTGCATGTTGCTTTATTTTTAATTTCAAGAGGTTTAAATTTTGAGTGCAGTTGGCCTTTAATTGTAGCCTGAAAAATCAAATTTGTACCAACTTGGGGGGGACACACTTTTTAATCAGTTTTGAATACACACCACCCTAAAACAGCTTTCGGAGAAAGTTTTTTTAACAAAGTATCAGAAGGTATGAACTGCACTACCTCCTCACAAACTTCCTAAATTTTATTGAGGCTGTATGCACAGACAATGTAGAGAGCAGCCAAAAATGTTAAATTAAGAATGCTGCAATCGTAACATGATTTTGCTATCATTTAAATGGCAACATTATCCTTTCTGCAATCCCAGGATGCGCTGTATATGAACGTGTGTATAGCCACGGTAAAAATTGCGCAAAGCGAGGCAACAGTTGTTGCAACTCACCCCAAAAGGCCTCCCATTTCAACCCCTGAGGTGCACGTTCACCCTGACCACAATTTTAGTAACGTTGCTATGCTTAGCCACCTCGCCTTTAACAATTAATTTCACTTGAGATACATTACCAGTTACTACTGGAGTTCAATAGTAACCAGCCCAGCTATCGGGCACTGGAAAACACTTCGCAGCGATTCTGGTTCGTCAGTCAGTCGTATTCTCGCGGCCCGCAAGCTCACTATCAAACACAGCAATACTTTGCGTTTTATAACAACGCAACGACTGCAATGTGAAAATGTAACTTTCTAAAAAAGCGACATTTGGGAAATTTTTCACTATCTGATCCCGTTTTTGATTGATTGATTGATAAATCAATCAAACTGCAAAAAACATCTTCACCTTGGGGCTGCGTGGAAATCAATGTTGTGAAGTTGACATTTTTCCCCATTGAAACTGTTGTGAGTGTCAAAATCCTCCCTTTTCAAGCCTGTTTTAGAGCAGCTTGGAGCAATTTTCAAAATTGTCATGCTTTCGGAGCAGCTTGATGCAGGAAAACGAATTTGTACCAAAACACTTCAATATGAGCAGCTGTCTCACCCCTAGAATAAGTACCACTCGGGCATCATACAGCACCAAAAAAAAAAAACAGAATAATGACCACAAAAGCAGCAGCAGCAACCGCGCAGCGTTGTAGGATGCATTGGCTAAATCCACCGCACTTTCAAGGAAACTAAACCTGAAGTAAGTCTCGATCATCATTAGGATGGGCATGCCAATACTACATCAACCCCCAAGGAAACAAAAGACTTCGGGAAACAGGGTGACCCCTGCACCATTCTTTCTTCATACGGCAGAACACAAATTGTGGGAACTCATCCTTGAAAAAAAAATCCCCGGCCATCTCCACAAATGTGAAACCTGGGGAGGGGCGAAGCAAGCAGTGCATAAGTGTATTCTTGGCGCCTTGGTGTTTTTGCCAACGGGGATGAAACCGGCGGGGAGTAGAGGTGTGCAGCTTTGCTGCAAAAGTCTGGTGTCTTTGAAGCACGAAGCTCTCTAGAGCGAGGCCTAAAAGAGTGTCCCGGTGTTTTTGTATTATGCGTTACAGAGCGCTCCAGCGCAAGGCGTAAACGAGTGTCCCGGTGTATTTTTCATACGCGCTACATTCTAGCACGAGGCATAAACGAGTTTCCCAGTGCTTTAGTACCGTGACTACATGAAACGACGATTACGATGACGACAGGAGACACCAACAGCCCCAGCCCCTAAGGGGCTTCGCCCCTAAAAAAAAATACACACACTGAGAATACTAATGCAGAAAGCGTGTTGCTCAAAGTGACAAAGTGGCAGAGTCACCCAGCAAGACAACTCGCCTCAAATGCTCCGGGTACCCCGTGAAGCCCATCATTTTCTCCGTGACTAGCTCCGGTGCTCGTGGCGTGGAAGTGCTCTCTTCAGCTGGCGGTGGTGGCTGGGGAGTGGTGGCACTACCCACGGTTACCCCTGGTATGTCCACATTGGTGGTCAGTGAGAACTTGAACTGCAAGGGGGGGAGGGGTGAGCACAAGGGGCCGCAACTCTCAGACCCTGACATACGACGTAAGCAGCACAGAAGCAAGATGGAAGCGAAGACGCAAAGGCGCAGAGAGCTGACTCCCAAAAAACATACCAGAAAATGCGTGAGCTGTTTGTTTTGAATGACAAGACTAGCAGTCAAAGCTTAAAGGAGCCATGAAGACAAAATACAAGTTGGGTTTATTAGAAAGACTGCTTAGTCCCGATAACAATGATACCAATATCATCGCAATCTTCGAACAAATAACAGAGATATTAAACAGAACGTGTGAAGCAGTCGCGACCCCCTAGCCAATTTCCCGCAACTTTTCTATGACGTCACGTTTGTGCTATTGGCAGCCGCCTAACTGACCTGTCGCGACGACACATGACTGGACGTCTGTAACGGGGCCTCTAGTTCCATTTGACCGCATCACTTGAATGCTAACATACAGTTAACGCACTGAAAATTGTGTTTTATTGTTGACCCGTATTACGTCGTTTTTGCTCATAACACGTCACTGTGGCACAAAATTTGAAAGTTTTTAAATACCTCTTGTTTTTTTTTTCGTTAAAAAAACGTCTTTTGTGGCTGCAATGGAGCCGAGTGAGATACTGAATTCTGGTTCTTTCAAATTAAACGAAGTTGTATTTTCTCTTCATGGCTCCTTTAAGACTTCTCCCTGCTGATAAGGCAGGCTGTTTTTTGTTCTTATGAAAGATGACCTGCTCTTAGTGATCTTACTGAAGACAGAGAGTTCTCAAAACTGTGGCAAACCATCCACAAATGCCAAGTACGTATAGCTTGAATGCTCCCCATTTATTTGTGCCTTTGCCTTCTCCCAGTCACACTTCCTAAATACCTTCTCTAAGCATCATCATCATCATCATCAACAACAACAACAACAACAACAACAACAACAACAACAACAACAACAGCCTACTCAGGCCCTCAGGAGGATAAGGGCCTCTCCCATAAACCTCCAACCATTTCTGTCCTGCATTGCTTAATTGTGCCCCCAGTTTACACCCAACTGTCTCTATTTCATACCTCCGTGGGGTTATTGGCCTTCCCCTTCTTCTAGACCCATCTCTTGTTATGCACTCAGTTACCCTAACTGTCAACCGGTAGTCGGTTCATCTCACTACATGGCCAGCCCAAGACTACTTCTTTTTCCTTATTTTAACTGTACAGTGAAATCTCGATATAACGAACTTCAGGGGACGGCGGAAAATCGCTCGTTATTCTGAAACGTCGTTGTATCGAAAATCGCAAAATTTAAGACAACAAATAACATTTCAATGCCTAAAACAACCTACCTGTAGAGCTGTGCATCCTTGAAGTCATTTTTCAGAAAAAAATGCACAAGTGATCATGAAACAATGCACGTTTATTTAAAGTAGTTGGCAATTTTCTCCTGGTGCGTGCAGTGCAAGTTTCCTAGCACGAAGGACTGCAACTCTTCCATATTCCTGTGGACTGACTCCTTGGCCGAGCGGTTTTCCCCGGAAATGTGCCATTTTAGTACGCTGCCCAGACATCCGCGGTCGTCACTTGCTGGTCACAGTCTTGCTGCTGCCCCGGCACCCTCAGCCGCATCGTCGTTCATGCCGTCCTCACTGCCTTCTACATCCTGAACGCTCATGCTCTGAAGATTGTCCTCTGTGGTCAGCTCCGCTGATGTCCGTGAAGATCCAGCAAGCAACCCGAGCAGCGGCGGAACGTAGAAAAACTCGAGGTGGGGCGCGAATAGCGCGGCCGCGGCTTTCTGGACTGAAGAGGCCAACCATGCTTCATTTTTTTTTCTCTTCTTCTCACCTTATTTTTTCTCTCTCTCGCATCGGCTCGCGCATTCCGCGGAGCAAGTTGCAAGACGTCCTCTTCTGCGCAGCACTTCGCCGTGTCGTCTGCTAGCGCACGCCTCTGGTTGCCGCAATTCTTTAAGGGAAATCTAAGAATCTCCGGACTTGAAAATATGAGATTGTTGTACTGAGGCGTTGTTAACATGGCACGGAACTGAATAAAACGGTCGTTATTTTGAAAAGTTCGCTATTCTGAAGTACGTAGTAGTGAAATAATTTTACATTAAAACTATAAGCAGTCGGCGTGGGATTTCTTAAATGCTCGTTATTCTGAAACGTTCGTTAATGTGGTGTTCGTTGTACCGAGATTTGACTGTAATATCATCTACTCTAGTTTGTACCCTGATCCAAGAAGCTCATTTCCTCTCCCCAAGTGTTACTCACCGATTGTTATTCGTTCAATGGCCCATTGAGTCGACCTAAGTTTGCTTTCCAGATGTTTAGTAAGACGCCAAGTTTCCGATCCATATACCGTATTTTCCGGTCTATAAGTCGCACCTTTGTATAGGTCGCACCCCCCTCAATATGACAGTTTTTAAAAAAAAACGTATATAAGTCACACCGGTGTATAAGACGCACCGGTACATAAGACGCACTTGTTAAGTAAGTAAACTCATAGTGAATCAGATCGTTAGACACTGCGGCGAAAGTACATGGTTGCGGCGGCCGCCGCCTATGAACACATCCCCCGGTAAGGCGGGCTAGACACGTGCATATACCGTCCAAAGTCTGCACAGAACTCACTTCTCAAAAATGGTTTATTGATACACACAGATGGCATGTACTTACAGACGGTGCTTAGGCAAAATCATCGAAGTCTTCTTCCTCCGACTCGCTAACAATCATTCAGCAACTTCAAGCGGGAGTTCCACCGGTGCATCACTGTCCTCAACCGACTCACTGGTGTCTTCTTCGCCAACATAGTCACCACTCGCGGACCGGATTAGTCCGGCCTTTATCAACCCGGCTACAACTGTTTTTGTAGAAATGAGTCCCAAGAGTCGGAGACCCATTTATTTGGCCACGTCTCTTGCGTGCTGTTGTAAATCAGCGCAATAAAGGTGTCATGGCGGACGGAAGCGACGCGAACGGAAGCGGCGCGAAAATCAAAATTGATCAGAAGCTGTCATTCTAAGAATTAGCAGCACGTTTACCTCCCTCAGAGTAACTCTCTGTAATAATTTACAAGCTGCATTTTGTTTTTGCAACCCAGTTTGATGTTACTTTGAATTTATTCTGAACTGTATCTACTGCGCATGGCATAAAGTGGCGCGTGGTTGTCGCAGGCCATTATCATTGCTTTTGACTAGAAAAAGCTGCAAATTCTTTGGTTTAACGTCCCAAAGAGACATATGGGCTATGAGAAACGCCATAGCGGTGGGCTTGGGATTCATTTAGACCATACAGCTGTGTCTCAAAGTGCGGTGGCCATGCGCGGCCGCCGCGAACCGGATTTATCCCGTACATAAGTCGCACCGGTGGATAAGACGCTCCAACAAAAATTTCAGAAAAAAAAACGCGACTTATACACCGGAAAATATGGTAATGTAAATACCTAATCTTGGTGAGATGATGTCCCCTTGCCCGATGTTCTCAATACATGCCACTCTACTCACGAAAGGTTATCGTGCCCTTTCTTGTATACAGAGCAATATATTTGTCTCCTCTTGCCCGATGTCACTCAACGCTTCTATCAATGTGCTGGTGTGTCTACTAACTAAAATGCGTTTTCGCATCTATAAAAGCTATGTAAAGAAGAGCATCGTGATTAACCATTCAGTGGTCTGTCCTAAACGCAGCTTGTTCCCTTGGTTGTTAGAAGTCTTCGTGGTAAACTATTACCATGGTAAACAATTTGTATTCTACAGTAGGCTGATGGGTCTGTTATTCTCAAAGCCTTTTGACGTTGCCTTTCTTGTGGATTAGAATCAGGTTGGCGTTTAAACTCCTGAGTCAAATTAGGTCCCATCAGAAGGTGGGCGGGAAGTTTCCGCGGTAAATGTTGCAATCAACCGAGACAGACCGGAGCAGTGGCCTGCAGCCGCCCCAATCATGCAGTTTGTCACGTCATAAACAGACAGCAGCACAGTCTCGCACATACTGTTGCATTGAAACCTGGCTTCAGGGCAGGTTCGGCAGAACAACTACTCACAAGGCTAGTTGCATGTCGGCCCACCAGAGCCATTTTGCAGTGGCAGTTGATGACTGCAGGTAAAGGCAGTTGGAAAACTAAACAAGAGAGTCTGGTTGCACTTAACTGCAGCTGTCTCAGCAATGACATTACTTGGTGGTCACAATGACATTTTGCAACGTGCAATATGCCTTGAAAACATGCATGAAAAGGAGGCCAACACATTGACACAATAGGCAATTAATTAGCCATGCTCACTCAAAAAACAGTGAACACGAAAATCCGTTAAGATATGGCCATTTGCAATGCCCAGAGTACAAATGGCATAAATAGGCTCAATTGTGTGTTGAAACGTGTGAACGGGTTGGTCCTACAACCCACAGTGCATCATCACAAACTTGCACAGATTCAAGCCCTGTCTAGTTCGCACTGAAACGGCAACACGATGCTTTGGAAAGCCCACCTCAAAGGCAACTCCACTGCGGAGGCCCTTGACGGTCATGTTCACCGTGGTGGCGCTGCTGTTCGGGAACACCATGACGGTGATGACGTTCATCGGCAGCGACACAGCCACCAGGCGCACAGCCGCGTTGTCATCGTACTGGCCCTCCGTCAGCTGCGTGTCCGCTCCCAGGAAGCCCGACAGGTTGAAGTACGCCATCACCTGGCCTGCAGCGACCATCGGGCAGCGACCATCAAATGCAATGCGCCACTCTTCTGGTATCGTTCACCAGTATCGTTTCTCTACAGTTAAGAGTGTCGATGTTGTAGAACAAAGAAGTCGTAAGAGACGAACAAAAAAAATTAAAGCCGTTCCACTCAATGTGAACACTGCCGGAACGGCAGAGCAGTGATTCGCCATAATGGGCTGTAGCGCCGCTATCCGCTCACTGCTACCTCCCGACGCATTTCAAATTTCCCACTTTCGCAGTGCTCGCGCGCCCCCTGCCTGAAACTGTGCCAGCGGGAGCTCTCTTCTTTTTGTGCTTGCTTTTCCTCCCTTACTGTGCTCGCTTTTTTTTTGCTTACTATCGGAAAAATCAACCCAACGATCGTCCCTAACTAAATGAACACGAGTTAATTATGCATATATTGCCTCAACTGTACCTGCTATTTTCTTTGCGCTAAACAACGGGGAGATGCATGACAAGCGCCAGCGGTTCACAAGTTTCGAACGCTTATGAGCATATAAACTGCTTGGCTTTCGAAGCCTCTGGGTTACGCCGCGACGACGGAACGCCGTGTGGCTCTACTTGGGTCCAGCAAGCGAGCTATGAACCTAAGGCAAGCCCCTAAAGAGCTCTGCCCTTAAAAACCTTTGATAGACTACAGTTGGCTTATGTGTTTTGAAGGCAAAAGCAATGCGGCTCCTTCCGGGGCTACTTGCCAAAAAATCCTTCACTGATCCATCGCAGCTGTGCTTCTCCTTTCAACGTGGTTTCATCATCTTTGGGTACAAATTACTTTGACAGGAAGGCTGACAACCCAACACGTCACAGCTCCCTCGGAATCCGAGCTGTCGGGCAGCTGGTGTCCATCTGTTCTATTCAAGTGCTGTTAAGTTCCCCAATCGCGTGATATGACGTCATCTTCGCACAAACAAGCTTAACCACTTGCACCACTGCTGGCTACACACTAAGATAGCGCAGTGGTAAAGCACTCCATTCCCACTCTAGAGACTCACGGTCAATGCTCATAACTAGACAAACGTGTCTTACGTTTACTCTTTACAGTGGCAGCCGTCTTCTGTACCAGACAACCACAACAACAGCAATGCCAGTTTTTTGGCATATTGTTAAGGCTTTTTAACCCTTTCGGCCCTGGTGTTGTCATTTGACGACACCACACAATATTCTCCAGCGCCTACAGAACAAAACCAAAACTGCCAGTTTTCTGGGCAAAAGATCTTGCGATAGACGCAAGATAGACCCATTGTCACATTTTCACGGAGCTGGATGCTACGAAAAAGATGTTCCAGTGGACACAAGGTATGGCAACGAGAGGCAGGTGAGGAAACTGAAATCCAGGTTTTTCAAAATATCTATAAATCTGTAAATACTTTCACTACGAGCTTTATTGTTTCCCTGTAGGCTCGGGGTGTCGTAGCCTTTCAGAAAACAAGACAATCTTTCTTCCTTACTTGAAAGTAAAATTTTAATTGCCTAATGACATACAGTTGAACCCCTTTATAAGAGACACATACCGGGGAGCAGTTTCTGTCTCTTATATGAGATCTCTCTTATAAGCAGGGAACCATGTTTTCACTTACTAATCAGCCCTAGTTCAATGTGGGCACCGTATGACAAAAATAAGCTCAAAAGAATGCTACAGCATGTTGCAAAAGGCTCATTCTAATTTATGTTTGGCCCCCAGAATTTATGAAACAGTTCTAAATCTTTGTTTGCTGCAATACTGTATTTACACTGTTTTTTTACAAGCGATTCTACAAGCTTTTTTTCCTTTCACTGTTTGCAGAAGATAAATCATAGATGTTGAGTTCATAAGCCTGATGAATAGCCAGAGTGCACAGCTTCTTCCGCTGTGTGCTCAGGCTATTCATTACGCTTGCAGGACTCAACATCTGCGATGCTTCTTAATTGGGAGCTACGCGAGTGGGAAAGCCCGCACGTGCGGTCGCACTTCAATGGATGGCAGTAAGCTTCAATCACTTCTGTAAGTTGCATTTCCATTGGCAGGGCTTCTCATCGTTTTTCATAGCTGCCTGAACTGCTGTATGTTTGGTGAAGTTATAATAAATAGCGACTGCAGGCGTCTGTTGTCCACCTGTGTTTCCACAATGGAAGCAACTGCAAATATTGACTGGTGGCACTGCATCTGAAGTTAAAATGTCTGTTACAAGCAAGATTATAGATTAAATTTCAAGGATGACTCGTCCCTTATAACCAATCTTCTACATCCAATGTCTGTTATAAAAGAGGTCAATTTAATGGGAAAGATAGGGCAGCCAACCATGTGGGTGAATAGTGTCTCTTATACCCATTTATCTCTTACATCCATGTCTCTTATAACGAGGTTCAACTGCAATTATTTGTCACAACTGCAAATCAATAAATACTCACCCTATCAGCTCAATTTTTCAATCCTACACTTCTACGGTTCAAAACTGTACAAAAACATGCCGAAATACAATTTTTGCCCGAAATAAAAATTCTAAGGCTGAAAGGGCTTTTTTTAAAACCCCTAAGGTGGGCTATGCAGGAACTGGTATCTTGCAAGCGGTAATCGAAGGTCCTCCCATGGGCCACCCACCTGCAGGCAGGCTGTAGTTGCGCTCGTCCCACGACAAGCTCAGGCCGTAGAGCTGGTTGAAGTTGGCTGTGCCACAGTCGCCCGCGTCGAAGGCACACGGCAGGACGTTGCACGCCTGGTTGCAAGAGGCCGCGGTTGAGGGAGGAAGAAAGGGCGATCACGGGGGAACGACCCACAAAGTTGGAGCAAGAACCTCTTTTCAACCACGCAAATTGTTGGAATGGGCCCAAAACTATGTAGCAAGACAGACAGGAATGCCAACAAAATCCCCAACAATAACCAGAGCAAAGCCACACAAGCGAATGGCACCCACCACGGTGGCTCAGTGGCTAAGGCGCACTGTGCTGCGGCGCCAAAAGGACTTGGGTTTAATTCCCAGCCATGGTGGCCACTTTTTTGATGGGGGAGAACAGCGAAAACGCCTGCGTTTTTTAGTTTTCAGCGAACGTTAAAGATCCCCAGGGGGTCAAAATTAATCCCAGAGCCCTCCACTACGGCGCGCCTCATCTCCTGTATAGTGTCAGCGCTTCAAACCTCATAATCAATCAATTAGCAAGTGAATGACAGATACGAGAGCTCGTTTCCGCTTTTACAGAAGCTACGAATGAATGATGTGGAGAAACAAAATACGCTTACAATTGAAAATGGCTCTGCTAGACTTCAGGACAAATTTGCGCACATCTGCTATCACATTGCCCGTTCATCAATGATCAGACATAAATCAATTGAAGGTACCTAGTTGAGACCTATTGTTGTTTTAACTTTTACAAACAGCTTGAAGGGGCATGAAATGCCGTTGCTCCCCCAGCCCTTGGGAACCCACCTGATCGCAGAACTTGTCGGCCAGCCAGCTGTTGGCACAGCTCGCACTACAGTACACTGCGAGGGGGAGAGGGAGAAAGGAGAACAGGACATCAGCACACATGCCCCTGCAATTTGCCCAAGCATGCCGCTTTAAATCATCATCCAGAGCAGCGGTTGCAAGGCGGATAAAAGCAGTCGGCTGGAGTCGGATGTTTCAAAGTGCCATTCCAACGCAGTGTCAGTGCAACGTGTAGAACCCCTCCGGGACAAAATGGACCATTTCGTATTGCCACATGTGTCAGGGATAGGTAGATAACAAAGCAAGCGAGAAATACCGGAGCTTCAATCTCAGCACCAGCATACCCCCCCAACAAGTTTTTATCTACAGCTCGCAGGTGTCCACTCATGGTGTGACACGCACAACCAGTGTTGGAAAGCCTCTCGGTAATATTCTCCCACCCTGTTGGGGTGGTCCGTTTTCTCTGACGAACAAAAATGCATCAGCTCAACCTGCTTCTCACGGGCTCTACTAAGTTGATTTTGGTTTAGGATTTCTGGTCTTCAAAACAAGAACCCAGCCGGGTCAGAGCCTCCACTCGACAGAGCCTCCACTCCACTGAGCGGAGGCTCGTTAAAAGGGCGTTAAAAACCACGACAGAAAAGTGAGGGACGACGACACAGATGAGTTCGTCGTTCTTCGTTTTTCTGTCGTGGTTTCTGGCGCTCTTTTTCTAGAAGCCATACGCACCAACTAGCCCAACAACAGCATATTTTAGTCATAACACATTTCCACTCAGCAAGGCGCCAGCCCACATGCGACACTGCGTTTAGAGGAAAACATATTTCCACACACTTCTGAACACGCCGCTAATTACCGACGCTAAAGTGTGCAAAGCAAGGCCATGACTAAAATGAAACTGGCTGCATTATCCAATCCATAGTGCTTTCCGCAAGCCACCGAATGCCAATCCGAATCCCGTTCTATCCATCACGTCTACCCTGGCAGATGATTGCAGCCCCAGATTCCTCTCTAGGTGTAACTGCATGGCACTCTATGGTACAACCCCTTGGGAAAGGCTGTTCCCCGCACAGAACATTTGGATCCACCGCAAAGCACTCACGCCTGGTGAGGTCCGGCCGGGGGAAGGGCAGCAGGTGGTAGGCCGGCCGCGCTGTGGCCGCTGCCCCGATGCAGTCCCCTCCGTCCCACTCGCACTTGGAGTTGTTGCACGGCTTGTCGCAGTAGCCGTCTTTCACCCATGACGTTGGGCAGCCCAGGGCACAGTCCGGGACGGGCCACGCCAGCCGCACCTGCACACAGTGTGCGTGTGTCTCTCAGGGAGGCGTCCTTCCACTTCATGTACAATACAGATGTGAAACTTACCAGTACCCGCCTACAGGGCAGAAACTTGGGGGCTCACTAAGAGGGTTCAACTTAAATTGGGGACGACTCAGTGAGCAATGTAACGGAAGGTGATAGGTGTAACGTTAACGGACAAGAAGAGAGCGGAGTGGGTCAGGGAACAAACGCGTGTTAAGGACATATTAGTAGAAATTAAGAAGAAGAAATGGATGTGGGTAGGGCATGTAATGTAAAGGCAAGATGACCGTTGGTCCTTAAGGGCAACAGAGTGGATCCCTAGAGAAATCAAGCGTGGCAGGGGGCGGCAAAAAGTTAGACGGGCAGATGAGATCAAGACCGTTTGCGGGGATAAATTGGTCGAAGTTAGCACAGGACCGGGATAATTGGAGATCTATGGGAGAGGCCGTTGCCCTGCAGTGGGCGTAGACAGGATGACAGATGTGAAAGCACCCAGCTTCATCTACTGGTTCAGTTTCAACACTAGAGACGTCCTCTTGACAAACTGCTAAAGAAGGCCCGCCCTCCGATCTTCGCGGCTTTCAGGTAGAGTCTATGGTTCCTATCCTAATAGCCTGAGTTGGAGCCCACACAACCCTACGGGATTTTTTTTTTTCCCCCGAAGTCTGGAAATTTTTGTGAAAAAATGTTCTAAATCAATATCTCTACCCATTTTATGCAAGAATAACAACGAACGGAGATGTTTTAGACTGCGTTAGGCAGTGCGCAGCCTACCACCATGTTTAAAAGAGACAATGTGCAGTTTAGGAAGAGCTGCTTCTGTATGGTAGACGAAATAGAAAGTCGCCTTGCTAAGGGGCTTGCATTTTAGCCAGAAGAAGAATCTCCTCAACAGGGTCTTCGAATTGGGTTCTGTGAACTCCTTTAAAAAGACCCCCCTGTGCAATAAAAACCCTACATTCTCCTCCTGCACTCAAACACCAGTGGCACTGCAAGTGGTTGGTGGTGCGAAGTTGGCATTTGTGCGCCAAAGTAACGTGGAAAAGATTCAGATGGACATAAGTCACACATTAAACACCAGTATCAGCAACTTGTGTGCAAAAGGTATTGATGAAATTGATCAGCAACTCCAGAAGGCTCGTCCTTTTAGTCTGTTCCTCACTAACTTACCGTTATTTGCTTATCCAGTTTGATGTTATGCATTTATAATCCTGCTGCTACACAAAAAGAAAGAGCGAGACAGAGAGAGTACGGAGTAATGGGGGGTAGAAGGTGAAAGGAGGAGGTAACGAGAAGAAATTTGGTTCAATTCCAGCGAAGTTTCAAATGTTTCAAAGGGGCAGTTAGTAGGTCAACCTCACAGGAACCCCAGAATCATGAACAACAACTCTATCAATTAACGACATGAGGTTAACGATCCTCACTCTGAGCCACAAAGCAGCCATGGTTCCACAAATGTGGAACTTACCGCAAGCAGCAATCCACTTAGCTCATCGCCATCGCCTCTTCACTGTTCAGAACATATAATTCATCATCATCACCAGCCTATCTATGTCCACTGCAGGGCAAAGGCCTCTCCCACTAATCTCCAATTATCCCGGTCATGTGCTTACTGCGACCAATTTATCCCCGCAAACTCCTTGATCTCATCTGCCCATCTAACTTTCTGCCGCCCCCTGCCTGCCACGCTTGCCTTCTCTGGGGATACACTCAGTTACCCTTAACGACCAACGATTATCTTGCCTTCGCATTACATGCCCTGCTCACGTCCATTTCTTCTTCTTAATTTCTACTAATATGTCCTTAATTTGCGTTTGTTCCCGGACCCACTCCGCTCTCTTCTTGTCCCTTAATGTTACGCCTATCATCTTCCGTTCCATTGCGCGCTGAGTCGTCCTCAATTTAAGTTGAACCCTCTTAGTGAGTCTCCAAGTTTCTGCCCCGTAGGTGAGTACCGGCAACATATACTTATTCAAGGGATAAACCTGGCTGCCAGAGCTCCAAAACAGGCTCCCCCAAAACATACAGACTGTAAGTGTCCAACGACACAGAGTGTATGCTACAACCACAGCACCACAACAGTGTGACAACGTGAAAGCAAGTGGCTGCTACAGTGCTGCACCGATGTATGGTTATCATGGTGTTAACAACGCGATGAATAACTCACAAGCTCCCCAAAGCCTCTCAGAGCTAACAGCATAGTCGTTCAGAGCTCATACACTGACAACAATTCCTTGGGGCACTTAGACCTGTTTATGTGCTCTGAGGGCGAAAGCGTTATGCCTTCTTCAAAGCATGGACTAATCTGACTGTTGTTTTCTCTTGGCAAAGTGCTGAGGTTACGCAATAGTAACCCATTCGGCTCCTACTGTAGAGACCCACGCCCAAATCTCACACGAACTAAAATGAGCTTTTTTTTTACTCTTAACAGCAGTAGTAATTTACTGTGCCAGACAACAGCACACCAGCTTTTCACACAAAGGCCACTAAAACTTTCAACTGTGAACCCAATGCCTCCTGTGAGTTTTTCAGAGCGAAAAAGCCTGTGTTGTCTCCAGACGAGCTGACGCCCCCTAAACACTGCCTATAGACCACTGGAAACTCTACCGTCTTTTATACCCGTGCCACACGTACACGAAAAGCTACATAAAGTGTTTAAGGGCGTAACATATTGAATGACATTACTTGGACAGGCCATGCTACATGCGAAAAAGCAAAGGCATTAAATGTGTTAGGCGTGATGGTGATAATGACCAAAAAGAGAAATGCACTCATATTTTAGAAGTTTTTAACGTAGAGAAAAACGTTGTTACAAGAGTTAAAAAGTTTTTTGTGAAAGAAAACATTATGGGAAACAGTGTTTTCTAAAAAATGGCGTGAGCCGTTTCTAAAAGTGGCTTCAGCAGCTGCCGTCGCCTCCCGGCAGTAGCTGAATTAAAAAAATTCAAAACGACGGGTAACACGATATTTGCCTTTTGCTGCTGATTAGTGAACTTCATCTTGTTCTGAACTTCTCCCCCAAGAGGGCACAAGAAGTAGTCTTATTTCGAAGTTCAGGTACATTTCCACGACAACACTCTGGTACTGAGAGTTTCGTTGGCTTCATTTGGTGCTCATCGCGTTCGAGAGCAGCCAGATTTAATTAAGGCATTCACGAAGGCGAATGAGTTGTGTGGAACTCCTTAATAAACAAAAATGACATTAGAGCGAATGTCATTGGATTTTCGCATGAAGCAGCAAATGAATGGCCTTAAAACTTAAGGCATTAAGTGCTTCATGTCATTTTTCGGGCACATATAGGAGATGTTTGAAGAGGCGGGCAGACCTTGTATCCGGCCACGTGTGTGTAGAAGTCCTCAGGCCAGACCTCCTTGCCAAAGAAGACGTCGTCGTTGAGGTAGAGGAAGCGCTGCGACAGGCCCGGGATGCGGTGCAGATGAGTCTCAATGGCCGGCGAGCTGTATGTTGGCAGGTGGCTTCGGTTCGGGAAGATCTCCTGCGGTGGCCACAGAGAAAGCTAAGTGAGCCACTGACCACTCTGGCCTCGCTCTATCTCGTTTTTTTTTAAGGGACCACAAAGGCAAGATACAACCTTGTCAAAGAGCTAGCCTCTGGTAACCCACTAAGCTTTACTTCAACTGCGAAATGTGGTTTCTCTTTTTACGGAAAAAAAAAACAGAAAAAGTGAAAAAAAAACTCGATTTTTTCACCACATGATGCCAGCAGTGACACAATAGAGAAAGCACTAAAAACATATCTTGAGTATACAGTTAAACCTTGATGTAACGAAGTCGGTAAAATTCGTAATTTACTTCGTTACGTTGAAATTTCGATACATTGAAATTCGCGGTTATAATGAAGTGTTCATCCCGTGAAGCGTTTCCTGCAAAAAAAAACGTGGCGCGCATACACGGCAGGCGCACTGTTTCTGTTTCTATTGGTGCTTAATCGTCTACGTGGGCATCAGCGTGAACCAGCGTGAACCGCATGGAGCGTTTTCTTCCCGCAAAAATGCGCCCCGCAAGCCACAGGCGCGCTGACGCAGCCGCGGAGACCACCCCCGCGATGCGGGTAGCTCCAGCGACCGCTTCTAACCGCTCGCTGAAACGCAACTCGAGGGGCAAACGAAAGGGGCATGCGAGAGAAAAAGCGGATAACGTGAGTGAAATTTTCACTGTAAAACGTCATACGTGCCGCTTCCAAGAGTGCCCATCAAATATCCTCCGCAACAGTAAGCCTTATCATCTAGCCAGCCGGCATCCCCGAGCGCTTCGAAGCTCCTGCCATGGGGTGCGTACCTCCCCATTGGCGAAACCATGGCGAAACTGGTCAGGCCCCTCCCACTGCCGCACGCAGCGCAAATCACTTCCCGCCGCCGGCACGCGGTGCAGCGTTCGCCACTCGCGAGCAGTGACGTCAGGCGGGATGTCCGCCGGCGCGCACCACATAGCAGATAAATGCCTGAACTAAGCGTCCCTACCGCTCCCATTGAAAAGCACGCGACGCGTTAGGCAATGTTTATACAGGCGGCGTTGGCAAGACGCACGGCAAGAAGAGAGGAAGAAGAAGGACGTGTGTGGGTGCATAGGCTAATGATGATTATGATGATGACGACGATGGCAGTGTGATGATGATGATGGTGGTGGTGGTGGTGGCAATGATGGTGACCATTGTTGTTGTTGATGTTATTATTATCATTGTTGTTGTTGTTGTTCATGTCGAGGGTGCATATTACCTCGTGGGTGACCAGGGTGAGCCGTGGGCTGTCCAGGTTGAGCCACGAGGGGATCTGGCCGTTGGTCACCACGTACACCCGACGCACCCAGGGGGCAAACCGCTCCAGCGACCGCAGAGAGTACCGCAGCTCCTGTATACAAAAGGAGAAGGAGAAGACGGCCAAGGTCAGGAGGTTGAGGTCAGGGAAATCCTTAACGAATGAGCCCCACACGTCCCAAGTGCTTTTTTAGTGGATACCGGCACACACACCCAATTTCAAGAAGGGCTTGATTTGCAAATGAGTGGTACAAGAGACAACTAACACATTCAAGAAGCCAAGAAGCATGCACTCTTCAGAAAAGTGAAGGCACAGAAAGGAGTGGTACGCTCGGAGCAAGCAAAATGTCCACAGACTGGGTAAACTTGGTGGCTCTCTCTAGATATATAGATGTGGTGTGGGCCACCAAGGAATGTCAGAGGATAATTGCACTCGATGGCACTGTTGTAGAAGTAGAGGTAGATGAAGCGCACGTGGCACTGTAGCGTGCAATAAAAGAAAGAGGAAGCATGGTATGGGCATCTTGACTCTTCCTTCCCTTCTTCGACAAAGCTACCTTGTCACAGCTATCAGCCACCATGTTTTGTTGTAAGCAAACAGGCGGCTTGGCAGAACTCACCATCATCATCATCATCATCTGCTTATTCACTCGCAAGCAAAAGCTTGCAGAGTACTGCCAGAAAGGTTGCATGGCCTGAGCGCTAAGATGACTGCATTTGAAAGCTGGTTTGGAAGAGGCTTTGGCCCTGCACACTACTATGGATACTACCAAATTTACTCACATAATGATCGCACCCCTGAAGTTTGTCGTCAAAATTCCTATTTTTTTAATTTCCCGAACAACGAACACACCCTGAACTTGCCGCAGCAGTATGTCGTATGAGTGCCAAGTCTAGCTGATGATGATCGTGCTTCAATCTGTTTCCTTCCCTTTCAAAGCGGACATGGCTAGGTTATTGCCACGGACCTGCCGATATTAGCGATATCGGCAAGCATGCGTTCAATATTGCTGAGGAAGAAACTCTCACTAAATGCACATAATGTGCTCACAAGACAAAGAAAAAAATGCGCTCAGCTTGCTGCGTCGGCCCCCATGTCTGTGTTGATGTCCCACACTGCAACAGCGGCAGCCACTTATTAGTCGCCCTGTAGTCACCTCGCAGTAAACTTGTTCCGGCAGGTTCCGTAATTCATTAAAACACTGCATTTTGCGTCACTTTGCAAACTGGCTGGCGGCAGTGTGTGGAGTTTTTATTATGTTTTATTTATTATTTTCATTATGTTCATGAGACCTATCGTAAAAATTTTGACGCACAACTTGCTTGCCTTTTCTGTGCTGAAAAGCTTTTCGCGAAAAATTTACCCCGCGTAATGAACGCGCCCCTAAATTTGCATCAAATTTTTGGGAAAGGAAGTGCGATCATTACGCGAGTAAATACTAGTTTTAGCCATGGGGTTAGTGCAGTGGTAACACCCTCGCCTCCTGCTCTGGGTACCCGGGTTTAAATCCCAGGTAGACCCAAGTGTGTTCTTTATTTATTTTCTCTTTGAGCAGTGACAAGCTGATGGCGCCACATATGGCCACTTTTTCCATTTGATGAGATATCTAACGCTTTAGCCCTAAACGAGGGCAATTTCTACTATTGTAACACTACAGCAATGGACACAAAATTAAAAAAGAGCGAGATTAGGATGCGTGATTAAGATAACGGGGTATAGCTTTTTTCGTATTCCTCATCACCACTGCTAAAGTCTTTCTGAATGCCCATAAAATTGATATACTAATCTGTGCCATCATGGGAATTTGATAGGGCAGCACTTACAGTAAACGCAGGTCACACTACAGCAAGGCAGTGCCTCCCATGCATTAAGAATACATTTTGCGACTTGCACTATCATCAACTCATTCACTCCCAGGCGCAGCCAAAAGAATTGCTTTCTTTCGTAAAAGCCACAATGTACGGCATCCTCCCCTCCATCCCGCACGACGTTCTTCAAAGAATGCACAGAAAATAATGGCGACGCTGTTCCTGCAGGCCTTAAGGGGGTACACTGGTCTTGAAACAGCTCCTTTTAATTTTTAAGTTAACACTGTGAAACTTGTCAGTCTTGCTGCTTTTTTCAAAACCATTGATTTTAAATATGCCATTATTTTTTCAGCTGGTCAATTAGTTCCCAAGATAATTACAGATAACTACTAGTCATTTTTGGGCAAACACAATAGACAAAACAGTGTTGGTCACAAAACTGTAATCTTTGTATTTTCCAATACTATGAACCCTGGTGAGTGCAGTAAGAGAATCGGTTTTTTGATGCAGAGCTCAGGACTAATTTTACAGCTCATTAAACTTTCGCGGCACCAGTGGCAAGGAACCATTTCGAACGCCCATTTCAAACACCAAAGTTTAATGAAATGTAAAATTAGTTCCAAGCGGTGCATCAAAAAAACGATTCTCTTATTGCATTCACCAGGGTTCATAGTCTTAGAAAATACAAAGATTACAGTTTTATGACACACACACTGTTTTGTCTATTGTTCCTCCGAAAATTGCTAATTATCCCTAATCATCTTGGAAACTAATTGACCAGCTGAAAAAATAATGGCACATTTGAAATCAGTAGGAAAAAAGCAGCAAGACTGACAAGTTTCACAGTGTTTACTTAATAATTAAAAGGAGCCATTTTAAGACCAGTGTACCCCCTAAACCTCCTGCTAAGGAGGCACTGTCTCGACTACGGATACGGATTCTGGCTATTCTGAAAGCTTCCTGCGATGACAGTGCCTGTGCCGTAAATGATACATTGCACCGTGTCCTCGTGTGTTATGCAATTAGATTAGTGACATTTTAAGAACATTTGTTTTTTCTTTTTTTAACTTTTGTGATATTTTAAAACCTTGAACCGATCAAAAAAAGAGTCGTGTTATACTTGAAGCCCAGTTCTGAACATTGGAAGCACAAAAATTTGCAGGAAAGAAAAAAAAAAACCCCACTTTATAAACATGTAAACACACCAATGTATACCGTATTTACTCGCATAATGAACCCACTCGCGTAATGAACCCTCCCCCCCCCCCCCCTTTTCTTGTTGAGATTTTACTTTTTTGTCACTGAATAAAAAATGCGGCGGTAATATGTTTTTATTTCAAGCATGGTTGCTCATGCTGTAGGCAATCGCAGTAACTTGATATCGTGCTACAGTACGCGCAGAAATGCTAAAAATGCATTCCAAGAAAAACAAATCTCATCAGTAGCCGGAGACGCGAGCACGAATGCCGTGGCTTAGAATTTAAAAATTGCGCATTTGCGGTGCGCCACCTGTTGAATGCAAAACAAACCTTGCGCCATAAAAACGTTGCGGCAAGCGAATAAACCACCAAACGTACTCCGCACTCCTTCTCTGCTATTTGATGTTTAATCTTGTTCCGCCGGCGTGCGAACAAAGCACTAAACGTACTCCGCAGTCCTCTGCTCTTGCTGTGACGCGAATTCGCCATTGCGCTCCGTGGTTTTGTTGTTCAGCTGTGTTCCAACCTTTTTTTGTGGTCCTGCTGCGCGGCGTTTTAAACTATGGTGGCGGAGAATGCTCTGCACATGGAAATGGTGCAGCTGTGTGGCACTTCGGTGTTGACCCAGTGCGTGTAAGCTACGGGCGAAAACGAGAGGTTTTCAGGCGGTGAACAGGGGTCGCCGTGTGTTTCCAGGGCCCAAAGGATGCCGGCGTCGGAAAAAAAATTTTGGAGTGCCTTGACGGCACGGAAGACGGGGCCGACAACAAAAGTGCCGCCGCAAGCGACTTCAGTGAGGAGGGAAGCTCCATGGCGAAGGGGGACGATGACGAGTTGCAAATAAAATATAAATTTCATTACATAATTACCTACGTGCTTTTACGAAAATGGTAAGGCTCTGACAGCGCTTCTCTTAGCAACTGTATAGTATGAAATTTCAACTTTTACAAATCTCTTGCAATTTTTTTCCCGCATAATGAACCCTCCCCCCAAATTCACGCCGAATTTTCCGGAAAAAAGTGGGTTCATTACGCGAGTAAATACGGTATTTAGCAGGAACTTGTTTTGTGCAACGTTCATCCATGTTAGGCTTCTTTACACAGATGGGCTGTTGTGTGGAGAAGACAACTCAAGAACGTGTGCTCTGCGGTTAGAGTGGAAGCTTGGCCAAGTTGGCGATTCATTATCGACACGACCGGACAGTGCAAAAGGCGAGGACCATAGGGAAGACAAAAGGCAGGTGGTGACTTATACTGAAAGGCACTGACTTTCTGCTTGTGTTTGTGTACAATGTATAAATTTCAGACAGTTTGTTTGTAAAGCTTAGTTTAAGTCAGCGACTGTCTTTTCTTCTTCCTTGTGGCCTCATCTTTTTCAGTCAATCCTGCGTGGTTAGGTTTGGAAAATGTGCATGTCTTGAAGCAAGGCCAGCTCTTATTGTTTTGTTACTTCTAACCTTTGAATTTGCGACAAAAGAAGAAGTAGCACATCCTGAACAATCGCTTTGAATTGAATTGCAAATGCTATTTGTAAAGTACTCAAAGCTTCCATTTTTCACACAACTCTACCCATAACACTTACCGTAAATGCACCAGAGCTATGTCAACCAAAGATTTTTATTTTTTCCAGAGGCAGGAACTCTAGGTTTTATTTTGCGCCGTTAACCTGACAACAACTTTTACAAAGAGAACGGAAAAAATACTTGTAAAATAGCCCCACACAGAACAAATAGGATGCAGGTCGTTCAGATCAACAGCTCGTGAGTCAGAACATGTAGTTTTCTGCTTTAACAAGAAGTGATGAAGCAGTGAACTTCCAAACACCGACGAAAACAAAGGAAACGTGGAAGCAACCTGAGCAAGAACAGAAGGAGAACTTACATCATTGTCGGCAAACCGGCTCGCCACGAGGTCTTCATTTTCCTGCAAAACGTGTTTCAGGTAAGTCCAGCGCTCTGGATGCAGCATGCTGTCTCAGCGCCAACTAAGAGTTAGATGGGCCAAGTTCAGCACTGTTAGTCAAACTAACCATAAGGCACCAGAGCTAGCAACACTCTCAGGACACAGCCGACAGAATGAACAGAAATTCAAAATCCAAGACAGCAGCGAACTCAGGCCAAGCTGCTCGAAACTACATTCCAATGCCGCAAGATTTTTAAGTTGCCATGTCAATACCCTGGCTACAAACATGTTGGTTTCGAAAAACAAAAATTACCATTTGCCCAAATGAAGCCATTCAGCTACAAGTTTGCTTTGTGGCCACAGGGCCACATTTTGTGGGGGTCTTATAACTATTACTTGGCATGAAAACTTCCCCATATAGACATTCGAGTAAAACAAATGATACATCCCCAAGCAATACCTCCACTAATCTAAAAAAAAACCAGTGGGCTGGCTCTCGGGGAGAATTTCTTGGAGTCTCTAATGCCCAGATGTTAGAGAGAGAGAGAGAGAGAGAGAGAGAGAGAGAGAGAGAGAGAGAGAGAGAGAGAGAGAGAGAGAGGGAGGGGGAGAGGGAGGGGGGACACTTTTATTTGAGCCACGGTCACTAAGGGTTTGTGGTGGCTGGGCAAAGGCCAGCCACAACTTTGATAGCCCTACATACTGTATTTTCGCTCGTATAACTGGCACCAAAAATGCGGAGATTTTAGTGGCAAAGTAGGGGTGCGGATAATACACGGGGTTTTTCCTTTAGTGCAGCTTCACGGCAATGCACGTTGTGCCGGGAAGCTCCTACGCAGTAACACTGACTAAGCCTTCCATGGCAGCGCTTGTGAAAAATGTACAAGGACGAGGAAGAAAAAACAAGGACGAGCGCACTCTAACAACTGAACCTGATTAGTGAATTGTGACTTTCGCCTTGTAGCCACTGTATTCTACTCGCTAAATATTCTACTTTGAGTGTACTCCACTTGCTGTCTACACAGCACGTGATGTGTTGCTTGAGCAGTAGCTTTGGTGCAGCCTTTCCGGTATCCAATGTGTGGGCAACGCGCGAGGATTTTTTTCTTTTCCGGGAGGCTGAAAGTGGGGGTGCGGATTATATGCAGGGGCGGGTTATATGCGCGGAAAATACGGTACCCAGAACCTCCCGATTCACTTGGCTAGAGCATCCCCAGCTCGCTGCTGGAGTTTTGAGGGAAGGGATCACAAGGGCAAGCCCACACGGAATGTTCCGAATGGCGCGTTGGCGGCATTGGGGGCAAGTGGGAGATGGAAAAGATGAGGGTTGGATGTTGTAGACGAGCTTTGCACGGGAAAGAATCCATTAGCAAGACTGGCCAGGAGAAATGTTTGACAAGAGAGGGAGGAATGGGCAGGGGGAAAGTATACGACGAGAGAGTCTGCAGTGCTCCACAATGTCACTGAACGTGTTTAGAACTTCTATGGAGGAGCGTGCGCCGTGTCGGGGGACGACGCTCACACCAGCATGGAATGCGAGATTGCGATCAATGGCATGGGCAAGTTTGTTTCCCAGCAGGCCAGTGTGAAACGGACCCACACCAATTCCACCATCTTTGGAGGTGCCTTATGCCCCTGTCACACGGCAAATCTAGTCATTCAAAGTGAATGACATTAGCTGCTAATGGCATTCGGTTTGGCCGTGCGGGATTGCGCGGCAAAACAAATGCCATTTGATAGTGACAGCGGTGACGATTAGCGAGCTCGCAAAACCGCAAAATTATATTTCAAGTGCATCTAGAATATTCTCATGCATAATATTTAAAAAAAAAAAAAAAAGGATTATTCTTTAAAAATAAAAATGACAATCACCAGTTTAGGTGACTTCAGTAGACATCACAAGCCGAGATAAGACCACAAAAAATCCGCATTGGGGACAAGATTTTCTTTTTTGATAGTACTTGTTTGTCCTTGTTTATTTGAAAAACAGCATGAAGGGTGAAATATGAGTTTACTAGCAGTTTCTAAAAACAGTATTTTTTGGATTATTACTGAACTTTCTCGTCTAGGAACGCGCCACTGCTGTCGAGGCTACGCATTTGGCTGCTGAATGAGCTCCTGAACCTCAGTTAGCCGCTAAATGTCATTCGGCATTCTCGAGTAGCAGCGAATTAATGACATTTAGAGCAAATGACATTTGCTCTAAATGTCATTAGATCTGCCGTGTGACAGGGGTATTACTCTGGACGATGCGGAGTGCTTTAGAAGAGATAGTCCCCCGTATAAAATGCAGCAGGGCCAGCTTGGAGTCAGTGACTATCTTGGGCGGTTGGTCGTTGTGTGAGGGCCAGTGCAATGGCCACTTCCTCTGCAGTCGTGGGTAAGGTATTCAAGATGGCGATCATGCTGAGGGGGGTGCTAGCGGAGTTGCGCGTGACCACCAGAGCGTAGGCGTTGTGATGGCGAAATACAGTACACCACTTCCAGCCATTTTGCCAGTTGCCCGTCCAAGGCACGTGTACGGGCTTGGTGGCATACTGAGTTGTGTTTGGGGTCTCGTGAAGATGTTTTCCTGAATTTAAAGGGGAATAGGCATGGAACTTTCAGCTTGTAGGAACAGTGGAATGCCTTGATTAGCAAGAATAGACTTGCCCGCTTCCGTTAGCTCTAAGCGATTCCTCTGTGATGATAAATGCGTTTCAACTAACTCGTGCGGGTGTTGAAGGCTCTGAGCTGGAGCAGACACAATTTGTGGATGCATTAGGGGGGATCTCCAGGGCTGCGCAGTAGACCTTGCAGGTGAGGCCATAGATCTTGTTCAGTTCGACCTTTGACACTTGTATATACGGCAGGGTATATGGGAGGCGGCTGATGAAAAAAGAGTGCACTAGGTGAAGGTGGTCATGTTCATCTAGTCCATGGTGTCGGTTGGTTTCCACGCCCTGTAATCCAGTCATGAGCGAACAATGCACGTGGAATTAAACTGTTGTGCCTAATGCCCTGCATGTCTCACCATGGAACCACAGAACCTCGCAGCTGCAGCAACCAGAGTTATGACAACCTCGTAACTCTTTCACCTCTGTAGCAATGGGCACCACTTCTTTTCATTTTCTACAACCCCCTTTCCCAAGTAGCATGAATCTCTCTCTCTCTCTCTCTCTCTCTCTCTCTCTCTCTCTCTCTCTCTCTCTCTCTCTCTCTCTCTCTCTCTCTCTCTCTCTCTCTCTCTCTCTCTCTCTCTCTCTCTCTCTCTCTCTCTCTCTCTCTCTCTCTCACGCACGCACGCACGCACGCACGCACACACGCACTAGTCATACAGTTCTGGTTGGTTTCAACCATTGACAATTGACAAGATGGAACGTGACCCAAAACCATCAGAGCCGAGTCTACAAAGCAGTCAGAATTTAAAATGGAAAACTCTGAAGACGCTGCAGCATATCTTAGAAGTTGTAGAAGTAAAAGCAGTATAACGCATCAAGTTGAATGCCCCCGAGTGCTTCTTTTGGTACTGTGCTGTTTGCAGAACGCAGAACAGCACTGGGCGTTGGCCAGTATGCACTCAGATCCGAAGCCAGTGTGGGGGGGGGTTAGGGAGCCACTTTGCTGCTACAGGCAGAGCCTGCGCACATGCCGCTGAATGTCCACACGCTAGGAACACGGTGCAGCCATTGGATTCTCTTCTTTCCGAATTTGCTGTATCTACGCCCACCGTCTAAACCTGGAGCCAAGGTCGGTCATCCTGCGTTTCACTAACATTGTTTCTCCCTTCCTTTTGAGACGAGGAATGACACACCACCCCTCCAGTCTAAGAGACAATGCCGTGCCAACCACTCCACACAAAGGAGGGGGAGAAGAGACGCAGATGCCAGCTTTTTCACCCAACCGGGTGTTGAATGCTTTCGAGTTAAAAACGCCCCCTGCCCCTCCAGCAGTTGCGTGACACTCGCTTGCTGCTCTAGAACACAGCAGCTCACCGAGAGGGGCTCGAGGACAAGTGACACCCGGCTGATGGTGGCCAGCCGGGCCTTGAGGGACATGTTGGCCTTGGCTATGGCATCCGTGGCCGCCCTGCCCGAGGTCACCACCAGGGCCAGGCTCTCCTCCTCATACAGGTACACCTGGGCAGCCCCGGGGTAGCACCACTCAGGACGAATCAGGGCACAAAGAATGTCGGGTTTGAAAAGGAACAAAGGCAGGCCTGGCCCTTAAAACACAGCACTGAGACATTACAGGAAGGAAGTATATAAAAAGTAAGAGCGAAATTCAAGGGCAAATGAAAAAGTCCTGAGCCACTTACTGTACTACAAAATTTTTGAAGTATGCAGTGACGTTTCCACTAATGTCAACTCATTTGAACTACTATGTGCTTTTGAAATTGCTCATGACTGCTCAGTACCGAAATTAGCGTGTAAATGTATTGAATACTGAACTGGCGTGTTGAGACTACATCATTAAGGAGTCTGCTGACAATAGCTGGCGTCACAGTACTCCAAAAAAGGTTTTTTTTTCTCTTGTATTTACAAGGAAAAAATAAACAAGCTGCACAGCACCATCCCTGTCGTAAGCTTAAACTCTTTCTTTTTT
Source organism: Haemaphysalis longicornis (assembly GCF_048455015.1). Lineage (NCBI taxonomy): Eukaryota > Metazoa > Arthropoda > Arachnida > Ixodida > Ixodidae > Haemaphysalis > Haemaphysalis longicornis. The sequence continues at coordinate 181,052,591 of NW_027526335.1, forward strand.
TATCATATCAGAGCTTTCCCGGTGACCCTCATACCAATACGCATGTCCGGAGAGCCAAGTTAATTGCACAACGCAAGTCAGTTTTTATTCATCTCACCTGGCAACTGTTTTGACCATTTATTACCACTTTTCATGTTTTAAGCAGTGAAATATTTCCCTTTCACAATGCATAAAATCTCTCATCAGTCCTGAAGAAATGACAAGCACTGTGATTAGTTGTGTTACTTGGGCCAAACTATTGCGTGCTGATCATTGATTCTTGCAATATCGCGTGCGGTGATGCAAGAATCATACATCACATGAATTGCACGAGTAAACTGATCATGAAGTGTCATGACGAGCTTAGCATGAGCAAAAGACCAAGTATGCAAGAAAAGACCTTCTTTTCTTGCACACTGTGTCTCATTCTAGAGTTTTGTCACTTTCAAGTAATCGTAGTGCATATGTCTCCTCAAGGTAAAAAAAAATAAATAGTGGTGCAGTCCAATCTCGCTACAACCAAATTTGTGGGACATGCAAAAAACTTTGTTGAAGCGAAAATTCGTTGAGGCAAAATCTGCCCCAACAAACCACAGAAGGGCAAGAAAAATAGCCCTGTATATTTCTGCATCATTTGCAGCATTTGCAGCAATGGTTCGAAAACGGAGTGACGCACAATAATGTCGTGTTTATTCTGATAACAAACATACTAATGGTGATCTGCTTTTTACCTGCACGCAAAGAGCAAAGAAATACAGGCACAAAACATATTGCTGCACAACAAGACTAACTACTTGCACATAGCTGCTAGGTTGCCCCCTGTCGCTTGTGGCAGGAGCAGTGCCGTTATCTTGTCCTCTGACTGGGCACGGCAGCAACTGACTTAGCAGGCAATCCCCGCACACTTGCATTTAACGCGACCGCCCGCTCACGACTAAGATAGGATAATGTGAGTTCAAGACTAAACACGAAAAAAATTAATTTTGCTTTTGACTTTGAAGAATTGTAGAAGGAAAACTGCAAGGACAGCGGCTCAGAACGCATACATGACGGCGCAGCGACAGCAGCAGAGCACATTCGTGTGATTTCACCTGGATACGGATTGGCTGTAGCTTCAGCTTGGCAAACCGGGCCTGCGCCTCATGTAAAGATGGCCAGCCACATCATACTAACCAGCAAACAATGGCGTCCACCTATGAGTTAGTTTTTGTTTTGGGTGGTGGTGTGGGCACACGGCGCATGTTTTTGGTGAAACTAAATGTCCTGACTGAATAAGAAGTTATAGATAGCTGGTGTTTATGCTTATTTTATTGTAAAACAAATGTTCAAGCCCAGCCCCAATGAACGAAAATTTTGTTGAAGTTGTGGCGAGGACTTTTGGTTCGTTGTGGCGAGGACTTTGTTGCATAGACTTCTATGGCTAACTGATGGGGAATCGGAAATATTTCACTGAAGCGTAAATTTCATTGAAGCGGAGTTCACTGTAGCGAGGTTCAACTGCACTGCAACTTCTGCACAAAAAATGCTAGGCAATAAAAATATGGTGGCACAATGTCCAAAACCCCAGACACAACACTGATAAAGTGGGCCTGTGGGCTTCACACGGCTTTTTTTCGCATTACCGTATTTTCCAGTCTATAAGTCACACCTTTGTATATGTCGCACCCCCCTCAAAATAAAAGTTTTTCCGGAAAAAAACGTATATAAGTCGCACCAGCGTATAAGACGCACCGGTGTACAAGACGCACTTGTTAGGTAAACTCATAGTGAATCAGATCGTTTGAAAGAGCGGTGAAAATACATGGTTGCGTCGGCCGCCGCCTATCAACGCATCGCCCGGTAAGAAGGGCTAGACACGTGCATATACCGTCCAAAGTCTAGACAGAACTAACTTCTCAAAAATGGTTTATTGATACACACAGATGGCATGTACTTAGAGACGACGTTTAGGCAAAACCATCGAAGTCTTCTTCCTCCGACTCGCTAACAAACAATTCAGCAACTTCAAGTGGGAGTTCCACCGGCACATCGGTGTCGTCCTCCGACTCAATGATGTCTTCTTCGCCAACATCGTCACCACTCGCGGAACGGATCATTCCGGCCTTTATGAACCCGGCTACAACTGTTTTTGTAGAAATGGAGTCCCAAGAGTCTGAGACCCATTTGGGCACCTCTCCAAACGGCGCGCGTCTTTTGCGCGCTGTCGTAAATCAGCGCAATAAAGGTGTCATGGCGGACGGAAGTGACGCGACCGGAAGCGGCCCGAAAATCGAAACTTATCAGCAAGCTGTCATTTTAAAAATTAGCAGCACGTTTACCTCCTTCAGAGTAACTCTCTGTAATAATTCATAAGCTGCATTTTGTTTTTGCAACCCAGTTTGATGTTACTTTGAATTTATTCTGAACTGTAGTTAATGCACATGGCGTAAAGTGACGCGCGGTTGTCACAGGCCATTATCATTGTTTTTTACTAAAAAAAGCTGCAAATTCTTTGTTTTAACATCCCGAAGCGACATATGGGCTATGAGAAACACCGTAGTGATGGGCTTCAGATTCATTTAGACCATAGAGCTGTCTCTCTTAACGTGCGCTGGCCACACGCAGCTGTCGCGAAACGGATTTATCCCATACATAAGTCGCACCGGTGGATAAGACGCACGTACGAAAATTAAAAAAAAAAAACGCAACTTATACATCGGAAAATACGGTATGTGACACTGTAACTAACCTTGACGACACCGCCTTGCATGGCATACGACAGCTTCTCGCCAACCTCGGCCCCACTCACGCCCTCGGGGATCCCCGAGACCATGAGCATGTCGTCCAGGGGCACGGTGTTGCTGGCCGCCGCATCGGCCGTCACAAACGTCATCCCCGTTGAGACGTTCCTCCCGGACACCAGCACGTGACCATCGGCGGCCGACTGCTTGGCTGGAAACACAACGTCCCGTTGATGTCACTTTTCTCGAACAGGCAGTGAAACGAGTCAGGTTGATCGGTGTCACAATTTTCTCGCTTTCTTTTGCCCCCCCCATTAAGACCCCCTAAAAAGGTACTCACCTACGGAGCAGAAACTTGGAGGCTCACTAAGAGGGTTCAACTTAAATTGAGGACGACTCAGCGAGCAATAGAACGGAAGATGATAGGTGTAACGTCAAGCGACAAGAAGACCGTGGAGTGGATGCGAACAAACACGTGTTAACCCATTCGCTTCCAAAGCCGGCGATCCGCCGGCCGCGTTCGTCAAGGCCAAACTGCGATAAACCGGCGGTTCGCCGGCCCCCAGAAAAACCATTGCTTTTAAAACACCCCGGTAGAAGGCGCTACCCTCTGCTCTGTGTCTGGTTGTTTTGTCCTATTCACACCAGATGGACATAGTTGTCCAGTAAAGTCGACCTTGGTTGTCGAAAAAAAAATTTGGCGGGTATTTTGGCTCCCGTTTCTCTTTCGAGTTGCTCGCCGCTTGAAGCATGGCGTCGCGAAAGAAAAAAAGCCTTACGTGCGACGAAATTCTCGAGCTGGTGTTTCAAAGTGAAGAAGAAAGCGACTCTGGGGACGACACAGAAGTTCTCTCCGACCAAGGAGGCAGCAGTGACGAGAGTGACTCCCACAACGACAGTGATTGTGAAAGCGAGGTGAGTGTACATCAAGGCGGTCTCTCCAACCCACCACCTTCAAAGAAGTCCAAAAATGACGACTGGAAGTGGGAGGAAAAAGACAGTTCTGAAACTGTCACCAAACTGCCTTTTAGCGGATGTGCTGGTGTGAAGCGATCGATCGAACTGAAAGTAGGTGACAGTCCACGAGCAGAAGAATTGTTCAACGCCCTCATAGGAGACGATTTTTGGGAGATGATTTCCAGGCACACGAACGCTTATGCAAAGGAAAAACAGGCTTCCAACCCGGACCCCACATGGCATGATACGACACCGGGGGAGATGAAAGTTTACTTTGCGCTTTGTGTACTAATGAGCCAGGTAAAAAAGAGCAGCATACAGGCGTATTGGTCGCAAAGAAGTGTTATTAGCACACCATTTTTCGCGACGGTGATGCCAAGGCAACGTTTCTGGGCGCTCTCCCGGTATCTACACTTCTGTGACGACAACCTCACCGCAAGTGATGACAAGCTGGCGAAGTTACGACCTGTACTGGACAACATACTCAAGTCCATCGGCAGTGCCTACTCTCCAGAAGAAGGTCTCACTGTGGATGAGAGCTTGATGAAGTTTCGTGGTAGTCTCGCATACGTTCAATTCAACCCGTCAAAACGCGCCCGTTTTGGCGTGAAGTTTTATAAGCTGTGCGAATCTGCTAGTGGGTACTGCCTCAACTTTTCTGTATATACAGGAAAAAGTAAGCATACGGCCGCTACCATTGGAATGTTGTGTAGTGAGGCTGTCGTCATCAACCTTTGCGGCGATCATCTCGCGGATGGTCACACGATCTACATGGACAATTGGTATTCCTCACCCTTCCTTTTTCTTCAAATACACGAAGCCGGATCTAACGCCGTGGGTACTGTTAGGGTGCATCGCAAGAACATGCCCAAAGAGCTAAAAAAGACAAAGCTGAAAAAAGGCGAGTGCAAGGCCTTTTTCTCCCAAGGCATCATGGCCTTGACATGGCAGGACAAGAAGCCGGTCAACATGCTTTCTACGTGTCACAAATCAGCCAATGTGACTGATACCGGCAAGAAGAAACGCCACAATGATCTGCCGGTTTTGAAGCCCCAGGTTGTGCAGGACTACAACCGTGGAATGGGAGGTGTCGATCGAGAAGATCAACAGCTCGCTTCCTTCCCCATAATGCGTAGGTACGCAAAGGGATACAAGAAAATATTTTTCTACATCATGGACATCGCTGTTTACAACAGCTACATCTTGTCAGCCAAGATTACGGGAAGGCGAGCCAGCTACACAGACTGGAAAGTCGACCTGGCGGAGCAGATGATCGAAGAGGCTGTGTTGCCGGGCTACCGGCGTCGAGGCAAATTTCCTGTCGGTGACTCACCAATGCGACTAGAGGCCTGTGAGTGGGCTCACTTCCCTCGGCAAACACTCCCGAATACCATCAAGTCAAACCCATCAAGGCAATGTCACGTCTGCAAAGCCCAGGGCAAAAAGAGCGAGAGCAGGTGGGAGTGTGAGAAATGTGGGGTGGCACTTCACATGCCCGTCTGCTTTAAGATCTTCCACACACGCAAGGTTTTCTGACTGCAGTGCTTTTCGAACTATTTCTTGAACAGAATAAAACAAAAAGTGTTGGTGTGCGATTTAAATAGCCGGAGTTGTGGAGGTTTCTTTACGGCGGCGTAGAGGGCCGCTCGTGCCACCGAAATTTGCGCAGTACAGCACGCGGGGACGGGCGTTAGAGCGGCGGAAGCGAATGGGTTAAGGACATATTAGTAGAAATTAAGAAGAAGAAATGGACGTGGGCAGGGCACGGTAATGCGAGGGCAAGATAACCGTTGGTCATCAAGGGTAACAGAGAGGGTCCCTAGAAAAGGCAAGCGTGGCAGGGGGCAGCAGGAAGTTAGGTGCGCAGGTGAGATCAAGAAGTTTGCAGGGATAGAGTGGTCGCAGTTGGCACAGGACCAGGACTAGGTCGCGGCACTATCCAGGGCGCAGTCATATCGCCACTTATGGTTAATCTGACTATCCTTACAATACCACAAAAACCGCCAGCACGATGCCCCAGCCTATACGCAAATGACATTGCGCTTTTGGAGATCCATGGGAAAGGCCTTTGCCCTGCAGTGGGCGTAGATAGGCTGGTGGTGGTGGTGGTGGTGGTGGTGATGGTGATTATGATGATGAAAAGCTACACTATTACAGTCGGGAAGTAGTTCAGCAGTTCAGCAATGCACTCCTTCCTTGAGAATTCTAAGCTTTCCGAACTTCCCGTGCTAACGTAGAAGGCAGTGCCCCAAGGATGGCTTTCTGCACCAGACATACGCACACACTTTTTGATTTTGGAAGCACTACTGGGCAACTTCTTGAAGATATGATGACCTCATGTGTGGTTCACGTCCGTACATGTGTGCCCTAACCCCAATGGGGAACCAAGTCGTAAACAACCTGTCCATGCCATGGTGATGAGCATGTTGAGGAGGAGATTTTGAAAAGGAGCAAGATTGCAGTGCCATCTGCTCTAAAAGAAAAAGCACTGTTCTGAATTCCCTCATAAACACACACTCTGCACGTTTGTTGTCATGGATTTCCTTTGTGTGCTTAGCTTTCTCACAAAACTTCCCTGTTGTGCAGAAAAGACATCATACCACCGCGTACCGTGCAGTGAAGTCTGTAAAACGTGCCTGCCTCACGTTAAAGGGCCCTTTTACACATATCATTGTCCACAGTTTCTGAATAGAAAAAAACAATATGTACTTCATATTGTAAAAGTTTATTGCAAAACGAATCAAACAGCACCACAACCTAGGAGTTATATTCAATGTTTCAAATATTCACACCATGTTCTCATCCTTGTCTAATTAATAAAGCTTACTAAGAGTTGGGCCAGTTCACACCCATATAGAATAATAAGTCGTGCTGTTGTTACAGTCAGAGTTAAAAATGGGAACTTTTAAAATTACTTGTCTAGAGTCATTCTTCAAACTTCTTATAGTGACTGTACCTGTAGCTGCAACAGTATCCCTCTGATAATCAAAAGCTGTTGCCACTGAGTAAGCTGCTCCTGAAAAACTAGACAATTAAAAGAAACTCTTTTGTTGTTTTTAATGTCTTGAACTTCTGGAGCACTGTGCTAAGAATAACAGTACTAAGTACTGTGAGCAACTTTATTTTCACAAGAGCCACCCACATATATATATTTTTCCACTTCTCACAAATCATAAACCATTTCCAAAAAACTGGTCCTACGAACAATTTGCGCACAATTTTACCCAACTTCCACAAAAAAATTCTTCGGGGCACTCAAGCCTTCTTGCATGTTTTGAGGGCAAAAGCATTATTGCTCCCTGTCGCGATACTTATTAAAGCCTTCTTAGCTGCAGCATCGTGTTTGTGCCTCTTTCTTCGATTTCATTTCTCCGTCTTTTGGCGCAAATTACTTCCGACAGGCAGAGAGGGCAGCACTTCACGCCAAAGCTTCCGCAGAATCAGAGTTTTCACCCATTTTACTCACGTGACATCGTGTTCACCTGTAATGTGATACGACGTCAGTGACATCCTGTTCCGCCGTTAATGGTGCACCAAGAAAGCATGGTGGTAACGCACCCAGCTCAGACTCTGGAGACCCAGGCTCAATTCCCATACAAACTGAAAGGAGCCATGAAGACAAAATACAAGTTGGGTTTTATTAGAAAGACTGCTTAGTCCCGATAACAATGATACCAATATCATTGCAATCTTAGAACAAATAACGGAGATGCTAAAGAAAACGTGTGAAGCAGTCGCGACCCCCTAGCCAATTTCCCGCAACTTTTCTATGACGTCACGGAACCTTGTTTGTGCGATTGGTGGCCGCCTAACTGACCTGTCGTGACGACACATGACTGGATGTCTGTAATGGGGCCTCTAGTTCCATTTGACCGCATCACTTGAATGCTAACGTGCAGTTAGCGCACTGAAAATTATGTTTTATTGTTGGCCCGTATGACGTCATTCTTGCTTATAACACGTCACTGTGGCGCAAAATTTGAAAGTTTTTAAATACTTCTTGCTTTTTTTTCATTAAAAAACATCTTTTGTGGCTCTAATAGAACTGAGTGAGATACTGAATCCTAGTTCTTTCAAATTAAACGAAGCTGTATTTTCTCTTCATGGCTCCTTTGAAGGAGCCATGCAGACAAAATACAGGTTTGTTTTATTTGAAAGATTGTGTGTTTTATAGCGCACCCCCCCCCCCCCCCCCCGACTTGTCCGGAAACAAGTGATGCTGTATTCACTCTGAAATTAATCAATCTAAGTTGAAATTTTGATTCTCCTGCCAAATCGTGAGTTTTCGTGACATCTGCAATGAAGTCATAACGGGCGCGCATTCAGATGAAATTCCACTGTGTTATTCGGCGCTGCAGCTTTGCTTGCCGCCAAACTTCCCAAATGGCGTTACCGTACTCAGCCATGGACCATCGCCTGCCGTTGCTTTGTTTTTGACCGTATTTACATCTTACAGTAGAACGTAATCATTTCATGAAACACGGGGTATGATCGACAAACAGGATAACGTAAGGCAACGTCGCTTAAGCCTATCGGCCAGTGTCGCGTAAGACAACTCTAAAGCGGTGGACCGCTATGCGACCAAAACAAGCATAGTGCACCCAGTACCAACCACAGTGCGCATCGGTACTTCTATGTTTACGTGTATTTTCTAACTTTCGTTGCTCACCCCAACATTCTTACTGCTATAAGATGAATATGAAAAGCTCGTTCGGCAGGCCCTGCCTAATTTGCGTTTGCTTTTTCCGGCCTCAGCCAATCGCACAGCTGGTACGTATGACGTCGTAGGTTCTGTTGCAGGAAATGAGCGAGTGGGTCGCATGGCCATTCCCTTTTTCCCTAATTATATAGCTTGTTTTAGTGAAGCGTGCGTTGAAAGTGGTGCCAGTATGATTCTAACGCGGCAACCTTTCGAATTAACCAAAACTTGTGTTTTGTCTGCATGGCCCCTTTATTAAACATGTAGTTACTTTGACAGCGGCAGCTGCTTTCTGTACAGAACAGCAACGCCAGTTTTTCACGTTTTCACCAATGAGGCACACTCGCGTTAAAAATACTGGAGCACTCCATTACTTTCAGAGCACACAACCGGACAATGGACCACATGTCGGTTGGACACCGCTGAGCCATGCAAGCTGGCACTGTTAACGCTCATTTCAAAGGAAGGTGCGAAGCGCACACACCTGCGTCCACCGTGGAGTACAGCAGCGCGATGGTGGAGTGGGGCTGCTGCTTGACGGTGTACGAGAGGCGGAAGACTCGCTCGACCTCGCCGGCTTGAATCATGGGCAGCGAAGAGCCGTTTGGGTCGTGCTCCTTGAGGACCACGATGGGCGACACCACGCACATCTTCAGCGGGCAGGCAACTGTGCTGCAACAGCAGGGGTGGGGGCGTTGTTACGGCCAGAGTCCCGTCATTACCAAAAAGACATGTCTACTCAATATGTAGTAGTACCGAAAGAGCTTGCATAAACTGAAAAATTAAAGCCATTCCAGTCAATGTGAAAGCTGTCAGAAGTGCAGAGCAGTGATTCGCCATAATGGGCTGCAGCGCCGTTATCCGCTCAATGCTGCCACCCAACGCATTTCAAATTTCCCGCCTTCACAGTGCTCGCGCGCCCCCTGCCTGAAACGGCGCCAGCGGGAGTTCTGTTCTTTTTGTGCTTGCTTTTTCTCCTGCACGTGCCAACGTTGCACTGCCACCTTTTTTCTTACTATCGTAAAAACCAACCCAACGAGCGTTCCTAACTAAAGGAACGCGGGTACTGCTGGTTAATTATGTATATTTTGCCTCAAATGTACCTGCAGTTTTCTTTGCCCTAAACCACAAGGAGATGTATAACAAGCGCCATCGGTTCACGAGTTTCGAACGCTTGTGACTACATAAACCGCTTGACTTTCAAAGCCTTTGGGTTACGCCGCGACGACAGCTGCTACGACGGGACGCCGCGTGGCTTTACTTGGGTCCAGTGAGCGAGCTACGACGACAAGGCAAGCCGCTAAAGTGCTCTGCACTTAATACCTGCTTGAAAGGTGGCCATGTCAAATCCACGATTAAAATAACTATACCTTTTTTTTCCTCTGGTTCCAGATATTTTTTTTTATGGGCCATTTAATGACGCATTTATTTTCTCAAAAGCAAGCATCCTATTGTGCCGGTATTTTTTTTTTACTGCTAATACCAGAAATTTCTGCCCAAACTTTATATCTGCTGTTAGTTATATGCTTAAGAAGAATTTCACTGCAGTGAATAAGAGGAAGTTCAGTAACTGCGCCAGTCCTAGGCGATGATGTTAAGTGGTGAGCTGTGGAACAAACAACATGCAACAGATGCAGCCTGCTGCCAGGCATCACTTTTACGCATGAGTGCGTATCCCACCTACTTTGAAGATTCACCTCACGGGTGTATAAAATCTTTCAAAAGCACGTACCAGCTGAAAAGAAATTTTCCACTGTATCAGGCCATTGGCATGTGTTGGAGACAGCTACAAAACAAGGGCATCTCAAACAACAATATAAGAAGAAAAAAAAGAGCGAGCACGTCCCCTTTGTCTCTGCCAACTTTCCCACTTGGACCCAAAGATGTATTCGAAGTCATCATACTTAGCAAATGGATGGTCTGCTTGGACAGGTAAGGGCAGCTGAGGGCAGCTTTTGCAAAGCTACATACTGCAAGGGGACAACAGCCCTGAACTGCCAGTGACATACTGTTCCACGCTGGGTCTACAAAGCAGGTTATTCTGTGGACACTGGTAGCTGAGTTATAAGAACTCAACATTGGCAGATTTGACATGGCACCTTTAAATGAACGCAATCTGTGTTCAGATACAGTAAATTGTTTTTATAACAAAGTCTTTAAGGCAAGAAAACAGCTTTGCTAAAGGATATATGTACAGTAAAACCTCGTTGCAAGAGACCCTCGAGGGACCCGGGAAAAGTATCTCTAGTAGCCTTGGTCTCTTGTATGCGATGTTGCTAGCATGGCGAACATAGGAAAACCAACCAAACCGCCTTCATTCAAATGTCTCTTATAACCAAATGTCTCTTGTAACAGTGTCTCTTGTAAAGTGGTTTTACTTTACTTCATTATTAAAAGCAGGGATAATTTACCCTCTCTGTGCTGCACTGGGGACCACGAAACAATTCGAATGAAGCAAGATTGCGAATAAACCTACCCTGTTAAAACGGGCGTTTGCCGCTTTTAAAAAAAGAGCGTTAATCGCATACAATATGAAATTAAGGCTCCTTTTTAAGCATCTGCTCAGACTACCACCAACCTTTTGGCTGAGCATTGGGGAGAGATATAACGAGGAGCTAAGGTGTGAATGTTTATTTATTAAATTAGGTTATTACATAACACTTTCACTGCCACTCCCGAGATAACTCAGCCAACCCCTACCCCCCCTTTGTGTACTCCTGTTGCCTCTTTACCTAACTCCTTGCCACTTCCAAAAAAAATTCGGGTAAAAAGATGGTTGTAGGCATGTCGCACCATTATTGAAATGTCAAATAAACACAGAAATCGTGTGGAGTAAATTTGAGACAACAGATGGAGCACGTTTCCTCACCCACGTCCCTTCGTCTTATCTCAGCAGTGCAGCCATGAGGCCGTTGCGAGTCCAATACGACCAAAGCAACAAAGGGAGTCTCGCTATATCCATGTAAGCTGCCAGCTGCCACCTTGTGTAGTTCATTGTGTTAGACATTATCATACTAAAACGTTTCCCAACACCTGGTCATCCTGATTGATTGATTTTAGGGTTCAACGCGCCGACGCAACGAAGGCGATGATGCGTGCCGTAGCGGAGGGCTCCGGATCAATTTTGACCACCTGGGGATCTTTAACGTGTGCCGAAATCTCGTACACACGAGCGTTTTCGCCTTTCACCTCCATCAGAAAAGCGGCCCCCACGGCCAGGAATCGAACTGCGACCTCATGCTCAGCAGCACAATGCCTTAGCCACTGAGCCACCGTGGCGGGCCATCCCATAGAGTTTCTCAATATCACCTAGAGTGGAAAGTGTCGCTGCGATCGCACGCCGCCATGGGAATTGTGGGTACTGTGGGAATCAGATTGGCAGCAAGTGGCTAGTGCAAAGGACTACGGATTAGGCTTCCCGGGTCTGAAGCGTTTGTTAGTTCTGTTTTCGGGACGCCCTGTTTGACATTCAATGGCTATCACAGACATGTCTAAATAGCAGCGTGATTAGCTCTTAACGCATGTGCTCGCGTTAGCGGGGAGTTTCTTCAGATGATGGGGTGACCACATGCAGCGACGGCGACAAGTGACGCGAAAAACGCAACCCAAAAGGTGCAACAACAGAGTGTACTTGGCGAAAGCGACAAGCGAAAAAAATTAATACACCGCCGCCTATGTCCTCTGTCGTCGTCGCTACAGTTCACTGTATCGTCACTGCCACTCGCCTGTGGGCTGGTTCTGGCCGGAAAAAAGCGAGCGAGGGCCCCGGCGGCCGCTTGCTGTTGTATACCGCTTGCTGCTGTCGCCCACCACTAAATAAGCTTCGCTAGCGCACACTATGTGTTTTCTGCACCCATTAAGTAACAATTTTCGTGTCGCTCGTCGCCGCGTTTACTTACCCCTTGAAGCATGCGCTGCCTTGGACAGGCGCAATGGGGCAACATACATAGTGACTCGACAAGCCAGTATTTATTTGCCATTTGAAGTATTCATGCAATTTCATAATGCTTTTCGCGCGTGCTTGCACTTACTTGCGGTAATAGGCTTCGCCCCTATGATTGTTTATACTCGCTTAGACAAAACAAATAAATACAACGCGATTACATCATTCGTGCATCTCTATGTTGCATCTGCATGATCTGCATCGCCTGCCAAGGCGCGCAGCATACGATAATGAGACTAATGAGATGGAGCAAAAACACAGCCTTAGACAATCTAAATAATTTTTTTCAGCTAAATATTACGAAAAATCAAATAAAACCTCATCCAGTTTGGAGGATGTAATAATTTAAAAATATATATCCGGGACGGCCCGCTGTATCTGGCAGCATAAGCCAAGGCAGGACTTCTACTTTTTTTTTTCTTTGTAACCCCCAAATTTGTTTTGCAACATAAGCCCTCTAACACAGTGCCTTGCAGAAAACAAAATTTGTTGACAGCAGCACTTTTGGCAGCAATTTTTTAAACAAAAACTCAATTTGCGTAGCCATAAAGTCATTGCCGGCCATGCCATGCCGAACTTCCGGCCGAACTACACACTATGGCGGCACTCATGGAGGCGTAGAGCGCTTCCGCCGATTCACGTTGACGCTAGCACCAGATTCCACTCTATGTAAGGTAGTGAGAAACTCTATGGGCCATCCTAATTAGCACGTAATTATATTGAAATTAGTTAAGTATCAAGTGTTTGTATTCCGTACATTTTTTTTTAATTTAATAAGGTAATCCTGAATAAAGTGCTTATACATCCTGCGGAGCATCGTAATGCCTTACTAGCGCCAAATTTCCATTGGGCAAACACAAAAAAATAACTTGGCAGGGAGTGAGGACTAGCCATAAAAATAACTCTGCAGTGAAAAGGTTAATCTACTCATATTTGGCTTTTCCCTAAAACCTGCATTTTTTGCGATCGCCTCTGTTAGTTCTGATCCGCTGTAAACCTGCTACAGCTTTGCTAGAGCACTTGTTATTTCTCAATTTATTTTTTCTTATTTTGTGAGAAAAGGGGAAACGCAGAAAAAAATTGGAATAGGGTCTATTATTGGGATTGATAGCCATGTCATGTGAATTAAGGGGCCTCACAATATCTGAAAATGCCCTGCACACCTGCAATCGAGAACAATAGCTGCCGGCTGTTTGCGTTTCTTTGCAGTCAGTAGGAGTGAAACATGCGACAACGCGGCCACTTAGTAATTTTCACAATTTTCACAAGATGAGCTAGCATGGCTGCTAGTGTGCTTGAGAAATACTTACAGCACGATGGGCCTCCTCTCTGGACAGAAATAAAAACAAAAAAGTATCGTGCAAGCTTTGAATGACCTTATGTTTGCAGTAAAGGACAACAAGTAATATTTCACAAATAAGTGCAGCAATGACAATGCTGGCTTAACAGTACACAAGAGGCAAGAAGCAAGTACACATGTTGTTCTTCTGTACATAAAGATCACCATACAGTAATTAATCACTCATTTTCTGTGCGTGCTTTGAATGCTTTTTGCCGATGTTATTACACGCACAGTCATGTTGTTACTTGAATATGGTGCACTGCATGTTTGTTGCGAATGTAAGCAGCACATATGCTTCTGTGCATATACACTTGGGGCAGAAATAAAGTTATCCTCTGTACTTATGTTTTAAAACATTTTAAGAGTGAAGCCCCTTGGGGCTGGGGCTGTTGGTGTCTCCTGTCGTTGTCGTAATCGTCGTCTCAAGTAGTCACGGTACCAAAACATCGGGAAACTCGTTAACACATTGCGCTAGAACGTAACGCGTACTAAAAAAACACCAGGACTCGTTTACACCTTGTGCTAGAGAGCTCCATAGTTCAAACACAAGAGACTTTCACGGCAAAGTGCCTGTACCCCCCAACGGTTTCATCTCCATTGGCAAAAATGCCAAGGCGCCAAGAATACACTTGTACACTGCATGCTTCGCCCCTCCCCAAGTTTCACGTTGGTGCAGATGGCCCGGGATTTTTTTTGTTTACAAAGCACTGTGTGTATGTGTGTGTGTGTCTGTGTGTGTGCACGTATAGGGTTTGTGGTTGTTGCACACATGCAAAGGTACGATTCCTACAGACCACGAGCACCACATGTTGCTGCATTCCTGCAGCTCCTATGGGGTAGTCCCTACTGTGTAGTAGTAAAGAGGAGCTCATGCGACGTTCTGGCTTTCTCTTGCTTGCTTTGGCGCATGTGTGCTTTACACAGCTTGCTATAAGCACGCATGTAGCAAAACCGTTTAGTACATGTCGAAAAAAGTTCAGTGCAGTTGCACGTTAATCGAACAACACTGTGATGCCCGTTTCCTGGCTCACTACAGAAGCGCGGCTGCAACAGCTGATTGCAGCTGTCCAGGATCACGTGGAAGTACTACTTATTGCTGTTACATTCAGATCTAATAACTATATCTGTGTGGCATTGTACACACCAGTAAGCTTAGCCTAGCGATGCCATTACGATGCCAAAGGCATCCATGCGCACTGGATTTTTCCACATTGTAATCACAGTGAGAAAATTGCGCACTTTTAAGGTTCCCATCCTTGGCGATCACAATCATCAATGGAATAATCGTTCCCAACACATTTGAACAGAAAATCAGAGTCACCAGTTAAAGGGGGACATTGGTCTTAAAACAGCCTTCTTTTTATTTTCAAGTAAACTCTGTGAAACTTGTCACCCTTGCTGCCCTTTTTCCACTGATTTCAAATATGCCATTATTTTTTCAGTTGGCCAATTAGTTCCCGAGATAATTAGAGATAATTAGCCATTTTTGGTGGAACAATAGACAAATCAGTGTTGGTCATAAAACTGTAATCTATGTATTTTCCAACACTATGAACCCTGGTGAGTGCAATGTAAGAAGTGTTTTGTTTATGCATTGCTTGGAACCAATTTCACAGCTCATTAACCCTTTCAGGGTCACGGATGCACAATGTACGTCCTCTGCAAACACCTTCAAAATGGTCAATAACGTACATGTACGTCATCGCTTGTATGTTTAAAAAGCGCGCCTTTTTCACTAACTTCTCTTGCTTGGCATGTGCTGACACACTGCAGGAATACGTCGAATTATTTTCTTGCGCCGATGGCTCTTCTTTTTATTTTTTTATGATTTCCTTCAGCGGCACGCCGGCTATCGCTTGCACATTTGGTAACAAGGGGGCTGGGTATCGTCTACCTAAAGCCCCTTACGCCCACCGGGCACCTCTCGCTTCTTGCGCCTGCCACAGACCAAGGGTGCCTGCGAAACTGATGAGGCTCTTTTCTCCTTTTTTTGTTTTTTTTAGAAGCGCTGCGCCGTCTATCGCTCGCGCATCTGGCCGCGCGTACGGGCGGGCACAGCGGCTGGTTTCGGTACCGTCCTCCGGGCGCTTCCGCTTTTTGCGCCCGCGAAACTGATGTCTATCCGATTTTGATTCACTCAAAAGGTGCCGGCTTGTTACTCTCTCGTTTTTACTTTGAATTTTTCTTGTGTTACTCATGAATAAACCGCAAGTATGCAACAACACAAACTATTTTTTTTGTCACTTTATGGCCACCCTAAAAAAATTACGATAATTTTTTCTCGAAATCGATTCATCCAAAGAATTTAAATCAGCAATAAAAAAAAATCGGCCCAGGGGGGTCGCATTTGACAAAAAAATTCGACCCTCAAAGGGTTAAACTTTGGTGGCACCAGTGGCAAGGAACTATTTTGAGCACCCATTTCAAACACCAATGTTTAAAGGAGCCATGAAGAGAAAACACAAGTTTGGTTCATCCAAAAAATGGCCTCGTAAGAATCATACTGACGCCAATTTTAACGCAAACTTCGCTCAAATAAGCTGTATAATTAGGAAAAAAGGGAATGGCCATGCGACCCACCAGCTCATTGCCCGCAACAGAACCTATGATGTCATATGAGCCAGCTCTGCGATTGGCGGAAACCAGCACAAGCAGACGCAAATTAGGTAGAGCTTATAAGCTTGCCGAACGAGCGATTTGCGCTTAAATTTAGGGAACATTCTTAATAAAGCAATAAGAATGGTGATACAAACAGTGGAAGTTACGAAAGCACATGTAAACATAGAAGTACTGCGCGCACTATGCTTGGTTTAGCTGCACAGCACTGCGGGGCTTCGGGGTTGTCTCGGACGACACTGGCCAATTGACGCAAGCAACGGTGTCTTACGTGACCATATTTGTCGAGCAAGCACTGTTTCAGGAAACGATTATTTTCTCCCGGAACAAAAACAAGCCAGGTTTAAATACGGTCAAACACAAACCAGAGGCAGAAAACGGATTGCCACGGTATGGTGGCACCATCTACGTTCAGGTAACGTAAAGAAACGCGGGAACGCCACCGTAGGGTATCTCGAGAGCAACACCACCGTACAGGGTGGAGACACCCTTTGAACGGTCCCGTGCCGCCGCAATTGGGTCAACGTGCTCAATGCATTGTACTTTTCATTTCCCACGAGACCTCGTAATGCAAAACAGATGAGATGGTTCAAACTTCACCAGTAAACCGCGTTACAGCGATAATTTTAGCGCGGTTTTGACACAATGAGTTGCTTCGGCGGTGAGCAAGTGACCCAAAATGGCGCCGCCAGCGTATACGTGTCTCTACCCTCTACGCAGACGCATGAATCACGGAACTCTAGGCTGCAGAGCGGTCGGTTCCTGTGATGTCATTGCAGACCACAAAAACAAACGATTTAGCGGGAAAATCAAAATTTTAACTTAAATTGATTAATGTTTAAGTGAATAAAGCATCATTTGTATCCGGACAAGCGCTGGGGGCACTATAAAACACGAAATCTTTCGAAAAGAACAAACTTGCATTTTCTCTTCCTGGCTCCTTTAATGAGCTGTGAAATTAGTTCCAAGCAATGCATCAACAAAACACTTGTTACACTGCACTCACCAGGGTTCATAGTGTTGGAAAATACAAAGATTATAGCTTTGTTACCAACACTGACTTGTCTATTGTACCATCAAAAACGGCTAATTATCTCTAAGTATCTCAGGAGCTAATTGACCAGCTGAAAAAATAATGCCATATTTGAAATAAGTGGGGGAAAGGCAGCAAGACTGGCAAGTTTCACAGAGTTTACTTGAAAATTAAAAGAAGCTGTTTTAAGACCAGTGTCCCCCTTCAGCAGTTGCAGCAACTGCTTAGAACGTACCACTAGGGGACCCCCTACTGGCAGCCCTCATGGCCTATAACATCCTTAGTCCAAAAGATCGAACTGGATCTTTTGCCAGCAAGACATACACCAATCCCTGGTTTGTGGGCCCAACTGACAAGCATCTTTTTTAAATGTTCAATACCGATGAAGAAGACGCACACCAGACACCTGATGTGCAATTGTTGCTTGGAGCATTGGCTAAAGAAAATCCATCCGTCTACCCGAACAGGTGATTATCCATATATATATATATATACCACTACTATGCACACCTACCTCGACTTGTTGGCCTCCAGCAGCAGCTGCTTTCGGATGATGGACAAGTTGCTCACGAGCTCTGGGTCCGAACCGTTCACCCAGGTGTAGACGGCATCGATGGGCGTGTGCTGGCACAACCTGGGTCCGAACGGAACGCCAAACATTGAACGTCGATTCCAACATCACAACGACCACGCCCAAAGCAAAAAACGAAAAGGCCAAAAGGCACCATCACAGCTTTCTTGCATGATCCGTTTACTGTATAAAGTGCAGTCTTTTTCGAAGCATACCACGGTATTAATAAATTTTTGCAGCGCATCCCTTTATTTCCCGCTAGTAAACCTTAACTAAATGTAGAATAATTTGAAGGCCTGTTACTCGATAGCCCTGCAAACTGAAACAATAAACAGTGCATTGCTGTCCTGTCAATTGTTTCAAGTCAGGCTCACTCCACTTGTGCCTGATATGCGATTGTTTCGTACAATACAATTGTTTTACAATTTTCATACAAAAGTCATACAATTGTTTCGTAGCTCCAATGCACAACACCACTCTGTGTGAGCAGCGTTCCGATTTGTACCAGGTAAAGCAGTTTTATACCGAAATGCTTCAGTTTCAAAGCTCCAAAGCTTTATATTCTCTTCGGTGCAAACACGTTACAGAGGCAGATTGAGAGCTACCAAGTATTATTTTTTTTATTGTAGGGTTTAACGCGCCGACGCAACGCAGGCGATGAGGCGCGCCGTAGTGGAGGGCTCCGGATTAATTTTGACCACCTGGGGATCTTTAACATGCGCCGAAATCTCGTACACACGGGCGCTTTTGCTTTTCGCCTCCATCAGAAAAGCGGCCACCGCAGCCGGGAATCGAACCCGCGACCTCGTGCTCAGCAGCGCAACGCCTTAGCCACTAAGCCACCGCGGCGGGTAGAGCTACCGAGTATTCTTCAAATGTCAGATCGAGAGCACCGTCGCGGCCAAGGCTGCCCCAAAATCAGTGGATGTGACTGGAACTCAAGGATAATTTTCTCTCTTTCACATGACGCCGCCATTTGCTTCTGGTCTGCTGCACAATCTGCCCGTCTGCACGATAAAGCACAGGGAAACCTTCGTAACCTGCCGGCGGGGCGTGGTTTAGAGGATTACACTTTCCTGTGGACTAAACTATATCGGCCAAAATGGGCAGGTGTTTGAATGTCCATTTGAAAGAGCACCACAACAAAGTTAATCCCACAGCTACAGACAGACAGCTGCCACCCATCGCAAACAATGTTTTCCTTGAGGCCCGTGCCGCCCGTTGTTTGATCAAACAATTGCTCTGTACCACCACCCCTCCGGCCTGACGAAGGAAATCATGGGAGTAGTGGAAATAGCCTGTGCAGGAGAAAAATGTGGTAGCAGGCCAACTGTGTTGTTACTGCAGCTAGAGCTCAATGTCATGGCATACGCACCATTTGACAAGTTTCGTTTTGTCTTTTCCTTTCCTCCTTTCCCTTTGCATATCGAATGTGCGTACAAATGCACAGATCCGCAATAAGCAATTTTGTTGAAAGCTAACGCTCATCCCGTCTTTGACTTGTCCTTCGCCCTGTCTTCCCTTGCATTCATTGTGAAAACCGTGTACTACCAACACACCCACACCTTTTCCCTTCTTTCGCCTTCAAAGCCCGTAAGCAGGGTTAAGTGCTGTGAGGAATTTTTTTCAAGTACGCTATATAAGCAATGCCCAGTGCCACTGCAGTCACGACAGTGGTTAAACTAAACATCTATAGCATTTCCAAATGTGTCATTGCCGTCCCAACAGTGGCTAAACTAAACATTTATAGCACTTTCAAAGTGTCTAGAACAAATGCCCAGACATCCATCTATGTTGCAGTGTTTAAGCATTGCAATACAAGATGGGCATCGAGATGTTCAGCAGTAAATTTGTACTGTGCGATCCGCTGAAAACCCAGCCACTGCATTTTTTCAAAAAATTAGTAACCGAGCAAGAGTCCCAGGTGGCTGTTATGGCGTATACATGCAGACAAGTTGGCAGTCGTACCCATCTTTACGAATGCAGCCGCACCAGGCTGTAAGCACGTGCATGCTGTGCATGCAGAGTTAACTTTTTTTGTAACGGAAGGCATACTTTGGTTACAGCGTAGTTTCAGTGGAGGTCTGTGGCTCAAGAACGCACTAAGATGTTCCTTAGAATAACATGTACAGAGATCATTGTGAGCCACAAACACACTTCATCCGAGATTTATGACGTACAAAGTAACATACAGATCGAATCACGGGTACCTTTCATCGACAGGAACAGCGGAGTTTCACCAGGCGTTTCATATTACGGGTGACATATGAATGATCTCCGACCACCCAAGATCACGACGGACGCGCGCACGCAACAAAAACATCTTTTTTTTTTTTGTCATAAGACTTTATACACCGCGGTTAACGCTGCCAAAACAAAACTTGCCTGTCTTGGTAGTTCTCGCCGGCAATGTTGTCCCGAAACCTGTCGAAAACGGCTGCATACTTGGCTCTGCTCCAGTCAAACGCAACCTAGAGCAGACAAAAAGAAACACAAAGCTGATCGCTGCCCAGCGCAACCCGATCGGCGTGACTTTTGATCGCGCGCCGCACTGGATCGAGTAACGAGATGCGCGGGACGAACAACAGCGTGCACATGACAGCGTGCGCCTCCACGGACGTCGAGCAAAGTGGACGCAGAAGTTGATCGGGGTGGTGGTGGGGCGACTTACCTCGCAAAAGTGGAACGCGGACACTGTCAAAACGGCGAAGGCAAGAAGCGAAACCACACAGAGGCGCTTCTCGGACAGGATGTTGTACGTCTGCCGCTGCAGCAGCTTGCAAAACACGGTTCGGCGCATGCTTACAGTCGCCTAAACACGATCCTCTCCGACTGGGCCCTCGTGCCTCGACGGGGCTTATCATTTTCCCGCGATAGCCGCCGGTTATCGGAGTGCGAGGCGCCGCAGATCAGCGTCGCGAGATCCCAGAGCAGGCGGTGTCAACGCCGTGCCACACACAAACCACGCGACTTCTGCGCCTCGCACGTCGATACAATGGAGGTACTGATGGCACTGACGCAATGGCCGATGATGATGATGATGTCGACGAAAGGGTCACCTCTCTGTGTCTGCACTCACCTCGCCCGCACCTCGCTGCTGCAACGTTAAAATGTCGCGTTACGCAACACGAAGGAATAGGAAGTCTCTTTCCTTCATGTTATGCGAGAATGCAAGCAGAGTGAAGCAGAAATAAGATGCAGATGTTCGGGTAAGCAAATGCGAGGCGCTGATGCGCAGCAGGCGCGCAAGTGCGTGCCGACCGCGAATTTCGTTTTCGCATAGGGTTTCTCGCTAAGTTTCCGTACTAAGAAATTCTTTGTATATGCAGAACATGAAGCGTAAACGAATACGAAAGCAAGCAAAACGAATACAAAGCACAGGTGAAATACAGCAATTAGTTTAGTAATTAACGCAATCATGCAGCATAGGCACAGGCACACACATTTATCTTTTAGTACCAACCATACGCACTCTTACATCAGAACTGTGAGGAAATTAGTGGGCTGATAGGTATGTACGCGTAATGACAAAACCACACAAAGACAGCTAGGAGATGTATACAAACATCAGTGCTGTTTCCGCTCGCGCCTTTTCCATCTCAGGGCTATTAAAACTAGAGCTCTATTTCGCCATGAGCTCGCAAGGTCATTCATCGCGTCGCGATGACCTTTAGCCGCGGGAGCACTGGTGTGCCGTCCCACCACGTACCATTAATTGTACAACTGGCGTCAACGTCTATAGGTTCGCCGCCATCGGTAGAAAACAGTGCCGTTAAAACAAATATGCCTCTCGTGGCCAGAGCAGATGTTCACATCGTAATGTTGGAAATGCCAAAAGCGCCAAAACAGGTATCGCCCCCTGCATTCATTTTCGTGCATTACAATTTGTGGCACCACGAATCTTGAATGTTGCAACATGAATCGGTGTGGAAGAAATACTAATTGGAATGAAACAAACTTCCTCAGATTCAGCCTTTGTGATTCTTTCAGAAAAACGCCCAGCCAATTGCAAGCCAATACAGGTGCATAGGACTTGCCCAGCGCCTATAGACAATAGTCTGCTGGACGCGCCATTGCTGCTGCTTCACGAAGATTCACGTCGAGGCTCCTCGCTCTTGTTGCTCGCCTACCTATCCCTTTATCACCCCCTTTCTCCTCTCTAATCTTTATATACCCCTCCTCCCCCTCTCCCCCCGCACTGGGTTGTATGCAGGTGAGCCCCCAGCTGGGCTCAATAATATCCCCGGTGCATTTCCTTTCCTTTTCTCTTGAACCACTTAGTAGTAGTAGGTGCATACATTCAGCTCCGTGTATGTGCTGGGATTGGCCAATCAAATTTATTTACGAGGCCATGCAGTCAAAGTGCAAGTTTGTTTTATTTGATCGATTTGGTGTTTAATAGTGCCCCCAGCGCTTGTCCAGCACCAAATGATGCTTTATTCACTAGGAAATTAAGAAATTTGAACCATAATTTTGATTCCCTCACTGAATTGTGTGTTTTGTGACGTGTGAGATTACGTATCAAGGACAAGTACTCAAGCAAATGTAAGTATGCGGGCTAGGGCTTCAGCGAATGACGGAACGTGGCCTCCGCGATCGGCTACCGGCGGCGCGCGGTTGCTCCGCCCGTTCCAATCGCCCAGAGAGAGCGTAATTCCGAAGAGGCTGTTTCGCCGTTTTCCGCCGCACCGCGGCGCGCGTAGCCTAAGGTCGTTTTCCCTGGCGCGGGCGGGTGCAGAGGACGAAAACTCGGCCTTCGTAGCCTGTGTGCGACGTTTAATAATAAAAAAGTTACCGCACACCAATGCAGGTGAAAGGTAGAAGTAGTTACTGGTCCCATAGGGTAGTTACTGGTGCTTTGAATTTTTGACGTAGACTATGCCCGGGGTGATGCATAAGTGAATTCATTGCACAGCAGTATTCTTTTTTGTAGTCACGTACGCATGGTTCCAAAACACAACACGTTTTCCGGTTTTGTTTCTAAAAATCTCGCACATGCTGTTTGGAACGCACGGAACGCATATTCCGTGCGTTCCAAGCAAGAACCAAATTATGGGAATTCAACCGACCGAAATCTAACCATTAGTAAACACGAAAATACCCACTATGTCGTTTCCTTTTTTCTCCTTTAAACGTGCGGTCTTTGACAGATAAAGTAGATGACATGGCAACACTATACTTGAAACGTTTGGCGTAACTTTTACCGCGATACTATTAACAGAGACGTCGTATACTTCAGCATCTGAAGTGTATACTGTCCAAATGGCTATCGGTATTTCTTCCGCAATAGGCAGGGTAAACGTGCTGGTGCCGTTTATTGGCATGCATGCTTGCATATACAAACGTACCGAGAGACTTCCAGTCTACCATAAATGGACGTGGTCTAAGTAATGTAATAAAAATCTTTACCCGAGTTACGATTGGTATAGTTCTCCACTTGATGTGTTTATTCACTAATATCCCGAACAACTTGCTTACAGCCGATGTTGTGCATACAGATATTAGTGATCAGCTGAACTGCTCACCGAAAAAAATAATGCCTTCTACACTTTAGTGTTCCTTTTTAAAAAAAATTACCCAAGCTTCATCGACTTAACGCCGCAAACGGTGATGTTAACAGCGACGCTGCTTGGCATTCCCCAGTCACAAGTCTAAGTTTCATAAAACTTCTCGAAGCCAGCAGATCGATCCCTGTTTGTGCCAATTCATTTTCTCCGTGTTCCAGTGCTCGCCCCATGACAGAACTTTTGATCTAGGTCACGGGTTCCATTCCCGGCTGCGGCGGCCGCTTTTCTGATGGAGGCGAAAAGCAAAAACGCCTGTGTGTACGAGATTTCGGTGCATGTTAAAGGTCCCCAGGAGGTCAAAATTAATCCAGTGCCGTCCCCTACGACGCGCCTCATCGCCTGTGTTGCATCGGCACGTTAAAACCCTACAATCAATCAAGAACTTTTAATCCTATAACACTGCCAAAAGGGGGCACCGTGAGCGCGTCGTTTTTCAGTGTATTTTTTTATTTGCTATCGCAAAAATCAAGCACGTATGTATTTTTGATTGAAAGAACAATGAAATGTCACTGATGCCTCAGATATACTTACTGCTCCTTTTGCTCAACAATGTTGGCGAGCGTAAACATTGCCAGTGGATTTAGTTCAAAAACGCTTTTTCTCGTTCAAGCATACTTTTAACTTGCTCTGAACGTGTGCTTGGCGTTTCCTCTCCTCCTTGCTAGGCTATTCCCTCTCCACATCACTGCAACCGCATTACCATGTTTTGTCCCATGAAAGGCTCGACAAAGAATATATTCGCTGTCAAACATTCTCCCGGAAGTGTCACCAAATGCGGGCCCTCTCAGTTGCGAAGCTGATGGCTTGTCAACCAAGTCACGTCAGTTGGTCGTTCTTGCAAAACAAAGGACAGTCTGTGCTATGCGAGTTTTTAAATGATTCCACGTTTCGTGTGCAAGGACACTCGCTTGCATGTGCAAAACAAATACAAAAAGTGAGCCAGAATTGCCATCAGGAACGAATAAAAAAGGACTGGTCACACCGGATTGCCTGAGAATGGCATTTGCAACATCTGCAAGTACGATCATCTGCAGCCCATGCTCAAACCACATCACTGCTGCAAAGGATTTAATAAGCAGAAACTGGACAGCTTTCGAATTTGTGGACCAAGAGAAGGCCACCCAGCTTTGCGTCTTTTTTTCGCTTATTTTTACTCTCGCTCCGCTAAATGGCTCCATAACTCACTCGCTCGCTCAAACAATGGCATAACGATGCTTGCCTTGGTGTTAAAAATGGCTAAATCAGTCCACGGAAATTATTTTCGCCAACTACCCCGTGGTTGGCAGCCAAACGGTCTCATTATTTGTTGCAGTTCCTCATTGCACTACTATCATAAGTGCAAAACTCTAGCCTTTGCAAATATTTTTTTTCACAGTTGATAAAGTTGGTGCAATAATAACCATATTGCTGAATACTTAAGCAAGATTTATGGCATATGTAGAAATAAACAAAAGAACACAATTCTTCAAGGCATGCAGCAATTGTCTTCGAAATTTTTACTTGTGCAGTAACTTTCTACCACAACTAAAACAAATTCAAGCTCAACTTTTCACCGCAGTTTTGTTTTGTGGTCACAAGTAAATCTGATGTCTTTTTTTTTTTCTGAATTTTTTTTAACAGTGACCCTAAGTAAAAAAAAAAAAAGAAGAAACAGGACGCCCAAACACTTCTTACTGGTTGTGAATGCATAACATAACGATGTCCACTTCAATGCTATCGAGTTCGGCACTGCAAGCAACTGTGCGCGTTGCACCACTGTGCAGCGATACACCGCTGAACAGAGCACTCCTACACTGTACTGAAATGGTTCGAGGCAACGTGACCTCTATCCTTCCTTTATACTGCCACCATTCATATAAACGAGCAGCAAGCATAATATAACTTCACATTCAAACAGCATGCAAAAAACTACAAAGCCAACAGACATCAAGGTCAGATCTAAGAAAGATGGTTTCCCTACAGACGACAACGAACCTATGAAAAACACAATGAACTTGCGAATTGGGGTGAATCATCACCACAAACTTTTGAAACGAAAAAGTGATGAGCCATTCCACTCAATGTGCAAGGGCGATGCGACACTAAATTTTGAACAAGGGTACAAATGCTTGACGGAAGTTGTGATGCAACTACTAATTCCTCGACACATAGTAGACAGCCTATAATCAGGGACGTACCTGTTCGTGGTGGAGCATGGCACCTTTGTGCAAAAGTCTTTACCACTCCCACACTTGGAGATTTTCTACATCTCCAGCAGCGTCACGCTGTCTGGACTATATGCAGACTCAGTGTTTTAACGACAGAACAGATGTTCAAAATGAGAACAGCTACTTGTCGATGGAAGCAATTGCAGAGCTAAATAAAAGCAGGCAAAATAACAAATGCACAAAAATGCCTTGAGCTTTGCAAATGCACTCGCACGAATGCCCCACACTAGGGAACAACCTTGCGCTTTGCTTTAAATTGGGGGTCAGCCAAGACTCTACCCATGCAGATTTGTAGATGGACAGAAAAATTCGTGGGACCCTATTAATTAACAGCTACGTTGTACAATTTTCAAGGCAGTGAACCCCACATAAATAAGATAAACTTGCATGCACTAGCAACAACAACAAAAAAAGAAGAATTTGTTGTAGAAATTATTTGCAATTTATCAGCGGAGTTTCAAAAGATTATGAACCCATACAAGTTCAATGGCAAGCTGACTAGCCACTACAAGTGTCAAGAACGCCCAGTACTGGCGTTAAAAAAGACGACACAAA
This sequence comes from Haemaphysalis longicornis, assembly GCF_048455015.1. NCBI lineage: Eukaryota > Metazoa > Arthropoda > Arachnida > Ixodida > Ixodidae > Haemaphysalis > Haemaphysalis longicornis. Next base: position 181,078,780 of record NW_027526335.1, read on the forward strand.
GTGGATGGTGATGGAACTTTATTAGGCACTTTCAACGTCGATAGTTTATACAGAGGAACGCACAGAATGAGATAAAACAGTCTGAAATGTGTCAACGAGAGGAACACATAAATGAAAACAAATGGATTTCAGCCTTTGCAAAATGACAAGCCAAAGTGAGCATACTGTCTGTGCAACCTCTTCCTTGCCATGTCAATTGCTCTGCTAGTGACAACTTCAATGACACTTTTTCTGTCAACAAGTTAAAAAAAGTTCCGCTCTGTCAGCTTGAACAGTTCCAACGTCTATGCGACCAACATCAGTAAAGCTTTTTGCCAGACAGGTGTCATCAGCTGGAGACACCTGCTGCATTTGCAGATGCCCTTTCAAGGTGGTCTTTGCTAGCTGGAAAAGAGACAGGCAAAAAATTAAATCCCAAATGAGCACTTTTGCAAGCCATATTTCTGGGCCCTGTTTATCTGCCCATATTTTTGATAAACCTAGCATTGAGAACTACAATATTTTCATGCGTAAAGTAAAACCTCACAGATGCAACAATTGCTTCTTATGATAAATTACTGCAGCCCTTGCAAAGACCCCACGCAATACTCTGTGTACACGCATGTACGCTTCATACAACAACCCTCATGAAATTGGAAATATCCACAGCAGTTGAGGCAAACCAGGACCTTCCCCTTTTACTGCTGCTAAGTCCTCTTCATTCGTTGCTTTATTGGCTATAACTTTCCCCTGGCTTTGTTATGACTTGCCAAGCGGACGACTTGTGCGACACTGCCAATTCGATTGCACCTTGTCAGTGCACGGAATAGCCAACTGCATGCCATGCACTCATTGAACATAAAGTAGTTGCACCGGAAAACTGAATCGGACATTTTTAACGAGACAAAAATAGCTGCAACTGTACATGTTGAATGAGCGCTATAAGCTGCCAAAATAAGCCGTTTCTTCAACAAATTTCAGACGGTCTTGACTGTAGCTGGCGTTTTAAATTGATATTACGGTTCATATACGCAGCCGCAGGTCAAGGAACTTGGTAGATCAGAAGAACAGCATTTTTTTTTTTTTTTGCAGAAAAACAGCAATTACCAAAAATCTTTTTCCCTTTTGCAATTTTTCAGCCCCAAAGACCCAGGTGCCCCTTCGAGAGAAAGACAATAAACGTGAAAACCATAACTTGTTTCTTTTTATGCATATCCCTCAACTTCAGAGAAATATTGTCAATTTCTTTAGGGGCCTCAGCTGTCATGCATGGGTCTCATCTACAGTGCTACTCAAGCCTTCAGGCATAGTTGTGCCATTGTTAATTTATTCATTTACAGTACCCTCAGAGCCAAGAGGCACTACAGAAAGGAGTGGGAGTATATGGCATTACTAAGCAGATTAAAAAATTAGGTTTCGCACGGCAGTGTTGAATTTGAAATGTTCTGAAATGGCAGTATTTGAGCAGGGAATGTGGTTCCAGTCAACACATGGGATAAAAGATTCACTCTATAAGTTAGTCCGGCAAGAAGGAACACCAACTTGGTTAACGTGGCATGCGCCGGATGAAATATATGCAGGCGGAACAAAATTTTTTTTTAAGAAGGCAAGGCAAAGAAGGGAGGAGAAAAAAAGGTGCGCAGTACCGTTCCTGGCTATCACTTCGGAAGGACACGGCGGCCTCGCCCAAGTCCAAGCAGCTTCATGCGATCATTCAGGTCCCGCGCCTCCGCACTCTCGCCACCATTGACAACTGATATTCCTGGAAAAGGGTAAAGGAAAAATTAAAGCCGTTCCACTCAATGTGAAAGCTGCCAGAATCACCAAATCACTGCACTGTAACTTCTCGCTTACTATCGTAAAAACCAACCCTAACTAAATGAACGTGGGCGCTGCCGTTAAGTATAGTTTGCCTCAAATGTACCTGCAGTTTTCTTTGCACTAGACAATGGGGAGATGTATGGCATGCGCAGTGGTGCCACTGATGAACGGTGATTTGGAGCAATTTTTGTAGCAGCAAATTATTAATTTTGGAGCAATTTGGAGCACCTAAATGCCAGTTTTGGAGCACCTTGGAGCAACTAAACATCAACTGCTAGATGTGCCCAAAGCATCTCTCAACACTAAAAATTGACCAGTATCGTCCAGTAATTGATGTGGAGGTCGTCCTGGAATGCGCTTCAAGGTGCTTTTCCCACATGCGATCACAAATGGACGGCACAGCTCAAGAATAATGATCTTCTTGTCCCTACTAGGGGAAGTCTTTTTTCAAGGAGTCGCTGAAAACGCTTCATAGTTGGCAGGCTCGAACATGCATTAAAAATAGCTTTCACAGTCAGCTCTCCCAATAGCCCAAGAATAGCGAAATAGCCAATAAAGAAAAGTTCTACAACCACAAGAAAAAGTATCCATATTTGGCTCTTTATAGCCCAACCTGTCATTCCTGGGGCCAGAAGTTTGATGCAATTAAATCCCCTAATTGCATCCCCCTCCCCGCCACGCAATAGCAAAAATGCAACAAAACATAATTTGCAAGGTATTTAGTTCCTTTTTGGTGTGGATAAAAGACAACATGCAACACGATAATGAATATTGAAAGGCTTCGACAAACCTGCCTAGCAAAAAAACAACGCGCCTCTCTTCTAGTTTATTAATTGTTGAGGCAAGCCCTCGTGTTTTACTTTTTCATTTTATTAGATGCAGGCGCTTGCTATCAGTCCTCGTGCGCATTTCCAAGCTAGCTGGAAATGTGCACGAGAAATGCGCATGGGGCACTTTTGCATGCGATTCGTGCGCGTCGGCGTTGCGCGTGCGATTTTTTCACGCCCGCACGCGGGAGTTTCTACCACGCTCAGAAAATGACGCGCGTCGCGCGCGGCAGTGGGAGGAGCCTGGCGACTTGCGCCAATGGGGAGGCGCGTGCCTCATGGCGGCGGTTTTGAAGCGCTCGAGACAGCCCGGTCACGGCCGGCTGGCTCCGTCGGCGGTTTTTAGGCTTACCACCCCGGCAGGCATTGCATGGGCGTTTTCACTAGTGACGCGGATGATGTTTTATAGTACCGTTTTCGCCCACATTATAAGCACCTTTACCACACAAGCAACTTTGTGTGCACCTTGAGCGGTGTTTTAGAGAGCGCTTAAAAGTGGTCGCTCGAGCTCCCCACACCACTTCGCGGCCGAAGCCGCCACCATGTTGCCGCGCCGCGCGCAGCGTGCGGGTGCTTACGCGGCGCGTTTTCGCAAGCAGAAAACGCTCCATGAGGTTCGTGCTTTAGAGAGACTGGCTGTTTTTCACGGCCCGCTTCACTTGCGGCGGTCCCCTCCGTGAGCACAACAAGCGAAGCGAGAGCTAGCAGCCGACCGCGTCACGCATGCCGCGAAACGACGCTCCCGCTGGCTCTCGGAGCGGAGAGGGCCGGCAATAAACGCCACCTATAACTACCTATTGTTTATAGCAGGAATTATTGGAAACTACAACAAGAAGGAAAGTTTTTACCCGCGGTACGCCAGCGCTGCAATGACTTGCTAGACGAAAACACTGTATCGGCGGTACAGTGACAGCGCCAACCAAACTCACCGCGGAAAACACGATTACGGGTGCGAGGGAGTTGAAGTTATCAACCCGATTTAGTTATACATGTCTAGAGACCACTGCGAAGTAGTGCTTGTAACAGGCTGCACACGATTGGCGCGACAAATTTTGGCGCACTTTTGGCGCACTTGCTTGCAAAATCGTGGTTTTTTATCAGGATGGCGCAGGATACCTCATTTGGCGCAAATTGGCGCATTTGGCGCAGGAGTGGCAGCACTGCATGCGCCAGCGGTCCATGAGTTTCGAGCTTGGCTTTCGAAGCCTCTGGGTTACGCCGCGACGACAGAACGCAGTGCGGCTCTACTTGGGCCCAGCGAGCGAGCTACGACAAGGCCAGCCCCTAAAGTGCTCTGCACTTAAAATGAAGTCGGGGTTTCTCTGCTCTGACTGGATTGCACCGATGGTAACCCCTGCAACAGTAAACACAAGGAGAGATACAAACGGAGCTGACGCGACGCCACCTTGAATCACACCCCACAAACCTCGCTGAATATTGAAAACGTGTTCAAAAATGGAGATGAGTGCACATACACAACTTCTAATCTTGAGCAATCTAATTTTCTTCCATGTTTCCCATAACACCCGCATCAGTGGCACCGCTAATTTTAAATGCCCGCTTATCTGGCTACGTGGCTACACTGCTCCAATTACGTTCACAGCGGTGGTTTTTGCACAAAATCACACAGTGTCTAACCTGAGGGAACATCCGTTTTTCTGGTACCTGCACTAAAATGTGGCACTTATTAAGAGGTTATTAATTAGAAGCCACACTAAACGGCATGCGGTCCCCCACAGTCTGTAACTCTGTAGGCAAAATGAACACCTTAAAATGGACCCTGCAACAAAAAATATAACCATAAAAACCTCAGAAGCATTTCCTGCTTTACAGTGCTGCCAACTTCCGATCAATCCCTTGTCGAGCAAGGAAGGATAACAATCACTCAGCAAATAAACCTGCTACCCTTGAATTAAAACCCCCGGCACTTACAAAACCGTGAAAGCTCCAAAACATCTTGTTGCAGCCGCAGACCAGCCTTAATTAATACCCGCACGCTTTGTGCAATGGAAGGCCCTCATTCGAATAATTGTGCCACAACAAACATCCAATCTACCATATTTGCACGATTATAACGTTCACCTTTTTTTTTTCATGGAAATAGGCAATCAAAAATAGCTGCGTGTTAAAATCGGACACAAAACTCAAAAACCTCAAAACCAAAACCGCCAACTCAAAACCGTAACGAAGCAACTTAATGAGTGATAGGGGCTTTGTTCAAACGCAAAGCAATCATCTTGGCGGCCCGGGCAGTGCCCTGTGCATAAGGCGTCCCGGAGTGGCATTCACAATTGGCAATAAAAAAGGAACCACATTTTTAAGTGCGAAACAGCTTCGCAGAAGGGCTTTAGCTGCCTGCAGCGTGTGCCGATTTATGTTCAAATAAATGTTTTGTACGATTTTGAGTGGTTGTTCATGGCAATATTTCGTGCGCATGGCAGAATTGGCGCTGAGCTATTTCTGTGGTTTCTGTGTGTTCAATTTTACTGCGCATTACAACCAGAGGTGCGTTAGAATCGTGCAAATATGGAAATTCAAAAATTTATGGGGCTTCAAGAGCCAAAGCAAAGGTGCAACACCTCGGTTATGAACAGCACCAGAGCCGAGGGCTCTGCATCGATTTCGACCACCTGGGGGTTTCAAGGGGACAGACAACTGATTTTTGTGGAGCATGTGCTCTATCCCAAATGAAAAGGCATCGCTTAGAACACCCTGAACTGAACCAGTTTCCCTGATAGGGCCCTAGCCCATCTGAAAGCGGATTGTCTAGATCTGTGTATGCTGCCAAAGCAAACGCTTGCACTCATGACAGTCATCCGTGCAGCAAAATACTTTTAACTGTAGTGAGATGAAAAGTATTTAAAAACTCGTCCTCAGCTAACAAAAAAGAAAAAGAAAAAAAGAATACGGCATGGTTCTCTCTTATTCCTTTATGTGGTTTTTGAATCACACATGGACACTGAAAAGGAGCTGTTTGTTGACATATGGTAGTGCCATGTTGAGACACAACACAATGCCAACCTTTCAGATTTCAGACATTTTAGTGCCAGATTAAAATTTTTTCCACCAATTTTAGAAATTCCTCGTGGCTGGCCCGTTAAACAAAACACTGGCTTTCATACGAGCTAGAGGACGTGCATTCTGCAAGAGATGGTTGTCTGGCCCTCTAACAAGCACCGAAATGCCAACACACAGGTGTTTCCGCTCCCCCGTCCCTTCACGAGAAGAACGGCCGGGATCGAACCCCCATGCTCGGCAGCCCAGCGTCCTCCCCGCACTGTGCCGACGTACCGGCTGGCCTGTGTGCACCCACGAAGCCTCGGCCCAGGCCCTGGCAGCGAGCCCTCATCGCCTGCTCCAGCTCCTCGTCTTCGTCTTCCTCGCTGCTGTCGTCACTGTCGTCATCCTCCGCCGCTGAAAGGCACCAACGCACACACTGTCAATTTCTCCTGGGGTTGAACGAACTGAATTTACACCTGGGCCGCGAGGCACACCCTAGTGGAGGGCTCCGGATGTGTTTAGACCACCTGGGGGATCTTTATAGCGCACCCAAACCTCGACAAACGGGCATTCCCACTTTCTGCTTCCTCCTTCAGAAAAGCAGCCATCGCGGCTGGGATCAAACCCACGTCCTTGGGCACTCAGCAACGCAACATCTTTGGCCACCGAGCCACCGCAGCGGGTACAGACACACTTTGTCAAACAGGCACAGTTTGGAAGAGGCACGCCAATCGAAAGCCTCGTCATTGACATTTACAAACCGCGAGAACACTTATGAGGCAACAGTGTCACGTCAGACTGTCCATCCACAGATCCAAAGAAAAAAAAAAAAAATGCTCCACAAATTGGCAGGCTCCAAACTTCCCCCATCTAGCAGCTCTAAAACCATGCTCGACCACGCTCGAGCAGAGTTCAAAACACGGAGCAAGATAAACAGGAGCGCCGACTTCGCTCTCTCCGGCGGGCTCTTAATGTCCATAACTCGCGGAGCACAGTGTAGATGGCGCAGCGAATGGGGCCGGCGGCGGAGCGGCCGGCGTTCCCCGTGCGCCGGCGGGCGAGTTGGCGGAACGCATTCCGTCGGCTCTGTCGTCTGCTTCGGCGACGGTAGTTTTGGGCACGGACTGCTTCGGGCCTGCTTTGGCGCCGCTTCGCGTTCATGGCGCGCCTCCTTCGCACAGTTGATTAACTTGTTCGACTGCACCTTCTGGGTAACCCGGACCCGAAGGAATTGAGTGGCCGTACGGCAAAGATACGTTAAGGATTGGTTTGCATGGCGGGAAAACAAAATATAGAGACCACACACAAACATATGGCTGCTATACAAACACTACCTTTTGCGCGGTGCTTGCCGAAAATGTGGCTCCGTTTTGTAAATTTGGGAATACCAATTTGGCTGTGTTTTAACAGGTTTTACAAAAGGCGAAAGGAGCAATTGGTTTTGATCACTAACGATTATAAAAGTTCCCTCAGCTTTCTCGCAGTTCTGCAACTTGCGTCCAAAACAGAGTGTGCCTAGAACACGGGCCGGCACTTACACGCTCATCAGAAAAGAACAGAAATGTGATAACATCACCCGCGACTGCCCGCGACGTAGCAATCTGCTCGAGATCAAGTCCCTGACAGTGCGGTCTTTTCAGAAGCCTTCATTTCGCGATAACTCGCCGAAAGAAAAGGTTTAACGAGCCGGTTGTTTTGCTGGTCAGCCACTTAAAAAAAAAAAAAAACGCCGGGAACCCTGGTAGGCCAAAAAATTGCAGCCATACAAATCGCAGCATTTTATTTGGAGTCGCGGTGTTATCGACGAGATAACACGACCGTAGAGCGACAGTGAACATCGGGCGGTAAGTTGCGGCATGAGTTAAAATGAAGTATGCGTTTGATATTCTTAGGTTCCTTGTCAAGCTGACAGTGTTTTTGTGCACTTGATACAACAGGGCAGCCGTCCAATTCAGTCATTGGCACAGAAATGTGCATCATTGCCGTTTGCCGATGGAGACTCCGGGCGACCCTCGTAAGTGTTGTTCGTGCGCAGAAGCAGCATAAATAATTAAGCACGCGGCCGGAGAGCGGGATAACAACAGAGGGTAACCTTTGCGCTGCATCGATTCGTTGTAAGCAGAATCACGCTAGACTATGTTGTGGCGTTCCATATTACTCTTGCTCATTCTTTGGTGCTTCTGAAGTCGTCGTCGTTCAGTTGCGCTTACATGTGCTGGGTTAGTACAATATTTTTAGTGGATCTTCATAATGTCAGAATAAACGTTCCGGGAATAAGCGATCGCCATGTATGCGGCGGCGTGCGATTATCTGCGCCGTCTATTGCGGCCGCGCACGGGTGTTTAAATTCTGCGGGGCCCGCATGCCTCCTGCGTAGTAGGACAGGCATAAGACAGACGTCGCTGCGCAAGAAAAGATGCCTCTGGGGAGAGCGAAGAAGGGAAGAGCCATGTACAGAGGCACAGCGACGAGAGGGCGAACGAAGGAGGAAGAGAGCAAAGGGAAAGCTGGGCGGCCGGCGGCGCGTGGACATTATCGGCCCGAGCAAACGATTTTTTCTGGGCCACAGTCGTCGCTCCTCTTTATATCTTGCTCCGTGGTTCAAAACACACCAGTCACGAAACGCCTTCAGAATTCGGATTGTGCGAGCACCCCTGCTTTGTTGAAGCTGATGGGAAAGTATCGGCGTAGCCCCCAGTGGACAAAAACTTAACTGTGCTAAAGATTAACTTAAAACAGAACCTAATGAAGTAAAGCTTGCTTTTCAAATTAGGAAGCATAAAATTAGGCAAGTTTTACTTACGTTCCCATGGTATTTTAGGATTTACTCTAAGCAGATGCAAGCACTTGCACTACCCTTCAACTTTCTGTCAACAGATGGCAGCAGGCTAGTCAACTTGCCCCATGCCTCCAGCACAGGGGGATCAACCGGAGACCAGTTTTTAATACATGTCGCCTACAGGAATTTCACAACTGGTATACAATGAGTAACTCTGTACGTGGATAAAAATTAAGAAGGGCAATACCTCACGTTGCGACATCACTCCGCTGGACATTCAATGTGCGTGCGAGCTTTGAAAGGAGACTGCGCTTAATGCATCACATTTCCCACTTTTCTTCGCAGTTTCTCATCACCGCAGCAAATCTTAAGTTGTGCCCGAATACAACTTGGTGAACGCTCAAGCCCGAGTCTCATGTATGTCTGTGCAGAAACAACTACACATCTATTTCCATTCAGTCAAACCTGAAAGGTTTTCACCACAATGTCTAACTTCTCAGGTGCTTTTTCAAGGCCCCGCCCACGTGTTCATTGACCACGATTCAATTGTTTCACACGAGACTGAGTTCTTTTGAAAACTATACCGGCAGGAATGCGCCAATGTTAGGGAAAAAAAACGGCACAGTTTTGCTGTAGCTACATCCCTACATTCCATAAAAACAGGGCAAAGGCACTTGTATTACATTTCCACCAATACCTCATATGTACTAATGAACAAGACGTTGCTATTTAGTGCTGCTTCCTTTAATTTACGTGAGAAGTGCATCCACACAAAACTGGCCAGCAGTGCTGAAAGTGCAAAAACCTTGTGGTAGTGCAAACAGAAACAAAACTGCTACCCTGCCGATAGTATGCTTAAATTGGAGCTTACAAAATGATACCAGCTCACAAGACTACTCTCTGCAGATGCTTTTATTTCTGCTTTTTTTTACTGCCTTGACTGGACGCATCCAATTTGATGGGCCAAAAGCATTCAGCTTTACTAGCTGCCCTTAGTTTTGCCTTGTAATCCGATAAAGCCACGCATATTCAGAACTGCTTTTCACCACTCGCTTGTGTGGGCAAAAAAAATTGTACTTAGGATGCAATACAGTTGAACACCAAACACACCTCAAACAACAACTGCCGAGGTAATGCCTAGGGATGAAAGATGGCTAAACCAATATTGTCATTGTTCACTTTGCAAGTTAACCAAGCATTCCACTTTTCGAATGTACAGTGGTCGTCAAATAAAACGCGAACACAAAAATACGAACCTAAACACACACATAGCGAGACTTCTTTCCATGCGAGCGAAAATGATGCGTGGCTTAGTTCAAAAACAAAGTTGGGAAATGTGGATTTCCAAGTATACCAATAGCGTGCCATTATATGAACTCTACGAACAGTATTTTTCAATTTTGCACGTTCCGGCTCATATTTTCGTGTTCGCTTTTCATTTTACAACCAGTGTACAGGAGTTGAAAAGCTGGTGATGGCATCGCTGCACTATCCATGGCGGCACCTGTATTCTGATAATGAACGCGTACCTTGAAAGAGTACCGTTCAACTGATTAATTAAGAGAATTAACAGAAGCAACTGGCAAGCTAGAGATTTTTAAAGTTCCAGATGGAACAGTAAATGTAGCACCCTCAGAAACAAGTTACTTTGCTACTTCAGTCAAACAACCCCCACCATATGGAAGCCCCTCAAGCGCCGGGAAACAGTTTTAGCACTTACGCTTCGCCGCCAGCTGAGGGATGAACTTGGCTGCGTGCTCGTATGGCAGAACCTGGTCAAGGGGAGACGGGGGAGATTGCATCAGAAGTGGGAAACTGCTACACCGCGAAAAGTTTCCAGCAGAACAACCCTGGCAAACATTGCAGGGATAGTGTCATGCAGTGATTGAAGCACAGTCTCCAGGTCTGAAGTCTGTAAAACCGCGACACACTCACGCAATCGACATTCCCTGGATATTTGGTAAATCCAAACACGTCACGAGTTTTCGTTGGCCGCTTCCGCACTGCCGCTCCAATTGGAGGTCGAAGCTTCTGCTCTCGAGCAACGAACGACCCGAGTGTTGGCGGCGGAGGCACCGTGATTTTGGCGGCTCATCGGGCAGCTGGCCGCAACCCAAGTTCTACAGCGATGCCAGGCACTATTTTTATTGCTTTTTACCACACTGGACGTGAAAACGCACCGGGGACACGAAAAGTGCACTGAGTGAGCCGCATGGTCGCTGCGCTGGTGGCGACCACAAAGTGGTGCAGGTAGCTCAAGCGATAGCTTGTTACCACTGCACGAAAGGGAACCCAAGTCCCAAACAAGGCAGCACGTACGAGAAAGGCATTGATGATGCGATGGCGGGTTGCATTAAAAATCGTCATCTGCACTGCTTACGAGAGCGGCAATCGAATATCCGCCGCAGTGCTAAGCCAAACACATCTATAGGCAGACTGGCCGGCTGCTCCTAGCGCGCGTCTTCCCAGCAATTTCTGGAGGGCTACTCTCCCACCTTCAGGTGACAACACCCTTGGTGGCCCCTGAACTGTCGTCAACCATCCCACACATGCTTTGAAAGGTGGCATAACAATCTGGGTCCCCTTTCGAAAGAATACCACAGGATATGACGATATCCTGTGGTGTCATATCTAGAGGTGACAGGTGACACACGCAAAGGATAGGCACTCAAGGTTTGAAGGAGAGGGGGACTGAACACCATCTCACAAGTGGGATCGGGACTGGGCTTCGCAATCCCCCTCTCCATTCTTCTCATCCAACTGCTTGGTGCTCCCAAGGTAAAAGGGAGAATGCACCGAGACGAACGTGTACACCACAGAGGCTTCCTCCACCGCCCCTCACCTTGGGCATGGTGGTGGGCTGCCGTGGGACGGAGAGGGTGGGCGGCCCCTGGGGCACCTCGTCCTCCTCCTGCTGCTGCTGCTTGGCCTGTTGCTCCTTCTCCCTCCTCTCACGCTCCTGCCTGCGCACAGACCCCAGCAACACGGCACACTGCAGGCCGAGGGCGCCTCAAACACGCCGAACAAGAAGAAACACGGCCACACAGGTCGTGGCGCACCACACTTCATTGTTGCGAGCAGCTCAGAATGCTCCACACAGTCGGTACGAGACAAAAATGCACCGAAGAATGTGCGCACCCAAGCATAGAGATTTCGTTCCATAGAGGTAAGCCCACAGCACTGTCCATTTGCAACAACAAGGAGCGCCCACACTGTTACTCATATGTGTATACCCAAAACAATGCCTTTACTCTGACTGCACTCAAGGAAGTCTTCAAACACGAGCGCCCACCTTTCGCTCCCCCTTCTATAATACGTGCTCTCCCATCGCTGTTCTATTCGGAATGTAGTGCCGTATTGCCGTGTGCCAGTGTTGCCAGCAGCTGTATTACAAGGCTCGCAGGTTTAGTGCCCGCAGGGCCAAAGACACAGGGCAGCCCAAAGAGCTCTATGCGTAGCATTTTTTTTATAGAACTTCTGTGCTCCATAGTTGGTGCAACTAATAAGCGTACCTACCCTCAACTGCCAAACATGGCCATCCTTATTGAAAACACAAGCTTGCCTACGTCTGAAGATCCTACTCTTTTTCCCACAAGCTAGACAAAAGTTCGAATGGTGCCAATCCTGTCAAGGCCCCCAGAGTACAGCAAGAGGCAGACATCAAGCCCAGTTTCAGTTTTCCACACACAGCACAACGAATGCAGCCCGGCACGTCATGCAGCAGTACTAAGGATTAGTAAAACCTCCTGTGGAATTCACCCATGCTTTTATGGTGAAGTCAGCCGCATCGAATTGGCCCTCCATTCGCTGGCATACAAGTATTGCGCTGCCCATCATGCTGTACATAGTAACACAGCTCCAACTTGCCCTCTCGGGTAAAAACCCAACTGTTGATTGATTCATTGTCGGGTTTAATGCGCCATAGCTACACCCCGGCGGGGATCTTTTAAACATGCGCTGAAATCTCGACACGGGCGTTTTCGCTTTTCACCTCCATCTGAAAAAGCAGCCACAGTGGCCGGGAATCGAACCCACATCCTTGGGCTCTGCAGCACAACGCCTTTGCCACCGAACCGCCGGGGTGGGTGGGTCAAACAACTCCACCCTCCAGTCTACCTCCCAAGCTCGCGTGACAAACCGGCTAGGCACACACCCGTCCCGAGGCGCATAAAAATCCCTCGGGGCACTTGAAGGCCAAGTGCACTGAAATTTCACCTCGACCAAATTTATGTTTGATGTGTAGTAAGTACCCCCAAATCAGCTAGGACACCTCGTTAACCAGTCAGAAGCGTGTAAAAAAGCTCTGCCGCAGACCACGCTGCACCTGACGGCGGATCGCGTAAACAGCCATGACGCGCCTGTGACATTCCAGCCGACGGGGGCTTCTTCCTCTGGCCAGCCACGCAGCTGGAGAACCGGTCAAGCTCTGCTGCGCACGCGTCCCCCATTGCTGCCCCGTGCACGCATAAAGCTCGTGCGCAGGCTTACTCCCAAGCAACTGACCGTCCAGCCAAATGCTGGACAGCTGCGTCACTTCAATGGCCGCACTCTTCTCGATTTCGGTTTCATAACCGCCTATTTTTGCTGACCGCTTGCGGTGTCCATGCGCGCATTCCAGCTGTTGTATTTTGCATCTTGCTTCCTTTTTCAGCAGACTATACAGAAATAGTGTTTTCAAGAGGACAAAATTTTGAGTGCAGTTTAAAGTTTGAGTGCCTTTAACATGCTTTGAAGGCGAAAGGCTGGTGGTACTTATTAAAAGCCTCACTGCTACATTGTACGGTTGACCAGCTCCAACCCGGATAACCAACATCTGGTAGACCGGGCAAGACAGGCTGCCAAGACCCCGGGCTTCCTGGACTGAGGAGGTCCCCCACCTGGTGGTCAACCCAACAACACTGACTACTCCATAAACGTTTAGTACTCCTTCTCCTCCCCCTGCTACATTATATCTACGTCTTTTTCTCCATTTTGTTTCTTTGTCTTTTGGCACAAATTACATCGACCAGCTTCTTTTCTACCACACTGTGTGTGAGTATGCTTCTTTGCTTTAGCTTCTTCGTCTTACAGCAAGAATTACGCCAGCAAGCCGACTGGCAGGTGCCACTTATTCCCTAGAATCCAAATTCTGCATGGCTGGTGTGGCCCCGTTCTACTCACGTCCCACCATGTTCAGGTGACATGTGGCATGTACTATTCTACAGGTTCTACGTTTTCAATACATATTAATGTGAATTTCCGGAAGCGGGCCCCGTAGTCCCTGGCCAATCCCCCAAGTGGGCATGTGTGACGAAGAAAAGAAATTTTTCTTCTACCGCTCGCAACATGATGGGATAGCCCAGTGGGTTGAGCACTGGGCTGCCTGCTACTGCGGTTCGCATCCCACCACATTATTCACACTTTTTATTCCTAAACTCTTCACAACACCTGCCATTTCTTGATCAGGGCGCTCAACGGGACACTAAAGGATGAACGAAATTTTGTTTTAACTGAACAATCACACGTTTTGTAGCTCCCTCGGCTTTTGTTCAACGAGCAACGATGCATTATTTGCAGAGAAATAAGTAAACACAGCTTCCCGTTCACTTTTTTTGTGATGCGGCCATCATGCCACCAAGTAGGAGCGAGGCCCCGCTGCAGTCTTGAGTGTAAAAACACTTCACGCTAGGCACTCTAACGCTAGCAATGGTTTTACCTACCAAGAAGGCCAAGAAGGCTGGCTTGGACTTTTATTATTTCTCACCGACAGAACGAGAAATGCATTTAAGTGCTCCAGCGGCCGGTGTGCCAGCCTGCACCGGACGCCCAGACCCCCACCAAGCCGGCCACAAGCGAAGCCCTTTCAGAAGCGACAAACAACGTTTCAAATGTCGTGCAAGCACGGCTGCCCGACAGGGCGTCCCCCAGGTGATCATAATTATGTCCTATCCTCTTCTCTCATGGGAACCTAGCATGAAATACACTCACTTCCCAGTGACCATCTCGAGTAGTCCTTGTGGCCGACGCTCGCCCAGGGCCCAAACATAACAAGAATAGAGCTACGTGAAGCACGATTTATGGATTATTTATCAACACCGGCTCGCAGCAAACGAACTGATTGATTGATTGATTTGTGGGGTTTATCGCGTCGATGCAACGCAGGCGATGAGGCACATCATAGTGGAGGGCTCCGGATTAATTTTTAACACCTGGGGATCTCTAACGTGCGCCGAAATCTCGCACACACTGGCATTTTTAGATGCGACGCTGAGAGCATCTCTTGCCGGCGGCCCTGTCCTTCTTGCATGCGTCCGTCGGCGGCGGCGTCCGCACTCTCCTCCGCTCACCCCCTCTCCTCTCCGATAGCGATCTCTCTCTCGCGAGGGGCACTGGATTGGATTGGCTTGGATTTGGATTGAACTGGATTAAAGTGGATTGTGTTGCGTCATAGCCGCGGCAGACGCACTGGCGCCGACGCGTGCCCAGGTGAGAGCGAACACACTCTCTCAACATCTGCGGGTGTGCGGCCCAGCGCGCTCTCACTCCACCGGTGGGCGGCGCTGCGCGTGGTGCTGCGCATGTGCAGTACTCTCTCTCTCCGCGGTCTGCTCTCCTTCGGGCGCGCTGCGCATATAACCGGTGTGCCGCTCTCCGGCGGCCTTTCGGTCGACGGTTGCTCTCCGCTTGCGCTTGAACCACTCTCAGCGTCGCATGGAGGTGGGCGTAATTTTTTGCTCTTCGTACTTCGAGTGAGCCAAGATGGCGCCAAGGCAACGGCTGAAGTCAACAGCCAGAGTGACAACCTCGGCAGTGGCGCTACCGGCACCGATACACGTCACTCAAGGGTGAAACGTATAAACAAGGGCAAATTGTTGAAGGGCGCGCGCATGCCAGCATTGCCGCGCGGCGACATGAAGATCGTGTTGCGCCCACGAGGCGGGCTCCGTGTGAGCGATGTGACCCGCGTAGAACTAAGTCGTACACTTGCGGCGGCGGCACAGATCCCCGCAAATGAAGCAAATGAAGACGTCGTGTGCCTGAACCTTCAGCAGAATATCGTTGTGGTGAGCACCTCCAAGAGAGAGCACGCCGACCGATACGCTGCCGTGGAAAGGATCGATATACGCGGCACGGCGCACGAAGTAAGTGCCTACGAAGCGGCCCCTCACGGCACGGTGAAGGGCGTCATAAGGGGCATCCCGCTTGAGGATACGGCCCAGGAGATTCAGGACAATGTTGTGCACAAGCATAACCCAACAGCCCTACAGGCAAACCGAATCGGTAAGACCCGATCGGTCGTCATTGCTTTCGAAGGGCACAAAGTACCCAATTACGTTAGATACGGCAACCTGCTCACGGAGTGCACGTTGCACAAAAAACAAATTGACGTATGCTATGCGTGCGGAAGAGTAGGCCACAGAATGGACGTGTGCCCGGATCCCTCGAACAAGATCTGCCGAGGGTGTGGAATCTCCAACCCCGCTGAAGACCACGAATGTGTCCCGAAGTGTGGCCTGTGCGGAGGCAAACACCTGACCGCGGACAAGGCCTGCAAAGCCCGCTTCAAGACGCCCTATGTCGTCCGCCGGCGGCGCTGGGAACGCCGCCGAGCGGAGGAAGAAGAAGACGCTGGGAGAAGGAACCGAGAGAAAAGAGGTCCTGCAGGCGGACCCCACCGTAGCGCCTCCAAACAACGGGGCCGGTCGCAAACGCCGGTCCGCAGCAGCAACAACAGTAGCGGCGAAAACGACCGCCAGAGTCGCTCCCGATCGAAGTCACGATCCAGGGGTGGCAACGGTGGCGGCAACCGCCGCTGGGAGACGGTGAACCCCTGCTCGAGCGGGAGATCCGGATCCCCGACCACGTCCCGTTCGAAATTCAGGGCCGCCTCGGGGTCCCGGGCCAGTTCGAGACAACGGAACAGTTCGAACTACCGGGCTAGTTCGAAGTCCCGGAACGAGTCAACCGGACGTCGAGGGATCGCCGAGAAAAAGGTGGGCTGGACCAACAGGTCTCTCGTCGCTCGAACCAGCGACACCGCATTCCCACCCCTCCCCGCCTCCCAACACCTTAACTCACAATCGAGTCTGCAAAAGGACAGTAGCGAAGTGGCAGAGCTTAAGAGGATCATAGAGCGCCAAAACGCTCAGATCCAGGAGCAGAATGCCCAAATACGGGCGCTTATGAGCAAGATTGAAACGCTGGCGAGTAACGGCAGCTCGGTAAATGCAAGACCCCAAAACAACACCACGGCGACAAACAACGCCGGAGGCTTGCGCAAGGTGGCGCGGAGGGATCCCCCCTCGCCCCCCCTAGGGCGGACGGCGGGAGCGGCTGGGTCCACTCAACGTGCATCCAGCAATCAAGAGGCGATGGACGCCGAAGAGGGTCCCGCGAGCGCAGAGGAAGCGGCGGCCGCAGAGACCACGACCACGGCAACGACACCGATCCCACGAGGAGGAGAGCTTACGGCCATTTTGTCCGCAATAACCCAAATTAACGAAAGGCTAGGCAAAATGGACGCCCGACTCGGAGCTGTCGAGAGTCAGCTTCACACGGTCTCGGTAAAGCACGAGCGCCTAGCGCTAAAAGTAGCCACAAAGTCGGTGAGGAACCGTTTCGCGTCCCTGAAAAAGGAGCGTGCCGAAGGAATAAAAGTAGCCACAAACCGTTTTGCGTCCCTGAAAAAGGAACGGGCCGAGAAAATCAAAGATGCGATCGCGAAAAGGCGCGGTCGACTCGAGACATCCGAGGAGGATGACGCAGAGGCCAAGTAAGAAGCACAGGAAGAAGACCGGGGAAGACACCACCGTAATTTACCAATGGAACTGCCGCGGAATTCGCAACAAAGAAGCGGAACTACCTTTACACATTGACGGGCAAGAAAACAAGCCAGATGTAATAGCTCTACAGGAAACAAACGGGAAACCACGACTCCCGGGGTACGTCACTTACACAGACCCCACGGAGAACGGAACGGCGGTGCTCGTCCGCAGCAACGTGGCGGCAACACAACACGTCACGGCGCAGGGCGGGTGCGAGCACACGCTGGTCGAAATTCATGCAAGAGAAATTGGCAACTCGGGCAATCTATTCGTCATGAGCGCGTACTGCCGTCCGTCACAACGGCAGTACGAGTTTGACCGCATCGTGAGCCAGGCGAAAGGGTTGGCGGGGACGAGGCCACTCCTGATCCTCGGCGACTTTAACGCCCCTCACACAACGTGGGGCTATAAGTTCCAGTCCAAGAGAGGAAAATCGTTGGCCAAGGCAATGGAGGATCACGAGATGGCCCTCCTGAACGAGCCGGACGTACCCACCAGAAGAGGCAACAGTGCCGCGAGGGACACTACGCCAGACCTGTCGTGGTTATCGGGCACGCTAGACGTCACCTGGACGAGGAGCGAAGAAGCGGACCTGGGGTCTGACCACAGTGTGATCCGCATCACGATCCGAGGCTCCCGATATTGGGCTGTGCTGGGGACGGCGCGGATCACGGATTGGGACAAGATGAGGAAGTATACCCAAGAACAAGACGCGGCGGCCGAGAAAGAGCCGGCACAGGCCGAAAGAAAACAAACCTACACCGAATGGGCGAGGGACCAGAAGCAGGTCCTCCAGAAATTCACCCAGGAAATCGCAACGACGGCGCAGGTACCGTATGTGGACGCCAGACTTACACACATGTGGGCGGCTCGGCACTCGTTAACGCGGCGGTGGAAGCGTCAGAGACATAACAGAAAGCTGGCCAAACGCATTGCGGTCTTGAACAAACAGATCGCCGAGCACGTGGCCAAGCTATGCAGGGAAAATTGGCTGAAGACTTGCGACGGCCTGCATGGCAAGCTCTCAGCGCGGAAGACGTGGTGTCTTTTGAGGCATTTAATCGACCCGCTGAGTACCAAAACTGCGACCAATCGCAACCTTACCAAAGTATTGAACACGTACAAGGGAGACGGCTGCAGGCTCCTGGAAGACCTGAAGGCGAGGTACCTAAACAAAGAGAAGGGCCAGTACCCGGTTCCCGAGACGTACGAAGGACCCGACAACGACGAGCTGGACAGGCCGTTTACCATGACGGAATTTTGGACAGCGATAGACTAAAGCAATAAGAGAAGTGCCCCCGGCAGGGACGCCATAACTTACAAACTGCTCGGTAACATGAGCGGTGCAGCGGCCCGCGGCCTCCTAGAGCAAATCAACGAAACCTGGGACAGCTCGCGGTTGCCGGAGGAATGGAAGGAAGCCGAGGTCCACTTCATTCCAAAGCCCGGCAAAGCCCTCACGATAGACAACATGCGGCCCATCTCCCTCACGTCCTGCGCGGGGAAAGTTATGGAGCGCATGGTTCTTCGCCGGCTGCAGAAGCACCTCGAAGAAACAGATCAGATGCCGGAGACGATGTACGGCTTCAGACATCATCTCAGCACCCAGGACGTGATGGTCCAACTCCACGAGCTGGTCGTCAAGCAGGCAACGAGGCACGCGCCGCGCGGGATACTCGCCCTCGACCTGAAAGGAGCGTTTGACAACGTGTCCCACGCAAGCGTGTTGCCGAATCTGAACAAGACCAGGTGCGGCCGCAAGACATTCGGCTACATAAAAGATTTTCTGACAAACCGAACGGCGACCATCAGTATAGGGGACGAGAAGTCGGACCCTGTCGAGCTCGGCGATAGGGGCACCCCTCAGGGGTCGGTCTTGTCGCCCCTGCTCTTCAATCTGGCCCTCCTGCCCCTGCCCGATCTACTCAAGCAAATCGAAGGCGTGGACCACGCGTTCTACGCCGACGACATTACGGTGTGGACGGCCCGAGCCGGGTCCGATGCCTGGGTGGAGGAAGCCTTGCAGCGGGCGGCAACGACCGTGCACGAGTACGCCAAGTCGTGCGGACTGAGCTGCGCTCCCCAGAAATCTGAGCTGCTCATGATTCAACCGGGGAAACCTCAGAAGGAGCCGCTGCCGAACGTGACCATCACCATCGACGGAACGGCCATCAAGTCAACTCAGCAGATTCGGATTCTCGGCCTACTACTTCAGAGCGACGGGAAGGCACACGCCGCCGTCAAAAAGATCAAGACTACATCCGAACAGATACTCAGTATGATTCGGAGGGTATCTAACCGAAACCGAGGCCTGAAAGAGGACGATGCCATGCGCCTGGCACGCGCTTTCGTCGTGTCGCGGGTTACCTACTCCGCCCCGTATCTCCAGCTGACGAAAGCGAATAGGGACACCCTAAACACGATGCTTCGCAAGGCAACGAAGCAAGCACTCGGCATTCCCATATACTCGTCCACGCAAAGACTGCTAGACATGGGCGTCCACAACACGGTGGAGGAGCTCATCGAAGCCCACCTTTCGAATCAGAGAATCCGGCTCAGTCACACGGAGCACGGACGAGCCGTCCTACGCAAGATAGGTTGGCAGATCGAGCCAGTACCCATCAAGGCAGCCCTTCCGGAAGACTGGAAGATGAGCATTCTGACCAAACCCCTTCCCCGGAACATGACGCCAGGCAAGGACGACGAGAGGCGAACCGCGCGGGCAAAAGCAATGGCCCGGAAGCTGGAAGAGAACCCCAGGGTCCTCTACGCGGACGCCTCGCTCCGAAAACACAGCGACCGTGCAGCGGCGGTAGTTACGTCCAGAGACCGGCTGATCGTCAGCGCGTCCCTGAAGACAACAGACCCCGCAGCTGCCGAGGAAGTGGCCGTGGCCCTGGCACTCGCACCGCCATGCGTGCACACCGTGGTCACCGACTCAATGACAGCGTACGGAAGCTTCCGCAGGGGGGTAATCTCTTCCGCGGCCCGAGCCATTCTGTCCAAGTGCAAGCCACCGGCAAGAGCCATAGAGCTCGTGTGGGTCCCGGCTCACTCGCGGGTAGCAGGCAACACCATCGCCGACTACCATGCCCGAGAAATGTCAATCCGGGCCGAGAACGAGCCGGAAGAGCTACCGCACCCGGTTACCAGCTTTCGGGACATTACCAGGATGTACCGAGAGGAGAGGCGCAGACTGCCGGAACCGCACCCCAAACTGACTAGGCAGCAACAGACGATCCTGTGTCGAGCGCAGGCGGGATCGCTTGCGCATCCCGTACTGATGAACCTCATGTACCCTGCGGAACACGATACGCTCTGTCCGTTTTGCAAAAGAGAGAGGGGCACCCTGCCACACATCTTGACAGAGTGTACAAAACTCAAGACCCCCCCTCCTTCCCTTCCCCACAACACCCCCAATCCCCAACCCCTTGAGCGATGGGAGACCTTGTTGACCAGCCCCGCCCTGCCGACTCAGCTCGGACTGACAGACAGGGGCCAGGAGCTGCTGGGAACATATGGGTCCCGTAACTAGGGAACCACCCCGTCTGGTGCCAGCGCGCACCACCGATTTCTTGGGCTCAGTAAAAGTTGATTCCTCCTCCTCGTCTCCATCAGAACGCAGCAAACGAAAAAGCACAAGGTCGGGCCAGCCGGCTAACCATCTGCAGTAAGCACCCTGGACCCTTCCCGAGCAATTAGGTCCGCACCAGCGCAAGAATGCCTTACCGATAGCAACATCTGCGTGCAAAGAATAGCAGATTACAAGCTTACACCAGTCGCGTAACTACCTGCAGTGCATCTTGTTCCTTCTGCTGCTTCCAGCAGGGGATACTGCTTGCAGGTCGGGCATTCGCCATCCTAGATTACAGACTTCTGTGATGGTGCACCAATGGTTTTCCAAAACAAAATGGAAAGCATGATGGCTAGCCAAACCGTGAGGGAAGCAGCCTATCCCGCTATGTATAGAAGCTGTAGCCTTTCTAGATAAACCAGCACATGGAAAGTTTTGATTTACATTTATTTCATGTGCTCAAGCACCTACGAACTGTTAATTTCAGGGAAGCATTTATAGAGGCTTCTCGAATGAGTGCTCGCGGTTCACAACTTCTGTGACGTCACAAACCGTAGTACCCAGAACCGTTCGGGGCGTCGTCGCCTATTTTCAAGTTTCCAGCGTTTTCTGCGCGATTAAAAAACTGCCAGTCGCAACAATGGTGTACAGTCTACGCCCGTTACAACGGACCCTCTGAATCCGAAAAAAAAAACGTCCGCTGTAGCCAAAGTATGCAGTATCCAACGGGGGGGGGGTATGAGCAGCTCTGCAGTGGGTACTTTGACCGATATTGCATGCATAGTACATACACTTTGTTCTTTCTACACGCCTGCAGCACTTCTGCACAGTGTTCGCGCGAGGGCAAAGAATCACGTAAACACCATTTCCAAAGCTTAGCGCATGCGCACCGGCACTTCGAAAAGGCCTAGCACGTGTGGTCAAGCGTGTAAAGACGCAAGATAAGCTGAGCAAATAACGCAAGAATATAACTAGGCACAATTATAAACCAGCTATAAAACATCAGTCGTGCCCATCAGCATTAGCTAGGCTCTTTTAAATCCCCTCACGACGAGGCAGGTTTTCCCGAAACCGTTCGTCGAACAAATCGGATCGCTGCCTGACGTTCCCTCAAGGTAGCTCCCACATTTTTAGCGATTTCATTCTGGTCATTGAAACAGCTGTTACAAAATAATCTGATGACTGACAGCTGTAAAATCTAAAGTTAGACCAGTTGGACTGCGCATGGTTACCGGCAGATTGCACACAATGGATGGGGAACAACCCCTACTTGAGGCATTTCTTACCTTTTTCCCCGAACGGAACGGGAACGATGCATGCGTGGGAATAATAAAAGCCGAACTTCAAGAACCCGAGTTTTTTATTACATAAAAAAACTGACGAGGGCAGACTCGCCTCCGAGGACCTTGCCGAGTATTCGATAGCCCTGTTTTCAATCTCACCGGAGTCGCGTTTATTGGCAGCGGCCTTGTTCTTGACGGTAGAGCGGACACTCTGCTTAGACAGGCCTGTACTTCTGGCGATGTCAGCCTGTTTTTCCCCATGTTCAACACCGTTAATTACGCTTAATTTATCCGACAGTGAAATCAGCTACCCTGTCACTCATGCCGCTGGTCGCACAAAAAAAAAAAAAAAAAAAAAAAAAAAGCCACTGGCACTGGCTTGGCTGCGCCAACGACCCGGCTGCCAGCAACGTTGCCAGACATAATAGTTTTCTTGCCAAAATAAACGAAAAAGCACACCGGGCGCCGGCCCCGCGGAAGTCCGCTATAAACGTTCAGTCGAAACAATTTTCGCCTAAAATTTAGTCTGTTGTAGCCGATAGTCTGCTCTAGCCGGGTCCGTTGTGAGCGGAGTGGACTCCATTTAACCCTTTAACCACCAATTCAACTTCCAAACAATGTACCAAAATCACCAATTTTTTTTAAGCAGTCATATTTTTCCCCATGCAATTCTGATTCTGAAAATATATTGCATGAAAAATTTCTGTTTAGAATTAGCACAGAAATTACAAAAGAAAAAAGCCTGCTGCTGGGGCGGCTTTGCCTCAATGCATGCCGTGGTAGTGAGTAGAAAAACGTACTGAAAGTCAAAGTATTTATTTGGTACAATCACGCTAACACACAGAAAATTGCACAGACGTTCCTTCATCGTAACAAAAGCTTTCATGACTAATAGTTGCTCTTTGTGTGGTAGATTTCGAAGCATGGTGTCACACAAAGCCCGATGGCAGTCCTCGCACCAGAATCGTGTTTTCTTTGCGTGCTAATCTTCCCTTGAAAAGCAGGAGGCTCTCATCAACGGACACATCCTGTTCTGGCACATAGGCATCAAGGAATGCCTCGTTCAGAATTGTGATAACGGGCCACAGCTTCCATAGCCGGGGGTGTGGATGAGTAGCTTCATCCATGGTTTTCAAGTTGGTGAAATGAAGGCAGCGCATCAACGCGTTGAAGCGGTTCCTGCTCATGGCTTTGCTGAACACTGGTGTCTCCAAAACTTGCTTTGTTGACCAGTACATCTCAACTTGAGGTTTGCCGACAATAACCTGCGACATTATCAGTGCAAGGAAGACCATAATCTCATCGCGGTCTACCGGTTTCCATGTAGTACCCCGGGCAGCAAAGTACGCTACGGCAAATTGGTTTGTTTCCGTGACGGTTAGGTCAATGACGTCCCAGTCAAAAAATACATGAAACCAGCCGAGAATGTTATTTTCGTCAGTGGGCTTCCGCAAGATTCCGGGCACTGAAGAGAAGGGAAACCGTGGAGGTGCAGATGGCGGGTTATCGGTGTCCACGCGCTGCCACACACGTGCACTGGTCAGTGCGTCACTTTCGTTGTCGTCATCATCGCCGTCGCTATCGTCGTTATCTGAAGCAATATCCAGGATAAAGTCATCTATGTCACTGTCGGACACAAAATCTATTTGTTCACCAACGCCGCTTTCTTCACTCCTCCAAGAAGCACTTCCTTTTCTTGACGCGTCGCCGCCACCAGCATTCCTTTTGCGAAGCGCCATTGTGAAATGGCTATTTCGCGCCTTTCGCGCGCGAAAGGCACGAAATTCAGTTTTCCATAGAGAACTACCGCCATCTGGGGTGTAAAATGGCAAGCAAAGCAATTGACGACCGTGATACGTCTTTGGTGGCATTGTGAAATGGCTATTTCGCGCCTTTCGTGCGCGAAAGGCACAAAATTCAGTTTTCCATAGACAACTACCGCTATCTGGGGTTGAAAATGGCAAGCAAAGCAATTGACGACCGTGATACGTCTTTGGTGGCAGAAGGAGCGGAAAATCGGGCCGGACGAGCGCGACTCGTCGTTGGCGATATTGGTACAAACTTGGGTGACGAGTACAGCTCGGGGTTGGTGGCTAAAGGGCTAAAATGCATGGGGACCAGACACGCCAACAGAAATGGTCTGTTGTAACCGAAAGTCCGTTGTTGCCGGATCTGCTGTAACGAGCGTAGACTGTATTTAGATTCATGGCGCCGTAACTTGTCAACACAGGCCAACTTGTTGGTTCCACCCACTAGTGTGCCTTTAAAGGGCCAATGCAGACAATATACAAGTTTGTCTTATTCGAAAGATTTCGCGTTTTGTAGTGCCCCCAGTGCTTGTCCGGAAGCAAATGATGCTTTATTCACGAAGAAAATCAATTTGAGTTACAATTTCGATCCTCCCGCCAAATCGTGTTTTTTTACATCTGCAATGACATAAGGATGGGTCTTCAAGCTAAACTTGGTGTGAAGCAGACTTATTTACCGTTAGTCAACCTAGATGGCACCACCATACCACAGTGGGCCGTTTTCTGCCTTTGCTTTGCTTTTGCGCGTATTTGTACCTGGCTTGTTTTTGTTCAGGGAGAAAATCGTTTTGTGAAACAGAGTTCGCTCGACAAATACAGTCACTTAATTAAGACATTGTCGCTTATGCCAATCGGCCAGTGTCGTGTAGGATAACTCCAAAGTGGCGGATTGCTGTGCAGCTAAAACAAGCATAGTGTGCGCAGTACACATCTGTACTATGTTTACGTGTGTTTATCCCACCATTCTTACTGCTTTAAAAATAATGTGCCCTAAATTTAAGTGCAAATAGCTCATTCGGCAAGCTTATAAGCTCTGCCTAATTTGCGTCTGCTTTCGCCAGCCTCTGCCAATCGCAGGGCTGGCTGGTATGACATCATAGGTTCTGTTGCGGGAAATGAGCGAGTGGGTCACAAGGCCACTCCCTTTTTTCCTAATTATGTAGCTTATTTGAGCGATGTTTAAGTTAAAAGTTGGGTCAGTATGATCCTAACGAGGCCATCTTTCGAATGAACCAAACTGGTGTTTCGTCTGCGTGGCCCCTCCACAAGGCATTCTCCTCAGGAAGGCACGCGGCACGGAACCAGCCACTCACGCTTGCGTGTGGAGCCTGGCGTAGAAGCTGCGCCGCTCGGCGGGCGCCATGGCTTGCACGTCGGCGAACACGGGCTGCACCGCAGGCACGGGGATCTTGTCCTCCAGGGTGCTCCTCGCGCCTCCGGCGGCCACCTCTGCACGGGGTGGTCCACCACCGTCCCCACCACCGTCACCGTCACCCTCGGCAGCAGGGGCAACGGAGGCAGTTTGGCCAGTGGCCGCGTGCAACAGGGCCTTCTGCTCTTCCGGGAGCATCCCAAAGGCCACTTCACTTCCCCCACAACCAGGAAGGAGGAGCAGCAGGAGGAGGAAGAGGTGGAGGGGGAGGCAGAAACGGGCTTGGTGAGCATGGGCAGGCGGGCAGAGGTGCGGACAGAATGCATGCATGCACAGCACTCGAGGTGAGGACAGGCAAGCATGCGCAAGAGCTGAGCAGGAGGGAAGCGTTGCAGACCAAACTCCCACCCCAACCAAGATGACCAGCAGACTGGAACGGCCCAACGGCGCTTTTAAAATGCAAATTCCCCTAACACCCATTTACCTCGAACAAAACCGCAACGAGTGGTGAAGTACTCGTTCTTTCGAGTAAAGGAAATTAACACCAAGTTATTATGGCCTCCTGAAAGGAATGCTGTGTGCCCTTAACTCTTTCGGGACCGCCGGAAAAATGGATGAAAAAGGGAGGTCTCGGTACAATTTTTTTTTTACATAAAGCAAAGGCACCATCCTGCCTTAGCATATACCAAAATGCAGCTAATTATATGTTCTTTTACATAAAATACCAAGTTTTACTTCAACACTGACGATAGAACCATGAAAAAATCTGAAACTAAGAACTTCGTAAAAAAACTACAGAAAAAGATAGAAAAAAGCGTAAATATAAAAATTTAAAAAAGAATAAAATTATTTCAGGATATACAAAATCTAACACAATGCTTTGTTTCTTCATTGAAAAAGTTTGATGCGGCTAGGTGTAACTGGTTTTTTGTTTTGTGTGTGATCTCTTTGGCACTCGGGCCATGGCTACGTCGTCGCCCAGGTACACGCCGGGCTCTTGTCTCGGCGAAAACTTGATCCGTTTCTGCGCTGGTGGCAGGAGATCACCACCATAGGTAGTTAACACCCTAGCGAATAAATATAAACCAGCCAGAGCATAGTTCGAGCGCGCATACCTACTCCAGAGCCAATTGAAACCGAAACCAACACCCACCTTTGAGCGCGATTTGATGTTCCAGGCTGATCGACACCCGAATCCTCACTCGAGCTGAAATCCGATCTCTAAAGCCGTATTTCGACTCTTCACTGCCACTCTCATCGTTAAAATCCACAGTAGAAGGCGAAGATATGCGAGCCGAGACGAGGCGGATTTCTTATCGCGCTCGCACGAGTATGACGCCATGTTTGTTTGCATTCGAAACCACTGCCCGTCAGAATAAAATATCTGACGCGTTGCCGCCTGGCGATAAAAAAAGAAACTTCACAAAAGAGAAAACTCCAGTTTTCAAACTATCTCCTAGATGTCGCTAGGTGTTCCATCGAGCGAAAATTTGTATTCTGCAGGCTCGCGAAACCATCGATCCTATGTGATCGATGGCCTATGGAGCGGTCCCGAAAGAGTTAAACTGCCGCCAAAAATTTTCAGTTACTTCTGGGACATTGCTTTGTGCCTGATGGTGCCACCCTTTTCTCAAGGCATCTTTGTGCCACTGTGCATTTTTTTTTTCTTTTCTTACCTCGTTGTTCAAGCAACATGTTGCTGTGCTACCACACCTCCCGTTTCCCCCCCACTATTGAACTACAGCGCGTCCTTCCCCTCGAGCCTCTTGACATTACTATGAGGTGATGCCCTCCACAAACTTTATCCATCACAGCACTCGTCAAACACCATTTGAGTAGCTCATTCCTCATTTTGTATAGAATTGTCCGCTCCAACTAAATTATCTGTTCCCACTGTGGTCTATAGAAATCAGACAAAGATTCCCCCCGCCCCCTGACCTAAAACTTAATCGTCACTGCAAACACAACAGCTAGAAAAATAACGTGCATACTATGGAAATAAGAGCCACAGGTATGAACTGAAATGACCTGACATTTCGAACTAAATTATGCGATCCCCAATGTTTGACTACAACACCCCCACCCGCCCTCAAAAGCCACAAAGAGACACGCAGCGCCCCCGTTCGCACACTCACCGAAGCAGCAGAGCTCGCAGGGAGGCAGGGCTGGCTGACGAGGGGGCAAGGATGGCACAAGCAGTGAGAGAGGGGGAAAGGCACACTTCACACTCAAGGACAGCAGGCAGGCAACAAGGACAACAGGGGGCCCCTCTGTGCAAGCATGATCAGAGCTTGGGTGCTGCGTGCCAGCAGAGACACTTGTGCCCGGAAAAGCTTACTCAGCCACTTTAGCACAAAACAGAGACCCCTGAAAGTGGTGGACACTGCTAGGGTGCGCATGCTGTAGCGGCAAGCAGACACCCCAGCGTTTTGAGAACTCTGAAGAAAAAGTGTTCAATTCTGTTCGCTCCCATCAGCCGTCTACACCAACTGCCATCCGCGCAACTTAACTTCGACTTATACCGCTCCGTGGCGAAGAGCTATTTTAAAAAAGGCTACTACAACCCCACGCATGCGCACACACACAACAGACAGAGGCCCAGCGAAGTGGTTCCTTCACAGCCAAATTTGAACTGACAAATGCAACTTGAAATCTACATTTAACCTGAGTGAGTCAACAGGGACACTGTGCGCCACACAGATTGTTAATGTCTGCCATAATACTAAGCCTTTTCAACTAAAATACGCGTAATGACAACAACCACTGATGTCATAAAAGAGCATTGGTCCGCCCTCCATCTGTATTCGGCCCATTCTCATACCCCAATTGAGACTGTTCACTTACTACCAGCAAACCCGCCCTAAACTTATCTCGTCCCAATCAACGAGTTCCCTTTTTGAGTGCCTGTACCGCAATAAAAGCCAATATTAGACATAGTTACGCAGGTATAAAAGCATGTGCAGGGCGGTAAAGAAAGGGAGGAGAGCTTCGGAGAGGCAGAGCCAGAGGAGGTCCAGAGTCCGGGGGGCGAAATTCCCCCAAGCCACAGAACTGGAAAACGGAGCACGTACCGGCGTCCCAGTTCTCCTCGCTGGGTATCTCTCGGTTGAGGTCGCGCTCGGGCAGGAGCAGGTTCCCGCTCGGCACATCCTTCTGGTCAGCTGCGAGAATGCGAGGACGCGCTGGTTATGGGAGCCCATGAAGACAAAACGGAACTTTGTTCCACTGGAAAGGACGAACCCTTCGCAACTCACTTGGCTCCCTACCAGCCACAAAAGGTGTCTTCTAACCAAAATGATATGATCAGACGCAACTACAGGCCCCACTATAATTGCCCTTTCACGTTTCTTGGTGGTGGCTTCGGTTAATGTTTGCCAATTGCAAAAACAAAATTCCATGACAGCACAGAAATCGCATAAAGTAGCTGAGGAGATGCCACTGCCTCGCATGTTTGCTTTAACCTCCGTTCTTCAATTGAAGTTTTACGATAAAAATTGATACCATTGTTATCGAGACAAAGCGGTCTTTTTTGATGAAACACACTTTTAACACACCAAGAGGCCTGCAAGAGAAACAGTACAGTGTGTTTAGACTTCTCTAATCAAAAACAAGGTGTCCATTTAGAGAGACATTTGAACGCATATTCAAGAACCTCACGAGATGGTTCGCACAAATATGGGTTCTTTAGCATTAAACGACGCTGGACTGTTTTAAAACGGACACCCCCATGAGGGCTCAACTCAGTGAGTAGCCGCTGCTTGGTGAGCTCTTCCCAAAGACAATGATTGTACCTTCTAGCAGGACAGTACTTCAAGCTCCCTGGATTGCGCAGAGGAGTATGAAACAATAAAATCCTTGCCCAATTCTTATTACCTTATATTGATTTTTTTTTTTTCAAACACCCACCTCAGCTGTCCTCTCCTAACCGTGACTGCGTTACCATAAAATAAATAAATACAGTGTTCTAATGACGTTAACCTGCAATATTCTTCAACATTTACAGTCTTCTCATCAAAGGGTGCTTGGCCACACACGAGATGCTCCCTGATCGAAACTGCGGCATTTGCAGCACAGAAAAGATGTCATTTACCTCCTTCCATGCCTCCCAAAAGCCGTCTGTTTACAGCCTGTTCAAACTAACAAAAGCTCCCCATTCCCCAGTTCCCCATTCAAATACACCAAGCTCCGACAAAAGGACCATGTGCTAGTTGAAACTAGGCAAGTCGGAATCCCAGTAAACCCTCGGTATGATATAACGAAGAAGTCCTCGAGAAAGAAAACCGGCTGGGTTAAAAGCGGGGCTTCGTTAAAAGCGGATATCATTTGCCCTCAATGCACTGCATTGGGGACCATAAATCGCTTGGAATGGAGCGACGCTTGATATAGAGAGATTCCACAACAACGACAACAGGGGAAGGAAGGTACCGGTGAGGAAGCGCTCCACGGTGGTGTTGAGGGGGCAGGTGTAGATGTGGTGCATTATCTGACTAGCCGGAACCACGTGCTCCGCAGAGAAGGGGCACTGCTTCATGTCCTTCTCCGGGTAGGCCTGCACACAGGGACAGGCACAACTTACAAACAGCACGCTCGCATGACAAGAAAGAAAAGGTCAGGGGTAAGTGGGCACTGGCCTATCTGGGAAAGCAAGGACTAGTCTGCTCCTTTCTTATTAATCAGGAACCGTGATGACAAAATACCGCTTTGTTTGACCTGAAAAAACTAGCCTTTGGTAGCTCACTCAACTCCATGCCAGCCATGAAACTTTCTTAAAGACAATGGTCTTTTTTGGGCTACTTAAACGCAGAAATTTTGGTTCATCTGTGTCTGACTCGATTCAGCCAGCCGGCCAAAGTGAAACGGAAGCTGCACAATAAGTTTACATACCCACCACCAAATCTAAACGTCTGTCCGGTGTCTGTGATCATTGAACAAGGACAAGACATAACACAAATATGAGACAGAAAATCAATACATAAGTGGTGCTAGCAGTGTTTCTTTATTAAAAAATTCATGGATGCTTGGTTTTTGGGATAGCAAATGAAATACTACATCAACTGCAGAAAACAGTCGCCTGCTGTTGCCTGCGCTACCTGGCGGCAATCAAAAAAATCAAACGGCAACAGCAACGAAAGGTTCCATTAGATTGTATCCACGCTCCACTTGGAACGCTCGTGCAGTAGGGCAACGTGGTTCTATAAACATTGCAGTAGGGTGCCGCCTCCATTCACACGTGTCTCCGCCAGCGCTGGCATCAAGGCACCCAACTGGGAGCAGTGGAACGCGGTAAATTTAAAGTTATTGGAGCAAACCTCTAGCGTGTTATCTTGGGAGGAACGAGACGGGAGAGAAACAGCATGAGAGGTGAGCAGGAAAGAGAAGGACGGCATGTACTGGCAGCGGCACCAGTCGACTATCGTCTTTCGGTGACATTTGCAACGAAAAGATTAGATACACTGCCATTTTTTTAACCAAAAACGCCACAAGAAATGATGAAAACATTAAACTTTTACACTAGAGTGACACAATTCAAGCAGGTGAGACAGCTTAAGGCAACAGTAACTAGACAGATTTCCCTATTGCTGATTTATTATTTACATGAAAGCTAGTTCTGCTGCAGCCATGATTCTAGCTCTGCACCCCAATTCTAGCTTGGGGCAAAGCAAATACATGATCAAGGCTGCTGAAATCCTCGGCACACAGGCCGCCGGAGCTGAACACAAGTCCAGTCCTTTCCTGTTCCATCTAGAGTGTCCCCCATGCGAGAAAACACCAAGCGTGGCTACAGATGTGCAACCTCTGTGAGCCCCATTTCAAACAGGGTGGAGCGCAATGGCTCCTTTGCGGGGGAGAGCGGACAAAGGCTGGGGTAGTCGACGTCAACGACCAGCTACGGACGGAATTTGGCCTTTTCCCACTTCAAACTTACCTTTCGGCACTTGGTGATGTGGATCTGGAACCTCCCGCTCTTCACCTGGTGCGCCGGGTTATACGGGCAAGTGACCAGGGGCTCCTTTCGCTGAGTGAAAGTGGCCATCGCTGCACGAGGAAATGTGGGGGGGGAGAGGGGGATTGGCACAATTAAGCTCACACCCCGAACAAGGAGACCACTGCTGTCAAAGGAATAAACCAAGGCTGGGACAAAAAGCCACAAGTAGCTGGTTGTACAATTTTCTTAGTGTCCATTCTCAGGATGTTTCCCGCCTTCCCTATTCACAAGTTTTTATTTTTTAGTTTTCTGCACAGAATGTAGTCAGTGTAAACACCTTACTAAAGCGCATTGCTCTGACTTTTTGCACCAGATGAACTGACCTCCACTAACCTATCAGAAACAAACGTTCAACGAAAGCTCAACCCGCACTGGACCGATTCCCCTTGTAGCCGTGCAGAGCTACACTGCCCCAAGAGACCCTGTGACAGTGCTCCAATCCATGGAGCAAGAATATATGAAGGAGGGGAACGACCCATCGCAGCTGCTGTGGGCGGGCAACCAGATAATTTGACAGACACAAACAAAAATTCAATGCGGACTACAATGCTTCGTAGCTGTGACGATGAAGGCGAAGGTGGCGACACCTGATGGACCAACCGACAGCAGCCACAATTCATGCTGGGGCTGCGCAGTGCAATGCCAACCACGGCAGTTGTGCAGTTTATTCTCCCGACAGATGGCACTAGCTTAACCTTGGCCAAGCGCTTGCGACGTCCTCTGGCCATTACAGCCAGCCCCATTTCCCCTCCTGTCTTGTTCTTGCTTCATGCTCCAACCTCATTAGGTCACCTGTCCAGGTGCCAAACTAAGATTCTGGCACAATGGAAAAAACAAGTAGCTGTATGGCAGCTGGTGGTACAAGTTTGCGCACCTTGAAAGGTACCGACATGAAATTTCAACGCTGAGATAACCATGCAAAAAGCTTCCTTTGTATATGGAGATATCTCCCAGGAATTTTCAGCCCTGGCTGTTCAGTATAACATATTTTAA
The DNA here is from genome assembly GCF_048455015.1 of Haemaphysalis longicornis. Classification (NCBI taxonomy): domain Eukaryota; kingdom Metazoa; phylum Arthropoda; class Arachnida; order Ixodida; family Ixodidae; genus Haemaphysalis; species Haemaphysalis longicornis. The sequence goes on from NW_027526335.1 coordinate 181,111,006, forward strand.
AGCAATTTTGATTTCGGCACCCAAGAGAAAGCTCAGAACAGACACCCTTTTAACATGACACATTGACTGCCTCACCCTGCACCTTGGGAGCCATGCGCCGTGGCTCCCATGACGTAACTAAGCTGCTGGCTGCCGTCACAATGCTGGAACTGACATTTTGCTACTTCGCACATGCGACCACGGCTGGTCTGGGCACACTTGCTCACTCTCGCATGCGCGTTCAGACCGCTTGTAGTGTGATGAGAAGCGACATAAGGAGTGCTGTCCTGTCATGGCAGAAGATACCTCAGTGTTTATTTCGCCGAAACTAGAACTAACATGAATAATTGAGGCTGGAAATTATTTACCCTGTGGTTGCCCATCCAATGTGCCGTTCTACGATTACTGGGCTCGTAGGTACTCGCAGCAGCAAAAAAACGTAGCACGCAAGTTTTGTGTTAGTACTCCTTTATAAGTAAGAATGTCCGTGAGAAAAAAAGCCAGGGATTTTACATTTCCCCCCGGACGGACGCTGACAGAACCAGAACGAGGGTTAGTAAAGTACTAAGTTGGAAAGTTAGTAAGTTGGTTTTGCATGTTTGTAAACTGCGCTATCAGTTACTACGGGCACACTTTTTTTTTTAAAGAATACAAACGAACAACGTGGAAAACACACGCACTCATGCTGTCCACGTAGTTGGTTTGTATTCCTGTAAAAAAAGTGTGCCCTTAGTAACCGAAAGCGCAGTTCACGAATAGAAGGAAGGTTGAGTCACACACCTGTAGCTTGCAAGACAGACAGCGACAGTGTGTGCTCAGGCTTCGTGTAGACCAATAGCTTGACTGGAAGCTCCTCGTATAGATCTGCATAATGCATAACAAAAGTGCATGCAGCCTCTATAGACTCAGAACTATAGAAAAACATCAGCATCACAACCAAGGTTCGTTCTGTAAAGTCAAGAACGTTTCGCCTGGTTATAGGCCATACTTTGTTTATAGTATAAATATATAGGTCAATGAATTAACTAAGATTCACATCTCTAAAAAGGTACTTTTGGCTCACGGAACAAGCGACTTGTGACTGTTCTGTAATCAAAGACTGCCGTAACAAAGCTCTACGAAACGATTCCGTGTTACACACCACGGTAGCAAACTCGGGTGCCCGCAAGGAATGCAAGTTTAAAGAGAGAAGAGCAGTAATGTGGCTTTGCTTTTAAATGCAACATTGGGAATGCAAAAGGAAGGGTACGCAGCACATGCAGTGAAAAGCAGGTGGGAGAGAGCTGCAAGAATGAAACTAGTGGAGCAACGGTCGTACAATGCGTACCAACTGGTTTCTCTAACCTTGCTGTCTTATTCCCTTACTTCATGAACCCACTGCACCTCAGTGCTTTCCTGGCAGGCTGGCCCCCTAAGTATTGTATCCTGCCATTGACCAGTGATGCTAAGTGTTTAACACAACTTTTAACGACGTAAGCTTAGGTGAACAGACCACGCCTCCAGCAACAGAGAATGCCATTCGGCCAAGCTTTCTTCTTTCAAAGGTGCACGACTGCAGCGCCATGCCGGCCAGCCATACAGCACCAAGTCAGGACTAAGCACTAAGTTTTGCAGGGTGCTCGCCAGCAAAATACAGTAAAAGCTCATTAATTCAAACCTGGTTAATTCAAACTGACACCCTGCACCTGAAAGAGAAAAAACTCCTGACAATTCCAATGCGTCGGTATTCACAATGGTTAACTTGAACTAGCAGCCCAAAGGGAGTAAGTACAATGCATTGCAAAACCAAACCAAATTTACTAGACACGCAAGCGAACAAACACGTAGCATCTTATGTTTTCGGCATAAAGGAAACTGTGCTCATACGAATTCATTTTAGTACTTATTTGTGGCATTTAGTTTACTAATCCATCATGCTGTTTGGGCTCTTCTCAATTCTCAAAATCACCTAATGCATCGCAAGCAATTCGTGATAAGACGTGGGTCTCTGAGTACTGCCCTCACCACGCGGCGCAACGGTTGCTCATTCTAGCACCTGCCTGCTAACTCGAACTAATTTATGGTCCCCTCTGAGTTCACATTAACGCACTTTGACCATACGTGACCAACAGGTAGTAGGTGCACATCAGCAACACGAGAACCAAAAGAATCGGCAGGACTCTGGTGTGACTTGGTTCATGATCTCGGAAACAAACTCCAGCAGCCCGAAAAGAACGGGACCAAAGATTAGATTGATTGATTGTAGGGTTTAACGCGCCGATGCAATGCAGGTGATGAGGCGTGCCATAGTGGAGGGCTCCGGATTAATTTTGACCACCTGGGGATCTTTAAAGACCAAAGATTAGACCCACATGCGGGCACTGTAACTGACAAAGACAGGCGCTGTGTCATTGCACCTTTCAGTGGCTCTGTCTAGTCTTTGATCCCGTTTTTTTTTGTGCTGTTATAATTTGTTTAAAAAGATTTAATAACGGCACAGTTCTGTCACCGTAAACGAATTCTGTAAACTTGACTCAAACAGTACACTGACGTGAAGTCAGAGCTTGTGCTACTTCTAATCAAAATCCACGTGTAAAGCCTGCTACGTTGGTTGAGAAATGGGTATCTAGTTCTTATTCAAACTTTTTCGTATCACAAGTGCAGGACTTGCCCAGTAGAGCTCTTCATCACAGGAATACACGCGGAAAACAAAAAAAAGCTATTGGATATCCGCAAGCCCCATTGAGTCAGATTGACATTCAAAGAGGCCCAAAGATTACGTTCAGTCAACGCCACGAGCGTTGACTGACGACGAGCGTTGACGCCACAAGACGAGCGTTGACGCCACAAGAGGCCCAAAGATCAGTCAACGCCACGAGCGTTCGTCAGTTCGCCATTTGGCCGCACACTTGGCAACAAACTGCTCGCTGCGTTTGACGCGTAAGCATTTTGCTTTTCGAGACAGTTGGTTTCTAACTGCAACACCGGCGAGGCTACAAACGCCCTAAGAGACGTCAAAAATGCGCAGCACTGCGTCGGTGCGGCTAGTCGACAGCTTCTTAATGACAGCAAGCGCGACAGAAGTCCCGTCTACGCCTCACATCGGAAGCGCACACAGAAAGAAAGTGCAGTAAAGCGACCAATACGAAATATGAGTCGGGGGAAATATCACACCGAGGGGCTCGGGGTAGCGCAAGAAAACAGCATTAACAGAGCACAAGATTCCGCCACGAGATACGCATTGTTCCCGAGACACGTAAACGCAGCCGGTAGCCGTGACGTCGTACGAACGCGTTCTGCGAGCCAAACTGCCAGAAATTCGCACCTTTTCTCGCAAAACTGCAACGTCACGCGGGCTGTTGACACGGAAGATAGCTGCGTTTCACGGCGCAACAAGTGTTAACTAGGCCCGTAATGTTATTGACAACGACAAATAGCTGCCGCTTTCGCTTCTCTGTCTTTGCATTCGAGAGCAGAGAGCGCGTTATAGAAATAGGCAATGAATGAACGTTGCTTTCGCTTTTTGGCCGTTTTCTTTGTGAGCCAACAATGCGGCACGGCGTAACACGTGAAAAACACCAACGCACACGTTGCACTAGTGAGCGGTACTTACCGGCAGGGCAGTAAAGTCTAAAAGGTTAAGAGGACGAAGATTCAAGCGTCAACAGAATACAGAAAGACTAAGGACGGACGACGACGAACATCGGATAGCGCGCTGAAGCGACAGCGAGGTGCCTCCGCGCCGTTGAAAGTGGGAACTGCAGACTGGCTTTGGTTGGCTGCGCTCATGGAGGAAAGAAACTCAGGAGAGGCCCCTAGCATCCCAATGCATTGCGAAAAGTGTGGAGGAAGTGGCGTCATTTTTCTTGAGCCCATGGACAGTGTTGCTTACTTGTTTACAACTGCGGGGGCCAAATTTGGGCAAATAGAACGGACAAATTTTTACGGCGCCTGGTATGTGGCTGCCTCGCAACGCTTTCAAACCAGTACAGTCGCTACGACAAACGTTTTTAGATTAGGCCAGTTTGAAAACTCCGCCGTCGGAGGCGGCTTAAACTCGTCTGCGTTCGCCATTCCGCGAGCCTGTTGCTATGACGACGACAAACGCTACTTTGCCAGGCTTAAGAGCTGAAAAATCGTCCTTCTATCTCAAAAACGAAGGCCGTTTTTTGATTGAAACTTTGGGTGAGGGTTAGAATGGGCAAATTGAAGGCGAAATCAACAGCTTAGAACATGGCATCGCACCGAGGAATTAGCGACGAAGCTGTTTTCGCTGCGAAGCGGGAGGGCAGGGCGACGCCATGTTAGTCAAATCAAACCGGAGATAGCAAAGGATGATGGGATAGAGTGCTGGGCTCAGTGGGCTCAAGTCATGGCGGGACTCGGCTTCACAAATGTGACGTCAGGGCCTCTCCTAACCTTTTCTTTCCTCCATGGCTGCGCTTCTCTAGCTGCGCAGCTGCCGCATAAAAGTGGTGGCGCTGCGAGAGCGGCGGAAATGACCATGGAGGGAAGATTCCTCCATGGAAATGACCAATAAACATGAAATTATTGATGATTATTTGGAATTTTCACCAGGCGTAAAGTTCTTTTCATTTTGATTCCCTTAAAATGCACTAATGAAGTTTTCTTTTTGAGGAATCGGGCAGCACAGGCAGCTCCTGACAACTACTGACTCCTAACAATATAACTAGATAATTGCTGTTGTTGTTGCAGTCCTTAATCAATGAGCGGCCAAAACGTTTCAATGTAAGGGCTGGCCGGGCAGCTTTTCCTCTAGAGTCAGTAGTATTAACTCTATGGCCAAAACAGGGGTGGGGAGGAGGGGAAGGGAGGAGAAGAACATTTGAAAAACTTATGTGTCCATGAAGGCCACGCACGATTTCCCTTCGGACTTGTCGCGGTCCGAGGAGGCCAGCTAGGCTAAAGATCATATCTTACAAGAGAATTTCGTGACTGGGGTAAATTCGCCCTACACTAATCTTAAGAGACCGCTCTCTACTCCGAAGAGCTCAAGGGCTGCAAGAAAATTAGGTTCTTCAAATGGAGGGTAATCTTGAGAGGCTTCGGGAGGCATAGCGTTGTGGATTTAGGATGGGCCAACAAAAAGAAAACGCGGAGCAGCTCCGGATTAGGTGCTCGAGGGTGGCGAATACGTTCTTCTGGTAGTGGGGACAGTACGGAGGTGGAGGCCCAGTTGGGTCAATCCAATCTCTAGTGATGTGGGGTGCGAGGGCTGCGTTATCCGCATCTTTGTTGGTGAATACTTCCGCAGAGTGAGGCATCTGGGAAGCCAGAGCCAGGGAGAGTACTGGAAAAAAACACAGGACTTCCGTGCCTGGCGTGCGTGATCAAGTTGAAGGCCAGGGCAGTGGCCCGGGCCTTATTGGCGAGACGTGTGGTCGTCCAGGGGAGGAATACTAGAAAGACGTGCGCACTGTGGCATCATGTGGTTGCCCCCATCCGGGTCCGTGTGACCCGGCCTGCACCCATGCCAAATGAGTAGCGGTCCCATTATGGGCCAGAATTCAGGTCGTATGTTGGATTCGATGCAGTTAGATCATCGGTGACTGGTTTGCGTAGCTCTTGAAGGGCTTACAGTCTGTGAGAATGCGAATACGTGGAGGGGGTGGGTGTGCAATAGTGAAGGCCAAATGATCCTGCTAAACTCGGCCAAGTTTTCTGCCTGGCTATGCGTTGTGACTCGGTCAAGTTTTCTGCGTAATGCATCATTAGCCCCCCATAGAGCAAGGAACACTCGCTCATTAAAGTATGTACAATGTACGCGAGCTCGTAACTCCGGACCTTCTGCAACTCGCTGACGTCTCACCGCCGCTTCACCGGCTTGATATTCGGGATTGGACCGATGTCGTCGCATCTGTTCTCGAGTAGCGGTGCGGCGGCTTTCGCGCCGCGCATCTTCTTCGGGAGTGACGCTCTCCGCGGTCGCTCCATCTTTCCCTTTGTCGAACACCCGGCTGTTGCACCTCACCCAGATTTCTGAACTTGCTGCTGAAATTTCCCCCATGACTTAGCAACCGGCGCGAGCTTTTCTGTGCTTCCCACTTGAGGCGCGAAGGAACGTGAACTGACGAGGAGAAGAGCGCGCGAGAGATCACGCCACGAACGTTGGGCAGTGTTCTCGAAGGTTAGCGGTGCCGGCGAGCGATGACGTCGCCGAAGTGACGTCATAGCTAGGCGAGGCTTGGCTCCGCCCACATGCAGCTGCGCGGAGGTCGTGCTGTGCGCCTCGCACCAGGGGCAGTATTCTCGTAACTGTCCCTTTTGGAAACGTCCCTTTTGCGCCCCTTCCTCGTGACGTACTTCCGGTTAAGCAGTGAGCGTTGGCAGAAAGGGTCTATTCGTTTCACCTGCACCACGTGAGCCAGTTCAGGCGGTGCAGCACTTCGCCGTTCGATCGTTTCAGTGGTGCAGCTCGCGGCACCTGAACCGCGCCGTTCGATTCACCGGTGGTGCCGACGGGTGCAGGACGAGTTCACGGCTTTGCCTGCACTCCCTGCCGAGGAGGTGCAGAAGCAGACGAAAAAAGTGCCGGGCTGGTTCCGCCGATGGCGGAACCCACTTTGCACCTCTGTGAACTGGTTCAAGAGATGCAGGCTGAATCGAATAGACCCTAAGTTTGCCGCTCTTGCGTTACGTCACTTCCGGTTGTTTGCTTTTAGCCAATCAGGGCTTGCCAAAAGGGACACTTTTGAAAGGGACGCAAAAGGGACAAAACGCGAGAATACCGCCCCAGATGAGTGTTTCTTTTCTTGGTATCTTTTTTTCATGCTGACGCCAGGGGACCAAGCTCAAGCTCTGCTGTTAAAAGGTGAAGAATGTAAGAAGAGCTTTCCCTCGCCATGATGACATTACGCTACAGGGACTACTGCGCACGATTTGCGTTTATCAACAAATTTAGTGATCCATAGTGACCGACAGAAGGTTTGACCAGATGGCGCCCTCTTCCTGCGCTAATGAGTAGCTTTTTCTCGCTTTCATCAAAGGGGGATGTGACAGCAAGTCACCGCGTGCTTTTGCTGCTCCGGTGCCGCACGCACGCACAAAAACACTAAATAATGGGGGGGGGGAGTCACCGTGCTCAAAAAATTTTGGTAGGCAATCTGTCCCCGAAACACCCACCTCTGGCTGCGCTCCTGGCGCAAAAGGTGGTGTTCTTGACCGTATTTAATTTTTTTTAAGTTTATATGTTAACATTTCGTATTCCATGCATTCTATATCGTCAATAAGCAAGGTGTTATTCACCTACAATACTATCGAAACGTAATTCATAATTGGCGTGGAACCTGGCAGATTGCCGTTGACTTATCTAAGACTAAGTGCGAAATAATCTCTTTCTCACAAGCGAAATAATTACAACACATTTCTAGTACCGATAACATTGACTTGACAGGGGCAACGTCGTGCAAATCCGCTCTATCTACGGAAAGCAAACTGGTGTATTTTCAGCTGTTTCAGCCTGGAATGATCGCTCTGTCCATTTATTCCGAAACTAACTAATGGTTTCTGTTATCTACTTTGACATAATGTAGAAACCTGTCCGCAGTGTATCTATATATTTTTGCAGTGTTTCCGTTGTTATTCCTAGGCCTTCATTTTATTTGTTTTAGTGTTTGGTGTGCAGTTGTTTCTATTCCTAGCATTGGATTTATACATACGTATTGTTCCCTGCCTGACCCTACTCATTCCCTATTCATTTATAGTTTACTCGCTGACTCCTCTAATGTTGCCCATTTACGCATTGTCTGACAGGACAGTTTTTTAAACTACGGGACCTCCTGTGTATACCCGCGGCGGTGGCTCAGTGGCTGGGGCGTTGTGCTGCTGAGCTCAAGGACGCGGGTTCGATTCCCGGCCGCGGCGCCCGCTTTTCTGATGGAGCCGAAAAGGCAAAACGCCCGTGTGTACGAGATTTCGGCGCACGTTAACGATCCCTAGGTGATCAAAATTAATCCGGAGCCCGGCGTGCCTCATCGCCTGCGTTGCGTCGACGCGTTAAACCCTAGAATCAATCAATCCTTCTGTATTAATATTCGTAAGCATCTTTTTGAATTATGCGAAATAAACTTCAACTGCATACATAAATGGTCGTCTCTTATATAATCAAAATCAGTAACATAGCATTAAATCGTTAGGATACCTACTCCGGAACTTGTGTAACGCGTCTACTGACATCCGCAAATCGGCATATTTAACAATTTCACTCTCGTTCGTCTAAAATCAGAATTTGCTTCATCTGCGTGGTCACCTTATCAAACCTAATACTAGCCATGTAAATTGAGCTATTAGAAAGTTGCCACCCCACTGACGCTCTCCACATTCTGAGCAAATATATTTATTCAGCTCGGTCATCCCCATCAATTGCCACGGGAAGCACCTATGCTCATGTCAGCACGGATTCGTAACCAATTCGGCTTCGAGCTAATATCTGGAAATATTTTGTGTACATTCACGAACTCCTTATCACGCAGTGAATGCGAAAGCATTAGCGTGGTATTGTGGGACCGGTATGTGTGCGCCCATGTTTCACAGCTGATGTTGACGTAGTAGATAGTTCAGAGTCCATCGCCGCATGCACAGCAGCGATTAAATTGGTGAGGAGGCGCACCTCCTCCCGTGGCAAATGCATGGGCATGGCGAAGGCCGGCCCGCGGAACTAATCCCCCACCGCGACGAATGCACAAGTGACCAGACGGGTCCCGGTCAACACGGTAACTACGTACACGACGGAACAGACGGACTGCTAAAGCTCGACGCGGTGCCGGACGTGGCGCGTGTCCAGTGGTACGCATGTGTGGTTTAATTATAGCGTACGTCGTCATATAATTTTCTCTTTGTGACGTTTTCTTCGTTTTTCGCTTACGATGACTGAGATGATTAGCCAGATGTCCTTGTTCAGTTCAATTCAATTCAATGCTTTATTTATCTTTCTTAGACAATGAAAGAAAAGAGCAGTCACAAAAAGCTACCGATAGAAGTAGCTTGATGAGGTAACTGCCCCGTTAGAACGACAGCAACGTTCAGTGCGTAGGATGTAGCATATAATTATATTAAAAACAAGAAAAAAACTAGAGAGAGAGAGAGAGAGAGAGAGAGAGAGAGAGGTAGACATTGAGAGGTGCACAAAAGAGGCACGCAATTGCATTGTGGAACAAATAAGGCACTATACAGAACTCGAGCAAAGTCTAGCAAAATCGGATCTTCGCAAAAACCTGTCTTCGTAGAAACAATCTTCATAAAAGCAATCTTAATAAAACAACCTTCACAAAAAAATCCTCCGTCGCATGCCCCCGCGCGAGGGACACGTGTAAATGCAGAGCATAGTGGGGTTGAAGCGCGCGTCGGCACCCCCAAAGTCCCTTTGACGTTGCCCGACGGCTTCCGCGACGGCGTGTTCCGGGACGGCGGCGGCCTCCAGACGACGACGCTTGCTCGCCGCCGCCTCTCGTTGCCGTACGGCCGGGTCCGCGGCCCGACGCTGACGTTTCGAATCTGTGTCTTGCTCTCGACTCGAAGGGTCCGCTTGTCGACGTTGACGCCTGGCCGCGGTTTCGCGTGCACGAAGTTCGGCGTCGGCAGCGCGCTTACGACGTTTGCGCTCGGCGTCGGCAGCCCGCCGCCTCGCCGCCTTGTCTTCTGCCGCCGTCGACGAAGACGATGGTACGACGTCTTGAACTGGTGCTTCGGCGCTGATGTTGGATTGCGTCGAGGTACTAGTTGAAGGTCTTGCTTCCATCGCTCATCAACTGCGACCGCCGACGAGCGCAAGAGAACACGCGAGGAGCAGCGGAGAGCAGGCGAGGAGGAGTGGGGGAGAGGGCGCACCTGGAACGGCTGTTGCGGACGCCGAGGCATGCCAACGCCGACAACGCCGGGTGACATCGTGAGTTGAAGAAATGCTCTGCATTTAAAACAGATCCCGAACATCTGCCAATGATATACTTGCAATGTCATCCCGGTTCTCAAGCGATAACCGCACGCTTTAACGGGAACACGCTTTGCTACTTACCGAATCGCTGCTTGTGCAATTGCAGGACACTGGGGAAGTTGGTATGGAGCTCCTCTGTTGTATATGTCACGTCTATATATAGACAATTGAGTGGAGAGATTCGTGTTCGTTCAGGTCAGCTTTTGGTCACGATGTTCACGTGTGAAGGACGAGGTTCCAGAATGCGAGAGCATACAGTTTCTAGACTTGAGCCTGAGATCTCCGCCGCTACACTTCTGCTGGACGCACTGCCCCTAGGTCTAAGAAACCCACCTCGAGCTTTACTCCCGCTTACACTGAACTGGCGAAGAAAGACATAGCTTTCCTTGCCTGCAGAAGTCCTGCAAGCATCTAATGTCTAGCAGATTCTGGACAAGTGGCCAGACTCAGGCGTCCACATTTTCAGGAGCTGCCAATTGTATCAACCGAAGGAAGGTTAATTCGTGCACTGAAAAATGAGAACAAGACCGGAGCGAAAACGTGATGGTGACACCCCATTTACACGGCTGTGAGGACGTTGGGGTTAAGCAGACGGGTGTGTGACTCGCGGAGGAAGATCACAAGAAAATTGACGCCATGGTCTTGAACAGATAACTCAACAATGAATATATTGGGGACGGAACGCGCACACAAGCGAAATAAAAAAAATAGAAACAGGTCCGACCCACTAGAGTTCGGGAAAGAAGCGGGAGAAATTGACAACGCCACGCTGACGGCTCTGTCCCACAGTGATGGCGCTCTGTCTCCACGGCGTCGACGTCCTCGCCGCAGGGTTTCGGAAGACAGCGGACCAGTCGCGGTTCCGCTGAGTCAAGCGCCACTGGCTCCGTTCGCTAGGCCTTGCCTCGGAACTGTGGCTCCCAGGGACGTCTCGGCGATCTGACAGCTTCCCGAACGGCGACGTCGGTCTTCGGTGTCACAGGCCCGTGGACATCACCCCGCTGGAGCGACCACGAACCTTGAACCTCGAAAGCCACGAAAGGCTCGAACCGCCTGCCGGTCGTTTTGGTCCAGCTGCCCTGCGGAACCTCCGCCGCTCGCTCCGCTGCCCAGGCCAGCCCTTCATGATGATGCTACTCCCCTCCTGGCACACACCCTGTAAGGGAAATTGGCCCGGTCACCATCTTCTTCTTCTTCTCGAGGCACTTGCTCTGCGCCGCGTCGGCCGGGTTTTTCCCTACGGAGGTTGTCTAAAACTTCCTTGTTTTTCCCCACTCGTAGGACGCCAGTCATCACAACGGAAGAGAGTATCGGCACGAGGTGTGGGCACACGTCGCTTGCCCTTCCAAAAAATAAGCTTGGCAAATTTTGCTTCGTTATTGAAAGGAAGACATCTCGATTCCCTGGTGGTCGCCATGCACCCTGAAACACAGGGAACAATTCGTGCCTTGCTCCGTTCGTGTGGCATACGTAACAGGCTGTTATTTTGCGGCCATGTATACGCTTACATAGGCAAGACAGGCAGATGTTTGAACATTAAATTGCAGGAGTATGATATATTCGTCGACAGGTAACTCCGTACACGCCCTTAGCCGGTCACTGTGAAGCTTGTGGGTGCATACCATGGTTTGGGCACACGAGAGTGACGTACAAGAACCATAACCAGCGCATGTGCGAGATCGCTGAGGCGTTTATCGCCAGGCGATCGCCCTCCCCTTGCATTAGCCAAGCGTCGATGGCCCTCTGTTACGAATACATTGTGTGTGCGTGCGTGCGTGCGCCTGAAGCGGCGCGCGGGCTTCGCGAAGGCGCACCTTTATACTTTCCCTCATGGCACTGAAGGTGAGGGAAGAAGACCACTTAGGGTGCTCGAGCTCGGAGATATATATATATATATATATATATATATATATATATATATATATATATATATATATATATATATATATATATATATATATATATATATATACATATATATATATATATATATATATATATATATATAGAGAGAGAGAGAGAGAGAGAGAGAGAACTTTATTCTGGAACCGTTGGGTCAACGACGAGTGGAGACCAGCGCTTGGAGGGCGCCGGTGACCTGGGCTGCTCGTTCACTCGTTCAGCGAGTCCTTGCTGGACCCGCGGATCCGAGCTGCCTAACGCCGCCTCCCAGTGCTCCACACAAGAGATGAGAGGGAATGAGTTTTGAGGGCATTGCCAAATTATATGAGCAACTGTTTCGTGGGCTCCACAGTCGGGGCATTGGGGAGAGGGAAATGCATATGGATAAATTGCATGTAGTCTGGCGCGACAGGGGAGGGTGTTGGTTTGGAGAAGGCGCCAGTACCGTTCCTCGGTGATAGAGAGTGACCAATGGGGTGGAGGGTAGCGCCGGCGAGAGAGGCGGTAGTGGCAGGCAATTTCCTGGAAAGTCAGAAGGCTGTCGCGGGTCGATTGGGCTCCATGGGAAGGGGTGCGACCTGGCCCAGCTCGGTGGGTTAGCCCTCGAGCTGCAAGGTTAGCCGCTTCGTTTCCTTCCAGCCCCGCATGGGCTGGAGCCCAAATCAACTCCGCGTGGGAAGTGGGAGGATTTTGAAGGAGAATTTTGAGAGCCTGCGGGGAAATAATCCCCCGGGCGAAATTTCGAATGGCCGTTTTCGAATCGGAGATAACAATTGTTAGGGTAGGCCGATGAGTGAGCGCTAGTGCAATAGCCGCCTCTTCCGCAGTGGCAGGGGAGCGCGTTCGGATAGTGAGTGAATGGTAAGAGGTTGCTTTTGGATCAAAGATGGTGGTGACTGCGTAGGCGTTGTGATGGGTATAACTCGCGGCATCCACATAGGCGGTGGACTGGCCCATGGGGTATTTGCGGGCTAGGACGCGTGCGCGATGTTCACGGCGTTTAATATTGTGCTCCGGGTGCATATTGCGGGGAATCGGCCGCACAAGCAGGAGATTGTGCAAGTCGGGTGGAATGTATACTCTGGGGTCAGTAACAATCGGTGCATGAAGCCCGAGCAACTCTAGGATGTATCTGCCAGTAGAAGTGGTAGAAAGGCGGGAAAGTTGACTGACAGAGTGGGCTTCTATGAGCTCTTCAGCTGTGTTGTAAATTCCGAGGCATTCCACTTTGGCAGTGGAAGTACTTGAGGTAGTAAAAGCGCAGTTTTGTATATTCTTCGAATGAGGCAGTTGATTTTAGACAGCTCCGTTTTACTTGGGTTAAGGTACGGGAGGGCGTATGTCAGGTGACTGAGCACGAATGCTTGAAGCAGCCGGAGGCGCTCAAATTCTGTCATTCCTTTGTTTCGAGCTCTGTGGTGCGCCGGAGGTAGTGATGCACAAATTGAGGAGGCGCTTCAGTCAGGCACAGACATCGTCGTTGCAGAAGCGGCACTGGCTGGTTTTGAATGCTCCCCAAGTAAGCCGGAGCTCTTGACCTTCCCTGCCCCCCGCCGGTCACGCTCCACTCCAGACATAACTATACGAATACAAAATAATCCCATACCATGTGTCCCTATTCTTAAAGTCCTCGGTGTGATCATACAGCGCAACAGAGCCAATACGCAATACATCTAAGTTTAGAAGAAACCGGCTGAACATGGAAACGAAGGACTAAATGTTAACAAAAACTGACAGGGACAATGCGGTGCTCGGAGCTCGATGCAGCAGCTCGCCCGAGCGGCCGTTGACGGCGGCGGCGGCGCCTGATTCATCGCATCTACGGCCCTGCGAGAGTGCTCTTGCATGTGCGTGTTTGGCTCTAACGTGCCGTGCGCAACACGCGGAACGCCTGTTGCCCGTTGGGAATTCTGGTCACAGCTTTCTGGAGTGGCGGAGGGGCTCCGCGGCTGACGCCACGCGTCGCCATATTGCTCAGGGCAGAAAGCGGTCGGCCGCATTGTAACGCGTGCGGGCGCGTGCGGCCTCTGCGTTGGTTTTTTTTAGTGCGATGCCTCTATTCAAGTGAGGCCGCTGTGGGAGACGACTGTGACCACTTCTGAAGACGATGGTGGGCTCTTGCGCAGCATTTGGCTGCGCGAATCGCGTGAAGCAAACACCGGGGATAACTTTTCACGTGTAAGTAGCGTGCTTCGCTCGCTCGCTTTCCCTCACATATTTTTGCGATTACGGATGCATTCGCGCGTACAAGCATTTCCCATTTACGTCCGGGTGCCATGGAGACACTGTGAAACATTTTTGTGCTTTTCAGGTTTCCCAAAGACGTCGAATTGCGCAGTGCATGGGAGCGCGCTGTGAGGCGAGAAGGTTGGACTCCGAAGAAGACTGACGTCTTGTGTTCAACGCACTTTGAAGCAGACTGCTTCGATAGGACAGGGCAAACAACGAGACTACGAGCTGGTAGCATCCCTACCAAGTTTGCAGCGTTTCCAGCGCATCTACAAAAGCCAGTGAGTACGCTTCGTACAAGTGAGCGCTTCGTTTCCCAAATGTAGTTAATGTAGCGTTTGCTCCGCATCTCTGGGATTTTCAGTTTCTTATATTTAGTTGCGCATTCGCTCCAAATGCCGAAATTTCTGACGCTGTCACGATGTGCCTCTCTTTACGTAGGAGAAGAGAAAACGAGCTCCTCCTAAAAGTCGGGAGATGCCTTCGCCTGAGGAGCCTGTTTTGGATGGAGCTGCCGAAGTCTCCCCCCTGCAAACGTCACCCACGAAGGAGTGGTACAAGCAGAAAGTGCATGAATCGGCCAACGAGGTACAGCAGCTGAAAAAGAAGGTCAAGACGTTGCAGCAGAAGAAACGGAGACTTTCAAAACGCATTGATGCTTCTCAGGATTTGATTGAGCAGCTAAAGGAGCAGAACCTTTTATCGGAAAAAGGTTTGGAGGTTTTCCAAGCGTCATTTTCTCCGGATATCCAGCAGCTTCTCAAAAGAACTCATGAAAAGACGAACAAATACCCCCCAGAATTACGAGCATTTGCACTGACGCTTCACTATTATTCGCCAAGGGCTTATGATTATGTGCGAGCGAAGTTTAACAATGCTTTGCCAAACCAGCGAACTCTTCGCGAATGGTACAAGGCGGTGAATGGTGATCCTGGCTTCACCTCAGAATCATTCGAGTTTATCAAGAACATAGTGCAAGGAAGAGACGAGCCACTGGTCGCTGCCATAATGGTTGACGACATGTCTATTAAAAAACATGTCCAACTTGTGGGCAACAAAGTTTTCGGATATGTCGACTTGGGCATGGAAATGCCAGATGACAGCCTCCCACAAGCAACGAATGCCTGTGTTTTCATGCTGGTGGCACTCAATATGAGGCTGAAGGTGCCCCTTGGGTATTTTTTCATTGATTCTCTCTCTGGTTCCGAAAGAGCGCAGCTAACGAAAGAGTGTATCTCACGCGTGACTTCAGCAGGTGTCATAGCAGCATCACTGACTTTTGATGGAGCGGCCTCAAATTTTTCAATGGCCAGTTTTCTTGGTGCTGATCTCCGCTGCCGTTCTCCGGGATTTAACACCTCATTCCAGTGCTCAGAAGATAGCCCAAACAAAGTATTTGTGATTCTAGATGCTTGCCACATGATCAAGCTTGTGCGTAACTGCTTGGGATCAGTAAACCACCTCACTGACATTCAAGGACGCAAAGTGAAGTGGTCATACATTGAAGCTCTTGAGGCCTTGCAACAAAAAGAGGGGTTGCACCTTGGAAACAAACTGACGAAAGTCCATCTGGAATGGGCAAAACAAAAAATGAAGGTTCGACTGGCTGTGCAGACCCTTAGCTCATCTGTTGCTGATGCACTGGACTCCTGCGAGTATAAACTGAAGCTTCCCCAGTTTCAAGGTGCCCACGCAACAGCGGAGTTCATTCGAATCTTTGATCGCCTCTTCGATATTCTGAACTCGAGGAACCCTCTGGCGCGATCATTCAAAGCCCCACTGAGGCAACAGAATGCAGCTTCTTGGAAATCGTTCTTCCACGAAGCCGAGGAGTATATTAGGGTGCTGAAGGATGCAAGTGGGCGACCAGTGATAGATGGACTGAAAAAAACTGGGTTTGTTGGCCTCATAATTTGCATACGAAGTGTCACTGCCCTTTTCGATGCACTTGTGGCCACGAAAATTTTTAAGTATCTGTTGACGCACAAGATGTCACAAGACCACTTGGAAACGTTTTTTGGTTGTGTGAGGGGAAAGGGGGGCTACAACAACAACCCCACAGCCTGCCAGTTCAGAGCCGCCTATAAGCGCCTCCTCTTCCACACAGAGGTAACATCGTCTGACGCTGGGAACTGCTGCCGAGATGTGGTGTCTATCCTGAACATGTCCAGTGCTGTCAGCCTTGCCGAGTCGCCAACAGCAGTTACGTCACACAGGAGGTCATCGCTGCTGGAGCCCTTGGATGATGAGCATGACTACACTCATCGTGTGGATCTCCCTCAGAGCCTCTCAGCAGTGACGAGTGCTGTTGTACCGTATATAGCGGGATTTGTGGCTCGCAAGGTGCGGTCTGTCACCAATTGTGAGGAGTGCTGTGCTGCGCTGGAATCCAGTGAACTGCCAGACCTTGTCAGCGCGAAGAACCGCGGCGGACTTGTCGCACCATCGAGGGATGTCTTAGAGATCTGCAGTATTGCAGAAAAGGGACTGCGAGTACTACAGAACGAATGCAAGAACCTGAAATCCCTGAATACTAGCTCAGAAAGCCTTTTGGTACATGTGATGACTGCAGTATTTGAAAAAGCTTTGTTCGCTCAGCTGGAACCTCACCTTCTGGACTGTGACCCCCTTGATAACCATATATATAGCTTATCAAAGAAAATTGCTAGCCTGTACATCAGAACAAGGCTTCATCACATTTCTAGGCGAATGAACCAAGAGAACTGCAACAAGAACGTGCGCACACTGCTAACGAGGGAGATTATTTTCAAGAATCTCTGAAGTGCAAGAAATTGATTGATGTGCTTTTCCATTTGATGTAGCTCACTGTTAGTGTTTGACGCATTTGTTCTTTTAGTCAGAAATTTTTATTTTTTGTTCGTTTAGTTTATTCTAATGCATCTGGTGCTGAATGTGACTGACTGTAGGGTTTACCGCGCCGACGCAATGCAGGCAATGAGGCGCACCGTAGTGGAGGGCTCCGGATTAATTTTCACCACCTGGGGATCATTAACATGCGCCGAAATCTTGTGAAAACAAGCGTTTTCGCTTTTCGTCTCCATCAGAAAAGTGGCCGCCGCGGCCGGGAACCGTGGTGCTGAATGTGGACAAGTGAATAAATATGGTTGTACCGTGAACCTTCAGTTTCGTTTATTTCGTTATTGGTGTCATATTGTTTTCGTCACCAGCTAGCATTCTACAACTTCTCACTCCCTTTCTTAAATTTTATTTTCATTGCATATTTTCGAGCGGTACTTCTGCCGTGAGACAACAGTGTAAGCATATAATACGAACTGGTATCCTATCGCATCGTATTTAACTCTAAGTGTAAGTGTCAAGAAAAAAATAAATCGCATGTATATTAGTCGCTCCAAAGTTCCCTCGCGCCGACTCTCATTGCTATAACAGAAGGCACGGCTGCAAGCGCACGGGGCACAACGGCGGCACAAGGCAGTCGCCGTCTCCTTCTGCCCTGAGCAATATGGCCGCCGACGGGTTTCCGTGGCTTCACTCCGATACATGGGCGGGTATACGGGACCGCCACTCCAGAAGGTCTATGGGTCACAGACGCCTTCCGCGAGCGCCGAGGAGTGCTCATCCGGGCTCTTCTGAGAACGTTTCTCTGCCAGTTCCAGTTGTCATGTAAGCACACCAGTGTGCTGCTTCCGGTATCATCGTTGTTCTCTACTCGCCATGCATTGCTCTTGGCTCTTCGTCGTTCGGAACGGAGGCATCTCTCCCCGCAAGCCGCTCCTTCCCCACGCCACCACTACATGACGGAAGTCAGTTTTTCGAAGCTTCCGCCAATGTAACACCTCTTAGAGGGCGAAGTTGCTTTTCCTGATAACAATTTTTTCCGGCGTATAGTAGCATGGTTTTGAACAATAGAAGTGGATTTGGTATATGCGTGGTATAATCATGCATTCCATGCACAAATTACATGTTTTTCCGCTCAATAAATCCGATTCTTATTAAGCTGAGATTGCCTGTCCTCTGCCTTGCTCTTTTCTGTGTTTCATTGGTTGCGAAGTTGCCATCATCAGATGTATCGTGTAGTACGTACGTCTCCGACGTCTCCAACACACGTTTATAAGAAGTTCGGTTAGGTATACAGTCATTGACTTGTGGTGGTCAAGGAGTTGCGCGCTCGTCTCGCAGTCCGGCGGTCTATAGTTCAAATCACACCCTGTGCACAGGCCACCCAACTTTATTCTAAACTCAGTCGGTTGCTTTATTTATGGGTAGCTTCCCTGAGAAATGCGGCCACTTTCCGAGCATTAGTTGACCTGCTCTTATACTACGTAGAGTTCCTGTATATAGCTCCCGCAGGGAGGGAGCTATATACAGGAACTCTAATACTACGCGCAGCCGGCCATTTCATGTGGCGTGTGTCGACAATTTTGTGTGCCATGGACGCGGGATTTTTCGACCAACACGGGTAGCTAATGCTTTCACTAAAACACGGGAGGCGGGGTCCAAAAACTTTACTATCCCTTCCACCCGCCGCGGTGGCTCAGTGGCTATAGGCGTTGCGCTGCTGAGCACGAGGTCGCGGGTTCGATTCCCGGCCGCGGCGGCCGCTTTTCTGATGGAGGCGAAAAGCAAAAACGTCCGTGTGTACGAGACTTCAGCGCACGTTAAAGATCCCCAGGTGGTCAAAATTAAACCGGAGCCCTCCACTACGGCGCGCCTCATCGCTTGCGTTGCGTCGACACGTTGAACCCCACAATCAATCAATCAATCAATCAATCAATCAATCAATCAATCAATCAATCAATCAATCAATCAATCAATCAATCAATCAATCAATCAATCAATCAATCAATCAAGAGCTCCTGCTTAATTTGGTCTTCTTCGGCAAGGGCAAAACTGGGCATGTTGTTGAGCACGTGCTAAACCCTTCAATCAATCAATCAATTAATCAATCAATCAATCAATCAATCAATCAATCAATCAATCAATCAATCAATTAATTACTATCCCTTCCCAAATAAAGTTGAGAGAAGCGCGAAAGCTTTCTCACATCGAAACTGCGTCAGAAATGCGTCAAGACCTTCACTGGAAGTGCGTCCAATCGACCGTCAAACCTGCAAACACCCAAATCGCCAACGAAGAACGAATTCTTGGGGCGAATTTTTCGCGCACTAAGTAAACGGATCTACGAACAATTTGAACGTATGCTGATAGGCGGTTTGTGTGATAGCAGTATACTATGCGCTGCTTCTTCATGATTGATGTGTGTATTGTCTTATCTAGAACGGTTCCGTTTCTGCGATTTTGAAGTAACCGTTTTGACACAATGGAAGCCTTGCTTCACGCACACGCTGTGTGTCCAGAGCTCTTATCAGAGCTTTTCGGTCGACCAACCTGTCTACGGAAAAATACATTAATTTCTTGACAGGACGCCATCTGTCCCACTAAGAAAGCTTTCGCTTTAAAAATGCGCCTATACACTCCGTACTCATGGCACTCAGGGTAAATCAGCGGCCATTGTTTATCCCTGTATTGCTCCTTGAGTTTCATTAAAGTTTTTCTCAGCGAAAATCAAATCTCCTCCGTCTAACGACGACTATGGCTGAAACGCGAAGTTTTTTCTAGGTGCGAAAATCAAATGGCGGAGCGCCAAAGTAAACGCCGCTGCAGTCAGTCAAAAGTACACTGACGATTGCTATACTGCCTAATGCGAAATTCGTGCGCAGCGCGAACTGCATTCGCCTCGACCACGGCGCATATCAGCAGCGTCTCAGGAAGTGATCGCGTGACCGGCGAACGCACGGCGGCGCGCGCTACTCTGCCGTCACCTTAGAGTGAACTAGTTCACTCTAGTTACCCTGCAGTGCATTGCCGCCGCCGGAGATTACGTCGTTGCATATCGTGTTTGAACCTCCCGCGCATGGGGAAGGCAGTGAGAGAGATGGCGCCATAGCAGCGCGTGCCGCCCTCCCACTGACAATTTTACCAGCCGCTCCGACGAGCGTCTCGTGCGGGTTCAGCATAATTCCCTCCCCTGCACATTTTCGCGTCATTTTCCTGTGCCGTTCTCTTCCTGCCTTTGCTCGTTCGGTTACGACGCCGCCACCGTCGCCAAAACCCAAGTAGCTGCCACCAAAGTGCTTGCGCCTCAAAATGTCAACGGTCAAATGCGAGCCACAGTTGAAGTTCTAGCGGCAGCAAAACGCCGCCCCCCCCCCCCCCCCCCTTCCAATCGTAGATCATGCAGGAATGGCGCAATTGGATAGACGTCGGCTTCCGAGGGACAGTTTCGATTCCGACTACGTGAAGCGTTTTTTTTTCTTGTGTCATCATCGTCGTCGTCGTCGTGTGCCCCCATTGTGTAAAGTTGGCTTCCGTGCAGTGCGTTTCGGTTGCGACACCGCCATTGGTGAGAGTCCGTGAGACCAAGCAGGCTTCGCTTCAATACGCTGCCTATTTTGGGGTATCTCTTTTCCTTCCCGTTCCTGCTCGCGGCGTCGCTGATCGCAAGCTGCCTGCTCATCGGGAGTGCGTTGTATTCGTGGGGCACACCCATTTAGAAGTAACATGCGGCGTGTGTTCGCTTCGCCATTTCCCCGATCACGCTGCGCCGCCTGCACCGCCGCCTCCCCTGCCACCCGTTGTCACTCAGCGGCGCACTCCGCGCGCGCTCTGCCGCGAGACTCTTTTTTTTTAGCTCCCCCCGACGCGCCGTTCCCACTTACCAGTTTCAATAGATGCGAGAGGGCCAGCTAATCTATTCCCCCTTACTCTGCTCCAACCTGTTTTTTTCGCGCATGCGGATCGGGTCGCGTCAGAGAAACATTCTGCGTGCACTGGACCACCGGATGTTGCTTTCGCATAGAAATACAAAGCTTCGCTTTAAATGTCACGCCACCCCCGGCAATCCCGCTCGATAAAGAGAATGGGGCCGGTTCGTATACCTCACACGCATGGCTCCGATATGACGCGTAATGTTGTCGGTTTGTTCGATAATAGAGAGTGTTAGCAGTCCGTCTGTTCCGTCGTTTACGTAGTTCAGTGATTACCGGGACCCGAATGCGCCTGCGCGCGCGGAAGGGCGAGGAGTCGCACGTGCACCGTGGCGAATGCACGAGCGTGACGAGGGCCTGCCCGCGGAACAAATCCCCCTACCGCGTCAAATGCTCAAGTGCCCAGACGAGTCCCGGTCAACCATACCCCGGCAAAGTTGGCGCGGCTCACTCAAACTCACTCACAATTTTTTTTTCGAATCACCACTCACTCAAACTCAGACTCAGCGCTGAGCAGCACATCTGCGCTCACTCAAACTCAAACTCACATAGAGCGCAAAACTCAGAACTCACTCGGACTCAAAACTCAAAATGTACTCAGAACTCAAAATGTACTCAAACTCAAAATGTAATCAAAACTCAAAATGTTCTCAAAACTCAAAATGTACTCAAAACTCATAATGTACTCAAACTCAAAGTGTACTCAAACTCAAAATGTACTCAAAACTCAAAATGTGCTCAAATCTCAAAATGTACTCAAACTCAAAGTGAACTCAAACTCAAAATGGACTCAAAACTCAAAATGTACTCAAACTCAAAATGGACTCAAACTCAAAATGTACTGAAAACTCAAAATGTACTCAAACTCAAACTGAACTCAAAACTCAAAATGTACTCAAAACTCAAAATGTACTCAAACTCAAAATGTACTCAAAACTTAAAATGTACTCAAAACTCAAAATGTACTCAGAACTCAAAATGGGCTGAGAACTCAAAATGAATTCAGAACTCAAATGGCCTCACAACTCTCTCATGCTAGGAATTTAATCGGGGTCAGATGGACTCTGATTTCATTAGCAGTCAGTGTTTTCAAATTCACGCGTGGTAAAAATATTACGGGTGGAAATTCGTGCGCTCAAACTCTTGCATTCGCCACGATATGACACCGTAGCTCCTGTGAGGTCGGAAAAAATTTTCGTTGCAGATTTAATACAGCTATACCTGTTGCCCATGAAGAGTAGCGCCGGTTGGAAGCAATTGTACGTATATATTGGATACCAAACTCTTGATGTAGGCTCCGTGTTCGCGTTCATGACAGAGGCGGTCCAGGCTCGATGGTGTGCTGGGTCCCCAGGTCGAAACAGGCAAGATTGGGTGAGGGGACATGCGCTCACTGCTCCGTTCATTTATGTCGAAGCTGTTTAGGGTTACGGTTCCGTGCATTCTTGCTCTGCATCCTGAAAAAACGCCTTGTGTCAAAGCGAAGTGTCCCCGCGAATCTCTGAAGCCCGAGGCGTTCATGGATATACCTTTGCTGTTTTATTGCGTAGCATTCTTTGCCGAGTACACCCCTCCCCCTATCCCCGCCATGATCTTGTAACGCCCTGCATATACACAAAAATGCAGATATCACGGAAGTTCAACCTGTAATCATTATAAAAGCGTAAATGTAGTGAATTGATAAAACTAAATGTTAAAAAACTAAAAAAGAAATAAGAAAAATATCGAAAATGGCGAACCGTGTAACACGGGAGTCATAGAAGGTATCAGATTGGGTGAAAATGCAGAGAGGTGTGGCGCTAAAGAATGTGGCTTATCAAATTGAGGGTCTCGAGGAGGGAAATCACGTGGGACAAACAAAAAAGTGCCTCGTTGTTTGCTCAGGCACTTGTATTAGTTTTATTAGCATTTGCTAGGTGGGATGAGCTCTCGTAGCTCGGAAAAACACCACTCTCGTTGTAAGCAATGACCGCCACCGTACCCAGCTGCTAACTTCCAGCATGCACGCGTGTGAGTGTGTGTGTGTGTTTGAGAGAGTGTGTGAGTGAGAGAGTGTGTGTGAGAGAGAGTGAACGAGAGAGTGAAAGAGTGAGAGAGAGTGAGTGAGAGAGAGTGAGAGTGAGATAGTGAGAGTGAGAGTAAGAGAGTGAGAGTAAGAGAGTGAGAGAGTGAGAGTGTGAGAGTGAGAGAGTGTGAGAGTGAGAGAGTATGAGAGAGTGTGTGAGTGAGAGAGAGTGTGAGAGAAAGTGAGAGAGTGAGTGAGAGAGTGAGAGTGAGTGATAGAGTGAGAGTGAGTGAGAGAGTGAGAGAGAGTATGAGAGAGAGTGTGCGAGGGATGGAGAGTGTGAGAGTGAGTGTGTGAGAGTGTGAGATTGAGAGTGTGAGAGTGAGAGTGTGAGAGAGTGAGAGTGTGAGAGAGTGTGAGATTGAGAGAGTGAGAGTGAGAGATTGAGACAGTGAGAGAGTGAGACTGAGAGTGTGAGAGTGAGAGTGAGTGTCAGTGTGAGAGTGTGAATGTGAGAGTGAGAGTGTGAGCGTGAGTGAGAGAGTGAGAGTGTGAGTGTGAGTGTGAGTGAAAGTGTGAGTGTGAGTGTGAGTGAGAGTGAGAGTGTGAGTGAGTGTGAAATTGTGAGTGTGTGATGTGAGTGTGAGTGAGAGTGTGAGTGTGAGTGAGAGCGAGAGTGAGAGTGTGAGTGTGAATGTGAGTGAGAGTGTCAGTATGAGTGAGTGTGAGTGTGACTGTGAGTGTGAGTGAGAGTGAGTGAGAGAGTGTGAGAGTGAGAGAGTGTGAGTGAGAGAGTGTGTGAGAGAGAGAGTGAGAGAGTGAGTGACTGAGAGTGAGTGATAGAGTGAGAGTGAGAGAGTGTGAGAGAGAGTGTGAGAGTGAGAGTGAGAGTGTGAGAGTGTGAGTGTGAGAGTGAGAGTGTGAGAGAGTGAGAGAGTGTGAGAGTGTGAGATTGAGAGAGTGAGAGTGAGAGATTGAGACAGTGAGAGAGTGAGACTGAGAGTGTGAGAGTGTGAGACTGAGAGTGTGAGAGTGAGAGTGAGTGTCAGTGTGAGAGTGAGAGTATGAGTGAGAGTATGAGTGAAAGTGAGAGTGTGAGTGAGAGCGAAAGTGAGAGTGAGAGTGTGAGTGTGAGTCTGAGTGAGAGTGTGAGTGTGAGTGAGAGTGTGAGTGAGAGTGTGAGTGTGACTGAGTGAGAGTGTGAGTGTGAGTGAGAGTGAGAGTGAGAGTGAGAGTGTGAGTGAGAGTGTGAGTGTGATGTGAGTGTGAGTGTGAGTGAGAGTGTGAGTGGGAGTGAAAGTGAGAGCGAGTTTGAGTGAGAGTGTGAGTGTGAGTGAGTGTGTGAGAGAGAGTGTGTGAGTGTGAGTGTGAGTTGAGTGTGTGTGTGTGTGAGTGAGTGAGAGTGGGAGTGTGAGTTGAGTCTGAGTCTGAGTCTGACTGTGAGATGAGTGTGAGTCTGAGAGTGTGAGTGAGAGTGAGTGAGTGTGAGAGTGAGAGTGTGAGTGTGAGTGAGAGTGAGATTAAGAGTGAGTGTGAGTGAGAGTGAGAGTGAGATTAAGAGTGAGTGTGAGTGAGAGTGTGAGTTGAGTCTGAGTGTGAGTGTGAGATGAGTCTGAGTGTGAGTGTGAGTCTGAGAGTGTGAGTGAGAGTGTGAGTGTGAGAGTGTGACTGTGAGTGTGAGAGTGTGAGTGAGAGTGAGCGTGTGAGAGTGAGAGTGAGAGTGTGAGTGTGAATGAGTGAGTGTGAGTGAGTGAGTGTGAGTGAGTGAGCATGCGTGTGTGTGAGAGTGTGTACCTTTTGCTATATCCTCATAATTATAACCAGAAAGCATTTTTATATTTGTCCCACGTGACCCCCCTCGACGAGACCTTTAATTTGATACCCCACACACCCTGCAGGGTCATATGAAATTCATACCAGTCAAACTAACCATGACTCTCATGACTAACCAGGGCGCATTATTTAAGTGTCCGACGTGATTCTCCTAACTGGAACCTTCAATCGACGCCCCACATGCTTCAGCGGCCTCACCTTGAATTTAACCCAATCTATGACTCATAATAACTATCTCATGATTCGAACTGCGAAGCCTTTTTTTATTTGTACCACGTGATTCCCCTCGTCAAGACCGTAAATTTGATACCCTACGCGCCCTAGCGGGGTCACTTCGAATTTTACCCCAATATAAAACTCGCCATGGCAATCTCATGGTTATAACCAGGAAGCATTTTTGTATTTCTCCCACGTGATTCCGCTCATCAAGACCATTAATTTGATACCCATCACATCCAAGCGGAATCAATTTGAATGTTAAACCAATCAATGACTAACCATGACTATCTCGTGATATAGCCCTACCACATTTTTGTCCCACGTGATTTCCCTTATCGGAACCTTCAATTTGATGCCCCGGACACCCAGTGGCATCATTGTGAATTTTAACCTAATTTATGACCCATTTTGACTATGTCATGATAATAATCAGGAAGCACGTGATTACCCTTATCGAGACCTTTAATTTGATACGCCACACGCCCTAGCGCCTTGAACTTGAATTTTAACCGAATCTATGACTTACCATGACTACGTCATGATATATCCATAACGCATTTTCGTCCCGAATGATTCCCCAAATCGAGACCTTGAATTTGATTCCCCACATGCCCTCGATGCGTCATTTTGAATTTTAACCCAATCTATGACTCATTATGACTGCCTGATGACTACAATCAGGAAGCATTTTTTTATTTACCCCGCGTGATTCCGTTAATCCGGACCTTTCATTTGATACCTTACACGCCTTAGCCTCATCAGTTTCACTTTTCACCCAATATAATGTGGCCATTATTCAGTCTTAAGGGGCGCTGCCCAGTCAATTCAGCTAATTCATTTGAAACAGCAGAAAGAACAGCCCCCGCCCCCATTTCCCCCCGGCTTTCACCTCTTCGTTTATGACCCCTAGTATATCAAGCCGTTAACAGTAGCAGGCGAACAACCAGCACGCCAGCGCCGCCATGTGCTTTCCCATGCTCTTAGTGGATCCGTCAGGAGGAAAAGTTAAGACAACCCTTTTTTATGGGTTTTTATCACCCACGCGCCCAGCCGCGAAAATTAGGTATATAGCAAGTGCTTATGGCCATGAAAATTCAACAAGAAACTAAAAAAAATCAGACACCCCCTCACTCCCAACCGATCATGCAGATCGCGATTGGTGCCGTACCCGCAGGTAACCTGAATTCCGAGCCCACAGTGACACATGACACTTAAAAGCCCACCATAGCTGCCTGCTAGGCTACTCATATGTACTCAAACTCAAAATGGACTCAAAACTCAAAATGTACTCAGAACTCAAAATGTACTCAAAACTCAATATGTACTCAAACTCAAAATGTACTCAAACTCAAAATGTACTCAGAACTCAAAATGGACTCAAACTCAAAATGTACTCATAACTCAAAATGGACTCAAACTCAAATTGTACTCAGAACTCAAATGGACTCAAACTCAAAATGGACTCAAACTCAAAATGTACTCAGAACTCAAGGTGGACTCAAACTCAAAATGTACTCAGAACTCAAAATGGACTCAGAATTCACTAGGTCTCAGGCGTACTCAAACTCAATCGGACTCAAACTCAGTCGGGATCACTCGGCTCAAACTCCCTCAAGCTCAAACTCACCATGCCACACTACCCTCGCGCTCACTCCAACTCAAACTCACGCGTGAGTTTGAGTCCAAATGAGTCTGAGTGAGTGGACTCATGAGTGAGTTCGCCGACCTCTGCGGTCAACACGGTAACCATGTACAACACGGAACATACGTACTGCTAAAACTCTGTAATAATTGAAAGGGGCGTTCTACGAGACAAATGAGTGCAGATGAAATTCCGTGGCATTCCATCGGCTGACGCTCGAGTGAGCACGTCGTTCAATTTGACAGCGCATTCAACGTCCGTTTTTTGTTATTAAGGCGATAGCTTTATTAGGCTAACTGAGCGACTTCCATGTGCGCTACACCTCTGCTCATTAATCCATGCTCATTGATCGTGTACGGAAGGACGTCATCACCGGCAACCGCAAACTACGACGGCAACAGCCAGAAGCGAGCGCCTGTCTCAAGCTTGAGTCAGGCGTAAAGGCAACAACTATTGAGTTTAGATGGAAATCTGTCACTGCATTACCGTGCCGCCGTGCGCACCGTCATAACAGTTATCAATGTTGCTCTCCGACTTGGCTAGCCGCATGGCTTTTTTTCGCTCCAGAAACAAAGATCAATAAAACATGGTAACGTTATTGTTTTTGTTCTTCCCGCCTAAAGCTTCTAAATTATCACTGTCAAATAAATCTTTTTGGGCTCCACTTTTTTAATAAAACAACTTTACGTAATGTTTAACGATAATATTGCTGTTTTAATGCAGCCGCGAGCAACTTTCGAGCCTTTTGGCGAGCCATGCCAAGGACAAGTGCAACGTTCGTACTCGGTACATGGCGGCACGCTAGCTGAATGAAGCGCTGTTCGCCTCGACATTAACGGCAGTTTTCCTTGCAGTACATGTTTGTATGAAACTCTGTAGCAACAACAGTGTTTAAAGGAGCATAATTAGACTACGGTGGAGATGACAGACAGGATATGCGACTTCAGCAAGCTCCGCGCATAAGCGAGGGACTTTTGTTCTGCCCCTGCCCTTCTTCCTGTTGTTGGTGGCACGTTGCTCGGCACGGTCTCCAGCCGTGCCCGCAGCTGATGCCATAACACCAAAGGCCTCTCCCACCGAAACTTATGCCCTGGCCAGCATTGTCACTTAACTGCAGAAAGCGGCAAAAATTTTCAGAAACCCATGGATGGCCTACAATGCGGAGAGAAACGGACCGAAATATGTCTTGTTTAAGTTCGCGCTGGTTTCATCCAAGAATATGTCAGTTCGACCAATAAGTGGCTGACGACAGTTCGACCAATAAGTGGCTGGCACTGTTATAGTGCGGGACACCAAAACAGACATGGCGGCCGACTCAGCAACCTGAGCGCATTTTAGATGCGAAGCATCTCTTGCTCTCGGCTCCGTCATCCGTCCATCCGCACCTCTCCCCATACACTATAAAAAAAGAAATAGTTAGCGGCGCCCGGTTTCGATCCCAGGACTCTCTGGCCGCAACGGGAGGTACGTGGCGCTCTTCCCACTGCGCTACAAAACCGATTTTTTTTCTTTATTACATGGGAAAATACGCTCAGACGTTGCAGTACGACGAATACAAGCAAACAAAAGAATACCCTGAAGTTATGAGAAGCAAATATACATCAAAATTCAGGCAAACACACACAAGCGTTCAAAAGAGGGAACCAGTCAGGTGGTTGGTCAAGCGAACTATACACACTGTGTACAAATTATTTACAGAGATATATACAGGATCACATCAGATGATTGCAGGGTATTCGACGTACACAATAGCAGCTTTACGCATGCAGAAAAGTAGGCGCTTACGGCTTTTACACTAGCATTGCGTAAGCATGTTCTGCCGGCAAGTGTAAGCTAGTGGCATCGCAATGCTGGCACAGCCGCAGAGTTTGGGCGGTAATTACACCAGCACGAACGTTGTCGAATGGATGATGGTGCCTATTGTGCACCGTTTGAAGGGAATGGGATGGGAGCGGAGGGAGGGAAAGGGGGTTCCGGGTAAGCAGAGGTGAGCAGGAGTGTTTCCCGGTTCTACCCATCAAATTGAATCCCATCTCCTCCGCTCCTTTACCTTAAATTCTGAAAGAACACGCGAACCCTGCGCCAATGCATCACGCAGCTCGGAGACTGAGTGCCTCCACGCTGGCCGAGGGTGTTCAGCGCATTCAACAGCATCCACCCTTGCCTTCCAAAGCGAGTGGAGTCCCATGACGTGGATGCAATCTCGGAGGTGTGGGAGTTCCGTGTCTGCATCCAAGAACCTTAAATTGGTCCAGGTGAGCTGCCATTGCGTGCCAAAGGAGCACTGCAGCTCGTCCCAGAAATACGATGCCGTATTGCACTCTAAGAATACATGCTCGCCCGTCTCCCTCTTTCCGAACAGCGGACAGTTGGCACCTCCAGGGAGGAAGAAACCCCGCTATTTCTGCCTTGCCTTAGTTGTGAGTATCCCTGCGTGCAGACGGAAGAAGAAATTTTTCGAGCTTGTTGGGACGGGGAGCTTCCGCTGCACGCCGTAGAACGTTACTTTTTAGGCGGCCTAAAGGTGGGGAGCGGTACAAGGGAAGTGGGAGGGTCGGTTCCACCAAATCCCAGAAGAGCTTCCTTGGCTTTACTGCGCACAAATACTCCCATGAGAAGAGTTCCTGCAAGAGGGCCAGTGCCCCCGCCACTTCCCTGTAAAAGCCTGTTGCACGGGCGCCATGTGCAAGCTCTGCTGTTGTTACGAGCCAAGGGGCCAGGTGTAGAGCGCCTACACTTTGGAGAACCGCCTGGAGAAAGCCATCACTGCGATCTCGGAAGTACACAAATCTCTGAACAATCAGAGTAAGTTCCATGTTAACGAGCCCAAGACCCCCGGCTTCGGTACTCCAGAAAATGTTAGTGCGGCGCATGGGTTCATACGTGAATCTCCAGACGAAAACCGCAAACAACCGGTGTAGCTTGGCCACTGAGCCTGCATCAATAGTTGAGACACGGGCCACGTACAAGATGGCCGGATATGCCACAGCGCTGCAAACATGTGCCCTAGAAAAGAGGGCAATATCTCGCGCTCTCCAGGGCTCCAGGTTCCTTCCAGCAGCTGCCAGTTTCGTCTGCCACCGGGGGGCGCCGGTGTCTAGGTTTAGCGGGTGATGGCCCCCCTCCATCGAACTCCGTAGAGCTGTTGGGGTTTGGTGAGCCAATCGCCTAGCCATGCTCTCTCTGATTTGAAAAGGTTGAGCTGAGCCCCGGAGAATCGACAAAATTCTTCGGCCAGTGCAACAACCTCCCCCGCCTTCTCTCTCGATGTGCACACAAAGGCGACATCGTCCGCATAGGCCAGGACGTTTAGTTCTTCGTCTCCGAGAACTAAGCCTCGGATCGACTTGGACGCTATTGCCATCCTGAAGAGAGGTTCTATGTACAGTGCGAATAGAATAGGGGACATGGGGCAGCCCTGCCTGACCGACCTCCCGATGTTGATTGGCGGCCCCACTTCCCCATTCGTGATGATGCTTGTAGTTATTTCTGTGTAGCAGGTCTTTATCAAATCTACCATTGCCTCTCCTATCCCACATACGAACAGAAAGGTGTGGTCTACCTGGTCGAAGGCCTTTTTAAGGTCGAGTTGCAGGACAGCTAAGGGGTAAGTGCCTGACTCTGCCACCTCGCAGACCGTCCGCATGCGACGCAAATTGGTGTTAATGGAGCGGCCCCTAAATCCGCATGTCTGATGTGGGCCCACCACACTACTGAGGGCCATCTCGAGTCGTCTGGCCAGGATACGTGCTAGGATTTTATAGTCTGTCGACAGTAAACTGATGGGCCTGAAATCTTCCACATTCGGTACGATGTCTTGGACGGATTTTTTGGGTATGAGGACCAAATTACTGTTCCGCATTGAAGGTGGCAGCACTTTCGTGTTTTGGTTATTGTCGAAGAGAGATACCAGAACAGGGCTGATCTCTTCACGGAATACCTGGTAGAATTCAGAAACAATCCCGTCAGGCCCCGGTGACTTATTTTTTGACAGCGAGACAGGAGCAAGTGCTACGAACGCGCCTTATGTCCTTGACTCATTCAAACTACGTCAAGAAGCTACTGATACAATGAAGGCACGCGAAGCTGAACGTCAACGGAAACGACGAACTGAAAACTTTAGAGGAGGATGTTGAATTTCCCGTGGGAAAGCTGTGGCGGGAAGCGCCACGCGCCTTGCAGCTCAACCAGAGAAGAGGACGAAGAGGGCGGGCAGCGGGGTAGGAGCGTGAGCACGTAATAAAGAAAGGCGAGAACCAGGAGGTGTTCGATCAGGTAACGCGGGTGTCGGTCTCTTCGCTGTCTCTACATTTCGCTGTCTCTACATGGGGGCTCACACTACGTTACCATTCGTTCTCGGATAAATGAAACAACATAACGGCAACACAATGGAACCTACACGGAACCCCTATGATGCTTTGCATCCTCATGGTTCCCCACAGGAAGATGGTGTAATTTTTTTTCTTTAGCTTGTGAATATATTATCTGCATTTAGTGACAGTTTCTTCCTCATCAATATTGAACGCATGCTCGCCGTAATCGCTGATATCGGCAAGTCTGCCGCAATAACGTATCAATGTCCTCTTCGAAAGGGAAGGAAACAGAGGTACGCACGGCCACCATCAGGTAGACTTTCCACACGTACGAAATTTGCTGAGGCTAGTTCAGTGTGCGTTCACTGCGCGGGAAATAAAAAATATCGAACTTTGACGACGAGTGCGACCATTATGCGAGCAAATACGGTAGATCAACGCCCAGCTCTGACGTTTCTCCAGCTTACACCACTAGTACAAGCTGTGCCAATTTTTTTAATGCGCAACCATTTGTGGGAATGCACGACTTTGATACTTCCAGTCGGAACACATCACAACAACGTATTCCCCTCGGGGTAAGCACATGGTCGTTTCTATCATGGATGCTCACTTACCTTCTTACACGCCGTCGCTCGGGAGGCTCCAGTTACGGGAGTCGGTATCGTGTTCGTGCCTTTTCCAGTGCTCCTCTTGGGAAGCACCGACGCGGCGGCGAACCGTATCGCCACGGATTCCTTGGCGAGTACCCATCAATACAGCTTGATGCCTTACGTTTGCAAAATAAATACTTATTCAGACAAGTTACCCCACGTAACCTTTACATTAACGAAAATGCAAATGATTCCTAGTCTAAAATCGCAACATGAATACCGCAAAAGCCTAACAAGAATTCCTGTCGTACGACTGTCAGCCGTCTCCGAAGCTTCGGATAATTCTCGCGTCGAGAGGCGAAACAAAAGCAGACACCGGCGGCCTGCCGAGATGACCAAGCACGGAGCACTGGAATCCAGCACCGCAGCAGCGACCGCGGCCGGATGTTCATGCCAACGAGCGTGTACGCTCTAATCAAAAATGACTAAAATAGGGACTAAAATACAGCTGTTAGTCTTCGCGGACTACAGTTCATTTTCAAGGGGAGTATCTGTAGCAGAGTGTGTGCACAAGTGCGGACTAACTGTTCGTCCCACCGATCTATAAGAAGTAACGCGAAGACGAAACGCATGCATCGAGTCTCTCTGCTGCGCCGTTAATCCCCTGTATTGACGTCGTCGTTGCCATTTCGCGCATATGTCTGTGGACAGTTTCAGATTCCCAAAGCATAAGTCATTGCAGTCAGTGGGTCCTTTACATGGTGCCAAGGGAGAAAATATCGGTGTTAATTGTAAGAAAAGCACCTAGCGTCAATCGAGCGGCGGATAATGGCAAGGACCGGCGAAGCGCGATCGACATACGCTTCTCGGTGAGGTTATGTTGATGCGCTGTGTTGCATACGATTCGGGCGAGGTAATAGAGAATTTTAGCAGTCAGTCTGTTCCGTCGTGTACGTAGTTACCGTGTTTACCGGGACTCGTTTGGACACTTGTGCATTCGTCGCGGTAGGGGGATTGGTTCCGCGGGCCGGCCTTCGCCATGTCCGCGCATTCGTCACGGTGGGGTGCACCTCCTCGCCCTTCCGCGCGCGCATGCGTAGTTGGGTCACGCTCAGCACGGTAACTACGTACACGACGGAACAGACGGACCGCTAAAACTCTCTAATTCGGGCCAATGAAAGATTTCAAGCCCGTCAACAATAACACAAATATTTGTGACAATAGCAAACTTTGATCCCCAAGCGTAATGAATATGTATATGTTTAACAGACGAGAAAAAACGCATTAAGTTGGTGATGACAACAAAGGCAAAATAAAAGTGCTCGCTACAGGTAAGCGTCTTGAAGTTATCTTTTACACTCGGTACATAATTGCCTTGTGCGAAGCAAGAGTCCAAAGCTCGCACCATATATGGTTCGAGCTTTGGACTTTTGCGTTGTGCGTATGTGCGCTGTTCGCCCATGCGAGTCGCCCTACGCCCGAGCAGCGCGTCAGACGCTTCCTTCGAGTGCTCCTTTATCTTCATCCGACATATATGTAATCCCAGTTTTTCCCAAGTTAATTAAACGTTTTTTTTAATTAACTTTTTCTCTCCCCCTCCCCTCTCCATTTTTCTGAATAAACGTTTTCCTCCTCCTCCTCCTCCTCCTCCAACTCCAGCTTCTTCCATTCAATGTGAGCCACGACAGACAAAAAACTTTGTTGTGACAACACAAGTCCTGTTGTTACCGCAAAGCCATCTGTTGTTACGACACAGATATCTGTCGTAACTACAAAGTCAATTTTCTCAACGACAAACATTCCTGTAAGTCACAACAGAGCGGCCATTTACGCTACTCTTCACAGTGGGTAATAACACTAAAACCATGTGCAACTACTGATGGAACACCGGGATCATGACAAGACAGGAATTCGGCACGACGGAACATCAAAATCAGGACAGGAATAGACACCCGACAGAACATCAGAATCACGACACGACGAGAATACGACAAGACGACAGTACGACACGCGAAAATACGACAAACTACAAAAATGTTTCTTGTCGTCATTTTCCACTGGCTTGGCATCTTCAGGATCTATATGAATTTAAAAAAGAGAAAACGAAAAATCATGACATGATGCCCTACCAAAGTATTTGTGTACAGTGTGGAAAGGAATTAAGTTTAAAAACACCTACTATATTGCGTTGTATAAGTTTTATGGCGTTTGCCCATTACTATGCATGACTTGCATACTTTGCATGCTAGGCATTATCCCTGGTAAAATGCCTTCCCAGCAATAATTTTGAGTTTAGTACAAAAGAAGACATTAAAGGAGCCATGAAGACAAAATACAAGTTGGGTTTATTAGAAAGACTGCTTAGTCCCGATAACAATGATACCAATATCATCGCAATTCTCGAACAAATAATGGAGATATTAGAGAAAACGTGTGAAGCAGTCGCGAACCCCTAGCCAATTTCCCGCAACTTTTTTATGACGTCACGGAACCTTGTCTGTGCGATTGGCGGCCGCCTAACTGACCTGTCGCGACGACACATGACTGGACGTCTGTAATGAGGCCTCTAGTTCCATTTGACCGCATCACTTGAATGCTAACGTGCAGTTAACGAACTGAAAATTATGTTTTATTGTTGGCCCGTATGACGTCATTCTTGCTCATAACATAACACGTCACTGTGGCGCAAAATTTGAAAGTTTTTAAATACTTCTTGCTTTTTTTTTCGTTAAATACATCTTTTGGGGCTGTAATAGAGCTGAGTGAGATACTGAATCCTAGTTCTTTCAAATTACACGAAGTTGTATTTTCTCTTTATGGCTCCTTTAAAGTGGTTTGGTACATACAATCGTAACCCATTGTTCGACAATTCCCTGAGTTTCTGCACCAATATTCCTCGCCTTCTACCCTCGAGGATGAGCAACTGCCATCATCATCATCATCATCATAACCATGTTAGGCGCAGGCGTAGAGGAAGCAGAAGCAGCGAAGCAAGAGTCAGCCATGCAGGGTGCTAAGCTGGCCGCACCGCTGAGGAAACCCGCGCCCAAGGACCTGCGGACCGTGGATGACCCCTTCTTCGATGACTTCGACGTCTTTGGTCCACCACAGGCTTCCGGCCAGGGCGGACGTGCACCCCAAGTTGTCGGTGGCCCCGGCGGTCTTCCGGGAAGTGGCCCTCCCAGCCATCTGACGCCGCCAAGTCACCTTGGCTCCGCGGGCCCTGCGCCTGCCGGCGGTGTCCATGCCAAAGAGGAGCGCCAGAAGCAGATGGCCGCGCGAACAAGGCAGCGGCGTGTCAACGCGTTAATCGGCGCCGCGATCTTCGCAGGCGCATTGGCCGTGCTATTCTCACTCGGAATGGCTGTCTTTTCAGGATCCCACGAAAATAACAGCAACGACACCACGTACGCGCATGTTCCAACGGACGACGTGAACAATACTGAAGACATAGAGGATGTCGAGATGCGTCGGTGGTTCCGCCAGAAACGGAAACAGGCGCCTCAAGACCCAGACTCCAAGAACTACGAGTTTATGCCACCGAATGAGACGGCAATTGCAGCAGTTCACGAGAGAGGAGAAGCGGCTGGTGTGCGAGACGCTCCAGAATACCCCGTGCTCAATATTCGAGGGAGTGGTGTCGGCAGCCTGGTAAAAAGTTCCCAGAGAAGACCAACTCTTCCTTTGTCAGCATTTTACATCACTGAAACGGGCGTTTATAACGATACCATTGTTAAAAGGCCAGGAAACCGAGCAACAAACAGCACCTCGGAACAGTCGCCTAACGAATCTGCGTACAGGTTTGAGGACTGAGTGAGTGAAGCTTTTCACAGAACAATGAGGACGCGCGCTGTAGTGTGGGGAGAGGGAATGGATTCAAGGGTTATTATTGGTCGAAGACCGCATTGAAAATCGGGCTTCTTGTGGATGCCGCCTGGAAGTCTTCACCAGGGTGATTCAAGTTACTGTATTAGCGCCAGATCACTCTACTGCAAAAATGCCGACCTCCCGCAATAAATATATGCGTAGTTCTGTGTATACTTATTGGTATAGGGTGTCTTTATTGATGGTTGTTAAGCTATTTGTGCAACGTTTGGCGAAGTGGGGTCGCGTACGTTCATACTAAGTTTTGATGTAATTTGGGGTCAGTGTGACAAAAGGGG
Source organism: Haemaphysalis longicornis (assembly GCF_048455015.1). Classification (NCBI taxonomy): domain Eukaryota; kingdom Metazoa; phylum Arthropoda; class Arachnida; order Ixodida; family Ixodidae; genus Haemaphysalis; species Haemaphysalis longicornis. The sequence continues at coordinate 181,146,555 of NW_027526335.1, forward strand.
CTGTGGGTGTGCGGTGAAGTATTTTGCACTCATATGGCGAATATGTGGTGTGTGACGAAGAAGAAAACGATAACGCGTGCCCCGATGCGCTATCAATTCGCGTATACTAGTGAAGGTGACCAACTCTTCCTTTGTCAGCATTTTACACCACTGAAACGGGCGTGTATAACGATACCATTGTTAAAAGGCCAGAAAACCGAGCAACACTCTGTATATATTTCGTTCTATAAGGTTTATGGCGTTTTTTCACTAATACAGTGGAACCCCGCTGGTACGTCCCTCGGACTTGCGGTGACCCACTTCTTACGAAGGATCACCATGGTCCCGGCAAACTCCCCATAGAAACAATGCATTAAAAACCCCGATGATATGACGCTCGGGTGTACGCGGTCCGCTTCGTACGACGGTTCATGGCGCAGATAAACCGGCGTTTTTCCCATATGTTGCACCACTTCGCCACCTCATCGCGACCTTCATTCTTAACCCCCGTTTGATGCTGCTTGATGGGCAGAGGTCCGCACGTAGGCGAGACCAGTAGCTGAACAGACGCAAGCAAGCAGGCAGGTACTCGTGAGCGGGAGTTAACCTTCATCGGCCCTACGCGGCAGCAGTGCGCCAACGCGCCCACAGTGAGAAGCCATAGTTCAGGGTTCAGGTGGCTGGTGGACCGCGAATTTGAAGCTGCCATCAAGGCGATGAATGCGAAAACACTAGTACGACTACGACGCAACGCCAGGACGATGACTGAATACCCGCTTTCCTCGCCCTCTCGATCCAAGGTTCTTCCTTTTACCACGCTGTCTTCCCCTCTGTCTGCTCTCTGCTTATCAGTGTCTTTCAAAGCGGCGTTGGCGGCATTGTCACTCCGCTACTTTCCTTGCTAGAGTGCCTACATTCACACGTGTCCGCCGCAAGGCTGAAGACACGCACACATTGGCACCGCCGTTTTGGGTCACTCGCTGGCCGCCGCAGCAAGTCACTGTAGCAAGACGGCGCAATAATTTTAGCCGCAACACGGTTTTTCAGTCATCTTATCTATTTCGCACTTTGACCCAATAGCGACGGCACGGGACCGTTCAGAGGGTGTCTACACCTTGTACGGGAAGTCGTTTTTTTTTCATCTCCGCCTTGTACTATACTCCGTTGCGCTGAGCCTTGGCAATTTCACACTCTCTTTTTCCCCGCTCAATTTGCTCGACCACGCGCGTGTATGGCGCGGGGCTGGCGGGATAGCTCGAATGCCGTGGAGGGGAGGGGGCACAACCTAGGGGATTTTTTTTTAAAACTTGGTATTTCAGATAAAGTTTCGCGAATTACGCGAGAACGCGCTAAATATACTTGCTTAAATGAGTTCTTAGCCCACCTGTCGCGTGAGACCGTCTACTAGGCCGGCATTTACCCGCACCCCGGTCGTACGACACCCCGGTCATACGACGCTTTCTCCCGGTCTCTTGAAAGTCGTATTATCGGGGTTCCACTGTTTTACCTCTTACACTGCCCCAGGTCAAATGTCTTGCAGCAATAAATTTGAGTCTGGTAGAGAAGACATTAAAGTGGCTTGGTACAGACAGAGTAATCCCACACGGATATCAGGGGAAACGAGCTAGCGGGGAATTTAGGTAATCTCGCAGCAACATTTCCCGTTCAGTTCGGCATACCTGATATGGCTCTTTGTGTATCTTCAAGATTAAGACGATATTGGCATTTAGACGCCACTCTATAAGGTGCACTCCTATCCTTTGAAGAGTATCAACATTTAAAGTTCGGGTGCAACGTTCATTTTTGTTGCTCGCGGCAATGCGAAGTGACCTTCGCCGAGCTGCCCTGCCGAATTCGGCCGGCCAAGGCGGAATTTATATCTGTTCAGAACAGGGCTTTCACCTACAGAACTGTGTGTGCGGTGCCAGGTCCCGGAAACAATCGAATATTTTAAATGCAGAGCATTTCAGTAACTCACGATGCCACCCGCGTTGACGTCTGTCGTAGTCCGCACCGTCGTTGTCCGCACCCCTCCCCCTACACTATATAAAAAAAAGACTATCCGGCGCCTGGTTTCGATCCCTCGACCCTGCGGGCGGAACGCAATGTACATGGTGCTCTACCCACTGCGCCACAAAGCCGACACACAATGGGAGGCTACGAACGCGCCTTATATCCTTGACTCATTCAAACTACGTCAAGAAGCTTCTGATACAACGCATTCACTACCACCAACTCCCCAAACACTAAACGTTAACGCAATACACCCACCCCCTATGCGACGCATTTACTCGAGTCCACCTCGCGGGGAGATGGGCCCAATTTTTTTCTCGCCTGTCGTCGCTTCTCAGCAGCTGGACAACTGCTTTTGAAGGGCCTGTTCGACTTATCTATTGGGACACCTAATTTAGGATATGCAGAAAGACTGAAAGAGACATATGTAATTGTATTCAAGCTTCCCTTTCTGCTTCAGGTTCCTTCAATTGCGGAAGGGTACTAATTAATGGGTAACTGCGGTTTTAATCATAAAGAACTTTCATTTTACGGCGTCTGTCTTTCCGTAAATAGATTAGTATTTTTAGGTCCTCACGGATTTCAAGAAGTGATTTAGCCCTGACCCATCCCCCCATTATAGGTACGTTCCAAAAACTTTGAACGTATCATCATCATCATCATCATCATCATCATCATCATCATCATCATCATCATCATTATGATCATTATTATTATTATTATTATTATTATTATTATTATTATTATTATTATGGTGTTTCTGGAAGTACATTCATTCTAGATCTAGTACAACGAAAGAATCTATTCGTCTACTGGATTCCAACGGCGATGAGGTTGCAGATGCGGCCGACTGCTTTGCTCGTCAGTTTTCTTCTTTGTTTGGGCTTAGCGGTGGTAGTGATGACGGCAGCGTCTCTTGTCACCAGGACGGTTACTCCGCTTGTTTCCAATTGGATGAGAACATCGTGCGGGCCAGCATCAAGCGCTAAAGCCCTCGTTTTCTTCTGGGCCAGATGGTATTCCTGCTGCAATTCTAAAAACGTATGCAAATATATTTGTTCCTGTGTTCACCTCAATATTTAATAACTGTCTCCGGTCTGGCATGTACCCTCGATCATGGAAAATCTGTCGTGTATTCCCTGTTTTCAAGTCAGGCCCAAAAACCGACCCCATGAACTATAGGCCAGTGTCGCTTCTTTGTTCTGCCTCTAAAATATTCGAGTTATCTCTTCATAAGGTCTTGTCTTTCTCACTTAAACACGTCCTCATTCCTAATCAACATGGCTTCATGCGTGGTCGCTCAACTTCCACAAACCTCGCATGCTTCATGGAGCAGGCTGTCCCAGCAGTCATTGGTAGAAGCCAGCTTGATGCGGTCTACTGTGACATGAGCAAGGCCTTTGATGTAGTCAACCACTCGTTATTGCTTGCCAAGCTCATTCTGTTAGATGTTCACGCTTCCTTAGTGGGTCTTATACGTTGCTATCTCCAGGAGCGATATTGCTATGTAAGTGTTAATGATCAAACATCATTTAGGTACAAAGCAACCAGTGGTGTACCCCAGGGCTCCGTTCTGGGCCCCCTTCTTTTTTCCATTTTCATTAACGATGTTGCTTCTGCCATTAAAAATTCTTCTTTTTTGTTGTATGCTGATGATGTGAAAATCTTCAGAGAAGTGCGTAATGTTCAGGACTGTAATTCTCTTCAGGCTGATATCGTGTCATTCCATCGTTGGTGCACCAAAAACGACTTAATTTTGAACCCCTCAAAAACGAAAGTTGTTTCCTATAGTAGGAAAACTCAACAGCTGCAATACTCCTATAAAATAGCAAGCACTGCACTGCCGAGGGTGACCGAAATTCGGGACTTGGGAGTACTATTTGATTCTTCACTGACTTTCTCTTCCCACGTTACACAAATTACCGGACGCTCTCTTCGATGTCTGGGTGCTGTCTGCAGGTATTCTAGAGAGTTTAAAAGTCCTCTTCCTTTCTTAAAGTTGTATTCGGCTCTGTGCTTACTTCTTCTCGAATACGGTTCTGTTGTTTGGAATGGAACTTGCAAGTCCAATAGTGACCGCATCGAAAGGGTTCAAAATAAGTTCCTTTCTATCTTTAGGCACCGTTTCCGTCATGTACAAGAAGACGCAAACGGCAGCACGTCTTGTCTCAAAAGTATTCCTTCCCTTTGGTGTCGACGAATGAGAGCTGACATTATCTTTCTTTATAAACTTCTTCATGGTGATATTTTGTGTGATGACTTGGTTGCACTTATCAATGTCAACTTGCCGAACAAACTTTTCCGAAGATTTCGAACTTTCAGAACAGATGCTTTAAGTAAACGATGCTCGTCCATCTGCAGAATACAATGTGCATATAATGAATATTCCGATCGTCTTGATATATTCCAGAGCTCTTTGTCTTTGTTCTCTAATGAATTGAAAACTGTTGTAACTTAAGTGCCTTTATGTCATTTATGTGCTGTATTTCTGTTCCGTATTTATTTTATGCAAATCATCATCTTGCTTGTTTGTTTTTCACTTTTCCTGATTTTGTGTTGCTTGAATTTCTGTCGGTTTAAGTGTCAGTGCTTGTAACGCTGAACTTCGTTTTTCCATTTTGAAACTTCCTGACATTTTGTTACAAAACCTTTGTTTTATGTGTATAATCTATCTCCGTCATGTGCATTGAGTATTTGCTTGTGTATTTTCAATTTTTCACGTGCCTTCAACGTTTTGCTGGCCGGGTGTCATGGCTTCTAACACTAGGCTTCCTTTTTTTTTTTTTTTTTGCTGTTTTGCTGTTTTGCTTTCTGGGATCTCTGTAACTATTTTTATCTTATTGTTTCTTTCATATATACGGTTTTCTGTGTTGTGTTGTCTTGATTTTAGTTTGTTTTTATGAATGCTTGTATATGGTGTACCAGTACCAAGACCCTAGGGTTGTTCCTGGGCACCAAAAATAAAGGTTGATTGATTGATTGATTGATTGATTGATTATTATTATTATTATTATTTTTATTATTATTATCATAATCATCATCATCATCATTATTATCATCATCATCATCATCATCATCTTTAGCCGACTGTTCTCAGAATGTTTACACCATTATTCCAGAAAAACAATGCCGACACCGCAGCTTCTACTAGACGCGCGGAGGCAGGAAAAAGTCTTAGGAAAATACAGACCAATACGTACATACATAAGTCCAGATTAGCACTTAAGTTTCCAGATAAGTGCAGCGAAGAATGCCATAAATGCCATCAGAAGCATATGGCAACAGAATAACTACAACACATCAATAGAGTCCTGGGAAGCGGCACTGTCCAGCTCGAATCTCTCCAATCAGCGAGAACTGCTGGAAAGAACCAAGCTAGGGGCTTTCACCACTGGAGTCCTGAAAATAGAATTCCACCCTTAACTCTACCCTCCCCCTCCAGCTTTGTTGCGAATAATGTTTACTACTGCTACTACACCATTCTTTTTCGTCTCCGAGCATAAGCACCTGCCATCATCATCACCAGCATCATCACGTAAGGCGCAGACGTAGAGGAAGCAGAAGGAGCGAAGCAAGAGTCAGCCATGCAGGGTGCTAAGCTGGCCGCACCGCTGAGGAAACCCGCGCCCAAGGACCTGCAGACCGTAGACGACCCCTTTTTTGATGACTACGATGTCTTTGGTCTCCCACAGGCTTCTGGCCCGGGCAGACGAGCGCCCCATGTTGGCGGTGGTCTTGGTGGTCTCCCAGGAAGTGTCCCTCCCAGCCTTCTGACGCCTTCAAGTCAGCTTGGGGCCGCGTCCTCGGCACCTGCGGGCACTGTTCATTCGGGTGTCGACGCAAACACTGACCGAAAGATACAGACGACCTATAGAAAGTCCCTAATGGTCGCCCGCTCTCGGGAGGCGCAAAACGCCGCGCGAGCAAGGCAGCGTCGTCTCAACGTCATCATCGGCTCAGGGATCTTCGCAGGTGCATTGATTGTCCTGTTCACACTAGCCCTCGTCGTCTTCTCTGGTTCAGACGAAAACCACAGCAATTCCACCGCGTTCACGACATTCCCTACCGGCGAAGGAAACACGACCCAAGACGAAGAGGATGTCGATATGCGTCGGTTGTTCCTCCAGAAACTGGGACAGACGACAGAACAGCATGACTACGAGAAATACGACGGCATCGCATCTAATGAGACGGCAAGTGCTGCAGTTCATGGAACAGGCGAAGCGATTGATTTCCTGGAAGCCCCAGAATATCCCGTACTCGAGACCCGAGGGAGTGGAGCCGGCACCGCAGTAACACGTTACGAGACGAGGCCGACTGTGTCTTTGACAGGAACTACCACCACGCAAAATGGCGTACGTGGGACGCCATTGTTGGAGGTGCAGAAAATCGAGCAACAAGCAGCATCTTAGAGCTGTCGAAGAACATATCTGCGGGCGGACTTCAGGAGGAGGAATAAATGTTTATTTCACGAGTGCTAGTGCTGCTGTTTGGGAACCCGGTCGGTGGGGGGGTCCCTAGTCTAGGATTCCCTTGCCTTGGCTGGAAGTCCAGGCCCTCTTCACCAGTATGCGCTGGGTCCGAGGCTCCGGACTATTCAGGCAGGTAATCCACTACTCGTAAGATGGGGAAGGGTTGGGGGTAGGCCTGGGGTATGTCCGCACTCCCATAGTTGATGGCATAGGGTGCCGAGTAAGGGACAGAAATTACGCGTGGCCGGGTATATAGTGGGGCAGAAAAACCGCCCAAGACACAAAGGTAAACGAATTGTGGTTTAGAAAGTGCTGCATTTGAAGGCACCTTCAGTCCGCGTTGCCAAACGCAGGTATCAATTATGCTTAACCAACTGAACCCTACGTACAGCCTCCGCGAAAGCTTGTAGGAACACGTCTGCCCAAACTATAGCAGTCAAGATACTGGAGGCTTGCAGAAGTGCGCAGGAATTTTTCCGTGGACGACAGCGTGTTGAAAGAATTTCGATATAGGATAAGGCCTTGCCTCCTCACGGCCAGAAGTGTCATTCTTGAAGAGTGGACAGCTATTTAACGGGTGCACCAACGGTAAGCCGGTGACAGCGGAGAGCGTTCAAAAACCAATCGATTATTGGAACATTCATTACTCTGCAAGTACGATCGAAGCTGGCGGAGGCTTTAAAATGAACATCTCTTAATATGTGTTGTTAATATCGGTGCTCGTAAAGGAAGCCGCTCGGGGAACTGCTGGCGAGGTTTCCTCTTATCCAAGCTATGGCTTGAATGCGCCTGTACACTGTACACGTACGTTGTTCTAGCTACAGAGTGAGTGAGTGAGTGAACAATTTTTACTGAGCTTCAAATAAAGAATGGTGCGCGCAGGCACCAGATGGGGTGGTTCATTATTCGCGGAACCCATATGTGTCCAGTAATTCTTCACCTCGAGCCACCAGCTGTTGCTGAATGGCGAGGTCAGAGCTGGACAGTAAGGTCTCCCATCGCTCGAGCGGGTTGGAATTGGGGGAGGGGGGAAGGGTGTAGGGGGGGGTGTCTTGAGTTTTTTGCACTCCCCAATAATGTGCGCGAGAGTGCCGTCTCCCCGGCAGAACGGACATGTGTTGTCGTGTTCTGCAGGGTACATTTTGTGCAGAAGCGCCGGGTGTGCGAGCGACCCTGCCTGTAAGCGGCGCAATATCGTCTGCTGCCATCTGCTTAGTTGCTTGTGCGGCTTCGGAAGCCTCGTTATACTTTCTTTGTATAGGCGGACGATCTCCTTATAACTCGTGACGGGGTGCGGCTAGTTCTCGGGCATAGTGGTCGGCGGTGACGTTGCCTTCCTCGAGCGAGTGAGCCGGGACCCACACGAGCTCGGTGACTCGTCCCTGTGTTGTGGGATGTTTCTCGAGTATAGTTGCTGCCGCGGAGGAGACGATCCCCTTCCGATAGCTTGCGTACGCTTTCTTGGAGTCGGCAACCACCGTGCTGACCTCCGGCATGGCTAGGACCAGCGCTATGGCTACCTCTTCTGCCACGGTCGGGTCCGTAGTCTTCACCGACGCGCAGGTCTTCAGCTCGTCGATGTCCGTTACGGCCACCACGGAGGCTAGCTTTGTCCGGAATTATTTAAAGCGACGCGATCGCCGTTCCCTTTTTGTTTTCTGATGGAAACGCATTTGTAAAAAAATATTGGCACCTTGGCTGTTCGGAAGTTGCACCTGTGCTATGAGGTGCACCGTATACTCAAGACATTTCGTAGTTGAAGCCTTATCACTGCGTTCACCTTTAGTCACATAATCATGCACCAGCTATAATGATTCAGGGGTCCCGTGGTTGTCGCCCAGTCCGGACGACCCTGATTTCAATCTTTCAATACCATGCAGCCCAAAATTTGTCCAATTTTTCTTTCAACCCAGTCGGTTACTTTGTTGATAGGAGCGTCCCTGGTATATGTAATGCCCTTTCGAGCGTATAATGCCACAGCTGTCAGTTATGACCGTTGCAACGTCGCCTGTACTATCAGTGATGCAATGAGCAATCCCCGATTGTCATGGACCTGTTACCGAAGAGAGAGGAGAGAACGCTGACGGTGGGTTTTCTGTGAATTTGGCGGCCGTTTTCCTCACTTTAGCTATAGAGGCTCCCGGCAATTTAACACCTGGTTTTTCCTCTTTTCTGTCCGGGTGCCAGTGCCATCCGTCACAATATTAACCTGTTTTTTAGATGCGGAGCATCTCTTGCTCGGAGGGATGTCATTTGTCCGTGCCCCGTCTGCAGCGCCTCTGATGATGATTGTGGCAGGATGCTTCTAGGGATTGGCCAATCAAAAAATCCATCACGAGATAGCTTCGAGTTCAACCACCGTCGTCATCTTCCCCTAGGGGAACCGCTGAAGAAGAAGAAGGAGAAGACAAAGCTGCGAAGAGGAGGACGTGTACGTTGCTCTCAGCCGGTGCACCAACGTCAACAACCTTTACCTCACCAACGCTTAGATGCGAAGCAGCTCTTGCTCGGGGGCATGTCACTTGTCCGTGCCCCGTCCGCAGCGCCTCTGATGATGATTGTGGCAGGATGCCCCTAGGGATTGGCCAACCAAAGAATCCATCACGAGATAGCTTCGCGTTCAACAACCGTCGTCATCTTCCCGTAGGGGAACCGCTGAATAAGAAGAAAGAGAAGAAGACAAAGCTGCGAAGAGGAGGGCGTGTACGTTGCTAATCCATCACGACATAGCTTCGCGTTCAACCACCATCGTCATCTTCCCGTAGGGGAACCGCTGAAGAAGAAGAAGCAGAAGAAGACAAAGCTGCGAAGAGGAGGGCGTGTACGTTGCTCTCAGCCGGTGCACCAACGTCAACAACCTTTACCTCACCAACGCTGACGGAGACTACCGATTCTACCACAGAGACGCAACATCGACAAGAACATGATGGACGAGTTTCGGCGCCTCGAGAACCACCGCCTACTCATCGTCACACAACAGTACTTGCGTGCCTTTGCCACCGGCATGGACCCGGACGCGGAATTACCCCTGGCGCTACTAAACACCAGATCACTCAACATAACGGCAGCACAATGGAACTACACGGAACCCCCATGATGCTTCGCATCCTCATCAGGGTTCCTCATGGGGAGATGGTGTAAGTTTTTTTATCATTTAAACAGTAGATTATTTTATGTGTCATGCGCCCGCCATTTTGTGTGCCATAGACACCGGATTTTTTAGCAGCACAGCTGTTTAACCTCTAGGTTGCGCCATCAATGAACAGAAAAAAAAACTTACACCATCTTCCCATGGGGAACCCTGATGAGGATGCGAAGCATCATGGGGGTTCCGTGTGGTTCCATTGTGTTGCCGTTATGTTGAGTGATCTGCTGTTTAGTAGCGCCAGAGGGAATTTAGCGTCCGGGTTCACACCGGTGGCAAAGGCACGCAAGTACTGTTGTGTGACGGTGAGTAGGCGGTGGTTCTCGAGGCGCCGAAACTCGTCCATCATGTTCAGGTAAATATTGTTGACGTTGGTGCGCCGGCTGAGAGCAACGTACACGCCCTCCTCTTCGCAGCTTTGTCTTCTCCTTCTTCTTCTTCAGCGGTTCCCCTACGGGAAGATGACGACGGTGGTTGAACGCGAAGCTATCTCGTGATAGATTCTTTGGTTGGCCAATCCCTAGGGGCATCCCGCCACAATCATCATCAGAGGCGCTGCGGACGGGGCACGGACAAGCAACATGCCCCCGAGCAAGAGATGCTCCGCATCTAAAAAAAACTGTAGGGCATTACTCTATCATAGGAATCAGAGAAACGCAAAAGTGAAATGTGCAGTGGAATCTGCAGCTGAGCATGATTTGCGGGTCGGCGGCTGTCCTGTGGATGTGCTTGGCGAACGACGTCCTGCTGGCGGGTCGCTTCGGCAGAGATGTACTGGTGCCATTTCCGTGACGGATATGACGCCAGTGAAATATTGGTTATCCCAGCATAAAACACTTTTATGTTAAAATATAAAACCCGAAAACGAACAACCCTAAGTATAACGCAGTCAGGTTCTAAAGACGGCTTTCCCGAAAGAAACTCTTTGTGCAGGGGAGCACCCTTTACAGGCTGCTTGCTTCGTTGTACTGGCGTCACTTCCGTGACGGATATGACTTCACTCAAATGTTTGTGTGCCCCGGAATAAAACGCTATCGTGTTAAAATACGAAGAAAATGCCGAGCGCACGCGCGCGTGCGTCTCGCAAGAGCGCCGACCGTTGCGTACCCACTTAGGGGATTGGCCAGGATTCGGATGTAAGGAGGGTTAATGCGCCCGCTACACACAGCTATAAATTAGAAACTTCAACATTTGAACGAAGAAATAGCGTAGAATCACAAACGAGAATTGGTGAAAAGTTCGCAAGTAAAGGTTGGAACAAAAAAAAGGAGTTTTGCGTCTCGAGAGAGCGCCAGGCGACACGTACCCACGTGGTGGATTGGCTAGGAATAGCGCGTAACAAGGACTAATGCACCCTCTACACAAAACTGCAAACTAGAAAGTTAAGCATTTGAATGAAGAAAGAGTTTGTAATCACAATTGATTGAGCGAAAAAAAAACAGCGTCTCCGACAAAACGGCTGTCGTCTGCTCCTGACGTCATTCGCTCCTCGTTGCTATGGGCAACCACCGGCACTTATAAAACAGGAGCGTCGCGGCAGGCGGCAGAACTCTCAGCGACTCTTTGCCGCGCACATGGGGGATAGGGCGACCAAAGAAGATCCGGACGCCCGAAGAAGAGGCGGCTTATCAAAAAGCGCGCCGCGATTACAGGTGAGAATGCAATCGTCCAGAAGAACAAGACGAATAAGTAGTGTAGGTCTTCAACGGTGAGGGAGCGCTAGACGAAGACTGCGGTGGCGGACGATGAAGTGTGCGAGGACTGAAGAGGGCACTGTGCACATAAAGTGCTTATAGACATTACCTTACATTTGATTTGTTTTTTTTTTTTTCTGAAGAGCGCCACATATATATACAGGGTACATGGTTCTCAGGGAATTATGTGGAGCTAGTCGAGTTTAGCTGAGTGAGACGAACACAGCTCTGCTCTATAAGGCTTGCACCGTTGTACTAGTTCGCCTTGATTTTTCTCTGCCTACATAGTTAAGTAATGGTTTTGAATAAAAATTTTTTGCTAGATCTTCTTGATTGCGTTTTAAATGAAAGAAAAGGAATGCGGCCATGCACTCTGTACGGGTGGTGAACCAGCGAAGCAGTAAGCGGATCATTCCCATGTTGACGCTGCTCCACCCGCACCACCACCGCCCTTGCCCGCCGTGGTCGCTTGTGCTTTGCTTCGAGCAGCAGCGCACTGCGCGTGAGCCCTGCGGCTGGAGAGAGAGGGAGAGAGAGAGAGAAGCACTTTATTGAGCTTTCTGTGGTCTAAGGGTATGCAGTGGTCCCCAGCTTGTGTCCAGTGGCGACTTCGGTAGCTCTGTTGACCACAGCGGTTTGCATCTCCGGGTCTGATCAACCCAGCGCCTTATGCCACTGCTTTTCCCAAGTAATTGGAGGAAATGGGTCTCTGGGAGATCCCCACAGGATGTGACGAAGGGTGGCGAGGGCACCGCATGCAGGGAATTCTGGGGAGTGGTATAGGGAAGGATGGATAAGGTTGAGTCTTGCGGTAATGGGGAAGGTGTTCCTCCGGAGAAGACAGTTTTTAAGTGCAATGCACTTCTTAAGCGACCCTAAACCTGCGTCCACCGGCGATGTCCGCATCACATACCCACGTGGGGGATTGGCCAGGAATCTCCTCGTCTTCCTTGGCAACAGGGGGAGATGGGCGCGCGCTGCCTGGCCGCTGACATGGCACATACCCACGTGGGGGATTGGGCAGGAATCGGGCGTGAGAAGGGCTAATGCACCCGCTTAAAGGAGTACTGACACGAAATTTCAAAGCTGAGATCCGCTCTAGAAATCAAGTACAACGACAACACAAATAGGTGTCTGTGAATAAATGCATCTTTCTTTCTTTGTAGTTGTGTGTGTGTGTGTGATCTCTCTTTCGCGAACATTACCGAACCGCGCAAATTCAACTCGTGCATTCGCACTTTCACATTCTTCCCCTAGGGGAAATGCGGGGAATTTTCTTGGGGATAGGTCGAGTTGGATATGGGCAGGAGGGTATGTACGACGGGAGAGGCGGGGATGGGTAGTAATTGCATTGTACGTGAGTAGTCGGTCCGTGGCAGCTCTGGCCTGGTGGTAGGGAACGTGACTGGCCCCGGCTCAGATCGTAAGCCTTCGAGACGTGTTGTGGGCAGCCCCGTTTCCCTCGAGACCAGCGTGTGCCGGAGTCCAGATAAGATCTACTGGGGGACTGGGTGGATTTTGAGCAGAATGTTGAAGGCCGGCGTCGATATTAGGCCGCTAGCAAAATTTCGAATGGGTGTTTTAGAATCAGAGATTATGATTGACGTGGTTGGCTTCATCGAGAGGGCTCGCCATGGCCGCCTCCTCCGCTGTGGCTGGGTGGAGAGTGTTAACGGTCAGGGAGGTGAGGGGGGGGGGGGTGGCGTCGTTAATTGCAGGGATGACGTGGGCGTTTTAGTGCCTAGGATCATCCCCATATACCACATCGGGTCGGACAGAGAGACGTTTGTGTAGAGCTCGTACCCTCTGTTCTCTACGGCCCGCGTTGTGAATAGGGTGCATGTTGCGAGGGATTGGTCTGATGATGAGATTGGAGTGAATCTCACTCGAAAGGGGAGATTTTACTTCAAGGTCGTCGATAGTGGTCATTCCTAATTGGTCGAGAATTTGATGCCCAGTGGGAGTTTTCGATAGGCGGACCGCCTTACTGAATAAACGAGCTTTGATGAGCTCCTCTGCCGTATTATGTATCCCAAGTTCCTCGAGTCTGGCAGAGATAAACCCAGTCAATCTCTTTCTCACCTTAATTATAAGACCTCTCATACCTGTATTTTTGACGCATGCGCACTGGGTTACGTCGGAGGAGTTTTCTCCGTAGACGGGGCTGCCGGAGTTTCCTTTCGCCAGCCATAAGAAGCTTCACTTTAAAAACAAAGCCAGTTGCCCTGTTCCTCCGAATGCCGAAGGGACACGGACTTCGAATACGATCCTTCACAACTCTGCGTTCATACCGCGCAGCGGGATTATTTTTGTGGGCGTCGGTGTGGGGCACACGATTCAATTTAAACCTCTCCCAGTCGAGAATGACGACAAGAAAAATTCGTGTAGTTTGTCGTATTTTTGCGTTTCGTATACTGCGGTCTTGTCGTATTCTGCTGCCGTGATTCTGGTAGCTGGCTATGTCTCGACAGCATGATGTCTATCGCGTAGCGACAGGCAGTTGTGTTGTGACGACAGGAATGTTTGTCGCTGAGAAAATTGACTTTGTCGACATAAATGTGCGTCGTAACAACAGAAGGCTTTGTCGTCACAACAGGGCTTCTATGGTCACAGCAAAGCTCTTTGTCGTACGACAGGAATTCTTGTTAGGCTTATGCGGTATTGCTGTTGTCATTTTAGACCGGGCCGTTGGTTGAGTCTGCGCACGCATGCACGCGTATGCAAATTTGAACATGGATTGTAGAGTGGCGTGCTTCATGAACGCACAGAGTCTGCCGCTGCAATCAAACCAGCTAGTAGAAACGCGACGATTTGTTTTTCCGTAAATTAGATATAGTAAATTTTAGTGCTCGGTAATGAAGTGACGTAACATTCTGAGCGAGTACTCCTAGCCGTAGCTTTCGGCAACGGTCCTCATTCAAATTTTCACAGTTTGGGGTTTTATACGCCAAAGCTACACCTGTGTTATGAGGCCGTAGTGGAGGGATATGGATTAATTATGATTCCCTGGGGATCTTTAACGTGCGCGAAAATCTCGACACACACAAGGAAGCTCACACTAACGCGTAAGACTTGACGGTAGCGAAGCTGGACGAAACAGTAGCGTGTTTCCTCTTTTTCGCCTCACGGCGTTGTTTAAGCGTCGCCGCTGTACGACCGACCACAGAAGGTTGTCCATCCTACCCCATCGCACACGGCTCTGCGCGCACGTCGCCTTCTTTCGTCGCGTGCACTTAGCGCTGCGGCGGCGGCGTCCTCGCCTTCCTCCGCCAGGTGGCGGCACGGGTCCCGGGCGCTTCTCCGTTCCCTCCTCGCCTATCTCTCCCCGCCATCATGCGCTGCCCCAATCCGGGCGCTTGCGGAAGGGGATGTGGTTTGACCTCTATATCTCAAGGTCAATACTGGTCACCCCGAGAAGACTGCCTGAGGTAGCGTACTGTAGCTCTCGCTACAAAACTGCCATATGACAAGATTTAGACGCACGCTGAAGATCTGCAGGCGGTCCAAATCAATCCGTAGCATCCCACTACGACGCGCAACACAGACAGCTGTAAAACCTCCGCAATTTGCAAATACGAATTTCCCTGTTAGTCAATGTTCTGTAAGGTTTATAATAGCTTGTAATGTCGACTCATGACAGTCTTGTTTTTTTTCTCTTACTTAGCGTGCTTCGTAGAGTGGAGTCGTGCCCCCGCCAACGAAGCAGTCGATCAGATGACTTTTGCGCGCATGACGTTGCACTTACAACACACTTGCGAAGGCTTCTAGCGGGCCAAGAACCCGCCTTGAGCGAGAATGCCGCACATGCGCAGAAACGGGAAAAATCAAAACCGAGAGCAGCTCCTGATAACGAACACCATTCGATAAGTCCCTCAGATACCCCCATGACATGCAAAGAGGCCTAGAGATTCTCCTTTACAAAGTAAGAACTACACTACGCCATAACTCCGGTATTCCGGAACAGACTGCAGAAATTTGGTAAAAAAAAAATCATGAGCCATAAGACTCTTCGAAGGTGGATGACCGGTGAAGCCTTTTAGCACACAAACTAGAGGTTGCAGAATTTTGCTGAAGGGGATGAGCAAATTTTCATTCTCTTAAGTCTGGACCGCAGTAATTCATGAGAAATACACGTGCATATCCACACAAGCTTTTATTTTTACCCGACCTGAAAATGGTGCCTATTGACTAATATATTCCAGATGCATAGATAATACTTGTAGGCTTAAGGTCCAAATCAATGTGCTGAAATGCGTGCTACTTCGGAGTGACCGGTTGTTAATATCACACACGTACAGGGACGTTCATTTTACAACTCCCTCGCAATAGAACGCCTCGCGTTTAAAAGACACGCGAAGCCTCAAAAGATTCTGTTCGCGGACATCAAGAATACACAGAACCCTAGCCATATAAGCTACGATTAAACAAGATCGGATCGCACCAAACACATTGTTGGTCACTGTCAATAGCTACGCAAAGAACGCAATAAATAAACAAACTGCCATCCGACACAATGCGGATAACGCAACATTTGGTAATTCCGCAACTCCACAAGGCGACATGAAACCGACCCCCATGGTGAAATGCGCTTATTGCGCAAATTAGGCCAAACAAGAATGACTTTGAAGTGGTCGTGCGGGTGCGTGTCGGTCACCAGACACGACCAAGGCTTACAACTCATCCAAATGGCTCGGTGTATTCCGCAGAACGAATTTGCATAATCACTTACATGATGTTCCTTCTTCTGCTAACACGAGGCCGCTGACCTCTCTTTTGCTCAATTAATTTTCTGCGTCCATAAGCGTGCTTCAAACAGCTTTGACTTAGCGTCGGCGCGTTCAACACCAAAATCACAGCTAAAATCTTAAAGGCACGCTAGGGCTTTCCAGCAAAAAATTGGAGATAATATTTACATAGACTACAAAAGACAACACAATTCCGCATAAGTGGAAGCTACGCAGTATATCTCCAATATTTAAAGCGGGTAATCGGTCTGGTCCTTCCAATTCGGTTCCAATTCCTTCCGCTTCGGTTCCTTGTAACCTACTCGAGCACATAATCTATTCGAGCGGGGCAACCCATGTTGGAAACAACTTTTTTTTTAAACAACACCCCTCCCCCCGTTATGTAATACCTCGTCAGGGGCCCTTAAGGGCAAATAAAGGATGATGTTGTTGATGATGATTATGATGATGATTATGAATCTTGTTTAGTTATCAATTCATGCAACGGAAAACTGGTGGAGCATCTGGACTTCATGTAGCATGTCGACGGAGCGATATCAACAAACCTCCAGAAAAGCTATTTCCGAGCCTGCCTTGGACAAGGTTTTACAATGCCGATATGATGCTTGCATTGTTTCTTTTTTTATACCCATAAATCAACTTCAGCATGCAGCTTTCCATTCATTTGATGCCACGTGCAAAAATGGCGCAACAAAAAAAAAAATTGGCTCTGTAACCCTGTTGCCATTCGTGGTGGCGGTAATGTGAAACCAAAGAGAACGTACGCTTCATGGTCGGGAAATTGCGTATCATACGAATAACGTAATCCAGATCGTCAGTGGACTGAAAATCAATCAATGTTAATTTCATAACAGTGTTTTCTCCTCCTGTAAAAATTGTGACGTTCCCAGAAACGGGCTACGACGTCTCTAAGAGTTGTTATGCTGAAGGTCATCACGCGGATGCCGTTCACGCACGTAATTTAAATTTACAGGCGGGAAGCTGGGCCTCAGGATGTGGCGAGACAGCAGCGAAAACGCTGACCGTGCAGCGTTCCATTCAAATGCTTTCGCGAAGAACCCAACAGAAAACAATGAACAGTTTAAAAGATTCAGAACAAACGGCGTCGACAACGGGGGGCACAGTGTAACTCCCTCGGTATAGGTCGGTGGTCCCTCACCGGCCGCGTCCCACATCCGGCCAAGCCAACGCCACCGGGCCGGCGGCCGTTGTCCCACTTACGTAATCCTGACCCACATGGCATGAGCGGAGGGCCCTCCCTCGCCCTCGGCCGCTTTAAGAGCGAAAGTCTGCCCGGCGTCACACTTTCTCCCACCGGACTCGGTCAGGGCTGCGGCAGCGAATCCCGGTCCCGTCCGCGCCCCGACGACAGGCAGGCATGGCGCTCTCGCTGCGTGTCGACTGGGTGGACCAGCTGCGGCAATGGCTCTACACCAAGGCCGACCCGCGCACCCGCGACTGGTACCCGGTGGGAGACCCCGTCTTCATCACGGTCATCGTGTCCAGCTACCTCCTCTTCATCTACGTGATCGGGCCGCAGCTGATGGCCTCTCGCAAGCCCCTACCCATCAAGCGACTCATCAACGTCTACAACGTGTTCATGGTGGTGTCCAACGCCTTCTTCTGCTACAAGTTCTTGACGAACTCGTACTTGTACGGCGGCTACAGCCTCTTCTGCCAGGGCATGACCTACGCGACGGATGAGCACGCGCTGAACGTCATGTACTACGGCTACTTCTACCTGTTTGTGCGCATCGCCGACTTCCTGGACACAGTGTTCTTCGTGCTGCGCAAGAAGTACGACCACATCACTCTCCAGCACGTGACGCACCACTCGCTGGTCGTGATCAACGGGTGGCTCTTCTTCACGCTGGGCGCCGACGGCCAGACGATGTTCGGCCTCATCATCAACTGCGCCATCCACGTGGTCATGTACAGCTACTACTTCCTGGCTGCCTGCGGGCCTGAGTACCGCCGCTACGTCTGGTGGAAGAAGCACCTGACGACGGCGCAGATCGTGCAGCACGTGCTTATCATCGCGCACGGCTTCATCACCATCTTCCACGACTGCGGCTACCCTACGTACCTGCTGCTGGTAGCCATGCCGCAGGGCATGCTGGGGCTGGCGCTCTTCATA
The DNA here is from genome assembly GCF_048455015.1 of Haemaphysalis longicornis. Taxonomy (NCBI): domain Eukaryota; kingdom Metazoa; phylum Arthropoda; class Arachnida; order Ixodida; family Ixodidae; genus Haemaphysalis; species Haemaphysalis longicornis. Next base: position 181,164,740 of record NW_027526335.1, read on the forward strand.
AACTTCTACTTGTTCGAGTACAAGCGCAAGTCGTTCTCCGAGGCGCTCACCGATGGCGTGTGCATGCTCAAAAGAGACTAGTCTTGTCGATTCCGACCACCTGCTGTAAAGGGACCGATGAGAGCTTCTTTGCGTCTACAACGTTATAGAGCCCTAAGCTGAAGACGGGAGGACCACGACCATGTTCCGCTGCTAGGTGGCGGAGGTGTTCATCAACTCAAGATCTGCAGCTCTAGGCAGAGCCTTGGCTTCCTTGATGTGGAGATAGTCGCCCCTCCCAAGAGCGCGGTCCCTGCGCAGGAGACCACTTAGGCATCACGTGACTGCTGGCTAGCGACACAAACGGTGCTGGGTTCGGTGTAACCATCTCTTCCGACTGCGCATACAAGAATTCCGCTCCCCCTTCCGTGCTGGCGCCTGTTTTCAAACAACTACATACGCACATCGGTGGATGGCCGGCAGACGCAGAATAGACATGAATTTTCCACCTATTGACATATTTGTCCTCGCACTGCGCTGCACTCACCGCCTTTCCTGTAGAAGACGATGGGGCCATCACCGCAGGACTCCTTGGGCTACCTGTGGCGGATTAAGCACTCGTGCTGTACTTTTCCTTATAATCCTTCCTGGAGGACTCGTGTACTGTGCATCCTTTCCCGCTTCTGGGAGCGTGGGTACGTAAACATTGCTGAACGTGCGTTTTGTCTCTTCGAGCTTAAAGGTGACGTTGGACAGAATTTTCTCATTCCTATTTGTGAATTGTGCAACATGATAACGTTGACTAATGTTACTACTTATTTTGTAATGTATGGTGGGAGGGTTGGAGCGTTTGCTTATTTTTACGTCCCGGAAGGAGAGAAAATGCCAGGCACGCCTTCCGTGGACACTTCCCGAACTACAGAAGTGGCGTCACAAAGATGCGTAGCTGGTTTGTTGCTACCTCAGTCATTTCATGCTTGCTGTTATTCCATTTTTCATGGTTTTTCTTCACTCTTCTTTGGTTCAGGCGTAATGTGCATTCATTGTATGTGCTTGCAGGCTGCCATGTGTATTCGCGAGTTTATCGACTAATTGAAGTCAGCAATCTTGCGTGGACAATAGAATGCAGGAGTGAAGAATATACTCATGAAGGTTGGGAGAAAATTGCTAGTAAATTCGCAAAAAAAAAAAAAATACTCGGGACATGGGCTATGCACTCTAAACTTTATCCTTATAAAGTGATTAGAAATGCTTGATACCCTTCCTAGCATCCCTTTGTACAACCTGTTCAAAGGAAAAGCGCCTTTGGACGCCATAACACAATTGCTTATTTCGGAAGTGTTCTCATCTTTCCTACCTCAAAGGCAAAACTTTTTGATCAAGTTTTGTAAAAATGGCTCCTCAACTACGTTTTCGGATTGCAAACTCTCTACACGCCAGTCATGTAATACCGGAGCGGCCAAAATAAGAGAATACGAACTAAATGTTTCAACACCCCAACTTTATTTGCCTGCTGCTTTCTCCGCTCAAAATCTACATAACCACGGGTGCTTAACGTTGTAAACGTTGTAAAAGGCGCCTGTTAACGGCATGACAGTTTTCATCAACTAACACAGTAAGGACAGTTTTAACGAACGTAGCCTTATTAACTTGTGTCTGTATAGCGACGTTTATCTGGTTTGCTTTGAAAGCGAAGCTTTCCATGTCGCACTTATGGCGTCCGTGCGCACCACAAAACGCAGTGCAGGAAAGTCAACTTTCTCTGACGATGATGATGCTTGTGGGTTAAGTGAAGTATGGAATGTATGACTTTACTGTGGCAAGAAGGCCAAGAGGCACTGTTATGGGATATGAGAACAGCGTAAAAAAAAGTTTCCTGTGGTCAGAATTGAACCTGGGTCCGACGTCAACTCGATTGCGCCATTCCGAAATGGTCGAAGCTTCTTGGATTCGGAGAGGGGTGCATGGTCGGGCAAAATTAGGCAGAATAATCATGCACCCCTCCGTCTAACGACGACGATGGTTGAACGCGAAGCTTTCTTCGTGCGGGATCAAATGGCGGAGAGTCAAAGTCAAAGCCGCTACGATCAAAAGTCCAAGCGGCGTGAGAGTCAAAGTCAAAGCTCAACGAGTCAAAGTCTAAACTCAGACGACAACCGAGGAATCCCTCACGGGAAAGCTTCGCGTTCAACCGTCGTAGTCGTAAGATGTAGGAGTGCATGATGTTCTTGCTAGCTTGTAGTGTAGGGGGATGCTTTTTGTAAGTTTTCTTGTTCCTATTTTCCTCTGCACTTGAAGCTCTTAGAGGAGAGAGTGGCTGACAGGGCCCCTGAGAATGGGCTGGCTTCGAGCACTCGCGCTCTCCTAAGCCTACTCCTAAGCCTACAGGTCCTGTCGTTCTCCCCTTCCCTTGGCCAGTCGATCCCCAGCAAACCCTTTCTCCCTCCCCCAAAGTTCTATGGATCCGCCATTTGCAGGCAATAGAATGTCCCTGAGGCGTCGTTTGCTTTGAGGGAGGATTCAGGAAAGAATATATTATTTCACTTGACACTCGTGAGTGCCTTTTTGTATTCGCTTGTGCGGTTATTTTCGGACAGCGATGTAATACGTTTGCTTATTTGGAGGGAAAATCAAACAAGAGACAGGCGAAGGTTGCGACCTTCCCCAGGGTTTTACCGCTATCAAAACCGAAATTCAAAATTTACCGCTAAAAATTTCGGGTGTCAGAAAGGTAGCTCTAAACCAAAAACCTCGCATCTGTTTTACGTATGCACTCACTTTCATTTTACCAACTCGAGCAGGAATAATAAGTTTATAATACGGGGGCTTCATGCGCGATTACCCCAAGTACTGATATTTCAAACCAAATCACCCCTCCCCTTTTACGCTTTGCTAACAAGCTGCGTTTCGGGTAAAAAAAAAACACCCCTCGGTTCCCGAATAATACCACTAACTTACGTAACGCTTTTTTGAAGTAATTTCTGTGGGTAGACGGTGTGATGCGCTGGAGTGTGTATCTGAAACTCACGACAGGGGATCCAAAGAAAGCCGGCCGCTTGAAATCCCCTTAACTCCGACACTATCGCAAACCTTTATTGCTGTTAACGTTTCGCAATCACAGGACATTGACGTATATCGCTGTTTGCTTCGGTTGTATCAAGATTGGAAAACCTGTCCGGCCGCCGCTGTCCGGCTTCGTGTGATCCATAACCTCTATTTTCCTCGCAGCAACATCGGTATAGTTAAGTAGAATCGACAGTTGGGCTAGTTGGTTCTTTCTCATCATCGTTCGTCCTCGTCTTTAATGTTATTTCACTACGAACATCGGTATAGGCATGTTGCACCGGGCAGAGGCCGCTGTGAGCGTAGCACTTTAAAGTTGTCTGCAGCGCACGCTAGGGCATCGCTAAAGGAGTGACGATTTCTCGAGCAGTTATAAACCCCTGCCTGCACCATGCCGTTCCAACAATATATGGGGTTGACACTGATACACGGTGTAAAGAAAGACAGCCGTGATGCATGCATTGGTTCCTCCCTGCCATTTGCATTATCCGCAATCTGACAATATCAACAACGTATTTTTGCCTGCGCCACTTAAACTGTTCGTTGTTCTCGGCCTTGTTATCGTGACGTTACCTTATATGCTATCTTTATGTGGGCGCCCGTGCTTGACTCGTGATAATCCCGGCTGTTGGTGTTTCGGACAGGGCGCCGACACTTACGTACTATGAACGCTACGAACTGAGCCTGTGATATGCGTGGCACCTTTTCTACAAGAAATAACCCCCCGAACCACCAGGATATAGAAAACGGATCTGCTGCTTGCGAGGCAAACATCAGCGCAACGGGACTATAGTCCCTGCCCTCAGGGATGAGAGACACAACCGTTCGGGGTCTCATTTATCTGGAATTACCGGTGCATAGCTTCAAGCGCACGCAGCTTTGCTGATATCGACAACTATGCTGTCATTTTAATTCTGCCTCAAATAATTTCCTCAGCCACATTGAACAGTGTTGAGTTTTTTGGCATTCTAAATCGCTGATAACCCTTCATGACCCCACTCTTCACCCCCCCCCCCCCCCCCACACACACACACACAGTAAACTATGCTACGCGTTTTCACTTCCTACGCCGTCTACCCTTCATGACTTCCAGTGCATAGTGCGGTGATCGCGCTTCGTCCGTCTCCACGCGGGGCAACTAGAGTAAAGTAGGCGTCATAGATTCCACGGGGCGATAGGAGCCAAAGCGCTGACGGTGCCTTTGTGCGCGATTTCAATGCCAGCCGGAAGGCATGGGCGCGTGCGTGTGTGACGCTGACCCGGTTTCCGCCGGCGCTCGCGCGCCCGGTCAGGTCGGTTATGTGGGACAGCGTTACTTACGCAAGTGTTAGGCAGGCCGGGTCGTTGAGCCGCCGCGTCGCTTTCTCTGCGCCTCTCGCCGACGGCATTAGCAATGCGCATTAGAGCGCTTTGAAGCTACCGGACCGACGCGACATTCTCTTTAGCGAGAAGTGCCGAAAGCAAGAGCGTGGCAAGTTTGTATTTTATGGAAGAATTGTGTGGTCCGTTAAAGTGCCCGGGCAGACATGGAAAACTTGTCCTGTTTTCGCAAATTTCTTCATTGGCCATAACATAAGATACTACACGCTAATATGTCTACAGGACTACGCGATGCAAAAGTAGGTGCCTCCTGGCTGTGGAAGAATGCCAATAGGCCTTACAGTCAGACTGTAAACTCTTTCGGTCTCTGTATCTCTTCCTCTTTTTTGCACTCTACGGAGAAATGTCGGTACGATACCGTGTTTCAGTTGGATATGAATTACCCTTTGTCCCGAGGGACTGTTCTCTGTATTCGGGTGTCTTCGATATGAGCCATTAACACCCCCACCGCATTCGTCAATGTGTCACTCCCTGTAGCCTCTCCTTACCTCAGTTTCCTGAATGCCCATCTTCACTCTTCTATCCTTGAACATTGCTAGTGTGGATCGCACAGCTTTAATTGTACTGCCCCCAAGGTGCGTGGCTTAAAGAAGCGTGCTCCGACAGAGGGCCTTCTACTTGGGCTTTTGTGGAAAGCCGCCACCTTCGCCCAAGTCTGAAGAAAAAAAAAGTGAAATTACTGGAACTTCGCTCGATAATCTGCACGTGCGTTGTTTAAGCTCGCCGGAGATGCCGAGGATCTTATTTGATGCCGGGTTCATTTTAACGCTTGTGCCTAACACCGAAGGGATTCAATTCATCGCAATGAGGTGAGCTTTACGGACTGTCACGCTTAAAATTTACAGTTAAGTGTCCCGCTAAAGACGCGCAGCTGTCGCAGTTATTAATACGGTCGCCGCATAGAAGACATGGAAGCGCTGCTACGAGAGTGGGCGTTTTGTGACTAGTTGGTGCAAAGCATACAAAACATACGACAAAACAGGCGCGCGGTTTGTCAACGGCGTTAGGGGACTAGAGTTTGCCCTAAAATAGCGGTAGCATTGAAGCTTGCTATTTTTTCTTTTCACCACACACGGAAACTTTAAATTTCGACTTATTGCGTGATAAACCAAGCAAACCTTTGGTTGCCACCTGTACATAAGAAGGTGTGATTCGTTTACGTCAACCAATGAAATATACTACACGTACAAATAACTTGCACGCTGCCTGCAGTAATCAGATGCTACTTTGCCGAGTAAAAAGCGAACTCTGCAAGTTACGCATCTGGTATGGAATATGCCCAAATGAGTTGTAAGAACGGTTTTAAGTGCACCTACGTAGTACTGCATCCCTAACATTCATGCGGCTCCAGCTTAGAGGTTTTTATGATACACTGACCAGCCGGATACACGCGTTCACAGTGTACACTCACTGAAACACCAATAATGACTATTCGGAACCGGACGTGCTGGGAAGCTTTTTGTGCTGCGCTGTGGGCGCTGTCACGTACTGGCAAATCTTCGCTGGATGTATAAACGCTTTGTGAGGTATACCAACAACAAGATTTTGACAATTGCATAACCCAGTGCTGACTTGCCGCACTAACCAAAAAATTTCAACAATCGTATAACCCAGTGCTTCTTACCGGACCAACAACAAAATTTTAACTACCGTATAACCAACTAACTGCTCACTTAACGTACCAATAACAAAATTTTAACCATCGTGTAACCAACCCACTGCTTGCTTAACGGACCAACATCAACATTTTGACAATCTTATAACCCACTGCTAACATATCGGACCAACCACAAAATTTCAACAATCGTATAACCAACCATTTTCTTACTTACCAGACTAGTAATAAATTTTTAATCACCGTATAATTAACACATTGTTCACTTACCGGACCAACCACAAAATGTTAACAATCATATAACCGACTGCTTGTTACCGGACCAACAGCAACACTTTAACCACCGTATAACCAGCCGCTTTCTTACCGAACCAATAGCAAAACTTTAACCATCGTATAATTAACCCATTATTTACATACCTGGCAAACAACAACATTTTGACAGTCGTATGCCCCACTACTGACTAACGAGACCAACCACAAAAATTTAATCATCGTATGACCAAGTGCTTACTTACCAGAACAACAAAATTTTAAGAATCGTATAACCCACCGCTTACCTAACGTCGGGGTCGGTTATTGGCTGTCGATACTGTTCTGTTTCATATCTTAGGTTGGAAAATTAAAAAGCGGTTTCTCTTTTACGCTGTTGTGGTTAACAAAAAGCGATTGTCGGTTTGGCCCGTTTTGCGTTTTTTCTCGACGTCGAATAAGCAGTTCCTCGCGGTTGCTGCGGGAGAGCGAAATAAGCAAGCACTTGTAATAACCCCAACCGGGGACTGTGTATGAGAACTGCTAACGCCAAATATTTACGCTATAGCATCAAAGCGATTCGCCCATTGCTGCCTCATGACAGGGTGATGAGGAGTTGCGACTGCGCGCTGTTATACATACAAGCGGCTTTACTCAAATAAGCTCCTGTCCTAAGTGCGTCCCTACCTTGCGATCGTCTGTGCTTCACTTAGCACAAGACATATACAGGGAAAAAGAAAAGCACTGAAGACAAACCTTTGGAAGAATCTGTGAGATTGCTTGGACTGTTTGCAGAAGGCAATGAAGGGTTGATGAGAACCTATTGAGCAAATGCACTTCTGGCAAACCCCCGTCGCCTTCTGGACTTCCGCTACCAAAAATAACTGCGTTCTTACAACACACTAACAACTAATAAGTGAGCCTCACCTTGCCTAAACATTAGACAGGAGTTTTTGCTCTCTGCTAAGACTTTTCTTCACCTGACGACTTCTCGTCTTACGCAAGCTGTGCCGATCTAGCATCCTGAGCCGATGTTAGTGAGTGCTGATGTTGTGTACTCCAGGTGGCGCACGCCTTTGCAACCCACGAGACTACCGATACAAGCTCACTGTGCTGGATTTCGCAGTGGGCAGGCGATATTGTAATTGTAACGTCTAGGAAGCTCTCCTCTTGGACAGGCATTGGAAGACCAGGTGGCCAGATGACGTTTCGCCCTCGAGTATACTTTGCCTCCCCCCCCACCATTTCCCCGCTTCACCCCGCACATTCCATTTGTATCTCCCCAACCGCTCCCATAACGCTCTCTACACACTTTCCTCGCTGAAAGACCTATCATGAAAACTGCGATTATTTGGCATAACTTCGCGGCTCACACGTCTAGCCCGAATATTCTGTCCTACGAGCCTGCATCAGAAGAACACCCGCTACCAAATTGAACTGACATTTATATTCGCGACGAAAAACGGAGCGAAAATCAGGAGGACAGCTGATCACGTGAAGCGCGAGACCCAGGGTTCTTCGCTTTATTCGTGCACAATTTCCGAATTGGTTCTCGAAGCCTAAAAGTCAGGTCCTACCTTCGGCTATAGTCCCCATCATCACCGTCATCATCATCTGCCCATTAATATGCTATAAAGCTGTACGGCCCCTTGTGACTGCGGCCACCCGCTGTATTGCGAAGAGCGACGTGATCTTTGGAGGTCACTAATTTTTGGCTGATTATTTTCCTACCGATCCGGAAGGAAATAATATCCATCCCCTGCTCTGATCGTTCCGTTGGTGTTTCTGCACGGTATCCCGGTCAACGTAGCACAGGCCACGTACTCTGGTTCTTCCTTCTCTCTGCCTTCCTGTTGCCTGCGAAGGAAAGTTTGACATCCACCTCCATGCAGCCGTACGGCTACAAAAGAAAGCTGTACAGCTTTTTCAGAAACTTCGCAGTTAAAGAAAAAATTGTCCTGGTCCAGCATTCGAACCCGGGACTACCGCTTGCCTTTCGCCGCTGCGCCCTTCTCCCTCTTCTCTAGAATATTTTTCTAGCGGAAAGCTACGAGACTCCATTTAAAGCTCTGATAGCCACCCTTGCCACCTTTCTCTTCCTCAACTCCGCATATATTCCTTCTAACGGTGGGCAACTTCCTAACTAGTTTGCCCCGCTCCAGTATTTAAGTTTTGTACAAAAAAAAAAAAAAAACTGCTTTTAACTTTGCCGTAACGAATCTATAATGGGCGTTCGAAGGGGAGATTATTAAAGCCAAGCATTCTATGCCTCACTGGTAGCGTTGACGTCATAGTAAAACACACTGCAGGAAAGCCAACTTTACACAATAGGTTTTTTAAAGGGTGCATCAGCCACACACGACATAACTAAGAATGGGAAGTCTTTGCACACCTAACGGACCTCTCGTAGTAGGCAAAATGTAGTTTGCCAGTGCACATGGCTAGCTATGATGATGATGATGATGAGATACATTCCCTAAGAGGTTTTGGACTTTGCCTTGCCTTTGCACTTTGGCTGTGTTGAGGCGTGCTTTGACATTGGACTTTGAGAGTTTGGATTTTGGACTTTGGGAGAGTGGATTCTGGACATTGGCTTTGACTGAGGTTTTGTGAGAGAAAGTTTGCAATTTAGCCCTCTTTCTCTTAATTAAGGGCTTTGACTTTTTGTTTTGAAGAATGGACGGTGGCAGTGCTTGAAAAGTGCGCCCGTTCGAATACCAGCGACCTTTGTGGACATTACGGTGGCTGCTTTGTATGGATGAGAATTTGCCCAAGTATGAGTTGGGACGATGTGTAATTCCACAATGAAACGCACAAGATAACTCCGGAAATGTGCTATGTGTTGCTGTTCTTCCCTTCGTACGCTTGTTTTTGTTACAGAAAAAAAAAGAAGAAAATCCGAGGAAGTCCCACTGTATAGCGGTGCCTCGTAACAAAAGACAGTTGTCCCTTGTGAAACTGCGCGTTGTTGAGTTTCGAAATAAACGATAACCCTCGAGTCCCTCGAGCTCGTATTTGTGGTTGCACCTCTGCCTGCCCTCTTTTCCCCTCTCTTCCTTTCCAGAGAACTTGTGTGTACGCAATAAAGACTTAAAAATTGCTTGGCTGCGCAAACCACGTACCAAACGAAAGCAGCGTATAGTTCCCACGCATCTCTGTAAAGCGTTCGTCAATACAGCATTGCGGGTCTGTGTTACTGTGTGGGCATGCATCACTTTGCCAGACTTGAGCAGCTGCAACTGTTCGGAATGCGCAGATCTTACGCCAGGCGATACCCGAAGCCGACACGACGTCAGCCGATACCCGCACCTTAAAGAACAATTATTACAAGGAATGATTTTCGCTAATGGCTAGCATTTGACGTATAAAATACCTCGTTAACTCTAATTACTAGACACGGGGAAATATTTTGAGATAAGCGAATTTTCGAGATAAGCAAAGTTGCGCGAATTTTCATGAAATATCGAGTTATCGAGAATATTCCTTGCAAAAAAATGCGGTTGTGCCCTCTTCCATAAGAACCGGTAAAACTCGAAACTGAAACGTGCCGTCACAGGAGCAGTTGAATGTTTATTGCGCATCGATATGAACTTGCACGTCGCTACTTCTATTTCGTCGGTATGGCACCGTTAGATGCATCAACGTTAGACATTGGATTTCACGCGTCGGAGCATTGCGTAAATCCGACTGAAACCACAGGCGCTCGCAAACCGTCTGTGCGAATGAAACCAAACGGGTTGTCAGTGATTCGTTTGGTGAACACACGGTCCGTGCAGCGAAAAGAGCAGCGGACCGTGTCACGAGCGCGACATCCGCAAGTCGACATGGCACGTACCCCATACACGTAGGGGCTGGCATCGAGGCGCCAACTGTCGGGGCTCAATAGCGTCATGATGCACTACTTGCTTCGCCTCTCCTAGATGTCAGCACCATCCGAAGGGACGGATATAAGGCGCGTTTGTCGTCATATTCCCGCGTCTGTTCATAGCGCTGCCGGGAGCACGTTTCGTAGCTCCCATTGCGGCAAAAGAGTTCGTGGCTCGAATCCCGGCGCCACCGCGTCAATCGAAGTTTTGCTGGCGATGTAATTTCCGTGACGGATATGACGTCAGTTAGATCTAGTGGACCCCGGCATAAAACACCTTCGTGTTAAAAAGGCGCTACTACTTACCAGCTCTTCAACAGCAGCTTCCAATCTTGCTGTTCATAAAGGCTTGAAAGAGAAAAAGAAAGGTGGCGCTGGCTGCAACAAGAGTTCTCCGGCGAGCGCCTGCGCTCGATACAATTTTTTTCATCGCAAAAGGGACCCGCGCTCTCCATTGGGTTTTCCCCCGCACGACACACCTCTATCTTCTAGTACACTGTACCTCTGCGCATGTCTCTACCGTCACATGACGTGCCACAGGGTTGCTTGACGAAGTTGATATGCCTCTAGGGTCAGACTTCACGTTCGGGAAAACATCAGCTTTGTGGTAGGCGCGGCTAAACGAGAAAAAAATCGAGGGACTTAGGCGTGGCAGCATCGCACGAACCTTGTGAAACGGTCCGCGGCGGCGAAATTTTCGTTCCACTCTCAGTCAAGATTTAGAGATATCTGCAGTTTGGCCCAGAAATACTTCTAAATGAAGGGCAACAAATACATGGTGCGTATAGGAAATGGTTCGGTGCAGCGGAAAATTTCGACTTCGCCGATTTTTCGAGCTATGCGGTTTCGAGTTAACGAGGTATTACTGTATGTGTTCAAGCAACTTTCAAGTTGAGCGACGTACCAAGCAACACAATGCTCACTGTACGCCTAGCTGCAAGCTGCGGTTGACGACGTTAGATCTCGAAGTGTGATCAACGTCGGGCACCCACATGCGTGCATCACCCCCTCCCGGGGCTGCGCACCAACCTTCGCGCAGGCGACTGATAAGGAAACATACGGGAGGTGGCTTCCCAAACGAGGCTTCACAAAACCTGATTGATTGTAGGGTTTAACGCGCCGACGCAACGCAGGCGATGAGGCGCGCCGTAGTGGAGGGCTCCGCATTAATTTTGACCACCTGGGGATCTTTATCGTGCGCCGAAATCTCGAACACACGGGCGTTTTTGCTTTTCGCCTCCATCAGAAAAGCGGCCGCCGCGGCCGGGAATCGAACCCGCGACCTCGTGCTCAGCAGCGCAACGCCTTAGCCACTGCGGCTTCACAAAACCTACTTCAGGAATCGTGGTATAACTACAGCGCGTAGGACAAGACAGAAAAGGAAGATAAGCCATACAAGCGCTGACTCTCAATTGGACATTTATTCGACAAATGGTTCTATTTATAGCCCGCCGCGTTGGCTCAGTGGCTAAGGCATTGCGCTGCTGAGCACAAGGTCGCGGGTTCGATTCCCGGCCACGGTTGCGGCTTTTCTGATGGAGGCGAAAAGCAAAAACGCCCGTGTGTATAAGAGATTTCGGCGCGCGTTAAAGATCCCCAGGTGGTCAAAATTAATCCGGAGCCCTCCAGTATACGGCGCGCCTCATCGCCTGGGTTGCGTCAGCCTGTTAAACCCTACAATCAATAATCTACAACAAGCAAATTTACTTAACATCACTCTGCGAATGTGCAAGGTAAGCCCCCATTCCCACAGCCGTTTTTGACCCCGTCACGTCACCATCACGTCACCGTCTTCCGTCATGGGCGCCGTTTTTCGTCCGATTTCTCGCCGAAAACGGTGCGACAGTGACGGGAGGCCGAGCTCTACGTTTCCGTCACGTCAACCTGACGGGACCATGCCCCGCGCTAAACCAGCTAATCAGAAAACACATTTTTACGGCTAAATTTAGCGAAAAGTGAGCACAAACCATTTTCTTTATTTTTCAGATTAAAAACGCTCAATTCTAGGCTAAACTGATCACTAGGCAGACGACCCTGTAATCTGACGGAGATCTCCCGTACGAACGCTACTCGTTTACGTCTCCGTCGCGTTTTTTGACGTGACGGTGCCGTGACGGAGAAGGTGACGGCTGTGTGAATGAGGGCTAAGATAGCAAAACACAAAGGAAGAGTAAAAAATAAACATAAGTACAAATAAAATAGTAACACGTGACAGACATGATCGAACGAGCACCACTGATTGATTGTAGGGCTTAACGCGCCGACGCAACGCAGGCGATGATGCGCGCCGTAGTGGAGGGCTCCGGATTAATTTTGACCCCCTGGGGATCATTAACGCGCCGAAATCTCGTATACACACGGGCGTTTTTGCTTTTCGCCGGCCGGGAATATAACCCGCGACCTCGTGCTCAGCACCGTCGAACGAGCACCAGCATTCTTCATCGCCGTAGTGACTTTTCCAGGAAGCCAGTTTCTGCTTGTCTCAGGTCTAAAGATGACCTACTAATAAACGCGTCCTTCATTCGGTAAATACGAAAGGCCTCTACAATATCCGTGTATCTTTCCGACAGATAGCGTGATAGTACCTTCGCGCCGTGCGGTACTGGCTCGCCGTCATGCCCCCATGCCATGGTGCGAAGCCAGAAGAAAAGGCGCGGGCTTGTGCTCTCCAAATCTCTTGTTGAGGAACCTCCCCATCTGGCCCACGTACGAAGCCCCATAGTTGAGAACTCTGATAAACGACGCCATCACAGCACCGGACGAACTGCGAATCCTGTTTATTACTTGCTTAGCACACGCGCAGAGCGATGTTTGCTTATTGTATGAATACAACAACCAGTCGAATAAATGAGAGTTAGCGCTTGTGTTGTTTATCTTCCTTTTGCGTCTTGTTCTCCGCGCTGTAGTTATATCATGAAGCTGTACCAACTTTCCCAACTAGCCTTCTTGCTTCAGGAATGAACGAGTCTGAAATTGGCAGAGGTAGGCTTAGCGATTTCGCACTGAAGCAGCAGGCATTTAATGACCTGTTCAATGGCAACACCGTTCTCTCGAACGACGTGCCGAACGCGCGAAATCTATCCAACGTCTCTGCGAGGATTGCACTACATTAATAGCGCTACAGATAACTTGTAGGAGCTGGGATCTTCAACGTATATACCGTAAAAACCCGCGTATAATACGAGGTTTTTTTCCAAATTTTACTCTGTTAAATTTGTGCCTCGTATTATATGTGGATCCCAAAGTTTTCCCCCGAGAATTTGCACTTTCGGTTTCAGCGGAGGGAGCGCCATCTTGCTGTGGCGTTAGCTGGCTGCTGCTTCTCTCAGCCGGCGCCATTTTGATTGTTTTGACTACGCGAAGGATCTCGGCACGTTCACCGCAAGTCTATCAAGATGTCGGGTGCACTAAAACAGTATTCGGCTGCAATTAAAAGAAAAGTTATTTTATGTGCCGAGACCATCAGAAATTGCGCTGCAGGACGGCAGTTCGGCGTTACCGAAGGCAGTATTCGTGGGTGGAGAAAGCAACTGGTGCTTGACTGGATAAAGTTTGTGTGGTGTCGGCGGCCTGGAGCACTGTTGGGGATTCCCGTCAGTGCTCGTGTTGGACGCCTTTCGCTGCCACCTGGCCGATTCCGTGAAGAAGTTGTTGCACGAACCCCGCACCGAACTCATTGTCATGCCAGGAGGAATGACATCCCAGCAGCTGCAACCGCTAGACATTTGCATCAACAAGCCTCTCAAAGACTGCATCGGGTCCTGCTACCAAGAGTGGATGAGGACAGGATACCCGTAACAGCTACCGAATGGCTGACGCGGGTTTCTCCAGCGGTGCTTTGTGGCTGGATCGCGGATGCGTGGGCCAGCATTCCAGAGGAGCTCGTCAGTCGCTCTTTTAAGAAATGCGGCACCTCGAACGCCCTTGATAGCACTGAGGACCACTTTCTGTGGGAAGACATTTCCGACAAGGCGACTTCAGCAGACAGCGGCAGCGACCCTGACGATGACTAAACGGACGTCGGGAGACGGTGCCAGCGAAAACTGACAAAGACTGAACGGTAACTGCAGTGCAAATAAATGTTTTATGTGCTCTTTACCTCTCATTATATGCGGATGAAAACTTTTTTTCTGATTTTGATGTCCCCGAATTACACCTCGTATTATACGCGGGTTCGTATTATACGCGGGTTTTTACGGTAGGCGTGCTGAAACCTTCTACCCACAGGTCCCCTTTTCGTAAATAATATTGTCACGTCGGGAAGTAGTGGAACGCTTAGGAGAATCAATACTCTTGAAGCGGCATGGGTCAAGTGGTGCTGGATAGCCGACGATGAGACAGAAGTCGGTGCTCGCTGGTACTGCCGGAACGTTCAGTGGCCGCCCCCTTCAACTCACTCGCTCCCGTCTCTTCCTGTAAATAAAACCTTCTGCACCGTAACAGTTTGTGGTGGAGGTGCGGGGTACCTTACGGGAAGACGGATCCGCCGGAGCTTCGCCGCAGCCGCTGATTCGCCGGTCTTTCACCGCCGCGGGTATCAACCCCAGGTGCGACTACCGAAAGCAACCACACAATGCCGACGGTCAACTGGCAGCCGTACAGGGAGCCCTGTATGTTCTCTGGAAATGACGGAGACGACATCGATGAATGGCTCAATCACTAACACCAAGAGGTCACAGTTTTTACTTCGGGACCTCCTTCTGTTCTAACATCAATAACGCATTTTGTAAACCAAACATTTCTTGAGAAAACCTTGAAACCTTGACCGGGTGCGCAAGTTCAATCGCTGGGATACTGCAGCGCAGCTGGCAAACGTCGTGGTGTTCTTGTCGGGCACCGCTGTGACGTGGTTCGAAAACCACGAGGGCACACTAACCACCTCCAGCCGACAATTCGAGGAAATTAAAAAAAGCGCTTCGGGGATTCCATGGCGAAAAAAAAGCGGGCAGAGCAAACTCTGCTTCAGCGGGCACAACTGGCTGGTGAGTCTTGTACGACGTATATCGAGTATGTACTAAAAAAGTGCCGGACTGTGGATCCCACAATGTCTGAGGACGACAAGGTTGGTCACCTACTCAAGGGTATCACCGAAGACGTTTATGGTTTTCTGGTTAGTAAGGAACGCTTGACCACCGTCGCAGACGTCTTCGACATTGCCAAACATTTGCAGCGTTGAAAACACGCCGCACCGTATCGAAGTTTTGTCGCTGGGCAAATGTCACTGCTGAGACAAATTATGTATACAGAATTGAATGGGATTTCTTATAGCAACATCAGTTAGACTATATGAAAACACGCCGCACCGTATCGAAGTTTTGTCGCTGGGCAAATGTCACTGCTGAGACAAATTATGTATACAGAATTGAATGGGATTTCTTATAGCAACATCAGTTAGACTATATGATCCCTTTTAATTTATCTGAGGCCCGTATGCAAGGAACCCAAGCCAAATGCACCTCATTAACATGTACAGGAAAGAAAAAGGCTGCTTCTAATCTCACGGCAGCCGTGAGAATTACCTGCGGGAAATTCTCACGGCAGTTTCCATAAAAGCTGGCTGGCCGAAAATTTGCTGAATGATATTACGTCCCAACGTAACCTAACGTAACATGACCTGACCGAACCTTACGTAACCTAACCGAACGCGTCATTAACTACCCAAATCCTGCCAAACTGCAACAAACCTAATCTAACCCAGCCAAACGACATAGAACGCAACCTGTATTAAACGTAATTCAACCAATTCTAGAAGTCCTGTGCGCCGTTCTCTTGATATAGTGAAAAACAGAGTAAAAAAAGCACTAACAAAACCACGATGACCAAAAAATTCCGAAAGGTAAAAAAAAAAAAAAAACATCCCAACGTCGGACTCAAACCTGAGCCTTCTCGTTTAAAACCGAGCACTATATAGCATAGTTCCGCAAAGCAGTACTTCAGAGAAAGTGTAGGTCGTTATGTGGACGCAATTAAATCTCAAGAGGTATCACCTGTGTGGCTGCCAAAGATAGAGCAGCTTACGTCATTGAAAGAGTTTTAAAGGACATCACTAGGCCTAAGTAGGACCGCCTCACCACGTGCTTGTTGTATATTATTTACGCAGTTGATCTGTGATGTGTTGTGAATTGTCGAATCCAGGCAATAAAGAAAAAAAAAGCATAGCGCTTCAGGGGCAGCTGCAGGCGCGGCTTTTTAGGGGGATATTTATCAGACTGAATCTCCGCGTAGCGTGCTTAGCCAATAAGAAGCGACTGCCGTGAGAAATCTCTGACGGTAATTCTCCCGGTTGCCGGGATAATAGACACTACCAAAGAAAAAAGTGTGCGAGATTGTGGAGACACCGAAGAGGAAGTTGGTTGGTTGGTTGGTTGCCTCCCACCATGGCACATACCCACGCGGGGGATTGGCCAAGAAGTTTTGTGCCTAATGAGGATGTGACCTATATTATTTTAGATCCCAAAATTTAGAAAAGGAAATACCCAACGGAATTTTTTAAATATGTATAATATGAAAGTAGATTAAGGAAGAAAAATGAGCTATGTGTGAATGTTTAGCTGGCTAGCAGGAAAACCTGCCTGTCGCCACAACATAAGAATGGAGGGCAGACACAACATCCCTGTGGCAGACACCTAGGGCGGAAGCGCCTAGTGGCAGGACCTCGGAACTAGATAGCGGAAGGTTAAGGCGTCTAAAGGTTGACTCCAGATGCGCGCGTCGCATTGGGGAGAAGCTGCGGCAATTAAATAGGAAATGTTCTATATTTTCCAGTTCGTCGCAGAAAGGACATTGCGGAGATGGAGCCAGACGAGATTTATAAAGATAAAAATTTAGTGGGGGAATTTTGCACCGAAGTTTAGTGATTGCTACCTCGCATATCCTTGTTTCACAAAACATTGGCTTCCATGCATGACGAAGGTGGCTATAATCTCTAGAAGATAGAAGGGCGCCTTGCTTATAAGCCTTGAGTAGCTGTAGACGTTTAAATCTCGCCCCCAATAGAAAACTGTCATTTGGACATTGCACGACCACAGGGCCACCAAGAGACATGCTGGCTAATTGATCAGCCACTTCATTGTATGAGATTACTGCATGTCCTGGAACCCACACTATCCGAACCTCACAAAGCTGATGCGGAACAAATGATCGGAATGTGCGGATAATTGGAGAATCTTTTTCGGATGTTAATGCGGAACACACAGAGAGGGAGTCAGAAAGTATAACTACATGGGAAAATCTATGCTGAAGTTTTTGAAGAGCCAAAATTATTGCCAATAATTCCGCCTGGAAAATAGGTGTGAAATCAGGTGACCTGATCGAAAAGGACCAATCGAGGTACTGGGAGAATATCCCGACTCCAGCTTTCTCATCAACTTGTGAGGCATCGGTAGCAATGACGATATGGGAATGAAGGGTTGACAAATGATCCTCCAGCAATCCATTTAGAATTCGTGCTGGCAACATCTTGGCATTCGGGGGGAAGATACTATCAAAGTTTATTTCAACAGATGACACACTAATACAAGTAGAGGGGAGCCGGAAAAGGTCTGCGTGAAGTGGCTGAAGCCATGACTGTACTAGATCCATCTGGGGTCTAATGCCAAAATAACCGACATGGTATCAGAGAATGTTCAGACGAGGTTGACGCGTATAGAATAGGCTGTGTTTACACTGCATACAAACTTTTAGAAAGAAGGCACTGAATCAGCGACACAACAGACGACCGCTTCAGCTCCTGCCGGGCGGCGTATTCACAAACCATATCCCGTGGAGGGCCGCGACGGCTTGCAGCACGTTTGTCAGCCGAAACCTATAGAAAGCAGGTGAATGCCGTGCGCCGCACCGATTTTAATCTTCATCTTCCTCCAGGTTTGGCCACATACCCTTCACCGGGATTCCGCTTCATAGCTGCGGCTTCACCAAGGAGGGCTGTCCCGTAACATATCCCCCGGCGGCGAAAGAGCCGTCGCGGCGTTTACAAAATAGGGGCTGACACAGCAGAGCAGACGTACCGTGTGCTCCGTATGTACGGGGACCTGGCCGGGCATGGGCTCATTCGTTCCCGTAGGGTGGCTGAGTTCCGCGCACGGGCCTTTGCCGTGCCCGCTAATTCCTTCACGGTGAAGGGTGGCCCGCCCTGCCGTGCCCGGGCGCGTATGCGTCCTCGGGTCCCGGTACACACGGAACACACGGCAAGCTAAAACTCTCTAATGTCTGTGGGAGCGCCAGTACAGGGTGACTGAAGTGGGTTGATCTCGTACGTCACGTTGGTCACCTCGCGTAAAACCTTGTGAGGGCTGGTGTAGTGTTAAAGGAGTTTCGATGAGAGACCCACTTAGCGGCGAGGAGACAACAGAAGCGCTGGGGAGCATGGAACATACTACGGAGAGCAGTGGCGCTTTTCATAAGCAGCCTTTTGGCGTGATCGAAACCAGTCGAAGCGCGTCCGGGACATCTGTCGTGCGAAATCAGCACCGTTGATGGAATCGCTCGCGTATTCTGAAGTGAAGTGAAGTAAAGTTTATTTCCTTTTTATACAAACCTTGCAATAAGGCAGCAAGGCATCCAACGGCAAGGTTGGTTTCCTTTGCAAAAACGAAGAGGGGTCAACAAGTGGCGACGTCATGCGGTGACTATAACAACACGTCGCAGTCGCAATGACCCGGTGACACATACATGGCTAGCATGTCGGCGATCGTACGATTAAGACGTTCAGTGAGCCCATTCATGGGACGATGATAGGCAGAAGCGTGCTTGGTGCTGCACGAACGCAGGATGACCTCGATAACTATAGGGCCAAAAATGACCGCATCCGATACGTGAGGAGTTTGTGAGGGGCTTTATGGTGGAGAAGGACACCAAGTAAGATGAACTAAGCTACTTCGCGGTGGCGCTTTCGGTTGGAAGGACCCCGGTGATGCCAAAACGAATTTCATATCGCCAATGGCAACAGCTCCCCATTTGTAAGAGACTAAGAAAAGGCGCGGGCAAATTGAGGCTGATGCGGTAATGGGGGACGCCGATGGCCTGCTTGAGACCAGCTACGGCGACGGCAGATGTCTTCTGTAGTTGGCAGGGATCACACGAGGTGACACTGCGCTTCACCGATCAGTACATGTTCGGCCAGACGAACCGGCACCCCACGCGGTCCTAGCTTCGGGCCATGCCTAGGTGACCTGCAGTTGGTTCTTCATGAGGTTGCTAAAGGAGAGACGAGCGCAAGTGTGAAGGAACGACGAGCAAAAGTGCGGGGCAGTTTGGACGAAGAATTCACCGTTATAAAGTGCTCCGTTCTGGGTGCGCGTATTAAACACTGGACTGAATGCGAGCACATCACAACTACTGATGGGTTGTCAGGTGCCCGGAGTACCGGTTCCTGTCGCCCCACCCCCTCCCCCTAGATAGTTTATTGAGTGATTGTAGGGTTTAACGCGCCAAAGCAACGCAGGCGGTGAGGCACGCCGTAGTGGAGGCTACGGATTAATTTTGACTACCTGGGGTTCTTTAACGTGCGCCGAAATCTCGTACACACGGGTGATTTTGCTTTTCGCCTCCATCAGAAAAGCGGCCGCCGCGGCCGGGAATCGAACCCGCGACCCCACTCCCCTCCCCCCCCCCCCCTTCCCCCCCTAGATAGTTACGTCACTGTGGATGGCATAACAGTTGAAAGTACTAGGTTGTGTTCACCAGCGAGGCACGCATGCCGGCAACCGTGTGAGTGCGCCGTCACTGGTTACGTCGGGCTCCGCAGGGTGGCGGCACTTGTAGCCCATGATGTGTGTTGGACGTTCCAAACTCTCCCCCATTCGAACGCAAAGTAGTGTAGTAGTAGTACGAAACTTTAATGAGCCATTAGGTAGGAGTGGTTCCTAGTGCCTCGACTCCAATGTGAGTGCAATTAATAAGATCTCCGTGGACACCACCGCTGAGAATCGGGTTGAAACGGAGCAGACGACGCACGCCGGCGTTTTTTTTTTCTTCTTCGGCGTGCAGGTGCAGGGGCACGAGCCGCGCCATGTCCGTGGCCGTTTGCAGTGTTGCCAAGTGAAGAAATTGGCAGCTAAACCTTCCAGTGAATAATATCGATAGGTACAGCGTAATTATTATCCCGCGTTGACCAAAGCAATGTTGATGAATTTCTGGCCTAGGCACTTCGCCAGGGACGCGAGTCATCTCAGCTGCTTTCTCTGCAAAACAAAGACGGCTACAAAGGTGCAGGTGTGGGCTATTTTGTTCAAAACTGGTAAACGAGTATTACCGCAAAAAAACGAGATAAAAGTCAAAGAAGTGACCACATACGCCCGTACTGTGAACTAAGGCAATTATTTCGAAGACAAAAATACAAGTGAACACCAACGGTGGAATATTGAAAGTAGAAAAAAGTTAAAATTAGTTTTTTGTTGGTGCAGAGGGCAGTATTTAGTTATTTATTTATTTATTTATTCAAAATACCCCTAAAGGCTCCCGTGAGGGGGTATTACATAGGGGGGTTACATAGCACACGTGTTGTATTAGCGCAGTAAAGCGGAAAAAATAAACAAAAAGAAGCAGGAATGTTCACACTGAAAACGAAAATAAATACACATTGTTAACTTGAAAAAAGTGATAACGCAGTAATCAAATCATTATAGCAAACAAAAAAGACAGGAATATAATACGGATGGTTCAAATTCAAGCACGACACGATGTACAATCTATCAGAACAACAAGAACAAAAATAAAATACAGAGCAAAAATAAAAATGTTCAGTACACAATTTCAAGGACGGGAAAAAAATATCCAAAAAGAAGAGGAAACTGCTAGGTTAGCTGTTGAATTAGTTCCTGGAATTTCGAGTTGTCTTTTTGAGAAGCGATATGAGATGGTAGATTATTCCATTCGACTATGGTACGTGGAATGAAAGACCGGGCAAAGGCAGATGAGTGGCAATTTGTGCGTTTAACTTTGTAGGAGTGGTCTCGGCGAGGGAAAATGACTGGAGGTGGCTCGAAGAAATCATCGTGAAGTGACGCGTGGTGATACAGTACGGGAATCTCTCAAAATAACATGCCCGGACCAGTGTTAGGAATAAATTAACGTGTGTAGTTTGCACCGCTCAAACGATGTGTACACGCGGGGCGTAAACGCTACAAATGTAAAGCATTCAATACACGCTTGACAGCCAATAACCGCACTTTTATCCATCCAAGTGCCTTACTTCGGCACCACAGAGGCTTACAGACGAGCTGCTGGAGCAAGCCGCGCAGCTGTCTTTTCCGGGACGGTTAAGATACCAATTGGGTTGTAGTAATAAAAGTTCATTAGCTGATAAACAGCTCGGTGCGTGTTATTGAATCAAGATAGATCCCATAAGGGACGATGGCTGCCATGGTATGCAAAAAAAAAAAAAACAGTACTAAGCGACTACGTAAAGACGCACAAAATAGTCATCGTAGGCGGGAATGTCCACGTCAATCAAAAATATACCAACTACAAAAAAGCTGCACTTAGTCCTTGCAACGGTTACAAGTAATGCCCCAAGTGACTTTAAGCAGGGCTATTATTATAGTCTTATCCATAAAGGAGAAGCTTTACAAATCTAGCGCAATAACGTGTGTTTTAAAGTGCCATTATATAGGCGAGCCAAATATATGTTGGAGCGCTTTGACGCAAGCGAATATGCTTTCCCCCAACGCGTGCGGCTATCTTGTGACGACGGTATAGACATATCCAGCCCGCGGCGGTATCGTCACAGCGGGCAATGGTCGGCGATGAAGTCCTCCCGTGCGGCGCACTCGAACACGGCGCCGAATTCGCGCATGTTGTGGAGCGGGAGCATGCAGTTGGCGCGTGGCGAGAGCACCGGGTCCGGCTCGGCGTCGCACGACAGCAGGCAGAAGCGCGCGAAGAACTCCGCCTGGGCCTCCGGCCACAGCTCCCGGAAGTCGTCGGTGTCCGAGTCGGCGCCCAAGCTCGCCAGGAGGCCGTCGTACGCGAGCCGGAGCCCCAGGGCGCGAAGGAACATGGCTCGCCACTGCAGCGCCAGCCTGCGGCCCGACGGGTGGCGCAGCCCCAGGCGGGAGTGCAGGCGCTGCAGGCAGGCGGCGCTGGCGTTGTATCGGTCCAGCGCCTTTCCCGTCCACCAGGCGGGGCCGGCTGGCCTCTCTCCGTCTACCTGTTTACGCGTGCAATAGTCAAAAAGTGGCGGTAGGGGCAGTGGGTTCCTCGCAGAAGGAATCTGTAAACAGCCAACCGCTCCGCTACCGGTAACAGGGGCGCATGCGAAGCCGGTCCAGCCGGTAACAGGTGAGGGGGGGGGGGGAGTTTTGGCGCGCGACGACAACACAACACCGACGGCAAACGAATCGGGTAATGCAAGCTCCCCTTGAAACACAGATTGACATCGAAGGTGTGTCCATAAACACGCGGAGGCGCACACACCTCCAAAATGCCGCACTGCGGTTTTAACGGTGCATTACTCTTGTGTTCCTCGTCGGTGAAAGCGACGAGTGAGTCATCATCATCATCACCATACTATCTACGCCCACTGCAGGGCAAAGGCCTCTCCCATTATTCTCCAATTACCTCGGTCCTGTGCCAACTGTGACCGATCTATCCCCGCAAACTTCTTGATCTCATCTGCCCATCTAACTTTCTGCCGCCCCCTGCAACGCTTGCCTTCTCTAGGGATCCACTCTGTTACCCTTAATGACCAGCGGTTACCTTGCCTTCGCATTACATGCCCTGCCTACGTCCATTTCTTCTTCTTGATCTCTACTAATATGTCCTGAACACGTGTTTGTTCCCTGACCCACTCCGCTCTCTTCTTGTCCCTTAATGTTACACCTATCATTTTCCGCTCCATTGCCCGCTGAGTCGTTCTCAATTTAAGTTGAACCCTCTTAGTGAGCCTCCAAGTTTCTGCCCCGTAGGTGAGTACAATAAGATGCAGCTGTCAACTGACTGCTGGCAGCTGACGAGTGAGTAGTAGACGGTAAATCAGAATGACAGGGCATTGCCTTAAGAAGGTAAATCATAATTCGGTTCCTAACTCCGCTTGATAGCACGCCACTGTCATTCTTCGGCGAGATCTACACGAGCCAGTGACAACTATTCTATCGACCACGGTACGCTAAGCAGCGCACAAGGATGGCAACACGCTACATCACCTGGCATGATCATACCTCTCGACGAACCTGTCTTCTCCCTCGCTACCTAAAATTTTTCACCGCAAAGAAAAACTCCTCCAATGAGTGCCCTCACAAGATTCTGCAAGAAAGAACTTCACCCACCGTTTTCAGGGTGACCTGCGCCGCAGTCGGTGCGATGGCATCGGCTATCCCCGTGGCAATCAGTGCTCCAAGCGTGCCGTAATTGAAGTGCGTGGGCACGCGCGTCGTCGCGTACAGGTAAGGCGCACGCTGGTACGCCGTGGGAACCACCAACGAGTGGAGCAGTGCCGAGTAGGCCAGCTCGGCGCGCTTTTCGAGCCGCCACAACACCCGCTGCTCGAGCGTAGGAGGCTTGCGCATGCGCAACTCGTGGTCTCGCCGGATCACCTTCAGGTACAGCTCAATGAAGTGAGTGCCCCCAGTGTGCTCGTCTAGTTCCGCGAGGAGCGGCGCGTAGTCACCTCCATCTAATCGGCCACTGACGTTCATGCCCTCGGCCTGCGGTTCAAACGATGACAGCACGCGCGCTTTACACTTTCTGATTAATGACGTCGCCATGATCATGACAGACGAATTGTGGCCACGTAATCAAGTTTAGAAAACAGAGCTACAGCTAGTCTGAAGGGTATCTGACAAGGGACACGCGGTACACGAAAAAGCACTAAATTGTGCCGCAAAAAAAAAAAAAAAATCATGCATCTCCACGAACCGAATCATGACGAGTGGGCGAAGCACTGGGGATCGTTCTTACTGTAAATCACCCGTGGCATTGTCCACTCGCGCATGTAAATGAGTGACAACGCGTGTGTACAGTATACGCAATTCCAATCCAATGCAATCCAATCCAGTCCTATACAATGCAATTTAATCAAACGCATTGCAATCCATTTCAACCGAAGCCAATCCAAATCCAATCCAATCCCGTGCTCCTCGCGCTTGCGCAACACTGTGTACACGGACGCCAAGCCCTGGACAGAGCGAGGTCCTATAGTGTTTAGTCCCTAATAGCACTCACCCACACCTCCTCGGAGACGACTCGGAGAGACAGTTGCTTGTTGTGTTCCTCGGCTGGCCCATGAGTCGCGTCGGGAAGCCAGGTGAACAAGTCTAGTGCGAGGGCCGCCCTTTTCAGCTCACTGTGCATCTCCTGGAGGAAATGGGCGCTGTCCCGAATTTCGAGGAGTTGCGAGAAGAGCTGCGGCCATGAATGGGCGAGACAGTTCCGCGCCATTTCAAGACAGAATCGAGCGGTTTTCTCGGCGTCGCCAGCAGCGCGACTTCTCGTAAGCTCCAAGGATAAGACCTCTGCGTCGAAGTGAGCAGCCAGGTACAATGCAGTCGCGGAGACACCGTGGTTGGCATTTATCTCCGTGAAGGCGTCCCGGATTAGAGGAACGCCGTAACCGACCGCCATGTCCGCAGGCTGGACGAGGTTCCCGCTCTTTGTTTGAAGCATGTTGACCGCGAGAATCCAGTCCGTCGTGTTCACACCCGGCACGAGGTCCCCCAGCAGCCATTGCAGCGGTTCGATGACCTCCGGCTCATCCAGGTCACGTGTTTCGGCATAATTTAGATGTTTCTCCACGATGTGGTCAATGCCGAGGATCTTCTCGAGGCTGCCGTTGCGGCTCCCCGCGACTAGAGACAGCGCTTCCCTCAGTTCCGCCCGGTCTCCAGCTGTCGTCAGCTTCCATAGCAGCGAGCTTCGGTGCGAGATGTAGAGGATGGGGTGGCCGTTCATGAGGAACATCCCGATGGCCAAGATGGTGTGGATGCCGGCCAGCAGCGACGTTTGCACAAGGAGCGCAACGAGCTGCCGGAAGTCAGTGGCGGCGTGGACCTTGTTCCAGTTGAGCATACCTCTTGCGGCATTCAGCGTGGCCTCGAAAGTCGGACTGGTCGAGTTGTCGGAAACGTACACGTGACACTTCCAATAAACTTGGCTCATAATGCGGAGGCCACTCGAGTCTGCGGCTGGAACGCGACTCCCTGCAAAACGACCGTCAAAGGACATTCTGCACAAGTACACGGATAAGAATCACGTTCCGACAATCTTCCTGGGTTTCGCTACCAGCTCGTTTTCGTTTAAAGAGTACTACTCACCTGATAACGTTGCTATGGGAGTTCCTACATGACCCACGGGCTTCAAAAGCATCGTGCGCCCATACGAAATGTTTTCCACGTCCGCCTCAATGTTCCTTTAGAAATTTACCCCATCTCTACTGAAATTATTTAGTTTAGTTTTCGTTAAATGGCGCTAGCGGTCTTCCATGTGAGAATTTCATTTTTCTTATTTCAGCACAGAAGTGACATATGCCTAAAATAAGCAAACTAGGCCGTTGTGCACATGTGTATGTACAGTCTTTGTCAAAATTTTGTGGGCCACGGTGACCATAGCCGGAGCAGGCGCGCGGCCGAGCAGGGGCGCTGCGCTTGCCGCTGTCGGCTGGTTACGCGGCTAAAGAGAGCGAGAAGAACCCTCACGCCCCCTTTCGTAGTATGGCTGGCGCGATAAGTTCACCAGGGCGGGTTTCTCAGAGCAGGCGCACTTCGCTTCAGCGCAGGCACTTTGCGCAGCACCTGCCACTCCGGACACACTACTAAAACAAGAGCAAAAGTTCCCCTCGCTCTCTTTAGCCACGCAACCAGCCGACAGCGGCAAGCGCAGCGCCCCTGCTCGGCCGCGCGCCTGCATGCTGCGGCCACGGTCGCCGTGGCCCACAAAATTTTGACAAAGACTGTACTTTTAAACCTTTTCACATTCGTGCACGATGGTTTTTAAGACCGTGAGTCACGAAGTAGTCAGTACCATAGGAATGTTAACAGGTGAGTCGCCCTTAAGTAACCTGCTCTGTGCCTGAACTAGTCTTAGCTTTGAAGAGCACACTGCCGTGAGATCTGTTGGGGGCAAAATTATGTTTTTAGGGATTCAGGTGCATTCTCGTAGCTGTCATCCGATGCATTGTGTTTGATGCGTGGATAAGCGCCTCCTCAAGACGCTCTTACCTTTGTGGTGCACCCGTCGGAGCAGAGATTCGTTGATGGCGACGAGCGAGGCGACGACGCTGTCCCAGAGGAAGCTGCCGCCTTGCCGGCCCCGTCGCAGCCACGAGTCGCAGACGTAGTCGTAGAAGTCCCGGCAGACGTCCTTGCTGGTGTTGAGCAGCTGTCGCAGGTACTCGCGGGCTGCAGCGCACTCGGCCGTCACGCAGGCCAACGGCGACGCATGGCGCTTGGTGTACAGCACTAGCACGAGGCTGACGACCACGACGGCCAGCATGAGCCCGCACATGAACACCCAGGCAGCGAACACGAAGCGCATCTCGGCGGTGTTTACCTCCGTCAGGAAGGTCACGTTCAGCGCTTAAAGGGGCCATGCATACGAAACACAACTTTGGGTTATTCGAAAGATTGCCTCGTCAGAATTATAGTGACACCACTTCTAACGTAAACTTCGCTCAAATAAGATTGGTAATAAGGAAAAACGGCAATGGCCACGTGGCCCACTACCTCATTTCCCGCAACAGAACCTATGATGTCATAGCGCCCAGCTGTGCGATTGGCTGAGGCCGGCAAAAGCAAATGCAAGTTATGCAGGGCTTATAATCTTGCAGCACGAGATATTTTCCCTTAAATGCAATGCATATATTCATTTTTATGGAAGTAAGAATGGTGGGGTAAGCATGGAAGTTGCTAAAGTACATGCAAACATTTAACTACCAGAGCGCGCTGTTGTTGGGACTGCTCACACTTGACTTGTTATAGCTGCACAGCAGTATGGCGGTTTGGGGTTGTCTGACAACACAGGCCGATTTCGTAAGCGACATTGTCTTATGTGAGCCTGTTTATCGAGTATATATACACCCCATATTGCACAAGGCGAGTACTTTCTATCGTAACAAAACAAGCCAGGCGAAAATACGGTCAAAAACAAAGCAAAGGCGGGCAAAGGTCAGCCACGGTATGGTGGCGCCATCTGGGAGGACTGACGGTAAACAAAGCTCTGTAGTTCAAGTGTCTGTAGAAGTGTAGTTCAAAGCTCTGTAGAAGTGCCGCGTTCGCGTTCACTTCTAGGCCTGTTTTTGTGACGTCTTCGCAGGCGACCTCTAAAAACACAAGATTTGACGGGATAATCAAAATTTTAACTTAATTTAATTAACTCATTAGTGATGAAAGCATCCTCTCCTGCCGGAGAAGGGCTGGGGGCACTATAAAACACAAATCTTTCGAATAAAACAAAGTTGTACTTTATGGCCCGTTTAAAGAAAGGGCGGCATCGGAATGTACGATTTATACTCAAGTTGAAAACGCCACGGACAGCCCCTATATTCTAGAATTTTTTAAACTTGAAGTAACATTATGTCACACCGTAAAGACTGCAGCTTGCTTCAAGGGCTACTCCAACCAGCTCTTCTACAACTTCGAATCGAAGTAAGCCACTCCTCCTGGGAGTTGCCCCGATTAGGCTGACGCAAAGCTGGACTCACGGAAGAAAGAAGACCACGGAGGCGTCGATTCGTTGGCGTGCGTTCCATCGTGGGACACTGGGTGTGTGATGCTGGTGGCAGCCGACATCGGCCGGCTTTCACGGCCCCCGTCCTTAGCGCGACCTTTTTTTCGCGAGCTCCTACGGCGAAACAATCGCAACGCCCGCAAAGATGGCAGCGAGCCGGTACCGCCGGCATGGCCGCCCTTCCTTGCCGAGGCTGCCCGGCCCCGTCGACCGCGCTTCGGAACCGAGGTGCCGACGCTCATGGATGCGGCCGTCTCTGCCGAAGAGTCCCGGGTGTCTGGCGGGCCAGGCGGGGACACTTTCGTCGCTGCATCCGGGGCGGCCAGGTCGTTGGCGACGCCCTTCACCGAGTCTGGCTTTCGCCTGCGCCGACGCACCGCTTGCAGCCACTGGAGGCCTTCGTAATAATAGGCGATTACAGTCTAGTCCACTTATAACAATATCCAAGTGCCAAGGAAATCCCATCGCTATAACCGATAATTGTTATAAGCGGGTTGCGAAATAAAACGACGCACAGAGCTCAAAACATTTTATTCGGATGCCAGCAAGGTGGTGCTACTACTAATTTGCGGAAAAAGAAGCCACAGTCTGTCATGTTTGTTTGCCGCGTGTGAAGCTAGCGCAAATCTTTTCCAAGAGCATCTGCAGGTGCTTCACTTAGCTGAGATAAATGCCCTTGGCGGAAACAAAGTCCCCGAGGGACTGTGCCACCCATTGGGCCTCCTACGAAGATACTACCTGAGTAGGCTGCGCAACCGCATCATTAGAGTCGTCACTGTTGCAATTTTGGTGCACAATATAACCGGATTCGGTCGTTATATCCGATATCGTGACACTGAAGCATTGTAATAAGCGGTTTATTTTACTGCAGAAAGAATACAAAAGTTGACGGTGCCATAGCTGGTCATCGTTATATCCGATATATTGCTATAAACGGTATCGTTATAAGTGGACTCGACTGTATTCGCAGCCAGGAATATGGGGCTCCCTACCTAGATCCGTCTTGGTCTATCGTATACGCCTGGAATGTGGTCATTCGAAACCATGGTGTAACAAAACATGCAATCGTAGTTGATGTTGTTTATTAGATTATTCTTGCTAAATTATGCTCAGAAGTAGGACAAATGACTTTTTTTTTTTCATATGGACCAGCGAAATCTACGCACCTACTCGTGATAAACCTCGCCCGGCTCAAACGGTTCAAATACGTTCATGAACTCGCAGAGCTCTTACGCCTTTAAAATCGCGCTGGGCAAGAAAATATAGGTTACTGCGTAATTACTACAACGTCGGTTACTCATTTCATGTGGAAATGTTTAGTTGAGGCGCTTTTTATTCCCACAATATTGCGGCATCAACATAATGTTTCGGTTTTTTAAAGCTCTGCGGGATGTGTTTTCTACTGCAACAAAATCATTGTTCTATGAGAAACGCGGAATATTCAAGCTATATTAAGCATAAGTGAACAGTCCTGGGCAACGAGCTCTTGCGTAATTTGCTCTGACACCAATTCTCCAGATGTCGCGACTTGCATTACGGCAGCCGGTAAGCCGAGAGTTCCTGTATATCGCGTAGCGCAAGAGTTGCGCGTCTGATTGCTACATGCCGCGGGTTCCAGTTCAAGAGGAAAGCCTGCTTTCAGTACTGCGCACAAGACCCGGTATTCAGTCAGTTTTACTACACTGAGCATCCACGGTGCGGAAGCGGCGACCGCGGCGGCCGGTCAGCTGATAAGCAGCCGACTATAGTCCTATCGTGCGAGTTTTTAAATGCAGAGCATTTCTTAGCCTCGCCTCTTCCTGCGTCGGACGGTGTCAACAGCTCCGCGTCCGCAGCAGGTGCGCCTCTCCTTCCCTCCTCTCTCTCAACAGCAGCTGGCGCGCGCATGCGTCGTAGTCAGCCCGTTCGCTCCGTCGCGGTCTCGGCCTAACAGGTGCGTGATAGCAGCGCGGTGGGGCGTGGAAGGGCGCGCGCTGCTTGCGCATGCGCGCTCTCCCCCCCCCGTACTGCTCTCCCTCTACTGCGCGCGCTGCAAATATAGCGGCTAGCGGTCGCTCGTGTTTCAGTCACTGCGTTGCTCATTCCTTCCTTGGTTGACGCTCGTGCCCACGTTTACTCGTGTCTGCTACTCCAGCATCACGGAAGAAGCGATGGAAGCAACACTGCCTTCAATCAGTACTGAGGCCCCAATGCTCTGCATTTACTCGTGTTCCCCTCGCGGGAAGGCGCGGGAATTTTTGTCTTCGCTGCTCCTCTCCGCTGCCGCTTGCGCGGCGGCCCAACGGCAGCTCCTACATGCCAGACGAGTGGCTTTCCCGCACGACCTGGAACTCAAGATGGCGGATGGACACGCAACTCTCCTCCCATAGGGGCGCTATATACAGTAACTAAAGGGGAGGCCTTTAATCATCATCATCATCATCATCGAGGTAAGCCGGAACTAAAGTCGCTCTATCGGCTTTTAGCCAATCAGCGACAAGTTCCCCATCTCCACCCATCTCCTGCTCTCCTCGCGTCGTCTGCTAGCGCCGTCCGTCATGATCTTCCTAACCCACCGTATCTGTTGGTACTTCGAAATCGCCATGCGCTGTGTCTAATGGAATTTTCATCAGCTCTGCATTGTAGAACACTGCGGTAACTCTATTAATTTGAGCAACATTATCAAGAAAAAATTACTGACGATTACTATATTCCCGAATGCGAAATTCGCGTGCACCGAGAACTGCAGTCTTATCGGTCAAGGCGCATATCTGCGGTGTCTCAGGAAGTGATCGCGGGATCATCGAACGCACGGCGGCGCGCGCTACACTGCCGTTAAGGTGTGAGGCCAAGTCAAAATCGCAAAATTTTTACAAAATGTCAATTTTTTTATTTCTCCCCTTGTTAGATGTGGACTTTATTGGGCATCATTTTGCTGAAAAAAGTTTCTTCCTACGCAGTTTCTTTCAAAAGATACATAAAAAACTATAAACCCACTAGGCGCCTAAACTGAAACTCTTAGCTTGTCATTTAAAAATCGTATCACGTACAAAAATGTAAGAATGCCCTAATACTGTTTACAACGCCTCGTTTATAAATTGAAATCAAACTTCTCACCAGGAAGATGCACGATGTTTCGCACATGTAGATTACGTTCTGGAGCCTTCATGCGCGTGTAAAATGAGCTTCGGATTGTTTGGTGGATGTGCTTACTCTCTTTCGTTTACTTTATCGTACTGGCAGCCAAAGTATGGGGAAGTTTAGAGTTCAAAGACTCGCAAAACGGAAAACCAAATACCAAAAACGAATAGTCAGCCGTGCATCGCAAAGGCATCCATCAGTGCACTGATACTGCAAAGCAAGCTAAAAAAAAAGGAGGTGTCACAAGAATATCAGACACGAGAAAGACCCAAGATGGAAGTAGCTACAAATGTGTGGAATTTTAGCTCTCCTGATCATCTTATGTAAGCACTGTGCTTGCTTGAAATCTTGTTTGTTAATTTTCTCAGAACCTATTTTTTGGCGATTTCTCCCCACGCGAACATTCATAACTTTTTTCCTAATTCAGATCTTTTAGTGAAACTTGGCACACTTCTTCCTCACATTATTGGGTGTGCAATGCATTTCAAGAAGTAAAATCGAGCCAGAAGCAATCGACAATAGCCACTCATAAACGGTCAAAAATAACTTAAACAGAATGGCAGAGTTCTTACAAACTTGTCCACCAACGCACGTGGACGCAGCGGCTGACGCGTGACTTCGCCGTTCTCAAGCGTTACTCCCCATTTCCTTCGTGTCGGCGTGGAGCCGCGGAACGACGTTGACGCTCGCGCGACGCGTGATCTCGCGTCCATGTGGTTAGCGCTTTATCTCGCCGCGCGTCATCGCCGCCGAGTATGTTGTTGCAAATCGTGTTCGATCCTTCCCCTCAAATGTCACGTGGTCCAGATGAGCGGAGAACGGAGGAGCGCTGGCGAAAGTGGGATTAGGAGGATGGTTCTTGGTGCTGACGAGTGGAGGAAGAGTGAGGGGCATGCAGCGAGAGAGATGACGCCATAGTCGTGCGTGCCGCCCTCGACCTCACGATTTCGCCAGATGCTCCTCTCCGTTTTCTTTCTGCCTTCGCTGCCTCGTTCACTCACTCGGTTACGCGGATATCGCCGCCGCCGCCGCCGGCACCACCGCCAAACCAAGGTACCGGACGACAGAGGGGCTGCGTCCTAAAATTTCAGGTGTAATCATGGAGAGCATCTAAAACGTTGCAGAGGACCCCTAACCGTACTATTGTGGGATGGGACAGCGAAAACGTTTGTTTTGGCTATAGCGTCATCGACGAATCTCCTTCATACCTAGACAATATCTTGCGACCTCGACATCAAACTCACTGCAGCTGCTTTTTGAGGAGTGAATATATCCGTGCTGCTGCGACACTGCTTCCGCATCGCTGAAAGCCAAGTGACACTGCAGGCGACATTTCCGACGCACGCGCGCTTTTCCTCGCGTTTTATTTTTTGTAAGGCACGGGCTATGAAAACTCAGCGAAAGGCGAGTACCTGTTTTATTTTTTCTGATGCACGCACTAGTTATGGACCACGTAGAAGCCGATGGGAGGCGAGCGCTCGGCGAGGCTTGGCTACTCGCCAGGCTTTGTGCGGACACTAGCCGTGTGCGCGCTTCGCCGACCCGAGCGAACTACGTTGATATTGCGATTTTATCCACCGTTGTAACGCCTGGAATATGAGCAGCGCCGGTGGGAAAAAACTGGTGAATTCGTACTCCCTATAGGTTATTTCCGTTGAGCGGTAATGGCGTAAGCCCAGGTGGTTGCATTTGCCGCCCATTAAGAAAAAAAAAAAACAAAAAAAAACACGCGATTGGAGGGAACAAGGCAGGCAGCGCAAGCACACTGGGTACAATGATTTTGTCGTGTTCATGCCCCAATTGGTGCGCACTGTACCGCGGCGGACATGCGCTTTTGCTTTCCGGAACCAATATATCGACTTTGTTCTTGCATTGCCTCACAAATCAATTTTTAAGATTTCGCAATGTTCAGCTGAACAGCAGCTTAAACACAGCAAACGCTGCTGCTAATTGTACATTAGCAAGAAACAAAGTGGTTCTCAGTAATTGTACATTAGCAAGAAACAAAGTGGTTCTCAGATATCTAGCCATTACGGACCAACAAAATACATATTCCCGCAGAGAACTCGCATGCGTAACGCCATGTCGCGTCTGGTTCCGCTAAATAGCAGTAGTCGCAATACCGTGCCCTAAAACAGGTTTCACTGAGGTTAACACCAGTTGCGATAAGGAACACCGAAACTCGTACCGTTGCTTGGCTTTGCTTGGCTCGTCTTTGCTTGGCTCGTGCCTGAGAAGGGAACCAACGGCTCCAAGTGCCGCGGTTACGGCCGCCGTGCGCGATGACGAGCGCTTCGACGAGCAGTCCCTCTTGGACATCTTGGTGCGCGAGCCACGTTGCGCGGAGGGCGCTTTCGAAAGGAGACCACCAGATGCGTGCTCGTGCATGCCTGCGGCGTCGGCACCGCCTTCTTTAGCAGACTGCCTGGTTCGCCTAGAGTGGTCCGTGGTCCCGTGTGCAACAGGAGCACCCTTGCTGGGCGTTCTGGATACGGGCGCCTTGTTGCTGGAACGGCGACGAACTGGTCTCGCGCGCTTCCGGCCACGCGAGCCGCGGCTGCCGGCACTTCGGTCGTCTTCGGTTTTCATGACTTGACCGGCGGGGCCTACCTGTGTAAAAAGATTAAAGAAGCGGTTGGCGAAAGTCCTGGTGCTTGCAACGCTTGCACAAGACAGATGGCGGTGGCACGCGTACGACTGCAGAGCGTGCGAAACGCGCTCATGTCTTTCTCGTCTTTTTCGCGACCTGCCTCATTAACCGCGGAAGAAGACAATTATGTGTAGCATTATGGGCGAGTAGTAGTAGTATCAGGTTTTAATAGTATCCGGGAGGCTTTTTTGAGAGCTATCAAGGAACGGGCTACTCCTTTATTGACTCAAGAGAAACACTTGATAATCGATCACTGATTTGCGAGGTAAGAAAATGGCGTTCTAGTCTCTTTGACCTAAATTTACACCTACAAAAGTGGAGATTACCCAGGGCATGGGAAAATAGTTAACACTAAGGCCAATAAAAACATGGGCCGGTTATTCCACGAAGTGCGCCCGTGTATTGCATGAGCGCAGTTTCTTTTTTAGGGGCGAGAGGATTGTCCGGCGTCCGTGTTCACGACACAGCACCGTGTAAATCGAAACATCCGTGAACAAAAGGTTCACAAAAGGTTAAAAAGA
Organism: Haemaphysalis longicornis; assembly: GCF_048455015.1. Lineage (NCBI taxonomy): Eukaryota > Metazoa > Arthropoda > Arachnida > Ixodida > Ixodidae > Haemaphysalis > Haemaphysalis longicornis. The sequence goes on from NW_027526335.1 coordinate 181,198,843, forward strand.
ACAAAATAAAAGCTCAACAAAAGGTTAACAAGAACAAAATAAAAGGTTCATAAATGACTAGAGAGAGGGAGGGAGAGAGAGAGAGAGAGTGCTCCAGGAGAGCCGTGCTGCGCATGCGCGAGGAGCTTTGGATTGGATTGAATTGGATTGAAATTAATTGGATTAGATTAAATTGAATTATATTGGATTGGAGTGGAAATCGTTTTAGCAGCAGTAAGCACTCTCAAGTGTAATTTACGGTAAGAACGGTCCCCAGTGCTTTGCCACTCGTAATGATTCACTTCGGGGAGATGCGAGAATTTTTATGCAACCATTGTTTACATAATATCTTATTGTTTATTGTATAGTGTGTCAACAATGGCCGGAAGTTTTATCCCTCCTCAACGCATTACAATTACGAGTTTGCAAAGCTGTGATATCTACGCCGAAGACCACATATGATTAGCGCCGGGAAAACTTCTACCACCGATCTCCAAATATTGAATACGCGAATCTTCGAGGTTAAAGGGGCTCTATTTTGTAAACATTGTGAGGTTACTTGCGCAGATTAAAGTCTGGAGTCTCTAGGCTGTTTTTCGATCACATTCAGCGGAAAAATAGATTCGAGAGTGCCGTCCTCGTCAGCATCCTGCTTGCCGACTTCCTATGGCGTTTGCAATGACGTGTGCTCTTCCGGATTGGCTTGGCTCTGCCGACTGCACCGCTCGCGACGAAATCAGTCAGTCGGGGGCCGGCGGTACCGGAGAGTCGCGGACAATTCGAACGCGCACGGAAAACTGATGAGCCCCGACAATATTTGCGCCCAGAAGAATGTGGCTTTATTATTTTGGTTTGTATACTGCAGTAAGTTTAGTTAATTCGATGAAGTTTAAATAAGAACACCCTGGCGCATATGTGATCCGGTTCGGTGAATTCGCTTTATCGGAGTTTAACCTGCATATGCGTATGTGCGACTGGTACGCTTGTAGAAAATTTAAGGTCAAATAAAGGCAGGAGAAGAGTCGGTGAATTTATCTAAGTAAAAATCAGCAAAATCAGGAGAATTGTCTACTAATCCGTAGCATCCTTACGCCGTTTGTATCGAGTGTGAGTTCTTTACAGCCTGGTTTCCCAGAATTTTTTTCTCAGAATTTTTTTTTTCAGAATTTACTTTTTTCAGTTTTTCGGAATTCTCTCGGTCTAGTTTCTCCCTTAACGCCATTTTAATGATTAAAGGTGTTACTTCCGACAAATCTGCATGTTTGTGTAAATGATAAGCTTTACAGGGTTCCAATGGGAATCCTGTAACGCTTTCTATTCTTTCTATTTTTCTTAATTTATGGTTTTTCAAAATTCCGCTTGACCAATTATCATTTATGCTATTTAAATAAATAAATTATTACGACGATTAGAGGCGTTACTTCCGCCAAATCTACATTTTTGGGTAAATGATAAGCGTTACAGGGTTCGCACTTTTGGATATTTTTTCTAATTTTCTTAATTTTGGGTTTTTCAGAATTCTTTTCGACAAACTAGCTACATTTACGCTATCATAACGATTAAAGGTGTTACTTCCGACAAATATACATTTTTTGTAAATAATGGGCTTCACACGGTTCGCCCCTTTTCGCTATTTTTTGCATTTTTGTTAATTTATGGTTTTTCAGAATTCTTCCGGACCAAATTACCTCCATTTACGCTATTTAAATAAATAATTATTACAACGATTACAGGTGTTACTTCCGCCAAATCGGCATTTTTAAGTAAATGATGGGCATTACGCAGTTCGCCACTTTTCGCTATTTTTCTATTTCTCCTAATTTATGGTCCTTCAGAATTCTGTCCGACCAATTATCTCTATTTACGCTATAAAAATAACGAAATATTGCACCTATTAGAGGTGTTACTTCCGCCGAATCGGCATTTTTTTGCGAATGATAGGCGTTACAGGGTTCACCACTTTTCTCTATTCTTTATATTTTTCCTATTTTTTGGATTTTCACAACTCTCTCCGACCAATTATCTACATTTACGCTATTATAACGATTAAAGGTGTTACTTCCGCCAAATCTACATTGTTGTTTAAATGATGGGTGTTACACGGTTCGCCAATTTTCCCTATTTTTTTAACAGCGAAGCTGTTTAGCAAACCGTATTTTTTCATGTCCGCGGTTAAAAATACCCAGAAATTGCCGAGCGCAGGCACGTAAGCGCGTGCACGTGAGCGCGGGCCTCTCGCCGACCGCCTGTCTGTAAAAAAAACCAAGAAAATCCTTAGGGCTCGTGTGTGCGTGCCTCTCGGCGACCACCCAGCGTCCTACACGCGCGTTTGTCAAGCCAATCATACCTACTTAGTGAGATTGGCCAAGATTGCCCCAAAAATAGCTCCAGCGTTGGCCGTAATCCTGGGAACACATGACTCCAGCGTTCGCCGTAATCGTGGCAACAGTAGCTCTGATCGAGAAAGACACAGCATAGCGCAAGCCCCTGCAAAGTCCTGTGCAATCTTAATTACATCCGAAAAAATTGAGGAAGCTCGCATTTTTAGCAACAATTGTGGAGTAAAGGACTTTGCGGCAGCGAAGATGAAGCAAATCGGCTGAACTCGTGGACTTAAAGGCCAACTGCACTCAAAATTTCTACCTGCTGAAAACCTTATTTTCGTATGGTCTGCGTGAAAAGAATCCAGAATACAAAATATGGCAGCTCAAATACGGCGCTAACAGCCGTCAAAAATCGGTGATTTTGAAACAGAAGCTGAGGAGAGCGCGGCTGCAGCTGGCCCAGCCGCAATCGGTCGGCCTGCCGGAGGGTACCTACGCGCAACGTTTCCCCCTCGCGGCAGGCCTAGGAGAAAAGCGCCCATCGTAGAATAGAGAAAGAAATAATAGAGTTTTAGCAGTCCGTCTGTTCCGTCGTGTACGTAGTTTCCGTGTTGACCGGGACTCGTCTGGGCACTTGTGCATTCGTCGCGGTAGGGGGATTAGTTCCGCGGGCCAGCCTTCGCCATGTCCGCGCATTCGTCACGGTGGAGTGCGCCTCCTCGCCATTCCTGCTCACCCTTGTGCACGCGCATGCGCAGTCGGCTCCCGGTCAACAGGGTAACTACGTACACGACGGAACCGACGGACTGCTAAAACTCTCTGATATCTGTTTAGGGGCGAAGCTCCTTTGCGCGGGGCAAGTCCCTTGGCGCGCCGTGTCCACTAGTTCTCGAGGAGACCGCTAGAGGCACAGCTGTGCTATAGTTCATAGGTCGCCCGCTAGATGGCGCGCCGCCGCCGAAGGTGGCGCGGAACACACCTGTACCATGTACTCCTCCTTCTCAGCTGCTCCGCTGCATACTCGGGCGCGCGCGCTAGTTAGTGTGGCGACCGCAAGTGTATATACAATTATCCCCATAACAACGTGTCGAGTCTTCATATGATGTGTGGGCGAATGTTTCACGGTTTTACCGCTAAGCATTGGAGCTTCGCCCCACTCATCATCATTCACTTCGTGGAGATGGGGGGATTTTTTTCTCCATGATCGGAGCTCGACCGGTCCTCGTGGCTGGCTGAAGGAAAACGCACCCGGGTGGCCGCAGTGTAACTTCCGCTTTCACGGCCGGGCCAGACGCCGCCGTCTAGCCCGACCGTGCCGCTTTAAAGAGCTGTTTGCACGTTTAACCGGCAGATGCAGCGTCGCCTGCGGCGGAGCTATTTCTAACGTTGAAAACTTATTTACAACGCATTTCACGGGGCTACCAGTTATGTCCCAGTCGGTTTGGTGATACGTACTGTACGTTCACAATAAATTTGGCCGAGGTGAAATTTGAGTGCAGTTGGCCTTTAAACCTTCGTGATGGTCGTGAAGGTTGAGTACAGCTTCGCTACGTTAAGACTTACGCGCTAGTGTGAGCTTTCTTCATTTTTCCGTTTTTTCTTATTATTTTTGGTTTTTCAGAATCCTGTCCAACCAATTATCTCCGCTTACGCTATTTAAATAAATACCTATTGCGATTACACGTGTTACTTCGGCCAAATCTTCATTTTGTGTAAATGATAAACGTTACAAGATTTGCCCCTTTTCATTATTTTTTTCTATTTTCTATTTTTCTTTAGCAGTCTCCGACGTGGGCATGGGCCACGAAGCAAAGGATGAACGACAACTACGACGGTTCTCTGTCTTCTGAAGATTGGCCGATCCCCTGATTAGGCATGTGCCATACCTAAAGGCACAACAACAACAACAGCTCGAGACCTGCGCGAGCAGCGGAGAAGCTAACATTCTATTTCAGTATTCCGTAGACATACACTGCCGGCGTCTTCTCTTCACTAAAGGGCCAGGACTCTGCGCGGTGCCCGCAGACTGTGACGCCAGCAGGCAATCCGAATACGCTGAACCTTGCTGGACCTTGCTGGGCATACCTAGGTGCGTATCCTATCTCTCGATGCAGCTCCTTTAGAGGCCACTAAGTGATTCACGGCACTTTACCTTCGGCTTTTACCATCCAGAGCTCCTTTAAGGCCATTTGTGCGCTCTAGCTGAAGCGAAGGGGTTAACGGCCACGAGGACGAATTTTAGGGTGCCTGTTCTTTAATGTGCTGCCGAATGCATAGCGTATGCACTGAAAGCTGTACTTGTGAGCCCAGGCCGCTTTGTTGTAGATCCTCTTCGTAGAATTGGCGCTGTATTTTCTATTTTTATGAAAGGCTGTCCAAATATGAGAGCAGGAAATATTTAGTGTATTTTACAGCTGTACCACGTGAGTTGTCTGGGCCTCATGTCGGCGTGCCCGAAAACGGTCGAGCCGTATTTTCGGCGCGTAGGCAACCTTGACGGGGCGAGTGTAACGGCTGAGCTTTCACCTCTCTCACATTTTAATCCAGAGAGCCTGTGTAGTTGCGGCGCCGCACGTAAGCCAGTGAGATGTGCGCCGGTGACGTCCTTCGACGACAGCACCACCTACTCCGTGATCTCCCCTATCACTCACGCTTTCGCCTTTCGCCCGGAGCTTGTTCAACGATGCGCTCGGCTACGAGCGGGCGGCCACCTAGCAATTTTGTAGGGCTACCACCTACAAATTTCTGCAGCTTAACTGGGCGGCTTTTCATACGTCTGGGTGGATTTCAAAGTTTCTCTTACGTCTCATCATCATCATTGTAATCCCTATCAGTCCGCTTGGGTCTACTGCCGGACGGAGCCCTCTGCCACGTTCCTCCAACCGTGGTTGTCCATCGACGCTCGGGTCCATCCTTTGCCTCCTGAAGTTTCATCGCTTTATCTAGGTCTTTTGGTAGCCTTTCTGTTGTCTTGGTGAGATTAATGAGAAACATTCTTCAGCTACCACTCTAGCGATGTGGCTGGCCTCAGAAATAAACCCGGAAGCAAACAAGTTTGCCGTAGTTGAACGCGGTTAGAAGTTTGTCGAGCAATAGCTCAGTTGTCGCGGTGAGAGCGCGCCCTGAAAGCACACGCAGCTACATCGCAAGGCAGAACAGGCAGTCAGCGCTGTTGGTGCGAAAGCGCTGTGTACTTGGATGCAGCCAGCGCCTCCTTGTATCATTTTCTGATAGTAGGCGCCTTCACTCTTACCCTAGATTCCCCTCGCCCCTACTTGTAGCATACGCGCGATTAGACGCTTTCCCTGCGCAACCACACGGGGCGCTGGCTTGACCTTGGCTGAGCTCGAAGGTCAGATGGATGCCACCAGGTGTTTTCTGGGTTTGTACCGGAACTATTAAAGCTTTAGCTCTAAAACGGGAAGTAAACCTAAGCCGCGTTTGCCCAGAGGAGAAGCAGTACGCACTTTTCATTCGCACACTCGAAGGAGGCAGATAACGCAGGCGCACCGTGTACTCGTGTCGGATGAGCTGAATCCACGTCACGTGTGCACGGAGGAGCGCCATTGATCCCTCCTTCCCATTCGCACCCTCTGTAAGAAGCAATGAGCTCCTCCAGATCAAAAGGCGCAGTGCAGCTACCTAACTTCACCGCTAGCCACTGAAAGCGGATGGTAAGATGCAAAAGCGCCTACAATAGAATCTGGAAGCTCATGCACAACTGCGAGGGCGCAAGACTGGCGAGGAACACGAGATGAGACTCAAAAATATGCGTAGAGTGAGACACCGTCAGTGCCTCTCAGTTTCAACCATACAACACCGGGGCCCGTGACCACTTTGCAAATCACTTCACGCAAGATGAGTTTCGAGTGTTGTGCAGCGTGTGGTAGGTAGACTGTGGTTCACGCTGCGATGTGGCTATCCGGCATCGTAATAAAATTGAACCCAGCTCCGCCTAGTGGAAAATGTGCAGAAACAGGGGAGCTGCGGTTGTCTTGTGTCGGCTCGGACGTTAACGGGCGCTCGCCCGAGAACGACAGCGCCGTCGCAGCACAAATTCTGCTGTTCGCGCAAAGGAATGGGCAGCTAAACGTCAGCGGCGGGAGGCTCCTTCTCCGATTCCCCCCCCCCCCCCTAGTGGGAAGGAGATGACCCCGCTCCTACTGTTCCTACGAGAACACTGCGCCCTCTATCGGAGGTTCTGGGAACTTGTTCCTACCCTTGCGTCACGCACGACCTTCAGCAGACGGACGAAAAGACTCAAATTGCAACAGCTTCGCTTTTAAAAATCTGGTCTCTTCTTTCATGACGTTGATACACGATGCTTCGCGTATCATAAACAACCAGTGTAGCGGTTTATCGAAAGATTTATTTTTCTCTTTAATCTCACAGTTTCCGCTCCGCTCCACTTTACGCACATTGCCCGTTCGTAATTCAAAGAATTACGAACCGAATCTGTGGGCATGTAAATGCATGTATGTAGTTGCCATTACTATCAATGGTTTTACGAATTGCATCGAAGAAGGAGTTAAATCTAAATGTTTACACAGTGTTCGAGCTATCCGTACCAGAGAATGCGGGGACTGCAGTCGAAATCAATGCATTTGCATCCTATAAAATCAATCTGGAGTGATCCGGGGGTGCCACATGGAACGAAATAATTTGTTATGCTTGCAGCTTTAGCACTTCCTCCAATTTCTTTACCTGGAAGAAATATGCCGTGTGAAAATTTGCATCTTGACACTCAGGTAACATCATTCTATTCAGGGATAACCTTGAAACAGGTCGGAAGATGTCCGTGGGAGTTATTACCTAGATTCAGATATTTTTATTGCAGAAAAAGGCGGAAAAAAATGTACAAGAGCGAAAAAAAATGTACCGTGCTTGACCAAAGGAGTGTTTACAAGGCCAGACAACAAAAGTAGAAACGCCACGTGTACGTGCTTACGGGCCACTGCTCTGTTCATGCAGCAATAAAGACCATTTATGCCAGTGAAACGGCGCAACTTTCATCCGAGATGCAAAACGAAGCACCTGCCTTCGTAAAAACCACGGAATAGCCTATGAAAAGCGCACATACCTCAACGTTTTAGTCCTTATATTCAGTATTCGACCTCATGCTCTCGTTCGTTTTTCATACCGTAATTTTGGCTGTGTGATTCCATATTTCGTTCCGAAAATTTTGAATAATGCCCTTTGCACAACGGCGCGACTTGAACCTTTGTAAATTTACTACAAACGGCTGTGTTGAGGGGAAAATTCCGGCGACGTTGTTGCCCAACTTTACACGCTATAGCGCTGCAAGGTCATCCGCTCTTAAGACGAAAGCCTTCGATGCGCCATCAAACGCGAAAAATGACTCGTCGTCGTCAACACGAATGATACCGAAATTGCCGCCGCTCTAGAGAGAACGTAAAAAAACTTTACCATCGCTTCCTAAAGAAAGTTAAAAGAAGCATAAAGCTTTCTGTCACCAAAACTGCGACAAAAATGCGTCAAAACCTTCGCTAAAAGTGCGTTCAATCGATCGTCAAACCTTCAAACCACAAATCGCAAACGAAGCGCTAACCTGTGCAACGATTTTTAAACCCATCTGCTAACGATCTAAAGTAACCCCATCTGCTAACGATCTAAATGTATATTGGCACGTGGTTTATGAGCTAAAAGTTTACTATTGTACCCATTCTTCGTGATTAATGCGTGTATTGTCTTATCTAGAACCGTTACTTCACGCCGAGCGCATACGTCAGGCTGATCAGGACAACAGCATGGCGCTCAGATTTCGCTTAAGGAAACCACAAAACAAGCATCGAGACCGCATTATGAATGATAAGGCACCTGTGAACAATGGGACGCCATACCATGTGTTCCTGGTAAAGATTATGTTTGCAGATTATCTTTGAAGGCTAGGCAGGACTGGTGTAATTTTTTTTCTTCGAAAGTTTGCCCTGCGGCATAATGGTGCACAGTTCACAGGTACACGAAAAAGTTTGCTTCTCGTATAAAGCCCAGAAGGTGCCGATGAAATGGTCCATGAACCCAGCGCTGCATGTCTGGAGGGCGGCCAGGGTGGAGGCCGGTTGCACGAAGGTGCCGTAATCGGGTCTGATGCAGTCCGGGGCAGGTCCACAGCAGATGCTGCACATTCGTACGGCGGAGTCGCAGAATGGGCAGGTAGAGTCGTATGGGCCGCGGTACTGCAATGGCCAAGAGGCAGTCACAGACGGCGTAAGGGCCATCCCAACGCGTATTCTCCGCAGCGCAACTTCCTCTCGGCGAGTTCAGTCACCAGGGAGGTTTGAACCACACGGGGGTATGAGGGCTCGCGTGGTGCGCCGGAAAATGTCCTTCTGTTGTGCCAGGTTTCCACTTGGATCTTCGGGGAAAAGTGGTAGTGGTCGCATCAAGGTATGCGGGTGACTAGCCGTGTCTGCCTCCCTACTGCCGGGTACAGCTGAACGGGGTACCCATTCTATGCGGATCTGCAGTAGAGTGCTTCGTGCTAAGTGGTGAGTGGCATTAGCGAACGCCGTAGCTTGTGTTACGCGGCGGATGTCGTGGATGGCTTGCGTAGAGTCTGTGCGTATTATTCGTCGACATTATGGCTCTGCCTGGACAATAGGCAGTATTGCGGCCATCCCATCGCGTATCGCTGCTAGTCCAGCAAGATACGCTGAGGGCATCGGGTTAGCCTCATAAGAGCGACATTGGTCCACCTCTGGTAGCTGGGGGCAGATGAGTGCAGTGCGCACCATGGCGTTTTTGACGCTGGCGTCTACATACGCCATTACCGTTTCCGCGTCTTGCCCAAGACGCCGAGTTCATGCGACAAGCCCGCCGAGACGACGAGAAACCTTTCATACTCTCCCTTATCAGCATCTGCAGGGGTTTGCAACAGCTTCGTTGGACACCCACTTCGCAGGGCGGGATGGCGACCATTTTTTTTTATAGGACGTCATCGGTCCCACTCAGAAAGCTTTCGCTGTAATAAATACGGCGTCATCGAGATTTGAACCCGTGTCTTCAGGCCAAGTGCGTCCCTTTTGCGCTTAGGAATCATCCTATCCGATTTCGAGCAAGAAGTAGCCAAGCTGCGTTCCGCGTGACAGACGACTGCGATGCCATGTGATGTAGAAGAGCACGTGGAGGAGAGCTCTGACCTCAAGGCAGCCGTGTCCTGAATTGCGTCAAGTCTGCCCGCCGAAGTAATTAACGCCCAGAGACCAAGGGAATTGTGAGAGTGATGACCTCTCGAGGGTAATCATTCCGGAGAGAGGTCATAGCCTGCGATCGGGGCGCCGACAGCCGCCACCCGCAAGAGAGGAATGACAGCTGCTAGCGTGGAGGGAGAGAGTGGGACGAGAAGGAGGAGGCGGAGTGAGGAGGAGAGGAGGAGGGCCACAGACGGCAGAGGTCACGTAATGCAAGCTTCGTTTGAAAACAAAATAGAGATAGACGCACGATGCAGCAGCAAGGACGTCTGATAAGCGATAGGCTTTGGTTTTCAGAGGATGTAATTGTATTACGGAAGGAGGCTGTGAAGCAGGATTGGAAGTGCCCTGTTTAAAACATTCGCAAGTACTGAGCCAAGAACAGGCGAGAATTTCTGCTACGAGTGCGAAAACGTCTTCAGATTAAACACCGTTTATCTGATCAAATTGCAGTACGTGGTAACAAAAGACAACAGACGTTTAATCCGCTAAGGACGGCTCTGTTGACAGCCTTGAATCAATTGATCGGTTACTACGGTTACGAAGACTCATTTTCTTGAATGCGAGAAAGCGATTGGTTTGAATTGGAGTTTTGTGCTCATAAGTACGGCTACGTGAGTGTTCTTGTCCTCTCAGTGGAAATATTACAGTTGGATTTCGCCTGCGTATAGGTTTACGATCGCAATATATCAATGAGGGCAGATTTACTGCTTCAGTATCGGCGCACCGACCGTATAAGAATGTACTACTTACGCAAGGGTGCTCCCCATACAAAAACAATGGCCTAGGAAATGGCATTTCATGTCGGTAGGCGACGGTGCGACGTATGGACACAGACATATAATAAATGGCTGTCACCACTCTACTCCTGAAATAAAATAGATGGTAGAGGTGACATGTGACAAAAAAATGGCGGAGTATCATGCTGCAAATGCAGTCAAATGATCTCCGGCAGCCCCTACCATGTTGCTATCTCTCATCTCTCCCCTTCCCACCTCTCGCGCTGTTACTCTCCGCTCGCGAGATCCCATGATAGTTACAATGAAGGTTCGTACCATTAAATTCAAATTTCCCGCGGTCGCACTGATCGTGTGCCACCTGATATACCCGGTTACAACTTAAGAACGGCAACGGTAGTTGCCGCTGTGCCTCATCACCGCAGCCGGATGTTTCCGCGCGGCGCAAGTAGTGCGTTTCTGGGAATATTTTGAACATGGCATGAGCCGTTTCCCTGATTCTGTGGACGTAATATGCTTATAAACTACTGCAGTGACGACAAATAAACTACGTGAGAAAAGGCAGGCGACATCACGAATTCATAGCAATCTTTTTTCAAAACGCGCGGGCCCGTTGACATCCGGGTCCGTCGCTTCGGCGGAGTGATACCGTACATGTGCTGATGCCGTTCTTCACTTGTTCCCGATAATAGGACGACACGCATTTTTTTAAGTGCGAATAAGCGACCCCAAACCATCCACCGCCGCCGGCGGCGGCGGCGGCGGCGTCGGCGTCCGCAGTGCTCCTCTATATTTAAAAAAGAAACAGCATCCGGCGCCAGGTTTCGATCCGAGGACTTTGCGGCCGCAGCGCGACGCTCTACCGACCAAGCCACGGACACGACGCTGATATCAATGTTAGTGACGCGCCTTATATCTTTAACGCATTCAAACTACGTCGTCAGCGGCGTGCGTTGGCGACTCAGCGGCGTTATAGCGCCTTGATAACTGCGTGGTGTACACGTGATACTACAAACCCGATGGAAGAGATGGAAGAGAAGGCGGCGAGGCGGTGGGCTGCGGGGGCCGAGCGCAAGCGCCGCAAGCGGGCCGACAACCGTGCATTCGCACTTTCACATTCTCCCCCTCGGGGAAATGCGGGGGAATTTTTGTTGCCGTTTTTTTCTGCTTGAAACAGCCCGAACGGACATCCTTTTAAGTGCTTAAGATCTCATGCACACCGTTTTTAACGCATCGGTTTTTAACGTATGCATTTGCTATCGCAAATATTAAAACAACGCTAATATTATTAAAAGAAATGTTCGGAATCTTGATTTGCAATCATGGACATGCTTTTAAGTGCTTGGTTTATCTCAGATCTATTGTTAAATAAAGAAAAATTACTCCCACCTCCCCTCGCGGGAACCCGGGTGCAGATGCGATGCATAGGGGGTTCCGTTGTTGTTTCCGTTAGGTTGATTCTCTCATCGCGTGAAACGTGCCGTGAACCCCCTGCCGCGGCTATGAAGCAACGTGGCGCGGCTATGACGCAACACAATCCAACACAATCCACTTTAATTCAATCAAATCCAATTCAATTCAATTCAATTCAATCCAATTCAATCCAATTCAATCCAAGCCAATCCAAGCCAAGCCAAGCCAAGCCAATCCAATCCAATCCAATCGAATCCAATCCAATGCCCCTCGCGAGAGAGTGTTAGCTATCGGAGAGGAGAGGGGGTGAGCGGCGGAGAGCGCAGCTCGCGCGGCGAGGAGAATGGGGGAGGGGTGTGGACGGACAACGACAACGCCGTATGGAGGGACAAGGCGAGTGAATCAGATGCCGCCGCATCTAAAACGTTGGTAATCTCAATTACATAGATATAGTACAATTTTTCTTCAAATATGCCGGATGTTGCCTTTGCGCAGAATAATGTGGAAATGTAAGATGAGCCAGGGCAGCAGTTTTGGTAGTTCAGGGCAGCCTTCTATACGTACTGCATGTTCAACCACATTCTCTCACCAGTTTTCTAGCTTGGCGGCAAGTCGTTGAACCCAATGACAGACAGACAGACAGACAGACAGACAGACAGACAGACAGACAGACAGACAGGCTGGCAGTTAGGCAGGCAGGCAGGCGGGCAGGCGGGCAGGCGGGCAAGCGGGCGGGCGGGCGGGCAGGCAGGCAGGCAGGCAGGCAGGCAGGGAGGCAGGCAGGCAGGCAGGCAGGCATGCAAGCAAAGAAAATTTAAGGCAATTCAAGGTCCGTGATAAAAGTTGGCAGTGACTATTTGGGACATTAGCCTATTACAGCCACGCTGTAAAACTTTCGCGTTTGGTTAGCGTACCAAAAACTACCGTGTTCGAAAATGAGCCCAGCTTAGGGCCGTTATTGTGTGCGTGTGCAGGAGGTGGGTGGAAGACGATGGCGACGTCAACGCAGACCCAGGCCGCCACGAATGCCACATCAATTAACAGCCCAGGCAGCAGGAGCTCGGGCAGCGAGTCTTCGCCGCTCAGGACGACCGCGAGCAGCTCGGAGGAGGACAGCAGCAAGAGCTCGGAAGACCCCTTCATGTCGCACCAAAAGCGCAAAGGTGTGCGCGTCGCTTTCTCCCGGCAGCAGCGCCAACGAAAATAGGCGAGGCGATAAAGCGAAGTTTGATTGAATCTGTCCCGTTCCACTGGAACATTCTAGACTGTCACTTTGTTCCTCAGTTTGTGGTTTGTTATAGATTATCAATATACAAGTGATCCCCCGCTCTTCAAACGCAAAAACAAAGATGTGGTTAGCGCGCACATTGTTGGAAGAACTAGCAAGAAATCTGTTTATAGTTTTACTTGCCGTACAAGCACCTCGCCAGGGAACGAAACTGTAGACAGCTGGCTAATTTTTAACAGCGAAGCTGTTAGGGGCTCGCAATGTCCGTTGATGCTCGTCACGCCAGGCGAAGGTCCCCCCTGGGCCGACAGATGGCGCCACTTTCTCGACGGTCGTCCAGTGCGCTTTCTCGGCTCGTGCGGCGGGGCATCCAATACATGCACCGATAGACTATCACGCCTCCGTGGGCGATTACGTTCATACCGCGATGAAGGGCGACCGCCACCTCCGCGGGAGGTGGCCGTCAGCGTGTCGAGGTCAGCTCCGCCGTTTCAACAAATTTCACGGAGAGGAATCGGCTTCCATTTTTTGTTATCGAGAAAAGTGTACAGGGTATTCTGATACTGCTGTACATCACAGGTATGGTCGGGATGACCGGGAATACAAGGTGAAAACTTGTGCGTAAGAGGAGGAGGAAGTGAATTACTTTATTTCATACGAGAACATAAAGCTAGGTGGGGATATGGAGAGCAGGATGTCTGCAGACTCGCCGCGAAGTCCATAGGCCGCGTCACCACCGAAAGTTAGGTAACGGTGTCTGAGCTCCCCAAAGCCAGCTCCTAGTGAGAGGAGGCGGGGTATGAGGAGAAAGCATTGGATGGACACTCACATAGAGAGTGATAGTATCCGGGATGCCGCGGACGGGTCGTGGTTAAGAAGGGTATAACGGCATCGGAGCCAACAGGTTTGAAGCATACGCCAGATGCGGGCTTTTGCGCCTGAGAGGGAGATGTACGGAGGAGTGCACCTCTGTCAGAGGAGGCGGTAATGTTGCGTGATGGCCTCAAAAGTTAGGAAGCAGTCACGAGAGTTTGGAGCACCGTGGGTAGGTGTAATAGAAGGGCCTTCTCGGGTAGTGAGTGCTCGAGCTGTGCGCTTGGCCATTGGTACCTACTCCGATGTGTGTCGGAAACCACTCCAGTGCCGTGGTGGGGGTAGGGGGGCGTCCGAAAGCAATTCGGCAGAAATGGGGGAGATTTGACCCGCCAGGTAGTGTCGAGAGCAGTTTGATATTCTGATAGAATTGTTTAAGGGTAGGGGTTTCGGATGAGGGCTAAGACTATGGCCTCCTCCGCCGCAGTTGGATGCTCAGTAGGCTCAGTCCGCGTGGTGAGGCAATCACGAAAGCAGAGGATAGGAAATCAAGTACAGCTATCGCGTATGCGTTGTGGTGCCGATTGCTGGCTGCGGCCACGTAGAGACTTCGCCCGGATATGGGGTATTATTTGTTAAGATGGGCAGCCCCGAATATGCGCCGTTGGGGTGCATATTTGGGTGCATGATATGAGGTGTTGGCCTTACGCCGTAGGCCGCTCGGTGTGAGGCGGTGCGCACGGAGATGCACTAGGAAAGAGTGGTTGAAGCAAGTGAGAACGGAGCGCCCGATAATGTTTGTTGAAGACGGGAGCGTTGTACAGTTTTGTGTGCGTCTATAACGTACCCCAAGGGTACGTAACAGCATATATCAGTCGCTGACTAAACACGGCGCCTAAACGCTGCCGATGGATCGGTGATTCTGTTCTGCTGTTCCAAACTCTCATTTTTTTACAGCCGAAGTATCTATGGCTACAATCGAGCACATCTCCGGCAACACAGCGATATAAAAAACAATCGCTTCAATTCGTCGCGCCACCTTGCGGCGCGCAATCAAATTCCCGGGATCGTAAAACTGTCGCAGCACCTTCGGCGTATAAAAAAATCACAAATAATGGGAAAGGTCCTGTGGCCTTCATATTTTCATGTAAGACGGGTTATATTCGTCCTAGAAAAATGTCCTCACAGCAAGACATTTGTGTTTACAGGTGAAGCAGACTTTACGGGAATCAGTCAAGCGTGGTCTTTGTAAACAGCCTTTTGTTGTACAGCGAAGCACGGCCATCTACGGAGGGAGTAACATTGCAGAAAGTGGATCCATGTCTTGTGTCACAAAGTATTCTGAAACAAATTGTACGACAATTAGCCGCTAAGATGACGCTGCCATTACGCCAAGTTTCATAACTGAAGTTGAAAACGTTATAGATTTACCGTCTGCTCTCAATACATGGCCATATACGGAATGAGTATGGTTACAGGAAACGACTGTAGGTGTTGTTCTTTCGGAACTACCCGGAAACAAATTGCATGACAATTAGCCGCCAAGGCGACTGTAACATTACGCCCGACAGCCTGGTCATCCTCTTTCACAGAGTGGAAGAGCACTGAATTTTTGGTTTTTCCTTCCCTTGCAGAAATGATGCGACAGAATAAAAGCTCGGCTGTGAAAGTCTTGGTCACCTTGTTTCCTCGGGTGAGGCCAATCTGTCTTGTTCTGTTCCCTTCTGTGGTATCGCTTGTGTATATTTGCCGGCATACACTCTTAACAAAAATACTAGTACAAAGGTAGTAACGGGTTGTGTTTACTAGAGTATCGAGAACTGGGCTAGTTGGTACAGATTAATTGTGGTGAAACAGCGCGCAAGAACGAGGACAGAAAGAAGAGGTCAACAACCAGTTCAACAATCAGTTGATAGTCAGCGCTCGTTTTGTTGTCCTCTTCTTTCTGTACTGGTTTTTGCGCGCTGTTTCACCACAATGTATTTAGCAACTCATCGCGAAATTTCCTACCCCCAGCAGGTTACGCAGGTCCTGCCACTAGGTATGGAACCTAAATGCTACCGCCACTAGTGCAGACTGGGCACTTAGTAGGTGCGGCTTGTTTGATACTAACATTTACTGATAGTAACAAAATTCTATGATTTATTGAACATAACAACTATAACACTTTTCCATACACAGTGTCCACGTACACACGAAAGGGCCTTTTCAATTTTTGCAGTTTTACAAACTTTTTTTCAATATTTTATATTTTGCTTTAAAAAACTAGCTATCGAGTTTAAAGGGACACTGAAGTGAATTTGTCAAGCTCCCGTTTTTGCTTGCACTGCGTAGACTGGCTCAAATTAGCACACTTTTCATCGTTTATCCGGTTGACAAATCGGTAATTATTTTACAAAGCGCGAAAGAAGAAAAACTACCATGCGCGGTTTGCGGCGGCCGCACCAACTAAAGCTGTGACGTTGGGAGGAGGGGGCACCGTGATTGGACGATGCCCAAGGTGAGCAACCAAACAAGTGTCGGTTTCGGTTTCGGTTCTGTAAAACACAACCGGTGGCGTTGTTGGATGGGCATTCTCAATAACTCAGTAATCATCGTACCGCGCTTCTGCCATGTTGTCAGCTGTAAAATTCATAAGATAAGCCTCCCAGGACGGCTTGGAATCGTAGCATTCACTAGCCGAGGGCTACGCAGTGCATGAACGCCCTCCGCGTACCCGCAGACGCCCAAATGCCATGCGCTTTTCCCGCATATTCGGAGCTTGCCTCCCTCATGCCTGTATCGTAAAAAAACGTGTTCGCACCAGGCCAAGGGCCTGTTCATTCTGGCCTGTGCCCACTGCCCGCAAGCAGTCGGTGCTTATGGCAACAGCACGCCAACGAGAACTCGCTAGCGCGCTAGTGCCAGCGTGCGCGCGTTTTGTGAACTAGTTCGTGGAGCCATGAACGTTGCGGCCCAAAAAAAGGTGCACGCAGTATAGAAAACATCGGCGGAAAACGAAAAAGTTAACTTATATAAAAAAAAAGAACGCACCCGCGGCATTCGAACTCGCGACTTGCAAAACACTTGCGGTGACATACCTATAGCGCTCCATACCACGCGGCCACGGGGTGAGCTCCGCTGACCTTGGAAATATAAGGTATATATTGTATAACCAATTTACACTTTTATTTAGTTTTGGCATTTCAAGCAGCTTAGGTGACTATTTGTTGTTTTGCGCTCGTGCAGTAAGCATCCCCCAAGTTTCCACAATATCTCACGTCTAGCAATTGCATTTTTTAGACGGAAAAGCGTTCGCAGATGCGTAGTCGTGCTGCTGACCGCTGTGCTTGTTCGCCCAGCGCAACAAAGTGCTTCCCGCAACCTAGTTTTACGCTGTACGGTAAAAATATCAGTTGATTTTATTTCCTTAGTACCTATATTGACTTCGCTGACTCTTCTCCCGCCTTCAAGAGGCCTTATATTTTCCTACTGGCGTACCAGTCAGCGAAGCGTCGCATGTGCGCTTGTGCAGCGCTTGTGTGAAGCGACCTTGACTTGGAGCTAGATACAGTGTACAAACTAACCAAGTAAAGAAAGGCAGATTCTTCCATTCACAAACGTGTCGTGGCTTAGTTTCAACTGGACTGGACTGGAAAGGACAGGTCTTCACTGCACTCGAAAAGCACGGACTCCGTAAAGGGGCCTGCGCCTATTAGGGTAGCGAAGAAGATGCGACGACCGGCCTCGTCGGGACGGGGGTCATAACAAACCCCCGCCCACTGAAGAATAAAGTGCTTCGTTTCAACTGAGCGAACGAATTGCGACGACCCGTCGGCGGCCGGAGGACGAAACGCTGGGCCGACTGACTCTGTCTGAAGGCCGGGGAGCCGTGCAGCAGCGCAGCCAATGGCGAGCTCGGCTCCTCGCGACGTCACACGAAAACGCCGCAGAAAATGGGCGAGCGTAAAGAGAGGAGGACAGCATTTTCGAATTAATTTTTCTGCTAAATAAAATCGCCTAAACGCGCCCAGAGTGGTCGAAACATGGCCTGGGGACTCCGGACTACAATTTGCGCTAGTAATCCCGCAATGTTTACATATCACTTCAGTGTCCCTTTAAAGCCTCACGTGAACAAAATACTTCTTCGTTATAGCCTATATCGCGCACGGCTCTGAATAAGTCTCACAGAAATAAAGCGTGACCAAACAAATTTCGTAGTTAGTTCGCTATAGACCATAATTTGCTATATCAGTGTTTCTTATAACGAGGTTCGACTGTATGCACATCTCTACCAATATATCGGTAGATAGACAACAAAGAGCAGATACCAGGTGTCCAGCTTTATTCTGTATACATCCGCATCGTTCGATGTCACCGGTAACCAGTCCTCTTTGCCTTGAAGTCTGAGCACCAAGTCCAGTCGTGAGGAGACCCACAAGCACAAGACGCGTCCTTCCCGGCGCAGATACCCAAGGTGACCACCGTGCTGCTCGAGTTCTTCATCAAGCGCGAGAACAAGGTGTCCCTGCTGCGCGACCCGCTGTCGCACTTCTGCCAGGAGCAGTCGGTGCTGGCCGCCCAGGACTGCCTGCAGAAGCTGCACCGGCAGTTCGTCACCTACCAGGACATCCGGGACATGGTCGAGAACCTCCTGGGCCTGCACGCGCTCTGCCTGCGTCGCGCCCCGGCAACGGCACGCTGCCTGGGTCTGGTCGTCCGCAAGCTGATCATCATCGTCGGCGAGCTCGCCACGTCGCTCGAGAAGATCTCCGAGGTGCCCGTCACTGACTGGATGGCCGTCGGGGACGCCGTAGTTACGCGCACCGACAAGGTCTGTGGCTTCGGGCAGCTCGCGCGATACGCGGGTGCTGCGTGCAGAGTCCAGTAAGCATGTGCAGTGCGCCGCGTAACCTCACCTGCAAGCTGTTGTTGTTAGTCCCTTAGTAATTAAGGAAAGGCCATGCGACATAAAAACGTGGAAAGCCAGGGAAGGCGGGAATAAGATGAGTATCCGAATTGTAGAAATCATGTGTCCGTGAAGTGCACACAAGAGAACCCTGCAGGCAGCGGAGCCTAGACCATGGGAATAGTGTATCTCGTAAGCGAATTGTTGCGACCGGGGTAGGACCTGTGGTTTCACCCTGTTCTTTGAGCCATCGGCCGTATCGTGGGCCGTCTGTGCACCAGGAGCGCTGGATTCTCGAAAATCGGCTCTAGATAGAATACCCGCTTCCGGAACTACTTCGGGTCGCTGCTATGAGGGTGTGTTCATGGTCTTTTTAACGGCACTTCGCATCCTTCCTGTGATACCCTACGAAGACTGGACAACACCTTTAAATATATCCACCGAGGGTAGGGTAACAGCGGAAACGACGTAAATACACGCCTAGACAGCTTAGTGTCCTCGAGTGCGGCCATCCTATGAGTGAGTGAGGCATGCGGCATTACACCAGCGAGGATTGCCGCATTGGATGGGGGCAGTCTGTCTTGATTATTACCCAACATGAAAAACCGCTTCCGCTCATTGACTAGCCCGAATCACTATCAATAATTAACAGTGACTCTGGCGAGTCATTAAGCGAAAGCTCTTTGGCCGGTTGGGGGAAATCAGCTATGACTGCTGCCATGGCGGCCATGGTGCAACACTATTTAGACCGTTGCTGGCACTGCTTACCTCCTGCGCGCTCAGTAATCCAACAAGACGGCTGAAATCGATATCGCAGACAGATTACAATAAGACAGATAAAAGGGAATTGGGCTCTCGTCAAAAGAATCTGTTATGACGGAGAAACTGCGATGAAAGAAAGACCGAATGAGAATAATGGGGCTAGTGGTATTACATGAAAATGCTTTATGGCATGCAGAAGCGATTTGAGCGTTCTTACGATAGATAGACGTAGAACACTACGCCGCTCGGTTACATCACCGCTATAAAGTTTCATACATATTATAACATATACTAGAGGCACAGCTTCCGTTGTAGTCGCGTGCCGTAGTGGGCGCCGCAATGGCACCTGGAAGCGTTCCCCTCGTATTTGGCCTAGCGTGAAACTCTCCTTTTTGTGGCGCCTGAGGAAGAATACAAGGACGTGTTAAGGACGGAAAGTTGGGCTAGTTGGTTAGACGATACCGGGTACATCTTACTAGCGCGAAAGACGGTCCACAAGAGAAATAAAATCATAGGAAGAACGCTGTGATTTTCTTACTCGTGTGGTTCGTTTTCGCGCTAGTAAAATGTACCCAGTACAACAACGTGGGCAACGTTTTTTGTTTGTTCAGATTGGAAGAAGCTTTCAATTATTTCTGACAAAGACGTTTCTCGTCACCTATCCTATGATAAGAAGATATACTTTAAATGTATCTAACTATGTTATGTACCAACTGGCCCGCCTTCAATCTGTGTTGCAAAAAGCGTAGAACTTGTGCTGCACACAACCGGCACAGCTTGAACGAAACAAAAGCACAGGTGCCCCTAGTGTTGTTCGTGGCGGTGATAAAACACTGAGCAAGCTCTGGTGTGGCTGTTTGCGAGATGGGAATTTAACAATGATGAGGGTAATGACTCCGCACTGTTAAGCTTGCATTTTCAAAAAAGCAACGAAATTACCCGCGTATACGTAGCTTGCGTATGACGTCACCGCACCCTTTCCGGTGCACTGCATGCTTTTGGCTCGCTCAAGCGCTGCCAGGAGCGGCAGGTAAGGGCAACAGATAAGAGCAGCAGATAAGCCAACAGCCTTCCACCGTGCTAGAGAACTTGTTACCCGCGCTCCTGCTTCTTTTGCTCCTAAGCACAGCATCTCCCCCCCCCCCTTCCCGCCCACACAATCTATCACCA
The DNA here is from genome assembly GCF_048455015.1 of Haemaphysalis longicornis. Classification (NCBI taxonomy): domain Eukaryota; kingdom Metazoa; phylum Arthropoda; class Arachnida; order Ixodida; family Ixodidae; genus Haemaphysalis; species Haemaphysalis longicornis. The sequence continues at coordinate 181,219,368 of NW_027526335.1, forward strand.
GAGGAGGCCCGCATGTGGCGCATCATCCAAGTGCACACCTTTCCTCACCAGACAATCCTACAGCACTCCCACCCCCACCTGTTTCCCTCACCCCGCTGCCCGCAGTGGGGTGCACTGGACACGCACTTTGATTCCCTCTGCCGGTGGCCCAAAAATCCCTACCCACCCCTCCCCACTCCCCAGGCCTGGGAGCAGGCCTTGCGGAGCTCCGTGGTTTCAGACCAGGTGCTGGTCACTTCCCGAGGCCTCCAGGTCGCTGCGGCCCTGTGGGCAGCCACCACCTCCCTATAAGGGGGAGCTCTTTAAATAAATGTTACTTCTCTCTTTCTCTCTCTCTCTTTTTCTCTCTCTCTCTCTCTCTCTCTCTCTCTCTCTCTCTCTCTCTCTCTCTCTCTCTCTCTCTCTTTCTCTCTCTCTCTCTCTCTCTCTCTCTCTCTCTCTCTCTCTCTTTCTCTCTCTCTCTCTCTCTATCCCCGACATTGCAGTTACAGTGACGCCAGTGCAAGCGGTGTGTACTTTGGGATGCTTAGTAAGCGTTTCATTCCGCATGGCAGCGCTGGAGCTGGCTTCGTGTAAGTTTTCAAAAATGGTGGTAAGAGAAAAAACGAAAATGACGAAGTTGTCGATTTTGTATGTATGCTTTGTACTTCGCCCCATACTATCAAAATGTGGCGCGCTGTAAACTCGATTTCGGAAGCCAAGGAGCAATTTGGGACACAGCGACACATTGATGTAACCCGACGTCCTACGCGTCTCCTCTCGCGTACAGAAGGAAATCCCTCAACAGCCACCATTCACCGAGTTCATTCCCAGTACCAGAGACTTCGAGCCCCTGAAGCTTCTCGGGGCAGGCGGCTTTGGGTGAGCACAGAGCTGTATGAATTTTTTCTCTATTCGTAAATGCGAGCCGAAATGCTGTCAGCATTTATAGCGTGCCGTTATAATGAGCGCAGTATCATTGCCACCGAAGAAATAGAGCTAGACAAACAGCCTCTTTAAGGCCAGACTTAACGAGGCCGACACATTAATTACTCCGTGACATTGCGCATCCAAAAAGGCCAGGAAGGTAAATTTCATCTTTCTATCATTAAAAAAATTCAAGGCCATCTCCACTAACGTGAAACCTGGTGAAAGGCGAAGCATGCAGTGTATAAGTGTATTCTTGGCGCCTTGGCGTTTTTGCCAACGGAGATGAAACCTTTGAGAGGTAGAGGTTTACAGCTTTGATGTGTCTTGTCTTTCAAGCCCGAAGCTATCTAGCGCGTGGCGTACACGAGTGTCCCGGTGTTTTTTAGTACGCGTTACGTTCTAGCGAGAGGTATAAACGAGCTTCCCGGTGTTTTAGTAGCGGGACTACATAAGACGAATGGCGATTACGACGACGACGACGACAGCAGACGCCAACAGCCCCAGCTCCTAAGGGGCTTCGACCCTAAAACGGCTGCTTTGTCCAGATACAATATAATACCATGGATGCATCCCAAACCTCAAAGAAAGTAATCAAGATGTTAAAGAAAACATACGAAGCAGTGGCGACTCCCCAGTGACTTTCCGGCAACTTTTCTATGACGTCACAGAATCTCGCTTGCGCGATTGGAGGCCGCCGACCTAAGCCAACGCCAAGAAACATGATTAGGCAGCCGCACTTGGGTCTCCAGTTCCGTTTGATGGCATCGCTTCAACGCTACCGTGCAGTTAACACACTGATAACCGCTTTTAGTGGTGGCCCGTATTGCGTCACTGCTGCAGCCATACGTCACTTCTGACGTCGTGTAGCGCGAAATTTGAAAATTGTTTTTAGATTTGCTTGCATTTTTCGGTTTAAATAACGTATTTCGTGGCTGGAATGTAGCTGAGGGAGTTACCAATGGTTAGTTATTTTGAAGTGAACTAGGTTGTATTTTGTTTTTGAGTATAAGGCAGGCGGACATTTGCTAGCCTGCAGAATCTGCGTCGGTCAGTGACCCTGCCCCTCCATCGTGTACGCAGCGCGGTGTACAAGGCGAGGTACAAGCCGGCCAACCTGGTGTGCACGGTGAAGTTGATCGCTAAGGACCGATTCAGCCGGCCCAAGCAGGCGTGCATCGACAAGGTGGTGGCGTCCGTGGTGCGAAGCCCTTTCCTCGTCAAGTACCACGCCTGCTTCGCCACCAAGGTTCGAAAGCCATGCTCTGCATCTTCTTGTGCTCGCTTCGACGATTTTTTCGGCGCCACCCCTGAAAGGTCCCTCTGTGCTAGAGCGCAACTAAAGTTGAGAAAAACTGAAAGAAAATCGGCGTCGGGAGAACGCAAAATTAAAAGCACAGTAACCGCGCTGTGAGACCGCTCCTCGGGGGCGCGGAATGCGTTACACCCGGTTCAGAAATGTTCTTAATGGCCCCGGGAAAAACATTAATGCAACATCGGGTGACTAATTACCAGTGTTCTACCGCCGTCGCTTGGTATATTCATTTATTTATTCGGGTTCTGAAAAGTCCTTCGTGCTCACAAAACAAGGGGGATTAGCTTACGGATGTAGCTGGGGATAAAAAATGACAATTATTATAATAAAAGGCAGCTTGGGCCAATAGGTGACATAAGGGTTTTGTGTATGTTATCGGCTTTCCGGTGTTTGGAACCAGGCTGACGAGATAAACGTTTACGGGACATTTCGCGGCGATAGAATTAAATGCGACACTTACGTCAGGAAACGGCGAGGCTAATGCTTTCCAGGAGCAAGACAGTGTGTGGGGTGGGGTGCAGTCGGACATCACTCGCGATCCAAACTGGCATTCTGTTTAACAGCTCACTCAGGTGCTGGACCAGTTCACCTGATAGCGCAAAGGTCTCCAAAGATCCTGCCGTTGCTTTGAGACGGTTTAAGCGAGGCTTAAAGGAGCCATGAAGAGAAAATACAACTTTGTTTAATTTCAAAGAACTAGGATTCAGTATCTCACTCAGCTCCATTACAGCCACAAAAGATGTTTTTTAAAGAAAAAAAAGCAAGAAGTATTTAAAAACTTTCACATTTCGCGCCACAGTGACGTCTTATGAGCAAGAATGACGTCATACGGGCCAACAATAAAACATAATTTTCAGTGCGTTAGCTGCACGTTAGCATTCAAGTGATGCGGTCAAATGGAACTAGAGGCCGCATTACAGACGTCCAGTCATGTGTCGTCGCGACAAGTCAGTTAGGCGGCCGCCAATCGCACAAACAAGGTTCCGTGACGTCACAGAAAAGTTGCGGGTAATTGGCTAGGGGGTCGCCGCGGCTTCACACGTTTTCTTTAATATCTCCGTTATTTGTTCGAAGATTGCGATGATATTGGTATCATTGTTATCGGGACTAAGCAGTCTTTCTAATAAACCTAACTTGTATTTTGTCTTCATGGCTCCTTTAAAGGTTGTGCGTGTGTGGAGGGTGCCGATTCAGAGCCGTACGAACACAGCCGCCCGCGAGAAGCCCACTCAAGCCTGGCGGGCTGCAGGGGCAACGTGGGCGCTGGGCACTACCCCTTTGTGAAGTCAAACCTTTAGTAACATGCGCGGCCGCAGGGTGCGACAAGTTGTCGAAGATACGTCGCCGTTTAAATTACATTCGCTGTACTGAAATTCTCTTTCTAATGACGAAATTCCTTACGTGGATATATTGGTGACTCTCGGTGATATCCGTTTGCAGGAGTTTATCCAGAATTTCGATTTTTTTTCCGGGGGGGGGGGGGGGGGCTTGAAATTTTCCGGGAGGGGTGTTGGGGGGATGTTGGGGGTGTGTGTATAAGCGAGCACCCCAGGACGGGGTGCTCGTGGGTCTGGAGGAGTGTCGTGGGTTTGGAGGAGTGTCGATATCCCCCTGGGGGAGGATGTTGGGGGGTGTTAGCGGGGGGTGTGTATGAACCCTGTTCGTTTGTCATCAAAAAACGCCTGCTGCGCAATGGTGGCATCGTAAACAGGGCTGACGGTACTCCCTGCTGTAAACTCCGACATTTGAAAGTGTTCGCAAAGGAAAGTTTCGCTTTGCATAACGTAGAAGCACACGAGATTCGCTGCAGTGGCGAGGTGGGTAATGGGAGCGAGCAGCACAGCATTCGAAGAGGCTAACTTACTGCGTTTCGTGAAAATTTCTATGTAGTACAAGAAGGACACCCGAGAGGCAGTGTCGGATGATAGGAGGCTCCGCCGATTATTTAAATTACATATCATCATCATCACCAGCCTATCTACGCCCACTGCAGGGCAAAGGCCTCTCCCATTATTCTCCAATTCCTGTGCCAACTGTGACCAATTTATCCCCGCAAACTTCTTGATCTCATCTGCCCATCTAACTTTCTGCCGCCACCTGCAACGCTTGCCTTCTCTAGGGATCCACTCTGTTTCCCTTAATGACCAGCGGTTATCTTGCCGTCACATTACATGCCCTGCCCACGTCCATTTCTTCTTCTTAATTTCTACTAATATGTCTTTAACACCAGTTTGCTCCCTGACCCACTCCGCTCTCTTCTTGTCCCTTAATGTTACACCTATCATTTTCCGCTCCATTGCCCGCTGAGTCGTTCTCAATTTAAGTTGAACCCTCTTAGTGAGCCTCCAAGTTTCTGCCCCGAAGGTGAGTACCGGTAAGAGCAGCTGTCATACACTTTCTTCTTCAGCGACAATGGTAGGCTGCTATTCATTATCTGAGAATGTCTGCCATATGTACCCCACCCCATTCTGATCCTTCTAATTATCTCTGCCTCATGGTTGGGATCTGGGGTCACAACCTGGCCTAAGTAGATATATTCGCTTACCACTTCCACTGCCTCGCCACCTATCTCAAACTGCTGTGCTGTCCCGAGGTTATTGGTCATTACTTTAGTTTTCTGCATATTAATTTTCAGGCCCGCGGTTCTACTCTGTTCGCCCAGTGCGGAAAGCATGCTTTGCAATTCGTCCCCCGAGTTACTTAGCAAGGCAACGTCATCAGCAAATCTGAGGTTACTGAGGTATTCTCCATTAACCCTTACTCCCACCTGTTCCCAATCCAACGTTCTGAATACTTCTTGTAAGCATGCTGTGAATAACATTGGAGAGATTGTGTCTCCTTGTCTGACACCCTTCCTTATAGGTATTTTACTGCTCTCCCTATGGAGGATGATGGTAGCCTTAGACCCATTGTAGATATCCTCTAGTATTCTTACATAATGCTCATCTACCCCTGGTTCCGTAATGCCTGAATGACTGCTAGGGTTTCGACCGAGTCAAATGCTTTCTCATAATCTATGAAGGCTATATATAGGGGTTCAGTATACTCATTGCACTTCTCTATCACCTGATTGATCGTGTAAATATGGTCCATTGTTGAATAACCTTTACGGAACCCTGCTTGTTCTTTAGGTTGACTGAAATCTAAGGTTGCCGAGATTCGGCTAGCGATTACCTTGGTAAATACCTTCTAGACGACTGACAGTTAGCTGAATGGCCTCTAATTTTTCAAGTCCTTCATGTCGCCTTTCTTATGGATTAGGATGATGTTCGCGTTCTTCCAAGATTCCGGTACCATTGCGGTCATTAGGCATTGCGTATACAGGCTTGCCAGTTTTTCAAGTACAATTTCTCCGCCATCCTTCAAGAGGTCTGCTGTTATCTGATCCTCACCAGGTGCTTTGCCCCCTTTCATTTCTTTCAAGGCCTTCCTTACTTCTTCGGTCGTTACTGGTGGGATGTCTATCTCCTCTTAACTACTGTCTCGTTCGGCATTATCCTGTATGTCCCGGCTACTGTACAGATCCTAATAGAACTCCTCGGCCACTGTGACTATTTTATCCCTATTTGTGATGACGTTGCCTTGCTTATCCTTAAGTGCATACATCTGATTTTTCCCCACGCCAAGACGTCTCTTCACTGCTTTCAGGCTACCTCCATTCTTTACAGCGTAGTCGATCCTCTCCATATTATACTTCCGTATGTCAGCTGTCTTACGCTTATTGATTAACTTCGAGAGCTCGGCTAGTTCTATTCTGTCAGCTGCGGTAGACATTCTCATGGTTTGCCGTTTCCTGATTATATCTTTCGCCTCCTGTGAAAGTTTACTAGTATCCTGTCTAGCCATAGTGCCCCCGACTTCTACTGCACACTCCGTGATAATGCGTGTAAGGTTGTCGCTGGCTTCCTGTGTCTTAAGCTCGGCTTCCTCGTTAAGGGCCGAATATGAGTTCTGCACCTCGATCCTGAATTCTTCTACTTTACGTCTTACTGTTAGCTCATTTATCGGCTTCTTTCGTACTAGCTTGTTGCGGTCCCTCCTCAAATCTAGCCTAATTCGAGATCTTACCATACGGTGGTCACTACGCCTTACCCTTCCGAGCACTTCCACATCCTGCATGACGCCGGGGTTATCGCATAATATGAAGTCTATTTCATTTTTGTGCTCCCCATTCGCGCTCCTCCAGGTCCACTTCCTACTCTCCCGTTTACAGAAGAAGGTATTCATTATGCGTAGGTTATTCCGTTCTGCAAACTCAACTAGTAGGTCCCCCCTGCTATTTCTACAGCCCAGACCATAGTTCCCAACTGCCTTGTCTCCAGCCTGATTCTTGCCTACTTTAGCATTGAAGTCCCCCATAACTACGGTATACTGTGTTTTTACTTTAGCCATTGCCGATTCCACATCTTCAGAGAAGCGTTCCACTACTTGGTCGTCGTGGCTGGATGTGGGCGCGTAGCCCTGCACCACGTTGAGCTTGTACCTCTTATTGAGCCTAATGACAAGACCTGCTGCCCTTTCATTAATGCTATAGTATTCGTCTATGTTGCCAGCTATGCTTTTATTGACTAGAAATCCCACTCCCAGTTCTCTTCTGTCCTCTAGACCACAGTAACATAGGACGTGTCCATTTTTCAGCACCGTAAAGGCTTCGCCTGCCCTCCTAACCTCGCTAAGCCCTATTACATCCCATTTAATGCCCTCTAATTCCTCGAACAACACCTCGAGATTGGCTTCGCTAGATAAGGTTCGCACGTTAAACGTTGCCAGGTTCAGATTCCATTGGCGGCCTGTCCGGATCCAGGGATTCTTAGCACCCTCTGCTGCGTCACAGGTCTGACCGCCGCCGAGTCAGTTGCTTCGCAGCTGCTGGGGACTGAGGGCCGTGGGTTAATTGGCGTATTCATGGGAGGTTGTTGCCGTTACTACACCAGGGTGGCCAATCCTGCTCTGGTGAGGAAGTGCATTGCCGGCAATGGTCGCCGGGGTCAGGCCGCACCCCAAGCCCCTCTGTGCAATTCCATCATTATGCGGATTTTTTTTAATCCGGTGGGAATTGTCCGGCCCCGGGATTCGAACGACGGTCCTTCTTTTGAAATTGAATTGAATTGAATTTGATTTGAAATTACATATATCGAGTGGCAACCCCAGCAGCCCAACCTGCCGCGGTCGCTCAGTGGCTTAGGCGTTGTGCTGCTGAGCTCAAGGACGTGGGTTTGATCCCTGCCTGGCGGCCGTTTTTCTGACGGGGGCGAAAGACAAGAACGCCCGTAGCCGAGATAGCGGCGCGCGTTGCAGAACTCTAGGTGGTCGAAAAAATTGGCCGCGTATCTGCTCCTTTCGTTGCAAATGTCGGCAAAAGACGATAGTCTTTGTAGACATTTGCCAAGGAAATGCCCTCTTTTGCTTTCTCGCTCACCTCTCATGCTATTCCTGTACCGTCGCGCTCATGCCAAGGTAAACACACTAAAGGTTCGCTCAAGGCGATTTGAATATACCGCCTTCCACTGCTGCAGGCCGGGTTCCTCTATGCCAGCGCTGCAGTACGGCGGAAACGCGCGTGAATCGACACGGCTGACTACAATGTTAATAAAACCGCGTGCCCTGGCTCCACGTGCGTTCCAAGCAGAACGTGGAACCTAGCTAGTGGAACCATTCGTGGCTGTTGCCGCGTGATTTTTGATATGCCGCCAGGAGGTAGCGCGGGCAACAGCAGGCGGCGTTTTTCTGCAGTAGATGTAGAATATAAATTTCTATCGAAAAACCAAGCATCCAGGAATTTTTAAATAAAGGAACACTGTAAATATCCCTTGTGTACTAATTTCCTGTCTTATATTTGCGTAATGTCTTGTTCTTGTTCAACAAAGTTGACAAGTATGAACGTATAAACCGAACGTATAAACCGGAACGTATAAACAAGTATGAACGTTTACCTTTGGCTGTGAGTATATGAATATTGCGCAATATCTATATTACTTTGGCCGGGTGGCTGAATCTAGACTCAGACAGACAGACAGACAGACCAAAATTTCTGGGTTTAAGTAGCCCAAGAAAGACTATCGTCTTTAAAGTTAATCCTGAACCCTTCATAACGTAGGGCTCACCTGTTAACATTGCTATGGGTCTTAGCCGTTCATGACCCACGGACTTAAAAACCATCCTACACCAATAAAAACACACACCTTTACTAATACACATAAATGTGCACAACGGCCTAGTTTGCTTATATTGGAGATATGCGTCTTCTGCACGGAAATAAAAAATAAAAGCCTTGCTTCCGAGACAGCTAGCGCCATCTAGTAATTACTGGATGAACCAAAATGCGTTTCTTGTTTATTTTTATCTTCTGCGCTTAAAACCCATCAAATTTGAATTGTTGAGAATCAACAGCGGCTAACTTTATTTTTTTTTGCGCACAGGTCAGTAAATCACTCTGCATAACTTCAGTGATTGTAGGAGCGGTTTCTTGACCATTTGAACAGAGTGACGGCATGTCAGCACCATGTCATCTGTAACTGGACAAACCATGCAGGACGCGTACCTGACGATGATGGAGTACGTGTGCGGAGTTGACCTGCTGCGCGTGCTGGAACGGGCTGTGTTCCTGCCCATCGACCATGTGCGCATCGTCATGGGTCAGCTCATTCTCGCCGTGGAGCACATGCACCTCAAGGGATTCCTGCACCGGGACATCAAGGTGTCCAAGTGAGCGAGCTCCGCCTTTACAGACGTCCGCCCCGCTGCCCATGCTGGGCGTGCCGTTGACGCCTGACCGCTTCTCTTTCCAGCATGCTCGTGGTCCCGGGAGGGCGAATCAAGCTGATAGACTTCGACACCAATAAAGTTTGCCTCGGACACTGTGAGTGCGCGTTGAGAGGAAGAACCAAGCGCTGGCAACACTGAAGATCGCTCGTCGCCCCTCTCTCTTGCAGTTTCCAAGCGTGCGATGAGAGGCTACTTCCAGAGGACGCCATTCGAGTTCAGGGATGGTGAATCCGCCGGGACAATACCTTACATGGCTCCTGAAATTCTCAAGCGAAGGCCCTATGGTAAGCTGCAGGTTTTTTTTACAGCGAACTTCTAGGCACTTAACAAGAAACGTAAATCCTACCTTCACAGCAGCCGTTCTCTACACGACGTCAGTAACCATAAAGATTAACCGATTCATATTCCGTCAGTCACCATTAGTCAGGTTAACCGTCAGCTTACCCGTCAGTAACCGTTTCTCATTTCGACGACATAATGTTACAAGAAATGATCGGTGTGCGTTAGGGGCTTGAAAATAAGAATAGGAGTGGTAAAAGAAACGAACCTATCGAGTGCGGTTCGTTACTAGCGGGTTTCAAACTGTGCCTACAATGGATGCAGTTCACGAAACAAATAAGGGATTGCTGCGCTGCTGGACGTACTGTTTTTAATATTCCTTGTACTATGGGGTGCCCCCATGGACCTTTACAGTGGTTGACCACTGATTCGAACCAATGGAATAAGCTGGGCTCACGACGAGGACCGCCTTACGATTTAGCATAAAATATGTAACCTGCGTGGTAGTACCACTGAATACAAGCCGTCCTCATCGTGTCATCTAGCGCGAAAGCGTAGCCATGTTTAAAGATAATAGCCTGTCTTGGGATGTCCGAACGGGAAAATTTTGGTCTGTCCGTCTGTCTGTCTGTCCCTTGAATCATCTATCCGGCCAGAAGTTGTAACAGTCAACAAAATATGTTGCCGCAAACCGTGCATTCTCTTTGTATACTTCTGTTCTGTATTTACCAGCCGGCGGCGCCCGGCTGTGTTAGCAGTGCTTCAAGCAAAGTGCATTCATTTCCTTTCTTTTGAATGCCGCATGGGCGATATTATTTTGATAGGGAGAGTTTTTTGTTCTGACGTCACTAGCCTAGAATAATGTTCTTTGATCTGCAGTGTTCTCGTTGTAATTGGACGTTTCGAGAAAAAACCGCGCCGAAAGATAACTACTCCCTAGGAAGCCGCCCCGGTATTGGATTCGCCGACAGTCGCCTGCGCACGTCACTTTGTTGACTGCTGCTTTGCCGCCTGTGTATTCTTTGAGTTGTTAGCGGAGCTTAACTTTACTCAAATGAACTTGTTTTTTCTTCAAGACAACTGTGCCGTGGGTGGCAACATGATACTATGTAGGCAAAACTATTCCAAAATAACCAAAACCACTTGCATGTGTCGTAAATGTTCGCTTGACGCAGCGCCAATGAAACCAGGCGTATTTGCGGCAAGACATCAGCACTTAATCATCAGAACCAATGCTATTTTAATTAAGAACGTGCGTTATAGCGTTTTTTAGAAAACCAAATAATCAAAAAGGCGTAATAAAAAATTCAGCCACCATCGCTATTGAGATGCGAGACTGAGGAAGCAGCGGAGCTGCTGGTGTTCACTATCTTTGACTTACTTTTCTTACGTCTGCCCATCTTATCAGTAGATCGGATAGTGATCCCGCCGGGCGCACTCCATCTCTATCAACCAGGAGAACACCTGCACGTCAGAGCTTACATCATCACAAGGCGCAGCCAATACCTGACGCGCGCCTCCCCACCCGAACATCTGTCCATTTCCTAGAGTTTCATACTAATATAGACTAGAGGGAAATGTGGCGCTGCAGTCACGGGCCACCGCGAGTGGCGCCATTGCAGCTAGCGACGTTCCTCGCTTACTTGGCTTGGCTAGCCGCATGTCTTCTTTTTTTTTTGTCTCGAAGCCAACCTGGACAAAAAGGGTAACATTTTTTCTTGTTCATCTTGCATGAAACTGCTAAATAATCCCTGATAAAGAAACCTTTCTGGAGCCTGAATTTTATAATAACAAAACAAATTCGATTAATCGTCTGCAGTAACACTGTTGCTTTTTGGAAGCAAAAACCAAGTTTTCAGCCTGTTGTTGAGCCATGCAAAGGACAAGTGGAACGTCCCTGCCGGGTACATGACAGAACGCTCGCTGAAGCGGAGCTCCCCTAGACAGTGGCGCCAGGTTTCCCTCTAGTATATATTAGTATGAAACTCTATGGTCCATTTCAACTCAGCCGAAGGAAATGCTGAACGCCCCGAATGCAAAGATAGCGCGATGTCCCGTGTCGCAACGCGAGGGACCGCGAGGCACCGAGGGATCGATTCCGACCACCGAAGCGTTCCCTCTTTGTGGCGCCCACTCCCCACACCTGCTCGTCAGCTCCTTGCCTCCTCGCCACTTGCCCTCACACTTGTTGACCGAGCATTTTTCTCCTCTGCACTTGGCTGCGCAGAGTTTTGAGCGACGGAAGGCACAGATGGAACTCAAGCTTAAACATCTCCATTGTTAGCAATTCAGCAAGGTCACGCCCTCTGCAACCAGATGGTGCATGAGCAGTGAAAGAGCGGGAAAATTGAATGGAATTCAAAAAACCGCATTGCATTTATCATGGAAGTGGTAAAAGGGGTGTGTCTTTGCAGTGGCAGCAAAAAACTATCGTCTTTCGACGACGCTTGCAGCCAAGCAACCAGAATTTTTAAAGCGGAATCTTTCGCAGTGGGACCGATTGCGTCCTGTCAAAAAACTAATGCATTTTCCCGTAGACAGGCTGATCGACCGAAAAGCTCTGGTGAGATTTCTGGACACACGACGGGTGCGTGAACCGTTCCATGGGGTCAAAATGGTAATTACTTAAAAATGGCGAAAAAGGAACGATTCTAGAAAAGACAATAAACGCATCGATCATGGCGGAGTACAACAGTACACCTTTTTCGCATTAGCCACGTATCGGTATATATTTCGCTCGTTCGAAGATGCGTTTGGGTAGTCCGTAAAAAATCGTCGCATGGGTTCGTTCCTCAATTGCGATTTGGGTATTTGAAGGTTTTGTTATCCGCTGGACGCACTTTCAGCGGAGGGTGGACGCGCGTACTTTGCAGCTTCCACGCTCCTCTCAACTTTCTTTGAGAAACGATGGTAAACTTTTTTCTTGACATTTCACGCTCAGTCTAAGAATTCGGAGACTCGGCTCCGTTAGTCCCAGTTATCGTGGTCAATGGGTTGAATTGCTGGGAAGTAAACCAAGCAGTCATCATCATCAGCCAATGTAAGCCCACTGCAGGGAAAAGGCCTCTCCCATTAATCTCCAGTTATCCCGGCCCTGTGCTAACTGCGACCAATGTATCCCCGCAAAATTCCTGATCTCATATGCCCATCTAACCTTCTGCCGCCCCCTGCCACGCTTGCCTTCTCTGGGGATCTGAAATACTTTGCTTGGTAACAGTTGCCAAGCAGAGTATTGCAGGTCAAACCTTTGTAGTACAAAGCTCGTTTCCTCCGAACCTGAAGAGCAGCAAGGTAGTCGGCTATATTCAATATGGACCTGATTGGTGGCCTTCTAGATCCTCGCGAATCTCCCCTCGCTATGCTCATTCCAGAAGTTTCTGCAGCTTCATATGCGGGCGGAAGACGGGCGCTGAATGCCGCATCTTGTGCGCAGGCCGCGCGTGCGACTGGTGGTCAACCGGCGTGGTCTTCTACAAGCTGATGACCGGCCGGGTGCCGTTCCGGGGCAAGACGAAGAAGCTTCTGCGTGACCGCATCATCGCGTCGCCACTGAGGTGGCCGAGGATGTCCATGCACTCGCAGTCCGCCAGCGCCATCGCCAAGGACATGGTGTTCCTCCTGCTCAAGAAGAACCCCGTCGAGCGCCTCGGCTCCAAGCAGTACCGCGACATTAAGGTAGGAGAAGGACGCCCGCTGCTTGCAGCAGCGCGCATGCTGCTGTATGTGGAGACGTGTGGTTGTAATATGTATTTGTTAACCTTAATTGCACTCCGTGCCTTGACCTTTGTCATCGCCGGAGCGGGAGAGGGGGGAATAGAGTTGGAGGATGGGCGGGGGGGAAGAGCATGTGTCCCGAATAAAGGTGGCCCTGTATGGCGGCTTATCGAACATATACGAGGAAAGAGTCGAGGACCATCTTCCTCAGGAGTGTTCTGTAGACACTTCGTGGTGGGTCCACTCCCTCAGCGTTTGTGGCCTGACTTGTTGATGAGGGATGAGAGCATGTGCCTGGGTTCTCTTCTCCTGCAGGGCAGAGTAGTAGAGATGTGTGGTTGAAAAAAAAAAACAACAACAGAAAAGCATAAGGAAAAGAACAGGTCTTTTTCGTTTTCTTCGACCAGGATAGCATTGAAAAAAAAAAACAGCTTCTCTTGGGAAATTCTTTGTGCTATGACCAATCTGCACTGAGGAAACGCTTCATGAAATCTATGATTTGACATGAAATCGTGCGCAGATTTTGAGAGCGGGAGCTCTGCGGCGACTTTTATGATGCAACATATGTAAAAATTACATTCTTTTCACTGCTAACCGAAAATGTATTAGGCACGCAAGTCTTTTAAGTGATTCGGTCGTGAAAGCCAGTGATTGTCGAATAATTCTTCACTGCTGCATCGTGTTTGAGGTGCCGTGAAGTTCGCCTGTCATGCCGCACGCATCATACGGCACGCATAATTCTCGTTCCGTCCTGGCACGGTACGGGGCTAGTGCTGCAGCGACCACACTTGGCTGGGGCTCTTGGAGACACGGGTTCAAATCACATTCAAACACAAATGAATTTCTATGTATATAATATTTACTTATTTTCTTCTTACAGCGGCTGAAATTTGGTTTCATTCGTGTAGCCGCCAGCAACTACGGTCACTTTTCACGCTTGATGAGGCATCTGAGGCTTTCACCTAAGCACGTCGAATTTTGTTATAGAGGTGTGCGGTATCATTTTTTATAAATTTTTCATATTTTTCTAAAGAAAAGATGAAAGAAGTAGTTTTTTTTTCGCGCCCCTCAAAATTTTATGAAAACTTGCATCTCTAGCTGTACGTACAGGGGCGAATAAAAGAAATACGAAAAATGGAGCGCGTACACAGCCTCCGACGCATGCCGCACCGTCTGGCACCATCTGGCCGCACCCTGAATGAACTGCGCGCATGCGCAGTTCTTTCAGTGGGTTTCACAGTGTGGCCTACTGTTAGGGAAGATGTTGGATAAAGAAGCGACGGCGGTGATTTATTTTGAGGCGTTTGTTATGCTTTGCCGTCACTGAGCATCCTCTCATGTACGACATTCGGGAGCCAAGCGCGCAACAGGATTATTAGAGCATAGAGTTTCGTACTAATATATACTAGAGCAAAATCTGTCGCTGCAGTCGCGGGCCGCTGTGGGCGGCGCCATTGCCGCTAGCGACGTTCTTCGCCTACTTGGCTCAGCTAGCCATATTGGCTTCGTTTTTGTCTCTTAGTCAAAAAAAAAAAAAACAAACAAAAAACGCCACCATTTTTTTCTTGTTGATCGTACATGAAGCTTCAAATAATCACTGACAAATTAATCTTTTTCGATGTTCAATTTTATAATAACAAAACAAATTTCATGACCATTATACAGTAATATTGTTGCTTTTTTGCTGCCAGAGCCAACGTTTCAGCCAGTTCTTGAGCCATGCCAAGGATAAGTGGAACGTGCCTGCCCGGCACATGACGGAACGCTCGCTGAAGCGCTGCTCCCCTAGACAGTGGCGCCAGATTTCCCTCTAGCATATATTAGTATGAAACTCTATGCATTAGAGCTAGCATGATGCCCTTCAACTATCATCCTGCTCAGCGGCGACGCAGCGTGAAAAGGCGCCTCAAAACAAACGACCGGTGTCGAAACATTTCCCATAAATGTAGGCCACACTCGCTCTCAAAGAAGTGCGCATGCGCGCAGTTTGCTGACTTAGCTGCCAGATGGTGGAGCATGCGTCGGAGGCTGTGCGCTCGCTTGTTCGTATTTCTTTTAATCCCCCCTGTACCTTCAGAAATGCAATGCTAACGGAATCCTAGAGTCCCACTGATGCGTTTTGCATTAATTTTTAAGGCTTAAGCCGGAAGTGCTCCGTTCTGAGGAAAACCAACGCCGCCGTCGTCGTTGTCCTTGTCCTGCCAAGAAAATGGCCGAAGTCGTATAGAGTAAATGCAAAGCTGACGGCTCTTCCTCGAACGACAACGATTGTTGGGGCACTCAGCTTTCTGGCGAGGGATTCGCTCGCCGTCGTTGGAGTTGTAGGGGTTCACATAGGACGGTCGCCGTCAGTGAGACGAAGAAAGCTTATCTTTATCTCCCCACTGCTTCAACCGGTTTGGAAAGGCGCAGTCAGATAGACGTCGGCTTTTCGACGCGAGGGACCCTGTTTTGATTCCGACCATGGGAAGCGTTTCCTTTTTTTCTTGAGGTGCATGATGTGCCTTAACTTTCGTCTATCGTAATAATCGTCATTTAATAAAACCCATCGCCTAAGGTTGGCTTTCGGGCAGTGCGTTTTGGGGATGGACGGGGCGGTCGCCATCAGTGAGGAATAGAGAGCTTCGCCTTAAAAAACACGTGGGAGTTGAATCTGGATTTCAAAGATTGCAAAGATTTCAAAGATTTTATTTCCTCAGAACTACGAGGAGGCAGGCAGGGAATAAAGGCTAAAAAGCCTGACAGAGGCCCAGCCCTCTTTGGTTCAGTACAAGGAAGAAGCAAAATTAAACAAGCTGGAAATTATAATGTTGTAGTTATAAAAATACTAGCTACATGTAGAGCCCAAGACATTAAAGAACAAATATGGGTAAGATACAGTAAAGTACATTAGAGTACGAAAGATTAAAGTAAACCAAAGCACAACTGGACAATCAGGGTAGAAGTATGATTGAGTTTTAAAGATAGACACAACTAAAAACCTGCGTATTAAACAAGTCTAAACAACATCCACAGTTCTAGCCGTTGAAGCAGATATTCTGATTTAAGTGGTATTCTTTCGCCTGTGTTTTAAATATGTTTCTACTGCATTTGAAATCAATGTGGTCTCCAACTTTGTTGAGCATGTCGGTGCGTTGAAACGCATCTCCAGAGCAGGAACCGAGTGCGCTACCAACCGCGCTGTCTGCGTACCTTTGGAGCTGTGCAATGAAAGCTATAATAGCGCGTGCCGCGTGATAACGGAATGACACGTGAGCAGAACAGGTGCAGCCCAGCAGCGCCCAACTCTGATTTTAGGAAAGGGGGCGTGGGCTAACCGTAAGCTTGTTCGAGTTATACGCGGCAAAGCGGGAAGGCATGGAAGTGATGAAGGAAACGCAGACACGATGTAACCGTAAAGGGACCAGTAAAAGTAATTCCCGTCAAAGTATAATTAAATCGAAGAGACGCAGTTAGAGTGTATCGCTTAAGAAATAGCCCAGTAGAAAATGGCGAGAAGAATTTCTGTAGTGTGTCCTATTTTCACGTGTCGTACTGTCGTCCTGTCATATTCTTGTGGTGTCGGGATTCCGATGTTGTGTTGTGTGTCGTATTCCTGTCTTGATTCTGACGTTCCGTGGTGCCGAATTCATGTCTTGTCATGATCTTTATGTTCTATCAGTAGTAGCACATGATTTGAATGTTATTGCCCCTTGTGAAGAGTAGCGTAAATGGAGTTCTGTTGAGACTACAGGAATGTTTGTCGTTGGGAAAAATGACTTTGTAGTTACGGGAGAAATGTGTGGCGTAACAGCAGATGGCTTTGTCGTAACAACAGAACTTCTGTTGTCACAACAAAGTTTTTTTGTCGTACGACAGGAATTCGTGTTAGCGTTTTGCGGTACTCCTGTTGCAATTTTAGACCGAGAGGTGGAAAGAATCGCCCGGCTTTCTGCTTCAAAGCACGTAAGCCGAGTTAAGTGCCACGAGTAATTCTTTTGAAGGCCTGAATATACCGTACGCGCAATGTGTACCCGCATGGATGTTTCATTTCGCCGCAGACGCACTCCTTCTTCGAGGAGTTCGACTGGAACCGCTTGCGCTCGAGCTCAACCCTCTGCAACATTCCGGCCATCTACGAGCTCATGCAGTTGTCACCGTCGTCAGACGCTACTAGCAATGAGGCCGAGCACAGCACTCTCAATCTGTGTAAGCGAGTCGTCTTTCCAGGGAGTCATCACGTGTGTGGCTGATAGAACAAGCCGGAAAAGTTCTTTGACCACCACCTGCGTCTTAATTGCCATACACCGTAAAACGTCACCACAGGTGGGCTTTATTACAACGCCCCGGAACAACCAAAGAGCGTGACCAAATGTGCGAATTTGGCGAATGAGGAGTACCAGTATCCGACGTAGGATATGCGCTAGGATAACAGCGAAATGCGTCCATGTGCATGTGCGCTGCTCTCCAAGCACAGGTTCTTGATTGATTGATTGATTGATTGATTGATTGATTGTAGGGTTTACGCGCCGACGCAGGTCAGGCGATGAGGCGCGCCGTAGGGGAGGGCTACGGATTAATTTTTTACCACCTGGGGATCTTTAACGTGCGCCGAAATCTTGTACACACGGTCATTTTTGCTTTTCGCCTCCATCAGAAAAGCGGGCGCCGCGGCCGGGAATCGAACTCGCGACCTCGTGCTCAGCAGCGCAACGCCTTAGCCACTCAGCCACCAAGGCGGGTTCCAAGCGCAAGTTCTATATTTTACTTTAATTGCATGCTGCACCTTGTCATTCGCCAAATTCGCGCGTTTGGTCACGCTGATTGATCGTTCTTGAGAGTTGCGGTGAAGCCCAGCCGCGGCGATTTCTTAGAGAGTACACAACTACATAATGGTGCGTCGTACACTTCTCTCCATTTGGGGCGAGCGGAAAGGAAGCATTCTTCCTCTTCTCATAACATACAGAGGAGGATGAGAAGAAACATTAGAGGGACACGGAATTTATCTTTGGTGCAAGCTAGCAACAAGAAACAAAACGTCCACCCGAGCCTTCGTAACAAAGCCCCTCCACTTCACCTCTCTTCCACTCGATGTGTCCTCCGGGTTGGCGTAGTGGCTGGCCCGAAAGCGGTGCCAACGAGTGTTGAATCGGCCCGCCGCAAAAATTTCTTGCGAATCCCGCTCGTATCACTCGTGAAGACGGTATGGGGGGAGTGAGCTGAAAGGTTGTTACGTTACGCGGGAAGTGGGCGAACCTTTGCATTGCAGGGCTAGAGATTAAGTATACGTACTGCAGATCAAGATCTTCTGAGTTGGCATGGGAAGGAGGGTAACTATGTGCATAGAAGAATGCAGAGAATTGAAAAAGTATTAAAAAGTCGAAGACGTTTAGGAACAACATGAAACTAAAGGGTGAATTGAGAATAAACATGGGTGATATATTGCAATTAGCGGGAAATTTCTGCACAACTTCGCATTACTGCTTGGCAACGTCTATAGGAACACCGTTTTAACTAAACAGCTGGTCTGAAGGTACCTGGAACGGCACACTGGACAAATCCATAACCAGTTTACGTGGATCAGTATTCCAGTCACCTAAACTACCCGTTTATTTGGAACAGTGATCCGTATAGCTTTATTTGGAACGCCGATCCACATAATGTAGCTGCTAAAAATGTGTGGTGCACTGTTCTACTTGCTTGTCCACGGTATGTGGACCACGGTAACAAATATATAACGGAATTTTTTGCCAAAAAGGTCCAGTTACTAAGTGTATCTTGTGCGGATCCAGATTTAGAGTGTACCCTGAAGTTTTTGGTAGTACTGGCATCATAGGACAGTTTACAACTATCACTAGAGATAATGTGGCCACGGCGCTCAAAGGGACGAAAAAAGGAAATGCTTCGGGTAGCCATAGAGTTCCCTCCAGCGTATTGTAACATGGTGGAGGAAATTTTAGAAAAAAAATATATTTCACAGAGTTAGCACAGAATTTTCGCACAGAATTCGCGCAAACCTTTTCGCGCAATCGTTAATGTACCACAAAAATGGGCGATTGAGGGCATAATTTCGGTTCCCAAAACTGGCGAGAGGCTACACTCTGTTGCATACAAGATATTCACAAAAGAAATACTTGACCGCATAAAGGACACGCCAGAATCTCATCAACCGAGAAAACAGGCTGGATTCATGAAATATTACTCTCAGCTGTAAATGCTTTCGTGCCATGAAAGAGGTAATAACAGAGCCAGCGGGATGTTACCAATCTGTGTATATGACGTTAGGAAGCTATGCAAAAGCATTTTACTCAGTGGACAGAGTCGCGGTGATTGATTATTGAAAGGTGATGATAGTCCAAACCATAGCGCTATTCCGGAACGGAAACAGGATATGCACCTGTACGGTACTCCTTGATAAGACTAAGTTCCCTATGAGGAAGTGCCTTCGACAGGGAGGCAGGATGACTAAAATTACTCACAGCCCGTATAAAAGGGGTGAAGGGAAGCTTAATTGGGGAAAATATCAAGATACAAACAAAATGGCAAATACTTGAGTTGATATTTGAGGATGAAGTTCTTATTCAGGCAGGAAAGTCAGGACTTAAAGCATGCTTCACGAATTATAATAGAGGAGGCTTAGTGGCACGGTTAAGAAAAAATATGAAAGTAATGATAGACGCTAAAATGCACAGAAAAACTCCGTCAACGCTGGCAATCAAGTACCAGAAGAAGTGGATGGTAATCATTATCTTAGGCAAGTTGTTAGTGCTGATCGTAATCACGGGAAGAAAATTAAAAGCCGAACTGGTATTGGTTGGGCTGCATCGATTAACTATTCCGAAATCAGATGCTGCAAGCTGCCCTTCCGGTGAACATATACGAGGCTGGAATGTGGGGTCTTACTAAGTACCTTGAAAGAAAGTTCACCTCCGAGGAGCCACAAAAAGGGGAATGCTGGTTGTACTATCACTTATAACTAAGTAAACCACCTGCGTACTATGGAACACACTCGGGTGAAAAACATTGTAGCTCACATTAAGATAAAGAAGCAGGGTTGTGGAAGTCCGGCAATGCGGATGTCGGACGTCATAGAGGCGGGCTGTCCGTCTTCCGCTTAACGAAACGCTACCCAAGAGCGATAAACGTAATCGGCGCAGACAAAAGGCTCTGTAGACGGTTGAAACAAGAAAACTGGGGAAAGGATTGGATTCGGAAAGCCCGCAACACGAGTGTTTGAAATTATCTAAAGGAGGCCTTCGCCCTTCCGTTGGCACGAATAGGCTGATTATGACATGATGATGATAGTATAATAAAATAGTTTAACAAAACTTGTTGGGGGGGCTGTTAGTTCATGCTTCTTAAATATGTTTAGCGCGAAACCGAAAGACGATACAGAAGAAAGGAGAGAGGACAGTGAGACACTTCTGGGGGAGATTAAAATTCTGGGTAGGAGCAGAGATGCGACAGCACGGGAACTGTTGGAAGCATTTTATATCAAGCATGAAGGCGATAATACGTCGGTGTCCCTGTTTAACTCAGAGAAATCTTTTAGATGCAAAGCATCTTTTGCTCGGGACTATGTCCGTTGTCCATTGTACGTTGTCCGTTGGCGCCCGCACCTCCCCTCCTCATACCCTTCTCCACGCCAGCTGTGCGATAATGCGCTTCTCACTCCGTCCTCCTCTCCACGCCAGCTGCGCGATAACGCGCTACCTCCCTCCGTCCTCCTCTCCACGCCAGCTGTGTGATAGCGCGCTGCTCCCTCCGTCCTCCTCTCCACGCCAGTTGCACGATAGCGCGCGCATGCGGACCTCCCCCTCCGTCCTCCTCTCCACGCCTGCGTTATATATAACCGCGTGCACGCGCCGCTGCCTAATTTGCTTAGTCGGATGAGTCTCGCTCCGGCGTCTGATGAGTACCGACAGTCCTGATAGCGGATTGGCTGACACAAGTTCAGCCAGCATCAGCCAACCAGGTAACAGAGCCGTTTGTCAGAAAGGAACCCTGAGGTGATGCGAAGCATCGCGGAGTTTACAACAACGTTCACGCGATGTGGGTAACCAACGCAAGTGAAAATAAAGGGAACTCCGCGATGCTTCGCATCATCTCAGGGTTCCCCTCGGGAAGATGGTGTAATTTTTTTCGAGCGTTTCGTTTGAGGAACACATATGCGCACTTGTGATTACCCATTGTGGCGCATGCTGCGCATGCCCCAGTTGTTCAACATTTACCCGCTCTGCCGGTCATTAAAGTGCATTTGAAAGTTAGCGCTTGTCCTGCCTCCTTTCTTGTGCATCGTCTTTCGTTTTTGAGCTAAACATATTTAAGAATGAAAATAGCATCCTAACGTTAGGCGGAATTTCTTTCGAATGACGTCATTGGCCGTTTATACTACACTGATACGATGAGAGTGTCAAAAGGGCTACAGAGCCTAAATGCAAGTTTGGTTTACTCAGAAGATTGCTTTGTCCAGATAACAATGATACCAATTTTATTGTATACAAATAGTAGAAATATGTAGGAAAACAGGCGAAGCAGTTGCCACTTCCCAGCCGCCTGTCCGAGATTTCTACATGACGTTACAGAGTCCTGTTGCTTTGAATGGCGGCCGCGCACTTTACGCACCGCCGAAAAACATGACTGGACGATTGCAGTTACATTTGATCGTGTGACTTGAATGCGAAGATGCAGTTAGCTCACTGCACATTCGCACACTGAGAACTACGTTCTTAGTGCTTGCCTTCATATCTGCCCACGTTAAACCACTGTATAGCGCTAAAATTGAATGTTTTTTTGATATTTCTCACATTTTTTCCGATTAAAAAAACATCTGGGGGCCTGGAATGGAGCTGAGTCAGTGACCAAAAGCTGGTTCTTCAAATCGGACAAAGTTTTATATTGTCTTTATGGCCCCATTTATATTGTCCATTGAGCAGGAAAGGTACAGTCTTAGTGAAAATTTTCTAGGACAAGCCGGAAACGAGGAGGCCACAAGAAATTCAATGTACAAGCTTACGCCCCGTGCGATGCTGAAACTTTTGATGTCGGAAAACTGGAGAAAACACTTTCTTGCTTGCTGTTATAAATTATTTTTGTAACATTTAAAGGTAGAGCGTAATCTTTGAATTCATTCGGGTCGAGAAGGCTCACAAAAACTGTGGTTGATTGCTCTGCCATAGAAATCGGTAAAACACGAAAGTGAAATGGGCAGCGAAATCTGTAGCTGAGCATGATTTGCGGGTCGGCGGCTGTCTTGTGGGTGTGCTTGGCGAGCGACGTCCTGCTGGCGGGTCGCTTCGGCAAAGGTGTACTGACGACATTTCCGTGACGGATGTGACGTCAGTGAAATCTCGGTGTATCCCGGCATAAAACACTGTCGTGTTAAATCGTAAAACCCGAAAATGAAGAACCCTAAATATAACGTACTCTTTAGTACTAAAGGTTGCTTCCCCGCAAGAAGACCCGGCGTGCAGGAGTGGACTCTTTACAGGCCGCTTGCTTCGTTGTACTGGCGTCACTTCCGTGACGGATATGACGTAACAACAAGAACAAAGTACATTTCATAGTTTATTTTATAGAAAAACATCACAAAACATGATGATGAGGAACCTGGATCCATAGCCTGTACGGCTAGTATTGGATCCATTACAGAAATATTTAAAAAAATACAATCCTGGGCAAAATGGTTGATTGTCGCACACAAGTAAAAATAATTGGCAGCAAGTTATATCGCTTAGTGTTTTTCTTCGTGAAATCTTCGTGAAACCTTTGTGAAATCTTCGTGAATCCCGGAAAAAAAAAAACTTTCGTGTTAAAAAATTTTGAGAAAGGTGGTACCTCTAGTGTTAAGCCTCTAGGCTGCATAGCATACGGTGTCACGGAGGGCGCTCACTGTCGGTCATTGTGCAGCTCCGGGTGCAACGACTACTACCAAGAAGCGCAACCTGCTGAAGATCGAAGAGCTCGTTGACATGGAGGCCACATCGCACCGGCCACTTCTTACGTACGCGTCATCGGGGTATAGGCGACTCGACCGCACGGTACGTATACCATGTCTGGACACCAAATCGACACTAAGAAAAAAAAATGTCCACGTATCCGGTCGCTTCGTTGCGAATGTCGTCGAAAGACGACCGTCTTCGGCCGTCCCTGTCACGTAGCCCTCACCTCTCACGATGCTCCCATCTTGTCTCGCTCCTTCAATGAGCGCAACAGAGGTTTGCTTAATTGAATTTAAATTTCCCGCGTTCGCACTGCTGGGGCGCGAGTGGTACGAGGGGAACTACAAAAACTGTGACACAAAATCAAGGCACGCAAACAGATAAACAGCCACATGTTATGAAACGTGTTATAATAAGTCGCTACACCCTTTGTCAAAATTTTGTGGGCCAATCTTAAGCCTTCTCGACCACAAAGAATTCAAAGAATCGGCTTTACCGGTAAATGTTAAAAAAAATGAAGGCAGTAAGAAAGAAAGGTGTTTCCTCTAGCTTTCCTGCATGAAAAGTTTCAGCCTCGCTCGGGACGTAAGCTTGTACATTGAATTTCTTGCAGCCTGCTCGTTTCCGGATTGACCCACAACAAAGACTGTACATTACAGAGAAAAAGACGAGATTCACAGAAATTTTCATATGTAAGCTTCGCATAGGCTGCACTCACGCAACACATTCATACCTTATGAACGCCCCACCGCCGCCAGTTTTTCACAAATGTGGGGAACGCCTTTCCGTTCTCCACATGTTACTCGGGTGCGCAACATGCCATGAAGCCAGACGGCGACATTACCCTGTAATTGAGCGCAAAAAATCCCATTATACCCCTCACTGTTTTTAGCTGATCAACGCATGTTCACAAACCGACGTAATATAACTCTCCTTGAAGATGTCGGCTTTCTACAACTCATCTCGTACGGCGTGTGACCTCAGACCTCCTCAGCGTAAGGGAGGTCCTGATTATTCCTCTGTGTGCGCGGGGGCCCCGTTCGCGTAGCACACCGAGTCTTCGAGCGCCGGCACGCCTTTACCAATAATCACCTTCATGCACCATTACGAGCATTGTCACGTTTTAGTGTAAAGGTCCTCTACACCCGCCTACTCAGCATTTTTACAGCGGACCTGTTGTAGCTGGCCGTAATTTGTGGCGCGTAACGCGTAACCGTTATAAATAGCAAGAAAACGCTGAGCGCGTGCCTCTCGGCGACCGTCGAGCGTGCCAGGCTCGCGCAATACCTTTAGCAAAAAAAACAAAAACTCGCGAAAACCGCGAGGAGCGCCTCGGGTTGTCAGCAAACAACAACGCCACAGCTGGAGCAAACCTGCACCACGGAACCTCGAGGCGACTGCAGGAACACGCCGCGCATGCGTCGTGCATGCACGCGCCGCCGCTGCGACCCAGCTGTCGTCAAGTGCTACCGCGCATGTAATGCTTGGCATGAGGAGCACGACGATATCGATGCATTTGAGGATGACAACTCCTATCACAGTGCAAAGGGACGACGGAACATGTAAATAAACAATTCCAAACTTGTACAAATACGTAGTGGTGTGTCCTTCAGTGCCCACGCAGAAAGAAACCCTGCAGCCTCGCTATGGTTCAAGCTTTGTGCGACTTAGTGCAAGTTTCGCCAGTTTTTTTAGGAGATACCATACTTTCCTCACATATTTGAACCACCAACCAAGCACATTGAGGTACCTCCTAACATAGTTCTGGCGCTCTTCCGTCGTGGATACCCTTTCGTCATAAACACAAACATACTACTTTTAGTACTGGTGGCGCGAAACCTGTTTGGACTTTTGTTGCTGTTTCGCATGGTGCCGGAGCCACAAGCTCGAGGCATGACCGCGAGCCATTTTGATAATTTGTGGCTAAAATATTTTTAACGCGTTTTTTGTGCTCACACTAAACTTTCTTACACCCTTTTTAGCCGAAAATGGGGTACGAATGTTGTCCCATGGCAAACACCTTTAACGTGTGTTTTGGCTAGAAAAGGGTGTAAGGATGAAAAAACGGGGTTCGCGTAAACGCCCTCAAAAAAGGGTGTAAGATTGCTCAACACCCTAAAATAAGGATGTGGGCAGCGGAGCTACGCGTGACGGTGTGAATGGGCCGAGAGCGCAGCATGACATAAAGAAATATTCAACACGCACAAGTCACACCTGACCAATAAATGCATTGTTAAAAATACCAACGGTACAGCGAGAACATACTTGAAAATACATCTTTTGCTCGTGCTTCCATAGGGAGCAGAGGAAAGTCCTCCGAGAGAGTCGGCGGGGTTGTCGCCAAAATAAGATATTTTAGCTCTAATTTCGGAAATATGCGTTTTAATGTGAGCATACACAAATCAGCATTCGGATTTGCAAAAACGTTTTAATCGCGCGGTAGTTATAATCAATAAGTCATAGAATTTTATTCATACCAAACAAATATTCCTCGCCGTCGCAACACCTTTCACGAAGGGTGTTCATTACTTCAGCACCCTTTTTTCCAAAGGGGTGTAGAGCTACAAATTAGGGTTTTGGAAACTAAGAAAAAGGGTTTCAAAGAAAAGGGTGTAAGAAAAGCCGCCAAACGAGAAAAAAGGTGAAGAGAGCTGCAACTTGGAGATTTACACGGGTGGACAGAACATTTTTTACAAGCGGAGTATGTTTTGTACTTCACTATGTTTCACACAATATAAATTGGCATAATTTATTTCAAGTGAAGCTGTTTAATTTTAAACTAGGTTCAGTGGCGTTAGCAAAAAAAACAGAAAAAAGAACTGCGCCCCATGTAAAGGGTGCACCACTGTAGGTAAGGTATTATAACAGTGAAGCCGGCTTTGAAGCCTGTTCGAGTGTGATCACAGAAGGCTCGAGCGTATGTGCACGTTTTACTATACCATTTCAAAGGTACTAGTCTTTTTGGGATTCTAAAGCACAAAAAAATTGGCGGAGCTTGCAGGGGTGGTGCAAGGCTGGGGAAAAAGCTCAGCTGGGGGTCTACCTAGCTTGCTTCACCCTTGGATCTGCTGTCAGTGTGGGGGAAACATTAGAACTGCCTTCCACGCCGTGAACGATGCCGAGGGTGCGAAGCACTGGTACGCAAGTTGTGTGTATTGTGTGGATGAGTGTTACCGTCCGCGCACGATGATGCACTGAAAGTTTATTAAATGATTTTGGGTGAAGTAAATGCACTGTAAATGACAAACGCCACACGCGAGACAAGTCGCATTCCACGCGTTGCACCGCAGCGCCATTTCGCGTAGTTCGCTGTAGTCACTATAGCTCAGTGTTGTACACGTTCCTCCAAAATAGGAACGAAAGCCCGTTCCTCGTTCTTTGCCAATTTTGAAACGAGTTTCCGTTACAAGTTCCTTTATTGCGAAATGAACGCGTTCCAGTTCCACTTCAAAAATTGGAACGTGTCGTTACATTAACGTTACAATTAGGTTTTTAAATTAAAATATAGTGTCGGATAATCCTGGGTCGAAATTAAGTGAGGCATTTAACTACGTATATTATACGAATAATAACACCACTGGCAGCAGATTATCTGGAGATAAAGATAATCAAAAGAAAAGCTCCTAGGCGAATTTTTTCAAGGAGCACCGGAAAAACTCCAGACGGCTCGAGGACATTTCGGTGCAGGATATTTCGGTGCGGAAATTTCGGTGTACGGACATATCGGTGTACGGACATATCGGTGTACGGGCGTTTCGGTGCACGCACGTTTCGGTGTACGGACATTTCGGTGTACGGACTTTTCGGCGACCAAATAATCCGGTGCTTGCCTGTTTGCGAAAGCCGTTATATATTTATTTCCGCTTAACGTGGATTATGGACAACAATCTGGAGCAGTGAATTTATTTTCTTGATTGATGCCATGTTCGATGTTTGCCAGGTATTTTTAGAAATTCTACATTTATATATTTTTGTTTAATACCTCTTTCTAGGGACACCTGTTATGCAGCCGATTGAATTCTTTAGCTCATGTTTTTTTTCATATATGACAGGTTGCTAACTTATATTCGCTCTTTTTTAGCTAAGACAATTACCCGTGTTTACGATGGTCTACCGCCTCTTTCGTATTTTTTTTAATTACACACCCTCAAATTACATGAATTACATGCACACTCAATATCCAAAAAGAAACAAACATTAGCTAGCCCCCCAGAGTGAAGAAAACCTTATGAAGAGTATTACGTAGGCTGGGCTGCCTTGCTGAAATGAATTCGCGAACACTGGTCTAGGATATCGTCGGGGAGGAAAAACGGGCCTTTTGGAAAACAGCCGCAGGTTCTAATGTCCTAAATGCTGATTAAGCGCGTACCGGTTGTGCATACAAATTCCACCCATTGTTTTTGGGACAACCAACCTTCGTTTAATGTTTACAAGCCTACATTTACCACATTTTAAAGGAACACTGAAGTGAATTTGTCAAGCTGCCGTTTTTGCCTGCACTGCGTAGAATGGCTCAAATTAGCACACTTTTCATCGTTTATCCGGTTGACAAATCGGTAATTATTTTACAAAGCGCGAAAGAAGAAAAACTACCATGCGCGGTTTGCGGCGGCCGCACCAACTAAGGCTGTGACGTTGGGAGGAGGGGGCACCATGATTGGACGATACCCAAGGTTAGCAATCAAACTAGTTTCGGTTTCGGTTTTGGTTCTGTAAAACATAACCGATGGCCTTGTTGGATGGGCATTCTCAATATCTCAGTAATCATCGTACCGCGCTTCTGCCATGTTCTCGGCTGTAAAATGCATAAGATAAGCCTCCCAGGACGGCTTGGAATCGTAGCATTCACTAGCCGAGGCCTACGCAGTGCATGAACGCCCTCAGCGTCCCCGCAGACGCTCAAATGCCATGCGCTTTTCCCCCATATTTGGAGCTTGCCTCACTCATGTTTGTATCGTAAAAAGCGTGTTCGCACCAGGCCAAGGGTCTGTTGATTCTGGCCTGTGCCCACTGCCCGCAAGCAGTCGGTGCTTATGGCAACAGCACACCAACGAGAACTCGCTAGCGCGCCACTGCCAGCCTGCGCGCGTTCTGTCAACTAGTTCGTGGAGCAATGAACGTTGCGGCCCAAAAAAAGGTGAACTCAGTATAGAAAACATCGGCGGCAAACGAAAAAGTTAACTTATAAAAAAAAAGCACGTACCCGCGGGGATTCGAACTTGTTACTTGCAAAACACTTCCGACGACATACCTAGCGCTCCAAACCACTCGGCCACAGGCGTTTAAAAAAAAAAAAAAAACAACTCGGCCACAGGCGACCGCAGCCGACCTCGGAAATATAAGGTATATAATGTATAACCAGTTTACACTTTTATTTAGTTTTAGCATTTCAAGCAGCTTAGGTGACTGTTGTTTTGCGCTCGTGCAGTAAGCATCCCCCGAGTTTCCACAATATCTGACGTCTAGCAATTGCATTTCTGAGACGGAAAAGCGTTCGCAGATGCGTAGTCGTTCGGCTGGCCGCTGTGCTTGTTCGCCCAGCGCAAAAATTGCTTCCCGCACCCTAGTTTTACGCTGTACGGTAAAAGTATCAGTTGATTGTATTTCCTTAGTACCTATATTGACTTCGCTGACTCTTCTCCCGCCTTCAAGAGGCCTTATATTTTCCTACTGGCGTACCAGTCAGCGAAGCGTCGCATGTACGCTTGTGCAGCACTTGTGTGAAGCGACCGTGACTTGGAGCTAGATACAGTGTACAAACTAACCAAGTAAAGAAAGGCACATTCTTCCATTCATAAACGTGTCCTGGCTTCGTTTCAACTGAGCGAACGAATTGCGACGACCCGTCGGCGGCCGGCGGACGAAACGCTGGGCCGACTGACTCTGTCTGAAGGCCGGGGAGCCGTGCAGCTCCTCCCGACGTCACAGGAAAACGCCACAGAAGATGGGCGAGCGTAAAAAGAGGAGGACAGCATTTTTGTAATAATTTTCCTACTAAATAAAATCGTGTAAACGCGTCCAGAGTGGTCGAAACATTGCCTGGGGACTCCGGACTACAATTTGCGCGAGTAATCCCGCAATGTTTACATATCACTTCAGTGTCCCTTTAATTCTTTGTTCTAGCGCCCCCACCGCCACCCCATCCCACCTCCCGACTGTACGCTCGAATCTCGACCAGACTTCTTTTTCAGCCATATTATTTTCGGTTTCCCCCGAAAATCCTTCTGGCGTGGTGGAGTTCACGGTCTCCGAAGCGTCACCACAGTGATTTTTTATTTTTTATTTAGAACATACTGCTAGCCTCTTAGTAGAGGCTTTTGCAGGAATTGGGTGATACATTCAGAACATGACATAGCACACTTCGCGTTTAAAACAGAGAAAAAACTTTACATTCACCATGGGCGCATGAAACCTCTATAATGTGACACAAAAAGCCACCCAAAAAGCCGCTGAGAACACAATGGCCACTATCGTTTCCTGGCTACGCGCTTCCGCGCGTCGCGGTCATATCGACGGTGCCCCCACTCCAGAAATCGCTCTTTCGGCGCCTTCAGACGCCCCCTTGGGAATTAACTCATCAAGTCGCGCATATCATGAACACCCCAGGTATACATCGCTTCCTCCCATTATAAAGAGCAAAAAAAATGAATAGGCTAGTGTGACGAGAGCGGCAACAGTCGTCTTCAAGTTTTCGAAGTCCAGTCGACGCAATGGTGAAGCACAAGTGACATCCCTCTCTCTCTACTTAGGGGGATGATTGCCGGCGGGGCGCAGATTTCCCCTAACCTAAGTAACACCACCGTAAGTGCGATCGTTGCTTTGTTAGTTTTAAGTAGAACTGACACCGAATGCAACGAAGGCGAGATTGATTGAGAGAATAATTAAAACGAAATGCCCACGCGCCTAATCGACCTCGTTTTTCTGTTGTTGTTTTTTCGCGGAAGTTTTGCTGGGGGGGGGGGATAGGCTAAAAGAAGCAGCGTCTTGCACCGTTGGGTGAAGTGAAAGGAAAGAAAGTGCTTTGGTAACACTTAAAGTATTAGGGTTGTTCACATGAATGTTAAAATAATAAAAAATGGTTGAACGGATCCAAATTAACAACGTTAATTTTTACCATCTGCTACAGAAATTGGATTTCACGTGGCAATGCTCCGCCAGGGTGGCAATGCTCCGCCAGGAAACGAAACACCGCCGTTCGTTTCATCGAACGGCGTCGCAAGCGCAAGTCTCGAACGTAAAATCATATTAAGTCACGAAATTACAATATTAAAGCTAAATTGTTCAAAGAATGCCTGAGACATCCCCTCACTCAAAATGTCTGGGCCAAGACGTCGTGCACCAAAATGTCCGTGCACAGAAATTTCCACATCGAAACGTCCTGGACGGAAATGTACGACACCGAAAACTCCGGATCGCGTTTCGCAGTCCGTCCGTTTCGTTGGCTACGTTGTTACCGGGTTGACCGGAACCGGTCTGCTCCTGAACGCGTGAAAGGGCGAGTAGGAAGGGTGCGGAGGAACGGACATGGAGAAGGCAGGCCAGCGGAACTAATCCCTCTATCGTGATGAATGCCCAAGTGCCCAGCCGGGTCCCGGTCAACCCAGTAACAACGCATACGACGGAACGGACGGACTGCTAAAACTCTCTATTCTTTCCCCGCCAGGGAACAATTCTATCGGCCAGACGCACCTTCTGACCTCCCCAGACAAATGATGAAGGGTGAAAAGCATTCTCGCGGCTACGCTATTCACCCGTCGAACCCCGCGTAAGCAACCAGCATGAAAGCAAGCACAAGCTGCGGCCTGCTGCGTGGTTATTCTTCTGCCTTTGACCTTCGAGGAAGCACGTACGGCTGAAGGGCGGGCAAACTGACCATCTTATACGAAGAGAAACGCAGTAGCGCTTTGGGGATTTTTGTACTCGAGCCTTGGCATCAAAACAGCCAAATCCTAGCGATGTAACAGCAGGAACGCCGTTCCTGCCGTTCCTTCAAAAACGTAACGAGTTACCGTTACAGTTCCACCGACCCTTAATGGAACGGTGGCGTTCCTCTGTTCCTCCAAAAAGGAACTAGTTCCAGGAACGCCGTTCCTTGTAACGCCGTTCCGTACAACACTGCTATAGCTGCAACTGCCATTGAACTCCGTTTTTCCCAAAGTATTGTTGAAATTAGCGTTGAACTGCACGAGCCAGTTGTTGTCCAAGTCGATGTTCAGAGTGTTAACGTTGAAGTCTCCGACAAGTACAAATTGGGCGCTGCTCTACGCCGCATTCGAACGGCGCGCCAAACCTGCCACATTGATCTCGTGTTTGCGCGTAGCGCCCTCTCGTGTAGCTCGGTGTAGTCACTGCGCACGGACAACGAAGAACTTGGGGAGACACCGTCGAACGGCGGACGGACGTTGCTAAGTCTTTAGGTGCTTCGCACTTAAAATTCGGCTAAACTTGTCCTCACCCGTCACCCCTCAGCGCTTAAGCTTACCTAGAACATCGCAAAGCCTAGCAAACGTAGGAAAACAACACCAGAAGAAACTAGGTTGACCCGCAGCTGCGCTGTTTTTTTAGATGCAGAGCATCTCTTGCTCGGGGGTATGTCACTCCTGCAAGCCCCGTCCACAGCGCCTCTCCTCCTTTCTCACTCACCCTCGCCAGCGATAAGTAGGTGCGCGCTGCACGCTACCTCTCGCATTCTCTCCCCCCTCGCCAGCGAATAAAGCAGGTACGCTCTTCGCGTGCCGTTCAGTCTTCTCAGAGAGATCGCCATGATGAGTTCTACCGGAACCAACAGTCCCGACAGCATGGGGGGCGACGCAAGTACAAGCAACAGCATCACCCCCAACGCTCACGGCACCGTTAGCCCTAACGTAGATGAAGAAGACGAAGGCAAGGCTGCGAAGAGGAGGGTGCGTGAAGCTGAACGTAAGCGTCAGCGTCGAGCAGCAGGTCCCGAAATACGTGCTCGCGGAGCCGAAGCGCGCAAGCGTCGTCAGGAAACTACGGATTCTGCAGCGAAGGTGCGCAAAGTTGAACGACAACGTCAGCGCCGAGCTGAAGATCCCGAACTCTGTGCACGAGAAGCCACCTCGAAACTAGGCGCCGAGCAGCGGATCCCGAAGCCAACGTTACTAGATCTAGAAACGTTGCCCCAAGCTGTGCGTCGGCGCGAAGCCGAATCGAAACGTCGGTGCCGAGAAGCGGATCTCGAAGCTGCGCGTCAACGCGAGTCGGCAGCGATCCGATAAATGAAACAACGCAATGGAAACCACACGGAACCCCCATGATGCTTCGCATCTCCTGAGGGTTCCCTACGGGAAGATGGTGTATTTTTTTTTGCAACTGAACACCTATTTCACACAGTTTCAACACCCTACAGAAAGCCACGCGTGTTGTAGTCGGTCAGCATCCTTTTCGCCACAGAACTATACTTCTTTTTTAATTTTAAAGGTTCAAATTCATATTTCATGTGCCAAACCTAAACTTGGGGCATGGTGTGCATCGTATATGAAAACGAGCAATCATTGCAGACAAATATTTTTTTTTGTTTATGAGCCTTTCTTACGAGTAGACGAGGGTATGAGGGGATGTCTTGTTCTCTACAGTGAAATTACACATGAATGCATGGACTTATTCAATGAACAGCTGAACACCTTTTCCACACCCATTCAACACCGTGAGAAAAACCGAGGGTGCTGAACTTGATTAAGACCCTTATTTTTCACACACAAAAAAGGTGCAGAGCTAGGAAACTAGTGTTGAGATTCAAGAAAAACGGTGTAATGGGCTCTCAAAAGCCTTTTTTACTTGTGCTACTCCCTTTTTGGCCAAAAAGGGTGTAAAAAGTTTTGTGTGCTTGCTATCGACAAAATTACGTCCACATAATTTAAAAGAATATGCCTAATGCTTTTTTTTTGCTGCACAGTGTTTACAAGCATGAAGTATGCAACCAAATTTAGTAGTGTGGAAATTTTTGCGTATATAAACGTCTAGTTCTTTGCCTAGTTCTTTGTCTAATTCTTTGCCTATATAAACGTCTAGGCGGCATAATCGAGGGACAGAAAGACAGCAAAGCAGGCAGGCAGGCAGACAGACAGACAGACAGACAGACAGACAGACAGACAGACAGACAGACAGACAGACAGACAGACAGACAGACAGACCAAAATTGCCGTGTTTAAGTAGCCCAAGAAAGGCTATCGTCTTTAAAAACTCATCTTTGTGAACGACAACCCGCAAGCGACGTAGCGGCATGCCCTAAGTCATCACTCTATAGCTTACGTATGGAGATTACGGCTAGGAAGGTTGTTTGATGCGGTCATTGCGGTAGTGTGAGCAACAAAGACAGCCAAAACAGCAAAAAGACAGCCAGTAGCGGCCATGTCACTATGTGTTTCTGCTTGCACGCCAAAGATATGGAGTGTTCAGAGTAACTGAAATTCAAGGCCCTCATGCACAATTTGGCGCATGGAAAACGTCAAATGCGAAAGCTGGCCATGTCTCATGGGGCCTCAAACTGAATAGTTACTGGAAAACGCTATTTTTTGTTGTCTCTTGAATTATGCATTTAAAAGTGGTTATTTTTTAGCCACTCGACTACGGAAAAATAAGCAAGCCTCGCCACCCGCTGATTCTTTGAGTGGTTTTTTCGCGCCTGGCAAGTACGGTCTCAGGGACGTAGAGAGACAGGCGAAGAAAAAGAGATAAACGGAGATTTTCTTTTGTAGCCTTAAAAGTTTTACAAGGTACATCACGAAAGTGAGCAACCTTAAAAGAATGCAGTGTTGCTAGGGCAGATTATTTTAGCGCAAAAGTGGCCGCACCAAGAGCTAGAGCGCTATGGCTCTGCTGTGCATACCAACGTATAAGGCCTTAAGCCTAACCACATGCGGTTTTTATAACACATTTTTACCTCGCAACGTTATATGATGCCCAACTGATTTTCATTTATCATTTCTGTGACGAATACGTGGAAACATTTTTTTCTGAACTGTCCGGTATTTACAGAATTTTGGGACTATACAACTGTTGCCTGTGAGGGCCGAGCAGCCGGCACCACAGGATGGAATGGCAATAATGGCGACGGAATGGCGATACTGATGGACAACAGAAGAAGCGACACGCAGCCAAGGCCGCTGATAAAGCGGGAAAACGTGACCACTGAAACGGTTTGAACGCAAAGCTTGGTTGGCACGTTGGGAGAGGGGCGCACGATAAAAGCCGGGTTGTGGGTTTCTAAAGGCGGAGGGAGACTGAGACTTCCGCATGGGACAGATCGGCATGTTCTCGAGGCAAAGAGAATATGTGCTCGCGCATTCTTAGAGGTCCTCCAATAGATATTCCCTTAATATTACAGACGATAGTCTTTCTTGGGCTAGTTGAACGCGAAAATGTTGATCTGTCTGTCTGCCTGCCTGCCTGCCTGCCTGCCTGTCTGTCTGTCTGTCTGTCTGTCTGTCTGTCTGTCTGTCTGTCTGTCTGTCTGTCTGTCTGTCTGTCTGTCTGTCTGTCTGTCTGTCTGTCTGTCTGTCTCTCGATTGAGCTGCCCGGCCAAAGTGAAACAGAATATGCACAATAGTCTTATATACCCACCCCCAAATCTAAACGTCTAAGTGCGGTGGCAATGTTCGTAATTGTCAACATGGTGGAACAAGAACAAAACATTGCGTAACTATGAGGGAAAAAATCAATACATAATATTTGCAGTGTACTTTTATTCAAAATTCATGCATGGATGCTGGATATTTGCATTAGCAATTGCAATACTACATCCAGTGGAGAAAAAAAATCACTTCTTCGCCTGCTGTCGCCTGCACCACTATAGTTTCTTGCGAAATTTTAATCAATCAAACGGAAACAGCAATGAACGGTTCCACTAGATAGGTTCCACATTCCACTTGGAACGCACATGAAATAGGGCATCGTGGTTCTATAAACGTTGAAGTAGGGCGCCTCGATTCACGCTCGTTTTCGCCGAACGCCAGCGCTGGCATCGACGCACCAGGCCTGAAGCAGTGGAACGCAGTAAGTTTAGATTGACTTGAGCAAACCTCTATCATGTTTCCTCGGGAGGAGCGAGACCGCAAACGAACAGCATAAGAGGTGAGCGCGAAAGCGAAACGAGGCCTTCACTTAGCAGGGGCGCCAGGCGACTATCGTCTTTCGTCGCCATTTGCAACGAAAGGAGCTGATACGCGGCGAATTTTTTACATCACGCTGTATCGCGAAGTCAAGATATCTTAATGAATGCACGTTACTGAGACGCGTAATGGATCGTGTATTTTTGTTTCCGAAAAATAAGTGTCTTATGGAGGGAAGCTACTTGGAGGCAAAAGTGGTTTAATTTCACGAAATAAGTTGTAGTGAGTAGAAGGCCGTAGTGCAACAACCGAGTGTGTTTCAGCGTAACGCACATGCGGTTCAGGAGCGAGAGGCGGTGTGGCCTTTCGTCAATCATAACCGAGCTCCTAGAAGACAAAAAACGAAATCAAATTTTGCCCGCTGATAAATATTATCTGAAGAACCGGAATGTGCACGCCCACAACTGGCCTGCTTTGTTTACCATTTCAAAACAGCCTTTCTTTGTGCCGTTTCAGGTGAAAGCGAGTGATGATCCGCTGTCCATAAGCGAGTCCTTCATGCGCGAATCCAACGAGTTGTCATCGGAAATCGACTACCAAAAGACGACCGACGCGGAGTCCAATCACGGATTCACAGGTTTTTCAAAAAGTGAGCCCTTCCATTCGTACACACCCTCTTGTGCATAGGCGGGTAGCCCCTTGCTCATTTTGAATTTAGTTTAAAAATATGGGCGAATTTCCACGAGGCAATTGCTTAATGGGATACAATAGCTGTATGCAAAATAGACAAGCCAAGGCAGCACATGTGGCTCGAACCATTGGTAACTTCCTGTGTCCCTGTGACGTCCCACCCTGTGCTGCTCAAATGCTATGCAATTCCATCCAAGCCAATTACACGTTCACGCCCCGCATAATTTCATGATGACATGCAGTCGGATCGAGGCAGTTCGTAGTCGCCTAATTGGTATTTTCGGTTAAATGGAAGCGATCAATCGCTAATACCGGCAATTTTACATGCAATCCAGTGAAACATTGTTTGATGATTCGATTCTAAAGCGTATTATAAGTAAACCTGGATGAAACGAACCTCCATGTAACGAATTTCAGGATTGAAAGAAGTTTTTTACTTTCCCATTGGCAACCCCATTGAAACCCATGTGTTCGCAACCTCTATGCAACCAAGGCGTCGCGACGGTTAACCTTGATGTAACGTATCGCTATGCTAGCGAGCCATTGTCTTTTGCGCTTTTTCTGACAAATTGTCATGAAAAATGCACTAATTTAGCGAAAGTCGCCCGCACCGCAAACTACCGTGCGTTTCCATTGCGAGTGCGGTGTCGGTTAGGTGCTAGGCCTGCCTATATGCGTGTAGTCGGGTGTATCCACGTATCTTTGGTGTTGGTTCGTTGGTGATAAGCTCCACTTCCACAAAACGAAAAGTTCTCTCTTTCCATAACAAGCTCGCAATTTTAAATGCCGTCTCCTCCGGCGAGGAAGAAGAACGTCTCCGCCCGGTACAGCACCCCACCTAGCACCCTTTTAACAATTCTGAGTGCCGAAAAGTCATGACCCCAGGGGCATAAAAAGCATCGGGTACTGATACGAAATGTTTACAAAATCATAGAAATGTTCGTAACAGCCTAGTTTGCTTCTTTTAGAATTACACCACTTCTTTACTGAGATCGAAAATAAACAAGAAACGTATCTTGGTTTATCCAGTTTTCATTAGATGGCGCTAGCTGCCCAGCAAGGAAGAGTTTTATTTTATTACTTCAGTAGTGAAGTGACAATCTCCAAAATAAACAAACTAGGCCGTTCTTAACGTTGTTATATTTGTAAAGATTTTCTTATTGGTGCACGATGGTTTTTAAGCCCGTTGGTCATCAAGTAAGGACTCCCATAGGAATGTTAACAGGTAAGTCCGCATTGCTTCTTTGGAGGCCCGTGTAGGGACTGTGCTCGTGGGAAAGCAGCAGGCGCAAATCACGGAGTTTATCACCGTTAAATAAATCCTTGAGCGATGAGTTCGTCATCAGCGATGCCTAGCATTGTGGTTTAGTTCCTCCTTCATTCACGCGAGCCTTAATTCGGAACCTCCATGTAACGAAAAATTCCGTATTTCTGTCAACTTCGTTGTATCCAGGTTTAGCTGTAATGGGCAATTGAAAGTTATATTGAACAGAATGCATTAGGGTGGTGGTCATTTCTCGATAAAATTCAGTGTTTTGAAGTACACGAACAGCGCTGTGTTCTGTACTCATGTCTGCGCCACCGCTACCGAGGCAGCACACAGTTGACAAGGCGGCGGCCCAGTTGCGACTCGCATCAGCGTACGCGTGTTTCTTTTTCGAGGTGCTCAACGTTTTAAAGACGATAATCTTTCTTGGGCTACACAGACGCAGACATTTTGGTCTGTCTTTATGTCTGTTTGTCTGTATGTCTGTCTGTGACTCGATTCAGCCACCCGGCCAAAGTGAAAAAGAACTTGCACAATAGACTTATACACCGACAGCCAAATGTTGAACGTCAATGTCCGGTTTATATGTTCATACTTGCCAACATTATTGAACAAGAACAAGACATTACTGAAAGATAAAGCAGGACATGAATACATTAGTGATATTTGCCGTGTTCCTTTATTCAAAAATGCATGGAGGCTTGGTTTTTGCGATAGCAAATGATATCCTACATCTGCTGCAGAAAACCGTCATCTGTTGTTGGCAACGTTCCTGGCGGCATTTAAGAAATCATACGGCAACAGCAATGAAAGGTTCCACTAGATAGGTTCCACGTTCCGATCTAAACGCTCGTGGAGTAAGGCAGCGTGGTTCTATAAACGTTGAAGTAAGGCGCCTCGATTCACGCGCGTCTCCACCGTACAGCAGCGCTGAAATCGAGGAACCCGGCATGTAGCAGTGGAACGCGATAAATTTAAGTAGACTTGAGCAAACCTTTACTGTGCTTACCTTGGGAGGAGTGCGACGGAAGAGGAACGGTATGAGAGGTGAGCGGGAAAGGCAATGGAGGCATTTACTTGGCACATGTCGCCAAAGACTACCGTCGCTTGTCGACATTTGCAATGAAAGGAGCAGATACACGGCCAATTTTTTAGCTGCGCACATCGCCGCGTGAACAGTGTGTGTGGTGGGCGCTCCAGGCTTCGATTCTAGCGGCAAGTCTCGACTATCATGGCAACCCGTGTCGTACGCTCGACTTGGCGACGAAAGCCGAGATTCTGAACGGAATCCAGAAGAGAGCGGTGTTTTGTTCTAATCACAATGTTGATTTAAATGCAGAGCATTTCAGTAACTCACGATGTCACCCGCGGTGACGTCCGTAGTACGCACCGTCGTTGTCCGCACCCCTCCCTACTATATAAAAAAAAAACTATCCGGCGCCCGCTTTCGATCCCTCGACCCTGCGGGCGGAACGCAATGTACATGGTGCTCTACCCACTGCGCCACAAAGCCGACACAGAATGGGACGCTACGAACGCGCCTTATATCGTTGACTCATTCAAATTACTGCTGACGAGCGCTCTCTCGTCAGCAGTTGCCACAAGTGCAACAACATTAACGTAACGCAAACTACTTAACGTCGTGCGCCCCCGGAAATGCTCTGCATTTGATCGTGACCCTCGCGAGGGGGATGTTTCACTGCGTCTTCTCTCGGTCGCGGGACCCGTGGCGCCATCTGGCGGAGGCGCGGCACAACTCGTAGCATTTAATTTTGTAAGAGCTTACGACATTTTTGTGCTTTTTGTTGAATTGGAAGTTCAGTTAATTCGAAGTGTTTTGCGATCCCCGCGGAGTTCGTATTGACGGGAGTCGACTCTATACTGGAGGAAAATCTGGAGCTAATGGACAAGCGAGCCGTGCTTCAGCGAGTGTACCGTCATGTACCGCGTATACGAACGTTCCACTGCCTCTTGGAATGGTTTGACCAATAAGCTTAAAAATTGCGCGTGGCCGCAAAAAACGAGAGAAAGAAACAGATCATTGCAAATGCTTCTTTAAAATTGTTTTACTAATGTATACAAGAGCTACGAAAGATTTATATTTTTCTGAAGTTTCATGGAAGACGAACAAGAAAAAGGTAATTTTTTGTTGCTTCCGGCTGTAAGAGCCAAAAGAAGCCATGGGAGAGCCAAGCCAAGCAGGGGCAGGAGAAGAATATTGCTAGATGGTATGGCCACACCGACGGCGGAATAAGATTGCAGTGACGGATTTCCCTTTAGTTTATATTACCATGAAACTCTCTCATGCCCTATCTTGTGTGACCCGCCTAGGCGGCTCAGTG
Source organism: Haemaphysalis longicornis (assembly GCF_048455015.1). NCBI lineage: Eukaryota > Metazoa > Arthropoda > Arachnida > Ixodida > Ixodidae > Haemaphysalis > Haemaphysalis longicornis. Next base: position 181,258,640 of record NW_027526335.1, read on the forward strand.
GCTCAGGCGCTGTGCTGCGCTCGAGCCCAAGGACGCGGGTTTGATCCCGGACGCGGTGACTGCTTTTCTGATGGAGGCGAAAAGTGAAAACGTCCGTGTGTTGAAGCTTCGGCGCACGTAAAACATCCCCGAGTAGGCAAAACTAATTCGGAGCCCTCACTACGACGCGCCTCACAGCTCCGGTGTAGGGTCGGCGCGATAAACCCCACAATAAATCGTCTTGCAGTGTGGTGCGACTACTCAGGGTACTCCGTAACCGCGGAGGCGGTTATGTCAGTTGGTAATAGATAGTTCACCGACTAAGTTCAAGACACTTTTTCGCAGCTGACACACCCAGCGAAAGCCGGAGGGCAACGGAGAAGTTGGACCTGATTCTTTTCCGCAAGAAAAGCTTCGGGCGGTTCTGGGGCTTCGGGTTTAACTTGGAAGCAGTCACGGGTGAAGGTGGCGCCACTTTCTTCATGGTGGAGGTGAGAATCGCTGCGGAATTCGCTTTTAAAAGATAAGAACGAAACTGCCACTCGTAGCAGGGTATTCGAGGGAAGGCGACAGTTAATTGGGGCTGTGAACGTAAGTGAGAGTTACAAAATGGGACTCCTTAGGCAATAATTCGCTAAGGTAAAAGTTGAGGGTTGCAGTTCATATTTAGGAGTTGAAGTAGTTCAAGCAGGAATTCAATAAGTCAGAGTTATAATTTAAAGCCCGCATGCAGACCAGTCTTAATTCTTTCTAAATGAGAAGATTAATCACTATAAAATAATCGCGAGATTGAGTTTCGTCTAGCTCATGTTACGAATCTGCTTTTGTTGGCTGCCGAGAGATAACCTATATGTCAAGAATGCAGAAATTTGGGGCACCACGTTACTTTACTACGATTGCTCAAAGTTTTTCGGGAAATATCGTATTTTTAAAGCTCAATTCGGTTGATTCAAATAATTTTATTTAGGTATGATGACACTTCGACTACGAGCCACGAGCAAAGAGGTGGAAAATAAAGTGGGAGATGACTAAGGAGTATGATTGATTAACCACGGCCTCCGCGATCGGCTGCCGGCGGCGCGCCGTTGCTCCGGCCGTCCCAATCGCCCGGAGAGAGCGTAAGTTGAAAAGGGGGCGTGGCCGCGTTTTTCGCCGCACCGCGGCGCGCGGAGCCGATGGTTGAAACGAAAGGCATGCATGCTGCAGCGCTCCTCGAAATGGCGTTTCGTCAGCTTTCGCGCTTTGTATCCGAATAAAAACAAAACATACCTGATGTCATGGATGCAAAGCGAGAAATAGAACCTGATAATGCATTTATTTTAGCTAGGATTGCAGCTATGCGACTTCTTTAATATGTGCCGCATGACGCCCTCGACGCACGGACAATATTCGCTGCTGCCAATAGAAAATTTCTGGCGCTTTAATAACGTTCAGTTCGCTTTATAACGTGCTTAACGGGTTATAACGTATAACGTACTTTATATAATCTGCATGGTCAATGCAGTTCATTAGAGCGTCATACCCGTGACGAATGGCTGTGCTTTTATCTATCCTTTGAATTAACGGCTGTTGGGTAGGCCGACCCATCCTATTTTTAGGATCAACACGTTTAAGCAGTGTTACCCTGAGCGATAGCCTCAAGGATGCTGCATTCTGTTTTACACATGCGTGTTAAGCAAGTTACGGTTTCAATTTCAGTCGCAATAAATAAAAACGTGAAGTCAGAGGTACCCCGATTTCATTGTATTCTTAAACGTAATTCGGTGGCCACAGGCAAGCCCAATTTTGCCTATTTTGGAATGAATAGCCAAGACATTTAAATTTTCAATTAGTGATTTCGAAGCACATGTCGATGTGTTAAGCAATGATGACAGCTTTCGTGTTTGCTTTGGACAATATCCACTTATATCTACACACTAAAAGTTGGGAACCAAATCTGTACTTAACGCTCGTCCAAGAGCTGCATAGTTTATTGAACGTCTGTTTACAAAGTACACTGCACTTATATTCACAAATGTACGCTTTCAAGGCATCGATGCCTCGATACATTTCTGGTCTGCTTGTCTTGACTGACAGACTAATTTACACATGAAGCACTTTGCGATGCAGGGGCTTGGAAACCAGTTTTTTTTTTGCTGAATACAGCGTTGTTCGTGACAGTTGCACCAACATTGGCAAGCAGTGACCTCACAATCACTATGGACAGAGTGGTGGTAGCATATGTTCATCATCCCTTGCTCTGCACGTGAAGAGAGGACAAGGTTTTAGATGAGGCAAAATCATTGCTTTGTACGCACAAGCAGCACGCGCTTTATTAGTATTTAGGATAAAAAGAAGCTGCAGCTGTTTTCAAAGTGGCCCGTTCTTCCTCCATGACAATATCGTAGACTTGTCCGTATGAAAAAAAAAATGCTGGCGACAACAGTGTTTGCAAAATCATTTTAGTTTGACAGCACAACCTACATAAAAATTGCGCCCACCTCCCCGCGAATAATCAGTAGGCTGCATAGCAGGTGTACCCTGAACGAGGTATCAAACAAAAATATAGAAATGGTCGATTTCTAAAAATAACTGGCAAAAATCAAACACGGCGTCAATATAAAAATGCAATGACTGCTCTCGATTGTTGTCCATAACCCACCCTACGCGGAAAAAAATATAATGGCTGTTCCAACAATCAAGCACCCGATAAATCTGTCGCCGAAAAGTTTCCGCACCCAAATGTCCGCGCACCGGAATGTCCGCACCGGAATGTCCGCACCGAACGTCCTGCTCCGAAATGTCCTGCACCGATCAAATCAAGCCCAACAAGCAAAACGCGATTAACTTTTCGCCGTACAGTGACATATCTTGGTTTCCGTGCTATTCCTCGAAGCTTCTGAGACAAGCGGACTTAACGACCTGATCGTTTGGTTGGTCAGCTCAGCAAAAACAAAGCTTCAACACAGTTACGCGAATTCCGGCAGCGAAGACACGCAGCAACTCAGGCCCCGCAAAGCCGTAGAGAGGAGTGGGTGCAAGCTGCCGAACCATCGGCTAACACCGCCACCTCGCGGCGCGTTGCGGAGTTAGCCAAATTACAGGTTTTTGCTGGGGGACGCGCCGAATGGGACGGCCGGAGCAACGGCGCGCCGCCGGCAGCCGATCGCGGAGGCCGTGGATTAACCAATGAAAAATGATCCTGGATTCCGTGGGCGTTTGAAGTATATTCCAAGAGGGCCTAAAAAATCTCCGCGTGTTTAGTGGCGCTCACAAGACTAACAGAAATGGAGTGATGTGGGTCTCAGCAATGGCAGTTATTTGTGTATTTGCCGCCTGGAATCTTTGTGCTTGTGCGTACTTAGCGGATTAGGAACGGATAGCTATGATGGAACGTAAATTCCTCGCTCTAAGAACATGATAAGTAGCCCAAATAAACAACACAACAGAAAGAGGACACGGACAGGCGCTGTCCTTAGAACCTGTCCATGTCTTCTTTCGGCCAGCAACAACTTCTATAATTCCCCGCCATCTACAATGCCACGATTAAGGAATGCTTCTACCAGGAATTGCAAAGTTGAAAACCATCAGCCCTAATTAGCGGGGACTTTCTGCGACGAATTACGAAAATGCTCTAGACAGCTCTATAAATATATATGTGGCAACTTGGCTAGTTGGTATTGCATCTGGAACATTTCGATGGTAGCGCACTTATACACGGGCACTTAGAAAGGAGACGGCAAACCACAGCGCTGACAAACCACAGCGGCAAATCACATCGTCGTCTCCTCCTCGTCGTTTGCCGTCTCCTTTTTAAGTGCCCGTGTATAAGTGCGCTACCATCGAAATGTTCCAAATCTATACATATATTTTTCCGTTATGAAATGTTTTACTACACTTCACCACCAGTAATTTGAGTATATGATTTCCTAGAATTCGGTGGTAAAAGGGATATAAAGTAAGAGAACAAACGGGCGCATATATGCAGATTTCTGTTCCGAGAATAAAAATATGCCACTCCCGCCAGTAGAAGTTGTGTTATAACGCAAAAAGAGGTCAAAAGCATGAAAACCTATATCACCAATATAGACGCTTTGTGACGTCACACGCATTAACCGATGAAACGGTATTTGTGGAACTTGTTTGGGGTGTTTTTTTAAAAGGACCATTGGGTAAGACCAAAGTATAGACGAAACATAGTTCTCTGGCAAATTTAATTGCGGGAACGTTTTTTTAGAAGACAAACTTTGACCTAGTAAGCATAGTTTCGCTGCGCCAAGTGACGGACTTTCCCTAAACTTTTATTTGGGTGAGTCATATACACCTTATTGGCGAAATGGTACAGGCGCGCCCACTTCGTTTTCAATTTAAAAGTGGTCAGTGCAACAATTTTCTCTAAATGTTAAAGGTTTTCAGACTGCAGTCAACAAACCCATCCACTATTTAGAAGAGGGGGTCACGAGTGCCTCAGCCAAGGAATTATTGGTCTATGCCCATCAGGTAACTCGGAAACTTGCTCAAAAAAATTTCGTCTCTTTCCCGGTCTTGGCGTTCTTCGACTGGAGGAATTTCGTCATTAGAGCGATGTAGCTGACCTAGGCATGTTTCCTTTCGGTTGCATCAATAAAAGCATTTGGTAACGACTTAAAAAAATTGCCACAAAATCAAAGAATGAGCGGAAGGCGGATCTGAGGCGGCGAGCAAATTGCGCAGTGCCACCTTCTGCTGGCGTTAACGACAGCTTTCGCAGCGCTTCCAAACCCGAAGGGAAGAGTGAAAGCGGCTTTCAGTATTTTTGCAGAGTCCTTTTAAAGCTTTCACATCAATTACAGGTGAGGGTAGCCGAGTTCGCGTCTTTTAATTTACTGCTTCTCCGAGGCTACACCAGTCTAGCCAACTGACGCACAAGTCCGCTGTACTCATGATCTTCTGCTTCAGTAACGCATTAGCAAGAAGCGGAAATATCAAACGATGGACATTAACGACATCTATTTATTAAAGCGGCCGTAAATACAAAATACAAGTTTCTTTTATTTCAAAGAACAAGGCTTCAGCACCTCACTCAGTTCCATTCACGCCGCCAAAGGCGTTTTTGAACAACAGAGTCAATCCGAAGCCCTCCACGGCGTGCCTCATCGCCTGCGTTGTGCGGGCTCTTTAAACCCTAAAATCAATCAGATCAAGAACAACATCAACAACAACAAAAAACAACGCAAGAAACATTTGTAAAGCTTTCACATTCGTGGTACAGTGACGTTTTATGGGCAGGAATGACATCTTATGTTCCACCACAAAGTACATATCTATCAATGTGTTTTGCCAAGTGATTGAAGTGATACCACTAAAGGTACTAGGGGCCTCCCTAAAACTGCCACGTCATGTTTCCCAGCGGTGGTTTAGGCAGTCGGCCACCACTCGCACCAAAACGATCCTGTGACGTCATAGCAAAGTTGCTGGAAAGTGGCTAGAGAATGGCCACTGCTTCGAACTTTGCGATAAAATTGATACCATTGTGATAAAAAAACCTCTGTTTTCAATGAACCAGACTTGCATTATGTCTTCATGGCCCATTTAAAGCTTCGGAAACTGAATCACATTGAGTAAACTCCCTCAACAGCATTTCGGTGACAAGCGAAACTACTCATGCTCTCAACGACTGCTAAAGGCAGGGACTATACGTGAACAAGCGCTATTGATGACGTCATGTTCGCATGAAGCAATATGCTCTCGTCCATAGGGGTCTGGCGGTCACAGTTCACGCCGTGAAATTCAGACTTCCCTGCTGACCACCCTAACGTATGTTGTGCACACGCGAGGGGACAACTCAGTGCCTACAAATATAACAGAACGCTGTTTCTTTTGAGACGGTACTTTCCGTCTTCAAGCGCGTAGCATGCTCCATATACCTCGGGTGCACCCACCGCGGTGGCTCAGTGGCTAAGGCGTTGCGCTGCTGAGCACGAGGTCGCGGGTTCGATTCCCGGCCGCCGCGGCCGCTTTTCTGATGGAGGCGAAAAGCAAAAACGCCCGTGTGTACGAGATTTCGGCGCACGCTAAAGATCCCCGGGTGGTCAAAATTAATCCGAAGCCCTCCGCTACGGCGCGCCTCATCACCTGCGTTGCGTCGGAGCATTAAAACCTACAATCAATCAATACATCTGGTGCAAGGCGCTAGGAGACACCAAAGCGGGCAAGGTCGGCATTTCTGTCGCCTCTAGGTTTAGTTTGTCCATACTTTAAGGTGAACTCACCTGTTAACGTTCCTTCGGGACCTAAAATTTCATGACCCACATGCTTAAAAACCATCGGGCACCTGTACGAAAAGTTTTGCAGGTACATGAATACGCTGTAAACGGGATAGTTCGCGTATTTTGGAAATGTGTAACTTCTGTACTGAAATAAAGAAACCAAACTGTCGCTTGCTAGACAGCTAGCGCCATCGTGTGAAAACTACATAAACCAAATGTGTTTCGTGTATAGTTCTTATTTCAGGAAAGAAATGACAACTTTACAAAATAAGCAAACTAGTCCGTTAGGGACATTTTCATGCACAGTTCAACCTGGATGTAACGAACCTCCATGTTACGAATTCCTGGATCTAACGAAGTTTTTTAATTCCCCATTGCTAGCCCTATTGAAGCCCATGTGTTTGGGACCTCAATATAACGAAGGCATTGCGACGGGTAACCTTGATGTAACGAACTTGCTCAGCTGATTAGTCATCGTTTTCTGCACTTTTTTTGAAAAGTCGGCTGGATAAATGCACTAATTTAGGTACATTCACCCACACCGCAAACTACAGGCCCACCTTTAGGCATGCAGTCGGGCGTCTCCACGGCTATCTGTGGTGTTCCTTCGTCGATGATAAATCCTGCTGCCAGGAAACAAAAAGTTGTGCCTTCTCAAGACAAGCTCGCAATTTTAAATGCCATCTCCGCCTCCTCCGAGAAAGAAGAACGTCTCCCCCCGGTACAGAGTCCCCGCAAGCACCTTCTCACCAATTTTGAGTGCAGAAAAGAGCCTAAAGCTCATCAAATTCACAAAAAAGGCGCCCTTTTAGCCCACGCCTGGTCCTTGAAACGCATTAGGGCACCAAAAAGTCCCAAAAGGAAAAAGTGACACCTAAGTGCTTCTTTGGAGGGCAGTGTAGTGACAGCTATTTGGAAAGCAGCTGGCGCAAATCACGCAGTTTTCACTGTGAAATAAGTCCTTGAAGGGTTAGTTCACCGCCACTCATGTGAATTTTACTTCGGTTTTGTCACCATTTTATTTTGTCATTTTGCTTTCGCTTCTGCTTTATTCACGCGAGCCTTAACTCGAAACCTGCATGTGACGAAAACCTGGATGTAACTAAAAATTGGGAATTTTCGTCAACTTCATCATATCCAGGTTTAACTGAATCTGCAATACTATTTTTATCTGTACATGATGCTTTTTATGCCCGTGGGTCATGACTTAGTCATTCTAATGGGAATGTAATCAGGTGAGTCCCCCTGAAACGGCAGTGTCCACTGACGATGGTAACCGGTACTGCGGAATTCGTTCTTTCAGAGCGTGAAGCGGAACAGCCCTGCTCAGAGGTCCCAAATTCTGGTTGGCGACGTCGTGGTCGCTGTGAACGGGACAAAGCTCGCTGGACTGCCTCTCAACATCGTCCGGAAGATCATGAACTCCTCCGGGGATCAGCTCGTGCTGACTGTGCTGTCGTCCAGCCCGTACAGAATGATCAACACCAGGTGCCCCACTGAAAAAAAAAAAATTCAGTGCCCTTTTATTCTGCAAAGATGGTAGACCAGTGAAGCTGGCCGCAGTCCAAGGAGTGCACGAAACAAAACACGTTTGCCTGTAATGTGCCATTGAGCATACTTCGTAGTTATTTGGTTGAGTGAAACTTGGAAGGAACAGAGTGTCAATCTAGCGGACAAACATGGTGCTGTCAGTTTCACTCCGTACAAGGCCATCGCGTTCACAGCGTACCAGAATTTCACAAAACGGTAGACACCCGTTAGGACGAACTCGAAGGGACCGTGAAAAGTTGTTCGTATTATCAGATATCCGTTTTAAGCGAAGTTTTTATGTATTGTGGATGCTACAAGAGAGCAAAAATGTTCGTCTTAACCGAGTTCGTCTTAACGGGTGTCCACTGTATTTACAGTTTCTCTGCGAACCCTGTTATGATGACAAGTAAACGAAACTCGGCGTAATGGTAGAGCCGCCTTAGAGGTTATTTGCCACATCAATTGCTTTTCTGTGGTGTCGTCAAACAAGACTGACAGCCGTTTTTGTTATTATGATCCTTCTGTAGATGGCCACATGTGGTGAGCGGACGGAACCTTGTAACATTTACAACTTCGCTGTGAACTAACTGTGGTACCTGAAACTCAGCGGAACGATAGAGTCGCCTTAGCGGGCACTTGCCACATGATTTGTATCGGGATGGTTCATACTTATTGGGAGCTACAGCCGTTTTCTGAAACCATTGTCCCTCGGTGAAAATTTCCATTCTACGGCTATGCGTCCGCGCACGCCATGCATGGAAAACCGGGACGCATGTAGCTTCCCTGTAAAAAGCTTTTAACTTCGTGAATACGGCTTTCCCGCAAGCCTCCTAGGAACGCTAGCCCGCGTTTTTTGCCAGTGTTCTCCAGCTTGTGCCTCCGACCGGTGGTGTGTACGTGATCGGATGATCGCTGTGCCCGGCGTGGCCTTGTATATTGGGGTTTCAGTAGTCTACGTGGGCTTCTGCAGGAAGAGGCGGGTAGATGCGCGTTGCTGTCTCTAAGTAGGCCGCAGCCAGCACTCCCACACCTCACCCGCAGCAACGTTCCAACGCCAGCCGCCGCCCTCGCACCAGTATTGCTGTCCTCTCCTCTCACAATCATCCCGTCCACATGGGGCGCGGAAATACTAGCAATGCCCACGCCACATTGTCATCCACAATACAAGGAGGCGGCGCACAGAATACTGGTATAACAATTAAGCCCTAATTGCTTTTTATTCACTGCATCTTAAGGAGCTTATCCCTGGTATATATATGAGTCCTTCCTCCACTCGAATCTGCAGTGGAGGGGATCCTTGAATTCAATTTCCCCATGCATAAGCATTGCGGAATCCTCCCCTCAGCCGAGTGGAGGGGGCAAATGGATCGGAGGAGGGACTCAGAATACGGCCCTATGTGTTCTAAAATTCTATGTTTACCACAGTGGTGAGCGGATCCTATAGCCACGTGTGGGTTTGGCACGCGGACACATTTCCTGCCTGGCGCAGGCAAGACGTGAGCGACATCCTTCGGTCCTGCGGCAGTCAGACGCTCACGCTGTCCTTGGTGCGAGCGGGCTGTCGGAAAGGCGCCTGGTACGGCTTCACCGTCTTCGAGGCCAAGACTTGGGACCAGCAGCAGAAGACGTTCAAGCGCCTGCACATTATACAGGTACAGAACACGAGGGCACGGCTCTGTCTGAAACCTGATCGCTGTAAGGTTCCACTCATTGCTTTATATGCGATGCCGCCCAACCCAGACGGAGCGAACACCATTCCACCATCTGTTACGCATGCACCATGCTTTTCATTTCGTGCTGTTTATACTCTCACTGAGTGCGCATTCATTCGCCCGCAATGAATTGTCCTTGCAGATCACTTCTTTTGTAGTGGATTGTCATAACAGTAAATACATTTACCTGAAACAGTGTATGAGCGCGGCACAAACGTCATTCCCCCTCTCAGGCAGGCCTCTTGCACATGTGCTGTCTCTTACACAAGCACAGGCCATAAGACCACAGGCCAAATGCCGTATGTTACTCGGATGTCGGGTTCACCTACCGGAAGACAGTCTCAGCGTAGTCGCTTGTGCGGTCTCTGAAGCCGTTCAAATGATTCATAGTTTCATCGAAGGCGCGTGCATTAGCGCTGTAGAGATAGTTAACTCTGTCTTGAGGAAACGCCGTGATTAGGCGCTGCAACGGGAGAGTCCCAATCCAGGAGGAAGAGAAATCGGGCCACGAACTCGCATACGGCGGCCATCTTGGTTGTTTTGCAGAAAGTGGCCAGACTGCGCCACGAGATTGGCGTTGCAACTGCATGCCGAACGGGAGGCAAGTTTGACGGCGAGAAGTGCTAAATATGCATAATGCACACAGAAAGAGAACGCAAGGACAGCCACTGGACTTACAACAAATGCTTATTTGAAGTACTCCCTTATGTAAATTTCACCTTTGAACGGCGTAGGGGCACACAGGACTCCAGACCTCCCGTATGTTTATTGCTAATTTTATGCTAAGTACAAAAGAAGGGCGAAGAGACCTCAGCACTCTCAAACACTGTAAAATCTACACAAGAGAGCGCTTCAAATAAACAAATTTGTTTCAAGTCCAGTCACTGTCCATGTGTTTTCTTTCTGTGTGCAGCGTTTTGTCCCGCTGGGTTGGTAAAATTAGTTACCATTAACTAACAAGGCCAGCTCTAAACGTTAGCAGTGCTAACTGTGGGCGCGCTCATCTGTTCGTGCAGCGCGCCAATGATGTCCGCGTGCAGACCGCGGGCAAGCACATCTTCCCTGGGGACGTACTCACAGAAGTCGACGGCAGGCCGGCGGATAAGATGAACCACTCGGTGCTTCACGAGTACCTGTGTCAAGTGCGACCCGAGATCCAGATCACCATCGTCCCTCTGTCGCCCTTGCGCCGCAACCGGCCCTCCTCCACGCGTCTACAAGAGACCTTCCTATTGTCAGACGACAGCGCCAGAGAAGCAAGAAGTGCGGCCGCCAACAGCGTCGATTAGAGAGGCAGGAAATGCGTAAGCCTTGGTGGACGACGCTCCTATTCCGTGGTTGCCGCATCCTCACAAAGCCGCGTAATGCCAATAATGCGAATATTGTTTGCCTTCTCTCCACCTCATTATCGTTGCCCTTGTTGCGCTAAATAGGGGTAGTGACGTCAAGTAGAGTACACCGCACTACCACTGTCGCCATCATGGGAGATGCAGAGCTTGCATAACAGACGTTTGCCAGGACAATTTTGGTAGGAGTGAACCCGATGTTGCTACGGGTTTATTTACACGTATACGTATACATATGCTAATAACATGGAAAAGTTTGGGTGAATATGATTAAACTTGCGGCTGCCTCCAGCGCAAGTATATATGACCCACTATACTTTCTAAACAGCGTGTTTTGATAGCCCAACTTGCATTTTAATTCGTGATTACTACTTGGCATTTCATGTTCGCTGCAGACATGTTACGAGCTATGTCCGCATGAAGTACGAATGATCTCAGCTTTTTTTCAAAGCTTAATAAAGGCTGATTATGAGGATGGTGATATCTGTGCTGACCACGACGTTTTGTCTAAATGTTTTATGTGCATAAAATCTGAAACTGCAATTAGTAAATGTCGAATTGTTTGGTTGTATCCTTTCTTTAGCAGCTTAATTATTTCAAAGTAGGAACACGATACCAGCATACGCAATAAAACGCCAGTTCCTTTCCAAACTGAACATGTTTCATTTCCTCGCATGGAAGCGCCATACATTGAACATGGTGGTAAAGGAATTGAAGCACAGAAAACATTTGTCGTTCCTTTGGCGTCATGCCACAGGTGGTGGTTGGGGGTTTAAGTGCGCTATCACGGACTCGCAAGTTGCTGCTCACAGCTACCAGCTCGGCCACGTATCATTCCTTGCCTTCACTATCTATCCACTTTGGACACCCGGACACGAGTTCCTCTACTGAAATGAGGCCGCGCCTGTTGCTGTCGCAGTACACACCCTCGGGGCCATTCCAAGTGTCCTAACTGCGGGGACTACCCTAGCATCCATCACACTCTCTGGACATATACACAGAACCCTAACCTTCCCCCCATACCCAATCCTACCCATTCTTCATGGGAAAGAAGGCTGGCCGACTCTATCACAGAAGTGCAAAGAACACTCATTGAACGCGCAGAGAAGGCCCTGTTGGCTATCCCGGGAGCTCCGGACTAGGGGATCCCTGCGAAAATAAAGTTTTCTTATTCTTCTTCTTCTTCTTCTTCGGGGCCATTTCTTAAGAGGAAGACGACCCAAAGAAGACCACCGGCCCCTTACGTAGCTACGCGGACATCTAAACTACAGTCAGAAGCATCAGCAGTCTCCACCAGTCCAACCCACCTTTCCCGAGCAAAGGCGACCAGGATAGGGCGAATCCAGACCAGCTCCTACCCCAACTTTACCCTGCTCTCCCAAATGCTCCCCTGATACCCCACATTTACGTGTTACTAACAAAACCACAAATGTCCAGAATTTCATATATACACTAAAAACTGGCGAGATAAGCATAGTAAACGCTGTAAAATATTTGGGCGTGACTATTAACAATGACCTATGTGGGGCTTCTCATATTACTAATGTTTGTTCAGCTGCCGAAAAAAAGCTCTGGTTTCTGCGTAGAAAACTAAAACTGGCACCCCCATCGGTGAAGCTATCTGGCTATCTAACAACTGTCAGGCCAACATTAGAATACGCTAGCATCATCTGGCATCCGCATCATAAACGTTTAATAGATAAGCTTGAAAAGTGCAAAAAAGGCGGCTCCGTTCATATTATCACGTTACTCACGCACTGAGTCTATCTCAGATATGCTTGAAATTCTTAACTTACCAACACTAGCAGATCGCCGCACTCATGCGCGCCTGAAGTTTTTCTTTCTACTTACCCAGAATGCCTTTAAAATACAAATAACCCAATACCTAATTCCGAGACAAGGTAGAGACATGCGAAATACAAATAGCCGCACTTTCACGGTCAAACCACTCCACATCAACACTTAAGCATATTCTTTTTTTCCACGTACAATACGTCACTGGAACGCATTACCAGAATCTGTTGTTCTACCTCGGACTGCTTCGGAATTTGAGAACCGCCTTCTTGCGAGCCCAAGTACAAATGAACCTAACCTACGTTGTTAGCAATGCAGAATGAATGCTTGTACACATGTGTGTGTATATGTGTATGTATATGAATAGATTTCTTTATGGTACTCATTCGCTTGTCTGCATTTTATTGCGTTTGTTTGGTATTATTTGTTTGCATTGTTTGTGCAATAATATAGGCATGCACGATTATGTGTTTGCTTTTGTGCGTGCTTATGCACGCTTATATGTTATTACAAGAATTTTGTAACCCCACACTGTATCGGCCTCACCGGCCAACAGTATGAGTAAATAAAAAAAAATTACACCATCTTCCCGTGGGGAACCCTGATGAGGATGCGAAGTATCGTGGCGGTTCCGTGTGGTTCCATTGTGTTGCCGTTATGTTGAGTGATCTGGTTTTTACCGCAACCGAACGGGCTAAGGTAAGTCCACAGCTCGGAGTTTCAAGGTTGGCATCGTGTGATGTCCTTTGTGCTCCCCATGTGCAATGCTAGGGGATGTCCAACACTAAAAGGACCTCCCAAAGCATGCTGGAGAGCGTATGGCACCGCGCTCAGCGATTCAAAAGTTGGCTGCTCCACATGGCGCTCTGTATTACATAGTTTACTGAAAAGTACGTCGGACGTTGCGTAGGGAGGTGTCGTGCCTTCTCAGCTTTGTTCGGAAGAGAGAACTGGTGGGCTCATTGTGAACGGGCCACATTGACTCATTAGGTGGCGCTCAGGCGGAGCACTTGCCGCAACATCTTACCAGGCCAACACCTCATGATCCAACAAAACAAAGAACCAACCACACAATGTAGTTTTGGGAATACCAACTATGCCCGTGCAGCTGCTACAGCCTTCACGAGTGTGTATCCCGCGCCGTCATCTCCTTCCACCACCTACCTTACGGTGCCGCACACGGTGTGACCATACAATGGATACCTGCACACTGCGGCATTCTCGGCAACCAGAAAGCGAATGAGGCAGCTTGCAAGGGGATGCAGATGCATAATGCAAGGAAGATTTCTTTACAAAGCACGAGAGGAACGAAAGCGCTTCTGGTCTTTTCCGGAACCTCAGCACCCCTTTCTGCACCATGCAGACTCCACCTTCAAAATGAAACTAGCAGAGCAAAATGAGAATACCCTGCGCAACACCAAAGTTAGGCAATCTTTAAACTTGTTATAGAATGCGGCGCTTAGCCCTTCCGGGCCAGGCGTCTTTCCTGAGCTCAAGTGCTCTATCGCATTTCTTACTTCATTCTCCGTAATGTCTGTTTCCAGCAGTGCTGATATGTCTGTCTAGGCATGGCAACAAGCTCATAAATACATCTTTAAAAGCGACATCAATGGCGGGATGTGCAAACAGCTTATCATATAAGTTACAAAAACAATAAGTTACAAATGCAAGTTACAAATACAAAAGCAAGTTGCAAAACTTATCATAAAAAAAGTACAAAAGTCCGCACGCACACGCACGCACGCACACACACACACACGCACACGCGCACACACACACACGCACACGCGCACACACACGCACACATACACGCACACACGCGCACACACACGCGCACACGCGCACTCGCGCGCACACACACACACACATACACACACACACGCGCACACACGCGCGCACACACACACACGCACACACACACACACGCGCGCGCACACGTGCACACGCGCACAAACGCGCGCGCACACACACACACGCACATGCACACACGCGCACACGTGCACGCAGGCACACACACACGCACGCACGCACCGCCGACGTGGCTCCTTCAGCAACTTGTCGGTGACTGCTGCTGCTGTCTCCTCCGCGTCTGCCTCGTCCATAAGGTTTTCGCGGAGGTCGTCGTCCCGCGCTAGACCGGTGACGCTGGCATAGGACTTAACGCAGGCGCTTGCATCACGCCAGAAGCGACGGCACGCAGAACACTTCGGCACCTTGCGTTCACGCCTGACGTGCCCCTTGAGGTTGCAACGTAAGCACTGCGGGGCCCTTCCAGCGACGACGACGAGGGCCTTGTCACCCGCCACACGAAGTTCGTGCGGCAGGTCGTTGATGGTCACGCCCGCCTTCAACTTGAGGGTCACCGTACGAAGTGTCTTCGATGCCTTCGACGCGCCACCGCTCCCTGCGCACCTCGCCGACACGCCCGTAGGGCGCCAGCGCAGCGCGAACGGCGTCATCCGGCACGTTGTGCAGCAACCAATGAAACTATAGGCGGGCTTCTTGATTACACGGGTCGATAACAAGGCACCGGCGATCCTTCACCTTGATATCAGTGAGCGTAGAAATCTTCTTTACACCGTCCGCCGACTTGAACGTCACTGCCCAGACGTGACCCATCGGGTACGTCCCCAACGTCACGACGTCGGGGAGCAGTTCCAGACGGGCCAAAACGTCCCGAAAGTCCTCAACACGGTAAGGCCGGGCACGAATGTCGGCAACAAGAAAAACCGTGTTTAAAACCAACTGACCTGAGGGAAACGGTGGCAAAAGTACTTGATAATCATCGGTATCCTGGGCAAAAAACCTGTTACCGCGGGCCGAAAGGCCCGCTGAAGCCGCTCCTTGGGCGGATCTTGACATTCTGCGACCGCACGCTGGCGGAAGCGTAAGCAGAATCTGGCCACTAGACCACGCCGGAACACGATGGGTGGGGAAGAGGCTCTGCTCTAAAGTGGCCAGAAAGACAAAACGCAAGTATATGGGATTTATAAACACGTCATTTCCAGACTGCACTACGGCCATAGGTTAGTTGAGTATCGAGGGGCAAAAAAGTAAGGTCTCACCGAGATTTGAACTCGGATCGCGGGATTCAGAGTCCCGAGTGCTAACCATTACACCATGAGACCCAACCTTTCCGACGCTGGGAATCGAACCCGGGCCTCCTGGTATCCTAGCCAGGTAGCCTAGCCACTAGACCACGCCGGAGCTTTTTTGTCTTTATTTTTTTTTTCATTTTTACAAGTCAGCGATGTGATAAAAAGCACCAGCCATGTTTTGGCTGGCGGAAATTATTGTAAACATCAAATGATGTCAATTTTTGCAGCACTGGCAAAATTCCCGCGTCAGGATTTTCCACTTCGTACAACTCGCACAGATAGTTCACTTTTTCCCTGAAATATGCGCTCACAGTGTGCGCATTGACATCCGCATGGCGCACCGCCATTCGAGAGCACCACATACTATACAATCTTAAAAGCATGATCATATCATGCGGTACATCGTCTTCATTGTTTACACTGAGGAACCTGATTCCATAGGGTGTCACCAGATACTCCTTCTTTAGGGTTCTCATGAGGACGTCCCAAAAGAAAATAGCATCCAACAGTCTATAAACACAAGTTCTGTAGTTTCAGATTTTTGACAAAGAACGCACAAGTTGTTCCAAGCAACAAAAAGACCTCGCTCTTCCATCCATGTTTTCACAGGGAGTGTGTTGATGAGCAATTTAAAAAAGAAGGTTTTCACAGAGGCTGGGATTACCATAGCTTTCACCCTGGACAAAACATCCTGTCCTCGGCCTGCAGAGTACACTGCTCGGTACAGAGGTACAGGAAAGAGAATTTTATTCAGATCTTTTTTCAAACCCTTCCTGGAAACATTTGAGATATAATCCAAAGAAAACCATACAGAAAGGAATCTAACTGCGTCAACTACTTCTTTCAGATAAGCTCTAATTGTAGGCCATTCCTCGTTGCATGAAGAAACGATGAACTGCGGTAAAGCATTGGCAAGTGCAACTTGGAAAAAACTTCGCAAGAAAGGATCGTTTGAGTCCCTGAAGAACATAAAACGATTAATAATTTGTCTTACATATATATGCAATAGCCCGAGCCCTCCCAGCTTCACTCTTCGAAAAAGAGAACTTCGGCTCGTGCGTTCCCATGTTGAATTCCTAATAAAGACAGCAAAAATACGATGCAACTTATTCACATGAACACGGGAACAGTGAATAGCTTGTATAACGAACCACACTTTCGCCAGAAAAAACAAGTTGCAGACAGTGGACCTTGCAAAGACGGACAATGCACGGCCTCCCCACTTTGTGGCTTTGTCACGCAGTCTTTGGGTTTCGCCTTGCCAGTACTGATTGCTGTCCAAATAACTCTCCATCGGTACAACCATGTACCACCCAGGCGTGGTGGTCCAGTTTACGCGTTCAAATACAGTCGGTGTTGATTCCCAGGTTCCGTGCCAAAACAAGGCACACTTCTGCCAATTGACTGAGCTTTGGGTGACGTCTCAAAATTCTTTGGTTATCATGACAGCTCTACTCACACTTTGTTCGTCTGTGCAGAATATGGCCACATCATCAGCATATGTTAGCAGCTTCACTTCGCTTGCATGCAACACGAAACCTCGTACATAACTATCATTGATGATCATTAAACAAAAGGGTTCTAGAAAAATACAAAACAATGGGGAAGCAGAGGAGCCTTGCCTCACTGATGATAACACTGGAATGTACTCGGTAACATTTTTGTTAATTATCAGCTGCGTGAAACAATCATGATACGCGATCTTAACGCCCTTTAAAATAACATCTCCAACGTTTATATGCTTCAAAACTAAAAAGAGGATCCCATGACTGACGCGATCAAAGGCTATCTCAAAATCTACTTGTAACACTGCTACTTTACATGTCACAACATGTCACAGCACTGCAAGACACTTCGCGCAACGTGAATGTTTGTTACAATACTGCGACCTTAAAGCCACATGTCTGATGTGGCCCGACAATCATACTGATCACACTCCGAAGTCTTTTGGCAATAATGTTCATTATTATTTTGTAGTCTGTGTTGGCCAAAGTAATGGGTCGATATCCTGTTACAGACTGCCTTTTCAAAGGATCCTCAGATTTTGGAATAAGAATGATGTGCGTGCGGGTGAAAGTTTTTGGCAGCGCACCATTTTTGAAAGCTTCCTCGAATAGAAGAAACAAAAAAGGGGCAACCTTATATTTGTACATCCTATACAAGTCGGAACCCAGACCATCCGGACCCGGTGCTTTCCCACGTTTTAACTCATCAATTACTGTTTCCACTTCTTTCAAACAAATGGGTTCTTCGAGTATTTGCTTAGTCTCTTCATCTAACACTGGTAACAGTGAAAGAAACTCTCGCTCAAAAACATCTCCTTTGGGACTTGCAGGGCTGAACAGTTCTGTGTAAAACCGCACAAACTCTCTTTTTATTTGTTCCTCCTCGCGCATAGCAACACCCTGACAGGTTATTTCTTCAATTTTGTTGGCCTTCACATACCGCGTCTCATCTTCTAAAGAGCGCTTTGTGGGCGCCTCCCCTGCCAGCAGCCTTTCTGCACGTGCTCTAATTGTTGCCCCCCTGTAGCGTTCCTGATCGATCGCCTCAAGCCTGCTTTTGATGGTTGCGATATCGTCACCGAACAATCCTGGCATCTGGCACTGTAGCTTCACCATACGACTGAGATTGCGACGGAGGGTATCCCCTTCCTCCTTTTCAGTTCTTTTAATGCAGACCACTCTTTCAATGGCCTTCATTTTTATGTCTCTTGAAAAGCTCCCATTTTGCATCCCACCCAAGTTCAACTTCATCTCTGCACTTAACGAAAATCTCCTCCACTGTTTTATTGAAAGTGTTGTCCTTTAGTAACTTAGCCTTTAATTTCCACAACTCCCAACTAAACTTCTTGCACCCCTTCCCCCCTAGAAAAAGGGAGGTAAGACAATGACCACTAAATGATACCTGGTCGACTGCATAATTAGACCAGGCCGGAACGCGGTGGGTGGTGAAGGGCTCTGCTCTAAAGAGGCCAGAAAGACAAAACGCAAGTATATGGGATTTATAAACACGTCATTTCCAGACTGCACTGCGGCCATAGGTTAGTTGAGTATCGAGGGGCAAAAAAGTAAGGTCTCACCGAGATTTGAACTCGGATCGCGGGATTCAGAGTCCCGAGTGCTAACCATTACACCATGAGACCCAACCCTTTCCGACACCGGGAATCGAACCCGGGCCTCCTGGGTGAGAGCCAGGTATCCTAGCCACTAGGCCACGCCGGAACACGATCGGTGGTGAAGAGGCTCTGCTCTAAAGTGGCCAGAAAGACAAAACGCAAGTATATGGGATTTATAAACACGTCATTTTCAGACTGAACTGCAGCCATAGGCTAGTTCAGTATCGAGGGGCAAAAAAGTAAGGTCTCACCGAGATTTGAACTCGGATCGCGGGATTCAGAGTCCCGAGTGCTAACCATTACACCATGAGACCCAACCCTTTCCGACGCCGGGAATCGAACCCGGGCCTCCTGGGTGAGAGCCAGGTATCCTAGCCACTAGACCACGCCGGAACACGATCGGTGGTGAAGAGGGTCTGCTCTAAAGTGGCCAGAAAGACAAAACGCAAGTATATGGGATTTATAAACACGTCATTTTCAGACTGAACTGCAGCCTAGGCTAGTTCAGTATCGAGGGGCAAAAAAGTAAGGTCTCACCGAGATTTGAACTCGGATCGCGGGATTCAGAGTCCCGAGTGCTAACCATTACACCATGAGACCCAACCCTTTCCGACGCCGGGAATCGAACCCGGGCCTCCTGGGTGAGAGCCAGGTATCCTAGCCACTAGACCACGCCGGAACACGATCGGTGGTGAAGAGGCTCTGCTCTAAAGTGGTCAGAAAGACAAAACGCAAGTATATGGGATTTATAAACACGTCATTTTCAGACTGAACTGCAGCCATAGGCTAGTTCAGTATCGAGGGGCAAAAAAGTAAGGTCTCACCGAGATTTGAACTCGGATCGCGGGATTCAGAGTCCCGAGTGCTAACCATTACACCATGAGACCCAACCCTTTCCGACGCCGGGAATCGAACCCGGGCCTCCTGGGTGAGAGCCAGGTATCCTAGCCACTAGACCACGCCGGAACACGATCGGTGGTGAAGAGGGTCTGCTCTAAAGTGGCCAGAAAGACAAAACGCAAGTATATGGGATTTATAAACACGTCATTTTCAGACTGAACTGCAGCCTAGGCTAGTTCAGTATCGAGGGGCAAAAAAGTAAGGTCTCACCGAGATTTGAACTCGGATCGCGGGATTCAGAGTCCCGAGTGCTAACCATTACACCATGAGACCCAACCCTTTCCGACGCCGGGAATCGAACCCGGGCCTCCTGGGTGAGAGCCAGGTATCCTAGCCACTAGACCACGCCGGAACACGATCGGTGGTGAAGAGGCTCTGCTCTAAAGTGGCCAGAAAGACAAAACGCAAGTATATGGGATTTATAAACACGTCATTTTCAGACTGAACTGGAGCCATAGGCTAGTTCAATATCGAGGGGCAAAAAAGTAAGGTCTCACCGAGATTTGAACTCGGATCGCGGGATTCAGAGTCCCGAGTGCTAACCATTACACCATGAGACCCAACCCTTTCCGACGCCGGGAATCGAACCCGGGCCTCCTGGGTGAGAGCCAGGTATCCTAGCCACTAGACCACGCCGGAACACGATCGGTGGTGAAGAGGGTCTGCTCTAAAGTGGCCAGAAAGACAAAACGCAAGTATATGGGATTTATAAACACGTCATTTTCAGACTGAACTGCAGCCATAGGCTAGTTCAGTATCGAGGGGCAAAAAAGTAAGGTCTCACCGAGATTTGAACTCCGATCGCGGGATTCAGAGTCCCGAGTGCTAACCATTACACCATGAGACCCAACCCTTTCCGACGCCGGGAATCGAACCCGGGCCTCCTGGGTGAGAGCCAGGTATCCTAGCCACTAGACCACGCCGGAACACGATCGGTTGTGAAGAGGGTCTGCTCTAAAGTGGCCAGAAAGACAAAACGCAAGTATATGGGATTTATAAACACGTCATTTTCAGACTGAACTGCAGCCATAGGCTAGTTCAGTATCGAGGGGCAAAAAAGTAAGGTCTCACCGAGATTTGAACTCGGATCGCGGGATTCAGAGTCCCGAGTGCTAACCATTACACCATGAAACCCAACCCTTTCCGACGCCGGGAATCGAACCCGGGCCTCCTGGGTGAGAGCCAGGTATCCTAGCCACTAGACCACGCCGGAACACGATCGGTGGTGAAGAGGGTCTGCTCTAAAGTGGCCAGAAAGACAAAACGCAAGTATATGGGATTTATAAACACGTCATTTTCAGACTGAACTGCAGCCATAGGCTAGTTCAGTATCGAGGGGCAAAAAAGTAAGGTCTCACCGAGATTTGAACTCAGATCGCGGGATTCAGAGTCCCGAGTGCTAACCATTACACCATGAGACCCAACCCTTTCCGACGCCGGGAATCGAACCCGGGCCTCCTGGGTGAGAGCCAGGTATCCTAGCCACTAGACCACGCCGGAACACGATCGGTGGTGAAGAGGGTCTGCTCTAAAGTGGCCAGAAAGACAAAACGCAAGTATATGGGATTTATAAACACGTCATTTTCAGACTGAACTGCAGCCATAGGCTAGTTCAGTATCGAGGGGCAAAAAAGTAAGGTCTCACCGAGATTTGAACTCGGATCGCGGGATTCAGAGTCCCGAGTGCTAACCATTACACCATGAGACCCAACCCTTTCCGACGCCGGGAATCGAACCCGGGCCTCCTGGGTGAGAGCCAGGTATCCTAGCCACTAGACCACGCCGGAACACGATCGGTTGTGAAGAGGGTCTGCTCTAAAGTGGCCAGAAAGACAAAACGCAAGTATATGGGATTTATAAACACGTCATTTTCAGACTGAACTGCAGCCATAGGCTAGTTCAGTATCGAGGGGCAAAAAAGTAAGGTCTCACCGAGATTTGAACTCGGATCGCGGGATTCAGAGTCCCGAGTGCTAACCATTACACCATGAGACCCAACCCTTTCCGACGCCGGGAATCGAACCCGGGCCTCCTGGGTGAGAGCCAGGTATCCTAGCCACTAGACCACGCCGGAACACGATCGGTGGTGAAGAGGCTCTGCTCTAAAGTGGCCAGAAAGACAAAACGCAAGTATATGGGATTTATAAACACGTCATTTTCAGACTGAACTGCAGCCATAGGCTAGTTCAGTATCGAGGGGCAAAAAAGTAAGGTCTCACCGAGATTTGAACGCGGATCGCGGGACTCAGAGTTCCGAGTGCTAACCATTACACAATGAGACCTAACCCTTTCTGACGCCGGGAATCGAACCTGGGCCTCCTGGGTGAGAGCCACGTATCCTAGCCACTAGACCACGCCGGAAGTTTTTTTTTATTACCTTTTGCACACACGTAATACAAGTCACGGATAAATTAAAAACCGCCTGCCAAACTTTGGCTGACGGAAGGACTTAAAATAAACATCAAAAGTACATAGCTCTTCCAAAACAGGAAGCCATTCAAGTTCGGGGTCCTGTAACTTGTAGACTTCATACAACAACCTGACATTTTGAGCAAAATACTTGCTTACAGTGAGCGCATTGGGGTCCGCATGTCGCACAGCCATTCTGGACCTCAAAATGACATGCAAACCTAGCGCCATGATCAAATTATACGGAACTTCATCTTCCCGCTCAACCGGAAGGAACCGAATGCCATGCGCTGAAATGGGCAGGTCTTTCTTTAACGTTCTCTGTAAAACGTCCCAAAAAAATACGGCGTCCCAGCACCCCACGAAAACATGTTCCACTGTTTCGGCTTTCGCACACAGCGTACAGATGTTTGACCAACCAATAAACAGCCCCTTTTCCTCCATCCATGTTTTAACTGTCAGCGTTCCTGTAGGTAACTTGAAAAAGAAAGTTTTCACGCATGCTGGGACTGCCATTTTTTTTCACACGGGATAACACATCCTGCCCAGGACCAGAACTAAAGATTTCACGATAACGTGGTACGGGGAACAGCATCTCCCTCAAATTATTTGTAAGGGTTTTTCTCGAAACAGTGGCTAAATATTCTACCGAAAATCTCACAGTAAGAAAAGGAAAGGACTCAACCACTTCCTTCATATAGCCTTTCACGGCACCACATCTATCACTTACAGAAAAAAATCGCGCCAATCCACCCTGTGAATGTGGTTGGAAAGCAAAGCTGTAAACGGCACCCATAACGATTACCCATGCGACGTCACTTGAATTCACTCATATTGCTCTACAAATAGCAAAACCAGAGAGAAGTGAAATGCACTTAACCACACCATTTATTACTTCAAAGAGGTATTCTTGTTAAGGTTAAATCAATGCATGAAGCATGAACGGTGTTTGGTTGCGTTGTATTGGTGCAGCACAAGAGTGGAAACTTTTTTTATAAAATTAAAGCAAGCTCCAACCCGGTGTTAGACGATCTGTCTTCTCCATCTCTGTGCCGCGGGCGGAGGTGACTAGATTTGCCGCCGGGTAGGAGGAGGAGGAAATTCTTGTGATCAGATTTCTGAACAGCCCAGAGTGCAGCCCTGGGGAGTGATTCCTTCTTCTGTGGGGCCTAGCGTCACTAAATAAGCTACGCTTAAGAGTACCGCCACTTCGCGCACCCGGAGGCGCATGGGGGCCATTTTGTTTCTGGCTTGCAGTGTTGCCATCTCTCCGAACGAAACCGCCGCCGGTTGTGACGGGCAGAGTGCGACCGGCCGCTCTAGCGCCCGCGCAGCCGAAAAAGAGAGAGGAGAGGCGCCCAAAAACAAAATGGCTGCGCCCATATGTGAACAAACATCACGTGGTGCCGACCGACCAATGGAAATCCCGGCGGCACATAACAATGAGAGACGAGAGTGCCGATACTCTAAAAGCCTTTATTTAGTGACGCTAGTGGGGCCCATATGCAGTCCGCGCGGCCGGTGTTCTGTCCACCCGCTGAAGCTGGGTAGGTAGAGGGGGCCTGGACAGCAGCATCTCCCATTGCTCTTGTTGGGTAGTTGACGGGAAGAGAGGAGGGTGCTCAGGGCTAAAGTCGCACACCCCGATTACGGGACGGAGTGTCCCTACTTCTGAGCAAAATTTACATTCAGATTCGTAGTTATTCGAATACATTTAGTCAAGACACGTAGGCTGTGGGAAGGAGCCCGGATTGTATGAGCCGTAGTGTAGTTTGTTGTTCTCTGGAAAGGTCAGGGTAAGGCGAAGGTACGGTCTGTTTCAGAAGGTGATAATGCTGGCTTATCTCCCTGAACGTGACAAGTGGGTGACTGTCCTCGTGCAGCTCCATAGCACGGGAGGTAAAAGCGCAGGCCTGTTGGGTGGGCGTATTTGTTGCCCTCCATTGAAGCGTCAGGGGGTGTCCAGATGAGCTGAATGGAACCGTTTGGGGAATGGCTTTTTCGCACACGCAGTGCAGGTCAGGACACCAAACCTTACTGGTAATCCCAGTAGGCTTACGGGGAATCGATGACTACCCTCCGAACCCCTGGTTGAGCGAGAGCCAAGGTGATGGCTGCCTCTTTTGCTGCCGTAATTTCTAGGGTGCTAAGCGAGGTACACGCAAGGAGGTTGGTTCTGGAGGTAGCCACGATGATGGCGTATTGCTGCCCTCGATGTTTGGAGGCGTCTGTGGAGACAACTGCATGATCCCCACTGAGGGTGGTGTTTAGCGCTTGAGCCTGTGCGTTTTGGTGACCCTCGTCATGTGAGGGGTTCACATTTCTAAGCAAAGGGAGCATCTTTAGTTTTAGTCGCCAAGAGTCTGGGAGTACGTCAAGCGGAGTGACATTCTGGGCTGCCCAGCCAATCTGGTGAAGCATGCGGTTACCCATCGCAGTTCTGAGTTGGACCTTCTGTTTAGAAAGATGGCCTTCTATCAGCTCTTGCACTGTGTTGTGGAGCCGCGTGCTAAGCAGCCTCTGTGTGAACGCACTCATGAGAAGATCAATGGCCTGCTGGACCGCCTTTCTAATCATTATATAAAGCATCTCTATGTCTTTCTTGTCGAGAAGAAGACAGGGGGCTGACGTAAGTGATTCTCGAGATGACAAAAACTTGAATTGATCGAAAGGTATCGGATTCCTTGAGGCCTTGCTTCTTCGTGGCAACTCGCCTGATCATGTGTACGGTTTGATTGATGCTGTGTTTGACGTGCTGCAAGGAGACATCACTCTTGGTGTTAGCCTCGACATGTTGGCCCAGGATCTTGATGCTGGGGCTTGGAGTGATGGGCTGTCCATCAAGGAGTATTTGAATGTATTCCTTGGTTTGGCATGAGGGCGGAGGACAAGAAGCTGCGATTGTTTACGTGAACACTGGAGGCCACAGGATTTAGCACATTGGCGTACTAGAAGTGAGATGCGATGCCTTGGTGTGAGCTTCCTTTAATTTTTGTAACTCTTAGCACATGAGCAAGGTGGGCACAGGGCCGCTAGACGGGCATGAGTGGTCGCGTGACGCTTTCACTTGGCATTCAGCGAGAACGCAGGGGTTACACCCGTAGATGTGCTTGGTGAGTACACCACTTGTCTTCCCGTCTTCGCGTGGGCGCGTAGCAATATCGGTAAGACTATGGGCTCTCGCTTTGTTAGTCTATTGGTTCCAGGTTCGATTCCCGGCGGTGGCGGTAAACTCTTTTATTTGTTCGCTGGAGTTTTCTGGGGACACCAACGGTCGCGAAAGAACCCTTGGGGGGTAGAGGTTTGCTTTAAAAGCTTTGCTTTTGCTTTAAAAGGTTTGCTTTTAAAGCTTTGCTTTAAAAAACAATATACATAGGCAAGGCATCTACTAATGTAATCTGCATTAAAGTGCGAAGAAATGGATCACGTGTATCGCGCAGAAACATAAACCGGTTCACAAGCTGGTGAACAAATACATGACACAGGCCAACACCCCCATGCCTTACTCGGCGAAAAAGGTTACTCCGACTGGAACGCTCCCACACCGATGACCAGATAAAGACTGCGAATAGTCTGTGCATTCGCTGCACGTGGACTCGTGAACAATAAAGCACCTGCAGCACATACCACAGCTGTGCCAAACGAATAAGGTTGCATACCGTGGCTCGTGCGAAAACAGAGAATGCGCGACCACCCCACTTCGTTGTTTTTTCGCGCAGCTTCGCCGTCTCGGATTCCTAGTACTCGCCGCTATCCTGATCGCGATCCAGCGGAACTCCGAGATAACGCGCTGGTGTACGCGACCAAGACACGTTTTCAAATACAGATGGTGTTGACCCCCACTCCCCGTGAAAAAAAACCAGCACACTTGGCCCAATTAACACAGCTGTTAGTAAGACTACAAAATTCCTTCCTTATCGATATGGCTGCGCTTACACTCTCCTCATCTTCACAAAAAAACCGCCACATCATCCGCGTGTGTTAGTGACTTCACTTCGCTTGTGTGTAAATGAAAACCACGTACTCCACTGTCATTAATTACTTTTAAACAAAAAGGTTCCAAATAAATTGCAAACAGAAGAGGAGATGCTGGACCTCCTTCTCGCACAGAAGACAGTACAGGAATACTTCCCGTGACATTCTTGTTGATTATCAGTTGCGTGCAGCAGTGAGAGTACGCCATACGCACTCCCTGTATTATCACATCACCAACATTTATATGCTCCAAAATACAACAAAAGAATCTCATGGCACACTCGGTCGAACGCTTTCTCGAAATCAATCTGAAGCATAGCGACCCTTTTAAAAAGCATATCACAACACTCCAGCACACTGCGCGCAACATGAACATTTGTTACTATACTCCTCCCCTTTATGCCACAGGTCTGATGCGGCCCTACTACACTTGTTATAACACTCTGCAATCGTTACGCTAAGATCTTCATAAGAGTTTTGTAATGTACATTGGCCAATGTAATCGGCCGGTACCCAGAAACCGACTGAAGTTTAACACGGTCTTCCGATTTGGGCATGAAGACGGTGTGTGTGCGACCAAAAGACCGCGGCAATACCTTGGACTCGTACGCCTCGCGAAAGGCCATAAGTAAAAACGGAGTTACTATATCTGAGAACCTTTTATAAAAATCCGCACCAAGCCCGTCAGGTCCTGGCGACTTACTTACTTTTAACTCCGATATTGCCGTCTGAATTTCGCCAAGCGATATCGGTCGCTCTAAGTCCTCCCTCACCTAATCTTCCAACCTTGGCACGACTGTAAGAAAGTCTCGCTTGAACTAATCAGTTTTTGGAACTGTGGGGCTAAACAACTCTGTGTAATGTTCTTGAAACGCACTTTTCATGTTCTCTTTGTCACTGGTAAGCGCACCTCGCCAGTATATTTCCTCGATACCATTGCCCTTCGCGTACCGTGCTTCGTCTTTTATCGCTCACTTTGTTGGCGCTTCACCGGCCGAAAACACTTCGGCCCTCGCCCTCACGGTCGCCCCCCGATATCTTGCTATATCGATGGCTTCCAGCTTATTTTTAATGGTTCTGATATCTTCTTTATATGCCCCAGGCATTTCGCTTTCGCGTTCTAACATGTGTTGCAGATTATTTCTAAGTTTGTTTTCCACTTCCCTCTCTTGCCGTTTAAGCACTGTCCCCCTCTCCATCGCTACCATTTTGCATTCCTGTTTGAATACCTCCCACCTTTCCCGCCAGCTGCTGATTTCGTCGTTTGTTTGTTTTTCTGCAATTTCATGTACTCTATCCGTGTATGTGGTGTCTTGTAATAATTTTACATTAAATTTCCAAAGTTCGCAGCTGAAGTTCTTACACTCCTCCCTCCTTTCCCCCAACACAAATGAAACAAGGCAGTGGTCGCTAAAAGAGACACTATCGACCGCGTAGTTCTTGCACGCCGCAGCGAGCTCGAAATATACGTATGCACGGTCCAGCCGCGCATGGCTCGTGCCCTTAAAGTGCGTGAACTTTAAAGCATTTCTGCTCCCTGCGCAGTGCGCTACATCTTCTAGTTCGCAGTCTTCAAGAACTTCTGTCAGGACGCTTGCACTCTGATCATTTGTCCGCGGCGACACATTTCTGTCTCTTCGTTCACACACACAATTAAAGTCGCCCAATAAAATTACTCTTTCTTGCAGCTTTAAATAATCAAACAACCCTTAAAAAACCGTCCTATCCCGTGTAACATTTGGTTCATAGATACACACTCCACGAAATTGTACTCCACAGTAGTTGAAATCACAACACACAATCCTGCCAGTTTCGCTCGACGTAACTGTTTGTACACGAATACCAACTGAATTTCTAACCAAGATACAACACCCCCCCCCCCCGAAGTTCCCACAGAATGACTCACGCAAACGCTGTAGCGGCCACTAAAGGGCCTTATCATGCTCTCGGTGCTGCTTTCGCTTTCTATTTTTGTTTCTTGAATGGCCATTATATCTATTTCTTTTTCGTCCATAATCCTTTGCAGCTGATACTGCTTGCGCCTAGCCCCAAGCCCTCTTACGTTTAAAGTAGAAATGCGAAGCGGCCTATTTAAAATAGCCATAATATCGAATTAAAGCACACTGAGAGCAAAATACAACGACCAGCTCTACGAACCCTAGTCTCCAGTGTAGCGACGGCGGATATCCCAAGTGTGTTGCCGTGCTCTTGTGACAGAAGCGCCAACTACGGGGGGGCAGTGGGGCTCGTGCCCCCCCCCCCCCCCCCCCCGACGGCTTTACGGGGGGGCAGAGCCCCCTCCGGCCCCGGCTGAGGATTTTTTTTAAGGGCTTGGCTCGGCTCTGCGCCCGTCGACATCGGACTGTTGGCCGTCCTGTCTGACAACTATTGTTTCCAATAGGGGTTGGGATCTTGAAAGACAGTTCCGTCCTCCTGATGGGCAGGGGGACACGCAGGGCCGTGTCGCTTTTCTTCACGGTGAGTTAGACGTGCTCAGTGTGCGGATTGTTGACAACAATGTAGCGCTGCGCTGGGCTATGGTGGCTAGAAGGGTGGCCCTTCTAGCCACCATAGCTTGGCTTCAGCAGCACGCCAGGAAAGTGACATTTTGTCTGGAGCATAGGTCGGCGCACTCACTCGTGAGTACACTCATTTATACTCAAACTCACTAGGGAGTACGATGATGAGTGAGTACACTCCCAGATTAAAAAAGTGAGTATGATGACGATTGAGTACGGGGGTAATACCACTACTCGTGAGTACAGAACTCATGAGTACACTACTCATGAGTATGACTGCTCATGAGTACAATACTCATGAGCATGAGTACTCATGAGTATGAGTACTGGTGAGTATGGTACTCATGAGTACATAGTCCTCATGATTACAATACTCATGAATACTGTATTTTCGAGTACTTGCACTCCTGAGTACATGCACTCATGAGTACAGCAGTTCAAACAAGTTATATCACAAACTCAACTCTGGACGCACGTGTACGAGTTTCAGACATTCAGCGGTGGCGCTGTGCTTCTTAACTCCCAAGGATGGTAATATCAGGCAACGAAAACTGCACCTCCCTCCTTTGCCTGTCCTTGTTTGGCGCTATTAACGTTTTTCGGCGGTCGTTCGCTAAGGGGTCACGGTGAAAAGGGAAAAACGAGGGGGTTAGGTCCCGGTGGGAAGCGCGGCCACAGTTGCTCTGTTTCTACGGCACCTGTTGATTGGAGCAGTTATTTTTGGTTACAAATGCGCGGCCTGGGAACGCCTAGCTGCTTTATTCCGATTGCTTCATTGAAATTGTTTTAGGGGAAGCGGTGGGGGCGGCTCACAATGCATGCACTACGCGCACACAAGTCGCTCTTTTCCGGTCTTAAAGGGGCACTGACACAAAATTTTGAAGGCGAGATAACTTCGGAGATAGATTGGTGGGAACACATATACATCACCTGCAAAATATCAGCGGCGAATACAGCCTAGAACATATTTAAAATCAATTTTAAAGTGTGCGAAACGCAACCGAGCAGCCAGCAGAGGACCACGCGCAATCGACATCCCGAGGATATTGTGTAAATAAACAACATAAAAACACGTCACGAGTTTGTGTTTGCCGCTTCCGCACTGCCAGCGTTTTTTGTCGGCGCGCCCGGCTGGCCGCTCCAATCGGAGGGCCGGAGGGCGGAGCTTCTGCTCTCGAGAACGAACGACCCGATCGTTGGCGGCGGAGGCGCCGTGATTTCAAAGTCAGCTTATGGGGCAGCTGGCCGCGACAGCGATTCCAGGCACTCTGTTTCTATTACTGTTTATTACCACTGGATGCGAAAACGCACCGGAGGCACGAAAAGCCCACTGAGCTAGCCGCACGGTCTCTGTGCAGGCGGCGGCCAAGGCCGCGAAGTGGCCCAGGCGGGCGCAGGTAGCTCGAGTGATATCTTGTTACCGCTGCACGAAATTGTCCCCAAGTCCCGACCATGGTGGCTTACATGAGAAAGGAGTTAATTATGCGATGGCGGGTTGCATTGAAAATTGTCATCTGCACCGGTTGCGAGAGCGGCACTCGAATATCCGCCGCAGTGCTAAGCCGAACACATCTGTAGGCGGACCTGTAGGCAGACCGGCCGGCTGCTCCCAGCGCGCGTCTTGCCACCCACCGTCTCGAGCGTCGCGCGTCGTTCTTTAGCCGCGGTAGCATTTGCACTCGCAGCGCCTGCGTCACATCCAAGGTCGCTTTTTAATTAAGCGCCTCACGAGATCAGTACGTGGGGGCATTCGCAGAAACTGCCGTCTATGCGGATTCGACAGTGCTACGGCGGCTCTGCTGTGATATACCTCCGACGGTCAAGTGGTCAGCTTTGTTCACACAAAATCCACAAAATCCATCGTTTCGCGGCACTCGCTGAAACCGAAACTGCGACTGGCCGCATTTACAATGCCTCTAAATAAACAACCGTCGCACGCTGAAGCAAATGAGGTTTCTACAGGTTATAAGAGGTCACTATCTACTTATCGCAACAAAAAAAACAAGATGCAAAATTTTTGTGTCAGTGCCCCTTTAAGCAGTTTCCATAGATGCATGTCATGCTCTGCAGTCGTTTCGTGAGCGGAACCGCTCATTTAAACAGTCGCAGTTACTTACGTGATTCGCGTCAAATTGACTGCATGGTTTGTGTCAACCACATGGTTTTATTAGGCTCCCGTTTTGAAACTTTTTGCCCAAGTTTGGTAAGATTATGTCCTCGTGCTGTTTATTCACAAGTGAGCATATAGCCCCACCGTGCAGGTTGTGGGTTGTTAATCGGACGTCATAATGCCCAGTCGAACGCGTGTAACGCCTTGTTTCGCCTCGCATATTTTGTCGAACAGCTCAGGCATCTTGCTGCTAGAGGAGCGTTTTGCTTTCGAATGGCAACCCGATGGGCTGCTTCTCGTTTATGCCACCGTGTAATGATGAAGCTGACGAGGACGGTGAATTTCGATGGTTGTTCTTCCCCTACCTTCATCTGCTGTTTACTGGCGGGGCGACCACTCCTCGCTAGCAACTTGTGCCGAGTTTAAGCTCGCACTGTGGAAGGCCTCGCGAAAGGGCCTGTTTATATGATGAACGCCAACGCCAGACGTTGGGTTTTTACCTTTAGCTCTGGAACGTCTCGTACGTCTGGAACGTCTTTTGGAACGTCTCGTAAAACATGTTGGTTGCCCATAACGACGCCACCGCACTTTTTTATCGATAGCTCTCAGCTTCATCAGCGCTTCTCGAACCAAGAGCTGCAGATTTCCACTGTGCAACCAATGCACCAACACGGGAATACAGTGACTTCAGTGCAAGCTATCACGCCTCCGAAAAGCCTGTTTGCAAACTTTGTTTTCGAGGTCACAAAGCACGCCAGAGCAGTTGGACAGGGCTGTAACGGCTGCCAAGCACCGGCAGCAACTGGGTGCACTGCGGCCGTCGACTGCGAGCGATACTCGCTCCAAGCCTCCAAAATACATACACATACACTGTTGGGACTGGGCCATCCCAGCTCAGTAACTACTGTTGCGACGTTGCCCTGCCCAGTCCGCTATCGACGCGGCGCAGACCATAGCGACGAAGTAGCCGAGCTGACGGTTATTTGAAGCAGCATTTATATACAATATATACAAAGGTAACAAGAGCTTTACATGGCTAACACGAGCGCGATAGCACTTCTGAACTCAGGGCCTTCAATGAGATGCCGCCGCACCACCGCTGCTTCCGGGCTGGTTTTATACCCCCAGGGTTCCGTTGCAGCGGCGTGCAGTTCCAATGCCACCCAGTCGGAGCTATCACTGGCCGCATTATGAATCTGGTGAATGGAGGCGAAGCGATTGCGTCAGCCGAGTCGCCACGACCGGGAAAGGGAACGCGACTCTGCGGCGGCGTCTCCAGGCGCTACTTGCTGCGTGTCTGCGGGGATTAGTTCGTCTTAGGCATGATTTGGTTCAGCCGTCGTCGTGGGAAAGGAAGAGCAGACTCGGCGCCGCCTTTCCCGCCAAGTCGAGGCACATCTGACGCGGGCGGTTTGACCTAGGCGCGAATCAACCCCGCCATCGGCACGTCGCAAGGTGCAGCGAATTAGTGTCAGGCGCTCTGGCACAACACACGCACGGATACAAAAATGAGTGGTCAAAGTCAGACCCCTTTCGGGGGCTCCTAAAGGAAATGACCATAGCAGCGCGTAGCGCCCCTGTCATGTCCCTTTCTCGTGTCCCTTTCTTTTTACCCCCGAACTGCCCATTAAAAGAAAAACAAATAGACTCGTTTTTTGTGCTGATGGTTCAGTCATGCAATATTTTTGAATAAATGTGACCAGTAAAACACGTATGCAAAGAAATTTCTACTGGATGCGTCAAACCGCTGAAGTTCACGGTTCATAGATTTGCGGCGCGTCTTATTTGGGAACACCTCGTAGTTAGCCGACACAATGTTAATGGCCCACACTGCTGCAGGTGCCCCTTACGATGATGATGATAATGATTAGTGGTAGCCTCTTTGTACCGGGATGATGACGTGTCATCTCATTGGGACCTCCCCACTGCTTCCTCCCCTCTTCCTTAGCCGCTTCGAGGCGCACTCCAGGTCTGCCCCCCCCCCCCCCTCCCCACCGGAAAAATAAGAAGTCTACGTCACTGTAGCGTAGTAGCTGCTCAACACTCCCCGGAGACGGCTGTTCGTTGCTCTGCACTACACGGAGAGAATCAGAAGCATTGTTCGCATTGCAGGGCCGAAAAGGGACGTTACGTTATGTGTCCGGTGGTTTCTGGGCCGCTCCGCGTTGACGTTGGGTTTCACTTTCACCGAAGCCCGTCGAGCATGCGTCGGAGCCTTCGCCGGGGGTTCGTCACCGCTCGGCTCGGCGGTGCTGGCCTGTTTTCTCTCGACATAATCCCTTGTACGCTTTGAAGAGCCAGCAAGGACACCTGTCATCTCAACTTCTTCTTTTTCCTTGCTTTTCTCTACCTCCGACGCCAAGAGTGGTGCTTCGGTCACGCCCGCACCGTCCGTTGCGATTTGGTTGCCCTGAACGTCCGGGACTTCGGTGGGCGTTTCTCCTGCGGCAGGTGGTTCGGCGCTCGGTGCCACGGCGGCTGCAGGTTCAGGGGGCGTTGCCTCCTTCACCGCGTCCTCGTCCTCTTCCTTGCCATTCGAAGCGCTCTCCGCGTCTTCGGCGTCCATCACGTACTCGGACTTGTGGTGGTCGTCTCCTGGTCCGGCCAAGTTCACGTAAGTGCGGACGCACTCGCTATCGCTGTGGCCGTAGCGGCGGCACCGCCCGCACCGTGGGACGCGGCACTGCCGACGAATATGGCCACTCCGGTGGCAGCGCAAACAAAGCGGTACCCGTCCGGGCACAACGACAAGGGCCTGCTCACCGGCGATCCGTAGCTGGTTCGGGATGTCGTCTACGGTGACGCCCGACATGAGTCGTAGGGTGACCAGGCGTGTCGTCGAGAGCTGCGAAGTGCAGCCCGGCACACGCCAGCGGTCACGGGTCACTTTGGTGACCTTCCCGTAAAGCGCCAGGGCGCCTCGCACTTCGTCGTCGGGGACGTTGTGGAGCACCCAGTGAAGCTTTAGGCGTATGTCCTGGCTCCGCGGATCGAAGATGAGGCACCTCCGCCCCTTCACTTGAAGTTCGGAGGCGGCAACCAGCTTCACAGCTGCCTCGGCGTCCTTGAACGTCACGGCCCACAGGTGGTTCATCTGATATGCGCCCAAGGCCCCAACCTCGGGCAGCAAATTCAGACGCACCAGCGGGTCGCGGAAACCCTCCACCTTGTATGGCCTGGCTTTCACGTTCGCGTGCAGAAAAATGGTGTTGAGAACAGATGGTCCGGATGGCAAATGAGGCAGAATAACTTGATAATTCTGGTTTGCAGAGTTGTCAAAAACAGAAGACATAGTACCGCGAGCCGATGGGCCCGCCAAAGCCGCCCCTTGAACGGAGCTCGTCATCCTGCGTTCGCACTGCGCAGCGGCCGGAAGCAGAATCCCGACACGCCGGAACACGATGGGTGGGGAAGAGGCTCTGCTCTAAAGTGGCAACAAAAGACAAAACGCAAGTATATGGGATTTATAAACACGTCATTTCCAGACTGCACTGCAGCCATGGGTTAGTTGAGTATCGAGGGGCAAAAAAGTGAGGTCTCACCGAGATTTGAACTCGGTTCGCGGGATTCAGAGTCCCGACTGCTCACCGTTACACCATGAGACTTAACCCATTCCGACACCGGGAATCGCACCCGGGACTCCTGGGTGAGAGCCAGGTATCCTAGCCACTAGACCATGCCGGAACACGATGGGTGGTGGAGACGCTCTACTTTAAAGTGGCCCGAAAGAAAACGCAAGTATATGGGATTTATAAACATGCCATTCCCAGGCTGCACTGCAGCCATAGGTTAGTTGAGTATCGAGGGGCAAAAAAGTGAGGTCTCACCGAGATTTGAACTCGGTTCGCGGGATTCAGAGTCCCGAGTGCTAACCATTACACCATGAGACCTATCCATTTCCGACGCCGGGACTCGAACCCGGGCCTCCTGGGTGAGAGCCAGGCATCCTAGCCACTAGACCACGCCGGAACACGATGGGTGGTGAAGAGGCTCTGCTCTAAAGTTGCAAGAAAGACAAAACGCAAGTATATGGGATTTATAAACACGTCATTTCCAGACTGCACTGCAGCCATAGGTTAGTTGAGCATCGAGGGGAAAAAAAGTGAGGTCTCACCGAGATTTGAACTCGGTTCGCGGGATTCAGAGTCCCGACTGCTCACCCTTACACCATGAGACTTAACCAATTCCGACACCGGGAATCGCACCCGGGCCTCCTGGCTGAGAGCCAGGTATCCTAGCCACTAGACCACGCCGGAACACGATGGGTGGTGGAGACGCTCTACTTTAAAGTGGCCCGAAAGAAAACGCAAGTATATGGGATTTATAAACACGCCATTCCCAAACTGCACTGCAGCCATAGGTTAGTTGAGTATCGAGGGGCAAAAAAGTGAGGTCTCACCGAGATTTGAACTCGGATCGCGGGATCCAGAGTCCCGAGTGCTAACCATTACACCATGAGACCTATCCATTTCCGACGCCGGGACTCGAACCCGGGCCTCCTGGGTGAGACCCAGGTATCTTAGCCACTAGACCACGCTTTTTTTCTTTATTGCCGGTTTCAAACAAAATCCAGAAACAACGGTACATATGATAATATCGCTGACTTCACTGAAGCCAGTGCTACATAACTAAAAACGGGGCATAGAAAATACCTTTTCAAATCCATGCAACCATTCAGGAGTACATTTCTGACTCTTCCACATTTCCACAATACGTTGCGCACTCTCACAGAAATACTGCCTTGCTGACCTTCAGTCTACGTCACAGTGCCGAAACGCCATTCGAGACCTCCATATTCCGTGGAGGACCAGCAACATCACTAGGTCGTAAGGCACTCCATTATCGTTTTGCACTGCCAAAAACCGGATGCCATAAGGACTCAACGGAAACTCCTTTTTTAATGTTCGCTGAAGAACGTCCCACAAAAACACCCCATCCCAACAATCCAAAAAAAAACACGTTCCACCGTCTCTGGCTTTTTACACAAAGAACAGTCCACTCCACATGGCACATACAGACCCTTCTCCAACATCCATGTTTTAACTGGCAACACTCCAGAGTGCAATTTAAAGAAAAATGTTTTTGCACTAGGAGGAATGGCCATGGCTTTTACACGTTTCAAAACGTTTTGCCCGGGGCCCACTGGAAACATGGATTGGTGTAGAGGAACCGGAAAACAAATTTCAGCAAGATCCCTGTACAGCTTTTTCTTCGACACAGAGCTCAAATACTCTATCGAAAAGCGTACACACAGAAATTGAGTCGCTTGCACAACTTCTTTTAAACACCCGTGTACTCCTCCATTGTAGCTTTGACATGACGTAACAATAAATTGGGGCAATAGCCTGCCTAACCTGACTTGAATGACAGTGCGCAGGAAGGGGTCCTTTACCTCGCGCAAGAAATAAAAACGATTCACCTCTTGTCTCAAAAAAAGATGCGAGAGCGATAAACCGCCTTCACGTACTCTTCGAAAAAGATTCGTCCTACAAGTACTTTCCCAGAGCGAGCCCCAAACAAAAACAGCACAAACGCGATGCAGCCGCTGAACATTGGCGCGAGAACAGTGGATCACTTGCAAAACGTACCAAAGTTTCGCGAACAAAAATATGTTGCACACCGTTGCGCACGGAAACATCGACAGCGCACGCCCCTTCCCTTCCCACTTTTCCGCTTTATCACGCATTGCAGTCGTCTGGCTTCGCCAGTACGGGTCGCTATCTCTGTAGTTTTCAAGTGGCACGCTTAAGTATTTGACCGGCACAACCTGCCAGTTCATACCTTCGAAGACACTAGGGGTTACGTCCCAATTGCCGTGCCAGAATCCCATGCACTTGCTCCAATTTACAGAGCTCCCAGTATACTCACTAAATGTCTTAAAGGGGCACTCACACAAAAATTTGAAGGCGAGATAACTTCGGAGATAGATTGGTGGAAACACATATACATCATCTGCAAAATATCAGCGGCGAGTACAGCCTAGAGCATATTTAAAATCAATTTTAAAGTGTGCAAAACGCAACCGAGCAGACAGCAGACGACCACGCGCAATCGACATCCCGAGGATATTGTGTAAATAAACAACGTCCAAACACGTCACGAGTTTGTCTTTGCCGCTTCCGCACTGCCGGCGTTTTTCGCCGGCTCGCCCGGCTCGCCGCTCCAATCGGAGGGCCGGAGGGCGGAGCTTCTGCTCTCGAGAACGAACGACCCGATCGTTGGCGGCGGGGGCGCCGTGATTTCAAAGTCAGCTCATGGGGCAGCTGGCCGCGACAGCGATTCCAGGCACTCTGTTTCTATTACTGTTTATTACCACTGGATGCGAAAACGCACCGGAGGCCCGAAAAGCACACTGAGCTAGCCGTACGGTCGCTGTGCAGGCGGCGGCCAAGGCCGCGAAGTGGCCCAGGCCGGCGCAGGTAGCTCGAGTGATAGCTTGTTACCGCTGCACGAAATTGCCCCCAAGTCCCGACCATTGTGGCTTACATGAGAAAGGAGTTAATGATGCGATGGCGGGTTGCATTAAAAATTGTCATCTGCACCGCTTACGAGAGCGGCACTCGAATATCCGCTGCAGTGCTAAGCCGAACACATCTGTAGGCGGACCTGTACGCAGACCGGCCGGCTGCTCCCAACGCGCGTCTTGCCACCCACCGTCTCGAGAGTCGCACGTCATTCTTTAGCCGCGGTAGCATTTGCACTCGCAGCGCCTGCGTCACATCCACGGTCGCTTTTTAATTAAGCGCCTCACGAGATGAGTACGTGGGGGCGTTCACAGAAACTGCCGTCGATGCGGATTCGACAGTGCGGCTCTGCTCTGTGATATCCCTCCGACGGTCACGTGGTCAGCTTTGTTCACACAAAATCCATCGTTTCGCGGCACTCGCTGAAACCGAAACTGCGACTGGCCGCATTGAAAATGCCTCTAATTAAACAACCGTAGCACGCTGAAGCAAATGAGGTTTCTACAGGTTATAATTAGGTCACTAGCTACTTATCGCAACAAAAAAAAACAAGATGCAAAATTTTTGTGTCAGTGCCCCTTTAAGCAACGCAACTGCATTGCTAATGCTTTTTCTGTCACGACAAAATAAAGCGATGTCGTCCGCGTATGCCAATACACGTACCTCGCATGCCTGGAACTGGAAACCATGAATAATATTATTGTTTATTATGCTAGCACAAAACGACTCGATGTACAAACAAAAGAGCAAAGGGGACAGCGGGCATCCTTGCCGCACTGAACGCGTGACAGTTATTTGACGGCTCACTGACTTATTTATTACCAGCCTTGTTGAACACTCCTTATACGCCATTCTTACGCCCTCCGTTATTTCTTTTCCTAGGTTTATGTGTTCCAAAATAGTATAGAGTAGCTCATGAGAGACCTTATCAAAGGCCTTCTTAAGGTCTATTTGTAGCATGACTACAACCTCATCCATGCCGTCACAACACTCGAGAATGCTCCGTGCTATGTGTATATTACTAGTTATAGACCTTCCTTTTATCCCACATGTTTGGTGTTCGCCTACTATGTCTATTATCACACTTTGTAACCTCCTTGCTAAGACTTTCATTAATATTTTATAATCACATTCGTCAAAGATATCGGCCTATACGCAGTTACTTTTCTGAGCTCTTCTTTTACATCTGTTTTCGGTATGAGAACAGTGTGCGATTGTGAGAAAGAGGGGGGCAGTCTTTCCAGTGTGTAGGCTTCTGTGTACAGGTCACATAAAACTGGACTTAGGTCATTGCGAAAAGCTTTGTAGAACGCCGTGCACAACCCGTCAGGGCCTGGAGACTTTCCCGGATTTAATTCGTCGATAGCCTTTTTAACCTCTTCCACTGTTATTGGTACTTCTAAATTCTCTTCTACCTCTTGATCTATCGTCGACAAGAACCTTAAAAAATGTCCTTAAACGGTTCTAAGTTTACAGGTTGGCACGAAAACAAACCATCATAAAACTCACAAAAGGGATTGCTAATTGATTGTGGTTCATCAAGGACCTGCCCTTTATACTCTATTTCTGCAATAGAGTTGCGGGTGGCGTATCTCTTTTCAGAGCTAAGTGCTCTCTTTGTAGGGGCTTCCCCTAACATGAATTTTTCCGCACGGGCTCGCACTATCGCACCATGATATTTCTCTTGTTCTATAGCTTCTAACTGATGTTTTAAAGTTTTAGTGTCGTGCTTAAACAGTCCAGGTGACTTGCACACTAGTGCAGAAAGAGTCTCCAGGTTTCCTCTAAGCAGAACTTCCTTTTTTCTTCTATCATAATTTAAGGCAGTTGACCTTTCCAATGCTGTCATCTTAATGCCTGCTTTAAAATTCTCCCACTTAGAGGCACACTCACATGTATCCTCTTCAAGGTTCCTAATCTTTTTCGTTACTTCTTTTACAAATTCTTCATCCTTCAACAATAAGCTGTTCATTTACCATAAATCCCAGTTAAACGTCTTTTTATCTTTGCGCTTTCCAATCAACAACGACACTAGGCAATGGTCGCTGAACGACACAGGTGTAACACTGTACTCAGAGCACTCCGGCACAAGTTCTAAAGAAACATAAGCTCGGTCTAATCTTGCATGGCTTGTTCCTTGAAAGTGTGTGAACTGGATATGCGTCTTGCATTCCAACATATCCCCCACATCTTCCAAACCAAAATCTGCCGTGACACCATTAAATGCAATCGTGCTTCCGTCGCGATAAGGAGTGCCACTTGATTTATCGCGAGCCGAGCACACACAATTAAAATCTCCCAGTATCGCAACAGCCCGTTCTGTGTCAAGCCACGCCCGCAACTCTTCAAAAAACACTTTTCTTTCGTCGCCCTTTGTAGGCGCGTACACAAAAACAATCCGCCATTCTTTTGACGCTAAAATAAAATCACAAATAACAAAGCGCCCAGTTAAACTAGACGTCACGTTTTGCACTACTACGCCGCAGCTCCGACGTATTAAAATCAGACAACCAGCCGATAATCCCACCGCATGGCTGACACAGACTTCATAACTAGGACTGAACACACCCACCATGTTTTCCGTGCTTTGTTCGGTCTCTACATTGGTCTCCTGGAAGGCTACGATGTCTAACTCCCTCTCCTTGATGAGTCTGTACAATTGACTCTGTCGTTTACGCTCGGAAAGGCCGCGCACATTAAGGGTGGCAACGCAGATTGATGATATGAACACCGCATGAATGGAAGATGAAGGCAAGTAACACACTCTTACACACACGTTTTAGTAACACTAGCCCCACCCCCTTTTGTACCCCTCAAAAAGAAAAAAAATGTTCGTGCCTTAACGCTCATTGGAAGACCTCGCCAAGAAAAGCTCCAAACGTTTCGCTTACGGAGGCTTCCCCGCCGCAGGTCCTCTGTCGTAGGGTGTGGTGTTGGGCTTTGGCTTGAAGCTTGGACGCCTCACCATAACCCCACCCACAGTTGTCTTGACGTTGCCGGATTCACCAGTGTCCTCCCGCTTGTCGTCCTCCTTACGCGGCCGCTTGACGGTGGCTTCTGCGTCGTCGCCGTCGAAGTCGCCGTCGCCGGCGTCACGCACTTCACGAGTTTCGGCGGTGTTCGTCGAACCCATCCCAACACACACCTCACTTTTCGCGTCCAGCGCAGCTGCCACCCGCGCTGAGTCGTTTTTGGAGGTCGCCTGCTGCTCCGCGGGAGCAGCATTTACGTCCTCCGCTTGCACGTCTGGTTCCAACAAAGTGTCCCTTGGTTCGCCCGCACCCCCTCCTCCGGCCGAAGCCGCTTCCGCCTCCTCCTCGTCCACACGGTTTTCGGCCGTGTCCGCGCCTCCGACAGGTCCAGTGACATGTGCATACGTCCGCACGCACTGTGTCGCTTCGTGACCGAAGCGGCGGCAGACCGTGCAGCGCGGCAGCTTGCAGTCGCGCCTCATATGGCCCGTCCCCGAGCAGCGGAGGCACTGCGGGGCCCTGCCTGGCACGACCACGAGCGCCTGGCCGCCCGCAATCCGGAGCTCGTGCGGCAGGTCGTCGAGCCTCACGCCGGCGTTGAGCCTGAGGGTCACCGACCGCGTCGTCGGACCTTTCTCATTCATGCCCTTGACACGCCACCTCTCGCGTCCTATGTCGATGACACGGCCGTAAGGAAGCAGCGCCGCTCGCACCTCGTCGTCCGGCACGTTGTACAGAATCCAGTGCAGTTTCATCCGCACATCCTGGTTCGCCGGATCGATGACGAGGCACCGGCGCTCCTTCACCTTCACGTCGGTGGCCGCGAGCATGCGCTTTACGCCGCCTTCGTCCCTGAATGTCAGGGCCCATACGTGGTTCATTTGATACGCCCCCAAGGAAAGCACCTCGGGGAGCAGTTCCAAACGAGCCAAAGTGTCCCTGAAATCTTCGACGCGATAAGGCCTCGCACGAACGTCCGCATGAAGAAAAATGGTGTTTAAAACACAGCGACCTGTTGGCAGAACTGGTAAACTGACAGGGTAATCTCCGGAATCCTGGCCGAAAAACCTGTTTCCGCGGCCGGACATGGCCGCATTCACCGCTCCTAAGGAGCCAAGCATCCTGCGTCCGCACACTAGCGCGGCCGGAAGCAGAATCACCTAGCCACTAGACCACGCCGGAACACGATGGGTGGTGGAAAGGCTCTACTTTAAAGTGGCTCGAAAGAAAACGCAAGTATATGGGATTTATAAACACGTCATTTCCAGACTGCACTGCAGCCATAGGTTAGTTGAGTATCGAGGGGCAAAAAAGTGAGGTCCCAAAGAGATTTGAACTCGGATCGCGGGATTCAGAGTTCGAGTGCTAACCATTACACCATGAGACGCAACCCTTTCCGACGCCGGGAATTGAACCCGAGCCTCCTGCGTGAGAGCCAGGTATTCTAGCCACTAGACCACGCCGGAACACGATGGGTGGTGAAGAGGGTCTGCTTTAAAGTGGCCAGAAAGACAAAAAGCAAGTATATGGG
The DNA here is from genome assembly GCF_048455015.1 of Haemaphysalis longicornis. Lineage (NCBI taxonomy): Eukaryota > Metazoa > Arthropoda > Arachnida > Ixodida > Ixodidae > Haemaphysalis > Haemaphysalis longicornis. The sequence goes on from NW_027526335.1 coordinate 181,300,324, forward strand.
ATTTGTAAACACGTTTTTTCCAAACTGGGCTCGCCTGTTTTTTTAGTAGCTCTAATGCGGCCATAGGTTAGTTGATTAGGGAGGGGGGGGAAACGATAATCGAAATTCTATGGATTGTACACATGTAAAAACTGTCAGGCCTCACCGAAATGGACGGCGGATCGCTAGACCCAGTTCTGTGCGCTTAACACCACGGGAGTTTTTTTTTAATTTCCCAATGATCGCGAATCCGGTGTTCTACGTTGGCGTGATGGAGCGATGAGGCGAAGAAGGATTGACGGTGGAAGGATATCTGAAATGAAACAAAAATATGGAGGAGCTTAGTGTGTGATTGTAACTTACGCCGGTGGGAATGCCAGTTGAACATGGAATCCCTACGTACTGCTGAGACTTTGCTACATTTAACTGGTGACGGCTCACCTCCTGAATATTAGACCACGCTAATTATACAATAACAAAGGCGCGCTTACGCTAATAGCATATATGAATAGCTAACAAGCATAGGCATGCGCACACGGGGGAAGCGGAGGAATATAAGGCGCTCCCTCAACATCTAACGGTGTCGCCGAGATTACCCCTCTCGTTTACTTAAAAGGACCGCTCACGTTGTTGTTGCAACTCCACGGTTATGACCATTCAGGTTCCGAGGAACTTCACGGGTTCCGAGTACCCGTAAAGTTCCGTTCCAAGAACTGCATGGCTCCCACATTAAACAACAGGAAAACCGGGGACTAAATCATACCACTGTAAGAACCACGTCATCGCTTAATTTCCTGCGTGCTTCCCGAGTGAGCACACATGTCGCGGAGAGCATGAATGCCACGCGTTATGTTGTGAAAATAAAGATAACTCTATAATCGGTATTTAGTAGTTGTTTGGAAATAAATTAAATAAAAAACGCGGTTATTTATCAATTCGAAATTACCTCAAATTGGAAGGTGGTTTCAGTGGTGACCCTGGCTCCCGTAATGAAGAACTTTTGGAACGGCTATGCTGCCAAGGACGCATTCATCAGCTAACTATGTACCTGAATGCCAGACATCTCGAATTCAGCGATCCCGAGCCTGGTACATGGCGCTGCAAAGAAGTGGCTCTGTGGCTCAGTTACTGCGAAGTGAAAATCCCAGGCGTTCTTTTGAAAATTGGCGGTGAAACTAAGCGCACACTCACCCCCAAGGAATTTGAAGATTGGTATACGGTTCCGCTGACAGCAGTTTATGTGTATGGTGCTAGGGGTACGGATGCTTGGACGCGATACACTTTAGGCATTGAGAACGGTCAGAGGCCCCTTGCGTGTAGCGTGGAATGTGGTGGACGTTAACAGTTGCTGCTTCGAAGATCTAAACGCAGTTTGTTCTGATGTTTAAATTAGCGCGCCAACTAAAATAGGCCGGTGGCGGTGCGCTGACTGTTTGAACCGCTGCTTGTTTTTATCGCGAGAAACTGGATGGCGCCAGGAGGGCTGCAAGGTTCGGTACTTCCGCATGGTCCGCTTGCACGCTCAGAGCAAAGAGACACAAAGAAGGTCCTCCAGCTTTTGCCCACGCGAAAGGTTGTGCTTGTGCTAGGGGCTCCAGAAGTGTTTTGAAGGCGAGTGGGCTAAAAAACAATCTATGATGGCGAAGATGACGAAGATTACGACGATGATGATTTCTGGATTTTATTAAACGGAGTGTGTTCCTATCCGCGATGTGAAATGAAGTTTTTTCCAACGGAGTACGGCCCTCGCCTTGCGACCTAATCTTGAATTAAACACCATTTATTTAACATGGCATCCCGTTGCCCACTTCAAACATCTTACGTCATGTAACGGAAAGGCTATTATTTGCTGTGTTAGAAAATAGCAACATCTTGCCCTCTGCGTGGCACTCAAACTGCACTTCTAAGCGCTATCACACGTGACACAGTGGTGTCTAAAACATGAGGAGGAAATCCTCTAGTAATCCTCACAGGAATAGCAAAACTCTACTGGTGGATACCAGTAACAATTTACAAGTAGAAACGAAATGAGGGGAATGTACAATAACGTAAGGATTGGCCTTGCCAGACGGGTGGTAAATATGTTCTGGGAAATGACTCAGCCGTGTTGAGCCTCGCGCTTTGGAGATGGAAAAAATGTTTAAAAAGAAAAAGGAAACTGTCGCTGATTTCTCTGTCATAGGAATCAGTAAAACACGAAACTGAAATGTGCAGCGAAATTTGCAGCTGAGCATGATTTGTGGATCGGCGGCTGTCTTGTGGGTGTGCTTGGCGAGCGACGTCCTGCTGGTGGGTCGCTTCGGCAAAGGTGTACTGGCGTCATTTCCGTGACGGATATGACGTCAGCGAAGTCTTGGGGCATCGCGGCATAAAACACTTTGGTGTTATAATATAAAACCCGAAAACGAACAACCCTAAATATAAGTACTCCTTAGTACTAAAGGTTGCTTCCCCGCCAGGATACCTTGTGTGCAGGGGTGCATCTTTTACAGGCCGCTTGCTTCGTTGTACTGGCGTCACTTCCGTTACGAATAGGACGTCAGCGAAATGTTCGCGTATCCGGGAATAAAACACTTACGTGTTAAAAAAATTCGGATTTTGCTCTGCAGTGACATACTATGGGCAGGGGTGACGCCTTATAGGCAAGCACTGAGGACATATAGACGTCATTATGCTAACTTCACGTTAGCATTCAAACGATACGATCAAACGGAACTAAAGGCGCCACTACAATCGCTGTCATGTTCATCGCTGCTTTAGTCGGCGGACGCCAACTCACGAACAAGATAATGTGATATCACAGAGACTGAGAATGGCAGAGGAGTCGCCACTGCTTCATATATTGTTTTTTATTTAAATATATCGATTAGGTGTTATTAGAGAAGAAGGCCGTTCGCTGCATCCACAACGTACACTAACTTCATCCCACTCGAGCACTTCTTGCACAGCATAAATGAATAAGAATCGCTGTTCTACATGATTACCGCCTGCTCGTCCAATTCCACTTTTGTGGTGCTCTCTTATACGCAGTACCCGAAACGATTATCTTGCCTAACAATGCGGACCCAGAATTATTTAACTCGCACATCTGATATGTGGTTACTACCATTCCCCCGAACGAATTACATTTCTAAGCACTGTCACAACATTCTCTCCATATTAATTAGAAACAAAGTCAAATTTTCAGGACGGTGGTTTACGAGACATGCTCTCCGTGATGCCTATGTCAATAGGTAAATGTTGTGCGGAGTGCTTTATCTACATAGTTTGTCGGTCTTTTGTGTTGAATGCTTTCAGGAAGAAGTGTAAAGTGCGGGAAACGTTTTGTCTGCCATTGCCTGCTCCGCTTCTGTTTTAAATCCAATACTGCTGTTACACAGTTGTTTTTGTAAAAATAGATTTGCTATAACACGTAATTATATAATTTTGTTGCTTTCAATTAACATTGTATGCATGTGTGTTGTGGAAGTTTCCATTGGGCCCCCCGGCAACGTCAAGCTGCGTCTAGCAGCTTTTCCGCTAGGGTAATCTTCTATATAGTAATGTTGAAAATAAAAGTGATTTTAAAAATTAACATTTGCGATAAAATTCGTATGGTTGTTTTCGTGACAAACCAGTCTTTTTAATGAATGAAACTTGTATTTTGTCTCCGTGGAGGCTTCAAACCACGCTTTTCCGTCCTTAGAAAGTGTTCACGCGATGCCACATGCAGCGCACTAACATAATGCTCATCAAGGGGCTCAAAGTCTGTCACTTTTCTTTTTGTACTGCGATGGCACTCTGTGACCTTCCGTTTAACAGAATGGCTGGAGCGAGATGGTAAGAAAAGCAGGGGTGGCAAGGAACTGGAAGGGGGGGAACGAAATATTGGAAAAAAAGAATTGTACTGAGAAGTTCCAGTCGGAATATGGTAGCCAGGGTAAACGAGCAGAATCTTCTAGACACAGAATCTGCGTGCCTGCAAGCGGCCACTTGTCTGGTTGCGGCGGCAGTGTAAGCGGTGAAGGGCTGAGAGGAGCCAGTGACTGCAGGGAGAGAAAAGCTTAATTTTTGCAACACCTATGTGATATCCACGCGAACGTCGACTGCACCGCGGCGGCGTAAAGCGCAGCAGTTTGCGAAAGTTGACTGGGAGGGCGGATTATAAGGGAAAGTCAAACAAGCAGTAATTATTTTCAATGGTTATCTTTCGGCCCAAATTTTTTTGTAGTATGTAGGATGTAGCAAGTAGCATGCATGTATGAATGTATCATGTATGTATGTAGTATGTACGTAGCATGTTGCAGCATGTAGTATAGAACCAAAAATGAAAGGGTAATGCAAGGATCGCATTCATTTAAAGCATATTTGAGCTTGCTATAGGCCACGTGGCCGGGCACTCTCAAAACAAAATTATATCGAAGATTCCACTAGCCGCTGTATCTGGCGTCTGGTGAAATGCCCTGATATGCCCGCGTTCCCAGTAGAATCCGCGATGGACCGAGATGAGTCGTCGTCTGAAGGGCGGCCGCCGCAGATGCTCCGCCAGGACTGTGACGCTGAAGTCTCAAGAGGGAAAGCTAGGCCAGCTCGTTAGGCGTCATTTTTGACAGCGCGAAAAGATAAGAAGAGCCAGAGAACACCCAGAGGACGAGTGCTGTGTCCCTTCGCGCTGTCCTCCAGTGTGTCCTCGTCCTTCCGTACTGTAAAAAATGATGATGGTAAAGTCACAGTTAACGTGGCTCTTCCGGAGGACCAATGTACTGATGAAAGAAAACGTAAACGGAGCACGGGTTCGAGGTTTTGAGGGGATTTCCTTCCATGTGCCTATCCAGCAACATCTAAATGACTTCTGAAGAAAGCCATTCTAAAATAAAATCCGGTCGCACATGCTGTATTTCCGCTTGCAACCGCAAGAAATAGAAATTATTCTAATTTCACGAAGCCATGCTCCGTTTACTTTTCGTTGCCCCTGTACATCACGAGCTTTTAAAGCGAAACTTTATTGTTCTCACTGATGGCGTCTGTAAGGTAAAAACGGCATGCAGGAAAGCCAGGTTTCTCTGACGATGATGATGAATGATCGTGGGCGAAGGGAAAGAAAAAAGCCGCCCGCATCTTCCCACGGGGGGAACTTGAGTAAATGCGTCGCATCTACTCGAGTCAAGCAAAGCGTCACGTCAAGCGAAAGCCAAGCAAAGACGCCCTTGACTGAATTCCGAACGCGCGCTCCGCCGCTTATATACGTTGAGGGGACTGCGTAAGCCGGTCCCAGTCGACGACGTTGGCGTACTTGTAAAGCGGCGTGGACTCTAGGTGTTTGAGCCAAGCGCGGATGTTGCTTCGCCGGAGAACGGCACACCGGTCATATGCGCCGCGCTAGAAGGAGAGGAAACCGCGGAAGAGAGAGTACAGCACATGCGCCGGCCCCAGCGCGTCTGCCGCGGCTATGACGCAACGTGCCGCGGGTATGACGCAACACAATCCAACACAATCCAAATCCAATCCAATCCAATCCAATCCAAGCCAAGCCAAGCCAATCCAATCCAATCCAATCCAATCCCATCCAATCCAATCCAATCCAAGCCAATCCAATCAAATCCAATCCAATGCCCCTTGCGAGAGAGTGTTCGAATCCAATCCAATGCCCCTCGCGAGAGAGTTCGCTATCGCCTCGACTCGACGCGCATGCGCAGTGAGCGTGCGGACTACGGACGCCAACGCGGGTGACATCGTGAGTTACTTAAATGCTCTGCATTTAAAAACGCTTCCCATGGCCGGAATCAAACATGGGTCCCTTGGGTTATAAAGCCGGGGTCTATCCGATCGCTTCATTTCGACATGGTCGAAGCGATTTGGAAAACTCAGACGACAGCCAAAGAATCCGTCGCCAGAAAGCGTCACGTTCCGCCTTCGTCGTCGTTAGACGGAGAAGAACGTGATTTTTTTTTCATTGTTTCGCTTTCTTAGTGCCTCACAACACACCGATAATATCTTCGGCGTCTTGACACTACCGTTGCGATGGGCTTCAGGCGGTGCCTCGTATGTACGGGACTGTGGGCAGACGACCTCACCATGCTCAAGCTCAACTCACTTTTCTTGCATATCCCATAACCTCAACCTTGCCATTGCAGGTGACGTTCCACTCAGGAAAAATTTCATGCCAGCGCTGGCTGCGGCAGGTCTAAAGGAAGATTCATAAAAGGACATGGTTCCCATCACGGGCAGCGTTTATAATGCGAAAGAAAACCTCATATGTTTCATGGTGCAGTCGACCTTCAAAGTTCTCGAATGAGGGGGAATAAACCTGTTGATGAAGAGAGAGAGAGAGAGATCACTTTATTTAGCCTTAACCGGGTACACGGGAGCGGTGTGGCTGTCGGTTTGAGGCCGGCGGCGGCGTTGTCAGCGCGGGTGACCAGAAGTATCTGGACCTCTGGGTCCGAGCTGCCCAGCGCTCCCTCCCACTGCTCGTCACTCACTATGGAGGGAAAGGGATCTTGAGGGCAGGCCCACATAGAGTGGACCAGTGTGGCTGGGTCCCCACAGAGTGGACAGTTTGGCGAGGGGAATTGCGATGGGTGAATGCGATGCAGTGGTGCTCTGCAGGCCAAGGAGTTTGTCTGCAGGAGTCGCCATAAGCGCTCCAGATGGGTGGTTAGCTCAGGGTGGGCAGAAGGGTACCGATGGCGAGAGAGGCGGTAATGCGTGGTTATATCGTGGTACGTGATTAACTGATCCCTGGCTGACCTGGCGCCGTGGTAGGGGACGAGGCTGGCACCGGCACGGATGGTCAATCCTCGTGCTGCATTGTGCGCTGCCTCATTGCCCCCCAAACCAGTGTGCGCCGGGGTCCAGACGATGTAGGACGGGGCATTTCGTAGGAGAATTTTGGACGCCACGGACAATATGTATCCGCGGGCAAGGTTTTGGATGGCCGTTTTCGAATCGGTGATTATAATTGTAGGTGTCGGCCGGGTTGTTAGTGCGAGCGCTATTGCCGCCTCCTCTGCCGCTGCAGGGGTGTTGTGCGTACGGTTAGAGAGTTAAAAGGGGGGCCATTCGGGCTATTATTTACGGCGAGAGCTAAGGCGTCATGATGGCGGTATTCTGCCGCATCCACATACATATTTTCACGTCTGGTGGGAAATTTTTTGGCCAGCGCCCATGCCCGTTGCTCCCTTCTATCTCTGTGGTAGGTGGGGTGCATGTTCATCGGATGAGGGCGGATGCGGAGGCAGTCGTGGATAGGCCGGGGGATAGGAATAGCCGGTTCGGAATAGCCTGGGGCTCTGATACCAAGTCGGACCAGTATATGCTGCCCAGTGGACGTAGTTGAGAGGCGACGGAGCTGATTGATATTGGAACGCAGATAACACAGCCGGTGTTATCCTCGACAAACTCGACCAGTGCCTCGACCAGTGGATGAACTCAGAGGAATTTGTAGTGCAGCACAATATCGGCTCTCACGCGATACTTCAATTATTTTTGGGAACTCTGGACCGTTTGATGGAGCATTGGGCCCCGGGAAGAGTCTTTATTCGTGGGTACCTTACGAAAATAAAAGATAGCTCCTCGCGAGAAAAAATCCCCGCGAGGCGTTCCGCAGCACGAGCTTAAACTCGGCAGTGGCGAGAGATGGTCGCCTCCGGCAGTACACCGCAGATTAAGATAGCTAAAGAACGCAGCCGCGCAAGCGAGCGTACAAGCACCAACGTTAATTAAACGGCCTAATAAATTTGGGATAATATGGATGGCATGAGAAATTATTTTGGAGGTCAATATAAGGGTGGCCGCTCAAATGGACCCACCAGAAGACGGTCGACAAGAATGTGGAAAAATAAAACGCGAAACAACGCAAGTCATGCCTTTAGTGCATCGCTACCCGGGCCTTCAAGTAGTCTAACAGATCACGTAAGAGACCCTGTGAGTGTTTGTAGGGGCAATCAATACACCACTTACAGATATACGTAAGCCAAAAAAAAAAAAGCTAAAGTGAGAGCGTGACCAAACACGGAGAACCGTCGGAATGGTGCGTCACACCGTGCGTGCGCAATCGCGGCTCTGGGATCGCGGGACTCACTGCGCGGTCAGGAATAACATTCAAGGTTTGTGTAGGCATCTACACGTCATGTTTCCGCTAACTTTATTATTAGCTCTACCTTAGCTTAACTTCATTAATTAGTTGTGTTCGTCTGTGTTTCATTATATTTCCTCAAGGGCTTAAAGTATGGGCATGCGGAACTGACATTCTAAGCATTTGAATTATGTGATTGTATAGGAAGTTGGAATAGCAGAGGTGACACACTTGTTGAATCTGCGAGGAGAAATAACCCGAGGAAATTGAGTGCATTTGTACGAAAGCAGAGTAATATGATATTGTCATGAAAAGCCCCGAAAGAAATGGCTTAAAACTAAGTCGAATTCTTTGTAAGCTGCGGAGTATTATGCAGGATGCTAAGGTGCCAGGCAAGACGACGAGCAGAAATCTCTGGTTGGTGGGGACCAGGATAAGGCTTCATTTCAAAAGGGAAAGGACGAAAGCAAGCAACAATAAAAAAGGAAATACAACTTTTTTAGGGAACTATAGAACCACGGTGCTGGAGTTTAAAATACCTCGTCATGGCGAATTTTCTGTCTGAAACGGACGCTTTGTAGACGTGTGGGCGTACAAAATGCCAATTACTGATGGTGTTCAACCATTCACTAGTTGCAGTGGGGGGAGGAAGGTGTAGGTAATTTAATTCCCCAACTGGGGAACTCAGGCATTGCGAAATGGGCGAATATTAAGTTGCAAGGACCGTAAATCAAATCACATTGGCGGAGCTGTCGAAATCGATTGACGGGAGGAAAGTTTGTGACATTCGCGCCTGCAACATGACAAAGATTGGGGAAGCGTTTAGAGAGGAATGCGCTTAGTAAGAAGACCCTATCTATTGGCAAAGATAGAATGTACGCATTCAGAGACAAACAGGCTAGTATTATCAAAGGATGGGCAAGATAATAAACTTAGGGAGATGCGGCCACCAGAAGTTGTCAGCGGCCGCAACAGATTACGCGCGGAAAGAGATAGGGAAAACATTAGTTTGTGGAGAAGTGGCTCGAGGAGAGTCGAAGCCCTGATGGTGGTGGTGGGAAAAGGGCTGAAGGCGCACTCTCCCCTGGAGTTAGATTAGAGATCTCGTAGTGGCTGCAGGCCGGTGCCTTCCGGCGACATCTTTCGCTCTCTTGACCAGGCGGACGTTCAGCTCCGGGTAGGGGGTGGGAAGCGAGGCCTCCCGCCTCTTCTCTGAGGGAATCTCCGTGAAAGGTTCCTGGGGGAATGCCCAGATGATGTGGACCAGATTACATGGGCGCCGCATAAGGGGCAAGCCGATAATGGGTCAAGGCTGGGCCAAAATTCGAAACATGGCTGACTCGTGTGTTAGCACTCAGTCTTTGTCGCTTTTAGATGCGAATTGGCGTATCTTGATGAGAGCGAAACGTGAGAACGTGCGCCTGCGCAGTTGCTTTTAGTGCGTTCATGTGTCGTGCTTTTATCCAGCCTCTTCAATAAAAAAAAATTTGGTTTTGGTTCAGCGCTTGTCCAACGTGTTCTCCTCTTTGTCCCGTTATTTTTTGCGCTGTGAAGATGAATCTGTACCAACTGACCTGGTTTCATACGCCACTGGGGTGGATATGAGTCATGGTGGCCATATTGAAAAGACACACGTCTGGAGCTGGCAACAGATGTGAAATTGTTCCAAGTATATGGTTTTGTCAGCCTGATGATAGATCCGGACAGCGAACATACATACCATCCCGCACGTGAGCACTGGCGCGTGAACTGAGGGCAACTGGCTCCCGGCCGCGGCTGCCGCTTTTCTGATCGAGGCGCAAAGCAAAAACGCCAGTGTTTTCGGGAGTTCAGCGCACGTTAAAGATCTCCAGGTGGTCAGAATTAATTCCACTACGGCACGCCTCATCGCCTGAGTAGCATCGGCACGTTAAACCTTGCAATCAATCAATCAATCAATCAATCAATCAATCAATCAATCAACCAATCAATCAATCAATCAATCAATCAATCAATCAATCAATCAATCAATCAATCAATCAATCAATCAATCAATCAATCAATCAATCAATCAATCAATCAATCAATCAATAAATCAATCAATCAATCAATCAATCAACCAATCAATCAATCAATCAGTCAATAAAACAATCAATCAATTAATCAATCAATCAAATGAGGGCAACTGCCGCTTTTTTAAAGGAGTACTGACACGAAATTTGTCGCTTTCAGTTTTTATGCTGTAAAGAATACCTATTGGCCCAGTAATTACGAAAATCGAACTGAAAGCCGTCAGCCGCCAACACAGAATTTATTATAGCACGTTTACTGCAACCAATTTCAAATTTGGTTGCCGCGAGGAAAAATGGCCGTTCGAAGGCCAGCCTGCAGGCGGGCCAGCCTTACGTCACGGTCTCACCCGTGACGTCAGGGACGTTTTTCTTTCCTCCATGCGTTCGCCGCATCGTCTGCTACGATTTCACATGGTCCGCACTCGCCCGCGCAGTCGGCATGTCGTCTGAATAGTCAGACTCGGATGAGTCGCTGCCACCCGACAGACAGAACAACTTTATTTGGCCAGACGATTAGGCCGACGATGTCTTCGCCGTCATCAGTTTTTAATATCACTGCGGCTCGAACAGGCGCAGACCGTGATAGCAACAGCTTGTCGCCACTCTTCTAATCAATCTGATCGCGAAAAAGAAGTTCCACATGCGAGAAAGTAGATGTTAGTGTGTTGAAAAATTGTGCTAGGGGTTGTTATCAGCGCTGAATTTAAAAGTGGCGTTCAGATATTTGCCGCGATGGTAAGCCTACGCTGACCGGAAGCGGAGGTTCGGCGCTCCGACCGAGCACTGCCGGCACCGCGGTGCGGCGAGCGGCTGAAAGATGGCGCCACCTGCGCGCTAGAATCAAAACAGGCCGCGGCAGATGTCTTGGTCACCGATCGCTGAAACGGAAATTATTGCCAAAATAAAGCTCCACATGAGAACAAGGGGATGATAGTGTGGTGAAAAGTTGTGTAAGGGATGGTCATTCGCAGTTGTACAGATACCAGCGATCAAATAGTCGCCACGATAATAAGTTCCCAACACCCAAGGTGACCCGTGCAACCCCGAGCCCGCTGGCTTGGGCGACAGTTGACGCCTTCCACGGGGCGACGCCCACCCATCAGCCTCTGCTGGAGAAATAAAATTTTTTTCTCTCTCTCTCTCTCTTGCGGCCGCCGCCGCGAACGAACTCAGTCCACGTTTAGTGCTGCATGTCGTCGCGTGGAACATAATGCATCTTGGCGCCGTCGTCGATTTGCTCGGACAGGCTTCCACGAGCAGTACTTCGCATACCGCGAGCTTGCCATAGCACAACTTGGGCGAGCTCGGCGACGCGCACCGCCGCGTCGCCCGTCGACATCGCCCACCGCCGCGGTGCCCGTCGACATCGCGCACCGCGCGGTGCCGGCACCGCGCAGTTTTCGGCACCAGTGCAAGGGAACACCATGCGCCGGCCACGAACTGAGGAGCAAAGACGTCGAACACACAACGTTTACAAGCATTGCTCACACAGCTACGCCCACGTCTCCTGCCCAAACGAATAACACCGAGAACAGCAGCGCAGGATATCGTTTCCGGTTCCGATAACGACTATATGACGTCACCCTGAACCGGCCAGACACCCAGGCCGATGTTTCGTCACGCCGAAAGCGATTTCGCTAGTGCTGCCGATTTGTGGATGCTCGCGGCCTGGACAATCAAAATCGATTTTAGATGTGATTCTGGCCTCGGATCGCTGCAAAAATTTCTGTGAGGCATCTGTACAAGCTACTGAAGCCAATTATATCATTTTTTAGGCGTCGAAATTTGGTGTCAGTATTCCTTTAAGGGCCGTTGAAGTGCCCAAGTAACAACGGTATAACCCAAGCTGACTTTTGAAGCACGCGCTACGCTGGTAGAGGGTACACGCGCGCAGCGATGACCGGCCGAGCTTCCCGTGTTCCTTAAAGGGACACTGAAGTGAATTTGTCAAGCTCCCGCTTTTGCTTGGACTGCGTAGACTGGCTCAAATTAGCACACTTTTCATCGTTTATCCGGTTGACAAATCGGTAATTATTTTACAAAGCGCGAAAGAAGAAAAACTACCATGCGCGGTTTGCGGCGGCCGCACCAACTAAAGCTGTGACGTTAGGAGGAGCGGGCACCGTGATTGGACGATGCCCAAAGTGAGCAACCAACAAAGTTTCGGTTTCGGTTTCGGTTCTGTAAAACACAACTGGTGGCGTTGTTGGATGGGCATTCTCAATAACTCAGTAATCATCGTACCGCGCTTCTTCCATGTTGTCAGCTGTGAAAATGCATCAAGATAAGCCTCCCAGGACGGCTTGGAATCGTAGCATTCACTAGCCGAGGCCTACGCAGTGCATGGACGCCCTCCGCGTACCCGCAGACGCCCAAATGTCATGCGCTTTTCCCCCATATTTGGAGCTTGCCTCACTCATGCCTGTACCGTAAAAAGCGTGTTCGCACCAGGCCAAGGGTCTGTTCATTCTGGCCTGTGCCCACTGCCCGCAAGCAGTCGGTGCTTATGGCAACAGAACGCCAACGAGAACTCGCTAGCGCGCCAGTGCCAGCCTGCGCGCGTTCTGTGAACTAGTTCGTGGAGCAATGAACATTGCGGCCCAAAAAAAAGGTGAACTTAATGCAGAAAACATCGGCAGAAAACGAAAAAGTGAACTTACAAAAAAAAAAAAGCACGTACCCGCGGGGACTCGAACTCGTGACTTGCAAAACACTTGCGACAACACACCTGGCGCCCCAGACCACTAGGCCACGAAACCTTTTTTTTTTTTTTATTGCAACATTTCAGTACAAAACAAGCACCATCAAACAAAAAACTGCAACGATAAAACTGCTAGTCATCACCTTGACAGCAGAAAAACGATTAAAATTGTTTGAGGTTGGTCAGTGTTTCCATCACAGGCAACCACTCTGGAGGCTCAGGCTGAGCCCTCCACACTTCAATAATCATACGCATTGAATCAGCGAAATATTCTCTTGACCATTTAGCGTCAACGCCCCTATGGCGTATGGCCATGCGGGATTTCCAAATTGCATGTAGGGCCAGGACCATCACGAGGTCGTGAGGTACTTCGTCACTCTCAATAGGTAAAAACCTCATGCCGTGAGCGTCCAGGGGAAAATCTTTTTTGAGGGTTCGCTGAAGCACGTCCCAAAAGAAGACCCCGTCCCAGCAGTCCAAAAACACGTGTTCTACAGTCTCGGGTTTTCTGCACGGGTAGCAGTCCACCCCACCCGGCAAAAACATTCCCTTTTCCTTCTGCCACGTTTTCACATCAAGGACGCCCGAGTGAAGTTTAAAGAAAAACGTCTTAACCCATGGGCCAATCGCCATACGTTTCACACGCTTGAGCACATCCTGTCCTGGCCCTACACGGTACAGCGATCTATACAATGGAACGGGAAGTACGGAATCAACTAGGTCATTATACAATCTTTTACGCGTCACACTAGATAAGTACTCTAGCGTGAAGCGTGCACGCAAAAACATGGTGGCTTGTACCACCTCACGGAAGTAGCCTTTCGTTGCGCCAAAAGATAAAGAAGCTGACGTTACAACAAAATCAGGAAGCGCTCTGGCCAACTTCACCTGACACACAGTGCGCAAAAAGGAGTCCTTCACATCCCGAAGAAACAAAAAACGATTTACCACTTGACGCAAAAACAGATGCGATAATGACAGGCCACCAAGACGCACGCGCCGAAATAGGTTCGTACGGCTTGTTCTCTCCCATGACGACTCCCAAATCAACATAGCAAAAACTCGGTGCAAGGCCTGTACACGTGCCCGCGAACAATGCAACACCTGTAGAACGTACCACAGTTTGCTAATTAAAAACACATTACACACTAGGCCACGAAACCGGCTCAGCCGACCTGGCTAATATAAGGTATATATTGTAGAAGACGTTTACACTTTTATTTAGTTTTGGCATTTCAAGCAGCTTAGGTGACTGTTTGTTCTATTGCGCTCGTGCAGTAAGCGTACCCCGAGTTTCCACAATAGCTCACGTCTAGCAATTGCATTTCGTAGACGGAAAAGCGTTCGCAGATGCGTAGTCGTGCTGCTGACCGCTGTGGTTGTTCGCCCAGCGCAAAAAAGTGCTTCCCGCACCCTAGTTTTACGCTGTACGGTAAAAATATCAGTTGATTTTATTTCCTTAGTACCTATATTGACTTCGCTGACTCTTCTCCCGCCTTCAAGAGGCCTTATATTTTCCTACTGGCGTACCAGTCAGCGAAGCGTCGCATGTGCGCTTGTGCAGCGCTTGAGTGAAGCGACTTTGACTTGGAGCTAGATACAGTGTACAAACTAACCAAGTAAAGAAAGGCACATTCTTCCATTCACAAACGTGTCCTGGCTTCGTTTCAACTGAGCGAACGAATTGCGACGACCCGTCGGCGGCCGGCGGACGAAACGCTGGGCCGACTGACTCTGTCTGAAGGCCGGGGAGCCGTGCAGTAGCGCAGCCAATTGCGAGCTCGGCACCTCCTGACGTCACACGAAAACGCCACAGAAAATGGGCGAGCGTAAAGAGAGGAGGACAGCATTTTCGAATTAATTTTTATACTAAATAAAATCGCGTAAACGCGCCCAGAGTGGTCGAAACATGGCCTGGGGACTCCGGGCTACAATTTGCGCTAGTAATCCCGCAATGTTTACATATCACTTCAGTGTCCCTTTAACGAGCTTACCCAGGCTTCTTTCATGCACTTCACGGATTGCACAAGATCGGATCGCAGGTAAGTTGTGAAGCGTTGTGAAACGTACTTGAGGCGATTATGTCCCTTCAAGATTTTATTGTGACCAGGGCTTCCGTGTGGAAGCCGAAACATTAATTTCTTTTAAACTCGAAATAACCTGTGGTCTGCGTCCTAGTCTTTCTTTTTCAAGAAGGCGACTGAACGCTCTTTCTTTCTCCACCCGTTACGAACTGATCTTGCCGAACAAGAAAGAGAGAAACAATTTTAGAAACAGAAGTCCTGGGAACTCTGTACGTTCAGTCAGCTGTCGCTGGTTTAGAGCGCTTGAGCCGGTCAGCCACTACTTGCACTTGGAGAAGGTGGCCTGACGTATGGGCAGGAGGACGGGCTTTTAGGCGCAAGTCCAAAATGTGTGGTGCATATCCCGGCCTTACGACGGTGGGGGCATTCTGGGGGGCCCTGTATTATCCGGAATTTGTGTACCTTTTGAGGAATGGGAAGGCACCGGGCCTGTATTTGTCTTTGAGTGTCATTGTGTTAGTGTACTGTCAGTTGACAGAAGAGTATTCGACCATGGTAACGACCGAATTGCTAATATTCGCCTATGCTAATTACAGAATCAGAAAAGCCCGTTTAAGCTTATATTGGATTTGAAGTCCACAATTACTTGTTTGGTGTCTGTAAGGTTCGAGCGCGGAAGTCATCGCACTGCAGCGCCCCCCCTCCCCTCCCCCCTTACACTTCTTCCCCCGGCGTACATCTGGCGACGGGCCGCCGCCAATTAAGCCACCTGTACGCCAGGTGCGCGCGGGAGCAGGCAGAGCGGCGCACGGACAAACCCCTTTGGTGTGGACGGCCTGGGTTCCGAGCGCAGACGTCGCCGCACTACCTGCAACCTCCGCGTCGCCGATTTGGGCAATCATTATCGTCCAAAAGGGACCGCTGGCAATTTCGCTGCCGGATGCACGGGGCCGCGGAAGCACTCTAGACGGAAAAACTCTAGACGGCACCCAGAGGGGGGCAGAAGGATGCGGCGTGATTTCACCACCTTGGGTGGCATACTCCCGTGCGTATACGTCACTCAGCTCGGTTACCGCACCAGGCATGCCTTGAAGGTTCTGGTTTTCTTTAACGTTTCTTCTTCCCTCACCAAAGGTATTTATATCGAGCCCGGGGAGAGGAAGGGGGTCTTCTGCTTTTGAACTTGTTGCAGGTCGTGGGGAGAGTCCTGCCTGTGCCGGCTAGACCCCGGCAAGCTTATAAACCTTACTGCGGGCTACGTTTTGTTTCCTTGTATATGTCTGTAAATATTCCTGCACACAAACTGCGCATAGTTTCGGTATCAGTCTGCCTCGTCCCTCACGGCGACACGAAACACTGCTGCGCATTCCTCGATACGGAGAAGTGTTGAAATTTACTGTGTCGCTACGACCTAAATGTTGTTTGTGTGACAAAAATTTAGCAATTCCGGAAGCTTTTGTTTGCGCAGTTGCGTTCCGCAATTTTTTCTGCGAACGCTATATTTACAAACTACGTTAGTTCGTGCTGGGCACTAAAACCACGTCAGCACCTCCGCCATTTGCTTCAGGATTCCAAATGCTTCTTCGAATGCTCCAGCACAGTCCTCCATTAATTTTTGTGGAGATGAAAAAAAAAAAAGTCCTTCACTGCGACAGGCATGCCTCGCCACCGAACGTGTAGGCATCACCAGCCGCCCTGAATAATTTGCCATCATATGCGGCGGAGTGCCGCCACACCATATTCACCAGCGTCTCGCATGCCTGCCGGAATTCGCCCGCCCAAAACAAGACACTCCACAAGCTCAAAGGCATCCGCACGCGGGCGCCAGACGAGACAGGAGCAAGAAGCAAATGAAGCGAAGAATGGAGTAAGACAGCCCTGACCAGCGGAACGAAAGGGCGCAGAGGACTGCTTTTTACGAGGGCCGATAGCGGAGGAGGATGACCGCAGGGTGGGTTACGAAACCCGCATTTCCATTTCTTCGTCCTCTTTGCAGAGGAAGGGCCCACAGCGCCCTTGACGGACAGCCTCTTCAGCGGCGCTCCGTCACACCTGCTTCCTGCAGTGATGGCCCCATATTCAGCGTAACCTATACTCTCCTGCCTGGACGGCTCTTATTTTTTGACCGTCTGCTGCGCGAAGCCGTCTGCGGCTGCGGACTCGCCGACGGCCACGGCTCCGCCCTTATTTCGGGTTGGAAGGGAAGGGTTAAAATAAAGATAGGCGCGGCGTAACGAAAGGGGCTTGTTCAGAAAGTGAAAAAGATAGCAGCGGCAGCTGTCCGTCAAGCCTTGTGCTCTCGCTCCCAGCGACTTCCTTCGGGCGTGCAAATCGCTCTGAGCTGCATAGGTGTGCTTTGCGTCGTTCCTGAGCGTGCTAGGGAAGTGCGATGTGAAGCTGCGCGACTCAGCAACTCGTTTGCTGCAGATCGGACTGCGCCCAGGTGACATCGACACTTTAATACATAGGACGTATCTTTGGATTTAATTACGGCGTGAAGGGAAGTGAAACACTTTATTAAAGACGAGAGGCCATGAGGCTCTGCGGGGAAGTGAGGATGGGGAAGCCGAAGAAAAGGGAAAAGATCACAAATTTTCGCACAATGTACATAGTTCTAGTCTTGGGGCCCTATTCACAAAATGCACAGTTCACTCAGTCAGTGGCAATGTCGCTGTTGACGTTGGACGAGGATGACTATGGTCAGTCCGGGACAGTCTGTAACACCGCTACACCAATTTGTAGAGACCGTTTTCAAGGGTGTACTGGGTTGAAGCTGGCTTGTAAACTGTCACACACATGCGCGCGCCAGGCCGCTTGTGTAAAGCATAATGACCTATACGTGAGTGACTTCATGGTTGGAGCTTGTACGAACCGGTACTATGTAATCTCCTTATTACCGACGAATTTCACCGCAGCAAGAAGCGGCAAAAGCAATAGCGCCCGCTTCATTATTGCGGACCCGTGAAGACGCACACAAGACACACAGGGGCATTAATCAATAATTGCAAAGCCAATACATCACAAATATACAGTCGAAGCTCTCTGACTGGAAGTCGCAAAATTCAAACTAACGGATAATTCCAACCGGCGCGTTGGTCCCGGCATAGTTACCTGTATTTGAACGGGGCAAACCTCTCCTTAATTCGAACTTGAAGTATGCCCCAAGGTTAATTCGAACAAGATTGCTTGTCCACTTCGCCTACTGTTTTTTCAATCCCAAGCCGCGGGTGCGAAACTTGCATGCGTCACAAGCCGCCGTTGGACTTCAAACTCGTGGGCCCGTAACAGCTAATGCGACTATGTAGCTTTTCTTTCTGTTTGTGCCTGTGATTGATTGTATGGTTTAAAGCGCCGACTCAACGCAGGTGATGAGGCGCGCCGTAGTGGAGGGCTCCGGATTAATTTTGACCACCTGGGGATCTTTGACGTGCGCCGAAAATCGTACACACGGGCGTTCTTGCTTTTCGCCTCCGTCAGAAAAGCGGCCGCCAAGGCCGGAATCCAACCCACGTCCTTGTGCTCAGAAACAGACCTTCGTAGCCACTTGGCCGCGGGGGCGGGTGTTGGGGCCTGTCGACATTTCGGCATACGTTAGAGATCCACAGGTGGACAAAATTAATCCGGAGGAGCCGTAGACTACGACGCGCCTCATATCCCAGGTGTAGCTTCGGCGCATTAAACATCGCAATCAATCAATCAATCAATCAATCAATCAATCAATCAATCAATCAATCAATCAATCAATCAATCAATCAATCAATCAATCAATCAATCAATCAATCAATCAATCAATCAATCAATAAATCAATCAATCAATCAATCAATCAATCAATCAATCAATCAATCAATCAATCAATCAATCAATCAAGTATTCTTGGAATACGACTTTTTTCAGGCGCTGCTGCTTGCGCCTTGCATCTTGTAGCGCGTAAGTGCCAGGCTGATTTTCTGGGTTCTTACTTCGAACTGCCGATCGCCATAGCCGGCACTTGTGCATTACGTAATTACTGACACTACGCTCCTGAGAACGCGCCGTAGGAAGTGCTTCATCGCGCATGCATTTCTCATTTTGCTTTATTGCGCACCGTAAGATAGTGGAATAAACCCCCGCTAGTTCGAACTCCGGCTGATTAGAACATATTTTCTGCCCCCACGGAGTTCGAAGCAACAAGGTTCGGCTGACCCTAAGGCATGTTCCCTAGCGCAAAAAAAGGTGCGAACGTCAGAGAAGAACCCGCACGGGACAGGCACTAGACGGTACAGCTTCTGCACCGTCCGCATTCTTCTCTGGAGTTCGCGTCTTTCTTACGCCAGGGAACATGCCTCAGTTGTCCCAGTACCAACTTGCCAAGCATTCCACACTTTCGTTCATCTGCACCCGGTCAATGGAATAAGTGAAATTAGCTTACATAACAAATGACCTTCTGATTATATCGTTAATTTTCGTTTTTCTTGAGGGCTATTGCTGAGTACCGGATCGTAGTGGTCAGGGCCGGGGCCCCATCCTCGACTTGTCTGAGAACCGCCATCAGAAGAGGCGGCTAAGCTGAGTCAGGGCTACCGTGGCAGGCTAACAACACGGATACATGGACGATATGCTTTATTATGTAAAGCTGATACGGTTAAGGTTCCGTGTATTTTTCGTGTCTGCGAACAAAATCTCCCGAAGATCCACGTGGCGTTGAAGCGCGGGGCGTTGGAAAACGAGCCTCCCGGAAGGCGATCGCCCCGGTGTGCCCGCCATTATAGAACGCGATCACCAGCGAAGTCTCACGCCACTCCAAACATGGTTTCGACTTCAAGCTTATACGTCTGATCACTTGCATTTCGAGCGGATTAGTTCTCAACAAGCCCCATTATCAGGATCAAAACATGGCTTGCATCTCAAGCCTATACATCTCATCAGTTGGATATGCATATTGAGTACACGTTATCAATGGACACCATTTTCAATATCAGTACTGTCAAAATAAAAGTGTGTGCGTGCATGGATGTCTCAGGGATAACGGCCATCAAAGTTGAAGAAAAAATATTTGCTGTTAACCTAGACCTGAATTTCGCGTCACTCTTATGTCGTTTGCCAAACACCTTTGCTGGCCATCCGCCTACATAAAGTCGTACAGAAAGTCGTAACCCATCCACTAGGATGGCTTATGACTTTTTTGTGTTAGTCGCTGTGCTTTTTTAATTGAATAAAAACGCAGCGTAAACGGAGTAGATGGTGTGAGGCGAAAGAGCCAGGGACAGTTGGGAAAAGGCAGAGGAGCCTGGCCGGACTGCGGATTCCTCGTTGTGGTGGGACTCGCGAGAAAGGCATGGCTCCGCGCTGCATGCGTATGGACCAATCGTGCGAGTCCTTTGTTTTTTTTTTTGTGGTGAATCGCGAAAATAACGCCACCAAGCTCATGCTTTAGGAGCTGCGTACCGTGTACTTCAGGTTTGTGGTTGTGCTTTATATTTGTTTTTTCGCTGCTCTTCTGGCTAGAACCCATTACACAGCGCGATGGGATGGACATATGGTGGAACTGGAGTTCGGGGTGACTACACTTAGATACTAACAGCGAACACAAAAAGTTAGAACTGAACACTCTGGCAAAAATGAGACACCATGAAACAAAGGTACGTTATAAAAAATTAGCAGAAACTCTCAAATTAGGATTGTCGAGAAACTGCTTAAGCCGCTGTGCTTTGTGCCGTTGACTCCATTTAAAGGGGCCTTGAAGACGAAATACAAGTTTGGTTCATGAAAAAGACGCCTTTGCCGCGATAACAATGACAAAAATTTTTCTGCAAACTTCGTAGAAATAATGAATTTATTAAAGTAAAAAAGGTGCAGCAGTGGGAACGCGACAGCCACTTTCGGGCAACTTTTCTATGACGGCACCGAATCTTATTTTTGCCGTTGGAAGCCGCCGATCTAAACTATTCCTAAGACACATGGACCGGACGATTGTAGCTGGGTCTCTAGATCCGTTTTATCGCTCAAATTGAATGCTAACATGCTGTTAACTCGCTGAAAGAATGAATGAAACCTTTATTGAGAACAGCAAGTGAAGTTGATAGGGCACTTGCCCGGTGCCCTATCATGTGCACCTGGTTTTAGTGGCAAAGCACCTTAAGGCCGAGGCTTGTCCGTCCGGCGTCCGCCTGGCGTCCATGCTCAAGAGAGAGAGAGAGAGAGAGAGAGAGAGAGAGAGAGAGAGAGAGAGAGAGAGAGAGAGAGAGAGAGAGAGAGAGAGAGAGAGAGAGAGAGAGAGAGAAAGCGCTGCGGGGCAAATGCGTATGTAAGCGCGTTCCAGACCACACATTCTTTTTCTGCCATGGATGAAAACGAATGTAAGGTGCGGCATATGGCGGCTCAACGTCTACGCAGACAACAAGCTACCCCGGAGGCGAGAGCTCGGGAAGTGGCGGAAAAACGGCAGAAAGGCCCAGCGGATTCGGAGTTGAGTGCTCGGGAAGCAGCGGCTCAACGGCAACGCCGACAACAAGCTACCCCGGAGTATATACTGTACACACGTGTTGTCACACATTTACATGCGCGAGTGCGCAATGTCACGGGTGATTTACGGTAAGAACGATCCCCAGTGCTTCGCCCACTCGTCATGATTCACTTCGTGGAGAGCGTGAAGTTTTTTTTATGTTTCTATTGCTGCGTTTCTGTTTTCGTGTTTTTAATGCAGGCCTATATGACGTCACTCGTGCCCATTAAACGTCCCTTTTAGCGTGAATTTCAAACCTGTTCAATAGTTCTTGCGTTTTTTTCGGTTAAAAAGCGTCTTTCGTGGTACTGACACCAAATTTGTTCACATTAAACGAAGTTGCATTGTGTCTTGCTGGTCCTGTTTGAAGACGGCTTCATTAGTACAAGAAAACGTGCACTCCTGAAGAAGATTTTTTCCAAGCGGCATATAAGAAGTCTAACACCAAGCTAAGAAGGCCTTAAGTTTTTTATTTTTTCATGAAATGTGTCTTTAACATCTATTGTGCATCAATATACTATGTACAAGTTCCTTTAAAGCCCGCTCGACTACTATTTAACCTGACAGTTTGGGCTAGGTGACGTGTGTAGTGTGTGCGGGCAACATCGCGCAACTATGGCCCACATCCTATGGGACTGTGCAGTGCACCCCTAGGAAGCTGCCGACCTCCACGGCTGGCTGCCGGACACCATAACGAGTGCCTTATATTCGACGGACCTTGACGCACAAACTCTAGCCGTCCAGCAGCTCGAGGCTGCTCTCGCCCAGGCAGAAGCGCAGCGAGTCGCAGACGGGGGGGAAAGGGACGAACTCCCGAGTACCTTTCGCGCACCGCTCACGCCGACGCCGGCGGGGCCTAGTCCCGAAGACGTCGTGAACGTGGGTGGGATGTGGAGGCTCTGCGCATCCCGACATCCCACTCCCTGCTGGCTATAAATAGTCTTTCTCTCTCTCTCTCTCTGGGCTAGGTGGTGCTCCGTTGAACGAAATTTTTGCAACGGGGGAAAAAGAACGCTTCTCCGTGTCCCCTTACTTCGTCCTCCGTTCTTTTTTCCACGTTGTAAACAGCTCCTTTACCACTTTGTATAATGTTTTGATGAGGGGACCATTTTTAAGTGGTAGTACAATAAGGTGTAATCTGAAATATTGAAGGCCCTACGGCTTTATTTAAATACCTAGATAAAATCCAAGGTATCCTGTGGACTTCGTTTGTAGTCGGCTTCGCTACTGCACACGGATTCATAGCTGGAAAGGCGTTGTTGCAGGCGCGGTACAAGGAGTCTGATATCAACGTATAAAGTCCTTAGCGCCTTTTTATTAACGGCATCTTCATGCGGCATGAAAGTGTGACGTATATCGAGTGTTGCAAATGATCAGGCTGGTTTCCTGCGTGAGTTTCCACAGAAATGCTGAATCATCTAAGTTTAAAAGACGGTGTCCTTGTCTAGACAGAAAACGACTGCTTAAATTGCTTTCCAGAAAGTATGCTACAGCGTAGGCTACAGCTTTCCCCTTTTTTTTACAAAGATGGAGCTTGTGTGTAGACTCACTTCCAAAGACAGTCAAACCTTGATATAACGAACCTGAATGTAATGAACTCGTGGGTTCTATGTAACGAAGGAGTTACGACGGTTAACCTGGATGTCACGAATTTGCTACGCTGATGAGTCAAGTTTTCTTGCCCTTGTTCTAAAAAATCGGCTGGGGAAATGCACTAATTTAATGAATTTCGCCCGTACCGCAATCCCTCGTGCGTATCACGTGTGTGTGCGGTGTCGGTTATGTGCTAAGCCTGCCTGTCGGCGTGTAGTCGCGTGTGTCCCCTGATATCGGGGGAGGTGAGGTGACTGTGAGAGGTAAAGAGGTTCCCAGCCTGCACCATATATGTATCGCAGGGGGAGAAAGGGAAAGAGAGGGGGTAGAAATACGGGTTGAGGTAGTGGTGCGAAGGTGGTTGAGGCAGGAAAAGGAAGGGGTAATGGGGAAGAGAAGATAGATCAGCGACATGTTTCGCGCATGATTTCTGCTGCCTGCATAAGAAAAGATTTGTCTTTTCAAGACAAGCTCGCAATTTTAAATGCCGTCTCCGCCGGCGAGAAGACGAACGTCACCGTGCGGTACAGTGTCCCAGCTAGCACCCCTTCAACAATTTTGACTGCAGAAAAGACCATGAAGTTAGCAAAAATTACTCCCACCTCCTCTCGCGGGAACCCCTGTGTAGATGCGACGCATAGGGGTTCCGTTGTTGTTTCCCTTAGGTTGATTCTCCCATCGCGTGAAACGTGCCGTGAAGCCCCTGCCGCGGATATGACGCAACGTGGCGCGGCTATGACGCAACACAATCCACTTTAATCCAATGAAATCCAAATCCAATCCAATCCAATCCAAACCAAGACAAGCCAATCCAATCCAATCCAATCGAATCCCATCCAATGCCCCTCGCGAGAGAGTGTTCGCTATCGGAGAGGAGAGGGGATGAGCGGCGGAGAGCGCAGCTCGCGCGGCGACGAGAATGGGGGAGGGGTGTGGACGGACAACGACAACGCCGTATGGAGGGACAAGGCGAGTGAACAAGATGCCGTCGGATCTAAAAGGCGCCCTTTCAGCATAAGTTTGTTTCTTGAACCGCGTTAAGGCATCGAAAAGTATCAAAAAGCAAATGTGATATTTAGTTACGTTAGTGAATTCGGCGGCCGTGTTGTAGCAGCAAGCAAAAAGCACGCAGTTTTTCAGTGTGAAATATATCCTTGAACAAGGGTGGGTTTAGAATCACTGATGGCTAGCATATTGGTTTCATTTCTGCTTCATTCCCGTCGGTAAAACTTCACTTCGATACCTGCATGTAACGAAAACCTGGATGTAACGACAAATTGCGAATTTGTCAACTTCGTTATATTCGCCGCCACATCTCTGCCATGGCAGAGTGTGGCGGCGGAATGGACTTCACACTTCGCTGAAAACATGGCGGTTGCAAACATCCAGGCACTTCGACAGTGGGTGCCAGCACCAGCTTTTGCTTCGCATTGTTTAGAAACATAAAGCATCCTGGATCTAGGAACCCGCAACGAAAAAAGCAAGTCACAATCCAGTGCATCGCCTATGAGCGGTGCCCGATAAGTGTTGATCGCTGCGCGCGCGTATTTGCCTCGAAAGAGACATTTCCGTCGCAGTACTTTTCAGAGGAAAAACTAAGACGTCCCGCATTCGACAAAAGCTGCCGCTTTCCTGCTGCCTTTTTTAACAAGACAACTTATTCGAAACAGGGCGGGAAGCGACCGCGTGCGTTCCGTCGACACGCGAGGTAAGCTGGCGCAAATCGCTGCCTGCATAGAAACGGAGAGATGCAAAGATTACCGCCAGCGTCAGGAGACGCGGGGAAAGAGCAGCGGCTGCCAATAATATAGCGATCCGGGGTAGCAATCGGCCGCTATCGATAATCGTCCGTGAACACCAACGAGCCGCTTCTGGTGCATTAGTGAGGGAGTGCACGTCTAGACACGATAGCAGGTATTAAGAGGGTTCAGCAGTTCGGCGCCAACTCAGATTCGCACTTTTTCGCTTCATAGATGGCATCACGTAGCGCCCTCAAAAAGCTGCGTCAGGTAGTTGCAATCTAGCAGTGTAAAAACAACCAGGATACCGAAGCACGCTTTATTCCGCCGCACGAAAGGAAATATAGCTCCGATGACGGCAGGCATCGGTCGTGCGATGTCACGAGCGTTCCCTGATGCGACCGAAGATCGTGGCCCAGAATGTCAGATATCAGTACGGAATGAATACCGGCATGACTTGGCCCAGATGTTTCTTTTTGCGTTTTTGCATGCTGTTGTTTTTTTCTGGAGAACACGAAGTCGGCGACTTGCAAAGAGGGCGAGGAGGGTGCTTCTCGTGGTGCGAATGAAAAGATACATTCACTTCCTGCGACCCCCAGTTAAGGCCAGTGCGTCTACGAAGGCGACAGAAAATGTATTTGCAGGTTTTCTAAACCTTTGGTACCAATCTACGCGCACAGGTAAGAACACAGAAATACGACAGCGCGTATACACAATTCACTTTCGCGCCAGCATAAACGGCTGCGGTTACATGGCTCCGACCGACAGAAGATCATTGCAGCGAGCTACGGAAGAGGCAAGGGGTGCGTGTGGACCTACTGGGCTGCAGGCTTCCCTCAGCATTCGTTGTCAATCCTGCCGTTTGCGGGATAGAAGCTTGGTTCGCTGCGCTTCTGTGGAAGCCAGTACACGTGACTTCTTCAAGGAGAATTTTATCCCACTTATGCGTGTTCAATTACTGCAGCGACGATTGCGAGTGTTACGCATGAAGAAAATCGCACCATTGTCAGAGCAGAAACTGAAAACGCATCTCTTGCGGGCGAGCAAATCACGCTGGGCGGCGTTGTGCCGGCGATAACTACAGCTTTATCAGCCCTTCCAGGTAAAGAAGGGTGCCTAAAGTTGTCACCCGCTTCGCTTTTAGCATGCAAACATATTTGTACTCTGAGCAAATTTCTTCCTTAATATTTTTCGCAGTCGAGATAACATCATTTATAACATTTCTCGAATAGTGAAATAGCTTAGTTGGAATTTATTACCGCTGTATTGCTTTTGAAACGTTTCGTACAATGCGACATGGGATTTGAAGTAAGAGTACACGATTGTACGTAGTATCGACGAGATAACATTTCGTCATAAAAAATCACCAAACAAGAACTATCACTTTCCCGATCACACTGTTATGCAAGCCGTTAAGCCCAATCTAAGCTACGCACATAGTGGTTCGAACGATAGTAATTGTGGCCCTTGCTGCGACGACTTGTGAGTTCTTGGACAATTCAATTTGGCTAGCTGCTCGGTGAGCATGAGAAGCTAAACGGGAAACGGGGTGTTGCGGATAGGATCCAGCCATGGCTCTGCTTAGAACGCTCTTTTATGACGTTTTCTTGCTCTACGTAACAATGATGATTTCTCTCTTAGATCGTTGTTTTTGTTCTTTTCCGCGAAATGTGTTTGGTGTACCAAGATGTTCTATTTAGACGGATTTAAATCCTACGCAGCGCACTTATTTGACGCGTTTTGTTGTATTGTTTATTTTTGTAAAGAAATATGAGAAATTATTGTGACCATAAATATTACGGAACGACGAAAGCGCATGTAACAAGTGCAATGCGTAGGTCACAGCTTAGGTAAACGTTACCGTAACGCTAAAGTCATATGTTATACATTGAGCTAAATGTGACTAACGAAATGCGATGCCGGTTTACTTAAATTATCGCACGTTTTTTTCTCAATTTTTTATAATACGTCCACACTGCGTAAATTGAGTAGTGTACGTACGTACGTATGTGCATAGGTATGTATGTATGTATGTATGTATGTATGTATGTATGTATGTATGTATGTATGTATGTATGTATGTATGTATGTATGTATGTATGTATGTATGTATGTATGTATGTATGTATGTATGTATGTATGTATGTATGTATGTATGAATGATCAGCCTATCAAGGGCGTTGCCCGTGGAAGTCCAACTGCTTTTATATTGCTCTGTCCGAATAACTCATTTACGCTTAATTTCTTTATTTCATTCTTTCATAGCGCTAGTGGTCTTTTGCTCTTTCTATTCTTATTTCAGGGTAGTCATTCCGTTACCACGGTGGTGCAACGGTTATCCGTTCGGGCCATAACATGCCCTTTCTTAGTTCACTTTCAGTGGTATATCCCCTCCCCTTCCCGCTCCCCGTCCCCCCTGCCTCCCCCCTCGGTAACGCAGTAACCCAAGACGCTCATTCCCAATGTCGGCGCGCTTTTTTTATCATTATTGTTTCGGTCGCCACATGGCCCGACCGAAGATTGTTTTGATGTAATAACTCCCTGACTGGGAACTTTGTAACCTAGAAATCCGGCTATCAGATTCTTTTCGGCTGTTCAGGTGCCCCTTGCCTCTGTTCAGGCCGAGGAAAAAGCCCGGCGTGCGTGTGGCATGTACAGCTCCGCGTGACATGAGCCTGAGGGCGCAGCTTCGCGGCGCTCAGCTTCCGCCCGGAGCCCTTTATGCACATCTGGTGAGCTTAGGTTCTGGGCGCTGTACCTTTGCACGCAGTTACAATTTCGGAAATGTAATAATCGAAATGAGATGGGATCATGATCTCTACACGTTAATCATTACAATCAAGCACCTAACCTAGGATAATTGAAATGGTAATTAACCAAGCCAAGTTACTTATTCCCATAAATAGCACTTCGCACCTGCCACGGCCACTGATCACTTAGCGCAAGAAAAACAGCTTTACTTCCAAAATCCAATTTAAAAAAAATTAATTAGGTAGTCACTATGAAACACCCCGTATACCCACACATTTCATTTACCCATTTTTGCTTTACTACCCTTACTTATATATTGTCACTCTGTATTCCTTATATTCCTCATTTACCCAGTGCCTCACCCGAGAAGGCACACCACTGTTGGTGAGCGCTTCAAATAAATAAATAAAATAGTGCGTGGTTGCACGCCTTGGCGGCCGTGAACGTAGCCGTCTTCCTAAATCCTAAGCCGTCTTCCTAAGCCGTCTTCAGCTAACAAAGAAGATTTTGCCCGTATGTGTGATCATTTATTAATAGTTTTGGGCACTTTTTGTGCTGCGAAGGAGAAGCCTCAATGTTAATATGTACAGACAACGTAAAAAACAATGAATACTCAATTGTGCACTATTCGAAATCGACACGTCCGAAAAACTTTTAAAGCAATTGGTAAAAATTAACCACCAGCAATGACCCCAGTAGTTACCAGAAAATAACGCCAAAAAAATTCCCCCGCATTTCCCCGAGGGGGAGAATGTGAAAGTGCGAATGCACGGTTGTCGGCCCGCTTGCGGCGCTTGCGCTCGGCCCCCGCAGCCCACCGCCTCGCCGCCTTCTCTTCCATCTCTTCCATCGGGTTTGTAGTATCACGTGTACACCACGCAGTTATCAAGCCGCTATAACGCCGCTGAGTCGCCAACGCACGCAGCTGACGACGTAGTTTGAATGCGTTAAAGATATAAGGCGCGTCACTAACACTGATATCATCGTCGCGTCCGTGGCTTGGTCGGTAGAGCGTCGCGCTGCGGCCGCAAAGTCCTCGGATCGAAACCTGGCGCCGGATGCTGTTTCTTTTTTAAATATAGAGGAGCACTGCGGACGCCGCCGCCGCCGCCGCCACAGGCGGTGGATGGTTTGGGGTCGCTTATAAAGTGCATTCGCACTTAAAACAAGAGTGAAAAGTTGGGCTGATCAATACATAAGTTTGAAAGAAACCAGCGCATCAGGCGGAACACGAAGAGAACTTGACAAACACTTGCGCAAGTGTTTTTTATACTTCTCTTTCCATCCTGTCTGATGCGCTCTTGCTTTCTTTCGAACCATGTAAAGACCCATGCAGATTAATTGAATGCCTGCCACGAACGCAAGATTTCTGACTTCCTGAAACTACCTTTCAACGTACCGTTAACAACGTTTAAAGAAAAAAAATAGACCGTTTACTGTAACAGATAACGCGAACGGGGCAGTCTCACGCATTGTCCGAGACTACATGACCCAGAGTTATAGTCGCAGCGTTCACGTGGCTGCGACAGACGCGCGTCGCAGCCAGCTGAGGCAGCGGGGTGAGAACGAATATGCGCCTGCTGACGCTGTGACTACACGGCGACCTCTGAACGTGGTGTACCATGTACGGGCATGAGGTCAACGCGGCCTGCACTGCGCTCGGTGCGTTTAAAAAATTTCAAATTTTGGGACTGTAACACGCTGCAGCCACACCTGGGAAATAAGAGCGCGATAGTGGGGGGCTCGCGATGAATTACAACCACCTGCAGATCGTTCTGCGAAATCTCGACACGGGGACGTTGTTCCTTCTCGCCGAAGAGCGGCCGAGATGGCACCCGCATCTTCGCTGCGCTTTTGTCGCAGCCACGCAGTGACGGGTATCTGGACATATTAGAGAGTTTTAGCTGACCGTTTCTGACGCTCCGCTAGCAAGCGGGAGCGCCATTGCGCATGCGTGACGCTCTCGCGCGCTACCGGCGACACCGAAGCGGGGCCCCGCTTCGCTAACCGGGGCCTCTTAGCGGAACGTCGCCGCAGCTTACGCTACCGTGCGGAATTTTAGCATGGCAGCCCCCGCGATGCGAGCGCGCTACGGCGAACTCAGTTTCTTCAGTTGAAACACGAGCGACGCAGCCGCGAAAGCGCTATCGAATAGGCAATGGTGCCACAGACCTCAGAGATCTTTAGAACGGAAGCGAAAAACGACGACCAAACCGCGGGGCTGCTTCTATGCAGCGCCGAGAAAGACAGCCTTGGCTTTGCTATTCCAATGTTTATCGGCTTCTTTATTGTAATTTAGAAAAATTATACCATGTCAGTGACTACATTATACAAAAAAAAAAGATTAAATGAGGCCAATAAACACGGTATTTCGCTTTGTTTGGGAGACCAAATACAAATACTTACATTTCCTTTAGGATTATGTTTTGGTTTCCACGCGCACGCGACACGACCAATCACACGAATCATTCCCCGTCGAGGGAGATACGGTTATCGCTTAGCTAAAAGCCTTTCGGGTGCTGACGCTCCGGTTGCGCTGTGCGTGCCGCCGATACGGGAGCGGACCGTGGAAGACGGTTGGCTAAAACTCTATTGGTTTAGGCTGTCCGGTTGTGCACGGGTACTGCAGGGTTGCTATGGGAACCTTCCCGAGTGCTCGCTTTTCGCCTTTTTAAATCGCTAAATTTTGATTGATTGTAGGGTTTTATCGCGCCGACGCAACGCATGCGATGAGGCGCGCCGTAGTGGAGGGCTCCGAATTATTTTGACCACCTGGAGATCTTTAACGTGCGCCGAAATCTCGTACACACGGGCGTTTTTGCTTTTCGCCTCTATCAGAAAAGCGGCCGCCACGGCCGCCGCGGCCGGGAATCGAACCCGCGACCTCGTGGTGAGCAGCGCAAACAACGCCTTAGCCACTGAGCCACCGCGGCGGGTAAATTGCTAAATTTTGTGTTGCCCTTGTGTGATGACTGTAGCCTGGGTAGTTGTGTTTTTGCTGCCCGCAACCCTGAAATCACGGCGGTGTTCCACTGAGCAAGGGACGTCGCTATTCCAGTACACGCGAGCGGTGCGCCTTAGCCACACTGTATTCGTATAGTTTCCCGACGTGGGACGGGCGTGCTGCGTATCTTTCTATGAAGTATTTCAAGGTACAGGCAAGGCGCGGAATTTGCTACCGAATCGATGAAGAATCTTTGAGTACCACTCTGATTTATTCCGAACAGCAACGGTTATTCGTGAGTTTTATGGACGTGGTAAACTAATTTCGCAATTCTAAAAGAAAAGTGTGAAGAATCTGCAGAAAATACAATGCACGATAATTAATTGCATGGAAGCGCGATGCTACTTTGGACTCAAATTTTCCTGGCATGCTTGCACCCCGAGGTACTTTGTATCAAAGTAACTCAGAGAACATCAAGTAACATCAAAGAGCTCTGGCTTAAACCTACGTGTGCCTTCGTGTTCATGTGCTTGCGTGTGAGCGAGTGTATGTGTACGTGTGTGCATGTCCGTGCCTGCGTGTGTTTTTGGGTGCGTCTGTGCATGTGCACGGGTGCGGTGCACGTGTGTGTGTGCGTGCGTGTGCGTGTGCGCGTGCGCGTGCGTGTGTGTGTGTGTGTGCGTGTGTGTGTGTGTGTGTGTGTGTGTGCGTGTTGTGTGTGCGTGTTGTGTGCGTGTGTGTGTGTGTGCATGCCTGGGTGCGCGCTTCTGTGCGTTCGCGTGCGTGCGTGCATGCGTGTGCGTGCGTGTGCGTGGGTGCGGGTTTCTGTTCGTGTGCGTGTGCGCGTGCGTGTGTGTCTCTGTGTGTGTGCGTGTGTGTGCGTTGCGTGTGCGTGCGTGTGTGTGAGAGCGATAATTGTGAGAGCGTGAGCGATAATTGTGAAGCGTGCCACCGGAATCTAGATGCGTCATCGTGGCATTATCAAGTACAGGCCCGCCCTGTAGACTGGGTGTTGTCAGATTCACGTGTGTGGTACAAATGTATTTACAAATGTATTTACTGTGGGCGGAGTTATTGAAATGGGCTAAAAAATCTGAATGATTACGGGCACTTAATCTTGCCGTCCCAAGTGCGGATGAAATACGGAGAGTAAGCGATAAAAAAAAAACATCAAAGAGCTGTGCATGGGGACATACACAAAACAAGAAGTAATGTGTGATATCTCGAAAAGAAACTAACAAGTCCACTTATTTTACGTGAAGACGAAATCATCGCCTCTTGAAGATTTCTAGCATTGCGGGGATCAAGGCGCAGGCATATGAGCCAAGGCCCAGCAACTGCGGAGTGGGAGTGATTCGGGGAGTCTGTACGGACCTTTCTAATCAAGACATTCTTAATGCCTTGCGCCTGAGGGTGCCAGTAAAATCCGCCCGCAGACTCGGGAATACATCAGAGAGTGTTCAGATTGTGTTCGGCACGGAAACAACACCCGAGCACGTAATCATCGGATACACGCTCTACCGGGTGTACAACTACGTGGAAACACCCAGGCAGTGCAAAAATTGCCAGCGCTTTGGGCACGTATCTGAAGTGTGTAAAAGTTCCTTGCGATGTTCCCGGTGCTGTGGCGGCTACGATCGTACAGGCTGTTCCGCTGAAAATGTTTGCTGCCCGAACTGCAGTAAAAAGCACGAATCCACATCTGCTCAGTGCTCAGCCCGGCGTGATCAGAAGCCTATTTTTAAGATCAAGTCTGCTAACAACACTGACTACAAGTCAGCAAAATCGGCTTTTATGCAAGGGCGTGGCACAGGGCGCAAGGAAGCTTGGACCAAGCAAACTGCGGGTCCAATTTTCAAGAACGCCGACGAGGGCTTTCCGGCCTTAACGGTTCTTCAACACGGGCCAAAGCAGCCGCCCCCTGCGGCCCCAGCACTGGCAGAGCGCTCTCCAGCAGCTCAGCATAATCCTACTCCCAGGAACGCGGAACCACCTGCATCTACAGGGATGCCTGTGATAGCATCGGCTACGACTCCAACTATGCGGTCTTCAGCCTCTGCTCGCCGAGCTTCACTACAATATCAGCGTGAACCAAAAGACGAGCGAAACACTGGGGGCCTGTGTTCAGTGGTGTCCTCTCTCATTGAGGCTTTCCGCATCCTCCTCGCTACCCTTTCATCTCCGATAGCCGCGGCTGTTTTGACGCTTCTGGACTTTTTATCGCCCCTCCTCGCACAATGGCGGTAGCAGTCCCTAGAGAGCAGCAAACTCGGGACAACTCAAAACTCTCAACGTCAATACACCCAGGCATCCTACAGTGGAATTGCCGGGGCCTCGCAAACAAAATCGCAGAACTGAAATTCCGAGTGCAATACGGTAAGCTACGGATATGGGCACTGCTCTTGCAGGAACATAATGCATTGCACCCACTACCTGGCTTTATGGGGTATCATTTCCCTACCATACCAGATGGGCGCAAGAATTCCACGGATGCCCATCCCGGCAAGGCTGCCGTGTATGTATCTGCTCAATACCCACATGCGCAAATAGACCTTAATGCTTGGTGTAACACCAACCAGGAAGTAGTTGCTGTCCACGTACGTTTTCCGCGCGGTACGGTTATACTCGTCTCGATGTATATACGCCCTGCGCCATCGGCCCGTATACGTCTTGGCTGGTTTGCTCATTTACGAAGAGCGTACCCGGGCGTCCCAATCCTGGTCGGGGGTGACTTTAATGCACCACACATGGAATGGGGATACGCAATGACCTCCCGCCGTGGCACAAAAATTTACGAGACCTTTTTCGACGCGGCGTGTCAGCTTCTCAACGCTCCTTTCACGCCTACCCGCACGACTCCTAGAAATTCTCCCGATCAACCGTGGTGGATGGGAAATCTGACGCCCTACTGGCAGGTACAGCCAGACGCCTGGGGCAGTGATCACCTCCCCATACTTATTGATCTACGTCCGCACACTACCTCCAAAGTCAAGTGGAAGGCCTGTATTACCAACTGGGACAAATTCCGTTCACTTACTGCGGACGTGCCGCTATCAGGATCTACATTACGCAGTACGCTGACTGAAAAACTAAAGGAGGCTACGATCGAAACGTGGGTAGAGGAGGCCAAACCAAACCCTGACATGCACCTCCTTAATTTGTGGGCGGCACGGAAAAGAGCAGATATCGCTGCTCGGAGAAATCCGGACTCCCTCCCGAACAGGATCAGGGTTAACCGCCTTACAGCCAAAGCCCGACAATACCAAAAGGTTCTTTCCCGTGAAAGGTGGCTACGGTGGTGCGACGGTATGAATGGCCGTACATCAAATCGCACACTTTGGAGCACATTCCGAGCAATGGAAAATGGTCGTCGACCACCCGATCCGGTGGCAAGCTCCCGCCTTGCGGCTCAGGAGACTCCAGAAGAATTTGCCGAACGGGCAGCTCGACAATTCTTCCCTCTACACGATGTGCCGCACATGCTCTCCCAAGAACCCCCTCCTCCTGCGGCAGACACGGACGGCCTGGAGACTCCGTTTACGCTTTCGGAACTACTCGCCGCTATTGAATGTTCCAAAAAGCGTACCACCTCAGGCCCGGATGGTATACCGTACGTGGTTTACCAAAACCTGGAGGGAGATCTCCTCAATACTATTCTGGCTATAATTAATGAAACTTGGACAACCTCAACAATCCCGACCGAATGGAAGCACTCAATAGTTATCCCTTTAGCTAAACCTGGAAAACCTCCTAACCGATTAGAAAATCTCCGCCCAATCTCCTTGACACTCACCATCTGCAAACTAGCAGAACGAATGCTGGCGACACGTCTTTCTTGGTGGCTGGAGAAGAATCGCAAATATCACCCAGCACAAATCGGGTTTCGTCCTGGTCTTGGCACGGAAGATGGTTTGGCGATGTTGTCCGAAGACATCTTGAATGTTTCCTCCTACAGCTACGCCACTCGTACAATACTGGCAACCGATATTTCGAAGGCGTATGATAATCTATCCCACGACGCTATCATACGTGCTATGCTTGAGTTGGGCCTGCCACGTCGTGTGGTTGATTACGCGGCCGCCTTTTTAAAAAAACCGTGCATTCGCTGTCCGTGTAGAAGGGAAGCCAGTAGGACTGTTTCACTCAGTGCGTCGTGTCCCCCAGGAGGCTGTGCTGTCACCAATACTCTTTAACATTGTATTTATTCACTTAGCGTGGCAGCTAGACACTGTGCAGCACACACGCTTCCTCATCTACGCGGATGATATCACAGTATGGTCGACGCACAAAAACGTACAGATGCAGTATACAGCGCTGCAGGCGGCTCTTGAAGTTATCCAGGCATTTGCAGCGAAGGTTGGTCTAACTGGTCTAACTGTATCCGCCGAGAAGACGAAATACATGACAGTCGCTAACAAAGCTGGCCGCAAGAAGCTCGCCGTCCACCTTCCATCTATACGCATAGGCGCTCATCAGCTTGCTGAAGCAACAGAGCTCCGTATTCTGGGCCTGCATATTCACCAGACTGGTACCGCTACAGCATGGCTGAAAGCAGTGAGGCAAACGGCGGCAAATACCATTCGCCTGATCCGCCGCATTGCTCCAAAAGCGGGTGGTGCAAGAACTGAGGTCGCTCGTAGGCTGGCGTGCGCTGTGCTCCAACCACGATTGGTTTATGAAGCCCAGGTTCAGCGTCTAACCGTATCCCAACATGCTAAACTGAAAGCTATTAATAGAGAAGCCATGCGAGCCATCACCGTTCTCCCTCGCATCATCCCGATGCCGGTCCTTCAGGAACAAGCTCAGCTCAACACAATTGACGAGCTCATAAATCAACGCCGAGCTGTGCGACTGTCCAAGTATGCATGTCTGCAGAACGGCCATGCACTGTACGACCACTTCAACCCGGGCAACTTGGCACCTCCGGAAAGTCAGGATGAGCTTCCACCCTGGGGTTATACCCTTATAACCTCCAACAAAACAAGCCATCTGCAGAGAAGGCGGACCAAGGAGGGTAAAGCGCAGCTCTCTCCCCTCCCAAATCACCCGGGACCAGACGATCAATGCCTCCTCTACACCGACGCTTCATGCACAGGAACGCATGAAGTCACTGCGTGGACCAGCCCCACTCATCCCAGCATCGAAGGCCGTATTCCCTACGCCTCTGCCACATGCCCCCCAATCCTGCTGGAATTGCAGGCTATACACGACGCCCTACTATGTGTAGCCGCTTCCAATGAAGACTTGAATACCATCAATCTTCGTACCGACTCTACGCAAGTGATCCACTATTTGAAACAGGTTGCGCAGACCCCCATCATCTGCCAACGCATCCACCAGCTCCACAGCAAAATGCCATCCAAAGTGGTTGTGTCATGGGTTCCCGGTCACACCAGTATTGCACGAAATGAACGGGCTGACTTCCTGTCACACAACTGCCCGGCCGCATCATCCCCCGCCCAGCTCCCAAGTGACCCATGGGCCACAAGAATGGCTGCAAAGGCGGATCTTCGATGCCGAACGCGTGCTCTCATACCTCCGTGTTCGGTTCTCCTCCCCCTCAATCTTACCAGGATGGAGGAGCTTGTACTACGAAGGATCCGACTGGGCGTGGCTCTTACTCCTGCCCGCACGAGTGGATGGAAAGGGGACTACCGAGGACATGTGAGATGTCCAACCTGCTGTGAGGAAACGGTTCCGGCAGACCTTCACCACCTACTATGGACATGCCCTGGAACTAAGGACATTCGAAGAAAATGTTTGATGGCAGCAGGCCTAAATTTGCAGCAAGACACGCATTACCATCGGTGGCTCCATGCTCCTGCCTACCGTTCCCTACTGGACTATATCCGGGAGGCACACCTAGTTTCCTGGATATAGATCGGACCCGCTTGGTGTCTATTAAGCCTTGAGGCTATTAAATAAACGAACAAACAACAACAACAATCTCTCTGAGCAGGACATGCCTGGCTTCCCAAATCCCTAGGTTAACATACAGCGTAAATTACACATCCATGTGTGGGACCAGAAATAGATTGAAAAAAAGGGAAAAAGGGAAATATAATATGGAATAGCTCCAACCTGTTCCATCCAAAATATAATTTTTGGATTTTTCTGATAAAAGTGTTAAGACTATGATGGTATCATTGATGTAGCTGTAAAAGGACAGAAGCCATGGCGCCAGCGTGATGGAGGGGACAAGATCAAGCAAGTCACCGTCGTGGCCTCCCGGTGGTTGGTCTAGATCGGTCGTCTGTAACAAAAATGCGCCGAGCATGCTCCAATGGAATATAAATGAAAGAAAATGAACCAAGTACCCACCAAAGAGCATTTTAACAAATACGAATCACTCAAATCTTTATTTCAACATCAACAACAGCAATTCTGGATGTTGGGGGGGGGGGCAGTTAAAATCATAAAGCGATTTGACGACGAATCATCGGTTTGACGACAAAAGTGCAGCATAAACAAGGCAAGTGCTGTTTTAGCCAACCCACTAGACACATGAATGCATACGAGTTACAGCAGAGTAGTGGTTTTGACGAGTTGGTACATAACGACGTGTGGAAGTGCAGCACAAGACGAGGGAAAAGAACGCATGAGAAGACACACTGTTCGATGTGCGTCTTCTGCGTTTTTGTCCCTCGTCTTGTGCTGCGCTTCAACAGGTTGATACAAGTTACAATTACATACAAGTGGCACCTTCGCTTTAAAATATGTATACTAGAAAACCCATTGCTGATACTAGAAAACACATTGCAACTTTCGTGTCTCTTTTGTACACAAACTGACCAGACTGCGAGAATAAATAAAAGATGTATGTGCGTGGACTGACACAAAAAATAAAGAAAAATAAAGGAAGGAGAACACCGACGACCATTGGCGAACCGACTAAGGCGAACATTGACGACCAATCGTTTATCCATGGTTTAAAGGGTTCAAAGTGAGCGATGAACCCTAAACGTAATAAAAAGAATGGAAATAAAAACAGTCACTATTAAACAAAGACCGCGCTAGCAGGGATGAAAAAGCAGATGAAAGATAGACAAACAGGAAAAAAAAAACTGAAAAATCAAATTGCGTTCTTTCAAAGACTAAGCTAAACTTCCGAGCGTGGCTTTCTTACCTCTACGCTGTATCAATGCATCTTACAGCACACCGTGCATTTCTTTGCCTTGGGGACTGAAAATCAAACACGTGAAGGAGGATTTTTGAAGCAATTTTGGAAGGGCACATTTAAACTGCAGAAAAATTAACTTTCATACCGACAGTAAAAGTAACTCATTGGTCAGCCTGAACAATTTCCATTAATTGCAGTACAAGGAGAGTGATACTTTTGATTTAGTATACTTAATTTCAAGTAAGGTGAACATTCTGTGCGCTCGCACAGTTACCTCCGTCTGCAACTTTCAGCAATTTCCGCCTTGAATGGATATGAACAACGAATCAAGTAATAAAAACGTTCCATTTTAGGATTTCTATAAAGGCACCCTGACGTTTAGGAAGATTGCTACGCTAATTGAACAATACAATAATGTGGTACACCTGCTGCATATTAGCGCACGAGTCAGTGGGGTAGTACGCATTACTGCGCTAACGCACGCGTACGCAGATGCAAGTGGCTGCATAAGCTAAGTCTCCGTTCGCGGGAATGCCGAAGTTGAAGATAAAGAAAAAGCTATCCCTGTAATCTGAAAAACGAGTGCTCCTAAATGTCTATTGCTCATGCTACGCGAAGAGGGGAGAGAAAGAGAGAGGAGAAGGAGGAGCAGGAGGAGCAGAAACAGGAGGCAAAACGTTTTAGCAAACAGAAAAATAAAGAAGTCAGGCGGCGTATTCCGTTCAGAAAACCCCACTAAGGTTTTTTTAGCCGCTCAAGTGCGAAACCACCCCCTTGCTCTCTTCTCCCATCCGAGCCTACAAGGAAAATATTATTCCTGCATTTTTGCACCGTGACACCGCCATTATGCAATGGACATAAGCAACAGCTTTACCGGCAAGATTTGAGGTCACGTCACTTCGAGCAAGCGCTTCGTCTTTGCTACGGCTCCGAGTTTAATAATAAAAAAAACTGAACAGCATTACTGCGGAATCTAGCCGTCGTTCGGTGAAAAAGCAAAATATTCACCGCTTCGACCAACGCCAACGCCACCAACCTTGCTCTTCCCCGCGCGCTGATAAGCATGGAACCCGGCTCGCAAGAGATGACGCTGCAATGCATAGTTGCAATCAAAGCGGTGGTGCCACTTGCATGAGTGACGGCAAACTTTTCTTCGCTCTTACGCGCGCATGCCGCATAAGCCCTTAAGTCCGGCTATCCGCGCAGTAACATAGCAAGACCGCAGCGTGTACGCGCTGAGTGGTACAGACCACGGAGCAAGATATAAAGAGGAGCGCCGACTGTGGCCCAGAAAAAATCTTTTGCTCGGGCCGATAATGTCCACGCGCCGCCGGCCGCCCAGCTTTCCCTTTGCTCTCTTCCTCCTTCGTTCGCCCTCTCGTCGTGGTGCCTCTGTACATAGCTCTTCCCTTCTTCGCTCTCCCCAGAGGCATCTTTTCTTGCGCAGCGACGTCTGTCTTATGCCTGTCCTACTATGCAGGAGGCATGCGTGCACGCGCGGAATTTAAACGCCCGTGCGCGGCCGCAATAGACGGCGCAGATAATCGCACGCCGCCGCATACATGGCGATCGCTTATTCCCGGAACGTTTAGTCTGACATTATGAATATCCACTAAAAATATTGCACTAACCCAGCACATGTAAGACGCAACTGAACGGCGATGACTTTAGAAGCACCGAAGAATGAGCAAGAGTAATATGGAACGCCACAACATAGTCTAGCGTGATTCTGCTTACGACGAATCGATGCAGCGCAAAGGTTACCCTCTGTTGTTATCCCGCTCTCCGGCCGCGTGCTTAATTATTAATGCTGCTTCTGCGCACGAACAACGCTTACGAGGGTCGCCCGGAGACTCCATCGGCAAACGGCAATGATGAACATTTCTGTGCCAATGACTGAATTGGACGGCTGCCCTGTTGTATCAAGTGTACAAAAACGGTGTCAGCTTGATAAGGAACCCAAGAATATCAAACGCATACTTCATTTTAACTCATGCCGCAACTTACCGCCCGATGTTCACTGTCGCTGTACGGTCGTGTTATCTCGTCGATAACACCGCGGTCTCCAAATAAAATGCTGCGATTTGTATGGCTGCAATTTTTTGGCCTACCAGGGTTCCCGGCGTTTTTTTTTTTTTTTTTCGTTTAGCGGCTGACCAGCAAAACAACCGGCTCGTTAAACCTTTTCTTTCGGCGAGTTATCGCGAAATGAAGGCTTGTGAAAAGACCGCACTGTCAGGGACTTGATCTTGAGCAGATTGCTACGTCGCGGGCAGTCGCGGGTGATGTTATCGCATTTCTGTTCTTTTCTGATGAGCGTGTAAGTGCCGGCCCGTGTTCTAGACACACTCGGTTTTGGACGCAAGTTGCGAACTGCGAGAAAGCTGAGGGAACTTTTATAATCGCCAGTGATCAGAACCGGTTGCTCCTTTCGCCTTTTGTAAAACCTGTTATAACACAGCCAAATTGGTATTCCAAAATTTACAAAACGGAGCCACATTTTCGGCAAGCACCACGCAAAAGGTAGTGTTCGTATAGCAGCCATATGTTTGTATGTGGTCTCTATATTTTGTTTTCCCGCCATGCAAACCAATCCTTAACGTATCTTTGCCGTACGGCCACTCAATTCCTTCGGGTCCGGGTTACCCGGAAGGTGCTGTCGAACAAGTTAATCAACTGTGCGAAGGAGGCGCGCAATGAACGCGAAGCGGCGCCAAAGCAGGCCCAAAGCAGTCCGTGCCCAAAACTACCGTCGCCGAAGCAGACGACAGAGCCGACGAAATGCGTTCCGCCAACTCGCCCGCCGGCGCACGGGGAACGCCGGCCGCTTAGCCGCCGCCGGCTAAGGTCCCTTTCGCTGCGCCATCTACATTGTGCTCCGCGAGTTATGGACATTAAGAGCCCGCCGGAGAGAGCGAAGTCGGCGCTCCTGTTTATCTTGCTCCGTGGTACAGACTAATAACGTTTCCTCCTGATTACGAAAGACGGAGCCACCAACAAGAGTGGGAAATTGGAATGCGAGCGTTCTCGAGCTGCGGAACTTTCAGAAAGCCTAGCCCTAAAACTATTCGCCTCAGAAGAATTCTACCGGCATGTATACAATCCGAAGAGCCAGAAGGGGGAATGTTGCGAACAGAATTTCGATATTGGGAGATTTTTTTCAATGCGGCGTGCAGAAACACAGGCACCCCGAAAACTCGTGTTTTTGCTGGTATTTCTTACTCGTTTGTAAAAAAACGAGATCCCAGTTTAAAAATCTGTCCGCAGCATTCCCCCCGTTTTCGAAAGCGGAAAAACTTGATACTAACCCCATCGGGTTAGGCCAAATATTAGGCGCGCTATGGCTTCTGGAAGTGTCCATGTATTGTCTACGGGAGGCCGGCACTGCTAAACCCTCTTCAGCCAACGCATGCCACCAAGACGGAAAGCCAGCAGATCTTTGTCTGAGGAATTCTCGAGCGCCCAAAACTGATAAGAAAGGGACTGAATGAGTTGAGCCATCGAACAAACGAGTAAGAGAGCAAGCAAGTGGGCTGCCATCGGCCAAGCTGGGACATGACACAGGTAAACGGCCAGGGCGTTAGCAAGTGAACATGCAGTTGGCTGTGCAAGTGTTGATGCTAGGGAAAGTTGGTTTGTCATGTTCTTGAATTCACAGCGCAACAAACTGGGACAATAGGGAGAGTGAGATACGCAGGTCCTGACTCGCAACTATGTTTACGGCTGTTGCGTCTGGCATATAAATACAGCAGATATCACGCCAACAAAATTAGGAAAAGTAGACACAACACGAGAGAAAAAAATGATGAAACGGTCGCGACAACGCTGACACCATTCGCTTACAAACTTTCAAGATAGGGGATCCCTTCGGCCGATAAAGCGACAGAAGGGATGCTTACACTTTTTTTTTTGCGATTTTATGAGCTGAAGCAATCTTTCTGGTTTGTTGTTACTCATTTTTATCCAGTAATCCAATATTATGGTGCAATTGAAGATAGGTCTGCACCCGCGGTCTCTGGAATGTATGCCAAAACGGTCACTGAGATATTTCCACGTTTAAGCAATGTTCCGGTGAACTGCCATTCGTGCATCTCATCGTTTGTTCAAGACATACATATCTTGCCACGCGATAAACGGATGCTATAGGCGACTGTCCTCACACAAAGGAATGACCTGTTATGGGTGTTTCTTTGTACGATCTGGAAAAGGATATGTTAATTACCTGCCTTGAAATTATTGCAAGCTAATCAGGGGCCGTGAGCGCAACATGCACGATTAGAAACCTTTCATATTATGGGACTCTAATGTCCGTTTAGCAGAAGAAAAACTTCCTGTTTCTGTTTGGCTGGACATTTCCTTCCATGGTCAACATTTTCTTAAGCAGTTCGGCAACTGACGTTTAAAGTTGTTCCGGGTGCCCTGCTTTAATACGACGATTAACCTGCTTGCTGAAGATAAATCACATCATGTGAGCGCATAATTCAACAACCTCATTTGTAAAGCAAAGATGAGCAATCCCTCTTTTGCAACTGTAAGAATTTTAATATTTCCTTCAATGACGGCCACGTTTGCTGGAAGTGTATAAACCTCGAGAAAAAAAGCCGCCCCTTGCATACGACTCGGAGCACTCCAAACTTGTCAAAAAAGGGGACTGATGATCTTTGTTTCATAAACGCGCTTGTTAAATCACGCGGTACCACCAGGCATTGCCAAGGTAATGCCCACACGTTTCTGTGTGGTTGTTTAGCCGTTCTTTGCCTACTTCTCACACTGCACTACAGCTAGTTCGTGTCTCTATGAAATTGTCTTGGGCGTCTCGTCACGAACAGTCAGCGTTGCCGCTTGTGGGATAAATGTGAGTCCATGGATGATGGTGGCCGCAGAGACGAGAGGGCCATGCACACAAAGTAGGCATGTAGTTTTATCACGGATGGCCGGTTTTATCTTCAGGCCCGCTGAAGCCCGTAACGGCCAATCGAAGAGGACGCCAAATTAAGTACGGCAATACGGACGTAAGTGGCGCACGTGATCGCCGCGAGCTCTCCGAAGGAAAAGTCCGCCCGTAGGTCGAACAAGGAAAAAAGAAAACAGGACACTGCGACTCGGGCCGCCATTTTTCCCGCGGCAATTTGCCATGCCTTGCTAGGGGAACACCGCCAACGTAGAGCCAGCAGCACACGATTATGATTCAACAGGTTGAGGTGTACGCAGAGGTATGGTCATGCGACAGCGGACCCGTCATATTCATTTATACTTGTACCGGGAGAAATGATCCGCAGAGCCCGGAGCTAATTTGAGCACCATGGGTTGCTATATACGCGTCCTTCAGGGCGAAACCACGCTTGGGCTGTGGCGCGATAGTGAAGATCGAGAATCACACACCTTCCTTGAAAGAACTTACGTGCTTCGGTGTGCGACGTATATCTTCTAAGCACGCTCACGCTTGTGCGTGCAGCCATACACAGCTGGGTAGCCGTATATAGCAATTTATATGAGAATTCCGGCGAAGCGGTTGGTAGACAAGAACCACGCTGCAATTTGGGGCCTGGATGTCCAGATTAGATGGCACCGTTTCGGATAATGCCCCTCATAAGATACGGCTGCCCCTTGTTACGCCAGAAATACGTTCGCTAGAAACGTTTTTGTGGGTCTGCCGTTATCCTCAAAACTCCAAGTTCGCAGGTAGTTCTAAATGCAGCGCTCCGTCCTTCCGGGACTACAGTTAACCGCTTCACATACGGACGTCTCAGCACTCTTTCAGGCGCGAAGCCCCTTAGGGGCGGGGGCTCTTGGCGTCTCCTGTCATCATCGTCGTCGTCGCGTCGTTTTTCCCATGTAGTCACGGTACTGAAACACCGGGAAACTCGTTTACGCCTTACGCCATGACCTAACGCGTAATAAAAAAACACCGGGACACTCGTTTACGCCTCTCGCTAGAGAGCTTCGTGCTTCACAGACAAGAGACTTTCACAGCAAAGCTGCATACCTCCACATCCCACACGGTTTCATCTCCGTTGGCAAAAACGCCGAGGTGGCAAGGATACACATATACACTGCATGCTTCGCCCCTCCCCAGGTTTGCCGTTAGTGGCGATGGCCCGGGATTTTTAAGTGCAGAGCAGTTCATGGGCTCGCGTTATCGCCTTAGCTCGCTAACGATCGATGCGACTGCCGGAATCACGCCGCGCAGGGAGATGACGGACCCAAGTAGTAGAGCCTCCTGTACCGGCGTCAGGGAGTCACGCTGAGGATTCCAAAACCATGCGATTTAAATAGTCATAACCGTTCAAACCTCGTGAACCGCTGGCGCTTGTCATACATTTCCCCGTTGTTTAGCGCACAAAGAAAACTTCAGGTACATTTAAGTCAGAATATGTGTATATAAACGGCAGCCCCCGCGTTCATTTAG
Organism: Haemaphysalis longicornis; assembly: GCF_048455015.1. Classification (NCBI taxonomy): domain Eukaryota; kingdom Metazoa; phylum Arthropoda; class Arachnida; order Ixodida; family Ixodidae; genus Haemaphysalis; species Haemaphysalis longicornis. Next base: position 181,344,173 of record NW_027526335.1, read on the forward strand.
TTAGGAACGCTCGTTGGGTTGGTTTTTACGATAGTAAGCGAAAAAAAAAAAAAAACAGCCGCGCAAGAAAAAAATGGCGCGTTCGGAATGACGCAAAACAGCTCCAGCATACGAAATTAAAGCAAGCGCCGAAAGAACAAAACTTCCGCTGGCGCAGTTTCAGGCAGGGGGCGCGCGAGCACTGCGAAGGCGGGAAATTTGAAATGCATTGGGTGGCAGCAGTGAGCGGATAACGGCGCTGCAGCCGATTATGGCGAACCACTGCTCTGCACTTCCGAGAGATCTCACATTGAGTGGAACGGCTCTAATTTTTAAAAGTTTCCCAGCAGTTGGACGGTTAACTCGAGAAAGCTGTGCTCTCCAAGTTCTTTGCCCGTACTGTGAGGCCAGCAAAGTGTCACACGCCGACAGAGGTGCGTTGGACGACGCTTTATGAGAAGGAATATATGGTGGGTCTGGGACGCTAGGACTAGCAATACCGATTTGGGCGCACTTAATAACGCAAATGAACCAAATGAGGCTGGCTTGCTCACATGGTATGGATCTGCGCCAGATAACTCCGTAAATATTCGCTTTCCCTTCTTCGCTGGAAAATGCGGTAAAGACGGCAACGTTCCCTTGAGGTGTAGAAGCCCTGAGGGAGCTCTCGTAGCTTCAGAAAACAAAGAAATTCACAGACGACTAGGTGAAGTTTATTTGACTTACAAGATACAGCTGGCGAGGCGCGTTGGCGAAATTATGATGGTTTTCAGTTCAGTATATCATACGGTACGTCCGAATGTTGTACGCTGAAACGAAAGGCAAATCGAGAGGGGTAATTGGGTATGTTTGCATATATGCGTATTCGATTGGGGAAGTTCACATTCAGGTGTACTAGTCAGGTATTCGCCCTTAACATTTGTGATCACCACCCCGGCCATGTAGTTACGTGGCTGTTTCACGAATGCGTGAGCTTGGCCTGGAACAGGAATGGCAGTTATTTTGGCTGCTGCTGTTTACAATTTCCGTAAAATCTACGCGTAGCGAATGATTTTCTTTCATCTCGTAAGTCTTTGAGGTGTTTGTTTGGTTTATTCCAGTGATTGCCATCTCAAAAGTACACTCACGCCAACCAGTTGATGAAACAACTGGCGAAGCTTGCACTAAGTCGTGCAAGTCTTGAACCATAGCGACGCTGCAAGGTTTCTTTCTACGTGAACACTGAAGGACAAATCCCCACGCACTTGCACAAATTTGAAATCGTTCATTTAAATGTTCCGTCGTCTATTTGCACTGTGCTAGTAGTAGTCATCGCCATATGTATCGATATCGTCGTCTGCCTCATGCCTAACATTACACGCGTGGTAGCGCTCGACGACAGCTGGGGCGCAGCGGCGGCGCCTAAGTAGACGACGCAAGCGCGGCATTCCTGCAGTCGCGTCGTGATTCCGTGGAACAGGTGTTGCGCCAGCTTTGGCGTTGTTGGTTGCTACGCAGCGCGAGCCGCTCCTCGGGTTCTCGCCAGCTCTTTTTTTTAATGCAGTCTTGTTGCAGTCTTTTGCAGTTTTTTACGGTTTTGCAGTCTTTTGCGAAAGCAATTCTGTGGACAGAGAGGGAGAGAATAAACTAAGTTTTTTTTTGTTTTTTTTTTTTTGGGGGGGGGGGGGGGGGGGGGTGGGTGGTTGTCGAGAGGCACGCGCTCACGAGCGATCGGCATTTTCTTAGTATTTTGAAGGCGTTGCGCATGATGTCCCGCAAATTACGGCCAGCTACAACAGCTCCGCTGTTAAAAGTTTTTGTTTGTGCCGGAAAAGTGGAAGTGAATCCTTGGCCAAGAAGACAGTGTGTCGACTGTGCTTGTCTCAATGCTTGCTACCAGGCCTCACTGGGCGTCCGAGTCCCCGCTGATCGCCCGGTTCTCAACAGCTCGGGCCGGGTTTAGAGGGTAGGTAGAGGTGGGGGGTCTGGGTTCGAGACTCACTTCAACGACAGACGGATTACGCCAACTTCAAAGCAATTTTTCCGTATATTTTTAGATAATTAGAAAACACTTGAAAGGTTGTGACTCGGCATCGACCCTGTCAACCGGCCCCCGTGACGTCACAAGTGTTGGCAACTCCGATTCGCCATTCCGATTCGCCGAACGGTGCTCCCATTACTTGACTATTATATACAATAAGCCGCTGTCGCAATTTGAACTTCCTGAAGACTGGAAATTTTCAAAAATAGCCCGAGTACCAAAAACTAACTCCATGGAATCGCGTTCCATTGTACAGACCAATTTCGTTATTATGCACTAGCGCAAAAATTCTCTAGCACATAATTTTTAAGCATTTATCACAATTCTTGGAAGAACACTACATCATTATTTCTTGCCCACACGGTTTCAGAAAGGGGTTATCTACAACAACGCAGCTAGTCGAAACCATCCATGACATCGGCGCTCTTCTAGATAAGCAAGGCCAAATCGACGTTATTTTTGTTGACTTCGAGAAAGCTTTTGACCGCGTATCACATCCGAACTGTTAAAGCTTCAATCAGTTCTGAAGAACGACGTTGTGCTTGGTTATATTGAGGCCTATTTTTCTTCCAGGTGCCAAACCGCCGTTATTGACGGCGAGTATTCAAGCCCACATGTAGTTCATTCCGGTATGCCGCAGGGTTCCATTCTTGGTCCTCTTTTCTTCTTAATTTTTGTCAATGATATCACGAACGGCATACCGGTAAAAATGAAATTGTTTGCCGGTGACTGCGTGCTTTATCAGGAAGCACAAAATTCTGCTGACCAAGCTATTCTAAATTCGGCACTAAACAAGCTTCACTCGTGGTGCGAAACCTGGCAGATGAAGGTATGTGAACAACACAGTATCTATGAGGATGACGTGAAAGCCGGAACCTTTATTCTTTTCGTATTATTGATGGTCACGATTTATCATCCGTAAATAACTACAAATACTTAGGAGTAATAATATATTCAGATTTGCGATGGAACGATGATGTCACGTACATAAAAAACAAAGCCATGCGCACATTCAGGTATCTCAGAAGGACATTGAAAACGTCTACAAAAAGAAATCAAACTACTAGCCTACAAAACCTATGTCCGCCCAATATTAGTATATGCCTCAGAGGTCTGGAATCCTCACACACAGGTCAATATCGTAAAAGTAGAAAGCATACAACGAAAAGCCATCCGATTTGTCAAGAACAGTTACAGGTGGCGCATATCACCCAGTGTACTTTTAGAAAACGCGCAGTTAGATACTTTACAGTTTCTGCTTTAGATACTTTACAGCAAATTTCTGCGTCGTGCGTGCGCAAACGTTTCCCGTTTTCTTTTTTCAAATTTGACACATGCAGCACACCTGACAGATGTCTTAAAACTTCAGTCAAGTCAACGAAAAGCGCGCAAATACAGGATTCACCACCGCAATTTTCAGAAAAGCACCAAGTCACACGCCATAATTTTATTGCGCGATCATTTTAAAACTGCGCACTTTTCGGCGCAGTGAACACCTACAAACTTAACATAATACATTATTTACATTTAATTATTTACGTCTACATTACAAGCAAAAAGAACCAAGTGTATTTAGAGAAATGTGGTGCCTGCTAGGCTCCTCCTGCAGTTTTACAAAGCAAGATCATGGGCAGCGGCTTAACTCCAAGTAGCGTGCACCCGCCCTCTTTTTAGCTATTGAGCGGTTGATCGACTTTACAAAAAAGTGCAAACAGGTGGTTACATAAAAGGCTGTCACCTGGGCTGTAAGTGACTTGGAGTGCTGATCACATCCAACAGCACTCTGCTGTTTTTGTTTGATAGCCAGCACATCCATGAGACTATCGTGGTGCAGCTCGTGAGTGCTGAAGCAGCTCGTGAAAATACTCTCCAACTGCTCGATGAATCTGTAAAGGCGACCATGGGGGTAAAGCAAACCTCCATTATCCCGAAGCCTTGTGTACTCAGCTGCACCTAGCCTCAAAACGGTGTCTTTTCCTGTGAGTAACAGTGCACAGCATTCCTCACACTCTTTCGTCAGGACAGTTTTCTTGGCAACGTACCCGCAGACATAGAAGATTAACCTCTTGTCGCTTTTTGCAATGATGCATGCAGCGTGGTCTGAACTTATATCGGGCTGCTGCTGAATGTGAAGTTCCGCCCCAGACAAGTGCGTGCGCGTGTGTATGTGCGCGCACACGCGTGTGTGTGCGCGCGTGTGTATGTGCGTGCGCGTGTGTGTATGTGCGCGCGCGTGTGTATGTGCGCGCGCGCGCGTGTGTGTGTGCGCGTGTGTATGTGGGCGCGCGCGTGTGTGGTGTGCGTGTGTGTGCGTGTGTGTTCGCACGTGCGTGCTGCGTGTGTGTGTGTGGGTATGTGTGCAAGTGTCGCCTGCACTCACACACGCACACACACACACACACAAATTTAAATAAGCTTGAGCCCGCCAGACTGTTTCTAAATATCGATCCCGCCGCCGACAGAGTATGAGCCCGAAAAAAAGCGGCCTTTTCAACCTAGAGCGACTATATATACAGATATATCGCATTTAACATTCTTAAACTTGCACCGAGCTTTGTACAACACACACACACATTTATATGTATATATATATATTGAGAGACAGAGCTCCGAGGTGCTGAACGACCACTTTTAATTAGGCTCCCGAGCACAGGCCACCGAAAGACGGAACTGTCCGGGGATGATGATGGTTATACACAGATGACAGTGGCGATGGGTTTGGATGGGTAGAAGGAACAGAGGGATTGACCCGCCGTGTTTCCACACTGGATATAACAACGGTCATGTCGCTTCCAGGCACAAATATCACAACAGTACACCCCCCAATGCCCACAATATATATATATATATATATATATATATATATATATATATATATATCTTAACAAAATATTTTTTGAGTATAGTATCAGCGAAACATATTTTTAACGGCGCCGCAGTGACGTCGCACTTTGATTTTTTTTTTGTTTTTAATTTAAGCTAAATGATCAATGCGGAAACGTTTTAGTATCAACCATCACGAAGACACTGCATGCATGCGCTCGGGCAACCACGTCCCAAAATATTTTTTGTTGAAGCCAGAGCCTGGCCTGGGCCCGAGAAAATGCGTGTTACTTGGCCCGGGCCCTTGCAGTGCACTAATCCACGCAACACACACGATACGTTTTAAAAACGTCACTCAAGTCAGCGAAAAGCATCAACACTCGCAACCGTACGTAGTTCTAAGAAAAGCACCACACGGCACACTTTATCGCGCGATCATTTTAAGAGTGCACAGTTCATTGGAACGGTGGTTGGCCATTAACATAACATAATTACCGCTTTAGAAATGCACAAGTTCATGAAATGTGCTGCCCATGTCTTGATGACGTAAGATAATTATGAACAGTTAGGAACTCTACAAATAAAACCAGGGTAAAACAAATCGCAAATTTAAAATATTTCTAGCATTCACATAAATCTATTAGGGGTGCAGTCCCACCCCACAACACTGCACAATCCTTTCAAACTGCATGAGCCATGGCCCTTCTGCAATTAGAGACCGTCGCATGCGTAACACCCTGTCCGTATTACCAATAAAAGACAGAATCAAGAACACTTAAGGATGAGTGCAGAGCCTGCAAGGGTCCTCTTGTAATTACACACAAAAAAGACCATGTGCAGCGGTTAAAAAACGTCAAAACACAGCGTGAATCACCGAACAGCAGCGTAGCGGCACGTGGATCAACGCGCGCCGCTTTGGGATCTCCTCGGGCGGCGCACACCAACGCAACGCGCGGCGGTTAACACGTTTGGCTTCAAGGGCGCCGTGGGGAGCAGCCGCCGCTTTTTCCACTACCCAAGTATTCAAGTTCACTCTAGTATACGGATTATCGGAGGTTACGTTTTGTACGACGACCGTGGCGCCAACGTTCTCGTTTTCTCCACGTTTCGTTCTCGCGGGCATTACACGCGGAACAGGTTTGAGAACAGGGCGGAAAAGTGGCCTGGCCGCTCGCGTCCGATATTGAGACTGGCCCGGAAGAACCCCGGGCGGCGACCGTTCCCGTTGCCGAAAAGAAAAACGCTTCCGCCCTGCGTCGGCTAATAGGTGGAGCTGCACGGGTCGGCAGTAAAGGCACGTTCGACAAACGTCATGGAGAAGAGGGGACAGCCTTAAACATACGCATCCTTCGCTCAGTTTTCTCGTGAAGTTACCGGACACGTACTTCTTAGCCCAGTGACGTTAGAAGAGCAAATGGGCAGTAAGAAGAGAAAACCGCTGGTTGTTGATCCGGTTATTGTGACGCAATGAGGAGTCTTTCGTTCAGCCAGGTTAATGATCAATCCTGCGTTCAGCTGCATTATAATGCGGCTTTGTTACAGTAAGTGGTTTCAGCCGCCGGCATTGCTATAAAGCGGCCCGGAAATGCTCGAGAAGACGAATCAGACAAGAAATGCGTGCAGAGAATTTAACTGTCAAAATTTTATCATAAAAGGGCGTTTGAATTTCTTTTCGTCGACAATATTTCGTCGTGCAATATGACCAAAACTCTGCGCCTAATCCAACCATCTTCCATGCGCTCTCTAAGCAGTAAGTGAAGTAAGGGCACTCCTTAAAGTCAAAGCTTTCATGGTCATCCGAATAAACAAAATAAGCAGCCGAATACAGAGGTAAATGTAACTGGAATGGTTGGAGTAGGAAGAATACCAAGCATGAAAAAGAAGATAAAAAACGAAACAAACTAAATAAATACAGGGGCTGAAAGTGAAAAGTAGGCTTTTAAAAAAAGCGTGACAGGTTCTTGAGTCGTAGTGGTGTTAAAGAACTAAATTTAAAGTAGGAGGGGATGTATCTCTTTAGTCCAGGAGCTTTATGGGATCTCTGCCCTGGAAACCAGTAATTGCTGGGTGTCCAGGTCAGCGCTGGTCATAAATTTCACCCACAGCTCGGTAAAGGGAAGAAGAGAGGAAAGAGAGGGAACGGATGGGCTGTTAGCCCACCCGAAGTCGTTGTGGACCAGGGTGCCTGCATCCGAACCTAATTTACAATCTGAGGGGTATTTGGTCGAACAGAGAGAGGCGGTGTAACCAGGTGGAGTGAAGTAAAGTATTGATCAGGATGAAGACTTCCAGACTGGGCCAGAAAGAGCTGCATTGGGCGACTTTTGTTTCCTCTTGTTTGGGGAAACGTTTCTTGGCGGTTTGTCAAGTTCTGGGCGAGTTTTTAGGGAATCGCATTTGCACCACGTTCAGGCAATATTTCCAGCTAAAGCGAGATTTCTGTCCGCCTTCGAGGCGCCCCTACTGATATTTGGCGCACCGATTCAGCGTCAATATATTGGATCAGCACCACTGTGGATCATAATATTCTCACAACAGAAACACGGTGGCGACTATACGCATGACAGCTGTTTCGTGCAGCAGCTTCGTTGATTTGGCAACACACGAAAGAAGATAACTACTTTGTTTTCAGTGCGTAACTATAGCAATCTTTAATTGAGGAAGGAAAAAAAAGTCCTTTAAGCATTTTTAGGCTAGATTACTCCAGTCACTACTTCGGCTGCCGTGTACTCCACTTTTGGAACGGTACCGGCGATTTATAGTTGATTGATTGTAGGGTTTGATTAATTAATTGTAGGGTTTAACGCACCCACGCTACTCGGCGATGAGGCGCGCCGTAGTGGAGGGCTCCGGATTAATTTTGACCACATGGGGATCTTTAACGTGCGCCGAAATCTCGTACACACGACCCTTTTCACCTCCATCAGAAAAGCGGACGCCGCGGCAGGGAATCGCACCCGCGTCCTGGTGCTGAGCTGCACAACGCCATAGCCACTGAGCCACCGCAGCGGATGGCCATTTTCAGTTGCTTGTGGAAACACTGCGTTAACACTTTCAACGACCCTCGAGATTTCAGGCAATCTGTACGTGCTGGATACTACAAACATCGTAAGATTTTCTCTTGACATGTTTTTTTCGGTCGTTTGAAAGTTTTATAGAGGCGCCATTAATTCCTGCGCTCGAGTCTGAATGTCTCCCTCTGTACATATTGAGAGACTGTCAGATATATGCGTGACAACACTCTTGGAAGGGCGTAAAAAGCGCTAGAAACAGCCAGGTAATTGGATGTTTCCCCCTCTCTGTAAGCTACCAATATCCCTTTTATCTTTGCCGATATCGAATTCCGCCGTAGAACGTGTTTTCTGTCAAATGTCCTTGACAAGGGATCTCAGAAACCGGCATGTCTAAAAAAGCACTGGAAGATACTTTTGGTGTGAAGTTTGCTCTGGCAAGAAGCGGAAAATGTAGCACATGTTGCCAAGAAGTGAACGCTTTTTTTTTGTTCAAACCTTCTGGCCCGCAGGTACAAAGAAAAACGTATAAAAATACGGGAAGCTGCTTGTCTACAGTTCAGCGCCGTTGCTTCGCGTGTTGCGATTTTTGTTCTTGATCCATCCCAGTGAAAGCACGTTGCTTGTTTGATCCTCGTTATGCGTTTATTGTGTATTAAGAATTTACAATAATTCTGCTTTCACGTATGTTCTGTTTGCTTTATGAAGGCTAATACAAATAAGCAATACAAATACAGAGAGGTTCAGCAGTTTCCCCTGGCTCCTGGTGAGCCGTGCTGCGCGTGCGCGAGGAGCATTGGATGGGATTGGATTGGATTGAATTTGGATTGAATGGGATTGGATTGAAGTGGATTGGATTGGGTTTGATTTGCATTGGATTATATCGGATTGGATTGGATTGGAGTGGAATTGTATATACTGTACACACCCGTTGTCACTCATTTACATGCGTGAGTGGGCAATGCCACGTGTGATGTATACGGTAAGAACGTTCCCCTGTGCTTCGCCCACTCGTCATAATTCCTTCGTGGCGATGCGTGAATTTTGTGTGCTTGCTTTTCCTCCCGACATGCCGGCATTGCACTGCCCCTTTCCTTTTGCTTACTATTGTAAAAAACAACCCAACGAGCGTGCCTAACTTAATGAACGCGGGCGCTGCCGCTTAATTACGTACATTTTGCCTCAAATGTACCTACAGTATTCTTTGCGCTAAACAACGGGGAGATGTATGACACGCGCCAGTGATTCACGAGTTTCGAGCGCTTGTGACTGTATAAATCGCTTGCTTTCGACGCCTCTGGGTTGCGCCTTGCGTACACCGGCTACGACAGAACGCCGGCTTTTGGGTTCAGGGAGCGAGCTACGACGACAAGGCGCGGCCCTAAAGTGCTCTGCACTTACTAATGCGAAAGCGTTAGATCACTTATGATACGAAAAATTCGGTGTGCTTGCGGACCGTCCACTCCGGGGGGTACAAAAAAAACTGCGGGGCGACGCAGAAGAAAAAAAAAACACGTTGAAACGGCTCTGATCGACTTCAAATTTTTGTAGCGTAATCTACACTGGCGGACGTTGAGCAGTTTCGCGTGTACCTTGAAGGGCCGTGCTGCGCAAGCGCGGGGAGCATCGGATTAGATTGACTTGTCTTGTCTTGGCTTGGATTGAATTGGATTCGGATTGGATGAGATAGGATTGGATTTGATTAAATTGAATTGTATTCCAATTCAGTTGGTGTACGGGTGTGTCGAGAATTGGGTTTGCACATTCGGCGGTCTGCGCATTCCAGAGGAGTGACGTCTTAGCGGCGGCAGATGCACTGGCGCCGGCGCGTACCCATCTGTGCGCCTCCTTTGCGTTGTATTATTAATCTGCTTTGCACATTGATGCCAGTCTTATATATGTAATTCTCACTTTTCGTTTTGATCAGTCTCTGTACGGGAACCGCGTATTTTTAGATGATGTCACTGTATATTTCTGACACTGTATCTAGTTGCCAATCCCAATTTGTCGTGGTCACTTTTTTCTCAACTAAGTTGTAGCTTTTTAAAGATTATGGTATGTTTTTGTGGGCCTAAAGGGTTGCCTCTTTGCATGCTTGGCCTATGTAGTGTTGAAAGCGGATATTTTGCTTCAAAGTGGAATGTCGGCCTAGCATCATGGTCCTTCGGGTGCTGCTCTTTCATTCATGCCATAATTTTTATATTATCACTTATTATTAAAAGTTAACCAATCTGCTGTTAACCAACCAGTTAACCAACAGTAAAAGTTAACCAACCAGTCATTTTATTGTTGTCACCTTCTTAATACTTTATTCTTTTGCAACTGTGTGTAAGGAGTGACAATCTGTATTTTTATGATACCAAGTCGTCGGACTGTGCTAGTTGGTACATGTTTGAATGGATTAAAAACCAGAGGAAAACACAGGATACCGAAGGGTACGACGGGGCAAGCTTGTCCCGTTGTTCTCTTGTAATTGTGTCCTGTGTTTACAACTGGTTTTTCGTCCATTCAATTATTTTCATGAGTTTGTTGAACAGTGATTAGTTTAACTGCTCAAGCAATTTTTGGCTTTAAGGTTCCCTGTAACATTTATACAAGTGCTTTCTGCTCTTGTTTTAGCCAAGACCTCAATAACAGCCTTAACGAGATTGTCTTTTGTAGACATGAAGTAGAAATAAAATTTGGTTTAGATTGCTTTACATATTTTGAAAAAATTGCTTGCTCACTTTCAACCCTGTTTCTTAATCCTGCTTAAAGCATTTTTCTACGTTTTTTTTTTCAGAACCAGGAAGGGTGCTCATCCTCGGCTCTTGCTGAAGCAGCAGTTTCTGTACATCACACGGGAGCTCTGAACACGCAGTAATTATGGTATGAAACATCCTAGCAGTATTAGCTTGCTTTGTAAAGGTCATTGTAGATGTCAAAGCTCTCGACAGTGTAGAACAGTGTCTGGTGTAGTGCACAATCTCACTATTAACACCCGCTTGGGGGCTGTTGTAGAGAATAATTTTGTGGCTATAATACTTGAGATTATTTTAAAATGTACGTCAAGTACTAGTAAGAATAGCTGTCTAAATTGATGGCCGTTTTCCTTGTGGAGGCAGAAAGTGAAGATGCCCATGTGTGGAGATTTCAGTGCACAATAAATATCCAAAGTTGCCAAAACTAACCCAGAGCCCTCCTCTGCGGTGCACTTCATATCCCATGTGCAGCTTTGGTTAAAAACAGCCAGAAATGTATGATAAATTTAAATTGATTTTAATGTGTCTAAATGCAACTATTCTCAGTTTAAGCTGCCTTATTTAGTAAAATATTTTCTAACAATTACATACCTACCAAAGGTTTACAGAACAGCTTTCATTCGTTATGCACCTTCTCAGCAAAACAAAAATTTCATTAAGAAAAGAAGAAAAAAACCCAAACATGGAAAGTAGGAACACTAAATCTGTCGATGAAGAAGATGCTGAACGTTTCGTAGATAATATTTTGCTGATTTTACTTCTAGTCAACTCTAAAAAGGGCTATAGACGGGTTTGATGCTTCGCATGAAGCACCCCATAATACTACACCTAACTAATGGGCACTGGCTGTTGGCTTTTCATTTGCAACATTGAAAAATGACCCCACATCCACCAGCAGGGACATAATGCAAGGCACCATGTACAAGCTATAGACTCATGATAAAATATTGCTATAGCAACAATGTCATCACATTTCAACCATGGGCTTCTCAAATGCATTGTTCTGTGATGTTTACAGTTCTTGGTATTGCTATGTGGGGTCCTTTTTCATGAAGCAAAAAGAATAATGCAAACTAAAATAAGTGGCAGTGGGGACCCAACTTTTATAGGTAGGATAAAGCCACAGTACGGAGGCAAGTATACATATTGCATTTGGTCTGCCTTAAAGGAGCCATGAAGACAAAATACAAGTTAGGTTTATTAGAAAGAATGCTTAGTCCCGATAATAATGATACCAATATCATCGCAATCTTGGAACAAATAACGGAGATATTAAAGAAAACGTGTGAAGCAGTCGCGACCCCCTAGCCAATTTCCCGCAACTTTTCTATGACGTCACGGAACCTTGTTTGTGCGATTGGCGGCCGCCTAACTGACCTGTCGCGACGACACATGACTGGACGTCTGTAATGGGGCCTCTAGTTCCATTTGACCGCATCACTTGAATGCTAACGTGCAGTTAACGCACTGAAAATTGTTTTATTGTTGGCCCGTATGACGTCATTCTTGCGCATAACACGTCACTGTGGCGCGAAATTTGAAAGTTTTTACATACTTGCTTTTCTTTTTCGTTGAAAAAAATTTCTTTTGTGGCTGTAATGGAGGTGAGTGAGATACTGAATCCTAGTTCTTTCAAATTAAACGAAGTTGTATTTTCTCTTCATGGCTCCTTTAATATTGAGCTTTCCTGCTCAGCACAAGAATAAGGCACTCAACATTGCGGGTAGCTACTGTGATTGGAAGTTTGATGCAATGCTGAGAAGCAAGGGTTTTAATGTTTAAAGAACTTTTGTGCAGTTGATATGTTGCACGCCTACTTGCTTTCACTGCATAACACGTTTATGCTGTGCAGTGAAGCTCGAAGGATGTGCGCTGCAGTTCAGCAAAATGAACATATAATTTAATTTTTAAAACCGTTTTGAATAATCAACAACCTCTAATGATAAGACTGCTGTACTGAGATGTGGCCCTAATATTAGACTTTATAAATGGTTGTTTTAAAAATCAGTGGCACAAAAAGTTCAAGTAAATTATCAGCTGACGTTGAGCTTCAGTGGAATGTGTCATAGAACGGAGCTTGGAAAGCACAAATGTTTCATACCGTAATTGCGTGTCGTACTGTGCCATATGTGGCTGCATACCTGCAGCGCCATTTGTGAACCGAGGATGACGCACCCTTTTTGTACCCCTTTAGGTGCGTGCTTTTGCAGGAAAAGCTCCTACAGATTGGGGTGCTAAGTAAGCACCCTATGATATTGTAGGCCGAAAATGGTGTTATAAGGCACCCGTCGTCTGGGGTGAATCACAACGGGTGCTCCTGCGGCGACAGAATCCAAGCACCCTAAAGGGTGTAAAATATTCTGTTATGAGGGTGCTCCTGCGGCGACAAGCTGAATGCACCCTTTTGGGAGTAAAAATGTTTAGTGTGCAGCCAAATCTGACGCTGCGCCGAAGCCGCTTGATAGTCGTTTCTCGTGGCACCTGGAGAGCCGTGCTGCGCATGCGCGAGGAGCAGTGACTGCACTGGACTGGACCGGACCGGACCGGACCGGACTAGACTGGATTGAATTGGATTGGATTGGAAATCGTTTCAGCAGCCGTAAGCATGATAATCAGGTAATCCCAGAAAACCAGGAAACATAAGAATACCCAGCTGAACCTTAGCTCACGCTACGTATATCCTGGCATAGCCGAACTAAGCCACCGATAATTTTTTAAAGAGGTGGGGAACCTGTAAACAAAGTAAATTAATGGTTTCGTAAAGAAAGTTAGGAAAATGGGTGTCTGTAGAAATCAGACGGCCTTTGGGGTGTGCGAAGAGCACGCTTGCCCGATACAACGCCGGATTCATAGTTTCGGCAAAGTATACTAGAATATTCCGGCTCAGTCTAGTTCAGGTGTGCTTACCGCGTACAGTCGAGATCAATTTGAAGGTGGCAAATAAACAAGCTGCAGCGCCATGTTACGCGTTGTATCAGGGTTGCATCATGCAAGAGACAACTAGGGAAAGAAGGCACTGCTGCCTTTATCTATGAAAACGGCCGCTGTGTAAGTTGAAAAGCCCGCTGATCGATGCTCCTGTGATCACCTTCAAATTGATCCCGACTGTACGTCAATGGGCCCGCGGCGGCGCAGCCAAAAGGGTGGGGGTGCACGTGACTGCACGTGAAGACAACAGGTGCACTCTAGCCACGGAGAGCGCTTTTTCTGCAGATGCAGCAAAGTGAAGTGTTTCGAGTCTGCCCGTCGAACAAATTCGCGCAGTATCTCGTAATGGAATGTGCTTCTACGTCGGATGTATCACCAGTGCCGGACTCACCATGGTCGACCACGCAAATACGACAGCAAGGTCGAAGCCCCCATGTGGAACGCCGCGAGGAGTTCTATAAAAGGTAAAAACAAAGTTGAAGAAAGAGACGCAAACGCGGTGTGGGGCTCTTTCATATTTATCTCCAGGCGGAACCGTAACAACTTTCCTTTCAAAGCACGTAAGCAGGCCGAGTGCCCCGGCGCACTCTTTTGTATGCGTTAACGACATTTTCTTCCTAGAAAGTTTACGCCTGTGATACTTTCTCGCGATGCGCTAATGCCTGCGTGCTGACATAAGAACTTGTCGTTTGTAGCTGACGTCACAAAACCGGTGGGGATCACAGTGTGAGGAAAGGGAACTTACGAGTGTTTCTCGCGAAAAGAATGCGGGTGAATCGGCCGAATAAACTCAGCACATGAGCAACACATTTCAGACTTTAACCTAGGGAAGCAATCAGTCAGCGTTTACAACTTCCTTCATGTTGTTCGACCTATTCTAAACGATCGTTAACTCGACGTGGTGACTGAGTGGCTACGGCGCTTTGGGCTGCTGAGCTTCATATCTCGGGTTAGGATGACGGCAGCGGTGCCCGTTTATCTTGTGGAGGCGGATAGCAAAAAAAAAAAAAAAAAAAGAAATGGCCGTGTATCTGCTCCTTTCGTTGCAAATGTCAACAAAACACGATAGTCGTCTGGCGCCCCTGCCAAGTAAATGCATCCCTTCTCATTCCCGCACACCTCTCATGCTGTTCCTCTCCCGTCTCGTTCCTCCCAAGATAACACGCTAGAGGTTGGCTCAAGTCAATTTAAAGTTACCGCGTTCCACTGCTCCATGCCGGTGCCTCGATGGCAGCGCTGCCGTACGGCGGAGATGCGCATGAATCGAGGCACCCTACTACATCGTTTATAGAGCCACGTTTCCCTACTTCACGAGCGTTCCAAGAGGAATGTATCACCTATCTAATAGAACCTTGCGTTGCTGCTGCCGTTTGATTTCCTAAATTGCGCCAGGAGCTATAGTAGCGCGGGGAACGGCAGGCGACGGTCTTCTGCAGCTGATGTAGGTTGATGCATTGATGCAGTTGATGGTGCAGTTGATGTGTGTTGATGCTGTTGATAGCGCATTTGCGATGGCAAAAACGAAGCATCCATAAATTTTGAAATAAAAGAACACTTCAAATATATCTCATGTATTGATTTGCTGCCTCACATTTGCGTAATGCAATGCCTTGTTCTTGTTAAACAATATTGACAAGTATGAACATTCGCATCGGACTTAGACGTTCAGATTTTGCTGGGGGTATATAAGACTATTGCGGCGCTTCTGGTTTCGTTTGGCCGGCTGCCTGAATCGAGTCACACACAAACAGACATACCAACAGACCAAAATGTCTGCATTTAAGTAGCCCAAGAAAGGCTACCATATTAAAAAAGAAAAACCATTGTCGATACTTCAAAGCACGGTAAATATCGCCAGGTGGTTTAAACTAATCATTGGACTCCAGACGGGTGTCAAATCACAGGTGTAGCTCGGTGCTTGAGCACCCAACATCTCAATTGTACGGAGCCCAAATCTGATTTTTTTACAAAGTGCCTCGCTTGTCGTTACAACAATCGATTGAAAAGAGCGAGTTTCAATTACCAGCATCTCGCACGCGACGTTCCATAATGTTCTAGAGTTCATCAAGTAACGTCACACTTGCTGCGTCTTATTTCCCTCACCCTCTGTCATTCTTATCTCCAGTAAACCCTGTGTTCCACACTTGCTGCGAGGACGACCGACCCTGAAGTTCCACAAAAACGCTGTGTGAGAAGCCTGAGAGGGTTTCGCGTTAAAAAAAAAAACCTAACGAACCACTTCCCTCCTGAAACAGGGCAGGGTTGCCTAATACGGTGGCTGTTACGTAACTACCCGGTATTTTTCCTTCATTTTTCGGAATATGGAAGCGTCAATAAAGCTTTTATTGCATGCCAAAATTTAGGCCATGAGAACTGTAATTTGGGCGAGTTGGTGAACGTTCATCATTGAAAATCAGCGCGGAAAAAACACAGCACAAAAAAGGAACAAGAAGCAGACAGGACAGCGCTGTCCTGTCTACCTTTCGTTCCTTTTTTGTGCTGTGTTTGTTTCCGCGATGATTTTCAATGATGAAAATTTAGGCGACTTTTTGGCCAAATTCGGCGCCATGTTTTTCCCGTTGGGCGATATTTGGCTGAGTTTGAATCGGAGGTTTTGGTACAAAAAAATGACAAAAAAAATTCAATGACCCCCAAACAAAAATGAAATTTTTTTTTCCAAATTCAAAACGCAATAACCCAAATGAAAACGAAAAAAAAAAGATCGGTCGACAAAAACGAAATCATATCATTTTGCTGAGCTTTACCGGAACGCAAAGGTTTGGTGTATGTTGATGTAGGTCTTTATTCTGTAGTTGTCGGGAACATCTACGCTTTTCAATGGCTGCCCGCTCTTCCGCGGAGCGAACCAGGCGTGGCCTACCCATGCCGCGATAGAAAGTGAAGTGCCCGACGACCGTGTCGGACCGCACCTGCGGTGTCGTGGGATGAGAGCGACGACGCTTAGTGGCTCCCATTGTTGCGTCATATAGCGCTGCACTAGTGCGCACGCGCGAGGTGCGGATGGCGAAGGAGAGCTGTGCCCAAAGATCCCGTGGATAAAGTTGGCGCAGCCAACCCTTTATCCTTACCGATTTCCCCGAGAGGGTAAGTGCCAAATACTTTAAGGGCATTATCGTCGTCATCATCGTGTTCATGAGAGCATGTGGATATAGTTTTCGTTTCCCTAAAGCGTTCCGGCGCACGCTACCACCGACGGCGCAGGTCAGCCAATGACGGCTCCGCTTTAAAAGCGAGTGCACAAGACAACGGCTGTACATATAGCGTAGACGTTGTAGGTGCCAGCAATAAAAGTAATGCGAGATTCTCCGCCACTACAAGCTTGCAAAGCACATTAACGTATCTTGTTAACGGAAAAAGAGGAAGATGCACACAACCAATCCCTGATTAGGACAGCCTGTAAATTATTTTATCATGTTCCCTCAACGGAACGCAGAAGGTTATGACCCAGAACAATTGAAGCCGCTATGTAGATTAACGTAGCAGGAAAGAAGCGTTGCAAATAAGATATGCTAGTGCATTATGATTAGCTCCGAGCGCCAAGAATGAAGTTACGATTGGGTACCTTCTTTTCCATTTGAAGCAATCCTTCTGAACCAAGGGATACCTTATTGTAGTTCATGTATTGCGATTGTTTTAGATTTTCTAACTTAACGGTTCCGGGATTTTTTATTTTGATTTTTTCCTGTAGTTATGGAAATATCTGTGTAATCGGGACTGCAGGGCGCTTTCTGTTGTGATCACTGTGCGAAAAGAAAGTGTGCAGCCGAGACTGTTGCGCCTTTCATGTGACTGCAAAACTGCTGATTGTTTGTTTTCCTCTTATTTGTGATGTTTCTTTCTCTTACTTGTGCAGTTTCATGTTTGCCCTGTACGCTGGTTAAAAACTTAAACGTGTCATATTGTACATCACTGTGGGGGGCGGGAGCTAGTTAAGGTATTCGAGCAGCTTTTTTACCTTGCGTCCCTCGTCTGAAAGGACGGAAAATAAAGAGATTATTATTACTCGCCTTCAGATATTTGTCTCACAGTTGTTACGAGTGTGCTTTATTGCGAGTTGTCCCTAAAGAAAAAAAGAAAATTAAGAGGTAAGTCCCCGAGTACGCCTGAGCACATCACAGGAGTTGTAATTGAGAAATCATTAGTATGCAATTGTTTAGTGTTTCATTCAAAGCCACAGAGCACACTGGCTTGCTGGTGACTGGTGCGCCGGTGGGTGGGAGGAACGGGGTGCCCGGAGTGTGAAACTTAGTGGGAGGACAACGGCAGCTGAACAGCCGAACTCAGCCTATGTGAATTGGGATGGGGTTCTGCTGCCGCAATGCCTGTTTTCCTACACAGACAACGTCGGCACCAGCATTTTGGCCAAGTAGGACATGCTCCGAGTTCGCAGTAAAAACTAATCACTCTCTCTTTTCCAAGCACGAAGCTTTTTCTGGCCCGAATCTACACTCGGGTGGTGCAAAACCAGTGCACTCCGGGCGTACAGTTCACGTCTAGAGTATTTATCACCCGTTCCCTGTTTCTATCATGAGTTAGCTGTGTTATTCATATACGTTTCGGCACCGAGCTGTCCGCCTAAAGGGGGCGCCCGGGAAGTTGTTAACCAACCCTGTGCTATCAAGGCAGCGCGCAAGGGCCCACGACTTCCATCTTGAAGTACGGTCGCAAGAACTGCAACGTATACGATCCAGACGTAAACAACAACGCTCACGAAAACAACAACAACGCCACGAGGCGCGGTGCGCGCGCGCACGCAGGCAGGAAGTTGAGAGGCTGAGAAGCCATGCAGCCGCGGAGAGAGAGAGAGCGAAAGAGAATGAACGTGCCGAAAACTCTGGCGTGCTCCGGTAATAAAGTGAAACCGCTTATTTTCGGAGGAGCGGGCTAACCGGCCTCGCGGACGCAGCATCGCTATCCGCGTAGAGGGAGCCAGACGAGGGAGCCTCGCCGCCTATAAAAAGAGCTGCCAAACTCTTCCTTAGAATGACCCACGTCCCCCTCCGCATATTGGGCGCGCTCGGCCGCCTCCTCGCACAGCGGCTTTCTTCGCCGCACTTTATGTTTTCCGCTAGAAAGCGGCCGTATCCGGCCAAGTGTCGAAAAGCACCAATTGTTTAATGGTTTCTTTCCCCCTCCCCGCGGCCTCCTCTCCCGACAACAACACTGGGACCTTCTTTCCCCGATGTTTATATAAAGAGGCCACCAGTGCCGAACGGCTCTCGGGACCGAGCGGGCCACACAGAAGCCGTGGTACACCACGAGCGGAGCGGGGCGGCTGGGCTCGACAACGTGCGGCAGCGACAAAGCGAGAAGGGGTCACATCAGAGGATCTGTGATGGCCGGCTTCGAGAAGATCACCACCAGCGACCATGGAGAGTTCAGCCGCTTCAGCCGGCCGCTGTACCCGCGCTCGGACCCGCGCACCCGAGACTGGTTCCTGCTGGGGAACCCCTTCTTCATCACCCTGGTCGTTGGAGGGTACCTGTACATCGTGTACCGTGCCGGGCCCCGGTTCATGGCCAACCGCAAGCCGTACGACCTGCGGGGTATCATCAGAATCTACAACCTAATCATGATCGTGACCAACGCATTCTTCGGCTACCACTTTATGAAGAACTCGTACTTTGGTGGCAACTACAATCTCTTCTGTCAGGGCATGACGTACGCGACCGACCAGAACTCAATGAACATCCTGTGGTGGGGCTACTTCTACTTCTTCGTGCGCGTGGCCGACTTTATGGACACGTTCTTCTTCGTGCTCCGCAAGAAGCAACGCCAAATCACGCTCCAGCATACGCTTCACCACGCGCTGGTCGTGGCCAACGGCTGGCTCTGGTACACGCTGGGTGGAGATGGGCAGTCTCTGTTCGGCCTCATCTTGAACATTCACATACACACCATCATGTACACCTACTACTTCTTGGCTGCTTGCGGTCCCAGGTTCCAGAAGTACCTCTGGTGGAAGAAGTACCTGACGCGTGCACAGATTGTCCAGCACCTGGTAATCATCGCGCACGGACTCGTGCCGCTTTTCTACGACTGCGGCTACCCGCGCTTCTTCATATATCTCGCGCTGCCCCAGGGCCTCCTTGGCCTGGCATTCTTCATCAACTTCTACGTGTTCGCCTACCAGAGAAAGTCCTTCAAGGAAGCCATCTCAGGGGAAGTGTGCATGCTAAAAGAAGATTGAGCCTCACCTCCTGGCGCTCGACGACCTGCACAAGGTAGTGGCGCTACGCTGCGAGGGGCAGTGATACTGCTCGCGCTTGTGGTGCTGTGCAACACCCTGCAGCGTGTCTTCGACCTCGAAACCGACCCCGAAAAATGACGTTATAGCTCAGTGATCGGCCAGTTGGTGTGTTGTAGGTCGGATACATCGTTCGCCAGCAGCGCTCGCGGTGCCTGGCCTTGAGTGTTGCTTCTTCTTCCACTCCTCGAAGGCTTGGAATTCTGAATGAAGTCAGAAGGAACAGCGTTAAAGGGTGCTGCAGGTAACGTGTTTCCGCTGCTGTTCACGTATTCGACATCCAGACGGTCTGTTCAATTGGGCACCACAATTTGTGGCTGAACAGTAACTCGTGGAATGGTTCGACTGCCACCAAGAGCCAGAAATCAATTGCGGAGTGAGCAACTTGTATAAAAAATGTGGACTCTTCATTTTAAACGCTATTATAGGCAAAAATTTGATTTCTTCCAAAAATTTCTTTAAATGTGGCACTTTCAAGGGCCCAATAAAGAAGCGGTCAGAAGGAAGTTAGTGGTAGTAGTAGTAGTAAACGTTTATTACAGGAAAAGCGAAAGGTAGAAGTTAGTCGGTAACTACTTTGAGGTCCAGTACACCAGTTGCAAAATACGCTACCTGAAAACAATCTCGCGCTGTCGTTCAAAAACAGTTGCTTTATCTACGCAGCGCGCTAAAGAGATTTTCTTCATTCTTTTGCGGCCCTTTAAGAAGGCAGACCTTTTGTGATAGCACATGGTCTACCTTGGTGCACAGAAGTGACCAGCGAGTTTAAGATTGCAGGCACCACAAAGCTACGCTAAAACATACCATGTATTGGCCGCAGCCCAACGAAAATTTATATACGTTTAAACGGACATCGACAATGGCTTAATGGCTTAAGATGTCTCCGGAACGCAGCTTGTGGGCTCTGGAATATCTTGAAACTTCCTACGTAGTGCTGAAACTAGGATCCACCGTCCTGCAAGAAGCTTAAAGGTCTTAGGCCATATCGAGCTGGTGGCATAAATTTGGCTCATGGTGTCCCATCAATGAAGTCATAATAAGATTGCTTCTGCAGGAGTGTGCGCGAATTTACTACATATCGTGCAATTTGAGACGGAGTGCTAGCGGAGAGCAAGGAGCAATCCACCCGGCTAACATCGCCAGACTCCATTAAAGATCGTTCCCTCTCTCTCTCGCTTTCTCCCCTAGTTACCAGCTCCTTCTGGGCCAAGAGCGGCGAAAGCCGCAGAATATACAGAATTTGGTGTATACCTCTTTTAATTACCAGTATTTGTAAATGTGGAAAAAAAAACGAACAACGCAGCAATCCCGTCCAGAACACAAGTTGCAATGACAAGACGGACCAGAGCTACTACAGCTAGGTAAATCGCTAGAAACAATTTTTTTTTCCCCCATGCAAAATGTCAACCTATTGTGTTATATATGAACGATATCAAACAGAACCAGCTAAACAACTCCGAAGTTCATTTATTATAGCGGAAAACAATCATTGGCAGCATGCATTAAAAAAGCGTGGAGGGGAGGACTCGTTAGCACACTAGTTCGCATTTTCAAAGCCGGATAATGTAAACTGAAAGCACACAGATACAAACAAAAATGTGCCAACTTATTTCACCTTTCGAACCGCAGTGATCCATGCTTACAGTCTATCCTTTTGGTGCGCTTTCGCGGGGAATATGCAGAATTTAACGAATGGATCCTCTTCTTTCGCCTTGTTACTGTCGTGGCAGCTGACCATGGAACAATATGGGGCGTTTGCTTCACTTTCAGTTTCATCATTTCGTTTCGGGCGAGTGAGGAGTGTTCCCGCCGCCCTTTGTACGTGCTGGCTTAAGTGGCTCGCGCAGCCGGCGGTCGCTTTCTTCGCATTCGTGAGTAGGGGGATGGATGCCTCAGGCGGTGCTGGAGACAGCGCGAGCTGCGCGTGCACTTGCCAGCCGCGGAGGAGCGGGCCGGGAGACGTCTGCTTTACAAGAGCACTCTTTATCCTGTGAAACCGCCGGGGCGCTCGGCCGTTCGAGCGCCGCGTAGAAGACGACGCGTCTCTAGCAGACGACAAGACATGCACCGGCAAAAATGGACTCAGTAGCTACTCTACTTGTAAACCGAACTTGCTGGACACGTGCTAATGTGTGTACTTTCATAAGTCGAAAGAAAATTTTACCCAGCCCTCTTCCTAGCGCGAGAAAAAAGCACGTGCCGAATAGGCGGCCGCCACGGCGTACTCCCCCTCCGGGGAGAGTGCAGTGCCACCCGGCGATCGTTCCGGAGCCAGTTAAATTTCGCCTCTCCATCTTCTTGGCGAACTGATGGAGACGAAATAGGGATGTTCTTTTGATGCGCGAGCCGAGAGGGCGATCTCGACTCGCTCCGATGACCGACGACCGATGCTTGGAGCGGGTGAGGGATGAGGACTGCCTTCCTTGCTGGATATTAGGTTTATTTACACTATTTACATTACTCCAACTTTGCATCAGGTCAGAGTGACGGTTACATTGTCACTCTGACAGCAGCAGCCTGTTCGGCCGAGATCTATACTGAACTAGATCCCCTCTCGACCGACCCTGGACCAAACCCAACACTCCGGTTTTCATACCAAAAACCCCGCCTCCAAAAAGGGGGCGTACACGAAAGAGAGAAAAAACCTTTCAAACAATTAATAGAAACCATTGATTGGCCACAGGAACCAGCCAATCACACCTGTGTCCCCACCTGCGGTCACGTGACCCAACCCTCTCTCTTATGCACTCATAGTGCGTTTCCCACGCACGCTGTTGCACCCGACCAGCAAATACAGGACATCTGCGGCCTAAAGTGGGCACACCATTACGTTCAGCGGGTGGCATCTGCTCAAAAGCCAAGCCGATGGCTTGGAGCGGGCTTCGCGCGGCTAACCTCTCCCCGCGTCCTCGCCATGGCGCCTTGTCTGCGCGCGCGCCGGGACAAAGAGGGAGTCGTTGCTAATGCCCTCCCAGACTAAAGGGGCGCCGCCACCCGCCTGAACAGCCCACGGGAAGAGACGCTGCCAGCCCAGGTGATCGTCATCGAGGCGAACGACCCGTCAACGGAGCGCGCCCGGAGCCGGCTTCGCAGATTCTCAAAAACTTACACCGCGCGCCTTTCCGACACTATGAGACACACCATCATTCAGCTTCCCGTCAGCTTGTCATGCCGAATGACCCAGCCACCTCCGACGCGACAGAGATACTCAGGCTAATCGCCCCCGTCTTTTGACACACAAAAGGACGGGCACAAAACACGCTCTCCGCGTCTCCGAACTTGGCGTCCGTGCGGCTACATGAAAGGGACACGGAAAAGAAGCTCCCAGCGGAGGCGACGCCAATACATGAGCGACCGGCGGCTTTCATTAAATAAATGAGGAGCCCGAACTTAACAGAGAATATTCTCGTGTTTGTACGTTTTGAAAACGTCCGTTTCGCGTCCGTTTTATTGTGACGCACTTCATGTTGTAGGCGGTATTTGGGTTGACGTTTGCGGAACTGTTCTTGTAAACACATTTGAAACGACTAAACCTATTTTAAACTATCTTCTATGTGTTTATTGTTCCGCCAGCGAACCAACAAGGCTACATCGTCTGCTCCGAGAAGACGCGGCTCATAGCTCCGCCGTGCTTGCATGACGCTGCCTCAAAGAGTAAACAAAAAACGGCGTTCAAGGTTGCGCGGAGAGCGAAAACCTGATACGAAAGCGACAAACATAACATACAAACTCGCATATTTTGATCGTTTGTCCGGCAACACGGGCGTTTTTTGTCAAGCTGATGATAAATATTTATGCTTTAAGGTTGCCGGCGAAGCTTTTATTGTTTCTGGCTCACCGCAAGCAACCCACTACTTTTTGTCGCGGAAGCACACAACGCAAACAGCGCTAGCTTTGACAGCGTTGCACTTGATGTATGAAACGGAGTATAGCCTCGGATTGCTTTCGCTTTGGAAGTGAGTGAAATTACACACAGTTCCGGGTGTAAACACAGAACCCACGTCTTCGATTTTTACACTCATGGGTCAGTCGACTGAGCAGGTTGGCACTATTATCTCGCACATGCACGTTTGTAGAGCGATCGTGTGCAGAACATAGTACGCAGTTGAAAACCCCCAACATGACAATCAATCGATCACATTTGAGATACGCTTCAATCTGTTCAAAAAAGTTTGCACGCTCGTTCGTATTATTTGGAGCATATACACAGAAGAACCTCCAACTTAAGCCATTGAACAAAACATCAGCAACAACCAAACGACCACTTTCCGATGCAAACACGGCTTCGATTTGCACATCCAAGCTGTTCCTAAACAGAAGGGCGCACCCTCCCGATGTACCGGAAGCGTGACACACACAAACATTGTACCGTCCCGTGAAAGGCTGCACCATTCGATCGGCCTGATCTTGCGTTGCTACCTTAGTCTCTTGTACAGCCAATACGTCTAGCCCTTCCTCAAGAGACAGACGGCTCAGCAGATACTGTCGACGCCTCGCTGATAGACCGCGCACATTCAATGTCGCGATACGTAGGGCTTCCGTAATCGCCACTGGCATCACGAGTTACGAGCGAATGAATTCGAACGCCGCATACCTTGCAGTTGATGGCGGTGCGTACATCCGTGCTCTGGCTTGGCAACACAAGAATTCACTATCACTGTTGTGAAGTGGCTTTCTTTTTTTTTTTTCCACGGAGGTCCGCCATTCTCGTGGGGTGCAGCACAGTTCTGCATATCCACACAAACAGCGTCGGGAGCTGCCCACTGTCAGGCGTCTGAGCGCCGCCTACTTCCCACGGTTTTTGCACTGTGAATACGGGGTTGCTGAGACCTTCCGGCGGGCGTTGACGTTGGGCTTTACGTTAAGCGGCGAACGCCTCACGTAAGGCTCCTTAGCAGTAGTCTGTTCGCTGACGTTGACGGCCCTTGTGCTCGCAGTGTCTTCTCCTTCTTTACGACGTCGCTTTGAAGCTGCTTCGCCGTTTCCGCCCTCGTCGTTCCTCTTGACCTTGAATTCATCTTTTCCCGGCTCTTCAGCGTGGATATGCATTTCTTCTTCATCTTCAGGGGCATGCGCTGCTTAAGGAACTGCCTCTTTTGCTTGCCCTTGTTCGCCTTGTCCTTGCGTTGCCTCGGCGTCGTCTTGGTGTTGTTCGCCTCGGTGGGCGTCTCCTCGCTCGTCTACTTGCCACCCTCTGCCGTGGCGACGTCTTCCGCCACCGCCTCATCCATCACGAACTCGGACACCTCCTCGTGCCACCCGGGTCGAGCTACTTTGGCGCAAGTGCGTACGCATTGGGTCTCGTCGTGGCCGAAGCGACGACAAAGTCCGCCACGCGGTACGCGACACTCGCGACGTACGTGCCCGTTCGTGTGACATCGAAGACACTTAGGCGCCCTTCCCGGCCCCACAATGAGGGCCTGTTCTCCGGCTATGCGAAGCTGATGGGGAAGGTCCTCCACGGTATCACCGGCCTTCAGCTGCAGCGTCCCGAACCGCGTCGTCGATTCCTTGTAGACGACGCCGTGCACGCGCCAGCGCTATATCATCACGTCGCTCACTTTGCCGTACGGGGCCAGGGCGACCCGCACTTCTTCATCAGTCACTCCATGCAACACCCAGTGAATTTTGAGCCTCACATTCTGGTTCGTCGGGTCGATAACCAAGGAGCGCCGGCCTTTCACTTACATATCCGTGATAGCGAGGATTTTCTTCACCGCTTCAGCGTTCTTGAATGTCACCGCCCACACGTGATTCATTTGATACGCCCCCAGGACGATAACGTCCGGGAGCAGTGCCAAATGACCGAGCGCGTCACGAAAATCCTCAACTCTGAAAGGCCTGGCATCAACTTCACTGTGCAAAAAAACTATATTAAACACTGTACGACCTGTAGGAGGACTTGGAAGCATGACTCGATAACCTTCGTTGTCTGCAGTAGAAACCCTGGAACCGCGGCCCACATGGGCCGCAAAACTTGCTCCAGCGGAGCTATCCATCGTGCTTCCGCTCTCGGCGGCGACCGGAAATGGAATCCGCTCGGCCACGACTCCACTAGACCACGCCGGAACACGATGGGTGGTGAAGAGGCTCTGCTCTAAAGTGACCAGAAAGACAAAACGAAAGTATATGGGATTTATAAACACGTCATTTCCAGGCTGCACTGCAGCCATAGGATAGTTGCGTATCGAGGGGCACAAAAGTAAGGTCTCACCGAGATTTCAACTCGGATTGCGGGATTCAGAGTCCCGAGTCACCATAAGACCTAACCCTTTCCGATGCCGGGAATCGAACCCGGGCCTCCTGGGTGAGTGCCAGGTATCCTAGCCACTAGACCACGCCGGGACACGGTGGATGGGGAAGAGGGTCTGCTTTAAAGTGGCCAGAGAGAAAAAAGCATGTATATGGGATTTGTAAACACGTTATTTCCAAACTGGGCTCGCCTGTTTTTTCAGTGGCTGTAATGCGGCCATAGGTTAGTTGAGCAGGGAGGGGGGGGGGGAAACGATTATCAAAATTCTATGGATTGTTCACGTGTAAAAACTGCCAATCCTCACCGAGATGAACGGCGGATTGCTGGACCCAATTCTCTAAGCTTTACACCACGGGAGTTTTCTTTAATTCCCCAATGATCGCGAATCCGGTGTTCTACGTTGGCGTGATGGAGCGATGAGGCCAAGAAGGATTGACAGTGGAAAAGGATATCTGAAATGGAACAAAAATATGGAGGAGCTTAGTGTGTGATTGAAACTTACGCCGGTGGGAATGCCAGTTGAACATGGAATCCTTACGTACTGCTGAGACTTTGCTACATTTAACTGATGATGGCTCACCTCGTGAATATTCGACCATGCTAATTATACAATAAGAAAGGCGCGCTTACGCTAATAGCGTATATGAATAACTAAGAAGCATAGGCATGCGCACAAAAGGGAAGGGCAGGAATATAAGCCGCTCCCTCTACATCTAACGGTGTCGCCGAGATTACCCCTCTCGTTTAGTTAAAAGGACCGCTCACGTTGTTGTTGCAACTCCACGGTTATGACCATTCAGGTTCCGAGGAATTTCACTGGTTCCGAGTACCCGTAAAGTTCCGTTCCAAGAACTGTGTGGCTCCCACATTAAACAACAGGAAAAGCGGGGACTAAATCATACCACTGTAAGAAGCACGTCATGGCTTAATTTCCTGCGTACCTCCCGTGTGAACACATGTGTCGCGGAGAGCATGAATATCACGCGTTATTTTGTGAAAATAAAGATGACTCTATAATCGTTATTTAGTAGTTGTTTAGAAGTAAATAAATAAATAACGCGCTTATTTATCAATTCGAAATTACCTCAAATTAAAAGGTAGTTTCAGTGGTGACCCTTGCTCCTGTAATGAAGAAGTTTGGGATCGGCTATGCTACCAAGGACGCATTCATCAGCTAACTGTGTACGTGAATGCCAGACATCTCGAATTCATACATCCCGAGCCTGGTACATGGCGCTGCAAAAATAGTGGCTCTGTGGCTCAGTTACTGCGAAATGAAAATTCCAGCAAAGTGGAAAGCCGGACTAGTTGAAAATGGTTCATAACTGGAACTGAGCACAAATAAACTGGACCAAGGGAAGAGAACACGACGAGAACACAACTGCGTTGTGTGTGTTCTCTTCCTTTGGTCCAATTTCATTTGTGCGCACTTCCAGTAATGAAAATCCCAGGCGTTCTTTTGAAAATTGGCGGTGAAACTAAGCCCACACTCACCTCCAAGGAATATGAAGATTGGTATACGGTTCCGCTGACAGCAGTTACTGTGTATGATGCTAGGGATACGGATGCTTTGACGCGATAAACTTTAGGCATTGAGAACTGTCAGAGGCCCCTTGCATGCAGCGTGGAATGTGGTGGACGTTAACAGTTGCTGCTTCGAATATCTACACTCAGTTTGTTCTAATGTTTAAATTAGCCCGCCACCTAAAATAGGCCGGTGTCGGTGCGCTGACTGGTTGAACCGCTGCTTGTTTTTATCGCGAGAAACTGGATGGCGCCAGGAGGGCTGCTCGCTTCGGTACTCCCGCATGGTCCGCTTGCACGTTCAGAGCAACGAGACTTAGAGAAGCTCCTCCAGCTTTTGCCCACGCGAAAGGTTGTGCTTGTGCCTGGGGCTCCAGAAGTGTTTTGAAGGTGAGAGGATTGAAGACAACCTATGATAGCGGCGATGACGAAGATGAGGACGATGATAATTATGATGGTGATGAGAATTTTTGGGTTTTATTAAACGGAGTGTGTTCCTATCCGCGGTGGGAACTGAAGTTCTTTTCCAACGGAGTACGGCCCTCGTCTTGCGACTTAATCTTGAATCAAACACCATTTATTTAACATGGCATCTCGTTGCCCACTTCAAACATCTTTCGTCATGTAACGGAAAGGCTATTATTTCTTTGTTAGAAAATAGCAACCTCTTGCCCTCTGCGTGGCACTAGAGAGAGTAAACGTGTTTATTGCAAAAAACAACTGCAATTCTAAGCCCTATCAGACGTGACACAGTGGTGTCTAAAATATGTGGAGGAAATCCTCTGGTAATCCTCACAGGAATAGCAAAACTCCACTGCTGGATACCAGTAACAATTTACAAGTAGAAACGAAATGAGGCGAATGTACAATAAGGTAAAGATTAGCCTTGCCAAACGGGTCGTAAATATGTTCTGGCAAATGACTCAGCCGTGTTGAGCCTCGCGCTTTGGAGATGGATAAAATGTTTGAAAAGAAAAAAAAAACTGTGGTTGATTCCTCTGTCGTAGGAATCAGAAAAACGCGAAACTGAAATGTGCAGCGAAATCATCAGCTGAGCATGATTTGCGGGTCGGCTGCTGTCTTGTGGGTGTGCTTGGCGAACGACGTCCTGCTGGCGGGTTGCTTCGGCAAAGGTGCAACGGCGTCATTTCCGTGCCGGATAGGACGTCAGTGAAATCTTGGGGCATCGCGGTAGAAAACACTGTCGTGTTAAAATATAAAACCCGAAAACAAACAACCCTAAGTACTCCATAGTACTAAAGGTTGCTTCCCCGCAACAAGACCCTGTGTGCAGGGGTGCATCCTTCACAGGCCGCTTCCGTCATTGTACTGGCGTCACTTCCGTGACGGATATGACGTCAGCAAAATATTCGTGTATCCGGGAATAAAACACTTCCGTGTTAAAAAAAAATTCAGATTTCGCGCTGCAGTGACATACTATGGGCAGGGGTGATCCTTTATATCCCAGCACAGAGGACATATAGTCGTCAGTATGCTAACTTCACGTTAGCATTCAAGCGAGACGATGAAACGGAACTAGAGGCGCCACTACAATCGCTGTCATGTTCGTTGCTGGCATAGTCTGCGGACTCCAACGCACGAACAAGATAATGTGACATCACAGAAACAGTAAATGGCAAAAGAGTCGCCACTGCTTCATATGTTGCTTTTTATTTAAATATATCGATTAGGTGTTATTAGAGGAGAAGGCCGTTCGCTGCATCCACAACATACACTACATCCATCCCACTCGAGCACTTCTTGCACAGCATAAATGAATAGGTATCGATAATCTACATGATTACCGCCTGCTCGTCATATTCCACTTTTGTGTTGCTCTCTTATCAGCAGTACCTGAAACGATTATCTTGCCTAAGAATGCGGACCCAGAATTATTTAACTCCCACATCTTATATGTGGTTACTACCATTCCCCCGAACGAATTAGATTTCTAAGCATTGTTACAACATTATCTCCATATTAACTAGAAACAGCGTCAAATTTTCAGGACGGAGGTTTACGAGACATGCTTTTCGTGATGCTTATGTCAATAGGTAAATGTTGTGCGGAGTGTTTTATTTACATAGTTTGTCGGTGTTTTGTGTTGAATGCTGTCAGTAAGTAGTCTAAAGTGCGGGAAAAGTTTTGTCTGCCATTGCCTGCTCTGTTTCTGTCTTAAATCTAATGCGGCTGTTACAAAGTTGTTTTTGTAAAAATAGATTTGCTATAGCACGTAATTATATATTTTTGTTGTTTTCAATTAACATTATATGCATGTGTGTTGTCGAAGTTTCCATTGGGCTCCCTGGCCCCGTCAAGCTACGTCTAGCAGCTTTTCCGCTAGGGTAACCTATATTGTAATGTTGAAAATAAAAGTTATTTGAAAAATTGAAATTTCCGAAAAAATTCGTATTGTTGTTTTCCTGACAAACCAGTCTTTTTAATGAATGAAACTTGTAGCTTGTCTCCGTGGAGGCTTCAAAGCACGCTTTCCCGTCCTTAGAAACTTGTGACGCGATGCCACAAGCAGCGCACTAACATAATGCTCATCAAGGGGCCCAAAGTCTGTCACTTTTGTTTTTGTATTGCGATAGCACTCTGTGACTTTCCGTTTAACGGAATGGCTCGCGCGAGACGGTAAGCAAAGCAGGGGCAACAAGGAACTGGATGGAGGGAACGAAATCTTTGAAAAAGAATTGTAGTGAAAACTTCCTGTCGGAGTTCGGTAGCTTGGGGAAACGACCAAAATCTTTTAGTCACAAAATCTGCGTGCCTGCAAGCGGCCAATTTTCTGGTTGCGGTGGCTGTGTAAGCGCTGAAGTGCTGAGAGGAGCAGCGACTGCAGGGATAGAAACGCTTAATTTTGGCAACACCTATATGATATCCATGCGAACGTCGACTGCACCGCGGTGGCGTAAAAGCGCGGCAGTTTGCGAAAGCTCACTGAGAGGGAGGATTATAAGGGAGAGTCAAACAAGCTGTAATTATTTTCAATGGTTATCTTTCGGCCGAACGTTTTTTGTAGTATGTAGGATGTAGCAAGTAGCATGCATGTATGTATGTATTATGTATGTATGTAGTATGTATGTAGCATGTTGCAGCATGTAGTATGCAACCAAAAATGAAAGAGTAATGCAAGTATCGCATTCATTTAAAGTATATTTTAGGTTGCTAAGGCCACGTGGTCGGACACTCTCAAAACAAAATTAAATCGACGAGCCCACTCGCCGCTGTATCTGGCGTCTGGTGAAATGCCCAGATATACCAGCGTCCCCAGTGGAATCCGCGATGGACCGAGATGAGTCGTCGTCTGAAGGGCGGCCGTAGATGCTCCTCCAGGACTGTGACGCTGAAGTATCCAGAAGGAAACCTGGGCCAGTTCGTTAGGCGTCATTTTTGACAGCGCGAAAGGATGAGACGAGGCAGAGAACATCCTGAGGACGAGCGCTGTGTCCCTTCGCGCTGTCCTCGAGTGTCTCCTCGTCCTTCCGTGCTGTCAAAAATGATGACGGCAAAGTCACAGTCAACGTAGCTCTTCCGGAGGACCAATGTACAGGCGAAACAAAACGTAAACGCAGCATGGTTTCGAGGTTTGGAGGGGATTTCCCTTCTATGTGCCTAGCCAACAACATGAAAGCGACTTTTGAAGAAAGCCATTCTAAAATAAAATCCGGCCGCACGTGCTGTATTTCCGCTGGCAACCGCAAAAAAATAGAGATTATTCTAAGTTCACGAAGCCACGCTCCGTTTACTTTTCGTTGCCCCTGTACATCACGAGATTTTAAAGCGACGCTTTAGTGTTCTCACTGATGGCGTCTGTAAGGTAAAAACGGCATGCAGGAAAGCCAACTTTCTCTGACGATGATGATAAATGATCGTGGGCGAAGGGAAAGAAAAATTTACACCATCTTCCCGTGAGGGGAACCATGGAGTAGATGCGACGCATCGGGGGTTGCCGTTACGTTTCCGTTATGTTAGCGATGTCAGCGTGTGGATTGCTGTTGTTGTGTATCCTATTTACGCAGCATGTTTACCCCCGATGCGTCGCATCTACCCCATGGTTCCCCTCGCGGGAAGATGGTGTAAATTTCTTAACCGAGCGCAAGCTGCGCGCTAACGCACAGCTGGCATGGCGGCGGGAGTGAGCGCAGCCGAGCGTAAGCTGCGCGCTGACCGCGACAGATGGCGCTGCGGTGAGAGCGGCGGAGCGCGCAGC
Organism: Haemaphysalis longicornis; assembly: GCF_048455015.1. Taxonomy (NCBI): domain Eukaryota; kingdom Metazoa; phylum Arthropoda; class Arachnida; order Ixodida; family Ixodidae; genus Haemaphysalis; species Haemaphysalis longicornis. The sequence goes on from NW_027526335.1 coordinate 181,375,936, forward strand.
AGCCACAGTGAGGAGAATAAGGGAGGGATGCAGACTACACCGCGACAAGGCGAGTTAAAGAGATGCGTTGCATCTAAAAACGCTTTCCGTGGCCGTAATCAAACCTGGGTCCCTTGCATTATAAAGCCGGGGTCTATCCGATCGCTTCATTTTGACATGGTCGAAGCGATTTGGAAAACTCAGACGACAGTCAAAGAATCCGTCAGGAGAGATATTCACGTTCCACCGTCGTCGTCGTTAAACGGAGACGTACGTGATTTTATTTTTAAGTGCGAATGCACTTTATAAGCGACCCTGAATTCCGTTGACCGCCGTCCGTCCACATAGCAACAGCTGCGGGTGCGCGCGCTTCTCGTCTTCCTTGGCAACAAGGGGGAGATGGCACATACCCACGTGGGAGATTGGCCAGGAATCTCCTCGTCTTCCTTGGCAACGGGGGGAGATGGGCGCGCGCTGCCTGGCCGCTGACATGGCACATACCCACGTGGGGGATTGGCCAGGAATCGGGCGTGAGAAGGGCTAATGCAGCCGCTTAAAGGAGTACTGACACGAAATTTCAAAGCTGAGATCCGCTTTAGCAATCAAGTACAACGACAACACAAATAGGTGTCTGTGAATAAATGCATCTTTCTTTCTTTGTAGTTGTGTGTGTGTGTGTGATCTCTCTTTCGCGAACATTACCGAACCGCGCAAATTCAACTCCTGCATTCGCACTTTCACATTCTTCCCCTCGGGGAAATTCGGGGAAATTTTTTGTTCATTGTTTCGCTTTCTCAGCGCCTCGCACCACACCGATAATATCTTCGGCGTCTTGAAACTACGGTTGCGACGGGCTTCAGGCACTGCCTCGCATGTACGGGACTGTGGGCAGACGACCTCACCATGCTCAAGCTCAAGTCACTTTTCTTGCACATCCCATAACCTCAACCTTGCCATTGCAGGTGGCGTTCTACTCAGGAAAAATTTCATGCCAGCGCTGGCTGCGGTAGGTGTAAAGGAAGATTTACAAAAGAACATGGTTCCCATCACGGTCAGCGTTTATAAGGCGAAAGAAAACCTGATATGTTTCATCGTGCAGTCGACCTTCAAAGTTCTCGAGCGAGGGGGAATAAACCTGTTGATGGAGTATTGGGCCCCGGGAAGAGTCTTTATTCGTGGGTACCTTACGAAGATGAAAGAGTGCTCCTCGCGAGAAAAAATCCCCGCGAAGCGTTCCGCAGCACGAGCTTAAATTTGGCAGTAGCGAGAGATGATCGCCTCTGGCAGTACACCACAGATGAAGATATATCTAAACAACGCAGCCGCGCAAGCGAGCATACCAGCAGCAACGTTAATTAAATGGCCTAATGAAATTGGGATAATATGAATGGCATGAGTAATTAGGTTGGAGGTCAATATAAGGGTTGTCGCTAAAATGGCCCCATCGGATAACAGTGGACATGAATTTGGAAAAAGAAAACGCGGAACAACGCAAATCATGTCTTTAGAAGTTTAGAGCATCGCTACCCGGACTTCAAGTCGTCTAATAGATTGCGTAAGAGACCCTGTGAGTGTTTGTAGGGGCAATCAATACACCATTTACAGATATATGTAAGCCAAAAAAAAAAAAACTAAAGTGAGAGCGTGACCAAACACGGAGAACCGCCGGAATTGTGCGTCACACCGTGCGGGCGCGATCGCGGTTCTGTGATCGCGGGACCCACTGCGCGGTCAGGAAGAACATTCAAGGTTGGTTTAGGCATCTACACGTAATGATTCCCCTTACCTTACTGTTGTGTCTGAGATTCCATAGTGGACAGGTGCCGCCGCGTATTTAAATTCGCGCAACTACACGCGTGAGTTCCCCAGTGCTACGATGGGTGGCGCCACGTCCCCGGTGGGCACCTTTCGGGAGACAATCACGTGACCGTGTTTTTCCCCGCCAACTCTCTCGGCACGGTCTCCATCTTGTGCACCGCAAGTCATGTAAACCTCGGACGAATAAAGTAATTTGCAGTACTCAACAAAGTACTTAACATTGGCGACGAGGCGGATCACCCGCGGCAGGGAAACCCCCAGTGCATCCAGTAAGTCATGGCTGGCCGCCAGCATGATTTTTCGTCACGTTTAGAGGAGTTCACGGGCTCCAACTGGTCATCGTGGTTCGGCCGACTACAATTCTTCTTCGAGGCCAACGATGTGACCGACCCTGTCAAGCAACGTGCACATTTGCTTACACTGTGCGGTGCTCACATTTACGACGTGGTTTGTGCGCTACTTCAACCGAAGACGCCGGACCGAGTGAGCTATGCCGAGATCGTAGCCGCACTTCAGGCGCACTACGACCCTCGCCCGTCGGAGGTCTACAGTCGTGCCATGTTTCAAAGGCGGGATCAGCTTCCAGGCGAGTCGGTGAACGACTACGTTGCGGCACTACGCAAGTTAGCTACGAGCTGCAATTTCGGCACGCTGCCGACGGCAACAGCACCCCGGCGACGCAAGCTGGTGGAGCGGCATCAACACAGCAGGGAGCTACGGACTACAATCCAACGCTTCTGCCGTTAGATGTAATGTTGCGGGATCGCTTTGTGTGTGGTCTCCGCGACGAGAACCTTCAACAGCGACCGTTCGCAGAGAAGGAGCACACGTTTACAAAGCCCTACGATTTCGCTATTCGAGCGGAAAGCGCCGTCCAGCAACAACAAAAGATAAAAACTGATCACGCGGAAGTCAACAAGGCAGCAGCGCACGCCAGCGACAGCGCTACGAACTCCAAGGCGCATTCTCAAGGACAACGCTGTTGGCGCTGCGATGGATCCCACAGTCCCAAGACATGTAAGTTCATCAAAACAACGTGCAATTACTGCCGGAAGCAAGGCCACATTGTTAAGGCTTGTATGTCAAGGAAGAAGGCTGAGAAAAAGACGTACCAGCGCAGCATTTCCTTAGGAACTTCACAGACTGCCAACGTGACGGAGCAAACCAAACCAGACGTTTCAACGCTCCATGATATCTGTACAGTGGCAGACGGGTTCAACACCCCGAAGTTCACCCTGAAGCTTACAGTGCATGGCAAACCAGTGACTTTTGAGGTTGACTCCGGTGCAGCGTGTACCATGGTTAGCAGAGACACTTTTCAAACTGTGTGGCCAACGCACGCACCTACACTGCAGCAGGACGACATTCATCTACGCACCTGGTCAGGTCAGCAACTCCAAGTCATTGGAACAGCGACAGTTAATGTTGTTCACAAGAACGCGACTTGTCAACTACCACTTCTTGTTGTCCAAGGCACAGGATGCAGCTTGTTGGGACGCAACTGGTTTGACAAGCTGGGCATCGAGCTTCACGGCATTCACCAGACAACGGACGAAGGCATTTTGACCAAGCTGCTACGGAAGTATGATGACGTTTTTTGTGAAGACACCACGGGACACACAGGCCCACCAGTAAATCTGGAACTGAAGGAGGGGGCAAGCCCCAAGTTCTTCAAGGCACGGCCTGTGCCCTTTGCCATGCGCGCATCATCGGAGGCGCAGATTGACAAGTACGTAGAAGACGGTACTTGGGAGCCTGTCCAACACTCAGACTGGGCTACACCACTAGTATGGGTACGGAAAAAAGACGGAAGCTTGCGTGCCTGCGGTGACTACCGCTGTACCGTAAATGAGGCTGCGAAGAAGACTTCATACCCCTTGCCTACAACAGAGGAAGTGTTTAGCACTTTGAAGGGAGGGCAAGTTTTCAGCACCTTGGACTTGGCCCAAGCTTACACTCAACTTCACGTCAGTCCAGAGACAGCACAGATTCTCACAGTCAACACCACGAAGGGTCTGTACAAAGTTAACAGGCTTCCATTTGGCGTTTCAGCTGCTCCAGCAATTTTCCAGCGCTTTATGGAGACAACCTTGAGCGGCTTGCCAGGAGTATGTGTTTACCTGGACGATATCATAGTGAGTGGAGCAACAGCGAAAGAGCACAAAGACCGTCTTGCGGCAGTTCTGGAGCGACTGGCCCAGGCAAACCTTCGACTGTGCAAATCCAAGTGTCACCTTGGTGTGGCTGAAGTCAAGTTTCTTGGTCACAAGATTGATGCAGCAGGGATCCACACGTCAGATGACAAGGTTGAGGCCACCGTGAAGGCACCAGCACCCACAAGTAAGCAAACACTGCAGTCTTTTCTGGGCATGCTGGCCTTCTATGACCGCTTCCTGGAGCGCCGCGCTACAGTGGCGTCAACACTGTACGAGCTGCTGGCGAAGGACAAAACTTGGAAATGGGAGCAGCGGCATCAAAAGGCATTTGATGAGCTCAAACAGTGCCTTTTGTCGAAGACTGTCTTGGCACACTATGATGAAAGCAAGCCCCTCTTAATTTCATGTGATGCTTCGCCTTATGGCGTAGGTGCTGTGCTTGCTCAGCTGGACAGTCAAGGCAGAGAGGCACCAATTGCATTCGCATCCCGGACATTGGGTTCCGCTGAGCGTAACTACGCGCAACTCGACCGGGAAGGACTTGCTGTAGTCTCTGCAGCCACTCATTTCCACAAGTACATTGTGGGCCGAGAAGTCACCTTTTTGACGGATCACCAGCCGTTACTCGGGATTCTTGGGCCACGAAAGCCTGTACCTGAGATGCTTTCGCCCAGGATGAAAAGGTGGTGCCTCAAACTCTCAGCGTACAACTACAACCTCCAGTATCGCGCCGGTAGTCGTCACCAGAATGCGGATGCGCTTAGCCGACTTCCACTGCCAGACCGCATGGAAGAACCTCACCCACCTGGAGACATCCTAATGTTTGAGGCGTTACCGCGACCACCGTTGACAGCTGACGTTGTATCCACACTCACTCAAGAGGACCCCATTCTTGCGGAAGTCTTTTCAGCAGTACAGAATGGCACCGTGCAGCGATTACAGGGAGACAGGTTCACTCCATACCGAAGAAGAGCTACCGAACTTGCTATCCATCGAGGATGCATTAGCTGGGGCTCAAGAGTTGTCATACCTGCGGCAGCTCGAGAACAGGCCATGTCCTTGGTTCACGCGGGACATCGTGGAATTGTAGCCATGAAGGCTTGTGCGCGCAGTTACCTTTGGTGGCCTGGCTTGGACGCCGAGATTGAAACAACTGTCAAGTCATGTAAGCAGTGCCAGCGCACCCAGAGCGATCCCAAGAAGGCTCCAGTTCCAATTTGGACGCAGCCGACGACACCATGGCACACCTTGCATGTGGACTTCGCTGGTCCGGTGGAGGGACATACCTTTTTGGTCGTCGTCGACGCTTTCACCAAGTGGTTGGAGGTGCGACCAGTGAACAGCCCGACATCGACAGCAGTCATCAGTGTGCTGCGTTCTCTGTTCGCCACGTTCGGCATACCGCGTAAAGTTGTGTCGGACAATGGGACTGCGTTTGTGTCTTCGGAGATACAAGGCTTCTACAAAAGAAACGGCATTCGGAGTGTAACGTCAGCCCCATACCACCCTGCTACGAATGGGCAAGCAGAACGTTATGTAGGAGAACTGAAGAGGGCGCTCGCAAGAGAACCGTCCGGTTCGCTCAACGTTCGCTTGTCGCGTTTTCTGTTCAGGCAGCATACCACTGTGCATCAGTCGACAGGCATAACACCCGCTAAGGCTATGTTTGGGAGGGAGCTACCAAGCCAGTTGGACCTAGTCAACGCATCTGAAGGACAAGAGATGACACAAGCTGAGCTACCCCAAAGCCGTACACTCGTTGAAGGAGAAGCAGTATGGGTCAGGCAGTTCAGCAAAGCCAGCAGGGGGCCCGACTGGACAGAAGGAACTCTGGTTAAGAGGATGGGTCACCGATCCTGGCTTGTGCAGTGTGCAGGAAGAACGGTAAGACGCCATCTGAACCAGCTCAGGAAGCGTGCCGGGGAAGTGACCCTGGACAGACAAGCCTCAGCGACACTCACATGGGGCATGGACAGTAATCCAACGGGAAACACACTAGCGAAGCCATCATCACGTCAACCGGAATCTGGCACACCAAAACGTCCAGCGCGGATTAGACGACAGCCTACATGGTACAAGGCATCCTTCTAAGGGGGGAAAAGTGTTGTGTCTGAGATTCCAAAGTGGACCGGTGCCGCCGCGTATTTAAATTCGCGCAACTACATGCGTGAGTTCCCCAGTGCTACGATGGGTGGCGCCACGTCCCCGGTGGGCACCTTTCGGGAGACAATCACGTGACCGTGTTTTTCCCCGCCAACTCTCTCGGCACGGTCTCCATCTTGTGCACCGCAAGTCATGTAAACCTCGGATGAATAAAGTAATTTGCAGTACTCAACAAAGTACTTAACACTTACCTTAGCTGAACTTCATGAATGAGTTGTGTTGGTCTATGATTCATTATATTTCTTCAAGGGCTTAAAGGATGGGCATGCGGAACTGACATTCCAAGCATTTGAAACATGTGATTGTATAGGAAGTTGGAATAGCAGAGGTGACACACTGGTTGAATGTGCGAGGAGAAATAACCTGATGAAATTGAATGCATTTTTACGAAAGCAGAGTAATGTGAAATTGTCATGAAAAAGCCCCGAAAGGAATGGCTAAAAACTAAATTGACTTTGTTCTAATCGACGAAGTATTATGCAGGATGCTAAGGTGTCAGGCAAGACGACGAGCAGCAATCTCTGGTTGGTGGGGACCAGGATGAGGCTTCATTTCAAAAGGGAAAGGACGAAAGCAAGCAACAATAAAAAAGGAAATACAACTTTTTTAGGGAACTAGAACCACGGTGCTGGAGTTTAAAATACCTCGTCATGGCGAATTTTCTCTCTCAAACGAATGCTTTGTAGACGTGTGGGCGTACAACATGCCAACTAATGAACCTGGGGCGGTATTCTCGTAACTGTCCCTTTTGAAAACGTCCCTTTTGCGTCCCTTTCATCGTGACGTACTTCCGGTTAAGCAGTGGGCCTTTGATTCAAATACCATAACTGTTCTTGCAAACGCATTTTAAAGAACTAAAAGCGTATCAGGGTATCTTTTATGTGTTTATTTGAACGTATTTTGAAAAACTAAACGCGATGAAATTTTTTTTGTTATGACGTTGAAAGTTTTCACCGCAAGGGGAGGAATGTCCGAAGATGGCAGCTACCGTCAGCTGTTTCCATCGTTTCCATGGATGTTTCCTTGTGACAGTGAAGTGTAAACAATGCTGCGGCTACTCAGTTTTTCGCGGTTGTACTGCGTTTTGAGGTCGGTGACAATGCCCGTGCATCAAGATAACCGTCCAGTTACGTATTTTGGCATCGACGCACTTGTGGCATGCCGACGCGGGCTTTTCCAAGGACCTGGAATGGTGCTTTACGTCGTTGACATTTTTGGAGTGCTCTGTAAGAGGGGGGATTTTCGTTTCTTAATGACGTACCTGTTGCGCGAGAAGTCTACGAACGTTAAGCTGGTATGTGTATGCGTAAAGTACCACTAAAAGGTTATAAATGTAATGCGGAGTGCTTGTGTAATTTTGGTCGTCTGCTCGACAGCTGTCAAGCTCGCAGACGATCGTTTACTTCATTGCACCTGCTCACCGTTAGCTAGCTCGCAGACGATAATTTATTTCACTCTGTGGTAGCGGCGTATGATGCACAGGCTCACGGAGGGCTGCGACAGCGATATCGTTTCTTCGTTACCGGCCGCTGACTGAAAGCCACCGGTAGCGAGGTTACGAAAGCCGCATAACACTTGGTCCTCGACGCTGAGGCCGCGCGTCCGCCGACCATGTGCACGTTCGTCCCGGAGCTCATCGCACAGCCACCGCACGGTCCTCTTTGAGAGGCGGAAATGCGGGCGGAATGCTTCTCGGGGCATATCGAACGCGTCTACATTGCTTCTCGACCGCTTGTTCCGCCGGCGAGCCAACAACAAGGCGATAATCGGCGCATTCATGACTGCTTCCAAAAACCGTCTGTTTGAAATTCAAATCGCCTGTTCGAAGAAGCCGCAGTCAAACGCAGAAGGACCGCCGCGCTTGCGGCACGTCACATCCGGTTGTTTGCTTTAGCCAATCAGGGCTCGTTCAAAAGGGACACTTTTGAAAGGGACACAAAAGGGACAAAACACGAGAATACCGCCCCTGGTCAACCAGTCATCAGTTGCAGTGGGGGGAGGAAAGTATAGGTAATTTAATTCCCCAACTGGGGAACTCAAGCATTGCGAAATGGGCGAATATTAAGTTGCAAGGACCGTAAATCAAATCACATTGGCGGAGCTGTCGAAATCGATTGACGGGAAGAAAGTTATTGACATTCGCTGCTACAACATGACTTAGATTGAGGAAACATTTAGAGAGGAAGGCGCTATGTAAGAAGACCCTAGCTATTGGCAAAGGTAGAATGCCCACATTCAGAGACAAACAGGATAGTATTATCAAAGCATGAGCAAGATAATAAACTTAGGGCGGTGCGGCCACCAGAAGTTGTAAGCGGCCGCAACAGATTACGTGCGGAAAGAGATAGGGAAAACTTTATTTTGTGGAGAAGTGGCTCGAGGAAAATCGAAGCCCTGATGGTGGTTGCGGGCCACGGTGTTGCGGGCGAAGTGCTGGAGGCGCACCCTCTACTCGAGTTACATTAGAGATCTCGTAGGGGCTGCAGACCGGTGCCTTCCGGCGACATCTTTCGCTCTCTTGACCAGGCGGACGTTTAGGTTCGGGTCGGGGCTGCGAAGCGAGGCCTCCCGCCTCTTCTCAGAGGGAATCTCCGTGAAAGGTTCCTGGGGGAACGCCCAGATGATGCGGACCAGGTTAGCATGGCGCCGCATAAGGTGCAAGCCGAAAATGGGTAAAGGCTGGGCCAAAGTTCGAAAAATGGCTGACTCGTGTGTTAGCGCTCAGTCTTTGTCGCTTTTAGATGCGAATTGGCGCGTCTTAATGAGAGAGGTACGTGAGAACGTGCGACGCGCAGTTGCTTTTAGTGGGTTCATGTGTGTCATGCTTTTATCTTGCCTCTTCAATAAAAAAAATTTTCGTTTTGGTTCAGCGCTTGTCCGATGTGTTCCTTCTCTTTGTTCCGTTATTTTTTGCGCCGTGAAGATGAATCTGTACCAAGTAGCCTGGTTTCCTACTCCACTGGGGTGGATATGGGTCATGGTGGCTGGATTGAAAAGACACACGTCTGGAGATGGCGACAGATGTGAAATTGTTCCCAGTTGACGGGTTAATCCGCCTGATGATAGATCCGGAGAGCGAACATGCATACCATCCCGCACGTGAGCATGGGCGCGTCAACTGAGGGCAACTGGCTCCCGGCCGCGGCTGCCGCTTTTCTGATGGAGGCGAAAAGCAAAAACGCCTGTGAGTTCGAGAGTTCAGCGCACGTTAAAGATCCCCAGGTGGTCAAAATTAATCCAGAGCCTTCTACTACGGCACGCCTCATCGCCTGAGTAGCATCAGTGCGTTAAACCTTGCAATCAATCAATCAATCAATCAATCAATCAATCAATCAATCAATCAATCAATCAATCAATCAATCAATCAATCAAATGATGGCAACTGCCATTTTTTTAAGGGCCGTTGAAGTGCTAAAGTAACAACGGTATAACCCAAGCTGACTTTTGAAGCGCCCGCCACGCTGCTAGAGGGTACGCGCACGCAGCGATGACGGACCGAGCTTCCCGTGTTCCTTAACGAGCTTACCCAGGCTTCCTTTCACGCACCACACGGAGTGCACAAGATCTCAGGCAAGTTGCCTGCGCAGCATTGTGAAACGTACTTAAGGCGATTATGTCCCTTCAAGATTTTATTGTGACCAGGGCTTCCGTGTGGAAGCCGAAACGTTAATTTCTTTTAAACTCGAAATAACCTTTGGTCGGCGTCCTCGTCTTTCTTCTTCAAGAAGGCGACTGAACGCTCTTTCCCTCTCCACCCGTTACGAACTGATCCTGTCGAGCAAGAGAGAGAGAAGCAACTTAGTAACAGTAGTCAGCTGTAGTAACGTTCAGTCAGCTGTAGGTGGTTTAGAGCGCTTGAGCCGGTCAGCCACTGTTTGCACTTGGAGAAGGTGGCATGACGTATGCGAGGAAGACGGGCTTTTAGGCGCAAGTCCAAAATGTGTGGTGCATGTCCCGGCATTACGCCGGTGTGAGCATTCTTGGGTGCCCTGCATTTTCCGGAATTTGTGTACTATGTGAGCAATGGGAAGGCACCGGGCCTGTATTTATCCTTGAGTGTCGTTGTGTTAGTGTCCTGTGAGTTGTCAGAAGGGTATTCGACCATGGTAACGACCTAATTGCTAACATTCGGCTATGCTAATTACAGTATCCTAAAAGCACGTTTAAGCTGATATTGGATATGAAGAAAGACCACAATTACTTGTTTGGTGTCTGTATGGTTCGAGCGCGGAGGTCATCACACCGAAGCGCCCACTCCCCCCTCCCCCCGTCCCCTTCCCCCGGCGCACAACTGGCGACGGGCTGCCGCCACTTAACTCTTTCGTCACCGCGCCTATTCAAAATCGTTCAATTTGAACAATACTTTGGGAGCGCCTTTTCATAGCGTTCCAGGCATTGCTCGAACAAATAAAGCTGCTTGGAGTTAGATTAGAAAATGGCCTTTCAAAATCAGTTTTCTTTCATTTTTGCAACAAAAACGTGATTTTTGACACGTGTTTGAATCACCTGGGTGTGAAAAGGGGCGTGGTCATAGCGCGTCACAGCTACCAACGGAGAATGTGTGCCACTCGTAATTATTCTGCATCAGCATTTGTTTTTTGTTATCAGGGCATGAATGATGTACCAGCAAACGATTTTCAATCGTCAGGTTTGCACTCTGACAGTAATAATCGCAGGAATCGGCTGACAATGTCAAGCAGCGCCTGTTTGCAAAGCTACTTTATGATTTTAGGCAATCCTATTGTCTTTGCGCACGTTGTTCTAAGTTGTGTTGTAGTTCTATTTACCCCAGGACCATTCGCGAACAGTTTACAACAGTTTCGGTTTCGTTTCTGCATCGAGAAATTCATACTTAGCGCTACCACGCAGTTACCCAACTTCAAGGCTACCTGCCATGACGCGTTGAGCATCGGTCGCGGAATAAATGGTCCCGGAACAAATGGTCCCGGAACTAATGGTCCCGGAACAAATGGTCCCGGAACAAATGGTCCCGGAACAAATGGTCCCAACTTCAAACTAGGAAGAAATGGTCCCACCACTACTGCTCGCGTGCATGAGCGCCTGTATGAGGGAAGGAAGGGGGTCAATGTATTTATGTTTATATGTTTGTATTTGTGCACGATGTATTTTGCATCTGTTGATATATAATATATTTGCTAAGACTGAATTTAGTTGAGTGAAATGCGGTATACAAATGTTTTGTCGCACATGTACGTCCTCGCATGCTTCCTTTGCTCGCCTTTTTTTTGTTGTTATTCCGAATACCAGGCAAACCAGTGGCAGACATTTCAATCAAAATCACCGTGTACTGGGCAGCCCTCGGCCGGTGTTTGAAGCGAATACAATAACGGGCTGCCATAATTTTATCATGTAGTGGCTCTAAGTGTACTCCCTTCGGTAACATAATTATTTGCTTCAGATGGAGCTCATTGCCCTCTTTAGAAGAAATTGGTCATGGTGCTGACTGTCGCGACAGCCTGGCTTGACCAGTGGCTCAGCCGATGCTCGCGATCAGACGTCCACATGTCTCGAGAGTGTGCCTGTCACCAACCTCACTTACTAGCGGCGTTTCGCGACAGGTGCGGCTTCCTGGAACACGGCCGTACTCACAAACTATCTTTTTAAACGGGCAGGTTGCGTTAAGCATGGCCATGCTTGAAATAGTTGCAGTGACTGAGAAAACGTCTGAGGGGGAGGGAGGGGCAGAGAACTCACTACGCACGCTCCCGTAAAGTGCTTGCTCACGAGAAACTAATGGCGCTTCTTTCTGAGGAATTTCTATACGTATTCTGTAAATCATGGATGGAGCCACATGTTTCCCACGTGGCTTCTTTTTTTCCCCTGTGTTTGCGAGTAGCACAGTTATTGGTTGTAGAGTGACAAGGCAGACAATTGAAATAACGACATTTTCATAAACCAAAAAGTCGAAAACAGAAAAAATGCAAACATTACAAAAATTCAATAACGGAAGAGAGAAGTAATAAATAAGAATATTCGTCTTCAACGTATAAAAAACGGTAAGACAAAAATAAAAAAAGGCCGAAAAAAAACAGTGGAAATACGAATAAAAAAATTGCCCAAACGGGCCAATCGTGTAATGTCCTGCACTAGCACAAAAAAGCCAGGTTGGCAGAAATACCGCGTTCAATCGATACAATAGCGTGAATTGAGATAACCGGTTTAACGGAATCTGAAAAACAAAGAAAACAAATTAAATACTAAAATTATAAACTGCACTCAAGCAAGATACAACAAATTTGAACAGAGAACCCACGTGAGTTTTATGGAATCATTTTGCCTGAAGAGGTGCCTGGGACCATTTGTTCCGGGACCATAAGTTCCGGGACCATTTGTTCCTACTTTCGAGTTGGGACCATTTGTTCCGGGACCATAAGTTCCGGGGCCATAAGTTCCGGGGCCATTTGTTCCGGGACCATTTGTTCCGGGACCATTTGTTCCTACACCCGTTGAGCATCCGTGACTGATCCTCGAACAAAGCATGCTGCTCCTGATTTCACTGCTCCCTAACTCGATTTCTGCGATAAGAACTTCAGATGCAAGTGAAAAGATCACACCCAGTCGCCAGATATCTGTTCCGACGAGGACAGCTCTTCAAACCGGCCTTACACACTGCCAGCTGTTCGCCTTCCAGTTTCGTATCCATACGAGGGTATCTCCGGGAGTATAGTATAGTGTGCTGCTTAGTTGAACTGTCTATTCGGACGGAGTCTCGGACAAGTTTTTGTACTGTTTTATTGAAGAAATGTTAGGTAGCGCTGCAATAGAGGAGGCTCGTTGTGCTGCACTTTATTGCGCAACAGCTACTCGGCCAAAGTAGGGCACGATTGTAGTGCATCGCAGCTCATTCCTGCAAGCAAGGCTATAATTGCGAGTCAGAAGATGATAATAAAGCTCAAATTTATGTTTTGAGAGATAACTGACCGTGAACGTGAACAAGCGTCAACCACAGAGTTCCGTTTTCAACTTCATGCATGTTTTTCCACAAAGCGTGCTTGTCCCAAATATTGTGCTGGCTGTAAATGGAAAGTCAGTCATTGGCAAGATATTTTTACGTTATGTGGGGGCAAATTGGTGCCTCTAATAATATGAAACCGCCAGATTTCTTCCACGACACCACCCGAAATTGCACATTTTGAATTAAAGGTTTGGCTTCACCGCCTGACACGAGCACAGCGCGTGCTAACAATTTTTATATCTGAAAAACTGTTCCGCGAACGTCGACACTTTTTCTAGGGCGTGTTTTTGAAATGTTTTCTTAGAAAATGTATATTCTAATTTTTTTCTACTACCGGTGGTTTGTTGTACACAACTGCTTCTTATCATTTTTTCTACGTTTTGACAAAAATTTTGATTTTGATATTCTTTTTCGCAACTATGATATATGAAAATATTTAGAAAACTGTGTTATTGGAAAGGCCATTAAGTAATCTGCATTTTGTGTTCCAGTAATTAGTGCCTAATCAGTTTTTCTGGCAGAAAAAAAAAACTGTTTTCTTGGACCTCTAAAAATCGGTCAAATTTACCCTGGTAACGAAAGAGTTAAGCCACCTGTACGCAAGGTGCGCGCGAAACCAGGCAGAGCGGCGCACGGACAAATTCCTATGGTGTGGACGGCGTGGGGTCCGAGCGCAGACGTGGCCACACTGCCTGCACCCCCACGACGCCGATTGGGGAAATCATTATCCTCCAAAAGGGACCGCTGGCAATTTGGCTGCCAGATGCGCGGAGCCGCGGAAGCGCTCTAGACGGCGCCCAAAGGGGGACAAAAGGACGCGGCCTGCTTTCACCACCTTGGGTGGCATACTCCCCGTGCGTATACGTCACTGAGCTCGGCTAGCACGCCATGCATGCCTTGAAATTTCTTGTTTTATTTAACGTTTCCTCTTCCCTCCCCAAGGGTATTTATGTCGAGCCCGGTGAGAGGAAGGGGGTCTTTTGCTTTTGAACTTGCTGCAGGTCGTGGGTAGAGTCCTGCCTGCGCCGGCTAGACCCAGGCAAGCTTCTAAGGGCTACGTTTTGTTTCCTTGTATACGTCCTGTAAATATTCCTGCACATCAACTGTACATAGTTTCGATATCAGAGTCTGACTCGTCCCTCACGGCGACACGAAACACTTCTGCGCATTCATGGATACCGAGAAGTGCTGAAATTTACTGTGTCACTACGACCTTAATGTTGTTTGTGTGACAAAAATTTAGCAATTCCGGAAGTTTTTGTTTTAGCGTTTGGGTTCCGCAATTTCTTCTGCGTACGCTATTTTTACAAACTACATTAGTTCATGCTGGGCACTAAACCCCCGTCAGGACCTCCATCACTTGCTTCAGGATTCCAATTGCCCCTTTAAATTCTCCAGCACAGTCCTCCATTATCTTTGTGGAGATAAAAAAAATCCTCCAGTGTGACGGGCATGCCAACCCACCGAATCTGTAGGCATCACCAGCCGCCCTGAATAATTTGGCATCATATGCGGCGGAGTGCCGCCACACCATAATCACCAGCGTCTCGCACGCCTGCCGGAATTCGCCCGCCCAAAACAAGACACTCCACAAGCTCAAAGGCATCCGCACGCGGGCGCCAGACGAGACAGGAGCAAGAAGCAAATGAAGCGAAGAATGGAGTAAGACGGCCCTGACAAGCGGAACGAAAGGGCGCAGAGCGACGGCTTTTTACGAGCGCCGATAGCGGAGGAGGATGACCGCAGGGTGGGTTACGAAACCCGCATTTCCATTTCTATCTTCTCTTTGTAGAGGAAGGGCCGACAGCGCCCTTGACGGACAGCCTCTTCAGCGGCGCTCCGTCACACCTGCTTCCTCAAGTGATGGCCCCATATTCAGCGTAACCTATACTCTCCTGCGTGGACGGCTCTTATTTTTTGACCGTCTGCTGCGGGAAGCTGTCTGCGGCTGCTGACTCGCAGACGGCCACGGCTCCGGCCTTATTCCGGGCTGGAAGGGAAGGGTTAAAATAAAGATAGGCGTGGCGTAACGAAAGGGGCTTGTTCAGAAAGTGAAAAAGATAGCGGCGGCTGTCTGTCAAGCGTACCGCTCTCGCGCCCAGCGACTTCCTTCGGGCATGCGAATCGCTGTTAGCTGCATAGGTGTGCTTTGCGTGGTTCCGGAGCGTGCTAGGGAAGTGCGATGTGAAGCTGCCCGACTCAGCAACTCGTTGGCTGCAGGTTGGACTGCGCCCAGGTGACATCGACACTTTAATACTTAGGACGTATCTCTGGGTGTAATTACGGCGTGAAGGGAAGTGAAACACTTCATTAAAGACGAGAGGAGGCTCTGCGGGAAAGTGAGGATAGCGAGGGGGAAAAAAGGGAAAGATCACAAATTTTCACACAATGTACACAGTTCTAGTCTTGGGGTCCTATTCACAAAATGCACAGTTCACTCAGTCAGTGGCAACGTCGCTGTCGACGTTGGACGTGGATGAGTATGGTCAGTCCGGGACAGTCTGTAAGAACGCTACACCAATTTGTAGGGACCGTTTTGAAGGGCGTACTGGGTTGAAGCTGGGTTGTAAACTGTCACACACATGCGCGCGCCAGGCCGCTTGTGTAAGGCATAATCACCATTACATGAGGGACTTCATGGTTGGAGCTTGTACGAACCAGTACTATGTAATCTCCTTATTAGCGACGAACACCGCAGCAAGAAGCGGCAAAAGCAATAGCGCCCGCTTCATTATTGCGGACAAGCGAATACGCAGACATGACACATAGCACCGGGGCATTGATCGAAAATTGCAAAGCCAATACATCACAAATATGCAGTCGAAGCTGTCTGACTGGAAGTCGCAAAATTCAAACTAACGAATAATTCCAACTTGCCCGTTGGTCCCGGCGTAGTGACCTGTATTTGAATGGGGCAAACCACTCCTTAATTCGAACTTGAAACATTCGCCAAGGTTAATTAGAACAAGATTGCTTGTCCACTTCGCCTACTGTTTTTTCAGTCCCAAGCCGCGGGGGCCAAACTTGGATGCGTCACAAGCCGCCGTTGGATTTCAAACTCGTAGGCGCGTAACTAATGCGACTATGTAGCTTTTCTTTCTGTTTGGGCCTGTGATTGATTGTATGGTTTAAAGCGCCGACTCAACGCAGGTGATGAGGCGCGCCGTAGTAGAGGGCTCCGGATTAATTTTGACCACCTGGGGATCTTTGACGTGCGCCGAAATATCGTACACACGGGTGTTCTTGCTTTTCGCCCACATTAGAAAAGCGGCCGCCGAGGCCGGGAATCCAACTGGCGTCCTTGGGCTCAGCAGCAGAACGCCTTAGCCACTGGGCCACCGGGGTGGGTGTTGGGGCCTGTCGAGATTTCGGCATACGTTAGAGATGCACAGGTGGTCAAAATTAATCCGGAGGAGTCCTAGACTACGACGCGCCCAGTCTTGGGCAGTAACTAGTTACTAGTAACGCGTTACCGGTAACCAGTTACTTTTTTCAGTAACTTGTAACTGTAACTAGTTACTTTTAAGTTAGAGGAACTTGTAACTGTAACACTTACTTTTTTTGGAGTAACTGTAACGAGAAATATCGTTACAGTTACTTTGTTTCTATAAAAAAATTATCCAACAGCAGCACTCATTAACGGCCGATGTACAGTTTGCGCGTTTCACTTTTTCGGCCTTGCTTCCGCAGAACCTTCGTGTAGTTCACCTATGCCAGCACACTCCTTTCGCACGGGTGAAAAACATCTGTACTAGAAATGTTTAGGCGTGCACGTGTGCGTGGTGTCTCACGCGGTCTACTAAGGCTCGAAGTTTCTAAGTCTAAGCTGCAGTATTTTCCTCAGCAGCGCGACATCGCTCTCACCCAGGCCATAAATAACGCGGCGACACGCGTATAAGCGCACGTGGATGCATGTTGACGCGCCAGAGCCTATAGGCCGACGCGCGGCTGCACCATTTTCGCCACATCTGGAGTACAGTAAAGTGTTTGACACAAAGGCGAACAGGAAAACAAACACCCACAAACGCCGCACAACGCACTGAAACCTTTTCACTTTCGCGGAAGCCTGGAAAACTCCGGTCAGGGGGTCGCTTTCTCATTAGCGACGTGCAGCCCCGTTTGTGGGGTCATAAAAAGCCGCGGGGAATCTCTCGGCGGCCTCGCGCTCGTCCAGCCCTGTGTGCACTGTAGAGTGTTCGATTCACAAGTCGCCGTTGCTTGCGACCATTGTGCTCTTTAGAGACGCCTGGCCGTATTTGGGACCACGCGTTTAGGACCCCTGGTCTAGAGGCTTCATCGAGCTGTCAACAGTACTCGAACGAGGTCGAGGAAGTAATAAATTTCACGCCCCTCCACACATACGACGACCCCAACGATGGTGGCCCCCGAGTGCCCTCACACCAGCCAGCATCTTGGCCGGCAGACGTCTGACCACACTGCCACTGCACGAAGAAATGTTCTTGGAAAGCCTGTCGACTTCGTTTCGAGGGCTGGGGCTGAAACGATAACAGTAGCTACATCTGATTCTGAATGTTGGGTGCAAGGAATACTTGGGCGAGCTTCGTTCGGCCTACGCCTCAAAGCAAACGAAGGGAGGGGTTCCTGGGATCGGCGACGTGATTGCTGTGGAAGGCTGGGATTGTGAGAGCAGTGTTTCCCGGTCGAGACAGCGAAATCCGCCTCTGTGAGGACAGGGGGGAGGAGGGCGAGGGGGGGAAACACTAAAGCGTTCATTTCAGTTTCTATTCCCTTTGGAAATATCTTGTCTCATTCCGGGGATGGGGGTGGCTGGAGGTTGGGGCGGGAGAATAACTCCGAGGGCCCACAGACAAACGTCGCTTCGGCAATGGCTCAAATTGGTCTCCGTCTCCGACCACAAACACGAAATAAAAGTTAACGAAGCGAGTATCCTTCAAAAATACCTCGACAACCGATGTACTCCCACGTCCGTTTCCCCATTCCTCCAAGGGCCTTCCGTCGATCCGCCACCTTCGCCCCCTTTTTCCCATACTCTCTCACTACGCGGGGCGGACAAGCGACGGCATTGCAGGCGAAAATAAATTAAGTTAACATTGCAAGATTGTTTCGGCTGTGTTGCCATCCAGCTCGGTATAGTATAAGCACGGTCTCTCTGATTCCAATTTTGAAAAACAACTAATTCTGTGCTACAATGATGTTTGCAAATAAATTTCTTACAGCGAGAGTGCAGCAACAAAAAAATAAAGTTCCTTGTGATGGATAGCAAAACTTCTGTTTAAAAAAAAATGAGGCGTACACAACGATTGTTGGTTTGGGAATGAGAGTGCATCATTTTAGGTTCCCCTCGTGTAGGCTTTACTACGTGTACTTTTTAATACCTTCATGCCTTCGTACGTTTCTATTTAATAAGCCAAATTTTTTCAGTAACGAAAAAGTAACGACGTTACTTTTTTTGCAGTAACTGTAACTGTACCTAGTTACTTTAGGAAAATTCGTAACTGTAACTATACCAGAGCTACTTTTTTGGGTTAGGTAACTGTAACTGTAACACTGTTACTTTTTTTCGGTAACGTGCCCATGACTGGACGCGCCTCATTGCCCAGGTGTAACTTCTGCGCATTCAATGTGCATCCGTGTTGAACCACTCATTTGTTACAAACTTCTCTAGAACTTCTCAAATTGTGTTCCCCACTGCAGCTTCCTTTGGTTACATTACAATGACTCCGCTCCGGTGCTGGTCGAAGCACCGGTTGTCGCTTCATTGATTGATAAATTAAAATACCATTCATCTCCTGGACACGATCTTATTGATGCAAAGTTTCTAAAAAATACCATTTCATTTAGTTCTATTATACTAACCAAGATTTTTCAGCAACCATTAGATAGATCTACTCTTCCTGCTCAATGGAAAATAGGGAAGGTGGCTCCACTGCACAAATCGGGAACTAAATCTTCCCCATTGAATTACCGCCCCATTTCTTTAACAAGTACATGTTGTAAATTGCTTGAACACATCATTTTCACCAACCTTGTAAATTTTCTTGAATCTAACCTATTTTTTTCATCAGCGCAACATGGCTTTCGAAAATCGTTTTCGTGTGAGACTCAACTTATATCGTTTACTCACCAGTTACATCGTATTTTAGATCTCTCTGCTCAAGCTGATTGCGTTTTTTTATTTTTCCAAAGCATTTGATAAGGTATGTCACCGATTTTTACTTTTTAAGCTCAACCGACTTAAACTTGACCTTACCGTGCTTGAGCGGATAGAGTATTTCCTTATTAACCGATCACAATTCGTTGCTGCTAACAACTGCAATTCTTCTCTGTGCCCCGTTTCTTCTGGAGTTCCCCAGGGATCGGTTTTAGGTCCTCTCCTCTTTCTTATTTACATTAACGACATTCTGTCTCTCGTATCTTCAAACATCCATTTATTTGCAGATTGTGTTATCTTTCGCAAAATTAACACATACAGGGACACTAACCTACTTCAGTCCGATCTCGACAAGGTAACTAACTGGTGTAATGAATGGCTTATGGAACTAAACGTGTCTAAATGTAAAGTCATTCGCATATCACGGAGTACTAACAGCCCCCCTGTGTACTATTTGAACAACGTTTCATTAGAGCCCGTCAATTCTTATAAATACCTTGGGGTCCACATTTCAGCTAACCTAAATTGGACGCTCCACCTAGAACATATCACTAGCAAAGCTAACCGCATGTTGGGTTATCTGCGCCGTAACTTCTCAAAATCCCCATCCTTATTGAAACTTTTGCTTTATAAAACACTAATCAGGTCAAAACTCGAGTATGGTACGCCAGTCTGGGACCCCTGCCGCGATAATCTTATTCCTGCTCTTGAAATGGTACAAAATAACTCTGTTCGCTTCATTCACTCCAACTATAACCATACTGCAAGCATCTCGTCCATGAAATCCATCATCGGGCTTCCGTCTTTAGCTTCCCGTCGGACCACTTTTCGTCTTACATTGTTTCACAAACTATACCATCATCCCACCCTACACAACCAACTCATTAATCAACCGCAATATATTTCTCGCTGAATCGATCACGGTCACAAAGTTGGCATCGAACATAGCAGCACGCGACATTTTTCCGAATCGTTCATCCTCAGAACATCACATGATTGGAACCGCCTTCCCCCAAGTGTCGTGCCCATTAATGATAACCGTTTATTTCACAATGCGTTAGTTAATATTGCATAACCAGGATAATTTGTTTTGTTACCATAGGTGCTGTATTCTCATGTGTTATTGCTTTGTTTTTGTAACCCACTCCCCTCTGTAATGCCATGGCCCTGAGGGTATAATATATAAATAAATAAATGAATAAATAAATAAATAAATTAAACATAACAATCAATCAATCAATCAATCAATCAATCAATCAATCAATCAATCAATCAATCAATCAATCAATCAATCAATCAAGTATTCTTGGGATACGACTATTTTCAGGCGCTGCTGCCAGCGACCCGCATCTTGTAGCCCGTAAGTGCCAGGCTGCTTTTCTGGGTTCTTACTTCGAACTGCCGATCGCCATAGCCGGCACTTGTGCATTACGTAATTATTGGCACTACGCTCCTAAGACGCGCCGTAGGGACTGCTTCATCGCGCATGCATTTCTAATATTGCTTTATTGCGTGCCGTCAGATAGTGAAATACACCACCGCTGGTTCGAACTCCGGCTGATTAGAACATATTTTCTGTCCCCACGGAGTTCTAAGCAACGAGGTTCGGCTGCCCGTGAGGCATGTTCCCTAGCGCAAAAAAGGCGCGGATGCCGGAGAAGAATGCGCACGGGACAGGCGCTGGACGGGACAGCTTCTGAACCGTCCGCATTCTTCTCTGGGGTTCGCGCCTTTCTTTCGCTAGGAAGCATGCCTCAGTTTTCCCAGTACCAACTTGCCAATATTTACGCCCTTTCGTTCATCTGCACCCGGTCAATGTAATGAGTGAAATTAGCTTACATAACAAGTGACCTTCTGATTATATCGTTAATTTTTGTTTTTCTTGAGGGGTATTGCTAAGTTCCGGATCGCAGTGGTCAGGGCCGGGACCCTATTCTCGACTTGTCGGAGAACCGCCACCAGAAGAGGCGGCTAGGCTGAGTCAGGGCTACCGCGGCAGGCTAACAACGTGGATACATGGACGATGTGATTTATTATGCGAAGCTAATACGGTTAAGGTTCCGTGTATTTTTCGTGTCTGCGAACAAAATCTCCCGAGGATCCACGTGGCGTTGAAGCGCGAGGTGGTGGAAAATGAGCCTCCTGGGAAACGATCGCCCCGGTGTGCCCGCTATTATAGAACGCGGTCACCTGCGAAGTCTCACGCCACTCCAAACATGATTCCGACTTCAAGCTTATACATCTGATCACTTGCATTTTGAGCGGATTAGTTCTCAACAAGCCCCATTATCAAGATCAAAACATGGCTTGCATCTCAAGCCCTTACATTTCATCAGTTGGATATGCATATTGAGTACCCGTTATCAATAGACACCATTTTCAATATCAGTACTGTCAAAATAAAAGTTTGTGAGTGCATGGATGTCTCAGGGATAACGGCCGTCAAAGCTGAAGAAAAAATAATATTTGCTGTTAACCTAGACCTGAATTTCGTGTCACTCTTATGTCGTGTGCCAAACACCTTTGTTGGCCATTCGCCTTTATACAGCAGGATGGCTTATGACTCTTTTGTGTTAGTCGCTGTGCATTTTCAAATTAATAAAAACGCAGCGTAAACGGAGTAGACGGTGTGAGGTGAAAGAGCCAGGGACAGTTGGTAAAAGGCAGAGGAGCCTGGCCGGACTGCGGATTCCTCGTTGTGGTGCGACTCGCGAGAAAAGCATGGCTCCGCGCTGCATGCGTATGGACCAATTCGTGCGAGTCCTTTTTTTTTTTTAAGTGCGAATCCACTTTATAAGCGACCCCAAACCATCCACCGCCGGCGGCGGCGGCGGCGTCCGCAGTGCTCCTCTATATTTAAAAAAGAAACAGCATCCGGCGCCAGGTTTGGATCCGAGGACTTTGCGGCCGCAGCGCGACGCTCTACCGACTAAGCCACGGACGCCACGCTGATAGCAGTGTGAGTAACGCGCCTTATATCTTTAACGCATTCAAACTACGTCGTCAGCGGCGTGCGTTGGCGACTCAGCGGCGTTATAGCGGCTTGATAACTGCGTGGTGTACACGTGATACTACAAACCCGATGGAAGAGATGGAAGAGAAGGCGGCGAGGCGGTGGGCTGCGGGGGCCGAGCGCAAGCGCCGCAAGCGGGCCGACAACCGTGCATTCGCACTTTCACATTCTCCCCCTCGGGGAAATGCGGGGGAATTTTTTTGCGGTGAACCGCGAAAATAACGCCACCAAGCTCATGCTTTAGGAGCTGCGTACTGTGTACTTCTGGTTTGTGCTGGTGCTTTATATTTGTTTTTTCGCTGCTCTTCCGGCTATGAATCCGTCACACAGCGCGACGGGATGGAAATATGGTGGAACTGGAGTTCGGGGTGACTACACTTAGATACTAACAGCGAACACAAAAAGTTGGAACTGAACACTCTGGCAAAAATGAGACACCATGAAACAAAGGTAACGTTATAAAAAATTAGCAGAAACTCTCAAATTAGGATTGTCGAGAAACTGCTTAAGCCGCTGTGCTTTGTGCCGTTGACTCCGTTTAAAGGGGCCTTGAAGACGAAATACAAGTCTGGTTCATGAAAAAGACGGCTTTGCCGTGATAACAATGCAAAAATTTTTCTGCAAACTTCGTACAAATAATGGATTTATTAAAATAAAAAGGTGCAGCAGTGGGGACGCGACAGCCACTTTCGGGCAACTTTTCTATGACGGCACCGAATCTTATTTTTGCCGTTGGAAGCCGCCGATCTGAACTATTCCTAAGACACATGACCAGACGATTGTAGCTGGGTCTCTAGATCCGCTTTATCGCTCAACTTGAATGCTAACATCCTGTTAACTCGCTGAAGGAATGAATGAAACCTTTATTGAGAACAGCAAGGGAAGATGATAGGACACTTTGCCGCTGCCCTATCACGTGCACCTGTTTTTCGGAGCGAAGCACCTTAGGGCCGAGGCTTGCCCATCTGGCGTCCGTCTGGCGTCCGGGCTCGAGAGAGAGAGAGAGAGAGAGAGAGAGACGCACAGCACCGTGTACATTGAACCATCTGTTAACAAAAGGTTAACAAGAACAACATCTGTTAACAAGAACAACATGAAAGGCTCACAAAAGATTAGAGAGAGAGAGAGAGAGAGAGAGAGAGAGAGAGAGAGAGAGAGAGAGAGAGAAAGAGAGAGAGAGAGCGCTGCGGTGCAAATGCGTATATCAGCGCGTTCCAGACCACACATTCTCTTTCTGCCGTGGATGAAAACGAACGCACGGCGCGGCATGCGGCGGCTCACCGTTTACGGAGACAACAAGCTACCCCGGAGGCGAGAGCTCGGGAAGCGGCGACAAAACGGCAAAAAGGCCAAGCGGATTCGGAGTTGAGTGCTCGGGAAGAAGCGGCTCAACGGCAACGCCGACAACAAGCTACCCCGGAGTATATACTGTACACACGCGTTGTCACTCGTTTGCATGCGCGAGTGCGCAATGTCACGGGTGATTTACGGTAAGAACGATCCCCAGTGCTTCGCCCACTCGTCATGATTCGCTTCGTGGAGATGCGTGAAGTTTTTTTCGTGTTTTTATTGCTGCGTTTCTGTTTTCGTGTTTTTAATGCACGCCTAGGCTATGACGTCACTCGTGCCCATTAAACGTCACTTGTAGCGTGAATTTCAAAAGTGTTCAACATTTATCGCGTTTTTTTCGGTTAAAAAAGCGTCTTTCGTGACAGTAACTAAATTGAGTGAGGTACTGACGCCCAGTTTTTTTCACATTAAACGAAGTTGCATTGCGTCTTCATGGTCCTGTTTAAAGACGGCCTCATTAGTACAAGAAAACGTGCATTTCTGAAGAGGAATTTTTCCAAGCGGCATATGGAAAGTCTAACACCAAGTTAAGAAGGCCCTAAGGTTTTTCATT
Organism: Haemaphysalis longicornis; assembly: GCF_048455015.1. Lineage (NCBI taxonomy): Eukaryota > Metazoa > Arthropoda > Arachnida > Ixodida > Ixodidae > Haemaphysalis > Haemaphysalis longicornis. Next base: position 181,400,077 of record NW_027526335.1, read on the forward strand.
AAATGTGTCCTTAACATCTAATGCGCATCAATCTATATAGAAGTTCCTTTAAAGCCCGCTCGACTACTATTTAATGTGACAGTTTGGGCAAAGTGGCTCTCCGTTGAACGAAACGTTTGCAACGGGGGAAAAAGAACGCTTGTCCGTGTCCCCTTACTTCGTCATCCGTTCTTTTTTCCACGTTGTAAACAGCTCCTTTACCACTTTGTATAATGTTTTGATGAGGAGACAATTTTTAAGCGGTAGTACAATAAGGCGGTATGAGAGGTGTAATCTGAAAATTTGAAGGCCCTACGGCTTTATTTAAATACCTATATAAAATCCAAGGTATCCTGTGAACTTCGTATAGAGTCGGCTTCGCTACTACACATGAATTAATTGCTGGAAAGGCGTTGTTGCAGGCGCGGTACAAGGAGTCTGATATCAGCGTATGAAGGACTTGGCGCCTTTTTATTAACGGCATCTTTGTACGGCATGAAAGCGTGGCATATATCGAGTGTTGCAAACGGTCAGGCTTGTTTCCTGCTTGAGTTTCCACAGAAATACTGAATCATCTAAGTTTAAAAGATGGTGTCCTTGTCTAGACAGAAAACGACTGCTTAAATTGCTTCCCAAAAAGTATGCAATTGCGTAGGCTACAGCTTTCTCCCTTTTTTTTACAAACATGGAGCTTGTGTGTAGACTGACTTCCAAATACAGTCAAACCTGGATGTAATGAACCTGTATGTAACGAATTCGTGGGTTCTATGTAACGAAGGAGTTACGACGGTTAACCTGGATATAAGGAATTTGCTATGATCAGTCAAGATTTCTTGCCCTTGTTCTGAAAATTCGGCTGGCGAAATGCACTGATTTAAGGAATTTCGCGCGTACCGCAATCTCTCGTGAGTTTCCACGTGTGAGTGCGGTGTCGGTTAGGTGCTAAGCCTGCCTTACGGCGTGTAGTCGCGTGTGTCCCCTGATATCTGGGGCGAGGTGAGGTGACTGTGAGAGGGAAAGAGGTTCCCAGCCTGCACCACATATGTATCGCAGGGAGAGAAAGGGAATGGGAGGGGGTAGAAATACGGGTTGAGGTAGTGGTGCAAAGGTGGTTGAGGCAGGAAAAGGAAGGGGTAATGGGGAAGAAAAGATAGATCATCGACCACCGCCCGGGAACGGGAAAACTATCAGCGGGCTTTTTTTTTTTTTGTGAACATGAAAGGAAAATTTTCTTGTTTGAAACAAAAAATCAGAAAACTCTACAAGTGTTAAAAGAAAAATAACAAACACTAAACCTTAAGAACACTTCGTTCTAAAAATTGACCTTCACTGTCGACTTGGATCCTTGGTAGAAGTATTGTCTTGTTTGTTCTTGTTCTTTTATCGTGAACTTTACTTGATTCTTGATTCTTTGATCTTGGATATGTTGATCTTGTCTTTCATGGTTTGTTCATGAGCTGACTTGACCGGGTATATAGATCTGTTACGCCTGATGGTTTGTGAGTATGTGTTGTTGGTGTTCTGCTTGGTTTCCTTGTGTTGTTATGATGTAAGAAGGGAATGACTGGAGAAGTGGGCGGAGGAAGCCTCACCAACATGGCGTTTCTGCTCCATCCCCGTATCATATCCCATCTTTTATATTGTCGTGATTGATCGTGTTGGTGTTCTGTTATGTTTGGTCTATTCTTATCTTGTAGAATGAATTCGTTAATTTTTAAAACCATCTCTTCTAAAATTAATCTTCTTACCTCTTTCTTAATTATTTCCGGTTTTCTGTTCTCGAAGTACCCTCCTAGTTTTTTAACGAGTCTTTTCCTTTCATTTGTTAAGAGTGGGCATTCTGTTAGATAATGATCAAAGTTCTCTATATCCTTGCTACACTTGCATGTAGATGCCTGTGTTATTCTGAATCTTGAAAAATAAAACGGGAATCTACCATGCCCTGTCTGGGCTTGGGAAGAGTAGAAGTTTGTCGGAAAGTGGTCCGGAATAAGATATACGTTCTTAATCCATCTATCAGTATAACTTGTTTTGTTATCTTTATCCCACACCATATTCCACTCCTGGTTTAACTTGGTATTTAAATGTTTCGAAATGAATGATTTTGTTATTGGAACAAAAGTTGATTTTCCGTTTCTTGCGGCTTCTTTCGCCAATTCATCTGCAAAGTTATTTCCTATTGAGCAGCTGTGTGCTTTTACATAACTGAGTTTTATACGTACTGATGCAATCTCTCTAAGGACTAGTTTTAATTCGTTAATTATTGGATTTGTGTTAAATGGGTTTTTTAGTGCTTGGAGTACCGACCAACTATCGGTAAATAGTTTATGGGTATTGTTTGCTTTGTTTGTTATTATAAATTCTATTGCCTTTTTAATGGCTATTAGTTCAGCTTCGTAGTTGGAACTGTATTCTGGAAGCTAAAATTTTTTCCGTTCTTACTATTTGGTTGTTATTGTTAAATATTACAAACGCTGCTTCTACTTCTTTTTCCGTCTTTGAACCATCCGTATATACTGTAGTCTACTATTTTTTCTGTGGGAGTGATTATAATACCGCTTTTATTAGCTGGGTGATCTGTCCAGACATTGTATTTTTTCATGATTTGATTACTTGTGTATAGCTTGTCGTCACATGAAAATGTTTTGCCCTCTTTTAGTACCCCATATTGTTCAAATTCTTTTTAAATTGTTAGATACACTGGCAGGATTTTTTCCATAATGTTTAAGGACAGGTTTGATGTTGTTTTAAAAGCTTTCGTTATCATTAGTAACGGTAAGCTTTGGATCACCTGTAGTTTCCTTAAAATAGTTACCTTCCGAGTGTACCACACCGGTGCTGCGTAGGTAAGGATTCTTTCAATGCCTCTCTTATACATAACTCGCACTAACTCTCTTTTTGAACTCTTGTCGTCGTTTAGCGTCCTGTTCAGGTTGTATGTTATGTTAGCTATTTTTTTTTTCTTTTAGATATTTTAGATGAGGTGAAAATGTTAACCTATTATCTATTATTACATCGAGTAACTTCATTTCGTTGACTGTTCTTATTCTGCTTGAACTTATTTGGAGTATAGGTGGATGGGTTCCATACTGTTTTCCTATTATCATTGCTTGTGATTTATTCTTATTTATTGTTATTCCTTTGCTTACACCCCAGTCATTAGTTATTTTTAAAACTCTGTTTGTTTTTTTCTTCTGCATCTTTTCTTGATTTGAACTGAATGATAATTACTATATCATCTGCGAAAGCTTGGATGTGGGTCTCATATGGGAGTTCTTCACCTAGTAAGTCAGCTATGGTGATATTCCAGTAAAGTGGGCTAAGTGGTGAGCCTTGTGGCGAGCCCACGTCTAATGGCTTAATAACCTTAATATTGTCAGATTCGTAGACAATCTTCTTCCTTGTAAGTAGACTATGTGTTAGTTTAATTAAATTACTGTAACATTTGTATTCTTCTACTTTTTTTGTTACTATAACTGGGTTAATAGAGTTGAATGCGTTCTTAATGTCCAAAGGCACGATTAAGGTGTTGGTTTTGTCCAGTTTCGCTCTTGTAGCCCTCTTTTTTATTTCTTGTAAAGCCTCTATTGTTGATCTATTATCAGCAAAGTCATACTGATATTTATTAAAAAGGTTATTTTTATAGAGGTGGTGATATAGTCGGTCCTTAATCAACTTCTCCAGAACTTTACCTAGGATGGAATTAATAGCTATTGGGCGAAATTTACTTTCCTCGCATGTCTTGCTTGGTTAACAGATTGCTTGGATAACAGTTGTTTTAAGCTTGTCCGGTCCTGGTGTTATATCTTTCCTAAGGTTATCCACAGCTAATGTTACTTCTAATTCGGTAAATGGGGTGTCGCTACTTCCAGGATGTTCTCCGTCCCCTGGACATTCCGTTTGACCACTACTAGTATTCTTATCCCCTGTTCTTTTCACCGTCTGGCGCTCCTGAACTTGTGGTGTTTGTTCTGGGTACAGTTTCCATAGTTAGTATTCTATTGTCTCTTGGAGAGTTTTTGTTATCTCTCCATCTTCTTTTACTGTACTCTTAAATGTTACTTTAATCTTTAACTGATTTCGTGCGATTTTGAATGCCAAGTTGAAAGGATTTTTTGTTGATTTTGACGTTAGTGCTTTCCAACTATTCTTTTTTGCTAACTCTATCATGTTGTTATATAGCATTCGTGCTCTGTGTAGTATTCCTTCTTATACTTCTCTCTCATGTCTCCTCTAGCTTTTTGGTATCTTCTCCTATATGCCCTTGCTCTTTTGCGTTCAATCTCCCACTCCCGTGCCTGATTTCTGCTGCCTGCATAAGAAAAGATTTGTCTTTTCAAGACAAGATCGAAATTTTAAATGCCGTCTCCGCGGGCGAGAAGACGAACTTCACCGAGGGGTGAAGTGTCCCAGCTAGCATCCCGTCAACAATTTTGACTGCAGAAAAGACCATGAAGTTTCCAAAAAGGCGCCCGTTCAGCATAAGTTTGTTTCTTGAACCGCGTTAAGGCATCGAAAACTATCAAAAAGCAAAAGTGATATTTGGTTACGTTAGTGAATTCGGCGGTCGTGTTGTAGCAGCAAGCGCAAAGCACGCAGTTTTTCAGTGTGAAATATATCCTTGAACAAGGGTGAGTTCGGAATCACTGATGCCTAGCATATTGGTTTCATTTCTGCTTCATTACCGTGGGTAAAGCTTCATTTCTATACCTGCATGTAACGAAAACCTGGATGTAACGAAAAAATTCAAATTTTTGTCAACTTCGTTCTATTCGCCGCCACATCTCTGCCATCGCAGAGATGTTGCGGCGGAATGGACTTTACACTTCGCTGAAAACATGGCGTTTGCAAACATCCAGGCAAACATCGCAAACAGGTTGCAAACATCGACAGTGGGTGCCAGCACCATCTTTTGCTTCACATTGTTTAGAAACACAAAAGGATCCTGGATCAAGAACCCCGCAACGAAAAAAGCAAGTCACAATCCGGTGCACCGATTATGCGCGGTGCCCAACAGTGTCTAGATCGCTGCGCGCGCGTATTATCCTCGAAAGAGGCATTCCGTCGCAGCACTTTTCGGGAGGAAATACTCAGACGTCCCGCATTCGACAAAAGCTGCCGCCTTCCTGCTGCCTTTTTTAACAAGACAACTTACTCGAAACTGGGCGGGAAGCGACCGCGTGCGTGCCGTCGATACGCGAGGTAAGCTGGCGCGAATCGCTGCCGGCGAAGAAACGAAGAGATGCAAAGATTACCGCCAGCGTTAGGAAAAGCGGCGGAAGAGCAGCGGCGGCCAATAATGGAGTGATGCGGGGTAGCAATCGGCAGCTATCGATAATCGTGAGTGAACACCAACGAGCCGCTTATGGTGCATTAGTGAGGGAGTGATCGTCTAGACGCGATAGCAGGTATCAAGCCAACGTATGCCACTGAGACGGAAAGCAAGCTGATCTTTGTGTGTGGAATTTCTCTCACCTCGGCGACAGTTCTCACAAAAAATACTACATCGTCAGAACAAGCAGCTATCGCTCTTGCGATCACCGCAACTCGAGCCAGATACATAATCAGCGACTCGAAGGCAGCCATACGTAGCTACAGCAAAGGGCGGATATCCCAAGTCGCCGCAAGAATGCTTCAACAGCTGCGAGCACCAAATTACCGGTCAACGAAACTTATATGGACTCCTGCACACGAAGGGTTACAGGGCAACGAACGGGCCCACACAGCTGCTTGCGAGATCGTCACCCGAGCAGCAGTTAACCCCCCTGCAGTGGCAACAGATCACTCAGAGAAATTCGACAGCGTCAACTCGTACAAAGAGATAAAAAATTACTACAAACACAGCAGGTGCGAATTTTCCGCCGCCCACCACACACTCAACGCTGCGCAGGCCAAAGCATGGAGACAACTTCAAACCAATACCTACCCGAACCCGCTGGCCTATAGTCACTTCCATCCAGAGATCTTCTCGGATAAGCACTGCGGCCACCGCGCAGACCTCACGCACATTATGTGGAAGTGCCAAAAAATACCACAGAGCAAGACCCCTCTACCCCGCATAGATATCAACCACCTAGAGCACTGGGAAACCCTGCTGCGCAGCTCTGATCCTCTAACGCAGCTACGCCTTGTCCAGATGGCCGAAGAAGCCGCCAGGGACCAAGATCTTCTGGCTGACTAACGCGGCAAAGAGAGCCCAAGCTCTCTACTTCTGGGCGAATAAAGTTCTTTCTTTCTCTCTCTCTCTCTCTCTCTCTCTCTCTCTCTCTCTCTCTCTCGAGCGCACGAAACTGATAAGGAAGAGACTGAATGAGTTGAGCCATCGAACAAACGAGTAAGAGAGCAAGTAAAAGAACCGCCATCGGCCAAGCTGGGACATCAGACGGGGAAACCGTCTGATGTCCTGAGGAAACAAGTGTTGATGCTAGGGAAAGTTGGCTTGTCGTGCCCTTGAATTCACAGCGCAACAAACTGGGACGATAAGGAGAGTGAGACACGCAGATCCTGACTCTCAACTCTTTTACTGCTGTTGCATGTGGCATGTAAATACAGCAGATATCACGCCAACAAAATAAGGAAAAGTAGACATAACACGAGACAAAAAATTGCTGAAATGGTCGCGACAATGCTGACACCATTCGCTTACGAACTGTGAAGAAAGATGATCCCTTCGGCCGATAAAGCGACAGAAGGGAAGCCTACACTTTTTCCTTTGTGATTTTTTGAGCTTGGGCAATCTTTCTTGTTCGTTGTTACATATTTTTATCCAGTCATCGAGTATTATGGTGTAATTGGAGATACGTCTGCACCCACGGTCCCTGCAATTCAATGCACGCCAACATGGCCACTGACATATTTCCACGTTTTAGCAGTGTTCTGCTGAACTGCCATTCGCGCATCCCAACGTTTGTCTAATCCATACCTTACTACGCTATAAATGGATGCTATAGGCAACTGTCGCCACACATGGAATGAACTGTTATGGGTGTTTCTTTGTACGATTTGGAGCAAGATATGCTTATTAACCTGCCTTAAAAGCCCTGTTACGAATCGGCCAGCAACACGTGTTTTTCCGCATCAGCGACCACGTGGGAATCGACCATGTGCGCCCACGTGTCGGTGAATCGTACTTTCGTGTCTCGACATGCCGGGTCAGTCACCTCGCTTGGCAACGTGATTCCGGAAGCTGCCAGCGCCACACCCTTCAGGCACCTGCGCGTCGCCTTGACCTTCCCGGCTCAGACGTTTCGCTATCGGCACGATCAGAGTTGATAGCGCGACCCCGGCACCTTTCAAGGACACTCTCTCCCCTCTCTCGGACGCCACGGGGGGCGAAGCCATGACTCGCGAACTATGGACACGTGTGTGTGTGTCTGTGATTTCGTGGCGTGTTACTCTTGGGGGCGTTTTTTGGGTATAAAAGAAGCAGCACAAACGCTGAAAATCATTCCTGCCTGAGCAGCGAATCCATGCGGTCGCTCTGCTCTAGTCCTGTATTGTAACCTCGCCCGTCAGGGCATTGTACGTTTTTTTGGCTTCGGCTCACCTCTCGCTATGAAGTAAACAGTTACGTTACCCTACTGCTCTGGACTTCTTCACGGCTGCAACACCGGCTGGCCGCTCGCTTCCTACACGCTACCCATCGTATGTTGGAGGCCACGGAGAAAAGATCGGGTGCCCCCGCCCGGTCGCAACAGCCCTGAAAGGTTATCAGGGGCCGTGAGCGCAACATGCACGATTAGCAATCTTTTCTTATTATGGGACTCTCAATATCTGTATAGCAGAAGCGAAAACTTTCTGTTTATGTTTGGCCGGAAATTTCCTTCCATGTTCTACATTTTCTTAAGCAGTTCAGCAACTGGCGTCAAAAGATGTTCTGGGTGCCCTGCTTTAATAAGACGATTAACCTGCTCGCTGAAGCTAAATCGCATCATGTGAGTGCATAATTCAACAACCTCATTTGTAAAACAAAGATTAGCAATCCCTCTTTTGCAACTTTTAGAATTATAATCTTTCCTTTAATGAGGGCTACGTTTGCTGGAAGTGTATAAACCCCGATCAAAAAAGCCGCCCCTTGCATACGACTCGGAGCACTCCAAACTTGTCAAAAAAGGGGACTGATAATCTTTGTTTCATTAACGCGCTTGTTAAATCACGCGGTACCACCAGGCATTGCCATGGTAATGCCCACACGTTTCTGCGTGGTCGTTTAGCCGTTCTTTGCCTACTTCTCACACTGCACCACAGCTAGTTCGTGTCTCGATGAAATTGTCTTGGGCATCTCGTCACGAACAGTCAGCGTTGCCGGTTCCGGGATAAATGTGAGTCCATGGATGATGGTGGCCGCAGAGACGAGAGGGCGATGCACACAAAGTACGCATGTAGTTTGATCACGGATGGCCGGTTTTATTTTCAGGCCCGCTGAAGCCCGTAACGGCCAATCGAAGAGGCCGCCAAATTAAGTACGGGTATACGGACGTAAGTGGCGCACGTGGTCGCTGCAAGCTCTCTGAAGGAAAAGTCCGCCCGTAGTTCGAACACCGAAAAAAGAAAACAGGACACTGTGACTCGGACCGCCATTTTTCCCGCTGCAATTTGCCATGCCTTGTTAGGGGAACGCCGCCAACGTAGAGCCAACAGCTCCCGATTATGATTCAATAGGTTGAGGTGTACGCAGAGGTATGGTCACGTGCGACAGTGGACCCGTCATATTCATTTATACTTGTACCGGGAGAAATGATCCGCAGAGGCCAGAGCTAATTTCAGCACCATGGGTTGCTATATACGTGTCCTTCAGGGCGAAACCACGCTTGGGATGTGGCGCGATAGTGAAGATCGAGAATCATGCACCTTCCTTGTAAGAACTTACGTGCATCGGTGTTCGGACGTATATCTTCGAAGCACGCTCACGCTTGAGCGTGCAACCATACACAGCTGGGTAGCCGTATATAGCAATTTTTATGAAAATTCCGGCGAAGCGGTTGGTAGACAAGAACCACGCTGTAATTTGGGGCCTAGATTTCCAGATTAGATGGCACCGTTTCGGATAATGCCCCTCATAAGATACGGCTGCCCCTTGTTACGCCAGAAATACGTTCGCAAGAAACGTTTTTGTGGGTCTTCCGTTATCCTCAAAACTCCAAGTTCGCAGGTAGTTCTAAATGCAGCGCTCCGTCCTTCCGGGACTACAGTTAACCGCTTCACATACGGACGTCTCAGCACTCTTTTAGGCGCGAAGCCCCTTAGGGGCGGGGGCTCTTGGCGTCTCCTGTCATCATCGTCGTCTTCGCGTCGTTTGTCCCATGTAGTCGCGGTACTAAAACACCGGGAAACTCGTTTACGCCTCACGCTAGAGAGCTTCGTGCTTCAAAGACAAGAGACTTTCACAGCAAAGCTGTGTACTTCCACCTCCTACATGGTTTCATCACCGTTGGCAAAAACGCCAAGATGGGAAGGACAAACGTATACACTGCATGCTTCGCCCCTCCCCAGGTTTGCCGTTAGTGGTCATGGCCCGGGATTTTTAAGTGCAGAGCACTTTATGGGCTCGCGTTATCGCCTTAGCTCGCTAACTGTCAATCGACCGCCGGAATCACGCGGCGCAGGGAGATAACGGACCCAAGTAGAGCCTTCTGTACCGGCGTGAGGGAGTCACGCTGAGGCTTCGAAAACCATGCGGTTTAAATAGTCATCACCGTTCAAACCTCGTGAACCGCAGGCGCTTGTCATACATCTCCCCGCTACTTAGCGCAAAGAAAACTTCAGGTGCATTCCAGGCAAAATCCGTGTACATAACCGGCAGCCCCCGCGTTCATTTAGTTAGGTACGGTCGTTGGATTGGTTTTCATGATAGTAAGCGAGAAAAACGGCCGCGGAAGAAAAAAAATGTCCCGTTCGAAACAGATGCTCCAGCCGGGCAAGAAAAAAATGGCGCCTTCGAAATGACTCAAAACAGCTCCAGCATACGAAATGAAACCAAGCGCAAAAAGAACAGAACTTCCGCTGCCGCAGTTTCAGGCTGGGGGCGCGCGAGCACTGCGAAAGAGGGAAATTTGAAATGCATTGGGTGGCAGCAGTGAGCGGATAACGGCGCTGCAGCGGATTATGGCGAACCACTGCCCTGCACTTCCGACAGATCTCACATTAAGTAAAACGGCTTTACTTTTTTTTAAGTTTCCTAGTAGTTGGAGGGTTCACCCGAGAAAGCCGTGCTCTCCAAGTTCTTTGTCCGTACTATGAGGCCAGCAAAGTGTCACACGCCGACAGAGGTGCCTTGGACGACGCTTTATGACGAGGACTATATGGTGGGTGTGGGACGCTAGGAGTAGCAATACCGATTTGGACGCACTTAATAACAGAAATGAACCAAATGAGGCTCGCTTGCTCACATGGTATGGATCTGCGCCATATAACTCTGTAAATGTTCGCTTTCACTTCTTCGCCGGAAAATGCGGTGAAGACCAGAGTTACTGGATATAGGAGTTGCGAAACTCCCCATAGGCCCCATGTATCAAAAAGTGGCCCGGATATTGGTCCACTGCTTTGGATCTTGTTTTACAGTGGCGCCATCTTTTGGTGACAAAATAAACTATACAACTTGCTTCGCCGCTCGACGACCTGGGCGAAAAATGCTATTTGAGTGCTTACGTAAATTTGTTATGCCAAAGGAGCCCAATGTGTTGAACTATGCAAGTGTTTTATATATATACGGAGTAAAAGTAGTAAACAGAAATGCGACCATGGGGTCAACCGTCGCTTACGCACTGTCGTCTGCTGCGCGTCCTCTTCGGTGGTCTGGGCAAAAAAAAAAAATAAATAAGTCGCTTCGACGGCTTTATGCCACCTGAAATTGATTATTTAGAGCCGCTTGATCGTCTACTGGATTATTTTTGGCATACATTGAGCTGAAGGCTAAATGATAACTCCTAATTTGGTACTTCAGTTCGGACCTATGTTGTGCCGGAGTGCCCGCACAAGCGCCATTTGGTCGAGGCAGATGCGCGGACGCAGAAACAATCACCACCTAAAAACCGGAGTTAAGATAGCAATGAATAACTTAAGAAAGCATAAAAATAAGAATTCTGCACTTTAAAACAAAATTTAACCTTAAATTGTCAGTTTGAATAATTATTTTGTTTTTTTGGATAGCGCATGCGGCGGCCGCAGTAGCGCCACGGTACGCACGATCCAAAGCAGGGGGTGTCTAGGCGCGGGCCGTTTCTTGATGCGGAGTTTCGCAACTGCCTACATCGAAGAGCTCTGGTAAAGACGGCAACGTCCACTTTGAGGTGTAGATGCCCTGAGGGAGTTCTCGTATCTTCAGAAAACAAAGAAATTCACAGACGATTAGCTGAAGTTTATTTGACCTACAAGATACAGCTGGCGACGCGCGGTGGCGGAATTATGATGGTTTTCAGGTCCGTATATCATACAGTACGTCCGAATGTCGTAGCGCTGAAACGAAAAGCAAATCGAGTGGGGTAATTGGGTATGTCCCCATAAATGCGTATTCGATTGGGGAAGTTCATCTTCAGGTGTAGTAGTCAGGTATTCGCCCTTAACATTGTGGTCACCACCTCAGCCGTGTAGTTACGTGGATGTGTCATGAATGCGTGAGCTTGCCCTAGAGAAGGAATGGCAGTTATTTTGATTGCTGCTCTTTACAATTTTCGTAAAATCTAAAAGCAGCGAATGATTCTTTCTCATCTCGTAAGTCTTTCAGGTATCTGAAGGCACAGTATTCGCTTGGTTCATTCCAGCAATTGTCATCTAAAAAAGAAATTACGCCCATCTTCCCGCGAGGGAAGATGGGCGTAATTAAATTAAGGGAAGATGGGCGTACTAAAAATTACGCCCATCTTCCCAATGCGACGAATCGGGGGGGGGGGGGGTCACTTGGCGTTTCCATTGGGTTGATTCTCTAAATCGCGTGAAACGTGTTGTTAATGCGTATGATGCATTCCATCACATGCGGGTGTTCTCATACGCGGAAAGATGGGCGTAATTTTACTTTTCATGCACATGCATACGCGACATGAGAGAGTTGCTATCAGCGTTTAGATTGACGCTGGTACTCGATTGTGTCAGACCACTCGCTGACGGGACTGCTGCTTCCATCGCATTACATCGGAAGAAGCAACGGAGTCGTCGTCGTCAAGCGAAGCACAAGCAAAGTCACGCGCAGTCAAGCGAACGCACTTGACTGAACCGGCGCAGCGCACTCACCGCTTTATATTGTCACGAAGACAAGGACGATGCAGTTGTCTTGAATGAGAAACACGTTTATTGGAGTGAACTTGTGCTCCCCTAACAACTCAAAAGAATAAAGAGGCGGCGAAGCAGCGGTCAACAAAGTGACTTGCACGGGCGATTGTCGTCGAATCGAATGCCCCGGCGTCCGCACTGCAGGCTTTTTATCTTTTGGCGCTCGTGGTTCTCGAAACGTCGATTCGCATCGAGAACATAGTAGATCCAAGAAGATTATTCTGGGCTGTTCAGGTTAGATCGGAATGCTCTCCCTATCACAACAGATAACACATGCGGCACAGAAAGAAAGAATGGAACACGCGCTTCCCTTGGCGCAGAGATAACACAGACCGGCGCAGCCGGGCGGTAAAAGCAAAACACAAATAAACAAACCCAATGTATGGTTCGCGGCATTACCCCTCCTCTAAGAGTGCATCGACCCGATGCTAACATAAGCGACAGTCCGAACAAATGAAAATAAAAGTTCGTCATCGTTCGTAGAAAGGTTTTAAGCGAACCACGTGGACGACTTCAGGCCGCGTGCGTTGTCGTGATGTGCCGGAGTCACCATCGGGGATCACTTCGTAGGTAAGTTGGCCAACACGTCGTAGAATCTTGTAGGGTCCGAAATACCGTCGCAGGAGCTTCTCACTGAGTCCGCGTCGTCGGATGGGAGTCCAAACCCACACACGATCCCCTGGTTGGTACTCGGCGTCTCGGCGTCGGAGGTTGTAGCGGCCCGCATCCACCAGCTGCTGGTTCGTTATACGAACTCGAGCGAGCTGGCGGGCCTCCTCCGCACGTTGAAGATATCCGTGGACGTCGGCGTTGAGGTCGTCGTCTTCTGCATGCGGAAGCATGGCGTCGAGCATCGTAGTCGGCCTTCTACCGTAGACAAGCTCGAACGGCGTCAGCTGCGTCGTCTCCTGGATAGCCGTGTTGTACGCAAACGTGACATACGGGAGCACTTCGTCCCAAGTCTTATGTTCAACGTCAACGTACATTGACAGCATATCTGCGATTGTCTTGTTCAGACGTTCTGTTAGTCCGTTCGTTTGGGGGTGGTACGCCGTCGTTCTTCGGTGATCCGTGTTGCTGTAGCGTAATACTCCTTGCATCAGCTCCGCAGTAAATGCCGTTCCGCGGTCGGTGATTAGGACTTCCGGGGCTCCATGTCGCAGCACAACTTGGCTTATAAAGAACTTTGCCACTTCTTGTGCAGTCCCCCTCGGAAGAGCGGCGGTCTCTGCGTAGCGCGTCATGTAGTCTGTCGCTACGACAATCCACTTGTTCTGTGATCGTGACGTAGGGAACGGGCCTAAAAGGTCCATTCCAATCTGTTGAAATGGTCTCGAAGGGACGGCGATCGGTTGCAGAAGTCCGGCGGGTCTTGTCGGCGGCGTTTTTCGTCGCTGGCAGTCACGGCAGCTCCGGACGTAGTTGGTGACGTCAGAGGTAAGGCCGGGCCAGTAGTACCTCGCCTTGATTTTTCTAATAGTGCGGGCTGTGCCCAGATGTCCGGAAGACGGGTCGTCGTGGCACGCTTCCAAAATTTCGTCACGAAGGTCCGCGGGGATGACGAGAAGGTAATTCGCTCTTGTTCCGGGGCTGAAATTCTTCTTCACGAGGACGGAGTTTCTGAGGCTGAATGCTGGTAAGCTGCGTTTGAAGGTCCTAGGAACGGCAACGTTGCATCCCTCGAGGTACTCGATTATGACGCGTAAGTCGGGGTCGGCACGCTGCTGGGCGGCTAGGTCGCTCCCCGTCACGATCCCGAAGAACGCGCTGTCTTCATCAGCGTCTTGTGGTGGTGGGTCGACGGGGGCACGGGACAGGCAGTCGGCGTCGGAGTGTTTCCTGCCGGATTTATAAACAACTGTAACGTCGAACTCCTGCAGGCGCAAGCTCCACCGCCCAAGACGGCCGGAGGGGTCCTTCAAATTGGCGAGCCAACACAGCGCATGGTGGTCTGTTACAACCTTGAATGGCCTTCCATACACGTATGGGCGAAATTTTGAAATCGCCCATATAATAGCCAGGCACTCTTTCTCAGAGGCAGAATAGTTTTTCTCCTCCTTCGACAGACCACGGCTGGCATAGGCGATTACCCTTTCGCAGCCGCTTTGCTTTTGGACAAGGACGGCACCCAAGCCTATATCACTGGCGTCCGTGTGCATTTCCGTTTCGGCATTTTCGTCGAAATGAGCGAGCACGGGCGGGCTTTGCAGGCGTTTTTGCAGCTCGCAGAATGCTTTTTCTTGGTCGTTTTCCCAGCTGAAAGGGGTGCTATCTTTCGTCAAGCGCGTGAGTGGCTCTGCAATGCGTGCGAAGTTTGCGACGAAGCGCCGGTAGTATGCGCACAGCCCGAGAAATCTTCGCACGCCCTTCTTGTCTTTCGGCCTTGGGAAGTTCGCAATGGCTGAAGTTTTTGCTGGGTCAGGTAGGACTCCCGCGGCGTTGACGACGTGGCCCAAGAACTTGAGTTCCCTGTATGCGAAACGGCACTTTTCAGGCTTCAGCGTCAACCCCGACGTACGAATGGCCTCGAGTACAGACTCCAACCTTGCCAGGTGTTCGTCGAAAGTCCGGGCGAATACCACTACGTCGTCGAGGTATACGAGGCAGGTGTGCCACTTAAGGCCAGCTAGCACAGTGTCCATGACTCTTTGAAACGTCGCTGGTGCTGTGCACAGCCCAAACGGCATCACCTTGAACTCGTATAGGCCGTCTGGGGTTATAAATGCAGTCTTCTCTCGGTCTCTCTCGTCCACTTCAATTTGCCAGTAGCCGGTCTTCAGGTCCATAGATGAGAAGTACTTCGCGTGGCAGAGGTGGTCGAGGGCGTCGTCGATTCGGGGGAGGGGGTACACGTCCTTTTTCGTGATTTTGTTCAGTCGCCGGTAGTCAACACAAAACCTTAATGTGCCGTCTTTTTTCTTTACGAGTACGACGGGCGCAGCCCAGGGGCTTTTCGATGGCTGTATAATGTCGTCGCTGAGCATGTCGTCGACTTGAGTCCGGATGGCTTCCCGTTCGTGTGAAGAGACGCGGTACGGTGACTGTCGGGTAGGTCGGGCTCCATCTTCGGTTATTATTCGGTGCTTCGCTAGAGGGGTCTGACGTAGCTTTGCGCTCGACGAAAAACATTCGCTATAGCGACGCAGCAAAGCCAATAATTTGTTCCGTTGTTCTTGCGGTAGCGCCGGATTCACGTCGAAGGGCTGCGGGAGCTTGAAGGTTTCTACGGGTGTGCGTTCAAAGTCGGCGACCGCGATCACGTCACTTGCTTCTTGCGCTTCTTCGAGAAATGCAATTGCCGCGCCCTTGTTTAAATGCTGGTACTCCTCGGTGAAATTAGTAACCAGAATGTGGGATTGGTGTTCCTTGAAGCGCGCAATGCCTCTTGCGACCGACACACCACGGTTGAGAAGCACCCTTTGATCAGTGTCTACGATAGCGTCGACGTCAGGAGCAGCATCTTCACAGTAGACTGCGACCATCAAGCTTGCGCGGGGTGGCAGGGTGACATGATCATCGGCAATCCTCACAGCAGCCCTTCGTTCGGGGTTCGGTTCCGACGTCATGGGGTGATTGGGGGAAAAAGTTATTGACTTGGTCTGCAGATCTATTATTGCACCGTTGTCCATCAAAAAGTCCATTCCAAGAATTACGTCGCGGGAGCAGTTAGGCAGAATGACGAACGCCGCAGGGTACGTTGTACCGTCTATGGTGACGCGCGATGTGCACGTTCCACTTGGCGTCACGAGGTGGCCTCCTGCTGTGCGTATGTGCGGACCGTCCCATCTGGTCATAACTTTCTTCAGTTTAGACGCAAATGGTCCGCTCATTACCGAATAGTCAGCTCCCGTGTCTACGAGGGCGACTACGTCAAAGCCGTCGATGGACACCTTGACGTCAGATGCAGGCTTCCTCGAGTTCCGGGTTCGTCGGGGCGTCGTATCTCTGCTTGTACGTGTTGACGGTCGGGCAGTGTGCATCGTCGTTGTCGTCGTCTTCTCAACGGACGTCTCGGTCAGGTCGGGTACGCGTCGCGCCGTGTAGCTGTCGTCGTGTTCAGGAGTCTCGTTAGGGCTAGGTCGGGTCGTCGGGATGAGGGCATGTCGTGAATGATGGTCTTCAGCGAGTCGCTGCGTCGTTGGAGGGTTTTCATTTTTCCGCCGTTGTGCAACTTTACCTCCCGAAGTTGCTGCTTTTAGTTTCCCCCGCGTGGGCTGGGGGACCTTCCACGTGAGAAGTCAGCAGTGCTGCGGCGGTTCGGTGACTGAGACGGGTAGGGCGACGGTGACCGGTTGAAGCGGGCTGGTCCTCGGTTGGTGTTCGACAGGTATTCTTCAATCTCAGATGGGTGCTGCCCGTTCGGGGGCGTGGTGCGTCGACGGAGAAACCACGTAGTCCGAGTCTCTTGTATGGGCAGCGACGGTAGATGTGGTCGGCCTCTCCGCAGTGGTAGCACACAGGAATATTATCCGGTGTTCGCCATACGTCAGTCTTCCTCGGCGTCTGGGTTTGTGCTATCGGGGGTCGGGCGGGCGACAGTGGGCGGCGGTAGGGCGGGGCCTCTTGACGACGTGCCTCTTGACGACGTGATGGAGCAGGGAGGGGTCGGTGAACAGCCGCGGAGTACGTCATATCTTGAGGCTCGCAGTGTACTTCGGATGCCACAGAAGTTCCCAAAGCGTTTTGAACTTCTTCCCGGATCACGTCAGTTAGGCAAGCGACTTGGGGTTGCGGCGTCGTCGGGAAAAGTTTCCGCAGCTCCTCTCTCACTACTGCGCGGATGGTCTCGCGTAGGCTATCAGCCGGAATCCGCATGTTGTCGATGTAGTTCGCACTGGCCGCGCCAACAAAGTTCCGGTCACACTGGTTAGCACGGATTTCGAGAGCATTCTCAATCGTGCTGGCTTCGGTCACGAATTCAGCGATGGTTTTGGGCGGGTTGCGGACAAGTCCAGCAAACAGCTCCTCCTTCACACCGCGCATCAAGAAGCGTAACTTCTTTTCTTCCGTCATTTCGGGGTCCGCGCGGCGAAAAAATTGCTTCATCTCCTCAACGAAGATCACGACCCCTTCGTTGGGGTGTTGTGTCCGAGTTTCAAGCAAAAGCGCAGCTCGCTCTTTTCTCACAACGGTAGTGAATGTCTGCAGGAACTCCCTTTTGAAGTGAGTCCAGTCGGTAAAAGAACTCTCATGCTTCTCGAACCAAGTTCGAGCAGCATCTTCTAAGTAAAAGAAGACATGCCGGAAAGTTTCTTCGGCGTCCCACCTGTTGAAGATGCGGACGCGCTCCAGCTTCTCCAACCATTCTTCGGGGTCTTCAGCGGGGGCTCCCCGGAACGATGGCGGTTCCCGGGGCTGCTGCAGGACGATTGGCGACGTTGTTTCTTGCAGCATGGTGTTGGTTGCAGCGTTCCTTTTCTTGGGCCCTTCTGGCATCAAACCGAACTCGGGTGGTAAATCGTGCAGGCGGGGGCTGGCTCTTGTTGGACTGGCTTGGCGGCTTCCCGAGGTTGTAGTGGGCATGAATGGTGCGTACCCAGCACCTCCACCAGATGTCACGAAGACAAGGACGATGCAGTTGTCTTGAATGAGAAACACGTTTATTGGAGTGAACTTGTGCTCCCCTAACAACTCAAAAGAATAAAGAGGCGGCGAAGCAGCGGTCAACAAAGTGACTTGCACGGGCGATTGTCGTCGAATCGAATGCCCCGGCGTCCGCACTGCAGGCTTTTTATCTTTTGGCGCTCGTGGTTCTCGAAACGTCGATTCGCATCGAGAACATAGTAGATCCAAGAAGATTATTCTGGGCTGTTCAGGTTAGATCGGAATGCTCTCCCTATCACAACAGATAACACATGCGGCACAGAAAGAAAGAATGGAACACGCGCTTCCCTTGGCGCAGAGATAACACAGACCGGCGCAGCCGGGCGGTAAAAGCAAAACACAAATAAACAAACCCAATGTATGGTTCGCGGCAATATTAAGCACTTGAAGGAGAGGAGACGAGCGGTGGAGAGTTGCGCATGCGCAGCGAGAGCAAATGCGAGAGAGAAGCGTCAGCGAAGCGCGCGCAGCTGTTATGAAATGAGACAGAGAGAGCGCGTTGCACCCAGCTGTTGGCGAGAAGAACGGAGGAGAGTTTGCGCATGTGCAGGTGGTGTGCGGACGTCGCCGGACTACGCCGGAGGGCCAAGGCAGGTGAAAGAGATGCGTCGCATCTAATACACTAACACCAACCTGTTGCTGAGAAAACCGGCGAAGCTTGCACAAAGTCGTGCAAGTCTTGAACCATAGCGACGCTGCAAGGTTTCTTTCTACGTGAACACTGAAGGAGAAATCCTTACGCACTTGCACAAGTTTGAAATTGTTCATTTAAATGTTCCGTCGTCCATTTTCACTGTGCTAGTAGTAGTCATCGCCATATGCATCGGTATTGTCATCTGCCTTATGCTTAACATTACATGCGCGGTAGCGCTTGACGACAGCTGGGGCGCATCGGCGGTGCCTACGTAGACGCCGCATGCGCGGCATTCCTGCAGTCGCGTCGTGGTTCCGTGGAACAGGTGTTGCGCCAGCTGTGGCGTTGTTCGTTGCTATGCAGCGCAAGCCGCTATTCGGGTGTTCGCGAGCTTTTTGTTTTTGCTAAAGCAGTCTTGGTGCAGTTCTTTTTTTTTCAGTTTTTTTTTACGGTTTTGCAATATTTTGCTAAAGAAATTTTGTGGGCAGGAAGAGAGAGAATAAACTAAGTTTTTTTTGGGTGGGGAGGGGGCGGGGATGGTAGGCGGTCACCGCGAGGCACGCGCTCACGAGCGATCGGCATTTTTTTAGTATTTTTAAGGCGTTGCGCATGATGTCCCGCGAATTACGGCCGGCTACAACAGCTCCGCTGGGAATAGTTTTTGTTTGTGCCGGAAAAGTGGAAGTGAATCCTTGGCCAAGAAGACCGTGTGTCGACCGTGCTTGTCTCAATGCTTGCTACCAGGCCTCCCTGGGCGTCGAAGCCCCCGCTGATCGCCCGGTTCTCAACAGCTCGGGCCGGGTTTAGAGGGTAGGTAGAGGTGGGAGGGCTGGGTTCGAGGCTCACTTCAACGACACAAGGATTAAGCCTACTACAAAGCAATTTTTCCGCATAATTTTAGATAATTAGAAAACAGTTGAAATGGTTGTGACTCGGCATCGACCCTGTCAACCGGCCCCTGTGACGTTACAAGTGTTGGCAACTCCGATTCGCCATTCCGATGCGCCGAATGGTGCTCCCATTACTTGACTATTATGTACAATAAGTCGCTGTCGCCATTTGAACTTCCGGAAGACTGGAAATTTTAAAAAATGGTCCCAGTACCAAAAACTAACTCCAATCGCATTACACCGTACAGACCAATTTCGTTATTAGGCACTCGCGCGAAAACTTTCGAGCACATAATATTTAAGCATTTATCACAACTCTTGGAAGAAGACAACATCATGAAGTCTTGCCAACACGGTTTTAGGAAGGGGTTATCTACAACAACGCAGCTAGTCGAAACCATCCATGACTTCGGCGCTGTTCTAGATAAGCGAGGCCAAATCGACGTTATTTTTGTTTTCTTCGAGACGGCCTTTGACCACGTATCACATCCGAAATTACTGTTAAAGCTTCAATCAGTTCTGAAGAATGACATTGTGCTTGGTTGGCTTGAGGCCTATTTTCCTTCCAGGTGCCAAAGCGTTCTTATTGACGGCGAGTATTCAAGCCCACATGTAGTTCGTTCCGGTATACCGCAGGGGTCCATTGTTGGTCCTCTTTTCTTCTTCATTTTTGTCAATGATATCACGAACGGCATACCGGTAAAAATGAAATTGTTTGCCGATGACTGCGTGCTTTATCAGGAAGTACAAAATTCTTGATTGATTGATTGATTGATTGATTGATTGATTGGTTTATTTATTGTAGAGTTTAACGCGCCAACGCAACGCAGGCGACGAGGCGCGCCGTAGTGGAGCGCTCCGGATTAATTTTGACCACCTGGGGATCTTTAACGTGCGCCGAAATCTGGTACACACGGGCGTTTTTGCTTAAGTACAAAATTCTGCTGACCAAGCTCTTCTAAATTCGGCACTAGACAACCTTCAATGATGGCGCGAAACCTGGCCGATGAAGGTTAATGTGAACAAGACAGTATCTATGAGGATTACGCGAAAGCGGGAACCTTTATTCTTTTGGTATTGCATTGATGGTCACGCTTTATCATCCGTAAATAACTACAAATACTTAGTAGTAATAATTTCTTCTAATTTGCGATGAAACGATCATGTCACGTACATAAAAAACAAAGCCATGCGCACCTTCGGGTATCTCAGAAGGACACTGAAAACGTGTACAAAAGAAATGAAACTACTAGCCTACAAAACCTATGTCCGACGAATATTAGAATATGCCTCAGAGGTTTGGGATCCTCACACACAGGTCAATATCGCAAAATTAGAAAGCATACAACGAAAAGCCATCCGACTTGTCAACAACAGTCACAGTTGGCGCAAATCACCCAGTTTACTTTTAGAAAACGCGCAGTTAGATACCTTGCAGTCCAGACGGTATTATGACAGGCAGAAACTTCTGTACATAACGTTCTATGACAAAACAGGCATAAATAAAAATACGTACATGGAACCAGTGGTTGCCCGTTCTACACGCTCACAACACTCCAAAAAATAAGACTTCTCTTGCAGAATGGACGCCTTTAAAAAGTTTTTTTTTTTCCGAGAACCATTCGTGAGAGGAATAGGCTAAAAGCAGACATTGTGGAATGTGCGTCCCTGCAATTTTTTCTATCAGCGTTAAAAAATATATCTTGATTTACAACCCCATGGTTCGTTATTTTCCTGCACTATCATGTCGTACGCGCACAGCGTCGCAACGCCACTGCTTGCGCCTGTTGCTAAAATGCTGTTTGAAAAGCGATTAATGTGGTCAGTGTGTTATCTTGTCGTTGAAGGCAATGACGCATTTATTCTTGCTTATCTCTTGTGTTGTGCAGTCCTGTTGTAAAATTTTGCTTCTCCCCGGCTTGATTTTGTATGAGGTGCTGTATGGTTTGCTGGCAGTACACCAGTGAAGTGCTTTCATATGCATGTTCATCTATGCTGTGTCACCTGTATACTGCATCGCTCACTCCTGCCAAGGACCTTGCTTCAAAGGTCGGTAGTATTACATAAATAAATAAATAAATAAATAAATAAATAAATAAATAAATAAATAAATAAATAAATAAATAAATAAATAAATAAATAAATAAATAAATAAATAAATAAATAAATAAATAAATAAATAAATAAATAAATAAATAAATAAATAAATAAATAAATAAATAAATAAATAAATAAATAAATAAATAAATAAATAAATAAATAAATAAATAAATAAATAAATAAATAAATAAATAAATAAATAAATAAATAAATAAATAAATAAATAAATAAATAAATAAATAAATAAATAAATAAATAAATAAATAAATAAATAAACAAACAAACAAACAAAACACTAACTAACTAACTAACTAACTAAATAAATCAATAAATAAATAAATAAATAAATAAATAAATAAATAAACTTCGCGCAAATTGTGCCACCTGTGACCATAATCCTGTCGTTCTAGCCTCACCGGATTGCTAGCATGAAGTTAATCCAATGATAACTTTGTTTAGGAGCGAATCTGGGTATGGTTAGTGTACCGTGGCTCGTTGTTCTGCGTCCTCAAAAAAAAAAAAACACCTTGCGGCAAAGAGTCGTTCATGTGCGTTTGTTTGCTTGTTCGTTCGTTTGCGTGCTGCCTTTCTACCGGAAAGCAGGGTACTCCTAAAACCATATACATTAAAACCTGCGGGACGATGCGGTGACCTCTGCGTTAATCGGATAAAGATGCGTCGAGATACTTTAGAAGTCGGCCTATTTCCACTTACTTGCCAAGACGTCTCGGTTCGGCGGTATACGGATTATCGGGGGTTACGTTTTGTACGACGACCGTGGCGCCAACGTTCTAGTTTACTCCACGTTCCGTTCTCGCGGGCATTACACGCGGAACAGGTTTGAGAACAGGGCGGAAAAGTGGCCTGGCCGCTCGCTTCCGATATTGAGACTGGCCCGGAAGATCCCTGGGCGGCGACCGTTCCCGTCGCCGAAAAGAAAAACGCTTCCGCCCTGCGTCGGCTAATAGGTGGAGCTGCACGGGTCGGCAGTAAGGCACGTTCGCCAAACGTCATGGAGAAGAGGGGACAGCCTTAAACATACGCATCCTTCGATCAGTTTTCTCGTGAAGTTATCGGACGCGTACTTCTTAGCCCAGTGACGTTAGAAGAGCAAGTGGCCATTAAGAAGAGCAAACCGCTGGTTGTTTATCCGGTTATCGTGATGCAATGAGGAGGCCTTCGTTCAACCAGGTTAATGATCAACCTGAGTTCAGCTGTGATATAATGCGGCTTTGTTACAGTGAGTGGTTTCAGCCGCTGGCATTGCCATAAAGCGGCCAGGAAATGCGAACTAGAAGACTAATCAGACAAGAAATGCGCACAGAGAATTTCACTGTCCACTTGTTATCATATAAGGGCGTTTGAATTTCTTTTTGCCGACAATATTTTGTGCCTTTTATGCATTTTGCGCATATTTTGTGCTTAATCCTACCGTCTTCCTTGCGCTCTCCAAGCAGTAAGTGAAGTAAGGGCACTCCGGAAAGTAAAAGCTTTCATGGTCATCCGAATAAACAAAATAAGCAGCCAAATACAGAGGTAAACCGAATTGGAATTGCTGGAGTAAGAAAAATAGGAAGCATAAAAAAGACGTTAAAAAACGAAAAAAACTAAATAATAAAGGGACTGAACGTGAAAAGTAGGCTTTTAAAAAAGCGCGACAGGTTCTTGAGTGGTAGTGGTGGTAAAGAACTTTAAAGTAGGAGGGGATGTTGTTCTTTAGTCCAGGAGCTTAATGGGATCTCTGCCCTGGAAACCAGTAATTGCTGGGTGTCCAGGTCAGCGCTGGTCATAAATTTCACCCACAGCTCGGTAAAGGGAAGGAGAGAGGAAAGAGAGGGAACGGCTGGGCTGATAGCCCATCCGAAGTCGTTGTGGACTAGGGTGCCTGCATCCGAACCTAATTTACAATCTGAGGGGTATTTGGTCGAACAGAGAGAGGCGGTGTAACCATATGGGGTGGGGTAAAGTGTTGATCAGGATCAGGGTTTCCAGACTAGGCCAGAAAGAGCTAAATTGGGCGACTTTTGTTTCCACTTGTTTAGGGACATGTTTCTTGCGGTTTGTCACGTTCTGGGCGAGTTTTTTAGGGAATCGCATTTGCACCACGTTCAGGCAATATGTCCAGCTAAAGCGAGATTTCTGTTCTCCTTCGAGGTGTTCCTACTGATATTTGGTGCACCGATTCCGCGTCATTTTATTGGATCAGCACCACTGTGGATCATAATCTTCTCACAACAGAAACACGGTGGTGACTATACGCATGACAGCTGTTTCGTGCAGCAGCTTCGTTGATTCGGCAACACACGAAAGAAGATAACTACTTTGTTTTCAGTGCGTAACTATAGCAATCTTTAATTGAGGAAGGAAAAAAAAAGTCCTTTAAGCATTTTTAGGCTAGATTACTCCAGTCACTACTTCGGCTGCCGCGAACTCCACTTTTGGAACGGTACCGCCGATTAATAGTTGATTGATTGTAGGGTTTGATTAATCAATTGTAGGGTTTAACGCACCCACGCTACTCGGCGATGAGGCGCACCGTAGTGGAGGGCTCCGGATTAATTTTGACCACCTGGAGATCTTTAACGTGCGTCGAAATCTCTTACACGCGGGCCTTTTCGCCTCCATCAGAAAGGCGGACGCCGCGGCCGGGAATCGCACCCGCGTCCTGGTGCTCAGCTGCACAACGCCATAACCACTGAGCCACCGCGGCGGCTGGCGATTTTCAGTTGCTTGTGGCAAATCTGCGTTAAAACGTTCAACGACCTTAGCGATTTTAGGAGATCTGTACGCGCTGGACACTGTAAATATGGCAAGATTTTCTCTTGACATCTTTTTTTCCGTCTTTCAAAGTTTTGTAGCGGCGCCACTAATTCGTGCGCTCGAGTCTGAATGTCTCCCTCGGCACATATTGAGAGATCGTCCGATATATGCATGACAAAACTCTTGGAAAGGCGTAAAAAGCGGTAGAAACAGCCAGGTGATTGGATGTTTTCCCCACTCTGCAAGCTATCCATATCCCTTTTATCTTTGCCGATATCGAATTTCGCGGTAGAACGTCTTTTCAGTCAAATGTCTTTGACAAAGCACTGGAAGGTACTTTTAGCGTGAAGTTTGCTTTGGCAAGAAGCAGAGAATGTAGCACAAGTTTCCAACAAGGTAATGCTTTTTTTTTTCTGTTTAAAACTTATGTCCTGCAGGTACAAAGGAAAACGTATAAAAATCCCGGAAGCTGCATGTCTACAGTTGAGCGCCGTTGCTTTGTGTGTTGCGATTTTTGTTCTTGATCCATCCCAGTGAAAGCACGTTGCTTGATTGATCCACGTTACGCGTTTATTGTGTATTATGAATTTACAATAATGCTGCTTAAACGTATGTTCTGTTTGCTTTACGAGGGCTAATACAAATCAGCCTAGGCTGTTTTGGCGCAATTAAACTTTTTTTGTTCTATATTTCGATATTGTGGATGCCTAGTGACATATGTTTTTTTTCTTTTTAACCCCCTTTCAAAAATTTTAACTTATTCTGTAATGAATGATCATCATCGCAACGTGTACATTTTTCCATGTCCAATTGATTTGTGTGTAAATCTACATTATATTTCTGCTTACTTACTCTGACTGCTCATGTCTTACCAGTTTTTATGTACTTTTTAACAAGAGTCCCCCCACAGTGATTGATTGATTGATCAAACTTTATATGCGAAAGATAAACTATGGTACCCCTTTCTGTATTCCTTACCAATGCATGTACTATATTATTTGCAAACTTGCTAATAAACTTCAACTCCAACTTCAACTGAGATATCTAATTCTCTAGATCAGGCTGTTATTGAACTTGAGCGCTGCGCTTTTTTTCGCCCTCTTGTGCGTACTCTGGTTTAACAGTAGAGCGGTTAAAGCTATTAGTTACACCTTAGAGGGTTACCAGAAAACTCCGCCCAGCCGAGCGCACGTAAGTGCGCTCCTCGTGAGGAGCGCCGGTAGTCGCCCAGGCTTGCGCGTGGGCTTGTGCCACGTGAGAAGCTCCCAAATAAATAGCACAAAAATACCGAGCTCACGTGTGCGTGCGCCTCGTCAGGAGCGCGCGGCGTCGGTCAGTTCGACCTTCGAGAACACTCTGCCCAGCATTCGTGGCGTGATCTCTCGCGTGTTGTTCTCCTCGCCAGCTCACGTGCGTTCGCGCATGAAGTGGGGAGCACAGATCCATCCGATCCCAGCATCTTAGATGCCAAGCATCTCTTGCTCTCGGCTCCGTCATCCGTCGTCCGGCCATTCACCATCCCAGGAAGACACCGGCAACAATGGCGCTCCAGGAGCCCTTTAAGGGGAAGCGTGCTCGTCTCGTCCCGGCCCAGGAAGACACCGGCAACAATGCCGCTCCAGCATCTCATGGTCGGGGCTATGTCCCTCCCTTGTTGTGGCACCGTACACACCCCCACTGCGCATGCTCGGCTCATCTCGGGCCGGCCCAGGAAGACACCTGTAAAACTGTCTCTCGAGGAGCCATTAAAGGGTAAGACACCACCGGGCGTTCAGCAAGTCAAGCATGCGCAGTGGGGGTGTGGACGGCGCAACAACGACAAGAGAGGGACATAGCCCCGTCGCATCTAATAAAATTACACCATCTTCCCGTAGGGAACCCTGAGTAGTATGCGAAACAGCCATGGGCTCAACGCAATTTCCCATTTCGTAGTTCCGGTAAGCAAAAAATGTGGTAGTTACCATGGAAACCAAACTGTAAATATAACGGTAGCTACGTACCTCAACCTAACGGAAACGATGAACTGAAATCTAATGGGCACTTGAATCGACCCTATGGCTGCTTTGCGTACTACTCAGGGTTCCCCTACGGGAAGATGGTGTAATTTTTTTCTGATGGAGGCCAAAAATTAAAATGTTAGTGCGCACAAACCACCACGGCGTACCTCATAATTCAAGTGTTTCAATTTCCTACACCGTTCCCCGTTACGTAACTACCCGGTGTTCCCCCTTCATTTTTAATGCTTAAAAATGTGCACGACTTTTCGGCCAAATTTGGCTCGATGTTTTATTTGTTGGACAATATTTGGACGAGTTTCACCTGCCGATTCGGCAGTTTTTGGTTGGAGGATCTGGTAACCATAACTCAGCATTGTACGTACGGTGAGTAGCTTCTTCTGGATTCAGAAAGATGACGCCAGTGGCGAAAAGCAACAGTCCGTATTGCAGTGCTCGAAAACCAAGAGAAAAACACGGTCCGTCACAGCTGACCACATATCCATACCACAGTTCTGCCCACAGGTTACGCGCGTTTCGTCACGCGGTACCCTCCCTTTCGTTTTTCAAAGTAAGCGCTCGGCCTAAGTTGTAGAGCTCAGAAGAATAGAAAATACCGGGCGCTATTCGCGGCATCCTGGCGATATACCTCAATGACGCCAGGCGTGTTTGCAATGTGGTTCGATGCTATCTCAATCCTGGAAACACCGGTGACGCGACTTCCAAAAATTAAAGCCGTTCCACTCAATGTGATATCTGTCGGAAGTGCAGAGCAGTGATTCGCCACAATGGGCTGTGGCGCCGTCATCTGCTCACTGCTACCACCGAAAGCGATTCAAATTTCGCGCCTTCGCAGTGCTCGCGCACCGCTTATGGTCAAAAGATCCAAAGAGTCAAAAGGTCCAAAGAGTCAAAAGATCCAATAATCACGTGACAGCCGAGTCAAAAAATCCAACGGGTCAAAAGGTCCAATGTGGGTCAAAAGGTCCAAAGAGTCAGAAGATCCAACGGGTCAAAAGGTCCAAAGCGAGTCAAAAGATCCAACGATTCAGGAGATCCAAGGGGTCAAAAGGTCCAATAATTCCGAAACCGCGTCAGAAGGTCCGACGAATTAGGAGAACCTTCGGAGCCATGGCTAGGGTGTGCAATTTATAGACTGCGTCATTTTATTGTATTTTTAGTGTTATTTTCGCTCCCATACTTGAACTTTCACTTCTAAATGTAGAAGATATGCACTTGGCGCGCCGAATGAAGCCGTGGCTAATTTGAACGTTATGAAAAACACCATTCATCAAGCTTGTTTTTATTTCTGATTATTTTCTCAGGTTGTTCTCGTTTCTCGCTCCTCTGTCATTTGATACTATTACATTAGAATATTTTGGTAGTTATCACTTATGTAGAATGTAAGCTTCAGCGATGTCGACGAGCCATGACCACATGTCGCTCATGTTCGGCTACGCTGCGCTGACTAGTATGATTGCTGCTGAAAATATTCCGGGCAAATGTTCTTGCATCTAGTTTATCAAAGTCAATATCCATCAAATAAATGACCCTTATATGGCTCATGATTACACCCACAAAAAATCAAGAGTTCGAATAGCAGTGCTACATTGCTACCCTTTGGGAAGCTGGTTACTAGGTTTCCAGGCGACCTGAGTTGAAGTACGTCATCGACGTCATGATAACCTGAAGCCGCTAGTTGCAGTCTGCAAGTCTCTTTTTTTACACTCTCGATAGTGTAGTGCCAACCCCTGCTTGTGTGGCTTCGCTTCCATTTTCCATTTTGTGCAGCTAGAGAGCTACAGGCGGTGGGGAGCTGATGCTGACATTGGTCTCAGATAAGAACAAAGCCACGGCCAAAGTATGGCCAGTATGCTTTGAGGAAGAACGCCGAAAATGACAAATGACCTCTTCTTTCTGCAAATTAAATCTATGTATGTTCCAGAAAGCATTAACAATGCCTTTGGGCATTTCAAACCACAAACACACTAAACACCGATGTCCTGGAAATGGGGGTGACTCCGGGACAGAAACGTCCGGTGAGGTAGAGAAGGTGCCCTTGGTAACGCATCCGTGATAAGGCATTATGCGCGTTGTGTTACCACCAAACAGAAGAGCACATGGATGCAAAATGCAAAAAAATTACAAGTTGTTTGTGATTGAGTTAGAAAGAGACTGGTTCCTATCCCCTAGCGAAGGCGATCAATTACGTAGCTTTATCACAGGTACTCGAAAGTGGAAAAAAATTGTTAGCGTCACTGATTTTTAAAGAAAGATATGGTGATAATAAGTCGCTAAAAAGAAAGCGATATACGCAACAATAGTATTATCTCAAAGGTACAATTATTACGGCAACAAGTCCGCAGGTAAATAGTGCTTCATTTGGAAAGGCCGCATGACCTTTTCACTACGGTAAAATAACGCAGAAATACGAGCAAGAACACGAGTAATAAATAAGTACGATTTTGTGTCTACAACTGCTACGACGCACACATCTTGCTGCCTACAACGCGCGCTTGAACTGGTTTTTGTACCGAAAGCTCCGTGTACCGAAAGGCGCCGAAACCGAAACGCCCTATACTGAAAAGACCGGAGCCGGTAAATGGCATTGTTAATGTTCGCTTAACCACTGAAATAATTTCCCATGCCCATGACGCAAACGTATTTTTGTATGAGAGCAACATGCATATATTTGAAAGAAAAACTAGCATATATGGCTCGGATATTGGTGCTTAGAAAGAATGAACACGCTCCTTGTAGGGAAAACGAAGAGGCAACGGAGTTATAATCTTGGCCCTTAGCAAACAAAAGTACGCCAAGGTGAGGCTCATAAAGAGAATAGATTACTTGATTGGCCTTAGCCCCGTCAAAAGATAGAAGTCAGAATGTCTAATATTGGACCTCTTGACTCGTTGGACCTTTTGACTCGCCTTAGCCGCGTCAAAAGGTCCAATACGAGTCAAAAGATCCAACGAGTCAAAAGATCCAACGCGTCAAAAGATCCAATATTGGACCTTTTGACTCTTTGGATCTTTTGACTCTTTGGATCTCTTGACTCGGAATCGAAGACGCGGGGTGTTGCCTCGCCGACTCCCGCTAGGCCGGCCCGCTGTCGACCTGTGGGGGGTATACCCCCGGTCTCCAGCCGGCTCAGCCCCACGCGTTTGTCGGGCAAGAGCCACCTCGAGCCGCTGGACGGCCTGAAATTGTTCTGTCAAGGTTATACAGACAACTACAAACTAGATCCGTGCTCACGCCGGCGCTTACGCGTTACGTGTGCCCGGAGGTGTTCGAAAGTGAAGTATGCAGTGTGTGCAAAAGTGCTAAAGCAACTTTGACCCACATCCTCTGGGACTGTGACCTACATCCGGAAGAAGCGGTCGCCTCTCCCAGGCGACTCCCGGAAGACATAGCTCGTGCAGTGTTATCGCAGGACTTGACAGAACAATTGCAGGCCGTCCAGCGGCTCGAGGTGTTGTTCATAACGTTCAAATTAGCCACGGCTTCATTCGGAGCGCCAAGTGCATATCTTCTACATTTAGAAGTGAAAGTTCAAGTATGGGAGCGAAAATAACACTAAAAATACAATTAAATGACGCAGTCTATAAATTGCACACCCTAGCCATGGCGCCGAGGGTTCTCATAATTCGTCGGACCTCTGACGCGGTTTCGGAATTATTGGACCTTTTGACCCCTTGGATCTCCTGACTCGTTGGATCTTTTGACTCGCTTTGGACCTTTTGACTCATTGGATCTTCTGACTCTGGACCTTTTGACCCACATTGGACCTTTTGACCGGTTGGATCTTTTGACTCGGCTGTCACGTGATTATTGGATCTTTTGACTCTTTGGACCTTTTGACTCTTTGGATCTTTTGACCATAAGCGGGGGGGGGGGGGGGAGGGCAGGGAAGGTAGGAGATTCTTGAGCTGAGTACACTCCGCCAGTATGTGCGGCAGGGTGCCCTCAGTCTTTTTTCAGAACGGGCAGATGGGGTCGTGTTCTGCCGGGAACATCTTGTGCAATAAAGTTGAGTGCGCCAGTAACCCCGCTTGTGCGCAGCGCTCGATCGTTTGTTGTTTGCGTTCGAGTTGCTGGTGTGGCACGGGAAGCCTGCACCTGGCGCTCCTGTACAACCGGGTAATCTCGCGGTAGCTCGAAACTGGGTGCGGTAGCTCCGACTCGTCCTCGGACTGGTCTGATAGTTCGCGGGCGTAGTGGAGATGCGTGAATTTTTTAGATGCGACGCTGAGAGCATTTCTTGTCGGCGGCCCGTTCCTTCCTGCGTGCGTCCGTCGTCGTCGTCGTCGGCGTCCGCACTCTCCTTCGCTCACCCTCTCTCCTCTCCGATAGCGAACACTCTCTCGCGAGGGGCACTGGCTTGGCTTGGCTTGGATTGGATTGGCTTGGATTGGATTGGATTAAAGTGGATTGTGTTGGATTGTGTTGCGTCATAGCCGCGGCAGACGCACCGGCGCCGTCGCGTGCCCAGGTGAGAGCGAACACTCTCTCTCAGCATCTGCGGGTGTGTGGTCCAGCGCGCTCTCACTCCGCTGGTGGGCGGCGCTGCGCGCGGTGCTGCGCATGTGCAGTACTCTCTCTCTCCGCGGTCTCCTCTCCTTCGGGCGCGCTGCGCATATAACCGGTGTGCCGCTGTCCGGCGGCCTTTCGGTCGACGGTTGCTCTCCGCTTGCGCTTGAACCCCCCTCAGCATCGCATCACACCAGGGTTCCCGCGAGGGGAGGTGGGCGTAATTTTTTTGTGCTTGCTTTTCCTCCAGACGTGCCCGCATTGCACTGCCACTTTTTTTTCGCTTACTATTGTAAAAACCAACCCAACGAGCGCGCCTAACTAAA
The DNA here is from genome assembly GCF_048455015.1 of Haemaphysalis longicornis. Taxonomy (NCBI): domain Eukaryota; kingdom Metazoa; phylum Arthropoda; class Arachnida; order Ixodida; family Ixodidae; genus Haemaphysalis; species Haemaphysalis longicornis. The sequence continues at coordinate 181,431,158 of NW_027526335.1, forward strand.
TGAACGCGGGCGCTGCCGGTTAATTACGTATATTTTGCCTCAAATATACCTACAGTACTCTTCTTTGCGCTAAACAACAGGGAGATGTATGACAAGCGCCAGCGATTCACGAGTTTCGAGTGCTTATGAATATATAATCCGCTTGCTTTCGACGCCTCTGGGTTACGCATCGAGGACACCGGCTGCGACAGAACGCCGGCTTTTGGGTCCAGCGAGCGAGCTACGACGACAAGGCACGGCCCTAAAGTGCTCTGCACTTATTAATGCGAAATCGTTAGATCCCTTATGATACGAAAAATTCGGTGTGTTTGCGGACCGTCCACTCCGGGAAGTACAAAACAAAATGCGGGGCGGCGCAGAAAAGAAAAACACGTTGAAAAGAACTGCACAAGTGAACTGATACGGGCTAGTTGGTGCAATATGCCACTTAGAAAAAACAGCGCCAAGAAACGATACGGCAGGGAGTAAAGACAAACACTGCCCTGTCGTATCGTTTTTTGGCGCTATTTTTTTCTAAGTGATGTTGAAAAGGCTCTGATCGACTTGAAATTTTGTAGCGTAGGCTACACTGGCCGAGGTGGAGCAGTTTCGCGTGGACCTTGAAGGGCCGTGCTGCGCAAACGCAGGGAGCATTGGATTGGATTGGATGGACTTGTCTTGGATTGGATTGGATTGGATTTGATTAAATTGAATTGTATTCCAATCCAATTGGTGTACGGGTGTGTCGAGAATTGGGTCTGCACATTCGCCGGTCTGCGCTTTCCGGAGGAGTTACGACATAGCGGCGGCAGACGCACTGGCGCCGGCGCTTACCCAGCTGTGCGCCTCCGTTGCGTAGTAGCCAAGTCTGACGCTGCGCCGGAGCCACTTGATAGTCGTTTCTCGTGGCTCCTGGAAAGCCGTGCTGCGCAAGCGTGAGGAGCAGGGACTGGACTGGACTGGACTGGACTGGACTGGACTGGACTGGACCGGACCGGACCGGACCGGACCGGATCGGACTAGATCGGATTGAATTGGATTGGTTTGGAAATCATTTTAGCAGCAGTAAGCATGATAATGAGCTAATCCTAGACAACCAGGACACCTAAGAATAACCAGCTGAACCTTAGCTCACGCTACGTATATCTTTGCATAGCCGAGCTAAGTCACTGCTAATTTTTTAAAGATGTGGGGAACTTGTAAACAAAGTAAATTAATGGTTTCGTAAAGAAAATTAGGAAAATAGGTGTCTGTGAAAGTCGGGCGGCCTTTGGAGTCTGCGAAGAGCACGCTTTCCCGATACAACGCCGGATTCATAGTTTCGGTAGAGTGTACTACACTCTAAACTTTTTTTCCTCCCATATACTCCCTAGAGGTTCTTTTTCGCCTCTCCTCTAGTGGTCCTCCTTGTAGGAGTTTTTTTACTACATGAAACAGGGAGGTTTTGTTTACCTCCTCAAAACAGGGCGTTTTTAGGTTATAGAAAGGAGGTATTTAGGGAGTGTTAAGAAATGTTCGGGAGAATTTAAGGAGGTCAAAATGGAGTATTCTTTACTTCCTGAAGGGCGTTTTTAAGTGATGTTTATGGAATTTTTAGGCGGTTGAATAGGAGCCTATTATGGCTCCCTTTGGAAGCACTTATGTTAGTTTAGGGGCGTTTTTAGGAGGTTCAAGGGAAGCATTTACTTCTTTTGAATGGAGTTTGACGAAAGCTTGGGGAGTTTTGTAGGCCTTCCGAAAGGAGGTTTTCAAGGCCACAAGGGAGAATTTCTAGTTCCCTGCGGGAGTACTGATATCACACGGTTTTTCTCGATTTCAGGTTTATTTCAAACGAACTTTCGCAGACAAGTTTGCATGGTACATGGTGTACACAAGGAGGTTCCGAAATAAATACTTATGGCGACCTCATATTGGAAATCACAAATGGTACATTGCTAAATAACACGCCAGTTAGGAATTGAAGACAGCAATACGATGCTAGGTGAACAAACCTTAGAAACAATATTACTACAAGAACTAGAAATACGCGAAAAACAAAGATAGGCACAAACGCAACCGCATGGTAAGTGAAATCATTATAGAATACTAGCGGATCGAGAACGCGTCAGTACTTATCAGAACTTATCAGTACGCATCAGCGCTCAGTACACAGTGAAAAAAAATGGTTGCAGTGGTTTACAACAACAACAAAAAAATTCAGTAGGTGGTGAAATGAGCGAGAGCTGTCTGCTAGTTGAACAAATTGTAGAAACAATAATACAAGAACTGGAAATACTTGAAAAACAGATAGGCACAAACACAACCGCATGGTAAGTGAAATCATTATATAATACTAGAGCATCGAGAACGCGTCAGTATTTATCAGAACTTATCAGTACGCATCAGTACTAAGTACACAAAGTGAAGAAAAAATGGTTGCAGTGGTTTACAACAACAAAACAATTTTTCAATTTGTGGTGAAATGAGCGAGAGCTGTGCAACGATTTGATATTGAAAGGTAACAAGCATTTTGTAGGTGGTAAAGGCACAAGAGATAAATGATGTAGGAGACAGACTGCAGTGAGATGGCTATGGATAAATGAGTAATATAAAGAACGAAAAATATGCTGCGGAAAATACCAGTGCGTTTAGATAAACACACAAATGCGCCAAGAAAAGTGGTCGAGTCTGACGGGTTAATTGCAATGATATAGAACAGAATGGGTGGTATCGCGACAGCGTCTTTAGAGTGAGAACAAAAAGCCATGAAATTCGTGTTTTTCGGATAATTTTTAGTTGATTCATTTCGCACCAGTTGCCAATATTATTTAGATAATTGTTTCAAGTTAAATTAGTTTGTTAATATTATTGCTTCACTGAAAGATTGCTGTATTATCAGCATACAGAACGGCCCATCAAATATCCCCTTTTCAGTAAAAAAAGAAAAAAGAAAAAGTCAAATATAATACGAAATTCTTTTTGACTACTATCCAATGATTACAGGATTGAAAACAAATATTAGTGAGCGATATTGATGCGATAAAAGTTAATTAGTTCTAAATCCTTCACACGTGTTTTGGAGCAGGCAAGGTCCAAAAAGGCATGTTCCACAAACGTTAGAGCTCTGTGCGCCTTCTTGGGATATTGAATGTTGAAAACCCAGAACGATGCAAACAGGCTACACAGTCCTCCCAGTAAAGATGATGCAGTCAAGACACGCTGGCCATCGATGTGGAGGCTAACTTCCCCGTTCACGAAATGCAGGCAGGGAGTCAGAGGAACATCTGCCTGAAAAAGCAAAAGAGAAAAAAAAATGCCCCACACGTAAAATTCAAAACAGACACTATGGTTAAATGAACTTAATAATTCGGTACAGTAATAAAATTGTAAGGCTAGGTTCACTGCGAATTCCAGTACCTAAATTAGGAATGCAAAGGCTTCATAAAACCAAGTGCCAGTACATTAACCGTCGTGGCTTTTGCAGCAATAAAAAAGATATTACTTCCGCACAATATACTCGAGCACAACTTTAAATGACGGTGAAGATAAAATGCAAGTCTCTGTAGGTTGATAGATTAGTTTTTGTTTTTGACTGAAAAACACTTTGGTATTGCATGGTTTTGTTAACTGCTGCTTCTTGCTTTAAGATGCCAGCTTGCATCTATTCAAGTGAGTGGGCACACAGTTAAAGATGCAAACCCTTACACTGCCTCTTTCCTACCATGGTGGCTCACTTTCATAGAAAACGTGGAGCTTTTGCGAGCTGGACGGCTGTTGCAAGCCGTGGCAATACTCACTTCTGCTGGAGGGGCCAACTTTGTTTCCGAATGCAGCCTTGCCTTGTACAGCACAGCCTATCCTGCCTTAAGATCTATGAAGTCATTCAACTCGTTCATGTATCAGGATCTGCAGAAGAAAATGGTGTCAGCAAAAAATGAATTCATGCCGGACAGGCACCCACTGTTTCAGTTATACACTCTAATCCGGGTAACCCATAATGTAACTTCTAAACGGAAGTAACCTATAAAATAAAGGTTACAATGGATTCATTTTGATGTTTTCTTTATCCCAGTCTGTTCTAAGGGTTACAAGCGTGAGGTTAAAAGCGATTTATAGGTTACAATAATGATTTATAGGTTACATCAACAAAATCTGACATGTAACCTCTACGTTGTAACCTATAAAACGCCCTGTAACCTCTAAGAGATGCTCGTCGCGCCTTCTCTCCCGGCGGCCGTTGATTTCTCCGTTGCATGACGGGATATAGAGAAATGGCGGCGCCGGCAGGCCCGGTGGCCGCGTTTTCGCGCCACTCGAGCCTTTTAACCGCTGTGATGCCCCTACGATGAAGCGAGGATTGCTGTAACAAGACTTATTTGTCGGCGTGAGTCGCGGAGGCTGCGGCGAGCCCATTTGTGACTGGCAGCGCTGCACGGCCCGTTCTTCTACGGGCAGCATCAAGTTCGCATGTTGGACCAATGCCCCAAGCCAGTGAAAGCGAACTCGGTGAGTATATTCCCGTGACGGTTTCGGTGTTTTCATTGGATATATCTTTTCGCTGGGGGCTTTTCAATTTGAAATTGCAGCATTCGAGAGGGATTGTCGTTACCTGACTGTTTGCTTCGCTGGACGTTTTCTGTTGTCCGCGACGGCAATTGAATGAAATCACGGGCTTGCGTTCGTTGCGTCAGACTAGAGCGGACGATCGGGAAAGCACAGATAACGGCGCCCGTGACCTGCTTTCTGCTCTGTTTGCGCGCCTTCGTCATGGGTTGAGCGTTTTGTTTACGCTGTTCGCTGCATTGGGCGCACTTGACAAGTTATTTGCCCATGTAATTGTCAGGTAGCTCTGTTTGAATAATTGAATTTTTTCCCATTAAAGTCTTATATTATCGCGCTATTTTCTGGGTATTATCATTTTGTTTCAGTCGTCGGGAAATGTTCATTTTTCTCGCTGAATATATTCGGAATGGTGTCCATTTTATTGGTCTTGTAGTAATATATCCGGATAAACACAAGGTGTGTGCTGCAGAAAAGTAGTCCACTAAATGCTGCCAGAAATTTCTAAACTCACTTTTGTCCAGCACAAGCCTCTTTTTTTGTGAAAGTTTCCCTTATGGCACAATAAAAAGTTTTCGTATGTACAACACCTCATTTTTTTCATTCTTTTCCTTGAGTGGGTAAATTTGGTGTTAGTCATTTTGAGACAGCGGGCCATTTCCACCATGTTAAGTGGTTTAGTATTCTCATTCGCACAAATCAGTCGTTTATTTATTCGCGTGGTATTGCAGGGCAAATGATTGTCTCGCGTGATCCTAGTATAGTGCAGTAAAGCGACTTTACAGAATGTTGGTATGTATGAGCCAGCATGCAGGCTGCTTGATTGTTGTTTTTTGATGATACAGAAATTGTGACGAATTACGCAGATACAGGTGCAGGTGTAAAAATGGGTTCTGCACCCTCATCGGATCCTGGCTGTTCAAAAAGTGTGGTTGCATCTGGCTACCTATGCTATGACTTATCAGCACTACTGTTTTTTCTTGCAGGCAGTGTTCCTTGAGCTGACAACCAGGACTCCCCTGCGTATGACACAAGTTGAAATGAAGTCTGATTTCAGCGGAAACAACGGTATGAAAATGCAATAGCTAAAACACATTCGTTCAAATATTCTTTGTAAAGATGGCACCCAGGCCTGCACAGACAAAAGTATGATTCACTTGTAAAAATGCGAGGCCTTTCTTCAAGTGTTATGATGTTATATTTCGTATCTTATTTTGCCTCATGTTTAGTGACTCTTTATATCAGTTCGTTACTACATGAAAACGTTATAAATTCACATAACAATTTCTTCAGCATGGAGCTTTGTAGTTTTTCAGCAACTCTACCTATTCTATAAGATGCGTGGTTTTGCAGAGCCAACAAGAAGAACTCTTTTTCTAAAATAGCTCTGTAAGAAATCTCCAGTTGTTAGTGAGTGCTTGTGCTGTGTTTTTTTCTTCGTCTTGTCAAGTTTGAGGTGTTCTTTCATTATGAATGTATACCAACTGCCCAGCTCTAAAGTCTATTACATTTTAACCCAAATAACCCTTCGAGTCATTACAGGTACAGACCTCCTGGGAATGCCACTTGAAGATCGGTGCAAGTTCTAGATGTATCCTCTCCCACAACACATCTGGACGAAGAAAAAATGTAAGTTGGCGATTCCTTTTTACTGATAGCTGAGGAAGAAACCACCGATAAGAACACTTTACTTAAATGAAAAACGTTTCGGCTTCCACGTGGGATCCTTGTTCAAAATGAAACTGCCAGTACAAGGGGGGGGGGGGAGGAGGATGTTTAAGTACAGCGTAAAATGTGACGCAGGTGGCGTCAGCATCGTGAAAGCACGTTTCCTGGGTTTAGTGCGACGTTCGTTCTGTTGCGTGTACTAGTGATTCCACATGAAGGCGCGGAAACGTTTTTGTTTTCTCTTTTGCATATGTATGTCAGTTTATCTCGTAGCCCAAAGTTTCTGACTGTTCTGGGTGAGCATGCAGAAACATTTCGCGAGATAAACGGGAACACGGCACGATTAAAATTCGGGAAGGTTGGCCGGTATGACTATAGTGGCTTCGCGTTGTTCTGAACAATGCGGCCAAATTACTCTGTGTAACGATTACTGAAATGATGTGAAATTATTAGGAAAGGCCGTAAATCACTCCTCTGGTGTGGCCTTTCATTTCATTCTCTGGTCTCCGTCTTCATTTCCGTGCAATATATTTTTCGTACTTCACATGCCTGTGGTTTGGTGCGAGGGGCTTATGGTTGCACTGGATTTCGTTCTTTTTCTGAAATTTTCTGTAGATGGCTCTTCAAGGTGGGGAAATCCAAGTGACGGCCCCTCACATATATACCTCCATCTGCGACAGCAGGGAACAAGATGACCGAGGGAAATCTTCAGCGTGCCCTGATTTTGTGCCTGCTTGTGTACTACGTAAATTGCGAAGCTTACCTCTGAATTTTTTCAAGCGCCCTTTTTCATGCAGGAAACTATAGATACCATTTAAAGTTAGTCCTAAAGACAGATTGCAATCAGCCTAGAAACTTGTTAGTGCTGCATAAAAAAATACCCGCACCTCCCCGAGGGGGATTGGGAGGATGCAGAGCATAACGGACTGACTGGCGCTGTTTGAAGGTGCACCAGACAGTTCGTTGGCAGATTCGTTGGCGTCCATTCAGCACATCGAGACGGCGCTGCGCAAATCAACCGAATAAGCAACTGATCCAGCGGCGCACGCACGGGGTATATAAAGCAACTGCCGTGGAGAGGAGGATGAGAGAGAGTCGCGCATGCGCGCTTATCGCACAGCTTACGGATGAGACGCGGAGGGAAAGCGCGTAGCGCACAGACAGCGTGGAGAGGAGGAGGGGATAGGAGGGTGCGAGCGCGCGGTAGCAGCTGCCGTGGAGAGGAGGAGGAGAGAAAGGCGCGCATGCGCGCTATCACACAGTTGGCGGGGTGAAGACACGGAGGGAGAAGCGCGTCGGCGCACAGACGGCGCGGAGAGGAGAAGGGGAGAGGAGGGTACGAGCGCGCGTTATCGCACAGCTGGCGGGTGCGGACGGACGGCGCGCGCCGACGACGCGTGACAGGCCGCCGCTATAAGATGCTCTGCATCTAAAAACGATAACTTGGCGTGGGAATCACAACTCAGGTGGAACTGCAAAGAGAAACCTAAGAGGGAAGTGTAAAGATGGATTCGTAAAGACGAGTGAATTCCAACTGTAATACTAGACTGAGTGAAACGGAGAATGTAGGGAACATAGCCATAAACACTGCTTTGTATGAAAAAGTGAATTTGTAATAAATGTTCTTTCTACTCTCCCACATTCTGCGTTTTTTCTGTGGGGAACCATGACAACAACGCTGTACTGGGAAAGTGCACCCCTGAGAACCATCTTATAAATGTAGCTCAAACTCGAATTCGTCTGAAATTGTTCAATGGCAGTATCCAAACAATTCGGAATGCTTTGCATACATCCGTGCAAATATTGAGGTAAAGAATTTGTATATTTGGCCATGTTTGTGAAGCTGTTCACGCAACATTTATTAAATAGGTTTAAGAAGGATATATGAATAAGGATATATGAATAAACCGAATTTTACTTGGAAGTCTAAAGCAATATAGGAAACACCAATTCGCCCAGGAATATATGAATAAGGCTATATGAATAAACCGAATTTTACCTGGAACTCTAAAGCAATATAGGAAACACCAATTCGCCCAGGAATCCGCACTCGTCTAATACTCATTAAGGAACGATAATAACGTCGGGGTGGTTCGCAGCTTTGCTTTTTAATAAATAGCCCACAGGTGTTTCATAATAGAAATGTGAATGTTCAAAACTACCGATGCCAAACTTCTGGAGATGTGCTCCTGTTAAATGCGCAAACATGTGTGCATGTACTGCAATTCTCTTTTGATAATCATGGCCTAGGTTGTCAGACAAGAATTTTTGGCTTAAGGCTATGTTATAACTTTGGCGTCCTTTTGAAGTATGCTATCAAGTGCATGTTTCCACTCGAGCTTGGTTTCACTAAACGCCTAATGTTGTTTAACTAAAGCTCAATTTAGCAAAAGACCTATCATGCATGTTTGATACTGGTTTCTTAAACGGCACAAAGCTGATGCAAACATCAAATTTGCTTATGCCTGTTTATAAGACTTAAGCGTTGCCAATACTCACGAAGATTTTTGGGTGACAACCTGGGTAACGATTATCGGACAGGTAATGCAATGCATATATATTAAGAGAACATTTTCAAGCTTTTTGGCACTGCTGTTTTAGGAATTATAAAAGTAACTTCTCTTTTAGCCCCAGCCGTGTGGCCGGTAGTTTATTCAAGGGACGAAGAAAAGACACCCGACGCAAAAGTTTAGACGGTGCAATGAACAGCATGGTCGCACATATTTTCCACTAACGCAATGTTTGTTTACCACGCGGGAAAGGCGCCTTCTGGGGTGTCGCCACAGCGGCGCCGGCGAAAGCGCGCCTGGCGCGCAACATCACGTGAACCTTCCAATTTGTGTGGCCTTGGACGGCGGTAGATGTAACTTATATAAAGGTATACATGCTGAAAGCTGCAAAGTAACCCATAACTGCGTAACCCTTACGTGTATACGTATATAAAGGTTACGAAGATATAGGTTACATTTGTACCTTATAAATTATAGGTTACAAAAATTCGAAAATGTATACCTCTATTAAGGGTTACCCAGCTTAGAGTGTACTTGCAGATACCTCCACCTATTTCCCTCCTGGTGTTACATCCAAAGCTAATTTGTTACGGCTTGTCTCATCAAGTATGATCATTTGTCATAACACAGCTAGTCATACAGGAAAGTCCTTCACTGGGTCAGAAAACACTTTCTTTTTTTTACAGTAGTAATAAACTAGGCGACTTAGTCATCCGTATTCTGACACCTTAATATTCTGTGTCACCGAGCTGACAAGCGTGATTGGTGCATAAGGTCATTTGTAGCCGCAACCTTTACTACAGCCTTGTTAGCTAACGTAAACCTCGTTCATGGCACCAAATTACTTGTGATTGCATGGCAACAAAAAAATAAAACAGCTGAAATGGAAACGCTATTCTCGCAAACTTACCAACGCTGCATGCCACACACACCTGCCTTAGTTAACTTACCGTGATTGTAAAAGTTTCCGTCACGCCAAACCACAGTGCACTTTTTGGAGCTACAAGCCCCGTGTCAAAATCGGGTGTCAGATGAATCGAGTAATTTTTGTGTATGGTCTTACTATTGATTATGACAAATTTATTACCAACAAAAGAAGAGTGTGTGCATTGTTCTTGTAAAAAATGATATCCTTTTTTATGCCCGGCAGACTTGTGTCATGCTACGGCAAACTCTGTTATCTTCCATAAGGGCATGAATTTGTGTTTTTAATTACGTGGCCTTAGCTGGCGCCTGACGGGCCCCGATTGTATACAGACCCCTCATTATCATCCGAAAGGGAATAAACACATTTCGGTTTCGAACCACGTCGCCGTCGTGGTCCACACTATATGCATTTAATCGTTCGATAGGCTCATAGCATCTTGTACGCATGTCACCGTTTCATTAATAGGGTACGCTGTTAGATGTGAAGAGTCGACTCAAGCGAGCAAACAACCCCACCGAATCTACAGGGCACAGTTTTCGAAGGGGGTGGCCGTCTGATCTGCGGCTTTCGCCGACCAGAGCGCTAAGAATGAGTCAGAGCCTTGAACGAAAACAACACAAAGACTTATATTTGGACAGGCAAGCCATCAGGAGCGTTAACAAACAGATATTACAAAGTAGAGCAGTTACCTAAAAAGAACACGAGCAGTTCGATGCATATGAGAGACAGAGTCCCACAATATTCACCGACCGGGCCCGACGATGCACCGCTGTCGGAGGCGATTCGGCTACCTGAGTAACCGTCACGTTGCTTTGAAACGACGCCGCGCGCGACAAACGATTTCATCTCGAATGCCCTGTTACAAACCGGCCTACAAAATAATGCGAATGCATACCCCAAAAGCCACAAACAAGTACAATAAAACGAGTGTGCGCTTTTTTCTTTGCCCGTGCGTGTACGTGCTGTGTGCGGCACGGGTACTTCGCAGTTAACCCTATCCAAACGTTTGACAAACGCATCGACTGATGAAAGAGCACTTACCAGCGAGCTGTCCACAGCTGTCGCCGTATCCAAATGTTGTTAGCGGCCGTTCGTCGTGTGACAGGGGCACATAAAAATCTTTCCACCAAATGGCACAACTAGTCCTTCTCAAATAAGAAAAAATGATGGCCCAAGGCGAGGCGCTTGAAACTCCGGCCGCACCAAGTCACCGGCCGCGCTGCATTGATAGCACCACAGAACAGGATAGCACCAATAGCACGGAGGTCCGGAGGTTGTTTACATCCGGGCAGCAAGTCGTGCCGCCAGGGCAAGTTGAGTCGCTGCAGTCGGGTGCGTTGGCGCGCTGGCACGAGAATTTAAATTGTCTATATATGCGCAAGCAAGCGAAGCAGATGAACAGTGCAATTGTTTGCAACGGCGAGAACTGTCTCTTTGTTAGCGGCAGAGTTTGACAACACCTACCGCGAAAATAAACAGATTGAAACAACACGGCCGCGCTGTCTGCTTGTGATCGCGCTGGCTGAAGCATCTATACGGGTATACGTACGGTATCGGTTTTGTAGCTGCATGCAACTGTCACGTCCTGCTTTCTCGTTCTAATTAGCATTAGTCCACGGTTGAAGTGCTGACACACGGAAACAACACAAGACTAACATGGCGACCGCCCGCTTGAGATGATTACCCCAGATGGGGAGTTTATTGTGGACGTGGTTGTTTACAAGGGACCGAACGCCATCTCACAAATGGTGTTATGTCGTTCTAAATCCTCCCTTTTGCTACACAGATGGGCAACGGTACTACCATGGAGGTTCGTCCACTTGTTTAGACCATGCCTAGGGAGTACATTTTTTGCTATAAGTACTTTTCAGGGCCCATTACTTGATTAAAACTCCATTTCCGGCTAGTTTGCGTTTACTGTGTAGAATATTCCGGCTCAGTCTACTTCAGGTGTGCTTACCGCGTACAGTCGAGATCAATTTGAAGGTAATCGCTCGGGTGGCAAATAAACAAGCTGCAGCGCCATGTTACGCATTGTATCAGGGTTGCATCATGCAAGAGACAACCAGGCAAAGGCACTGCTGCCTTTATCTATGAAAACGGCCGCTGTGTAGGTTGAAAGGCCCGCTGATCGATGCTCCCGCGATCACCTTCAAATTGATCCCGACTGTACGTCAATGGGCCCGCGGCGGCGCAGCCACTGGGGAGGAGGTGCACGTGACTGCACGTAAAGACAACAGGTGCACTCTAGCCACGAAGAGCGCTTTTTCTGCAGATGCAGCAATGTGAAGTGTTTCGAGTCTGCCCGTCGAACAAATTCGCGCAGCATCTCGTAATGGAATGTGCTTCTACGTCGGATGTATCACCGCCGCCAGATTCACTATGGTCGAACACGCAAGTATGACAGCAAGGTCGAAGCCCCCAAGTGGAACGCAGCGAGGAGTTCTATAGAAGGTAAAAATGAAGTTGAAGAAAAAGACGCAAACGCGGTGTGGGACTCTTTCATATTTATCGTCAGGGGAAACCGTAATAACTTTCCTTTCAAAGCACGTAAGCAGGTCGAGTGCCCCGGCGCACTCTTTTGTATGCGTTAACAATTTTTTCCCTAGAACGTTTATGCCTGTGAAAGTTGCTTGCGATACGGTAATGCCTCCGTGCTGGCATAAGAAGTTGTCGTTTGCAGCTGACGTCATGAAACCGGTGGGGATCACGGTGTGAGGAAAGGGAACTTACGAGTGTTTCTCGCGAAAAGAATGCGGGTGAATCGGCCGATTAAACTCAGAACATGAACAACAAATTTCAGACTTTAACTATATAGGGAAGCAATGTGTCAGCGTTTCCAACTTCCTTCGTGCTCCTTCCAGCTATTCTAAACGATCGTCTACTCGACGTGGTCACTGTGTGGCTACGGCGCTTTGGGCTGCTGAGATTCATATCTCGGGTTCGAATGACGGCAGCGGTGCCCCTGTTTATTGTGGAGGTGGATAGCAAATAAATGGCCGTGTATCTGCTCCTTTCGTTGCAAATGTCGACGAAAGACTATAGTCGACTAGCGCCCCGGGCAAGTAAATGCATCCTTTCTTATTCCCACACACCTCTCATGCTATTCCTCTCCCGTCTCGTTCCTCCCAAGATAACACGCTAGAGGTTGGCTGAAGTCAATTTAAAGTTACCGCGTTCCACTGCTCCACGTCGGTGCCTCAATGGCAGCTCTGCCGTACGGCGGAGACGCGCGTGAATCGAGGCACCCTATAGAACCACGTTGCTCTACTTCACGAGCGTTCCAAGCGGAATGTATCACCTATCCAGTAGAACCTTGCATTGGTGTTGCCGTTTTATTTCCTAAATTCCAGCAGGAGCTATAGTAGCGCTGGTAACAGCAGGCGACGGTGTTCTGCCGCAGATGTAGGTTGATGCATTGATGCAGTTGCCGGTGCAGTTTATGTATGTTGATGCAGTTGGTGCAGTTGATAGCGCATTTGCTATGGCAAAAACGAAGCACCCATAAATTTTTAAATAAAAGAATGCTGCAAATATAGCTCATGTATTGATTTGCTACCTCACATTTGCGTAATGTAATGCCTTGTTCTTGTTAAACAATGTTTACAAGTATGAACATTGACATCGGACTTGGAAGTTTAGATTTCGCTGTGGGTACATGAGACTACTGCGCAGCTTCTGTTTTCGTTTGGCCGGATGGCTGAATCGAGTCACGCACAAACAGACATACCAACAAACCAAAATTTCTGCATTTAAGTAGCCCAAGAAAGGCTACCGTATTAAAAAAAACTTGTGTCGATACTTCAAAGCACGGTAAATATCGCCAGGTGGTTTAAACTAATCCCTGGCCCCTGACGGACTTCAAATCGCAGGTGCTTGAGCACCCAACATCTCAATTGTTCAGAGCCAAAATCTGATTTTTTTTACAAAGCGCCTTGCTTGTCGTTACAACAATCGATTGAACAGAGCGAGTTGCAATTGCCAGCATCTCGCGCGCGCCGTTCTATAATGTTCTAGAGTTCATCAGGTGACGTCACACAAGCTGCGTCTTATTTCCCTCACCCTCTGTCATTTTTCTCTCTAGTAAACCTTGTGTTCCACACTTGCTGCGAGGACGACCGACCCCGAAATTCCAAAAAACGCTGTGTGAAAAGCCTGAGAGGGTTTCGTGTTAAAAAAAAAGAACCAAACGAACCAATTCCCTCCGGAAACAGGGCAGGGTTGTCTGGTACGGCGGCTGTTACGTAACTACCCGGTATTTTTTCTTCATTTTTTTGGAATCTGGATGCGTAAGTAAACGTTTTATTGTACGCCAAAATTTATGCGGCTTTTTGGCCACATTCGGCGCCATGTTTTTCGATTAGGCGATATTTGGCTGAATTTGTATTGGATGTTTTCGGTTGGCGTATCTGGTAATCTTGAAGCCGGGTCCACGCGAAGCTTCACCTCAGTGAAAAGGATAACGACAAAATAAAAACGCAATGACCGCCAAAGAGAAATGAATTACTTTTTGCGAAATTCAAAACGCAATAACCGAAAGGAAAACGAAAAAAAGACATCGGTCGACAGAAACAAAATCATTTCATTTTGCTAAGCTTTACCCGAACGCAAAGGTTTGGTGTATGTTGATGTAGGTCTTTATTCTGTAGTTGTCGGGAACATTTACGCTTTTCAATGGCTGCCCGCTCTTCCGCGGAGCGAACCAGGCGTGGCCTACCCATGCCGCGATAGAAAGTGAAGTGCCCGACGACAGTGTCGGACCGGACCTGCGGTGTGGTGGGATGAGAGCGACGACTGTTAGTGGCTCCCATTGTTGCGTCATATAGCGCTGCACTAGTGCGCACGCGCCAGGTGCGGATGGCGAAGGAGAGCTGTGCCCAAAGAGCCCGTGGATAAAGTTGGCGCAGCCAACCCTTTATCCTTACCGATTTCCCCGAGAGGGTAAGTGCCAAATACTTTAAGGGCATTATCGTTGTCATCATGGTGTTCATGAAAGCATGTGGATATAGTTTTCGTTGCCGCAAAGCGTTCCGGCGCACGCCACCACCTACGGCGCAGGTAAGCCAATACCAGCTTGGCTTTAAGAGCAAGTGCACAATACAACGGCTGTACATCTAGCGTAGACGTCGTAGGTGCCTGCAATAAAAGTAATGCGAGATTCCCCGCCCGTACAAGCTTACAAAGTACATTTACGTATCTTGTTAACGGAAAAGAGGAAGATGCACACAACCAATCCCTTATTAGGACAGCCTGGTAATTTTTTTATCATGTTCACTCAACAGAACGCAGAAGTTTATAATACAGAACAATTGAAGCCGCTATGTAGATTAACGTAGCAGGAAAGCAGCGTTGTAAATGAGATAGGCTAGTGCATTATGATTAGCTCCGAGCGCCAAGAATGAAGTTACGATTGGGGACCTTCTTTTCCATTTGAAGCAATCCTTCTGAACCAAGGGATCCCTTATTGTAGTTCATGTATTGCGACTTTTTAAAGTTTTTTAACTTAACGGTTCCGTGATTTGTTATTTTGATTTTTTCCTGTACTTATGGAAATATCTGTGTAATCGGGACTGCAGTGCACTTTTTGTTATTATGATCCCTGCGCGAAAAGAAACTGTGTAGCGGAGACTGTTGCGCCTTTCCTGTAACTGCAAAACTGCTGATTGTTTGTTTTCCTCTTATTTGTGATGTTTCTTTCTCTACTTGTGCAGTTTCATGTTTGCCCTGAACGCTGGTAAAAAACTTGAACGTGTCATATTGTACATCACTTTGGGGGGCGGGAGCAAGTTAAGGTGTTCGTGCAGCTTTCTTTACTTTGCCGCCCTCGTCTGAAAGGATGGAAAATAAAGGAATTATTATTACTCGCCTGCAGATATGCATATCACAGTTGTTAAGAGCGTGGTTTATTGCGAGTTGTTACTAAACAAAAAAAGAAAATTAAGACGCAAGTCCCCGAGTACGCCTGAGCACATCACAGGACTTGTAAATGCGAAATCATTCGTATGCAATTTGTGAGAGTTTCATTGAAAGACCCAGAGCGCACTGGCTCGCTGGTGACTGGTGCGCCGGTGGGTGGGAGGAGCTGAGTGCCCGGAGTGTGAAACTCAGTGGGAGGACAACGGCAGCTGAACAGCTGAACTCAGCCTATGTGAATTGGGAAGGTGTTCTGCTGCCGCAATGCCTGTTTTCCTACACAGACAACGTCGGAACCAGCTTTTTCGCCAAGTGGGACATGCAGTGAGTTAGCAGTAAAAACTAATCACACTCTCTTTTCCTAGCACAACGCTTTTTCTGTCCCGAACCTACACTCGGGTGGTGCCAAACCAGTGTGCGCTTTTCCGGGCGCACAGTTCACTTCTAGAGTCTTTATTACCCGTTCCCTGTTTCTATCATGAGTTAGCGGTATTATCCATATACGTTTCGGCGCCGAGCTGGCCGGCTAAAGGGGGCGCCCGGGAACCAATGCTAACCGACCCGATGCTATCAAGGCAGCGCGCTAGGGCCCACGACTTTCATCTTTGAGTACGCTCGCACGAACCGCAACGTATACGACAAGAGGACTGTGATTTGGGCGAGTTGGTGAATGTTCATGATTGACAATCCAGCGCGCGAAAACACGGCACAAAAAAGAACGAGAGTTAGACAGGACAGCGCTGCA
Organism: Haemaphysalis longicornis; assembly: GCF_048455015.1. Taxonomy (NCBI): domain Eukaryota; kingdom Metazoa; phylum Arthropoda; class Arachnida; order Ixodida; family Ixodidae; genus Haemaphysalis; species Haemaphysalis longicornis. Next base: position 181,447,440 of record NW_027526335.1, read on the forward strand.
CTCACAACTGATTTATTTTGAAGAAAACATTGGTCATATATACAGATCAGTCTCCCACGTGGCGGTAAATTATTGCACCCGATAACCACAAACAAAAAAACGCAATCATTAATCGGTTTGCACATGTGTAGTCTTTGGTTTACTTGGTCATGCAAAGGCGTCACTCTGATACGCGTATTCCCGGTCATGCAGCACTATTGAGGGCATACTTATACAACGGTCAGCAGCTCGTCTGATTTGAAAGGCCTCGATAATTTCCCGTGTTGTTTTATCTTTGTGTCTCGACAACACAGTGGTTTCATTAAAAAGCGGCTCACAATCTTGTTTGCAGCAGTGTTTTGCCAGGTGGCTGTGTGGGTTCGTTTTAAATGAACGCTGGTGCTCGGACAACCTGGTGTTCAGACACCTCCCGGTTTGTCCCACATATATATGTCCACACCGAAGTGGTAACATATACACGACACCCATTGCACATTTCACAAATGGGTCTGAATGATTTATCGGGCACACTTTTTTTTGTATTCCGGGAAGCTAATCTTGATTGATTGATTGATTGATTGTGGGGTTTAACGCGCCGACGCAACGCAGGCGATGAGGCGCGCCGTAATGGAGGGCTCCGGATTAATTCTGACCACCTGGAGATCTTTATCGTGCGCCGAAATCTCGTACACACGGGCGTTTTTGCTTTTCGCCTCCATCAGAAAAGCGGCCGCCGCGGCCGGGAATCGAACCCGCGACCTCGTGCTCAGCAGCGCAACGCCTTAGCCACTGAGCCACCGCGGCGGGTGGGAAGCTAATCTTCGGTCAACCCTACTGCACAATTTTCCTAATTTATTTGGAGCCGAGAATACCAGCTTCTCGAACCAGATACCAGCTTCTCGAACCAGATAAGTAGAATGCAGACGGCTGGCTACCCTGACAATGTTCTCCTCATGGTCGTGCAGAAGTTAGTCAAATGGATAAAAGGAAAAGATACGGCAGGTTCTGTGACGCAGCCACCAAGGCAAAGAAAAAGATACCCCGTTGTGATACCGTATAAGCACCGGCTCTCTCATAACTTAAAAAACGTGGCAAAAAGATACGCTTTCGACGTGGTATTCTCGGCTCCAAATAAATTAGGAAAATTGTGCAGTAGGGTTGACCGAAGATTAGCTTCCCGGAATACAAAAAAAGTGTGCCCGATAAATCATTCAGACCCATTTGTGAAATGTGCAATGGGTGTCGTGTATATGTTACCACTTCGGTGTGGACATATATATGTGGGACAAACCGGGAGGTGTCTGAACACCAGGTTGTCCGAGCACCAGCGTTCATTTAAAACGAACCCACACAGCCACCTGGCAAAACACTGCTGCAAACAAGATTGTGAGCCGCTTTTTAATGAAACCACTGTGTTGTCGAGACACAAAGATAAAACAACACGGGAAATTATCGAGGCCTTTCAAATCAGACGAGCTGCTGACCGTTGTATAAGTATGCCCTCAATAGTGCTGCATGACCGGGAATACGCGTATCTGAGTGACGCATTTGCATGACCAAGTAAACCAAAGACTACACATGTGCAAACCGATTAGTGATTGCGTTTTTTTGTTTGTGGTTATCGGGTGCAATAATTTACCGCCACGTGGGAGACTGATCTGTATATATGACCAATGTTTTCTTCAAAATAAATCAGTTGTGAGTGCAGCGCTGTCCTGTCTAACTCTCGTTCTTTTTTGTGCCGTGTTTTCGCGCGCTGGATTGTCAATCACAATCAGCAACGTATACGAGCCAGACGCAAACAACAACAACGCTCACTGAAACAACAACAACGCCGCTAAGCGCGGCACGCGCGCGCACGCAGGCAGGAAGTTGAGAGGCTGAGAAGCCATGCAGCCGCGGAGAGAGAGCGAAAGAGAATGAACGTGCGGAGAACTCCGGCGTGCTGCGGCAATAAAGTGAAACCGCTTATTGTCGGAGGAGCGGGCTAACCGGCCTCGCGGACGCAGCATCACTATCCGCGTAGAGGGAGCCAGACGAGGGAGCCTCACCGCCTATAAAAAGAGCTGCCGAACTCTTGCTCAGAATGACCCACATCCCCCTCCGCATATTGGGCGCGCTCGGCCGCCTCCTCGCACCGCGGCTTTCTTCGCCGCACTTTATGTTTTCCGCTAGAAAGCGGCCGTCTCCGGCCAAGTGTCGAAAAGCACCAGTTGTTTACTGGTTTCTTTCCTCCTCCCCGCGGCCTCCTCTCCCGACAACAACACTGGGACCTTCTTTCCCCGATGTTTATTTAAAGGGGCCACCAGTGCCGAACGGCTCTCGGGACCGAGCGGGCCACACAGAAGCCGTGGTACACCACGAGCGGAGCGGGGCGGCTGGGCTCGACAACGTGCGGCAGCGACAAAGCGAGAAGGGGACACATCAGAGGTTCAGCGATGGCCGGCTTCGAGAAGATCACCACCAGCGACTATGGAGAGTTCAGCCGCTTCAGCCGGCCGCTGTACCCGCGCTCGGACCCGCGCACCCGAGACTGGTTCCTGCTGGGGAACCCCTTCTTCATCACCCTGGTTGTTGGAGGGTACCTGTACATCGTGTACCGTGCCGGGCCCCGGTTCATGGCCAACCGCAAGCCGTACGACCTGCGGGGTATCATCAGAATCTACAACCTACTCATGATTGTGACCAACGTCTTCTTCGGCTACCACTTCATGAAGAACTCGTACTTTGGTGGCAACTACAATCTCTTCTGCCAGGGCATGACGTACGCGACCGACCAGAACTCAATCAACATCCTGTGGTGGGGCTACTTCTACTTCTTCGTGCGCGTAGCCGACTTCATGGACACGTTCTTCTTCGTGCTCCGCAAGAAGGAGCGCCAGATCACGCTCCAGCACACGCTCCACCACGCGCTGGTCGTGGCCAACGGCTGGCTCTGGTATACGCTGGGTGGAGACGGGCAGTCTATATTCGGCCTCATCTTGAACGTGCACATACACACCATCATGTACACCTACTACTTCTTGGCTGCTTGCGGTCCCAGGTTCCAGAAGTACCTCTGGTGGAAGAAGTACCTGACGCGTGCACAGATTGTCCAGCACCTGGTAATCATCGCGCACGGACTGGTGCCGCTTTTCTACGACTGCGGCTACCCTCGCTTCTTCATATATCTCGCGCTGCCCCAGGGCCTCCTTGGACTGGCACTGTTCATCAACTTCTACGTGTTCGCCTACCAGAGGAAGTCCTTCAAGGAGGCCATCTCAGGGGAAGTGTGTATGCTAAAAGAAGATTGAGCCTCAGCTCCTGGTGCTCGACGACCTGCACAAGGTAGTGGTGCTACGCTGCGAGGGGCAGTGCTACTGCTCGCTCTCGTGGTGGCTGTGCAACATCCTGCAGCGTGCCTTCAACCTCAAAACCGACCCCGAAAAATGACGTTATAGCTCAGTGATCGGCCAGTTGGTGTGTTGTAGGACGGATACATCCTTCGCCAGCAGCGCTCGCGGTGCCTGGCATGGAGTGTTGCTTTTTCTTCCACTCCTCGAAGGCTTGGAATTCTGAACGAAGTCGGCAGGAACAGCGTTAAAGGGTGCTGCAGGTAACGTGTTTCCGCTGCTGTTCGCGTATTCGACATTCAGACGGATTGTTCAATTGGGCACCACAATTTCTGGCTGAACAGTAACTCATGGAATTGTTCGACTGTCACGAAGAGCCAGAAATCAATTGTGGAGTGGGAAATTTATATGAAAAATGTGGACTTTCCATTTTAAAAGCGATTATAGGCAAACATTTGATTTCTTCCAATTTTTTTTAAATGCGGCACCTTCAGGGGCCCATGAAAGACGCTGTCAGAAGGAAGTTAGTAGTAGTAGTTGTAGTAGTAGTAAACGTTTATTAGAGGAAAAGCGAAAGGGAGAAGTTAGTCGGTAACTAATTTGAGGTCCAGTACACCATTTGCAAAATACGCTGCCTGAAAACAATCTCGCGCTGTCGTTCAAAAACAGTTGCTTTATCTACGCAGCGCGCCTTCACAGTAGTCAATGAACAGCTATTGGGACAGAGGCCTCGCGCGAAAGAGACGTTCACCATTCCTTTTTGACTCTTTAAGAAGGCAGACATTTTGTGATAGCACATGGTCTATCATGGTGCACAGAATGACCAGCGAGTTTAAGATTGAGGCACCACAAAGCTACGCTAAAACATACCATATATTAGCCGCAGCCCAACGAAAATTTGAGGAGCATATAAGTGGAAACGTACATCGTCAATGGCTTAACAAAGCGCTGTAGATGTCTCCGGAACGAGGCTTGTGGGCTCTGGAATATCTTGAAACTTCCTACGTAGTGCTGAAACCAGGATCCGCCGTGCTGCAAGAAGCTTAAAGGTCTTAGGCCATATCGACCTGGTGGCATAGATTTGGCTCTTGGGGTCCCGTCAAAGAACTCATAATGAGATTGCTTCTGCAGGAGTGTGCGTGTATTCCACATATATCGTGCAATTTGAGACTGTGTGCTAACGGATAGCAAGAAGCAATGCACTCCCCTCGTTACCAGCTCCTTTTGGGCGAAGAGCGTAGAAAGACACAGAGTGTTATCGGGGCGGTATTATTGTGTTTGTCCGTTTTGAGAACGTCCGTTCTGTGTCCGTTTTATTGTGACGTACTTCCAGTTATAGGCGGGCTTTGGGTTGACTTTAGCGCAACTGTTCTTGTAAACACATTTGAAACGACTAAACCTATTTTAAACTATCTTCTATGTGTTTATTGTTCCGCCAGCGAACCAACAACAAGGCGACGAAAAATCGTCTGCTCCGAGAAGCCGCGGCTCATAGCTCAGCAGTGCTTGCATGACGTCACATCCGGGTGTTCGCTTTTAGCCAATCAGTTCTTTCTCAAAACGGATACTTTTGAAACGGACACAAAACGGATAAAACACGAGAATGCCGCACCAGGAGTAGGGCCCAAGGCACTGTGCAGCGCTAACACTGCCCCGGAAGTAAGTGCAGCTTCCTTCGGCTCTGTTTGTTTTCCTGGTCGGAAATGGCCGCGGGTAGCGAACAACAACGAGCTGCCGAGAGCGCGGCATTCCAGTGGCAGCGGCGACAACGGCGCGCACTTCCCTCGGCGGCGTTGTCTTCTCGGCGCATCATCCTTCCCCTCCCGAGTCGTGGCGGCCCGGTCACCGACGGCGTTGCCTAATTGCGAATGCGCGTCGCAGCTCCCTCGAAGAAGCTCGCCGACGACCCAGGACGAAAGAAAGGGGGCCAGCCAAGCGTGGCGGGCGCACGCCACGCTCTGGGCCAGATCGTGGAAACGTGCAGCCTGCTGCTGTTCCGTGCCTCGGGGCCGCGGGGGAAGCCCGGGCCGAGTGGTCTTTCTTTCGCTTTTCTCTACTTGGCCATTCTTTTTCACCGAGGGACCAAGAATGTCTATAACGGCCAGTCAGTTCGGCAGCCCATTTGGAAAGCGGGCCGCACCACCTGTTTCGTATTCTCTTTTCCCTGTGAAGAAGAAAAATAGGCACGAAGCGCATCGTTCCCCCATCTCTCTCTTTCTGGCTCCACCGCTCTCGTGGTACTCGCAAGGCGAAGGCCGCAATGCTCCGGTCATTGGCTTTATTCTTTGTTGGTTGGCCAGTAGCATCTTTGTTTAACATCGTGCTAACGGTTATGTCGGGGAATTCGGAATGAGTGTTGCAGAAACCTTCAGATCTTAACGTTACTCTTGCAAAAAGCGGCTTGAGTGTACAGGGAATGTTGAGATTGATGGTAAAAAAACGCGCGAAACGCAGAACAAATTGGAGATGCGTAAACGCCTTCAGTCAGTGACGTGGGGTTCACAGGGAAATTTCAGCTCATTTTGAGGTAAAAAATTTTATTTGAGTTCATCAGATGAGACGAAACGATATAGATGAGAAGCAGGACGGTTATAAACAACACGTTTACGAAGTCACTGCAGGAAGGAATAAACTAACAAATGGGTCGAAGGAATGAAATGTTTGGAAAGCTGCGCATTGCAAGTAACAGTACCTAACTGTTAACCGGTATAAGGAGGTCCACGGCATCCCCTGCGTCCTTCTTTCGCCTAATGCAGAAAACTTGTGACGCCCGGCTATTGACTCTATATACCGCTATAGAGGACCTATTATGCCTGATTTCTGTGACTGGATCATGTACACTCCAGGAGTTTAAGTGTACAGGTACCCCTAACATTGCTTTTGGCGCCTATTTGTAAATAACCTTATAGTACGTTTATTTTTACAACACGAGTTTCGCGAGAGTTGCCCCTTGGGTGTCTTGTCGATATTCGTGTTGTTCCCCTCACCTGCAATGTGGACTTGAGCTGTTGCGACTGTTAATATATTTGTAGAATAGACTTGTATAAAACACACTCTATGTTTGATCGTCTGTCCACAACTAAAATAAGTAAAAACAAAAAGAAATACAGAAGGGGAGCCAAAGCTAATTTTCGGTACTTGATACCGTAGTGATAGGTAACGCAGAAATATGCAGCCCGTTCACTATGTTCAACTATTTAAGTGAATCAATTTATGAGAGCACTGGAAGCCATAACCGGCCACCAACCTGAGATTCAAACATTTATCACAGCGGGAGGTCCAGACCTTGACCCCAAATGACACCGAACTATGCTAATTCCACCAGACACAAAATGCAGTGGCGCTATTCGTGGAGTTGTGGCGGTTGAAATACCTTTAATTGCCTTCCTGCACATCACCTTGCAGTGGAGTGAATGTACAAAACGAATCTACGATGTTTATGTAAATGTGTGACATTGCGACTTGAATGTTCCCTTTTCATTTATTTGTCAACATGTGTAAAGTGGTTGCAAAAAGTTGTAGATAAGGTGTGTTTGAGACGTTACTGTGTAAATGTTTTGGTATCCCAAAATGTTATCGAAAAAGTGATGCCAGTTGTCTGAAAGGGTGTTGGCTAGTCACGTTAATAATAGTGTATAGAATGAGAAAGAATTGATATATGTATTTAATATAGATTCTACTCCTTGCCAATATTCTCGTGTGTTCTGTGGTTTCCGGAAACCAAATGAACGTAATAAAGAACTTTCGTTGGGTGAACACGCCGACTCCCGAGCATTATCTGGGGTACAATTAGGTTCTTATTAACAGTCTTTGTCAAAAAACAAAAGGCCGCGCCAAAATTCTCTGGGCACGCAGCGCTCAAAGCAAAACTTAACCAAATTGTATGTGATTATGGCAATACAGGAAAGCGCTTTCGCCAGCTTTTTGGGAAGGAAGCATTTAAGTATTCAGTAAAGAAAGCTTGTATGTTGACGTTTATGCTATCTATTAGCCCTTGGCGTGACCGAGAAACCTTCGACAAAGACTGTACGTGCATGTGCAGTGTTAGTACGGATGTACTTCCAGTCCACCAAACGATGTTTCTGAACCACTTTTAAATGCAGAGCATTTCAGTAACTCACGATGTCACCCGCGTTGACGTCCGTCGTATTCCGCACCGTCGTTGTCCGCACCCCTCCCCCTACACTATATAAAAAAAATACTATCCGGCGCCTGGTTTCGATCCCTCGACCCGGCGGGCGGAACGCAATGTACATGGTGCTCTACCCACTGCGCCACAAAGCCGACACAGAATGAGAGGCTACGAACGCGCCTTATATCCTTGACTCATTCAAACTACCTCAAGAAGCTGCTGATACACCGCATTCACTACCACCAACTCCCCAAACACTAAACGTTAACGCAATACACCCAGCCCCTATGCGACGCATTTACTCGAGTCCCCCTCGCGGGGAGATGGGCCCAATTTTTCTCACCTTCAAGACACACACTCCAAGATAAGAAACCAACTACCTGGAAAGAATGGGTCCGGCCAACGCAGCATATTCGTCCTGCAGTGGACCACGATGTATCATGGTGAGGAGGATGATGATGATCATTACGGCACTGTACGTAGACCGGACGTTGTATTACTAATCGTCCTTGACGGACCTCAAGAAAAAGCGCATTGCAGAGTATGGTTGGCGGCAATGGTTTTCGAGTAGAAATTTCCGAAAAACACATCTTTGTTGCGGCCTCGTGAGTGTCCCTAGAGGCAGTTTTTCATTCTTTATTTGCAATTCCCAAATTATTGAAGTATGTCGAGTTTCTGGGAATTACAGCAGTGGCAGAGCAACAAAACAAGGAGAGAAGGACTCGATGGGAGGAATTTCGGAGAAAATAAGCAGAACAGATTCAATACAGTGCAAATGCAGTGGGAAGAAGGAAGCGTTGAAGAACCAAACTGGAGTGATAGCGATACCTCATGGGCCGAACGGGTATAGCGCGTCGGCTATGGCCATTTTCAACGATTAAACCGGAAACTGTCTGTCTGTCTGTCTGTCTGTCTGTCTGTCTGTCTGTCTGTCTGTCTGTCTGTCTGTCTGTCTGTCTGTCTGTCTGTCTGTCTGTCTGTCTGTCTGTCTGTCTGTCTGTCTGTGTCGGTTCAGCCTTTACGCCAAAAGTCGAAACAATTCGTCAAGAGGAAGTACATACAGGAAAAGCTGTCCAAAGCTGCTAAAACTGCTCGCGTTAGCCATACATGTATCCGCCGTTTATTGATAAGGAAATGTGGGGAACATTTGGGTCAAAATTTGTGTTTTCATCCGGTATAACCTGTTTTCTTCCAATTAAAAATACGCGTTATGTTCGTGTTTACGTTAGCAAGTGAAAAAAGAACGTGCTAAAATCGGCGCACCTAGGCTCAAGCTCGTGCGTTATAAAAATGGCTACGGCTTAGCTCCGCTAACCTTGGATATGCAAAGGAAAAGCTTGGCTTAGTCTGGTGTAGTCTTGCTTTCACTTGGTTAACCTTTCATTTAGCTGTATTGCCGACCACGTCTCAAAGCCGTTCGGTTCCGTGCAACGCTCACAGAAGCAGGCCAGGCGAACGCACCGTTCCTTTCCGGCGGGCTCGAGACGAGTCACGTTGCCCAAAACGACCCAGCGCCGCATGCATGGGAGGCGGTGGGGATGTTCGGCTGCCTCGGCCGCAGTGGCGGTGGCGACCGCTGTCGGCGCCCGCAGGCGCCAACAGCGGGCCTGGCGAATTACACGATGCGCTTCGAGGGGTGTGTTGCCGGGGGTGTGTCTCCTGTCAAAAGGTGTCATTGCGCATCCTACACGAAATCGCTGGACGATAGTAGAGCTTTGCTTTAAAAACAAGCCCAAAAGAGACGAGCTCCCGTAGCTGCTGTTTCTGGCAGAACAAGAAACAAAAGACAAGGAAAAGGATGTGCACCATCACAAGAAATATTGCGCGAGGAGTGCCAAAGTAGTAAAACTAAATTGCGTTAACAAAACTACTATTCAGTTCATCATGAAAGCAGCGAAAGAAGAGGTGATGAGCCGGTGTGGTGGGAGCTCCTTTCGTGTTATTAAACATTCAAAGGTGGTAATGTCACTATAAGAAACTGTTCCTAGGGAAGCTCTAAAGTCAAACCAGTTCACCAAAGAGCCATTTACGCACATTCGGCAAACATAATTTGCAGGCTTTTCTCTCGTGGAAAAAAAAAAGTAGAGCAACCACTCACTAAACCGAAACCCAAGCGAATTTTAAGTCTTCACGTCCGCTGGCATCAACCGGCTCAAAAGGAACAGTGGACAAGTAGCCTGACATGCTTCAACTTTACTGAAAAGTGCCTTGTACCAAACAAAAAGAATGCAACGGCGAAAGATCTTCCGGTTCGCCCTGCAATTTTTTGATAAGGATAGCGCTTGCTTCTTCATAACTTTGACTGAATAAAAGGCGGAAAAATTTCGCTGTGCTCCTCCTCCTCTAGTTGCCGCACAGCACCGCAGCGCCGTACGGCTTGTGTCCTTTTATCATCTTTTCTGACATTTTGAGCCCGTTCACACTCACAGACACCAAAATTTTCTCCTTCAAAGCATACTATAAAACTTCTACACGTGCACACAGGGAAAGCGGCAGAAGCAGACGGACAGGGTGGCATTAGAGCATTAGAAGAGATAAGATCGATAGCACCGCCCGTCGGCGAAACGAAAGAAGCGACTAAATAAATAAATATGGTGTCAAAAAAAGTAAATAGCCATGACCACGCTTTATTTCTACACATAATAGCATCCGCTTACTTTTTTTCTGCGTATGTTGGGAAGATAAAGCCACACATGCACACGTTGCTGAATTTTCGCTTGGCTCCTAGCGTTACGGTGACACTTAATTTCCAATACCGAAACTAGAAGAAGCGTCGGGCCCCTGCTAATGTGTGACATTAGACACTGCACAGGAACCAAGATAGCGTTGATTCGCATAATTTCGGCTCTAGGCAGCAGCACAGAAGTGGTTCGTGTCGGATTAAAATTAGGATTAAGAGTAATAGTTTCCCCAAGAGAAGTTCATGGGCTGCCATGAGATAGAGGCAGAGTGTAAATTTTATTTGCACAACTCATGTCTGGGTCTGCGCTCTTTGAGTTCAACATTACGGCTGAAGAAGGGTCACCAAAGAAAAGGTTGTATATCCTAGGTAGTAACCAACAGAGGCTACACATACGATAGGCGGAAGTCAATTGTAAAGCTTGTCTAATTACCTTTCCGCCTTAAGGTCAGCCGTGCTCACGTCATGTACTCATCTTGACTTCCAGCGGAGATACGGAGCACTTCCACAGCAAGGTTTTGATCCGTTTTGAGCGAGGAAGTTCCTTTGGCAGATCGGGAGAACCCCGATTCGAGATCGCCAGTGTTGTGGCAGCCAATGTCGCACTAAGGAGCAAGAAAAGTTGCTCCCGCGGAATTGTCGGATTTGACCGGAACTTTAGGGACGTTTCGGGGGGACGTTGACTGGATGGACAGGCGAATGAACGCCCCTACCACGTTTTTTGCAGGCCGAAAAAAACCTTCATCAAAAAGGGAGTTAGGCGTCGTTTTAAACCGCGTGAACGGAAGAAGACGCTTCTGGCAGTGCCCGTAGCAAAGGGTGCCGGGAAATGAAATTCCTGTTTCGATCACGCTTCGGCCTGATGCTCCGGTGGGAGCAAGTGCATTCTAATAGCAGATCCGAAGTACGTGCCGTTCGAGGGACCAGCATGCTCAGCCGCGGAACTCGGTGACCGTTTGTTATCTGCCGTTGGAATTCAACAGAAAGAGAGAGCGAGAGAGAGAGTATTAATCGTCACGGCAGCGTTAGCGGAGCTGTTTCACAGGAGTTACTTCACCGGGCGTTGTTTGCTGCGCTTCTTTTCCTTGTTTGAATCGGTGCTCGCGCTGTTCATTTAATAGTAGTACGGGGGCTAGCCCTTTTAAAGCGATTCTTGTTGTGCCCCACTGATTGCGCCATGCATCCGAGTAAAACCCACTGCAGGACAGCCAACATTACAGAGTGAGTTTCACAAAACGATGTTGATGAGAACCTTAAAACACCAAGCACCAAAAAGAAAAAACAAAACAAAACGAAAGCTTCTGGTGGCTGGAATCCAAACTGGATCTCTCGCGTTATGAAACCGACGTCTCTCTGATAGCGCCATTCTGACGCAGTCGAAGAAGTTTGAACTTTTGAATCAGGTTGCATTGGAGAAACCTTAGCGTTTTAGCCAAGGGCCTTGATTTTTTCCCAGTAAGCCTTTTATAATTGCGCTATGGTTTCCATTCTGCGCCACACCAACGACTGATGTCTTTAAGTCGAGAATACCTAATCTCACGCTCAAACCTGTTGCACTTGAGCGGAAACGTAGAAATGATGGCTTCTTAGAAAATTGTATCATGTTAACGAACACATAGCTGCAAAAAAGCAAGAATCACTTTTGCAGGATCATACGACGAAATATCGACAATTTCGGGCAAATGTGGTGTGGCGTATGATATTGGCCAGATTGGTGAAGAGAAGGGCAGTTTGAGAAAAACACCTTGTGAAATGAACCTGGAAGTGGCAAATAAAAAAAATTCTAAACAAAATGGCACTACCAAGAAAAGTCGTAATCTAGTTACATAAGGCCTACACAAGCGACTGTCATAAAATACATTACAGTAAACAGGTGCCCTCTGCCATTCTGTACTCCCGACATGACAAAAAACATTGCGTGTGCGGAAATGAGTGCCCAGCTTGGTGCCTCGAGTGGAAACAGCAATACGGAGGCAAACAGGTACGTGCTGCTTTGCAGGAAACATTAACGAACGTTTCCTTGGAGCAAAATAAATTGCCGCACAGATATAGAATGATACACAATAAGAACAATTAACACTTGGCGCTTAGCCACAAATACGTAGGAAGGTATGGTACCAAAATCCCCCACTCTTACCTCCTCAGAAACTAACGGTAATAATGTACGCACACAAGGTCATGTTGTGTGTTTTTAAGGATGCCAATGTTCGTTGGGTCGAGCATCTGCAAAGTGAATTAACGGGTGCAAGTTTTGACAATGCGGACGTAGTTAGCGAATTACTTGCGGCGCTCGAGCAGGAACTACGCCGTAAGCTGAAACGTGAAGCTGTTCTTCATCACAAGAGGGCACGCAGCCAAAGGTCTTGCCTTGCGGTGGCTGTCACTTCCGGAACATCTACCGAGAGGCATCTTTCTGGAACAGTTGCTGGAACATCTACCATACAGTGAAACCCGTTTATAGCGAATTGCAATATGCAGCGCGATTAGTTCGCTATATCCATTAGTTCGATATAGCCGAACCCGCCTATAACGAACTTATCGTTACAAGTTCGCAATCCGCGGGAGCCCACCTCCCCATTCTCAACTCTACCATACCCGCATGGAAAAACGAACACAGTAAAGTATACCCGTTACCATACCCAAAATAATCCATTTATTGCAAGTATTAAGGCTAGTTTCCGCCTGAACTGCCTACTTTGCAAAGAAAAAAGCGGTGATTTCTGTTTTCACTGTCGTTTTGGAGGCTTCAACTAGCATAGCATTCTCTACACGAAACATTATTAAGTGCAATGCACTTCTTAAGAGACCCTGAACCTGCGTCCACCGGCGATGTCCGCGCACGTGGAGATGGGCGCGCGCAGCCTGGCCGCTGACATGGCACATACCCACGTGGGGGATTGGCCAGGAATCTCCTCGTCTTCCTTGGCAACGGGGGGAGATGGGCGCGCGCTGCCTGGCCGCTGACATGGCACATACCCACGTGGGGGATTGGCAAAGAATCGGACGTGAGAAGGGCTAATGCACCTGCTTAAAGGAGTACTGACACGAAATTTCAAAGCTGAGATCCGCTCTAGCAATCAAGTACAACGACAACACAAATAGGTGTCTGTGAATAAATGCATCTTTCTTTCTTTGTAGTTGTGTGTGTGTGTGTGTGATCTCTCTTTCGCGAACATTACCTAACCGCGCAAATTCAACTCGTGCATTCGCACTTTCACATTCTTCCCCTCGGGGAAATGCGAGGAATTTTTTGCACCAGTTCGAGTCCACGTCCTCCAAAATTTAAGAAGCATTGGCGGAGCACATTGACTGCCGAAAGCGCTTCATTATAAGCGTCGGACGGCTTTCACTCGCGACATCATCGGGAATGTGGGGGAGCTCTTCCCACAGTTCACCGATGCTGCTGTCTTGGTCCGGACTCGCTGACTGCGGGGGTTCCGTCGTGAGTTCCGCACGTCGGAAACAGTTACGGAAAGTGTCGGGCGTCATGTCGCTCCGTGCGAGGCGCAATGTCTAAGTCGCAGCTAGAGTTCCTGTATATGCTCCCTACGGGCATATACAGGAACTCTAGCCGCAACTCTTGCTCCGTGGTCACGGCCAATCCACATCTCAATCGCCGCTCCGAGACCATGCATTTCGGCGGCCATTCTAGGCGCGCAGAGTTCGATATATCGGATGTGAACTTCGTTATAAGGAATATGTTTCCCATGCATTTCCGTAACTGAATTATTTTTGTTCGATATAAAGCATAATTCACTCTATCCGGGATCGTTATAGCCGGGTTTGACTGTATACGCCGAAACTCGAGAAACGCCTACGTGAAATAATATTTTGATCTTATAAAGAGATGAGTGGGGCTGCTGGTGCTGCGTTTTAGACAGCTGGGAGAAAGTTTGTTCCAGGAAGTGGAGTAGGTTTTGGAATATTCCTAGTTTGCTTTGCAGACATAACGACTGCTGTGAGGGGGGGGGGGGGTTCAGCGTAGGAGTCGACTCTCGCCTGCCAGACAAGTTTGGTTAATTAGGTGGGGTCAATATTTACGCACGAATTTTGAGATCATGCACTGCTCCTTCGGGATTCATGTCCGACGACTAAGGCGGTGACGGGCACGAACATTGAGGTGGCTACCAACCACGCTTCCCTCCTGGCCTTGAAGCGCGTCAACTATTAAGGGTGTGGTAACGTGATAACGCCAGTCGAGGAGCGGTGATAGTGACGCCGGCTGTTGGTTCCCATGTACGTTTAGCTGCATGGCTATCATGTGTTGCGGCCGGTGACGTCACACCGGCCCTATATATATATATGAGTTTTTCAGCACATAATAAACTCTGATTCTTTGTAGTGACTACACCTGTCTCGGTTACCTCAAATGGCTTAAATTATTCGCATTTTGTTCTATTTGTATTATTCATGCACTACAGTGCTGGCATATGGAATGTTTCTTAGCGCGTTCGCTCCCAGAGTTAAATTTTATTACTAGTATGCACAGTGGATTCTCGTTAAACGGAACCTCTAGGGACCGGGAAAATATGTTCCGTTTATCAGAAGTTTGGTTTAGTGAGATAATAGATTCAGCACCGTACAATCCTCTTTACGCCGCTTGGTCCTGACGCGGCAGGCGTGCGCGCAATCGGTCTCCGCCGAAGTGGATCCCCATATACCAAATCTAGGCAATGAGAAGAACGGTACATTATTGCCACAAACGTTATTGCACAAAAGTAACTAGCAAAATTTTTTTTCGAAGTACTGTACTACTGGATTAAAAAAAATTGTCAATGGTCCACTCACTTATTCCCCCTGTAAAATACAGTGGGAACTTCAATTTATTTTCCTGAGAAAAAAAACTTGATACTTGCTTGACTTAGCTCTCGCAGCCGCCTTTTCTGAATGACAACACCCATACTCGACAGGGTGCGCATAAACAGCTTGGAACCTTCTTCTTGTTGGAAGAAACTTTTCAGCGTCACAGCGAAACTTTCCGCCGGTGTCTCTGGCAAAGACATAGACACGACACAAAGTCATAGAAAATCAGAAACCGCCGGAGACGGAAAGGAAACCGCAAAATATCCGGGACGCGAGGTGGGGGGGGGCAGTGATCCGTACCGCTATTGCGCTGCGCTTGCCCAAATAGTTGTGGTTTCGAGTCTTTTTTCGGTTCAGTTTACGGGGTAGTTGGAAAATTTGAGTTCCGATTTAGGAATTTTTTACATTGTCTTAACACAAGACCAACCAATTGTAAAGCGGTTCTTCCATTTAAACGGTAGTTTTGTTCAACCGATTTCCGTTTATCGAGATTCCAATCTGCGCAGTGTTTCTTTACCAACACCCCACCGGGTAAAACAAAACAGTGAAAAAAAAACTCGTAGGAGATGATCGAGCGTTCATTGTTTGTTGCTGTTAAGTCAAACGGCTAATAGTGTAACCAGTTTAGCTTCTATACCTAAGAACCTCCAAAGGATGAAGTGAAACAAGTCGTACACGAGGAACCATCACCATAATTTTTCCCCAGGGGTATAAATCTCCGTCTATCTGAGAGCCCTCAAATGTACGTCCTTCCCCGCATGACGACCTCAGGACAGTTTACCCCAACAAATCGCCCACAGCCACGTCATCTAGCAGGCAGTCTGGTCTACTCGCTCACTAATTCAGCTTGTCCGCTAAATATAGACAACACTGTGCGCTTGCCCCAAAAGCACGTGCGCGGGTACATTCAATGCTGACTCGAAAATCGTAGCTCAATCTGCACGTTTCCTCGACTGCACGGCGCATGCGCACAGCACCAATCATTGTGCCCTGCATGGGGAAAAAAAGAGTGCCGTTTCTTTTTCAAGCTTGCGGGCAAAACCGAGATCCCTGCCTACGAAGCGTCGTGGGGTAGAATGCAAAATACCTTGTAATGGCGGATTAAAAAGAAAGTGAATGATAACGAGCAAAATCACCTCGAAGGCACGAAGAAGCTCAAAGCAGCCGGTACGAGAAATGAGCATGAGTCCAAATTCTTTTAGTCATCTTTATCACCCCCGTTTCACGCTGATGGAAGTGGGAGGCATAATAATGACGAATGCGAGTTCGTGAGCCGGCCATACATTCTGTCAAGTGTGGGGAAAAACGTACGCTGTGGGGTGAAACTATTGTTTTTAAATGGCAGGGGTAGCCTGATGTTCATTACGTCACTCGCCATGGTAGCCGAGGGGCGAAGGAATTGTGCTGCTTAGCACAATGACGTGGGTTCGGTACCGACCACCGTGGTTGCTTTTCAGACGGAGGCAAAAAACGAAAGCGTTCCTGTGTCGAGATTTAGGGGCACACTGAAGATTCCCGTGCGGTCAGAATTAATCCGGTGCTCTCCTCTACGGTGCGGCTCATTAGCCCAGTTGAAGCTTCGCTGAATTAAGCCCCATAATCTAAGCCTATTCATTACGTGAGAGATCTTGTTAAATGCACCCTAGCCGTACACAAATTTTGCGGCTGTGTTCTTTCTCGAGGCTTGAATAAAAACTACTTCCTGTAAGATGGTTATCTGCATATTTCATCCGCTTGGCTGAATGGTTTGCTGTATGATGCTCTTGAGGACCTCTTCAAGCATAAAGTGCATTGTTTTTGAAAAACTAATTTTACTCATATCCATTAGCCATTGCTATGAACCAAAAGTATTCTCCGGAACAGTGTTTTTAGTGCGCACGTAATATGCACATACGAAATATGGCACCTTTTCCCATGTTTTTGCTTGCCCGTGCTCATGCGTGGGTACTTTTGTCGCGTTTTATTCCACTGAGTGTTCTGTTGTGAGCCCCACGGTTGAATTCGGCTTTGAGCCGCCTTCCACTCAATACAGGGAGAGGACGTTGGTGTCTGGCCGAAGAAGTCGAAGCCACAGTCTGCCGATTCCCTTCTCGTAGACTCCGCTGCAAGCTACGAACCTGGCTTTAAAGATTTCATTTCTTCAGTTTCCAAACGTGCATCAAAAACATGACTGAAAATCTTTGCCTGAAAGTTACCGTGTTTTTTTAACTGCGACGTGTTTTGCTGGGGTCAAATATTTCGTTGTGGCGGTTCTCTGAATTTAGTCAGGCGCACCGTAAACATAACGTCAAGTGCCGTACTGTGTCCGAGATTATCCGCCAGGGGGCTCCGTCTGACCGGATTGAATCTGACGGTCCACCTGCTACAAATGTGCCAACTAGGAATCGGTACGTAGACAGACAAAACGCATACCTATTCCTCAGCAAAATGACGCGTGCATCGTAAACCCTTAGCCGCCATCCTTTACGCAGGACATATTTTCTTTAGAAACTACGTAGCTTGGCCCGATTGTCAGTGCCTTCAAGAGACATTTTGGTGCTGTGTCAGGGGAATAACCATTTTCTCTGTGAGGCTTCGGCTGTTTTGTTTTGTGTAACCTGCATTTTTGAGTAACCTAATTATTCACCCCACGCTGGTACAGTAGTATTCCACTTTTTTCCCACTAAGAGTAAAAAAAAAGTTGGTTTATGTTCGAGAGCAAAAAAAGAAAAACCTCCTTTTGTGTGTGGGTTTTTGTTTTGTTCTGTTTCATGAAGTGGGACGTTTTCAGTGTATACACGCAAGGAATTATTGTGCTACATTTTCGTGAAATGCAATCGAAGTGTGTTGTTCCACCAACTTCCTGGTCACACCACAAGCACTGCGGGCTCACATTTACCAGAAAATGAATCCCGTACAAATGACTTGGAAAAATGAATGAATGAATGAAGAAACTTTATTAACATAAGGATGGAGACTCGGCTTAAGTGGGGTGGGTGGGGAGGCTGTTGTTAAGGGAGTCGAAACAAGTTTACGCGCGCAAATGGACACCGGTGGCGAGAGTGAGTGCCACAATGGGGCGAACACTTGCTTGGCTGTGGCTGCGGCTGGGTAAAGCCGGTAGTGTAAACACGTGACGCAGGTTTGCATTGCACGAGGTGCGCTCTGCGTGCACTCCAGTGCACGTACAGAGTAGATGGGCAATGGTTGGTGTGCCTTCTGCAGTCGGGGTCCGGGTGTCATGGCCGGTGAGGGTTGGCGGTATTTCTGGTGAGGAGAATGGCTGGCCGGCCTTTGGAATGTAAGAGCGTCACTTATAAAGGCTATCCTCTGTAAGCACCACCCTAACACGAGCCTTGTGGATAAGAACCTGTTGGCCACGTGGCAGTCCTGGAGCTAATATATAATCGTTGGAAGGGATGTGGCTGCGGATGTCTCTATCACATTGCTTGTAGGTGGCAGGGGTGGCATAACAAACAAACAAACAAACAAACAAACAAACAAACAAACAAACAAACAAACAAATAAATAAATAAATAAATAAATAAATAAATAAATAAATAAATAAATAAATAAACTGCAAAAAATTTCACCATCTTCCTGTAGGGAAACCCTGAGTAGTATGCGAAGCAGCCATGGAGTCTACTCTAGTTCCCATTAGTTTCCAGTTTGATCGCGGCGTTGCAGGAGGAGAATGAGGGGAGCGGAGCGCGCGCGCGTCATTTATACCGCGGAGCTACAGTGGCGCCCCCAGCGGAGTATGCAGCGGCTACCGTCGCGTCTCTAACCCTAAGCTGCTTCGCATTATCGCGCGTGGAGCCGCAGGTATTGCCATTCGTTGCGCAATCCCGGAGAGGAGAGGAGCTTCGGAGAGGAGAGGAGATATGCCTCGCATACTACTCAGGGATCCCCTACGGGAAGATGACGACGGAGGTTGAACGCGAAGCTATTTCGCGATGAATTCTTTGGTTGGCCAATCCCTAGGGGCATCCTGCCACAATCATCATAAGCGGTGCCTGGCCAGGCATGCGCAGTGGGTGTGCGGACGGCGGACAACGACAAGGGAGGGAGGGACACAGCCCCGAGCATGAGATGCTTCCCATCTGATTCAATCCCTAGGGGCATCCTGCCACAATCATCATCAGCGGTGGCTGGCATGCGCAGTGGGGTGTGGTACTCAAGGTTCCCCTACGGGAAGATGAAGATGGTGGTTGAACGCGAAGCTATCTCGTGATGGATTCTTTGGTTGGCTAATCCGTAGGGGCATCCTGCCAAAATCATCATCAGGGGTGCCTGGTCAGGCATGCGCTGTGGGTATGCGGACGGCGGACAACGACAACAACCAGGGAGGGAGGGACACAGCCCCGAGCATGAGATGCTTCGCATCTAATTAATAAACGGCGATGATCGTGATGGCCTCTCCGTAAGCTGAGATCTACCGCTGGGCGACAGGCGGGCCGCTGGGTGGCCTGCTTACTGTTCGCTGCTTCAGGCCGTCGCAGAAGCCACCGGGGTTAGTATTGAAAGCCGGAGAGAAGCTTCTGACCCACGCTAAAGCAAACACGGTAAGTCTGGCCAGGAAATAGTAACCACACAGAACAACGTGACGCGGTAACAAGGCTAGCGTGAAAGGCAAGAAAAACGCACAGCAGTGCACGCACGAGGTGCTTGCGTGCCCACCTTGAAGGAGGAAACCGCGAGAGAGAAGTTTTCTTTTCTGGGAACGAGAAAGACACGCCGCCGTGTCACGCAAGCCAGGCGTTTGAATGTGTAGAGAAAGGTTAATGTTCCGCGAAAATTACAAGGCTCTCCTTTGGTCCAGCTTAGGAGGAACCCGGGGAGTTTCTTTTGAGGCAACATTTCCGTGCAGCTGACGGAAGTTGGTTATATCTTGCTTCGGTTGGGAGCAGAATCAGCCTGTTCTAGTTTGCAAAATATTTAGAATTTGTTATCTCTAACAGCTGTTGCGAAGGACATCTACCTCGAAAATTCACTTTGCGCCTTGATGTTTAGGAATAAATTTGAAGGGAACACGAATTGCTGCTTATGTCATTGTTGTATAACCTTACAAAATTGAGGAGCCAGCCTGTCTCACAGAAGTACATAGCAAGTGGAGGTGTCGGGATAACCAAAGCTAATGAACGACAAAATGGACTGAAGCCCCCATGTACGCATGCTTTAAGTTTTATTATTTGTTGGGAACAGTAACAGCAATGGTCTTATGGCTTATGTGGTAAGCCCCGATGGCCTCGGCCACAACACACGCCAGATTTTTCGCAAACACCGAATTCTTACAGGTTGTCATGTCAGTGAGGGGTCCATCTTAAAAGTCAATTTATAACACTCGTACCAGAGGTGTTTTTTTTATTAACGTACGTCACGAACTATGCACTGAATCGCTTAGACACGTCCTCATTAACGTTGCCAGTATAAGTTACGGGCGACTTCACTTCGCGCGGAATGTTGCCACTCTTCCACCAGAAGGTTTTGAAGGCAATATTTTATTACAGTATTTGATTTAATTGATTTTTTGCCTGAGTAGAAACAAGGTTCATGTCGGCGGAAAATTTGCGCCGTCGATCCGTGGACACCGAGCCACTGAAGAACAGAAAATGGCAGAGCACGTGTCGATACGGGTACTATGGTGCCTAGAGACACGTCAAGCCGAGCCTCGAGTTAGTAGTGACATTGGCTGTGGTTGCGCTGCGCTCGCACCCCGGCCTCTGCCCGACGGGGCCGCCGTCCGTCTTCTCGATGCGTCCCATAACAGCTTGTGCGCGTGGGCGTGACGCGAGGGCAGGGCCGAGTAAGCGGCGAAAGAGGGTGGAACTGGGAATGGCGGCGACGAAATGCTGATACCGGTGAACAGCAAAAGGGTAGGCAGGCAGCAAATACCGCTGCTGAAACAAACAAACCCTTATTACTGAGACGGTTTAAAAGCAAATCAGTTTTTTCCCGGTGGGCGAGGGGCGTGTGAGGAACCCGTGTTGCGCGCTCCGAACGTCGGAGCAGCGCGGGAGCATCGGGCCGAATATCAATTCTGCGAGGAAAAAATATGGCATGCTCATGTGCACGCATTCTTAAAGATCTACCTACTCGTCATTTATTACCTTTTCTTCGTTTACGCGGGAGTATAGGAATCAATCGGCTTCATGAGGATTGGTAGAGACAAATTAGGCTTCAAAAGTGTGAGTCATAGGAATGACTGTATGTACTTCTATATTGAAAATTTCACTTGTCATATCGGTTTTCGCAGTGGCTTGGTTATAGTTCTAATTTTAATACTGTCACTAATACTGCAACTATGGATCCCACACCTGTAAACACGACTTTTAGATTTGTTTTCTAAATGTAAATACACTATAGACAGTCATTTATTATCAAACGTATCGTATAGTGCGTGTAGTGTATGCTTTGCTCAGACTGAAAGGTGTTTGACTTTTATCACCACGAAACGCTAGCTCTTGCGCTGGTGGAGATGACTGGCGAAGCCACGGCTGACACGGACAGCAACTCTGAGCACTTTTTTACATGGCGCTAAGAGACTGACTGTCGAGGTCTCGCCTGCCAGGACGCCATGGCGACAGGGGGGCGGCGTAGGAGTGGCCCCGGAGACGGGGAATGCAATAACTCAGAGACTTCCGGCCGGCCTTGGCCCGCGGGTGAAGGTCGAGGCACCACCGAAATTCTTAGAAACAGTCTCGCTCGGGGTTGCCGCCGCTCATGGGCTTGTTGTGTTGGTTTTGTTCTAAGGCGGTGGGGAAGACGCAACGGGCTGGGAGCGCCGGAGCGAGGAGTTCAGAGCCGGACGCCGACGAGTGAGGTGGTCCGGCGTTTGGAGACAGAAAACCGGGCATGTGGCCGAAAGCGTTTGCAAGTGAAGTGTGCAACCTTCGCGGTGTGTCGTAGAGGAAGCTAGCGTGTGGTGAATAAACAGCGAGACAGCCTTCAGTCCTGCAAGGAGTCCCAGTGTCCCCTCACGGGTTGTCACGAACCCGAGCAAAAAACGTGACTGGCGCAGCCGACAGGATTTCGACGGAGGGACATCTGGGACACGCAGCGACTGCGGGACGACGACCACGAACGACGTCGCAGCAGACGGTGGAGCTGGACCCCAATCGTGAACGAAAAGGCAAGTGGTGAAGAATCAGAGCTCGCGGTGTTTTGAACGGGCTGAGAAAGTTTTCCCGCAAGGGGAGGAAGAAAATGTTGATGCAAAAGACGAATCTGGAAGAAGAGGAGTAGCCGAATTTCGAAAGAAATATAAGAAGAGGAGGAAATGTTGGAGAAGGGGATCGCCGATGCCGCATGAAGCTTTGAAAAGTGAGGAGTAGCCGAATTTCGAAAGAAATCTAAGAAGAGGAGGAAATGTTGGAGAAGGGGATCGCCGATGCCGCATGAAGCTTTGAAAAGTGAGCGCGGAAGATGTGTATTGGCGTCCACCGGGAAGAAACGAAGACGGAGCGCTGACGAGGGTGGACGGGAACGGGGGAGGACGTTGGAGACATTGCCAGTGTAGGCTGACTTGGAGTTGGTGTTGGGAGGGGTGCGTGTGAACTAAACAAGGTTGGAGTTGGTGTTGGGAGGGGTGCATGTGAACTAAACAAGGTACCGCATTGTGTTGCGAACGGTTGAACATTTGGAGGACCAATATGTGTGCTACAAGTGTATAGTAGGAATTCCTCACTGTGTCCTTTGCTACGGGAACGGTCGGCAACAAATGGGTGAGTGAACGACGACTTTGCTTTGCCCATTGCCCTGTATGCTTACGAGGTCGAAAACACAGTGCTTGCGCGAACCTAAAATTCCCGACATGAGTACACCCCCTGCGAGCGCCACTCCGTTAGGAGCAGATGCGGGGACGATCAGCGAAGGTGTGACGGCAGGAAAGTCAGATGCAAAAATGTTGCTCGAAATCGAGCAAACGAAACTGGAACGGGCCAAGGTGGAGCTGGAGATGCTCAAATTACGATCTCAGGGCGTGGCGCTGGACTCCGACAGGGAGACCCAGTCTGGTGTCGCGGGCGTCTCCAAATTGTTAAGCAATGTCTTGCCACACATGCCCAAGGATGAAGGGTTGGTACCGGGATGGTTCGACGCAGTTGAAATGCTGTTCAGCTCGCTCAAGGTTCCCGACGAGGTCAGGTCGGTAACACTGATGCCGTACTTGACTGATAGAGTCAGGGCGTTGATAATGGCAAGCGGCATGAAGGAGATGTTGCCTTACAACCAGCTAAAGTCATTGGTGCTAAGGGAACTGCGTTTGTGCCCCGCCGAGTATAGAAAGATGTTTGAGACAGCAAAAAAGGGCTGTAACGAGTCTTGGCGTCAGTTTGGACGGCGGCTCCACAACTGCTTTTCCTATTATATTAATAGTAGAGGTATCCAGAAGTTAGACGATCTGAAGGAGCTGGTTGTGGCCGACAAATTGAAAGCTGCACTCCCCCAAGACGCTCAGCGGCAGGTTGCACTTCAAGAGAGCAAAGAATGGTTGCGTCTCGAGGATCTTGCACAGGTCGCGGAGGCGGTAGAAGGAAGTCGACGGGAGCCACGTACACCGTTTCTGCCGCCGAATTCTAATGCTCCGAAGGGATGGCGAGGAACAGGAACAGGACAGGGACCTGGCGGGACACCACAAAGCAGTGTTGAAGCAGGTGATAGAAAGTATGGTGCCCCTGACAGTAAACTTCCGCCCCGCGAGGTGGACACCACTTCGCGTGAGTGTTTTGTTTGCGGACGAGTGGGTCACCTCGCCCGAGACTGCATGGGTCCCGATGGTGTCCATGCGGTCGATAAGGCCCGAGACCCACGCCAATGCTTTCGCAGCGGCCGACGCGGTCACCTGATAAGAGAGTGCCCTGACACAGATCCAAAAATGGCCTTTAGAGTAGTAGAGAGCCCGGTCCCCCCGGTGGACCTCGCGACGCGCGTTGATAACCTTAAGTCTGAGGTGCGGCAGGCGGCTCCAGCCCCAACTGGAGATGTGTGGCTAACATCAGAAAGGTCGCACATTTGGGCCCGCCTAGACTCAGGCGCGGACATAACGGTGGTCAGGAGATCCTTGCTTCCGATGCAACGCATCGAGCCCCGGGGGAAAGTGATCCTAAAGGGAGCTTTTGGGCACAGCATCGAGGCAGAGCTCGCGTATGTGCCATTCAGGCTAGACAGGCAAGGGTCACATGTTTCCTTACTTTGTGCGGTGACCGATAAATTGACCGGTGAGGTGGAGTGCTTGCTAACAGTCAGTGACCACGACCTGCTGGTTAAGCAGAGGGAGAAGGAAGCTGAGGAAGAACGGCGGCTCGTTACTGAGAAGCCAGTGATGAGTGTAGCAGCGGAGAAGCCAGCGATGAGTGTAGCAGCGGTGGTTGAGGAAGAGAGTGATGGCGAGGAAGAAACAAATCGAGGTGATACTCGCATAAGCTTTCGAACAGAGCAGTTGGGAGATGAGAGTCTGGCGGTCTCCTGGCAGCATGCGAAAACGGGGAGTCATGGAATGAAGAGTAGAGATGGCCTGTTGTTCCACAGTGACAAAATTAATGGGAAAATGGTCACCCAGTTGGTACTGCCGAGGGAAAGAAGGGGCACCGTTCTGCAGGTGGCACATGACAGAGAGGTTGGCGGCCACTTGGGAACAAAGAAGACACGACAGCGCATTAAGAACTCATTTTATTGGCCGGGGATGGATGCGGACATCCGAAAATACTGTCGAGAGTGCGACAGGTGTCAAAGAAATGCGATCCCAAGGAAATTGGACCGCGTGCCGATAAAACCCCTGACAAGGCCGGCGGAGCCTTTCCAAGTCGTCGTCATGGATTGCGTTGGCCCAATAGAACCCCCATCGTCAAGAGGGCACAAATACGCTCTTTGCTTGATGGATGTGTGCACTAGGTGGCCAGAGGTGGTGTGCCTTAGGTCTCTAACAGCAAAAGCTGTGTGTGATGCCCTCGTAGAAATATTTTCTAGGGTGGGTGTTCCAGAGACGATTTCGTCTGACCAGGGCACGAACTTTACGGCCAAGTTAACTCAGGAACTTGTCTCTCGGCTGGGCGCGTCGCCCAGGTTCTCTACTCCGGGTCATCCAGAGAGCAACGGACTCGTGGAAAGATGGAATGGCACCTTTAAACAAATGTTGAGACACGTAATAGACGAACACAAGCGGGGCTGGGATAAGATGGTGCCGTGTCTTCTTTGGGCTTATCGCGAGGTGCCTAACGAGACAACGGGAGTGGCACCTTTCGAACTGTTGTACGGACGCCAACCCACGGGGCCGCTGGCCATACTGGAGAAGAGTTGGACGGGAGAGTGGTCGCTTCCCATTGCACTTAACCGGCCAGCGGAGAATTATCTGCTCGAACTGCGCAAACGCCTGGCTGCAGTGGAGGAGATAGCAAAAGGAGCATCCGAGGCAAACCAACGGGCGTATGCCACTCTGTACAACTTGAGAGCGAGGCCAAAAAGCTTCCGCTGTGGTGACCTTGTGCTAATGCGGAATGAGGACCGAGCTAAGGGCCAATACCCATGGAAAGGGCCACTCAAAATACTAGAGAGAAAACGAAAAGATAGCTACGTGGTTGAGATGGAAGATGGATCAAAAAGGTGGCTCCACGCCAACAGCCTGAAACCGTACGTCGTAGGCGTGAACCTTGTTGGTGTCGTTTTCGACGACAAAGAGTTTGGGGACGTAGAGGAGATGCCTGACATGGGCGCTGCCACCAGCAGGGAAAGAAAGGATGTTTCTGGGGTTCACGAATGTGTCCAGCAGTTCAGAGAGGTTTTTTCGGAGAGGCCGGGATTGAGCAAAGTTGGAAGGCATAAGATCAGAATGGTTCCGGGAAGTCGGCCAGCACCTCGTTACCAGTACGGGGTTCCTATCAAAATGAGACCTGAGGTAGAGAGGCAGATACGGGAGTTGTTGTGTCAGGGCCTGATTTACCCTGTAGAATCACCGTGTGCCCATCCAGTGGTGTGTGTAGTTAAGAGCGATGGAAGCATCAGGCTCTGTGTTGATTACAGGTTTCTCAACTCCGTAACAGAGGTAGACGCGTTCCCAATGAATAAAATCCATGATTTGCTCGCAACCGTGGCCAAGGCTGAGTGTATAACGGTTCTGGACCTTACTCGAGGCTACTGGCAAATACCGTTGGATGAAGAGAGCCAGAGATTGACCGCTTTTGTAACCGACAGTGGACAATACGCATGGAGAGTCATGCCTTATGGATTGAGGAACTCAGCCGCGACCTTCCAAAGGACCATGAACGAGGTTTTGTATGAGCACCGCGAGTACGCATGCGCGTATATTGACGATATTGCCGTGTTCTCTCGGAATGTGGCCGAGCATAAGCGACACTTAACGTTGGTGCTCGACACACTGCGCTCTGTGGGGTGACGGTGAACCCCACAAAGTGCCGTTTTGCCGAACCTAGTATAAAGTACTTGGGGCATGTCGTGGGCTCAGGGCGGCACTTTCCCGACCCTGAGAGAATAAGCGCGATCGAAGGAATGAAACGGCCACAAACAAAGTCCGAACTGAAAAGCGTGTTGGGTGTGCTCAACTACTACCGAAACTACGTGCAGGACTACGCCAAGACTATGTTACCTCTGACTAGCCTAACGAAAGGGAGCCACGGGGAAAGGCCACTGCAATGGTGGGAAGACCAGGAGAGAGCATTTCTAGAGATGAAGCGGGCGCTCAAGACAGCTGCAGTTCTCTATGCTCCAGATTTTTCACGGTCTTTCATTTTGTCGACCGATGCATCGCAGGAAGCGGTGGGGGCCTGTCTGGCTCAGGAGATGGACGGAACTGAACACCCTCTGGCATTTCTCAGTAAAAAGCTTACTGAATCTCAGATTAGGTGGTCCACCATTGAGAAAGAGGCTTTCGCTGTGATTTGGGCGCTTGACCAAATCAGCACATGGGTCTTTGGAGCTCAGGTAATTGTGAGAACGGACCACAACCCACTTCAGTATGTTGCAACGGCTGCCTCGAGCAGCGCACGGCTAACCAGATGGGCTTTGTCCCTGCAAAAATACAATATTACCGTGCAGCATGTGAAGGGGGCCCAAAACATACTTGCCGACGCTTTATCCCGCATAGCGACCTGAGTGCGCGGGGCAATGGGCCGCTCCAACGGAGCAGCGTCGTTCACTTGCTCTGTATAGTATTTTTGTTCTTCGCGTTATTTCTTGTGTCGTGCATGTATGTAACCCTTGTTTTTCGCCGGCCAGTGCTTTGGCAGTTTTTGGATGCTATGATTACTAGGGTCACGTGTTTTCAATGTGCATTTTTCTCTTTTCAAGTGTTGTAACTGTGTACGCGTCTTACCTCAAGAAACTCAAGGAAAGGAAAGGGGAGTGATTCCAAAAAAGAAAAAAAAAAGGAGAAAAAAGGATGAAAGGGGAAGGTGTCGAGGTCTCGCCTGCCAGGACGCCATGGCGACAGGGGGGCGGCGTAGGAGTGGCCCCGGAGACGGGGAATGCAATAACTCAGAGACTTCCGGCCGGCCTTGGCCCGCGGGTGAAGGTCGAGGCACCACCGAAATTCTTAGAAACAGTCTCGCTCGGGGTTGCCGCCGCTCATGGGCTTGTTGTGTTGGTTTTGTTCTAAGGCGGTGGGGAAGACGCAACGGGCTGGGAGCGCCGGAGCGAGGAGTTCAGAGCCGGACGCCGACGAGTGAGGTGGTCCGGCGTTTGGAGACAGAAAACCGGGCATGTGGCCGAAAGCGTTTGCAAGTGAAGTGTGCAACCTTCGCGGTGTGTCGTAGAGGAAGCTAGCGTGTGGTGAATAAACAGCGAGACAGCCTTCAGTCCTGCAAGGAGTCCCAGTGTCCCCTCACGGGTTGTCACGAACCCGAGCAAAAAACGTGACTCTGACCTTAAGAAAATTTACGCCTGTGTTGTTACAGTGAGGCGCCGCGCAGCGAAGCATTCCAGTAAATGGTGGAGTTTTTAACTGCACCAGGTTGACTTATTGCTGGAAAGGAAAGGAAACGAAAGGAGAGCAACCTATTTTGTTGTACTGAGTCTGCCGACGCGGATGTGTTCACACCGGATGTGGACGACGCCGCTCTTGGGTCGGGCAGTTATAGCACGTTACACCGTTAAACGCGCTAAACAATGGCGTGCAGAGGGGTCTTGCAGCGCATGAACTAGAGGTGGCCTATGGTGTAAGCAACATAGTCCTGAGCTGGAGTTATGAAATCAGACATGCTGCACAGGGAGGACATAAGCAGGCCGTTCCCGGTCAACGTATTTCCAAACGCTTCGCTGCACAGAGGACCCACGTGACATGTCTGTTTGCGCGATGCAGAACGTCAGTTAAACGTCGTCATTGGCTGCGCCCCAAATATAAAGCGACCTAAAACATACCTAATCACTATTATTAACGAAAATAACACATAGCTTTGGGTTTGAAAAAAAAATTAAAATGAGAAAGAAAAGTTAAACAATGAAAAAGAAAACTAAGAGATAAATCTGCTGAGGCTCGAACCCAAGCCTTCAGCGCAAGTACTAAGTACCCTACGTCGATGCCACAGGGCTTCTTTCAGCCAGCGCTCAAAAGAATAGTGCCCGCAGTGACATCACACGTCACGTGGGTGCTCTGTGCAGCGAAACGTTTGGAAACACGCTTCCTGCTCAGTTAGTTCTTGGCAGCTAGTAGCAATAGCTACCGTTTAACAGCGCATAGTGGTTAAGCCGTGCTGTTAAAACGACAGAGCCATCGTAATCCTGTGGCGATGCGGGTTCGTATACGTTCCATCCGCGCTCCCTCACTACGCCTTGCACGCTTCCTCTCAAGGCGGTGCGCCGGCAGCACAGGAGGACGAGATAGAATAGCACCACTATTGAAGCGTCGACCTCCAGTCGAGGGGCCCCGAACAAGGTCATGGGGTCGCGCCTCCATCTCAGGTGGGCTTCATCAGTTTGAGCGCGCAACGGGCGTTAGGTTGCGCCGAAAGGGACGTGTGGGTTCACCAGCGTGCACACAAGATCGCCCGTTTAAGCTCGTCTATCCCAGCTGTCAAACGGGTACTCGACAACCATGTTGACATCTACTTGCGACGTCGGTGTTTTTTTTTATCCCGCGTTAGGGGCGCTACACCTCCTGGATAAGAAGCCTTGAAGCAACGTCTGCGAAGAAAGGTTACGCTGCAGCCGGTGCTATAGCAAATGAAATTACGGTAAAATGAGCAATATTTCGATGACCTCGCGGGACTCTCACAGGTTGCGAGAATATACATTCTGATGATAACATTTGTCTCGCCCTTATGTCCTCTCTCTTAACAAAGTCACGTAATATCAAGTTGGTTATATCCTTCACTGCTGGCGCGGGGGATTACGGCGTGTTGCTGAACGCATCGTGAAAGGGAGACCACCTGCTGAAGGGATGTAGCCATATGACAGTTTTTTGTTCCAGCGGGCAGCAAAGCTCCGGCAACCTCAGCCACAAATCCTTCGTATGAACTGAATTTACTTGAACTGCGAAAGACGCCGCATGTATGGTGAAATAAACGTTAAAAGGAACATCCACCGCGACCATTTCTGAAACGAAAATTTCGTGCGAAAATTTCTAAGTGCCATGATAGGAATACCCAACCAAGATTTCGTGCTCGATTTTTAGTCCATTAGATACCGCGTGGTTGAACAAACCCCTCAGTAACAACAGCCACAATCGAACTAGAGTATATACGCCTATCAAATTGTCCTGCCACTACGGACGGTCATTTCAGCGCATCGACCTTTTTCGAAGAAAATAAAAGCTTCATGCAAGACGTTAGCGCGCAAATATAGGGGGGCACACTCCTGTCCATATAGAAACGAACCATGCATTCATTTGACGAAACAGACAACCTCATCTGAAAAAATCAAACGAGTCAATAGCAGGCCAGCCGACGGTATGTCCTAATAATGACCTTATCCTCACAGCGCCGTTTACTGCAGATTGCTTGGCAAACAAGACGAGTGTAGTTTCAGAAGACGGCATTACTCTACAACGGCGACTTTGCGACGAGTTGGGTTGGTATCGTCGCGAGCTTGCAACAATAAAAATTGAGGCCGTTGCACATATGGTTGAGTATAAAAATTGTAACTGTCATTTCATTGCATATATACCGGCAAACCTGAATGTAACGAACCTAAAAGTTTTTGAATTCCCTAACTGGCAACCCCACTGAAACCCATGAGTTGTATACCTCTATGTAACGGAGGCGTCGCGACGGTTAATCGTGATAAACGAATTCCCTACGCTAATCAGCCGTTGTTGATTGCACTTTTTCTGAAAAAAAAATGCCCGGAGAAACGCAAGCGTTTAGCGAACGTCGCCCGCACGGCAAACTACAGTGTGTTTCCAGTGCGAGTGCGGTGTCGGTTGGGCGCTAGGCTTGCCTGTATGCGTGTAATCTCGCATCTCAACTGCTATCTTTGGTGTTGGTTCGTCGGTGATGAGTTGCGCTGCCACAAAATGAAAAGTTTTGTCTTTTTAAGACAAGGTGGAAATTTTCAATACCACCTTTGCCGGCGAGAAAGAAGAACGTCGCCGCCAGGTACAGTATCTCAGCTAACACCCTCTCAACAATTTTGAGTGCGGAAAAGAGCACCACCTTCGCGAAAAGGGGCCATTTCAGTGGTCCTTGAGACGCATATAGGAAAACTCACCTGATTGCATTCCTAAAGGACTTGCAAATTCATGTCCCATGGGCTTAAAAAACATCGGTTGTACAAATTCATATATATGTTCGTAACGGCCTAGTTTTCTGCTTTTAGAAATACATAACCTCTTTACTGAGATAAAGACTAAACAAGAAACGTATTTTAGTTTATCGAGTTTTCACTAGATGACTCTAGCAGCATTTGAACGCTTTTACTTCCGTACCAAATTTTGAACTGAAAACGTCTTCCGGAAGTGAGCAATAAACCAATGAAACTTAGTGTTTTTCTCCCGGAATGAGCGAAAGTATAATTGTCTTAGTTAACTGCGAATTGTCCGTGCATTCAGCTACTGTTTGTCTTGCTGGAGCGACAGTACGCGCTCAAAGCGGCTTTTAAGCAGCTTTCGTCACTCGCAATGAAGCAAGCGGCTTTGTTAGTGCTTGACAAGTGGGTGGTGTGTTGAACTGAATTATTGTGTAGATGCGAGCGAGCTAGTTGGTACTTCATCGTGGGAACAGGTTAAGCGCCAGGCACAACTAGAGGAAAGAAAACAGACAGGAAAGGGGCGTGCCCCTTTCGTGTCTGTTTTCCTTCATCTTGTTGTGCCTGGCGCTTAACGTGTTCCCAGGGTGGTGTGTGTTAAGGATAGGTGCTCCCATCGAAAAATTACAGCAACTGCAGGAGAAAATGTTTTCATCTGTACCACTGGCACGCACTAGTACATAGTACGCGACACTGAAACGGCACCCAGGCCAGCCAAGGAATACAAAACAATGCCAGTAAACCATACAGCCGTTACCCTTCCTAGAGGAACAATTATCATGGTTGGGTAAGCAGTAAGTGAACATAAATGAAGCCGTTCTCTTTCCAGCTTCAGGACCATAGCACGTAGTATGAACTATGTATAGTAGGTCTGTCCGTGGCCAATTTACTCTTCTACATCAGGTTTTCGGGCTTCATGTCTGCAGCGCCACCAAGAAGCATTGTCGGCTTTGAGTAAGTGCATCGATATCTAGGGGCACATTTCCCGTTTTGCGCACGTCCATGTGTTTAGATTGTTTACTACACTGCTCATACGTTCATTACCCTTTTCCCCAATGGAATCGTAAAAACCGAATTTACAATACAGAACGCCAAGCTTGTACTCCATGATGCCACAGCGCGCATAAAACTTTTGCGTAAAACTGTACCCTCAGCATCTTCATTCGCAGGAAACATGCTTCAAATAAGCGCTTTGCCGGGAAGAACAACGACAGGAGTGTCTTCCAGTGTAGGCTGGGAATGACCAATTTCTTTCGCAGCAGCTAGGAATCCCTGGTGGTGCAAGCAACCACCAATATGGAAGAGTTAAGGATGGACCAAAAAAGGACAACTGCACCCTCGAGGCTACCAAGAACGAAAACAATGTATCTATACCAAACCGCGGTGCGAAAACGGTGAAAGAGACCGTGTGGGAGTGTGTAGGGGCGAGCAACGCTCGCGGACGAAATGAGAAAACGGGTTAATCACCCGCTGTGACCACCACGCAACTCAGCCATCGGCTTCCACGCGAGCGAGACCCAG
The DNA here is from genome assembly GCF_048455015.1 of Haemaphysalis longicornis. Lineage (NCBI taxonomy): Eukaryota > Metazoa > Arthropoda > Arachnida > Ixodida > Ixodidae > Haemaphysalis > Haemaphysalis longicornis. Next base: position 181,479,556 of record NW_027526335.1, read on the forward strand.
CCGGTCGAGGAAAAGAAAAACTGGGTGCCCGAAAGGCGCGCGGCCAGAAGGAGAAGGCGTTGCGAGCGACGCCCACTTCGGGGGCAGATACAAAGCGGCCGGCGCGGAAGTAACGGCGACACATGAGCGCTCGGCAGAGGAGGCCCCCTAGGGTGCTTGACCAGATAATGGACATCCCTGTTCTCTTCTCGAAGCTAGCTAGGGCTCTGGATTGCGTTCGCTGCGGGAGGTGGTGCTTGTGTTTGGCACTCGGCGAGTTTACGAGCCACCATTTTCAGCTGTCTTTTCGTTGGCGTTTTATCGACCCCCGGTAGGAACAAGAGTTTTTAAAATATCAAGACAGGAGACTGTCTCGTTCCCTTCCTCTATTTGGGTCTCGTGTACGGACTTGGCACGCCTGGGCCCACTGAGTGCACATGTTAACCTGTTATTTTACAGTAAAAACGGCGTAGTAGTTTTATTTCACTTCCCTAGGTTATTTAAAATTTGCCGTTGTGTCAACATACCATTCATTAGGTTATACGGACGAACATTCGTCTTCATCACACCTTTGCCCCTTTACATTGGATTCCTGGTCACGACGGGACTGGAGATCGACGAGAGAGCTCACGAGGCGGTGCGTGCACTCCTTCCCAAACGCGTCGTCCGAGCTCCTTCACAGCAACCGACTCCCGCCAGACACGAGGCAACCATATTCGAAACGATCTATGACGCAGCGAAAAAGCAAAGAGTTGGTGAAAACTACCCTTCGTTCCGAAAGAAAGTTGAGAGGAGCGCGAAAGTTTTCTGACATCAAAACTGCATCAAAAGTGCGGCAAAACCTTCGCGAAAAGTGCGTCCAATCGATCGTTGAACCTTCGAAGATCTGAATCGCTAATGAAGACCGAACCCATGCGACGATTCTTCGCGCAGTAAGTAAACGCATCCAAGAACGATCTAAATGTATAAGGGTACGGTGTTTACGAGATAAAGGTGTACTGCTGCATTCTTTGTTCACGATCGATGCGCGTATTGTATTATCTGGAACCGTTCCTTTTTCGCGATTTGCATGTAACCGTTTGGCACAATGGAAGTCCGGTCTCACGGCCGCGCCGTGTGTCCAGAGTTCTTTTCAGACCAACCGATCTATTGGGAAATGGATTAGTTTTTTGTCCCGGAGCTGTCGGTCCCACAAAGAAAGCCTTCGGTTTAGAAAACGTACGCAAGAGGGAATTGTGGGCCACCGTTGCTCGAAGCCCGCACCCACTCCCTCAAGGGTTGCGTACGGCAGGGCTGGGGCTGCTGCAGAGGCTGCCTTCAGGCCCTGTCCTTACAACAGACCGGCTCGAACGGTGGCGAAATCCCTAATCTATATGGGGACAACTAGCTTGTCATAACATCTTATTATCCCCTCAGATGTCGCTCTAAAACCTGCGACCATTATCAGCCATACTCGTCCTCCAAAACTGCTCGTCAACCCCTGATATCTGCCTCATCTGTGCTCCTGGACACGCCGCCATCCCCGGCAATGAAGCGGCTCACGCCGCGGATCGCGATTTGATACACCGAGCCATTGCCGAAGGTGGCCAATGTCTACTCCCTGCAAGATAAACCCCACCCACTGAGCGGCTACACATAGATTCTCTCGCATTACAAGCAAACTCGCCGCAGCCTCCCACCACCACACTGGCGCCTCTCCAGAGAGGAAGCTACAACTTGGCGGCGGCTCCAAACGAATACCCATCCACATCGCACCCGCCTCCACCTCATCTTCCCCACCCAACACTCTTTCTTCTGTGCTCGCTGTTCCCAGCCTGGCACCCTCTACCATATACTGTGGGAGTGCCAATGAACTCCAGACTTGCCCCGCCCCCTTTTCAACCCCACCTTCGAGCAGTGGAGGGCTTCCCTGACCAATCCGGACCCGGATATCAAGCTTAAGTTGGTGACCCGAACACGGACAGCCAGCCGAAGTAAAGGCATCCCGGACTGGGGACGCCTTCCACGGGGCGAGGCCCACACATCAGCCTCTGCTGGAGAAATAAAAATATTTTATCACTCTCTCTCTCTCTCTCTCTCTCTCTCTCTCTCTCTCTCTCTCTCTCTCTCTCTCTCTCTCTCTCTCTCTCTCTCTCTCTCTCTCTCTCTCTCTCTCTCTCTCTCTCAACGCTGGCCCACATGCGGCGCTGCAGTTATTATTACCTGACTGCCCCAGCCTACCAGCCCCACCACTACCGTCTGTTCTGAAAGTGTCGGGCTATGGTCGCTAGCTTTCTAGGTACCATAGTCGAGCCCGTTCTCCCCTCATAAAACGCCACCTCGGGCCGCTTCAGGGGTGCTGTTCCAGAAAGCCCGAGATTGGCGGACCCGAGCCCTGGTTACGTCAACGCAACACGATGGTGATTTTTCGAGAGGGGGTTGAAATGCTTTAAAAGTTCGATTCATGCTATTTGATGATTTGTGAGATAAAGTATCCGGTCTAAGGCAGCGCGCTCTAAGGAGCTGCAGATTGGGTGGGGCTCATTTTTCAGTGAGTTCTCTCACTCCACGGTTGCACTGGTGGGCTACTGGGCGCAAGCAAATTCAAATTGATTTTGTGCGCTTCGCAGTGTAGCGTCGCAGCTACGAAGTCACTTGCATTTGACGCTCCATTAACAAAGCTTAGCAGTAAACAATGAAGGAACGATGTCCCTAGGCCACCTTCAGTCAATGCTGCCACAGTCGCGGGGGTGTTCGGTAGGAACGAAGAGTTCCACTAGTTGGAACGATAAGAGCGACCAAGACGGCACGATTTTCCCACTGCAGCCGTAATCATGCACAGTGAAAATACAAGCTGTGACAAATGGCACGACTTCAACGCGTGAAACACTCGTCATTGTTCAATTTACGTGCTCCTGACACGCTTAATTCGGGCGATTTGTGATAGTCCGCCCGCTGTGCGCCCGTAAACAAAGTCGGTCATGTTTGAAAGAGTCGGGGGAAGGGTGCGTTCCTGTCAGCGAACTCATTCGCTTACTTGGTTTGGGCAGTTTGGACTGGCGCTGAGCTGCACTGGAGCTACTCTCAAACGACGTAGCAAGTACAGTACAGTGGAAGAACACAACACCGAGAGAATTAGAGCCGTCCCGCTTTTAGAAGGGAGAGCTTTGAAAGAAGGCTGGAGTTTCAAAAGAAATAGCTGGATTATCTACCTAACCCAACGGAGTGCATATTCCTCGATTCTAGACGGTGCTGCAGGGGGATGTTCGCACAAGCCGTGCTGCTTCAACGGGAGCGGTCTCAACTGGGCGCACTGAATATGCCAATGTTGCTCCGCGCGATTGAGCCGGTTTCACTCGAGTTTATGGGATGCTTCATTTACTTTGTTACCTCGAGCAGCTGGATAGTCGGGAGCGAGCTATCTAACGCCTTCTGGAATAGCGCCGCAAGGGTTGTTCGACGAGACCTGGATATTCGGCCTGCATCAAGCCCGCTGGACTCAGACATGGTTGTCATGGAAGCGCTCCTTTATTTCGCCAAGGAGACGTGCGTCCAGAGAGGACGCGATTCCAATTCCGTTCTTCTCCCGCTCTCCTTTTTCAGCCAACTTGGCTTCCTTTTATAATAAAACGCCTTACAACAAAGAAAACAAGAGCGAAAACTTTTTAAGGGCAAATTTATTGTCAACTAACAATTTAGCTGTGTTGTCACTTCTCCGTTCAATGACCTTAAAAAGGGATTTTTTATGCATTTTGGTTATTATATAGAGAAAACTAAAAGGGTGTGAAGTGTGTATAACAAGCGCACGAACAATTTTTGCTCTCGCTATATTCTTGAAAAGTTTTTATCGCCTGTCGATGCATACGGTGGCGACATTAATTATTGCCAGCGTAATTACGTCTAGAGTCTTGGATCAGCTCATATTTTTGACCGCTTCAATGTTGACCCTTTTTTGTGTTCCGCTGACACAGCGTACGCGTTTTCCTCTGACCATAGGAGTTATGTTTAGAATGTTATTGAAGCCATATTATGAAGACACCGCCATCGACACCCGCATTAACTTCATAGCCGCCATTCAAGAGAATATAAAGCAAATGTCAGAGTATTTCGTTAGGACACTTCCGCCACTATATTTGTTGAATGCACTTACGGACTCTCAGCTAAACATTGACACCATGTATAACAGTGCATGGTACAGCACCGTTTGCATCAGGGTTTTCCGTTTTTGCAGAGGGAAGCGTGTGCAGTTTGTCGCAGATCAGAAGTCATCACGGGTAGCCCCTAAACAGTGATGCCGCGACGTGGCTCACACCACGTCCACTTCTTCGCTGCATAAAGCTGACTGGCCAGGGTTGGAGCGTTCGAAATAACCGACCCGTTGGCGGTTTTGCAAGCTTGAGAAAATAAAATGACTTAAAATAACTCCCCGCCTTCGGCGCTGATGGAAGCCATTACGCACCGCACCTAAAGCTCAGCTCCCGTGAAGGACTGCGCATCTGAGAGGAATCTGTACGCTGTTAAACCGCTGCGTAGAGGCTCCATCACCGGCCACGATCAAATTACGTTGCAAAGGACAGGTGTGGGGCTGTCCACTTAAAGCTTTGTATCGGTTCCCCTTGAGAATAATTTTCTCAGTACTGCAGGCGACGCGCTTGCGCTATTGTGCCCCATCTGCTAATCGCGTTATTTCCTCCTCGGACTGTCGCGTGCTATCCCACACCACACAAAATATCGCTCGGAAGGACGCTCGCGCGCGGATTGCTTTTGCCTGAATAAAAAGCTGCCGTTATTCTCCTCATAAAATAAGGACACTTACAGCCTACGCCACGACAGGCAATCTCAATGCAATCATCTTCTCAGTTTAAACTCTAAGCGGATCTTTCTCCTGCTGCAGGTCGCAACGAACGCCTTCTATTATACAGAGTAAGAGAGCGGCCTCTTCCGGGTGAAGTTTACGCTCAACCGTGGTGTGAGGCCGTATCTTTGTTCCTTTTTTTAGACAGTGGCGGCTAGCGCCTTCGACGCTCCTTCGAGCTCGCCGCTTTGTCCGCTGGCTGACTGGCCAAATAGCGAACGCAATGTTCGGACTGTATAACGGGGCATAGAAGGTATCGAGGGGAAGGGAATAGGAGGGCACAGTCTTCTTTTGACTGCTTAGAATCCTTCGGTTCACGGACACTCAATAACACTTTCGTAAGCATAGCTGACAGCTTAATTCATTCATATGCCTATAAACCAGTAATAATACTTCAACCTTCCGGCTTTTGGCAGAGGCACTGATTTATATTGTCTTTTCTGCTGTCAATATTATATACCAAGTAGCGAACTTTGTCACTTACGGAGACGCACCTCGGATGCCGTTAATGCTATTATTTTGATCGATATCAGTTACAGCATTTTGAGTGACACTCAGCTATCTGGAGAAGCTTTGTGCGGTGCAACCCTTCGACCGCGTCAACATTGCAGTGCCATTCAGAAATGCCAAATTCGCTAGTGAAGTGGAACGGGTGTTTTTCCATAGCTTTAAAATGTAATAAACAATTAAATGTGTTGCTGCCGCTAGAGTGGGGCCTCTTTTCATTGCGGTGCCTGATCAGTTGCTTTGCCGGGTTCTCAATTGAAATGAACAAAACAATGCTTTGCCTTCACTATACCACCGCCGTACCCTTTCGTGGTACCCTCTCCGTTACGAGATTATTTGGTGGCCCACAATTTCGCACATCCCCCTTTATTCTTTCTGCCCCGTTAGCATTCGTGGTCCCGGGGTTCTGTTGTTTGGTGTGTTTTTCTCTTCCATATATCGGCGGCAGTACAGTTTCCATAGAGAAATTGTTTTGTAGCGTGCGGAAACACTGGAGGTTGTGTCCACCTCGTTTTTTACTTATGAATTGCTTGCCGGCAGCCCTTGCGAAACCTTTCAAATTGACGAAACTTCTGCTTTGCCTTTGATGAAGTTCTACCAAGAGAATAACAACCATTCGTGGTTTCACGGGCTAGAACTCGTTCTCTGCAAGGGCAATACTATACGGGACGCCCTCTGCTGCCGGAAAGCGGAACTTCTGTGTTGGTCGCAGCGCGGCGCTGAACACACTACAGCAATGGCGTCACCATACCAGCGAGTCAGGCTCATATAGAGTCGACGTTCTAGATACGTACTGGCCGCTTCGAGGACGTCTTCAGAGTCTGGAACAGAACTACGTCTTTTGCATGAGTGGCTGTGTCACGTAAACATTTCTCATCACCTGTCGTACCTCCCTTACATCTGCTTTCTAATTTATTTAGCCCTTCACAATCCCCAGAATCGGTGGCGTTAGGTTGTGAGCACTTTCCTGCAGGTTGGGAATACCACATTAAGTGTACAGGTATTCTAGATATTAAGCATTTACGGTAGCCGTCTGTGATGGCACGATAATCGCTTGGTAGGGGATTTGAAGCATCGCCGGTATACTGTTTAGAGGTTCGAATCTGTGCGATAAGAGGCGAATGATCAAAATTTTTAATACCAAGAATTATAACCAGCATAAATGCTCGTAGCTGCCGCACACGCATTCTACACTGTTTCAGTCAGTGTTTACACTCTCTTTCTAAGCAGAGGGAAAAATACTACTTGTTTAATTTTTACACCAAAGTTTCATTAAAAAATGGGTCGTATCTAAGCTGATATCAATAGCTAAACAAAAAACTTTGATCTTAAGTGTCGCTTTGCTTTCACTTTGTTTTTCTTACTCAATTCTTCCACACCCGTCAGTTTTGCTTGTAGGTATAATAATGACGCCGCGGCCAATCCCTCTCAGCGGGTACACGCCAGCATGAGGCCATAGTATTACCATCACTCTCATTTCTATCTACCTCACCTATTGTATTTCCAAATATTGTGTAATATTGTATATAGTGCTACTTTGGTAAGACGTGTTTCAGTTTACTTTGATTTTGTATGTATTGCTGTGATTGTATGTTCTGATTTTATATGTATTTAATGATTTTTGTGGTGATAGTTAGGCTAACAACCACTTCCTTCTGCAACGCCCTACGGGCCCTGAAGGTATTGCACTAAATAAATAAATAAATAAATAAATAAATAAATAATCTGGCTCCAATCCATGCTGTGAAGGTAACTGGAAAGCAAAGCTTTAAACGACACCCACTACAATTGCCCATGCGACGTCACTTGAAATCACACACGTCGCTCTACAAAGGGCGAAACCAGAGATTCGGCCTGCCGTTACCTGCAATTCGCGGGGGCGGCATCCCGAGCGCAGCACCGTCGGCCACAGCTGGTCTAGAGCGGCGGACGTCGTCGCTGTAGCCACCCAGCCGTGGGTCGGCAGAAAGAAAACAGCGTCTTTTGAATGGTGATACAGCGAAACCTAGCCATCCTGATGTGCTAGGTCGGGGCTACGCCATCTCGCGACACGTGCAAGCGCAGACACCGAAACAATTCAGCATGTAATCTTAGTGATTCGCATTTATAACGATTTAAACTAGTTAGTTTAGTAAGTTTTACAATTGCGAGAAAGCTGAGGGAACTCTTATAATCGCTATTTATCAGAATGTGTTGCTCCTCTCGCCTTTTGCAATACCTCTTAAAACAACCGAATTGGTAGCGTTTCTCTAGCAGCCAGATGTCTGTACGAGGTCTCGACATTTTGTGTTCATGCCTTGCACATCAATCCTTAGTGTGTCTTTGAAGTACGGCCATTTAATTCCGTCGGGTCCAGGTTACCCAGGAGGTGCTGTCGAGCAACTACCCGTGCGATGGAAGCGCGCAGTGGGCGCGAAGCTGCGCCAACACAGGCCCCAAAAAACCGTGGCTAAAGCAGACGACAAAGCCGACTGAATGATTACCGCCGCCGCGCCCTCCGGGGCCCAGGGAACGCTGGGTAATAGCGCGCGTTCGCCGCGCCATCTACACTGTGCCCCGTGAATAAAAACCGCCCTTCTCCTGTTCAGCCACGTTAGCAGATTCTTGTCCCTGCACGCCGCGAAGGAACCATTGGCTGGTAGAGCCAGGAATGTTTGCTTTAAAATAAATTGTAAGCAATGACCTATTGCTATACGCAAATTATATTATTGCATCACTGATTTTGTTTGTGCAACTTTTCTTGAATGACCCCAATTGCACGTCGTATTATAGGTGTATTGTAAAAATGATATGGCCGATACTTTTTTTACCTGGGATTCTATATTCAGTTGAGAATTTATTTGAATCCCGTCAATTATGCACGTTTTTAGTAATGTATTTATCGCACTATTCCAAGACAGAAAATTGTAGCTTGGCAGACTGAATGTGTGCCCTCTCCGTTATGAAATTCCCTCGAACCATAAAGGATGCAATAAATAAAATGAATGAAATGAAATGAAGACAGTTCATTGGGCTGGTTACATTACATTATAACTGTCCTAGCGAAGCGAAGGGAAAATATCGACTTTATGAACAGATCAGGGGGCTTTATCGTTTACTTTAGTAACACCATCGCTGATACTTATTAATGCCGCGGCTGTCGCACCGTACTAGTGCTCAGCGGATGTTTCCTTTTCATCAGCAAGCAAGTAGGGCTCTCTTGTCTCTCCTGCGCTGTAGATACTTCAGGACGTTTGATTTGCTGGGACCTTGTCCTTGGGGGTGTTGAATGGCGTGTAATTTGCCTCTATGCACCAGTTAATTGTCGAGAACGTGATACCTTTTTCTTGTCGCTGCGGCAGTTCCTTCGAGCACCACGACAGGTGCTCTTTAAGGGCGATTTCAACTCTGTCTGCAATGAGCATGATCGTTCTAGGCGAGCTGCGCGCTATGACCGCAGTGCAGCCACACTGGCCGATTTAGTGCACGACCATGGTCTTGTTGATGTCGGTCAGATAAAACGAAGTGCAGTGCACTTTACTCATTTTCAGTACAGTTCAAATGCCCGCCTTGACAGGATATATATATATATATATATATATATATATATATATATCAGCAGAGGAAGTTTCTGGCGTTTCGAACTATAATGTACACACAATATTTTTTACTGACCACTGTATGGTCTCAATCCAACTCGGTAGGTCAAGGCCACATAACAAGCCGACGCAATGGGATATGTGTAAACTTAATACCTTTCTACTGGCTGACGAAAGTTTTTGCAAAAGGGTATCTGATTGCTTAAACCAGATTCTGGCAACTCCCCAACTATCTCTGTATCAGAAATGGGATCTCTTTTGAACAGGAAATTAGGAATTATGCAATAGAGGAGTCAGCTCGGCTTTCGTTTTTAAAACGCTTTCGTGTACCTGAACTTTCCTGTACATTGTTGGCACTTCACGAACTGGAAGCAGTCAATGCGGGATCAACTTTGGAAGAAAATCGGATTGTTAAAGGACAATTGCAAAAATTTGTTACTGAACAGTATCATGATGCCTTAATTCGGTCCAGAACTGAAAGGTTATTTGATAGTTATCCTTCTCGCAGGTGTCTCAGTGATGAGCGCCAATCCGCACTTGCAAAAGAAATAATTGAAATTAATTATGAAGGTGTTAGGTATACTGAAGCAAATGAAAATGTCAGTGCTTTCCACACACATTACAGTACGTTATTTGGGGGGTCCGGTATTATTACTCGGCATTTAAAGTTCCATTCTCTCATTGGCTTACTTCCCAGACTTATAGATGACGAGTGCATGACGGTGTCATGGCCTATTACGCTGGAGGAAGTTAAGAATGCCATCTCTGCGCTTGAGACTAACAAGACCCCGCGGCCAGATGGCCTTGGTAGGGAGTTCTATCAGAAGATTTCAGGTATCCTGGCTGCAGTTCTCTTGGACGTATCTACGGTTGCCTATGATCATAATATCTTGCCGCCAACCTTTTATTCAGGATACGCGGTGCTAATCCCCAAAACTGCGGATGCAGAGAAACTACAGTATGTAGAGGGTTACCGACCAATCTCACTCTGCAACGTTGACTACAAAATATTTGCAAAAATTTTATCTAGGCGCCTTCAATTTGTAATCACTAGTTTAGCGGGGTCCCACCAAACTTGCGGTATTCTGGGTAGGAGGATTCACACAAATATTCATATTGCTCGTTCTGTCTTGGAATGCGTGTCCAATTCGGTAGATCAGGTTGCCCTAACAAACATTGACCTTGCAAAAGCGTTTGATTGGTTTCTCACGATTTCTTATTCGCACTTCTGGCAGCAGTCAACTTGGGTGATGTGTTAAACAAGGGCATCAAGCTGTGCTATAATGGTGCACTACGCAGCTTGTCGTCAATCATATACTGTCTGAGCCGATTGCGATCAAGGCGTCTCTCAGACAAGGCCGCTGCTGTCACCGCTGCTGTTCGCATTGTACCTCGAGCCTCTTTGTCTCAGCATTCAGCAGAGTCAAGGATTGAAAGGTTTTTGCTTACAATCGTGCGAAGTTACGGTGCTTGCTTATGCAGATGATATAGCGTATCTTTGCACTGACAAAATGAACGTCCAGGAAGCCCTTACCGTGACTAAGCAGTTCAGCGATGTGTCTGGAGTGAACGTAAATATGGAAAAACTAAGGGATTTTGGATCGAACAACGGGGAACGAAACCATTGAGATTCGCAGGTATTATTTGGGATAGCGTCCCACTTAAGTACATCGGGGTGCCGTTACATCAAATACGGAAGACAGGAACCTCATTGGTCATCAGCGCTCAAGCAAGTCACCCGCCGCGGTGGCTCAGTGGCTAAGGCGTTGCGCTACTGAGCACGAGGTCGCGGGTTCGATTCCCAGCCGCGGCGGCCGCTTTTCTGATGGAGGCGAAAAGCAAAAACGCCCGTGTGTACGAGATTTCGGCGCAGGATAAAGATCCCCAGGTGGTCAAAATTAATCCGGAGCCCTCCACTACGGCGCGCCTCATCGCCTGCGTTGCGTCGGCGCGTTAAACCCCCACAATCAATCAATCAATCAATCAAGCAAGTCAAGCGCGCATCGCAGGCATGGAATGGGCGAGACGTCTCGGTGTTTGCACGCGCAAGAGTGTGTAATGTCTTCCTTGCCACAAAGCTCCTTTATGTGCTTCAAGTGCATCACTATGCGCGAGCAAAATTTCAGGCCCTACATAGAGTTTTTGCAACATTTGTGTGGTGTTCTCAAGAGGAACCTATGCGCAGGGACAACTTGTTTCTTCCTTTAAAGGCAGGGGGTGTTGGGCTCATGCATTTGTTTGTGCACCAACTTGTGTCTCGTTTTTTCTTCTACAAATTGTTGATCACCTACTTTTACTAACTGTACTTCAGCAGCGCATAAGTTTCCATTTGCCTTTTTTTGCTTATATGTACGGGCGAAGTTAATACGAAGCCTCCATGGGGAGTTCTCATGGAGGTCGTGGAGTGTTTTAACTTTCTTTCCGCACGGTTTTCCTTGGAATATCTGTCCAGCATGTCAAGGAAAACTATGACGAGCACTCTTACTGAAAGTCTATTCTCGGTGCCTATTTATCGCCAGTCTTACTTAGGCAAGCAGAAAAGCAATGTTTTAAAACGCGTAATGAGTATGTGTATTCCGCCAAATGCAAAAACGTTTTTCTTGAAGTTGCATTCTTCCACACTCCAAGTTAAGACACGGCTACACGAAAAAGGAATGTCTGTTCCTTGGTCGGACAATTGTCGCCTCTGTAATCTACCAGAGACAATGGATCATTGTTTTGTATTGTGCCGGGACGCTGTGTTCTTCTGGGACGTTTTGCAGCGGACACTAAAAAAGGAGATTGACATCACCCCGTACGTTATTCGCTTCCTGCCATTTGAAGATGATAATCGGGTGCCATATGGCGTTTTTGTTCTCCTAGTATTGTTTAGCTTGTGGAAGTGCCGCATGAATGATCGGCATGCGGAGCCCCTTAGGCCGACTAAGGGCATTTTTAGGGAACAGGCGGCGTTGGTGCGGAGCGTTTATGCTGCGGCGAGTAATCCACCGGAGTGGCTGCCTCTTTTGGGTGCGGCGTTTGCTTGCCTGAGTTTTGATCTTTGTTCGACTAATGTCCCTGCCCTTTGCTGTCTGTTAGTGTTTCTATTGTGTGTTAAGGGCCCGTCTTTTAAAGTTTTCTAAAATTTCCATGTATTAAAGGAAAAAATGCTGTGTCGTGGTCTGGCGGCTAGGATACCAGGATTTCACCCAGAAGGCCCGGGTTCGATCCCCAGCGTCAGAAAGTGTTCGGTACCATGGTGTAACCATTAGCACTCTGGACGTTGTGAATCCAGCGATCCGAGTTCGAATCCTGAGGTCAAATTTTTTTGTCAATGCTCTGGCGCATTTTTGCTTGTCTGTTATTCAGGCTCACCTTTTGTAATATCAGCAGCATTTTTGCACCGTCGCGCTATTTTTGAATGAAAGCGTTTTTTTAGTCTTTTCCCGAGTATACGGACGCTGGTGGTGCTTCTCCTTTGCACCCACGCGCACATCCAGGCTGGAGATAGAGACGCGCTCCTGGGTTCCTTAGAGCACCATATGGTAGCGCTAGATGTGACCGCGCTGCCACATGAAATGGCAACGTTCTACAACATCACATGGACCCCGGGAGATGAAGGTCTGCAAGGGAATGAGGCGCTCAACGCGGGTGCGTGCTCACTACATACCAGGCAGCCGGCGACACCAGCGCTGGTTCCTACACAGCTCCAAACTATGGTGAAACCTTACTCGTATCACGAGAGCTGATGGCCGAATACCCACCTTCACAGAAAGACCTCACTACCTCAGAAGCGCATAAGCTGCGAAAAATTCAAACAAACACTTATATACACAAATCCAGATGGTCTAAGTTCTTGCGATGCCCAACATCAAGAACTTGACGAACACTGCAAGAAACGCGGCGAGACAGCCTTTCTGTTTTAGTCCACATAGTCTTGTCCCATAAAATGGAGAGCAGGCACCAGTAACACCTCAACGGAGCGTACCCAATTGGATACATGGGGGCGGCAATGGCAAGCAAATCTCTACATAATCAACTCAACCTGCAGGAGAGAGCGAAGGCAGGAGCACTTGGCACTGAGGTCCTGCACCTAAAGTTTCACCTATGAAGTCCACTCTTTTCTTTGCTATCCCCTACATCCTTCCCCTCTTCCTTTTTGTCAATAAGGTTTGTTCAGTCACGCAGTTTCCTCCAGATAGGGCGGCGGGAGCGGGTGCGTTCCGAATTACACTAAGCGCCCCGGCCGTTGCCAATGATGTAGCGTTACAAATAGGCTGTCACGCATCTCGAAGTCGTCCCGGTCTCGGCTAGTCAACAGAAAGGCTGAGCTCATTCTTGCTGACGGTGTAGGGCGCACGTGCGTTCCGCGAGTCGAGTGTAGGAACCTGGACACGATTTTGGCCACCTTAAGCGGCGCAAACGTAAAATAAACATTCCATCGCCCGGCGCTTTGTGTACTATGCACCAGGGGCTGTGATACCCGCTCAAAACAACGTCCACCAACATGACTACGCCGTGGTTTTCATGGGAAACCTTAACGTCGACCGTTGAAAACCGGCAAACCGGTGGTTACCGGTGTTGCTGGAAAATATCTACTGCATGCGTTCTCTTGGAAGTCGCCCTTTCCACTCATCACTGTCCACGTCCAGAACTGGTAGTGTGATTGACCACGTGTTCACCTGAGAGATTAAGACGTTAGACGCTTCTAGTTCTTCTCGTATTCATGGAGGCATTCAAGACTGCTCAATGTTCTGCAGTACACTCGCGTGGGATCCAGCACAGTATGGCAGCGGGGTTTTTAGGTGTACACCTTAGTTATTGCAGGGGAAGCCACTAACACATTTCAAGCATAACATACGAACAGAACTGGGGGTAGCAGTACACTCCAGTTCGAAATACAGAAGGGGTTAGTTTTAACGAACGCAAGTCAAAACCTCCCTTTCCCACCAAGGGTAATGAGAGTCTTTGAAAAAAAGGCGAGTGTAGTGACTGCAATTGATAGCGCTGGAGCGGGAGTATCATTGCGTGGTTATTCTTGGTTACCTTATTGCTTTTTAAGTGCGAATGCACTTCTTAAGCGACCCTGAACCTGCGTCCACCGGCGATGTCCGCATAGCATACCCACGTGGGGGATTGGCCAGGAATCTCCTCGTCTTCCTTGGCAACGGGGGGAGATGGGCGCGCGCTGCCTGGCCGCTGACATGGCACATACCCACGTGGGGGATTGGCCAGGAATCGGACGTGAGAAGGGCTAATGCACCCGCTTAAAGGAGTACTGACACGAAATTTCAAAGCTGAGATCCGCTCTAGCAATCAAGTACAACGACAACACAAATAGGTGTCTGTGAATAAATGCATCTTCCTTTCTTTGTAGTTGTGTGTGTGTGTGTGATCTCTCTTTCGCGAACATTACCGAACCGCGCAAATTCAACTCGTGTATTCGCACTTTCACATTCTTCCCCTCGGGGAAATGCGGGGAATTTTTTTATTCTTTTTAATTGCCCTAGAACGCCACTTGGTAGTGAACATATGCTTAGCTGGGCGCCGTTTACACTGTTGACGAGCTCGACGAAACTGATGCTGATCATCGAAATCGGTCGACGTGCTTGGCTGTCCACATTCGGACATTACTGTGAGACAATACAGTCGACAGAGGTGACACGGTGCTTAAGCACAAGGTGATAAGACCTCGAAAACTGGAACTTGGTTTTATGTACGCTAGCCTTTTTTCCGTACAGCCGTCCTCGGTGCTTCTTTGGATGTTAGTGCGCGCTTAATTCTCGCGTACACGGCCACCCCTGGCCCCAGCGCGGTCACTAATGCCGCCGCTTTTATTTCTGTCGTGGATCTGGGTAGAAGGGCAACAACGGAAACAAAGGACGGTAGCAGACGACCCGCACGGAATGCTCCCTTAGGGAGAACCGGCGGTCGCTGCTCCGTCCATGTTCTCAAGGCATCATTCCGCTCTGTTATCATGATTGACTCACTTAACGCGGACAAACGGTGTTGCGCGCGAGATCGAGCACTACGCTCTCCTGCGAAAAAAAGAGAGTGTCAGACACAAGCTTTACGCCCACGGGCCAACTGCCGCCTCCTTAGAAAAAATTCCTCGGTGTACTTAGACAGGCGTACATGCTTTGAAGACAATGTCTGGTGATACTTTTCAAATTCGTCTTTACGGGAACATCACGATTGCATATTTGTTTTATTTTAATTGCTTTGTCTTTTCGCGCGAATAGCTGTGACATGCATAGCGGCTACACCTCAGCGTCCCCACAAGAAGTGTTGGCAGTGGCTGGGGAGCACTTGTTCTACTCACGCACCTGTAACGCGATACGGCGTGAGCGGCGCCCAGGTAGCACAGGACTGTTCGGCCTAAAACAGGCCGGTGTACTTTGGCCGGTGATTTTCTGTCCGGCCGTTTTCCGGCAGCCATGTTCGGCCCATGTCCAAATGTGGGCCTTTTGGCCGCATACGGCCGTACTCCCATGGCTGTCCAACGGCCAGTGTCCGTCGGCCAGTCGACCAGCTTCCGGTCATACGGCCAGATTCCAGCCGTAGGGCTCCGGCCATTTTAAAGCTACCCGTGTACGGCCGAAGTACGGCGGCCGGAGGACAGCCGAGATGCGGTCATCGGACTCCAGCCGGACTAAAGCTACCGGAAATACGGCCGTGCTACGAGCATTGGAGTTCAGCCACAGTACGTTAACTGTACTGAGGCCGGTCACTGCATGTCGCGCAAGCAGATGACTCATTCACGCAGTGCAGAAGCAGCACAAACCCAGCATTTTTGGTCCAACGCAGCCACATCAACGTGAGCTCGCGCGCAACAACCAGCCGTCAACCTTTCAGCGCAGCCTTGCTTAATTACCAGCCTCAGTTGACAGCAAAATTCATTTATTAAACAGTGCTCACAAATTGTCGTTCCTTTAATTGCTGTGCCTCTTTTACTGCCGAACACAGAAAATATTCAGTTCTTTGTAGAGCTTGAATTGATGTATAGTCCATGTCCTGATATCCTCTGTGGGGCGGCTTACCTGTAATAAACGGGGAAAGAGGAGGGGGGGGGAGGGCGCATACTTTAGTGGGTTGAATTTCAAAGGGATAAATTGCGCCGCTTTTAGTCAATTTCTTTAAGGGCAATATTTCGGAACACTTTCATGCTGTGACTACATAAACTATTTTTATAACACTTGCTTGACCAATTTTGATGTATATAAAACCGGCGTGAATGCCTTTACGAAGCGTTTTGGTTCTCAACAAAACACTCAGAAGCATTTAATATAACTCCTTCACAAAAAAGTTTCTCCAGTTTTTGCCCGTTTTTCTTGCAAAGACATTATCTACTCGATCAACTTTTCTGATGATCTTGCGCAGGGCTGATCCTAAGAAGGAGCGAACAGGTACTTTCATTTTCAATCTATTTTAATGTCGTTTTCATGAGTATACGTCCACACCACTTAATAGTCCAAAAGAACTTAATTTTCTTCTAATGTCATACTACGTTCAAAAAATTCTAGACGCGTTGCGAATGACGCCCTGCTTCAGGCGGCTGCAGTTGTATCCCTCTGTGTTCACGCAAGGAAAGGCGTAAAATTAGAGTTACATAATTTGTTTCAAACCAATAACATAGCGATTGTAGCATGCATACAGGAAACCTTGCATACTGCAATGAATAGGGCAATAAATATTTTATTGGTCAAGGTTGAATGCGTAGGGTTCTCAAACCGTCGGAGGCATGCTTGCGCCTCCGGAAGTTTATTTATTTATTTATTTATTTATTTGTTTATTTATTTATTTGATGCCTGCTTGCCGTTTCATGCATTACAGAAGGGAGATACATAACAGTAAGCATTAAATATGAGACAAAATAATTCTACAAAGCGCGCTGAAAATCGTCAATATAAAGAGTTAATGCTATCATACATGGAAGATAATTACACTGCAGTATTGATGTAAAATAAAATGAATCGCGCAAGGCGTCACCTTAATAATCTGCTTGAAGCTAGCGGTCCCACTTTGCGATATGTAGAATGGCGCTTGGATATACTTCTCCCCTTCTACTCCAGTTTTCGAATGATAGATATTACGAAAAAAGTTCAACCTGTTGTTTCGTCTGTGATCTTTCACGTCCTGCCATTTCAGTTACTTTTACTTTCTCTAAGTTGAGCGTGCCAATTACCTAATACGAATCGCACTGACATATTCTGTATGTTTTCGAGCGTATCAACCAGCTCTTTGGTGTAGGGATCCACGAAAACACATGCGTTCTCCGAGATTGAGCGCACATGAGTGAAATACAAGTTGTTCTTTTCAGTTCGATGGAGGTTCACTGAAATTTCGTCTCAGAAACCTAAAAACATATGCAGCCGTAATTTTTATGGTGTGAACCTGCCTATTTAACCTCTAACCACTCCCTAAATAAACTTCTAGGTATTTATTTTCCTCGGCCGTTGTCACAGCCGCATAATGTACGGTATATGTATTCCATTGGAATGAAGGTTTTCTTGTAAAGGTGCCGTTAACACACTGTTTAACATCCAAAAACCTTTCTGAATCAGCACACCAGGATGTTATTAAATTCGAATAAAGCTGCAGGTATACGGAAACACGTTCATTCGATATATAGTCCGGTAAACTACACAGTACTTTTGAACAAAGCTATAGGGCCAATAGTAATAACAATGCAAAAACCGATTCATTCAGTTCATAGGATAAAATGTACTACGCAGAACGTGATATGGAACACCATCATTTGCTTTTTTGCAGTCCAAGAATATACAGTCAACCACTTTAAGCTTATCTATTGCAAGAGCCAAATCGTGCGTGAACTGAACAATCTGCGTTAAACAAGAAAATCCTGACAAAATCCGTGTTTACTAGGATGCTGGCGATTATGTTTAACCAAATGAGTCATATCCCAAGAGTAGCTAAGCTCACCTTCAAACATCTGAACTAAATTAACAGCTAGGCTTCGTCAGTGACAAGGCTCTGTTGTTATCGCAAATTTAAAATAATTTTTTTTCTAAATAGGCAGTCGTAAAATCCCATGAAGTAACATAGTGCAGGGCATGAAGTTGATCCTACCAATGCACGAGCGAGTCTCTTCTACGTTTTTCACCAACAACATAGTGCAACATTGCTTGTCGCAGTTTAATTGTAAGCAGAATAACTTGCGCTTTTGCTCGCACTTGCCTTTCTTTGGTGGGTAGTCCTTCACATGGTGGCGGTTTAGCTCCTGCGTGGTGGCCGCTTGCTCGACGACCTTGAAGGCCAGTTATTTTGGTGAACCATCTCCATCTCGGCTATGTCTGCCGGGTCGATGTCTCCAATGCTCTCCATTTCTTGAGGGGGCGAATAGCCTTGACCTGATGCGTCGACGAAGCTGGCGGCAGAGGCGTGGTAGCGGCGATGACTGGCGAGGCTTAGCTCACCCGTCGGTGTAGCACAGTCTTCTTGTGGCAATAAATGACATTTCGATGGCCTAAAAGGTTCCCTGCTAATGTCCAGTGAGTCCTTGCACCTTGCCCGTTCACCGAGAACACTCATTACTGTTTGACAAACGATGTTCGTTCATTTAAAACGTAGAAACACGGAGCGGATGAAAAACGCATCCCCGTCGTTCGGCTCCCTAACGGCTTTTTCTCCCCCCAGAAAAAAACCGGTCGGTTTCCTTCCAAACACGTCTGTGCATGAATTCTCGGCGCCCAGGCGCGTGCCGTTGTTCGGCTGTATGCCGTTTGCCGAAAAAATGACGTATAACCAGATACCTTACGTAGGCCGGTCTCCTCTTGAACACCGGTAGCCAAATATTCTGTGGCCATTCGCTTGCCGTAATTCGGCCGAGGACAGCTAACTGAATGAAAAACGCATATTCTGGGGCCGTACGTCGGCCGGTATCCTTCATAACACTGGTTGCCCGAAGAAAACGAATTCTCCACCGCCGGACGCGCGGTTCACCGGTGAAACAACGAATGCACGGCCGCCGCGCTCCGGCCGGTCTCCTTTCGAACACCAACTGCCGCAAGAATACGCATATTCTGTGGCCGGTCGCTTGCCGTGCTTCGGCCGATTACCGCTTCCCGAAGAAAAAACGGATGCCCTAAGGCCGTACTTCGGCCGTTCTCTTTCTCAACATCGGCAGCCGTAATAGAACTGAATATCTGGCAGCCGGTTTGCTGCCGTTGTGCGTCCGGACACGGGCGGACGGAAAAATACCGAAGCGCTGGTTGCCGAATGTTGGCCGTTCAACGCATGATCAGTGGCTGCCAGAACCTGGATGCTGGCCGGACATGCCAGAAAGCGGCCATAGACGGGCCGGTCTTAAAGGGGCCCTGAAAGGCATTTTGAGCACACTAAATGAACTAGCGCATTCGTTAGATTGGGTCGTCAACGTCAGCTGTGCCAAGTATTACTCTTTTACGCGCAGCGGAAAGCTCACACTTTTGTTGCAAAGTTTGTCGCTTTTTTCTTACCCTTCCCTTCGTGTTTTTGGACGCCGCCATCTTCACATGTCTACATCATCGATTCCCATATGTTCGTCATGAGCTAGACATCCTGCTATTGGGCGGCTTTTTCACGCACTTCCGGCAAAGAGATGAGTCGTCTGCTCAGCGTCGGCTCGCCGGCTGATCTGCCGGCGGAGTGCCGGAGTGCTTGGACATTTTACGACAAACGAAACAAGTGTAAACAAACGCTTAACCGTTCGTATTGAATGCAACACGGCCATAACACGACATGTATATTCTCTTACCTGAGTTCCTTCCCTAAAGAAAGCGTTGAAGCCCCGTGGCACTTCTTTCGTGCAATCGCAGAGAACGCCCTGAGCCGAATGCCCGGGTTTGACGGATACATTTTATTCAACTTCAAAACAAACCAGAGATGCGTTTCGAACGAACACAACGTCACAACATGCGTTGCAAGTCTGAACCGCGATTGACAGACGATCGGTCGCTTCCTCCTGCCCGTCGTAAATTCGGCACTCACCTCGCGCCTTGTTTGCGGGGACGAACAGCAAGTCACTGAACTCTGGCACGCAAGCGAGAAGGCTTTTAGCCAGGCACACTACACATACCCCATGCGAGGTTGAGTCGTTCGTCGTTCGAGAAAGATAATCCAGACCATGGGAAGCACTATCCACCCGCAGAAGTACAACGTCGCATTTCATCGCGAAACGAACGCTACACACAGGAGGCGATGCACACACACACACAGCTTCGGTCGCTGCATTGGCTTAGCTGCAAGCTTCGTTCGGACAGTCAGCGATGCTACGACGATACAGAGCTGCGTGAGGGCGACGTGCTAACCACTTCACGTATTTAAAAACACATGGGCAAAGAACTTGGTTCATCGGAAGCAAAAGATCTTTCCTCCATTATTGTGCCTGAAATATACTGGCTAGTGTTGCTAGTGTGCCGAGGGCGGGCCCCAGGCGGGCGCCGGGAGCGATGTACGCGGCCGGCTGCCGCTTGGGGCGCTGCCATGCGGGAGTGTGCGCGTTCGTCCGGCCCGAGCAGATCGCGCGGTTGCCTCCGCGCTGCGTAGCAGACGGCAGGGGCAGAACTTTCCAATCCCGCTTGCGACGAAAGCGAGCGAAAGCGACGGGAATTCTGTCGCGCGGCGAAAATTTCTCCCGACAGTTCGACAAACACGATCGTCGCGCGACAAAGCGACGAAATTCCCATCGCTTTCGCTCGCTTTCGTCGCAAGTGCGAACGGGCCTTTATGCGCAATCTCCGTCCCACATAAAATAAGCTCTTGCTTGTCGCCTGAGCATACGGTTGATATGTGACTACGTTACACTGTGCTTGCGAGTGTATTTAAACGATGTCACTAGGTTTGAAACGTAAGCGCTGGGCGTGCAGCTTTGTAAACGCAAGCAGCCTCACGTACGCACGCTATTTTGCTGCTAATAGAGAGTTTTAGTACAGCGTTTGTGCCTTTGCATACGCTAAACGCTAAATTTTTGCGTCCCGCTACGTAAACATCGCGAGGGCAGTTTTAGTAGAACGTCTCATCAGTTTTGCGTTGCGACATACTAATGCATTCGGCGCCATCTGTTAAATGTTTTCAGAAATGACTCGGCGGCTGATCTGCTAGCGGAGTGCCGGAGTGCCTGAACATTTTACGACTATCAAAACAAGTTCAAACAACGCTTTCCCATCAGTATTGAATGCAACACACGGGTGCAGCTTGGCAGAACACGGATGCTTGCTGCTCGAGTGCGGCGTTGGTTTGCTCTGCGCCTTCCCGTTCATCGCCACTGATAAAGCAATCCGATCCGGCGCGTTTTGTGCACGGGTTCTGTGTCGGTTTAAAATGTCTTCTTTTCACATGCCGCCGGTAGCAGGAATTACAACCGCCGCAAAATAAGACCCGGCACCAGCGGGCCCACATCTGAGACCGCGCTTTTTGGATAAACAGTGCGCGGTGTACCAAAGGGAACGAGCGCACGATTCTCCCTGCGCGGCTGCGAGTTCGCCGCCGATACCAACTGCAGCTGCTGCAGCTACGTACACCGCGAAAGGGCAAGGCCAGGCCGCACACATGCGGCCAGGTCTTTAGTTCGCTTTTCCAGCCTTTAGAGGAGTGTCCATGGTGTCAACAAAGATGAAAAAGCCGAAAGAGCTGGCCCGTAGCAGACGGCAGTCTGTGGGAGCGCAATAGCGGAAGTACGTCACCGCTGAGGAGCGAAGCATCATGGGAGGGGAGGCCAACAGAGAAGAAACAGTTGAAAGGAGGAGGAAATACGGCGCGACGATAATGCGCGGTTTTCGATTTACGATTTCTCAGCTAATACTCATCGCTTTAACAAAATTCTTGCAGGAGGAGATTGCTAATAAATTGCTTTATTTGGTTACATGTACATCCATGCATCGGCGGAAGGCATTTCAGGACCCCTTTAAGGCACACTTTCTGTGCCGCCTGGGAACGTAGTACGTAGACTAACTCTTGCTAAGCCGCTAGCAACCTGCTTAGGTTAAGCGGTTGTAAAGTGTTCGGCTCTCACTCTGGAAACCCTGGTTCAGTTCCTACAGGAAGTGAAATGTGATTCTTGATTTTCTCTTAAAGCGGTGGCCATTTTCTTACCGGATGGCGACTGCGCTGGTTATTCGTTCAATGGGGCCCCTGGCTGTACTGCCGCGAAGTATCTGGCCCACGTCACGCCATTCAGCAGTTTCAGTCACCTGGACATTGACATCGAAAGCTAATATGTTTTCTTGAAACTGAACACGACGTCGTCCCTTACAATGTTCTGTTTCTCCTCGGTCTGCATGCTATAGGGCGAAGCAGAATGGCCGTCAGAAACAGTGACGTGATTGCTAGGCCAGTGGATTCTTCGTTTACAGACCCGCCGTGGTGGTTCAGTGGCTAAGGCGTTGCGCTGCTGAGCACGAGGGCGGGGGTTCGATTCCCGGCCGCGGCGGACGCTTTTCTAATGGAGGCGAAAAGCCTAAATGCCCGTGTGTGCGAGATTTCGGCGCACGTTAAAGATCCCCAGGTGGCCAAAACTTATCTGGAGCCCTCTACTACGGCGCGCCTCATCGCCTGCGTCACGTCAGCTTTCTTCGCTGAAAATGTCCGCAAACTGAAAAAGGTGTACAAAAAAGAAGAGTATGGGGTCACTATGCTTTGTCACTAATGGGTGTATTGAGCGTCATTCAAGCCCACAAATTATAGGGTTGATATTATGCCAACCTGAATGGTTGTTTTTGTGTTTTGTGATGCCAAACGAGGCTGAAAAAAAGAAAAAAGAAAAGTATAAGTTGTGTAGAACCATTCACTGAACGTCGTAAGGAACTAGTGACAAGGCCAAGCCAGAGTGACGGCTGACCGCTTCATGTGTATGTTTTATACAATGTTTAGTTAGTGGCACTCTTATATCGTTTGCAAGAGCCGTTTTACGTCGAATGATAGCAATAAAAGTCTAGCCAGTTTAGGTATGTGCATTTCGGTGGGCCGTCATTCTATTTGTCCTAGTAATCCTCCCAAATAACAGCATTTTACTACCGATTGCGAATGTTTCTTCAATATACATTGGAGTGCCGCGAATTGTTTCCTACCCGGAGATTACCGCAAGGAAAAGCTGGAAATCATTGCCTGCAGACAAGCACGTATGGGTTCGACAACGGTGCTCGCGCTCCCGACTAGTATACGAGATACCGTTTTAATGCGGAGAGGCTTATATCGGCCAGGCGGGCAGATATGACCGGGCACGCGAGCACAGTTCTTCACTTAACAATAATACAGGCGCGAATTTACCCGCAGATTAAGAAGATTGCAGGCCTGTCAGTTCCTTGAAAAAATACAAACCTTTCTTTGAGCAGATTATAATTCTCGGCAGGAGTGATAGTACAGTAGCCAGGGAGCTCGTGGAAGCGTTCTATATTAACAAAAAGGGGGAAAAGTGCGTCAGCGATACATGTGCTTTTGCATGCCACCGAGTTTGAATTTTTGGAAACGTCGCTTTGATTGTGTCCATCATCTGTTTTGTGCTTTACATTTAGTGTATTTCAGTGCGCATACTCCTTGCGATACATCTACAAATACGAGACGATGTTTCAATAAATCTTAGTTACAAGTGAGCTTGTCCCGTCCTTCTTCACTTGTGTCATTGTCCAAGTCGCGCTCTATTTTTCAACCAGAATGCATCAACTCTCCCAACAGCAGTGTTCAAATGAGGAGCAGTGTGCGTGCCATTGAGCTCTGTGCGACTTCTTGGAGTGCTGACGAGCGGCGGCTGTAGCCTTGCTCAGCTTAATCTGTAGTGAAAGTGTTTTGCCGTTCTTGCTTTATCGCTGCTGTGCCTGAAGGCTACTGGCCCAAAGATTGAGTAAGTGAATGTTGGGATTCTGAAAGTCCGCCTTCACCGTATACGGTTCGGTCGCCGCGTGCTTAGCGTCTTCAATGGCGACCGAGACGTTCTTTTCCCCATGGCTATCACCCGGTGGAGTTTGTAAGAGTCTTTCTAAATTTGTGCCAGCGGATCACGCAGGCCTGACGCGGCTGGCGGTGATCTTTGAGACACTTCAGCTTCACTGCGATGGCGAAATGGTCGGTACGAAGGGTATCTGGCCAGGTGTGCCATTCGCATTTCAGAGCCGTGCTTGCCCAGGTCAAGTACGGAGAACTGTCCGTCTGCCTGGCATGGTGGGCGAGGCGGGTTACCGTGCAAACCGCATTTTGAAGCTCAAGGTCGACAGCCTCCATTGCCGCAATCAATGCAAACCTTCTTCTTGTGTCGTTGGTGTAGCCCAAGCTGTATGAACAGCCTTAAAATCCCCTCCAAATAGAAGGGGTAAACCTTGGGCTCTACGGCAATAAGCTATGATCCATGCGGGGTTATCGCCATCACTCACAGCAGGACGTATGCATACTGATGCAACCATTAACCTTACATACCGAATAGCTGTGATGACAGCAACCACTTCGCGGCACTGCGTACAAATGTCACTAGTGTCTATATACGTTTGTGGCAAAGGTCTGTCCACAAGCACCACAGCTTGACCCCTAGCCTCAGTTGCGGGTGGTTGTTTGTCTTTACCACGCCTCCCTCTTCTGAGTATCGTTGGACACGAATGAGTATTGTAGTCCGTGAGGTGAACCGAAAGACAGTCCGTTTCTTGGAGCAAAAGAACCGGGGTAGGATCGCTCCCGGTCAGCTCCGCAGCACGAACGGCGAAGCCTCTGCAGTTCCATTGCAGGACCTGCGGGCTGGGATTCATCTCCCTTGCATGCGTGTTGCCTTGTTTTCCAGTCAGGTCATAAGCCTCCATAGACATTGATGAGGTTTTGAATGGCGCTGTTTGGCCGGGAAACACAGCTTGAAACAAACTTTTGAGCATGCGGAAGTGTAGCTCGTTGACGCGCCTAAATTCATCTCTGTCCTGTTGGTCCGCTTCTCGTGCTCGCTTGAGCTCCTGAACGGGTTCCTTGTGCATGGTAGCTTGTTGCTCTTTGAGCCGTATAATTGCTGCTCTAGCGCTGCCGTAGTCTGTTGAAGAAGTAATATCTGTATTTGAACATCTGGCACTGTTGCATCCGCAGACTTCGAGCGTTGCTCTACACCGCTCTCTACTTCACCAACTTTAGTAGGTACTTCACGCTGGAGTGGTGAAAGTGTTTTTGTTGCCTCAAATTACAGGGTGCAGACTGAGTGGGTGCCTTGCTTGTGGACGCTGCTGACTTGCAGCTTTCGGAGCCCAGTTGGGCGGACGGAGGTGGAGGTGGAGAGGTTCATTGGGGAAAATAAAATGAGAGAATCTAAAACTGCCTCATCATAGGCTGGATGACTGTACCGCGGCTTCAGTGCACGAAGAAGGGGGGGTCGATAATTTGAAACCTACCGCATATTTTTGCAAGGCAAAAAGTAAGGTCTCACCGACATTTGCACGGAGTCCAGAGGGCTGACTGTTACACCATGAGAACTAACCCGTTCCGACGCCGGGAATCGAACCCGGGCCTCCAGGGTGAGAGCCAAGGATCCTAGCCACTAGACCGCGCCGGAATACAAGGAGGGCGTTAAAAGCGACGCTTTAAAGGAAGCGGGAAGACCAAATAGAAGTTTATTAGATAAAATAAAATGATTGATTTTAAAATAGGCTCATCATAGTGGTGGATGGCTGTATCGCGGCTTCCGTGCACGAAGAAGTGGGGAAAAAGTGTGGTCTCACCGAGATTGGAACTCGGACCGCTGGATTCAGATTGCGGAGTGCTGACCGTTACACCATGAGGCCTCACCCTTTCCGACTCCGGGAATCGAACCCGGGTCTCCTGGGTGAGAGCCAAGTGTCCTAGCCACTAGAGTCTACCACGCCGGAATACGGGGCGGGAGGAAGAAGCAACGCTTTGAAGGAAGCGAGAAGACCAAATATAAGTTGATGATGATGATGGTTGATTTTTTTTTTGCGTAAGGCCGACTACGGGCAAAGCGTGCCAAGGAAAACCAAATAGGAGTTTATTGGATACAATTAAATCAGTAATTTTTTAAGCTGGCTGACCATAAGGCTGGATGGCTGTATGGCCGCTTCTGCGCAAAGAGAAGTGGGGATCAATGATTTGCAATCTGCCGCAGATTTTTGCAGGGGAAGAAGAAACTGGCTCCAATCCATGCTGTGAAGGTAGTTGGAAAGCAAAGCTTTAAACGACACCCACAACAACTGCCCATGCCACGTCACTTGAATTCACACACGTGGCTCTACAAAGAGGGAAACCAGAGATTCTTCCAGCCGTGACCTGGAATTCGCGGGGGCGGTGCCCCGAACGCAGCAGCAGTGTTGGCCACCGCCGGGCTAGAGCGGCGGACGCCATCGCCGTAGGCCGGCTGTGAGTCGGGAGAAAGAAAACGGAGAGGAGCGCCTTTCGAAGGGTTAGACAGCGGAACCTAGCCATCCTCACGGGCTAGCTTGGGGCTACACCCTCACGCGACACCAAAACAATTTGGCGTGTGAGCTTAGTGATTCCCATTTATACCCATTTAAACAAGTTAGTCTAGTAAGGTTGAGAATTGCGAGAAAGCTGAGGAAACTTTTATAACCGCTATTTATCAGAACCAGTTGCTTCTTCGCTTTTTGTAATACCTTTCAAAACACAACCGAATCAGTCTTCACCAATTTAGAAAACGGAGTTCCATTCGTGGGAAGCCGTGCCAAAAGGTAACGTTTCTGTAGCCGCCAGGTGTCTGAATGTGGTATCTTTATTTTGTTTTCCCGCCCTGCAAAGCAATGTTTAACGTATTTTTGACGTACGACCACTTAATTCCGTCGGGTCCGGGTTACCCAGGAGGTGCTGTCGAACATGTTAATCAAGCCGTGTGAAGGAAGCGCGCAATGAATGGGAAGCTGCGCCAAAACAGGCCCAAAACAAGCGTCGGTAAAGCAGGTTACAAAGCCGTACCACCGACGCGCCCGCTGGCGAGCATGGCACCTCCGGGTGGGGAACGCTGGGTAACTTCACCGCGCCATCTAGAGTGTGCTTCGTGAGTGAAAATATGTGTTTTGGTATGTTTGATCTATAAATTACTCGCTGTTTTTTTGTATCAACCAGGCTACTAGTGCTTTTGGTCGATACTCCATCGTTACAACGATGTCAATGAACGTACATACGGACAGAAGTTGTTGGCAATTGTATGTTGGTATAAATACGGTCCTTTGCGAGGAAAATCACGATTGTAAAGACAATTCGGTTCCTCATTGATGCGTGGGGGAAGGGGTCATAATGCACATGGAGGTAGTTACATATCGGGACAAATGACAATAAGACCTTGCTGGGAAGAAGGCGTACATAATTTTTCATTAGAAATGGAACCGCAACAAAGACGAGGCAGGAATATTTGTAGCGCAACTTCCATCTGTTTAAGCAAACGTTTTGTAGAGAATGGATTTCGAAGTCCGAATTATGGTATAACGTATTCACTACATAAAAAGGGGGCGGAGTTTAAAGCTGTGAGGAATCTCAGCATGGAGAAGTCCCGGAATCGAAACATGTGCGGCAATATACACTGCTACGGTACAAAGTACAAGTCCACCCCAAATACAAACCGTGTGGCACATTATACCCTAGAACAAACGTGAACCCTGTTAGAAAACTGTAGTCGAAATATTTTTAAGACGAAGCTTTCTACATCTAACTCTCAAGGATTCTGTCGCGACTGTTGGGTGTCAACAGAAAACTCCCGCGAACAAATAAAAAAGTTGCTGGCACGGCCAGGAATCGAATGTGGAACGAATACAGAAACGGAGCAAGAGCGCGTTGCCGCACCAATTGAGCTACGAACCCAAGCGGAGACGGGGGAGACAGACGGTGCACTCAACGATCATATTTGCTGGTTTACCCCCTGCGATCTCGCTGAATTCCACGTGATAGCCTCACGCGACCTCTCGCGGTGCTGTGCGCTCCGCCCACGGCACGCCTAGCGGCTGTATGTGCGCCTTGTGCATGGGCTAGGAGTTATAAAAATTAAAGGAAGCTCACACCAACGCATGGCGTCCCCCTTTTCTTCCGTCTCTGCCGCTAATCGTGTCACCTCCGCCGGCGGCGGTGGAGAAGGAAAAGTGGGATCGT
The DNA here is from genome assembly GCF_048455015.1 of Haemaphysalis longicornis. Taxonomy (NCBI): domain Eukaryota; kingdom Metazoa; phylum Arthropoda; class Arachnida; order Ixodida; family Ixodidae; genus Haemaphysalis; species Haemaphysalis longicornis. The sequence continues at coordinate 181,507,498 of NW_027526335.1, forward strand.
CTAACACCGGGTTTCTGCTTCCTTTGATTTTATGGTAGGGGCACGTCACCGCGAGGAACGCAGACATAAGAGCGCCTTTCTTGACGCAGGTCGTCCTGCTTGCGAACATCACATCGGGCCTCCGGATTTTCACCGCCTCCCGCCTGGACCCACACGGCTGTCGCGAGCAGACCCACCATACTCTGGCCGGCGACATACTGCGCGCCCTGCGGAACTGCCGGTCCCCGTCGCAGCCTGTTCTTCCCTCCTTCACCCGAGAACAATCACCGGCCCCGGCATTCCTCCATGCCTATTTAAGGAGCTCACGCACCGGAGTCAGTCGGGGCACGTCACCGCGAGGAACGCAGACATGAGAGCGCCTTTCTTGACGCAGGTTAGTGACCCGCAGCACGCTGCTTATTGCGTTCGTTCTGACGACCCTTTCTTTCTCGCGGTGTCGTGCCCCACCGACATGCTCGAGTCCTGGCGAAATTTTCTGTACGAGTTGTTGTGCTCTGCTACTACAAATGCTTACCTTGTATATTTTATGCTTGTACACTCGGGGGACGTTGAATTGAACCCCGGACCCTCTCCTGTAACGCTTGAAACTTAGATGGCCGAAACACATGCTTCTATCCTTGAAAGTATGGGCAAGCTTGAAGCAGGGCAGGATGCTATTTTAACTGAACTGAAAGGTCTGAAGGAGAGGCAAGTTGCGACCGATAGCGAGCTCAAGCACCTGGCCGAACGGCTAGTTGCGTGGCAATGCACTACGACATCTTCTACACCTAGCGACCCTTTAAGCAGCTTAAATGACAGATTAACAACTATCACAGCAAGGTGTGATGATGCGGAGAACAGGGCTCGGTGGTGTAACTTTTTGTTTTATGGTATTGAGGATGACCCCAAGGAGGACTAGCCTGGCTCTGAGCAGAAAATAGTCAATTTCTGCTCAGATAAGCTTAAAGTTACCGCCGACACCCTTAAGTTTGATCGCGTGTATAGGTTGGGAGGGTTTGCTCCCGATAAATGCCGACCCATAATCGCAAAGTTCTGCTTCTTCAAGGACAAACAAACCATTCTATTGATTGATTGATTGTAGGGTTTTACGCGCCGACGCAACGCAGGCGATGAGGCGCGCCGTAGTGGAGGGTTCCGGATTAATTTTGACCACCTGGGGATCTTTAACGTGCCCCGAAATCTCGTACACACGGGCGTTTTTGCTTTTCGCTTCCATCAGAAAAGCTGCCGCCGCGGCCGGGAATCGAACCCGCGACCTCGTGCTCAGCAGCGCAACGCCTTAGCCACTGAGCCACCGCGGCGGGTAACAAACAAACAAACCATTCTAGGTTCGGCGCACAGGCTTAAGGGGTCGATTTTTTCGATCGGTGAAGATTTCGCCTTTTCAACCCGAGTAGCCAGAAAAAAACTAATAGCTTTCGCCAGAGAAGAAAATAAGACATTTAAGCTATCGGTGGATAGAATGCACATGGACAATAAAACCTACACATACGACCCCGTCACTGATACTGTTCTCGCTTCGAACATATAGCAAAGGACAGGCGTCCACCCTTTGCGACCTAAGAACCACTCAGCTAAAGAATTGCCGTCGTTATCGGTTACGTACACAAACATTCGAATCTTACTTCCTAAACGCGACCGGTTATGCTCTTACTTGGACGACAGTAATGGCGACATCTTGGTGCTAACTGAAACCTGGTTACATTCTGACATCAGTGATAGAGAACGTTTTAACGAAAAGACGAACTACAGCGTTTACAGATACGATAGAACACACAGGAGGGGTGGTGGTGTTCTGCTCGCAGTTAGAAACGGGATATCGTCGTTTTCCGTTGAAACGAATGCTTCGGTTGAAATAACTTGGGCTGCATGCGTGACGGCATCCGCTGAGGTCTTAATAGGTGCCTGCTACCGTCCACCTGACTCCGATCCATCCTTCTTGAAGGAACGGCGTGAAAGTATATCTTGTGCCTTGAAACAATGCCCTGCTGATATAGTCTACCTTTTCGGGGACTTTAATTTCCCTCTCATTGATTGGTCGCTCCTCTCAGCCCCCTGTAGCACTTCAACCGAATTCATTAACCTAACCCTAGACTTCAATCTTGTTCAAGTTATAGACGAACACACTCGAGGGTCTAACATCTTAGATCTTGTATTAACCACTGCACCGGAAAGCGTAGGATCCGTATCATACATCAAGGTGTTCAGCGATCATAAGCTCCTCCAGTTTACATTTCACACTCCTTTAAAATTTGCCGGTGCCATCATTAAAAAAATACGCGATTATAACAAAGGTAATTACAGGGAAATGAACGCAGAATTGGAGAAATTCTTCAATAAATCTTTCCTACCCTCATTCAGTTGCCGGTCTGTAGATGACAGCTGGGTGCTCTTCAAGCACAAGATAGCCGAACTGGTCGACAAACACGTTCCTCTAATAAGAATTAAAAATGATCAATCTAATCCGTGGTTCAACAGACAACTCAGAAACATGCGAAAGAAAAAGAAACGATTGTATAAGAGTGCTAAATCGGCTTCCATTGCGTCGTCATGGGCCAAATATAAGGAATTTCTGAGAACTTTTAACTCTGCAGTACACAGTGCCAAACAAAAATACTTTTCTGAGGATTTACCTTCGCTGTTAAAAAATAACCCCAGAAAGTTTTGGAAGACAATTTCAAACAATCGTTCTAATAATGACATTGTATCACGTGGTGACAACGGTGTTCCCCTTCAGGAACATGCGTGTACGCATGCATTAAACCATTTCTTCTCGTCGGTATTCACCCAGGAAGATCATTCCACCACACCCATGGTTCCCGAATCCGATTACAGATATATGCAGCCAATTAATATTACTCCTGAAGGCATCGCTTCACTAATCGGCAGTCTTAAAGTCTCCACTTCATGTGGTGTCGATAACATCAACTCAAAAATATTGAAGAACACTGTGCATATCTCTAGTCAAATTCTGTTCCATATTTTCAGCAAATCATTGACATCAGGTCAGTTACCTGCCGACTGGAAAATCGCCAAGGTTGTTCCCATTTTCAAATCCAATAACAAAGACGCACCCGAAAATTATCGCCCGATTTCTTTGACGTGCATATGCTGCAAATTACTGGAGCACATTATTGCATCTAACGTGTATAACCACCTCGAATCCAAAAACTTTTTTTCATCCATCAGCATGGTTTCAGAAAAGGACTGTCATGTGATACACAACTGCTGGAATTTACAACTGACCTACACTCTAACATGAATGCTAACCAACAATCAGACTGAATTTTCCTTGATTTTTCAAAAGCGTTCGACCGTGTTGCTCATTCCCGCCTCATTTCAAAATTATCAGCCCTTTGCCTGGATTCTTTAACTTTATCATGGATTCGGAAATTTCTGTCTATGCGCCAACAATTTACTATGGTCAACAACTTTTCTTCACACCTCGCTGATGTTGCTTCTGGAGTTCCGCAGGGCAGCGTCCTGGGCCCGTTACTGTTCCTGATCTACATAAATGACCTGCCCCTCAACATTTCATCACGGATACGATTCTTTGCTGACGATTGTATTATATATCGTACGATTACTAGCCTTAACGACCACCTTTTCTTACAAAATGACTTAAACATAATCTACAATTGGTGTAATACATGGAAAATGTCACTTAGTTTGAGTAAATGCAAAGTAATATCTTTTAGTCGGAAACACGATAATTCAGATTTTCTTTATTCCATCAACCACAGTGCAGTTTCGCAAGCCGCTTCCTATAAATATCTGGGTGTTCATCTAACACCTAATCTCTCGTGGAGTACCCACGTTTCCGCCTTCTGCGCAAAGGATTCTAAATCACTGGGTTATCTTCGACGATATTTACAATGCGCAGCAGCCCTTGTCCGCAAACATGCGCATCTAACCTTTATTCGTCCACAGCTAGAAGTCGCGTCGGCAATCTGGTCCCCTCACCAAAACTACCTTATCGTCCAGCTGGAATCTATTCAAAACAGAGCCGCCAGATTTATTACACGCAAGTGTGACCGTCATTTTAGCGTTACCCAAATCAAACAAGAGTTATCACTTCAGCCGCTAGATACCCGTCGCACTGTCGCGCTATTATGCCTTTTTCATAAATACATAGTTCGCGTTAGACCTAACCCGCTTCTTCTTAACGTTCCAGTACGTACGTCACGACGCCTTCATAATAGTCATAGTTTAACGCGCATTTTTGGCAAGACGCTTGCTTTTAATTCATCGGCATTGCCTCGAGCAATCATGCACTGGAATGATCTTCCTGACCAAATTGCATCCATACTTAGTCAAGATAGCTTTACCGAAAATCTGCACCGACATTTTTCTTAGTAATTGTGTAATGATAAATTGCCGAGAATACTATTGTTACTGTTTACGGGTGTTTTCCCCCTTGTATTTGAGTGTTTTCCGATGTTTTTGATTCCACAAAAACCCTGTGCGTTTGTGATAATTGTCTGTTAGAAACGTGTATGACGTGTTTCATTTACGCCTGTAAGCCGATTGCCCAAACTTTATATTGTGTACTTATCTTTTCTTCTTTTTCCCCACCATTTTTTTAAATGTTCTTTCAAGAATGTAACCTCCTTTACTAAATGCTCTTCAATGGGCCGTAAGGTATAATAAATAAATAAATAAAAAAGTTTCCACTCATGTGCTTAACCAGTACAACTCAACCAACCACCGTTCATGAATCAGGCATTGACTTAACCTTAGCATGAAATACCTCTGTGAAGTAACAAAAAATGCGCGGTTGTTTCTGGTTTCGTTCTTGGTTTTACTGGTCTCTGGTTTCACCCTTTGTAGAGAGCCACGTGTGTGAATTCAAGTGCCGTCACATGGGCAATCGTTGTGGGTGTCGTGTCTAGTTTCGCTTTCGAAGCGCCTTTACAGAGTGAATTGGGTCGTATTTTTTTGCTTTGCACTATTCTGTTCTTACCGGGCCTTGTGCAAACAAAGTGTATACCCCGAATTGGGAGATATGGTTCGAAACCTATTATGCACAATTTCAGAGGACATTCGAGAGAAATAGCCGAACAAAAACCGCCTTCTGGACCACTTGAACGCATTGTACGCTCGAAGTATTGCGTAAGGAACAGTAGACACTCGTTAAAACGAACTCGGCTGTGCCAAATTTCACGGTAAGAGGAACAAAACTTTTTTCTCTTTGGAAATGCGCAATGTCTGCATAAAACATCTGCTTAAGACTTCGGCTTAATGCGAATTCATCATGATACCAAGAACAATTTTTCACGGTCCTTCGAGTCCGTATTAACAAGATTTACCGTGCACGTTTTTGCAGCAGAATTTAGTTTATGGCACACTTCCAGCGTTTAGCCTTGCTTCAAGTCCGGCGTCATTGTTGGTAGCATTGTGAATAGTGTTACGAGTCTGGACAAGAGGCAGAAGTGTACGGGTACGGAAAGAAAGCAGTGGTGTGGATAATGCTTTAAAGTGCGTGAAGCCGATGAATAGTGTATCCGAATTAGGACGTGATTTTTTATTGCATAAGCTATAGGGACCGGGAAGCTGGACGGGTGGCGCCACCACTCGGCGCTCCCTTCGTTAGTGGAATGAGCCGGTGCATTGGGCTACGCAGCCTCCCGTTGTTTTAGGGGCGAAGCTCCTAAAGCCGTGGGTCTGTCCATCCCTTGTGTCTCGTGGTACGCGACCGCCTAGTTCGATGACTCACTCGCAGGTGCCGCTACGTGACCGCCTAGTTCGATGACTCACTCGCAGGTGGCGCTGGTGTGAGTGACGTCATGATGACGTCACTCGAAGCGGAGGGCGCGCAGGGCGGCGGCAGCGCGCGCTCGCCGACAGGATCCCGCCGTGCGCGAAAGAGAGGCCGAAGCATCTCGTCTAGAAAGTCGCGCTTAAACCGCGCGTCGGCAGCTTCGGGCTGAGCTCGCTTGATGCGTTTTGCAGCCGCCTCGCGAGCTCTCACTGCATCGGGGTTTGCCTGCCGATACGAGCGCTTGCTTGCAGCCTCACGAACCCTACAACAACAACAACAAACGAACAAGAGCAAAATAAAAGAACAAAATAAAAGTTGATTTGTACAATGTACGCACACAGTCTTACGTCTTTCTTAATGATGTAATGGGCGAACTTTCACGGGAGAGTTACGGTTACCGATGATCTCCCCCTCTCGAGCTTCGCCCCACTTATCATCATTCATTCCGTGGATATGGCGTGATTTTTTTGTCGTGTTTACCTCGGTGCTTTGAACGTTTTGGTGGTGTTGTGAGCGGAAATGTGCGGTGAAATGATGTTTAGACCGGTGTGTTGAGTTCTTAGATGTAATAACGGCTACGTAAACGTGTCAGACGCTTCTAAATTTCCGAATGGGCTACAATAACATGAGCGCTTTTTGCAGTGATGTACGCTTGGCTCCATCCGTTCTGAGTACGAATAAAACCACTATTATTTGTATTCATTTTTTCTTAAATGCAGTAACGGCTACGTAAACTCTTTGAAGCTTCTTACTTTGGGAATTGGCAACATTGACATGAGCGCTTTTTGCAGCGCTCTGCGCGCTCTGAGTAGGAATAAAACTATTAATATTAGTATTTATACCTACTATTTTAAATTACGTTCACGGGTTTCAATGATTACTGTTTCCACGGCAGCCTTAACGCTGGAATACCTTGATACGTGGGCTTTGAAGAGAAAGGCACCTGCGTACGAGATCGATTACTGTGTGGTCATGGAAACGTTGTCGCAGTTTACATTTCCTTTCTGTAACCGTGAGCTTTGTGCCTTGGGTTTTTGTGAGCGACACTGTCACAGCACTGGAGCCTGAGAGCCGAAGCGGAGCTCCCACGATTGTGGCGGTCATTTTATCAGGAGCCAAAGTTATTCAACCACCCAACAGCCCAAGCTACAAACCATGCCTCCTTCCCTTCCCGTTTTACAATTGGCGTGTAATAAAGGCTGGCACCGATAGTTTAAAAAATGTGGCAGTGTTAACTTAAGCCCGTGTTTTTTAAGGCTCAAGTACTCTTTACTGAGCACCTAAAAAATCGTGTAATGCCTTTTGAAGAAACCAAAAACGCGTGATTAGTTGCCTCAAATATAAATGCATCAACCCTAACCCTCCAGCACAAACGCATTTCCGACACACTGGAAGCAGTTAGGATTTAGAGAGGGCTGCATGGAAGTGCAAAATCAAACAGCAAAGTCATTTAGACCTGCGTTTAACGACGACGATGGTTGAACGCGAAGCTTTCTTCATGCGAAATCGAGGGGGAAATAATGAAAGTCAACGACGCTGCGATCAAAAGACCATACTGCGTGCTGATAAAATTCAAAGTTCTCACTAGTCACAAGTTTAAATTCAGAAGGCAACCAAGGAAACCCACACGAGAAAGCTTTGCGATAAACCATCATCGTCGTTTGGCGGAGGAGCGCATGATTTTTCAAGCATGGGTGGCATCTTGTAAAATTACCGCAGCATTCAGTTGTGAAACTGAATATGGGTTTTAGGCACACTCCTGTCGCTCGTCCTTTAGCCACGCAGGAATTGTTTTTTGAAAAACCATTACCCAACTAGCCAGCAACCATTGAAATTCTTGTAAAGCAATGCTTTTCTACGACAAGCAATAACGTTCTACTATCATGCGGTATTTATTGTGTAAACGATTTTCGATGACTGTATCAAGCGTACTTCTGTGAAATTAAACATGTTTCTACCGTAGTTGATGTTGTTACGGAAGCGTCGTTCATCACAATTTCTGTTTTTAGGTAAATTTTAGAAGGTACCCCCCAAATTTGTCTTTCGTTTGTGCACGACGCCGTTTCGTCATCAACTGCTAAAGACCAGCGCCGCAGCATTCCTGGATCGGCTTTGTAGGAGAATTAAGCTGCTATTTATTCCTCGATATGCCAAACTTCATGCGGGCGTGAACAATTTGCAAGAAGGAATGGACTTGCACTTCCAGCTTGACTTCCAGCTCGGCGCACTGAGCGTCGTCTGCTATTCGTAAGTACTGATTAAGGGCGTAAATCACACACAAGGCATGCCTCGCAAAGGCCACCTCCACGCTCAAGATTTACCGATCCGAAAGAAGTCCTTGTGGTTATCTACGCTTTGCAAGCCGCACCGCAGCAGAACGACAGAAAGCCATGCACAGCAACGCTGCGCTGACCGCCACCGGCATTCCACAGACGAGCGGTTCGCCACGGGTGGCGCTGTTGGCTGAAGCAACGGTGGCGCCATACAACGGTCACCCGGTCCCTATAGTTGGGGCATATCAGCGAAACTTTCACGCCGCTCGGCAGTCGATCTGACAACAGAGCAGGCGTTAGGGGTGCGAAGAGCGACTGAGTATACAGCGCTTGTGAAGAGACTGCTTTCAGGAAAGGGCCGAGCTACCATCGCTATGGTGCGGACCATCTCACAGCTACCATCAATTCGGTCGCCGGATCGTGTTGCCCCACCTGCAACTGCGCCATCTGGACTGGTTCCGTGACTCCCGCTACCGCTTACGCGCGCTGCCGAACGTAGTGTGCAGGAGGTGCAGGGCACCAAACGAGGAAGCCGGAGCAACGGGTTCTCGTCGAGCCGAGCCTCAACTTGGTGAAGGAGATGGGCATCATGCTCACGCGTTCTTAGGAATCAACCAATGAAAATTCAACTAATTTTCTGTTTCTCAGGTCGGTACACCCAACACCAGCTGGCACGAGCGGCAACACGTCTGATTGTTTTTCCGAATGTTCGCAGTTAGTAGCGAGCAGTTAGTGTTCGCAAGAGTAGCGAGCTGGTTCTACGTCTTGGCAGCATTCCGTTATTTGCTTCCCTTGTTTTTTTCAAGTTCACAGAAAAAAGTTATAGAATTTCCTGAGTGGGAACATTCAGACATAGAACAAGCGTTCTTTATGGGAATTCATCTCCGCACTTACATTCTACGCAGGTATACCTTGCAGGCAGGGGCCATTTTGTATGGTCCGTTTATTAAATAAATAAGTTTAATAAATACCCCGTAGGGAACATGGAGACGAATGGAGCGCAGTTGCGCAAGCGTTACGGTCGGACAGATTTCCGAGAACAGACACACACGAATGCTCAGACCAGCAGCGGTCGCTCCCGACTTTCTGAACTTAGAAGAGGGCATCCACGTTTATTTTATTTTTATCTGCTCAAAAAATGTTTCCCCAAGAAAAACAGCAACAGCAACGAAAGCCCAGAAGCTAAGTCGAAATCGGTGATTCAAGCGACATACTAAGAAAGAGCTGGCAAGAGTCGGACTTCAATAACAGCCCTCCCTATCGCGGGGCTAAGACAAAACCCGTAGACCGCTATGCTGTTCTGTGCCAGCCTATCCTAAAAGGGGCCATGCAGACAAAACACAAGTTCGGTTCATTCTAAAGATTGCCTCGTTAAAATTATACTGTCACCACTACTAACGCAGAAATCGCCTAAATAAGCTGTATAATTATGAAAAAATGGAATGGCGATGCGACCCACTGGCTCGTTTCACGCAACAGAACCTATGATGCCATATGCTCAGCTGTGGCATTGGCTGAGGCCGGCAAAAACAAACGCAAATTAGGCAGGCGTTATAAGCTTACCGAACGAGCGATTTGCGCTTAAACTGTAATGCACATACATTTTACAGCAGTAAGAATTGTGAGGTAAACAATGAAAGTTACTAAAGGACACGTAAACATTGAGGCGCCGATGGGCACTGCTGTTGGCACTGCTCGCACTATGCTTGTTTTAGCTGCACAGCAGGCCGCCGCTCTGGAGTTGTCTTACAGGACACTGACCGATAGGTGTAAGCGACGTTGTCTTACTTTACCCTGTTCGTAGAGAATACCCCGTGTTTCATAAAACGATTAATTTCTACCGTAACAACAACAAGCCAGGTGCAAATACGGTCAAAAACACACTCTAAAAAAAAAGAGAGTCCAAAGGGAGTCGTCGCTGCAATGACTCCCTTAGACTCTACTAAGACTCTCTTTTACGCTCCACGACCCTCTTTAAAACAGGGAGGGGTCACGGGACTCTTGCACTTTGCAATGGGAGTCACGGGTCAACAGCATTTTTAGCATATATTTATTGACAGATTGAATTTCCACAGTGATACTTAGGTTTGTTGCTACCGTATTGCAAGATTTAGTGGCGCAGATACAAAAACATGAAAAGTAAGGGCACACAGGTGTGTGTCCCGTGACTTTGTCCGCTTCTGCGCAAACGGTACAAAATTTGATTTTCTAGGACTGTAAAGCATAAAAAATCTAACGCTGTTTATGGAACACACAAGCTTTCTACGATACAAACGCAAAGTCCACAATGCAAAGTGCTGAGCTAAGCTAATGGGGTGATTATGATTTTTAGAGTGTAATTGGGTCATCTGAATATGCTGCTTCGGTTAGCTCAGTGTTGTCATTGATTTGGACTTTGGCGGATAGGAGTGTGGACTTTTCATTTGTATCGGAGAAAGCTTCGCCTTTTTCATCCTGCTCCTCTTCGTCTTCTTATTATTCTTTTTCAATATGTGCCCTCCAAATTTGTAAAGTTGGCTTTCCTACTTCGCGTTTTATCAACGACAACGACACCACAATTTGCCCTCCCATTGTTTAAAGTTGGCTTTCCTGCGCTGAGTTTATCATCATCATCACCACCGTAGGCCCTCCCATTTGATAAAGCTGGCTTTCCTGCAGTGCGTACAGCCGTAAAAGCGCCATGAGTGGGCATAGAGAGGTTCACTTTAACAATATTTTTGAATATGTCGTATCAGAAAGCAATCATCTACAATACATACCATACCTGTGGTAGCCAAATTCTTTTGTTCTTACAATTGTCGGTAACTCTGGGCGAATGGAAATGCTAAAGTGCGCAAAGACTAGCAAATATTTTAACATTGCATAGAAACCACATGTAACAATAACACAATATACTTAATATATACGAATTAAAGTCTTTACTGCAATGCTGTTCAATGTTGATGAAATAAGCAGAAAGTATGATTGACATTGCTTCTGTATATGATTTAAATGGGTTGTCTATTTTTTACGTTAAAAACATTGCCAACTGTGCACCGGATAACGCTCTGCGAATAAGAACACGAATAAAACTATGCTTCGTAATATATATTGCTAGGCAACTAAATGGCCTTCTCAGGAACCCTACAAAATAGGCGGGAGAATATCAGGACGTGTGGCGTGTACGTAACTAGCTTTTGCGCCACAATTCTGCCGCTCTACAATTCAGCCTCTCTATGCACGATGTTGCGTGCCTGCTTTCTTGCAAAGCTTCGTTGTCGTGCAACAAAGCCTACTTTACTGCAGATGTTATTCTCATTCGCGTTTTACCAATTAAGCAGTATGTTCACTGCTTCATGTGCCACTAGTAATTTTGTACATTAAGTACATATCGATGTAAGGCATCGCACTTGCGCGCGTACAGAGCTCTGGGTTCAGATGTCGTGTAAACTTACACCAAGCTGCCCGACCAAAAAGCAGAATTCAAGTGTTAGTCATTCAAATCCTTGCTTGTAGTTGCTTTTATTCAATAAAAACTACTTCATATTGCGACAATCTTTTTATTGAAATGATTAATGCAAGTTGCTCACAATTATTATATATTTGAACCAGTGTGCGAGCGTCGCCTCTTTTAGTGCGTTTAAAAAAGCCGCCAAGTAGTCACGTGACTGATTTGCGTTCGTTTTATAAAAACTTGTGTACATTACGTAAAACGTACATATATAAAAAGTTGCTGCCAGAACCAGATTTCTTTTGTCTAGCGTTTGCTTTAAAACTCAATAACAAGAATACAAATGCAAATATTTTAGACAACGCGAATCAATAGAATCCACTGCGAGCCAAGTAGAGTAAGCCAGTGAGTGGCGCGAAGGTAGCGGGGCGAGTTGACGCATTTTTGTCGAATTCGCGTATCAAAACCGCTGCGGGATGGAAACGGCGTGACACCGGTATGAAATTTGCTGTGCGGAATTCATTGCGCACCGCCTGAAATCGTCTACTAGAGTTCTTCAGTTCGGCAAGTCGACGGCGTGCTACGGTTGAATGCGAAGCCGGAACAAAGGCTGTGTCATCGTGTTTTTTCACGTGAGTACTGTCCCTGCTAATAATACCAAGTGAAATAGTTGTCTCGGTTAGCTTTCCGGACACATGCCGAAAAAGTTGCATATGCTGTGCTTGTTTGCTTGCTGCCTGGCGCCTCGTAAGCATTGTGAAATCTCTCCTTCGACCCCTCCTCCCTATTTGAGACTGTTCTAAGCTATCGCGCTCGCGAGACCGGCTGCCGCCGCCGCGACCGCCCTTCCTCGCGGCTGCTCGCGGTCTGCGGGCCGCGATATGCGTCGTGAAACTGCCGTACTCCCTGTTCTGTGGCCGTACTCGCTCGCCAACGCGCCCCTACAGCGTACGCGTTGACCGTGTGCTGGCGGCGTTGTCGGGAAAAAAAAGTTGGCAAGAGGTGAGGACGCAGGAAATGTAGTTAAACAGATGAGAATTTGCAATGTGCAAGGGGGAGAAAATAGTATGCAAGTGCAGGACACGGAGAGAGAGTTCGGGCCGCGCGCCAGCGAGCGAGTACGGCAGTTCCACAACGCCTGACGTTGCCAAGCTTCACGAGCTAATGACGAAGCCCGTCTTTGAGTTCACGTAGAGTTCACAGGGGCACAGAATTCATATACGTGGAAATTGGAGGTGAAAGGCGGACATGTGGCCTCGCAGGGAATTAAGTCTCGGGGTGTGTGTGTGGGGAGGAGGGGTATTTTACAGCGCCTACGAGGCGCCTGTTCTAACTTGTTCATGCCGTCCGTATTCTTCAGCACACCCTCCTTTTGCCCTCGTCCATTAGCCCACGTCAAGCTTGTCTCTAGCTCTACTGTTGTGTTCGCTGTCTAACGGCTGCTTTTTGCACCGTCGGTCGCAGAAAACCATTTGACTGTTGGGCGGAGCGGTACAATTCTGTAATACACGGCGCTAGTTTGCAATGGCAGGCTATTCAAAAGTGTGTCAAGTGTTCCCTTTTTATTCTGTAGTTTTCTTCTTTGACGTTTCGTGAAATAACAAACCGAACTACAGAAAAAACAGTACATGGGGGGTGTAAATCGTTTTGAACCCTTTGGTGCAGCGTCATTTCTAACACTGGTCTGCCCGTATAGGCAAACTTGTTGGGACCGTTTAGTGTCCTTTTTATGGGGAAAAGCCCTTATGAATGGCATATTGGCATGTATTGTCACGTTCGCGCGATATTTGCAGGTAAAGAAAATAGGCCCCAATGCAAAATGAATCCTTTAATATAGGCATCAAAAGAAGCCTGGAGCATGCTAAATATTCTTTTGAAGGTAGGTTGTGCTTTTTATGATCACATAGACGGACACAAGAAAACTACGTACAATTTCACGAGTAGACGGCGCCATCTTCTCGTGAAAGCGGACGTTTTTCTTGTGCCCATCTCTGTGATCGTAACAAGAGCAATTTTCCTTCAAAAGCTTACACCAATTAGCCCGACATAAAGCTGTGCAAAATATTACATGTCCTGATCACACACTCAGAGTGTACTTTCTGTATTTAGTGAGTCGCCTGTTTGCATCATTATTGTCTGCCAGACATGTTGTCACTTGGGCATTACTCCAGCGTGCAGACCAGTGTTGCACAAGTAGACATGCTTCAGCGCTCTTCCTGTCACCCTCATCTTTTGCGCAGTCTTTCAACTAGCCAGCAACCAAGTCTTCATCTTCCCTCTCGTTATATTTTGTATGTACTGTATTTCAGAGCCATAAACACATCAGCTTGTCTACATTAATTAAGGAGGAGGTGCTCAAGCAAGGAACAAGGTTCGGGTGGAGGCCGATCGCGGAACCAGAGGACTCTGAAGCTGGTGAGCTAACCAGGACTGGAGATGGGCCTGCGGATTCTGTGTACCAGAGGTTCCAGACGAGCGAGTTGGCTTGCAGACAACCGGGCTCGGTTCTACACCTGGCCGCGGTTGGTGGCCACGGCCCAGGATGGATCACCACACCTGCCACGCAGGGCGTGGTGCTGCCTGTGCTGCTTTGTCCGAGCAGTACATGCATTCGGGGGCCAATGCTCTGCTGCAACCTGGACCAACGATGACCCGCGGCACACATCGCTGAATGGGGCTTCTCGTGTTGGTGAGAGCATTTCCGTTTTTCTCTTCGCTTGAACTGGATTTTGGGGGCTGTTTGGTGCTTAGTTTCCCTTTCACCGTTCGCCATTGTAACTCATTCTGTTCCCTTTCTCCCGAGTTCCGTGTAAACGTGTCACACTCCTGCAAGGCCAAGATAATCTTCGCATCAACAAATAATTTTTCCCGAAAGGTTAGAGTGTCAAGCACCATACACTTGGCTGTTTGGCATGGAAAGACTCAGCATTTGAAACATGTCATAACAGCAGGTAAAATCTTGCAGGGCTGCAGATTTTCATCGACATGGCTGTGTGAGGTTATGCGGGTTTGTAGTAGGTTTCAGGGGATATAAAATTTGCTTGTGCCTGCTTTGGACTGGCCCTTGAGACTTCGAATTGCTTGTGCGGTTGACGTCTGTGTAAAATTGTCATTTGTTGCAACTGCTCCTGCCCTTACTTTTTGCCTTCACCTTTGGTTCTATCAGGTATGGCTGCTCTTAATCCTCAAGTCCTGTGGATGTCCATGCTCACGGGGTACTTTGCCTTTTTGGAGGTTTGTATTACACTTGTCTCTATCTAAGTTCTTTCAGTTCAGCTCGTAACCACCATTTGCTCTCCTAGAGATCGCATAAATATTGTTGATTTCAAATTAATTCCAAATAACGGTTAGCTACTGTTATTGCACGAAGGCATCTTTGGATGTTAAAATGCTGTGAAAATTGTTAAAAATTGAACCTTGGTGTCACGTCTTTTTTATTCCCAGAGAGGTTGTGTCAGTTTTGTGCTTTTTGTTTACGCACCAAAGGCTTCACATAAAAAAACCAAAGCTTCATAATACTAATGGGTCATTCCACGCGAAACGTTCTGGCCCAAAAATTGGCCACCGCCAATTCCGTTGAGAAAAGCAGGTGAAGGAATCCTGAAATACTATTAATACGTCGAAACCTTCATACAACAGCTGTAGAAACCCTAACCAGGATTTGAATATTCAGACAGATTTGATCAGTGGACAAAGCTTCCTCAAGGCAATATTACACTAAAATAATGCCTAACACGGCAAACACTAGTTCGGAAAAGTTTTTTTTCCACCCTCCGGTTTTGTGAGCAATGTAACCAACATAAATGAAAACATGCAAACCAGTTATTCTCGATAGCACAAAGGCAAAGGAGACTGGGGTAGGGTAAAATAGGGGACAGAAGAAAAGGAGGGCTGGTCAGCCTTAAGAGCAGAAATTGACAAAGGGAGCAATAGAAGAATGGAAACTTGAAGGGAACAGTGCAACAACGCCTTCCCGGAGGGCTCAAATTGGTGCGAGGGGCCAAATATGGCCTACCGTCGAAACAAAATCTAAGTAAAATTATCAGGCTAGATAGAAGTTCCAGACGGAGTTCACTATGTGCGGTGCGGCTTCTGTCTTCACTTGCGGCAACTTTTGCTATGTATATTGCACATCTGATATGTTTAATCATTTTTGTGGGCCACAACACAGGAAGAAGCAGTTTTCCTCCCTTCATTGACCAGGGCAGTAGTCTGATGTGAAGTGAAGTTTAGAAGCGAACACATGCCCAGAAAATGCTAGGAAAACACCTAAGAGGACCTGGTGGAGAAGCGCCACTCTAATGTAGCAGGGCCGGCAGAAGACTCTTGTCTGTCGACATTTTTTAGTGCTAGCCCATATTGCGTCTCTCATGCCAAAGCCTCAGTGATAAATTTGAAAATATTCTGTGTTGCTTGCGTATTTCTGACTAAATAATGTATTTCCGGCTTGGAAGGGAGCCGAGTGAGTATTCAAAAGCTAGTTCTTTCAAACTAAACAAAGCTGTATTCAGTCTTTATGGACCCTTTACTGCATGTGTTATTGCTTGCTTGCTGCAGAAACAGTGCTGACGTTGTCATCTGTGTGTTTACAGCAATTCCGCGTTTTTCACAAACTTGTAATCCAGTTCCACTTCTAATACTGCTAAATGAAAGTAGTGCGGAAGTAGAGACCCTGATAATAAAGCAATTGTTAATACACCGTGAAAATATGAGGAACGTAGCAATTACCACATTGCATTTGTTAAGCTGGAGCCCTGTGGATATTTTTCCTTATGGCCTCCTCTATACTGTTTTGTTGGTCCCCCACATCTTATTAGTTTCCATGTCAGTGATATGTATTTTTTTTATCATTAGATGCAAGAGGGGTGGATACACTGTCCTGCGGCCTGTTTTGCTGAATGAAAGTGGTGTCGAAGCCTTCAGAGAAGCACTGGTAAGTACAGCAGTAATTACTTTTAATGAAATCACTTCGCAGGAGCTTTGGAAAAACTGAGTGTTGCTTCTTTGTGTGGTTTTAGAATTTTTAGAAAAACGGTTGTGTCAGCGAAATTGCTTAAATTTCTTGGAATCGTTCCCAGTCTTCAAAAATCATCTATCGATTTCTCTATAATCTCGCTCCGAATAATCTTCAAAAAAAAAACCCGAAGAAGCAGACAAAAAAGGCATATTGTGAGCTACTAGCTACCAACCTTCAAAACAACTACCTGGTCTGATAACCACGCCACCACTGTGACACCGTGACATACCTCCTAAATTTCCCATACGGACCCTGGCATCAATGAATATCTTGATGTGTGGGTGGGTTTTGTATTTTTAAGCTATTTTGGCAGTGATAACGCTCGTTTCTCACGAAATGGTCTTCCAGATCGGCCTAGTCATGCTAATACTACAAGCAATTAGGTTAAAGTTCCCATATTCAACTCATAAAAAGCTCTCACACAGTTGCAATTTCAACAACTTCAGCCAACGTAGTCATGAATAAAATGAGCCACTAGAAAAACAGTTGTCTTTAGTAACAGTTTTCTAAGAAAAATAGCTTGGTTGAATTTGTCTCATGACAGCTGATTAAAGCTAGAGTTTAAAGGTAATTCTTTTTCTGTGAATGAAGCGATGCTTCCTACTACTAAAACCTGTCCCGAACATCAAAACGCTCGAGACGGCCCGAAAATCCAGAAGCTGCCGTATGCATTGCGATGCTCGCTAAGTACACTACTTCTGGCGTTGACGCTGATATCTGCTAAGAATAGACTTCGGAATATGGCACGCAGACAGGGCGGTAACTTTCTTTTTATCGCAGAAAGTCTACCAATTTTTGGGGTCTAACAAAACATTTTTGTGTAAACATATTGATTAGGCACATTCTGCATCAGCTCTAAATGCAGATTATTCGATGCCCTTTCCAACAAGAGCAGATTCGCAAATTAACAAAATCAGTTTTTGGCCAAACGTTGCAAATATGGATAAGTTGTGTATATCAGTTCGCAAATAGTTTAAAAAGTTTGGAGTATAATTTTTGCCAAACATAAAAAACACATCTTGGAAAAAAGTTTAGTTGCCCAGTACAATTTGTCAGATATGAAAAACATGTTACCATGTGTGGTGCCCTCGTTCTGCAGTGAAGCCCTACCTCTGTTTCAAAATATGCAATTTCGGATAGTTTACTGAAAAAAATCGGGTGGTTTGGCATTATTAGAGGCACTATTTGTCCCCACATGATGTAGAAACATCTTGTCGATGGTTGACATCGCATTAATGGTAAGGTAAAAATTCGGGATAGGACAAAAACTGCTTGGGGCTGAAAACAAAACTCGTTCACTGTCAGTTTACTATCATGCACCTGTTGAAGCTTTCACTTGCTGGTTGTTATAATCTTCTGGCTCACTTTTCTAACCCTGCTTTCAGGAATGAGGTGCGATGCACTGGAGCAGTGCCCAGCTAGCTATCCCCGAGTAACTGTTGTGGACAAATGAAAAAGGCGTTCAGCTCTATGAGCCTCCTGCATTGCACCTCCACCTAACATTTTTGAAAACAAACAATACCAAACTTGTGGCAGACTGTCAGAATATGTAGTTCTACTGAGGAGCAACTCTAGACCTCCGAAAATATCCTCGTACAGAATCAAAACTGAAGCCAATTTTAAGCTCTCTCTCCTTGCCTTAACTGATGTCCGATGACTTGAGGTTATCAATTGACTTTCAACTGGAACTCTTATTGCACAAGTAAGGCATGGGTGAAGTGAAATCACAAACGGCATGCTTTTTTTGAGGAAAAGTAGTGGGCAACGAAGGCGTTAAGGCAAATCGGGTTGAAGTTCTCTGTCTAGTAGTGCCAAATATAAATTGCGCAATGCAGAAATGAAACAAATGACAGGAAAAGGGCTGAAAATGCTAAGTGCACTTGTCAGACATGCGGAGACATCCACGAATACTTTGACTGAAAAAAAGCTACCCGTCCTCTAAACCAAAGCTCACTAGCGCATACCTGGTGTCATTTTCTGGTAGTTCTCACCTTTAAACGCAGTCGGATTGCAAAGCTGACGACATCATTTGATACTTGACTTCTGTGAGCCATTTGATCAAAAAATCTAATGGTAATGCAGCGTAACCACAAGTGACATCCTTTTTTGTATAGCGCAGCAGCCATGGCACCTATCGAAACAACACATGCTGCTCAACCCTCAAAAACACCGTCAGAAATTTCAGTGTAGCCAGAGCAGGAAAATTAGAACTGATTCTAAAACTGCAGTGCCTAGACTAACCAGTGGGATGCGTTAGTTGCAAGAGAAATGACAACATGGATATCAGGAATATACAGCATTGATGATCGGTGATCGGTGCTTTATATTGCCGATTTTGTGATGTAGTTGTTTCTCATGTACCACGGTGGTTAGTCTAGACACTACACGTTTAGGCAACCTTGAGATTTTCGGCAGTTTTTTGCAAGGTGAGGTGTGTATGTTTCTCAGAAGGGAGCGTTGCTGCTGCGCTTGATAAAAAAGCATGCGACTCGTGGTCATGCTGCATTACCATGGAATTTTCTTGACCAAAAGTCTTCCAGCAAGCCAAATACCAAATCATTTTGCCAGTTTTGCAATCCGATGGCAGTGACAGATGATAATTACCTGGAAATGACACCAGCTTTCCACTACTGAGCTTTGGTTCAAAGAAAGGGTCGTTTTATTTTGTGAAAGCTTATTTCTGAAGGTTCCCCGCATGTGTATCAAGTGGACCTGGCATTTTGAGCCACTTTCCAGCAGTTTTCATTCTGATTGATTGATTGTAGGGTTTAACGCGCCGACGCAACGCAGGCGATGAGGCGCGCCGTAGTGGAGGGCTCCGGATTAATTTTGACCACCTTGGGGATCTTTAACGTGCGCCGAAATCTCGTACACACGGGCGTTTTTGCTTTTCGCCTCCATCAGAAAAGCGGCCGCCGCGGCCGCGAATCGAGCAGTTTTCATTCTGTTTGTGTGTTGCAAACCTAATATTTCGTGCTACTACGCAGTTACCCAACTTCAAGCCGATTTGCCATAGCACCCCCGTCGCCCTCTACTATTCCTCGAAAAAAGAACGCCTTTTGTGATATCGCTTCACTCATGCCCTACTTTTGCGATAACAGCTCCAGCTGAAACTCAAAAAATAACACCAAGTCATCGGATATCAGCTCAGACAAGTAGAGATTTCCAATCAGCCTTGAACACTGCCAGCTGTTCACTGGCCAGTTTTGTTAGTACGAGGCTATTTTTGGAGGTCTAGTGTTGCTTCTTACTGCGACTGTCTATTCTGGCAGTCTCCAAAAGGTTTGATATGGTGCCTTTTTGAAAATGTTAGGCAGCACTCTTTTCGCCGTGCGAAAGCTTGCTGGGCACAATTCTAGTCCATCGCAAGTTATTCCTGCAAGCAGGGCTACCATAGCGAGTCAGAAGACGACAATAAACCGCAAGTGGAAGTTCTGGTAGATAAGTGATCAGAATGTCAACAAAAATGCACCACTGAGATTGGTTTTAAATTCCAAGTGGATTTTTTGGCATCTCTTGCTTGCCGTGAATCTGGTGCTTGCTGTAGTCCTTAATAAGATGTTTTTACATCACGTGGGGACTAAGTTGGACCCCTAATAATATCAAACCATTTCAGAGAACCATCCAAAATTGTGTATTTTGGAATGAATGTTCGGCTTCACCACGAGACGCGGGCACCATGCGTGCAAGCACCACGTGGGCACCACGAAGACAAATTAATTTTCACTAGTGAATTTTTTCTTGGACAGGATTTTTTAATGTAAACCTTCAAAAGCGTATTCTAAATTTTTTCCACTATTGGTGGTTTGTTATACACAACTTTTTTTTTTCATTTTTCTTTACGGTGACAAAATTTTGATTGGGGTTTTTTTTGCGATCATTATTTATGCAAACATTACACAACTGGTGCTAGCAAGGGCGTTGAATCATCCGCATTTTTGCCACTGCACTATGTGCCTAACCAACACATTTAGCAAAAAGAAATGTTTTCTTAGAGCCCTAAAAACTGGTCAATTTTCTGCGGTAACAAAAGAGTTGAAATCAACGCTGGTGTCAGCTTTACTGCATGACTCTGAATTTGTGCAGAGAAGCCCCTCTAGTGCATGAGAAGTTCGAGAACAAAAAATTGGACATCCAAAGTCAATAAATTGGGATAGGGAAACTGATTATTGTGGCATGTCCCATCAAGGCTGTAGTGTCAGCTTTACTGCATCGCTCATAACTCGTGCAGAAAAGCCCATCCAGGGAATTAGAAACTTTGGAACAAGTTTTGTGCCAAATTTAATTATATGAGAAGTTAAAAAATCAGGGTACAGAAACTAAACGCGTTGACAATAATTCAAATAGACAAGTGGTGTAAAATTTTTTCTTGTGGCCACTAAAAACATGAAGAAACCGAGGCACGTAACAAGGCAGTGGTGCCCTTTGTACTGACAACTTAGGTTTCTTTTCCATCAGTAATAAGTGTGATCTAGATAACTACAACTGTAAGCATTATTTAGTGCTTCATGCTTTCACTTACGCTAAAAACTGTTGAAGGAAAAAACGAAACGGGGTGCAGACATTGCATGCAGAGTAGAAAATATAGTCAGCGTATTGAATAACTTTAAAAAAGCGTCAAAGTTAATCAGTGAAGCGTAGATAGAAGGTTCAGGCAAATTGCTATCAAGCCTAAAAGCAAAAGAAAAGCGCAACAAGCAGCACACCCAGCGGTTTTTGCCCAGGGAATGGGGGGAATCTATGATGTGTCGTTCCCATCTGGAAAGTCGATGTATCCAATTTGTCCCTTGGCGTTTTGCATGTACCCACTCATTGCGAATCATGCAAGTACAAGCCTTTCTTGGGCCAAGTTTGACTTCTGCAAAGAAGCTAAAGCACTGATTTGGGAGCTTTTAGATGTTTATTACGTAAAAAACAGGAGCACAGTGAACCTGTATTGCAATGAGCTTGAATATTTAGAAACTTCACTATGATTCCTTTGTTACCATTGTGCGGCCCACTATTAAAGGGTGTCATTTTAGACGATGCACTCAATAAACTTAGTTGCAAGCAAGTGCTTGTCCTATCATCTTCTTTGTCATGTGCTATGGACTCGACTTTTTAAGAACTATGTACCAACTTGCCTCATGCTTTTTACTGAACAGTTTGAGTGAGACTTTGTACCCCTCCAGTGTTTTGCAGTGTGGAGCATGCCCTTTGTGCAGCAGGTGTCTCAGTTCACTTACTGCTTTGTTACTCGTGCTGCCTTTAAGCTTTACATAGATATTTTCATACCATCAAAAGGGGCGAGTAGCAGCCTTTTGCACTCATAAATTCTTAGTCTCCCTCCCTGGAGCTTTCAGATCCTCTTTATGGATGCAATAATTTTTGAAGCCTTTGCATTTCTGGGGTGTCCATATGTGACTTCATACATTACACATATGTTCCCTCATACAAAACATTTCATAACAAAAGCCAAATGGTGAAGCAAGGAAATGTAATGGCAAGAGGTGTGCTCCTCGCCCTCTCTTTTGTCAGGCACTGGGCAGTTAGCCTGTTGTTGATGATTTTACTGTGCTGGCTACAATTTCATTTTGCTTTTGTCTTATCGTTCAATTTCTTTTCATTGATATTTCTGGCAGGTCCGAGACAAGGCCTGGTCCGAGACGCCAGGACCCGAGGACACCTTGCAACGCTTGTGCACGGCTTGTGAAGATTTCTGGATTGACTTCATGGACTTGTGTAAGAAGTCTGCCTTAGAAAAACAGCAACAAGGAAAGAAGCCTTTAAAAATTATTGCAATTTATTTCCACACCAGTTTAACCTTGCACCAGCAGGTATGCAAAGCTGGTTAACACAAAACTTGTTTTTGTGATTTAATATCATGCCTGTTAGTCTAGCAAACCTGCGTTGTGACAAGCCATAGCAAGCAGTAAAACATGCTTAGTGTATCTGTATTTTTAGGCTATTTGCTGGTTATTTTGTGGTTTAAAACATCTGTGATACCCTAAGCTAGCTTTTCATTCAAATGTGTATCACTTTCGTCTTTAATAAAATAGTTTTCAAATACTTTTGGTTTGCTTTGCTATACTTGTATGAAACTGCTCATGAAGCTGCATGCATGTGGGCTAAAATTGCACTTGCACGTATACTGCAATGATTCCACCAGCAGTATTACTGACCATCTCTGGGAAGGTCACCCATACACTTCCACGACTCTGTCGCCATAAGCATCACGGGACTCTTTAAAAGCGGGCGTCCTCACAACTCTTGTTACAGGGTCGCGATGATCATCAGGCAGGGGTCCCGTGACTCTCTTTTTTCTTTCGTGGCAGTCAGTGCTGACTCTAAGGAGGTAGTCACCCATATTCTACTGTGACTACTGCGACGGGGTCCGTGTGACCCCCTTTCAATAAGAGTACCGTGACTCTGCGAAAGGGGTCGATGAAGAGTCAATTCTGTGGCAAGTAAATACCCCCCAAAGAGGGTCACAGGGACTCCTTTTTTTCTTAGTGTGCAAAGCGACGGCGCACAACGGTTTGCAGGTGAGTATGGTAGCGCCATCTGGGACGACTGATGGTAAGCAAAGATGCACAACCCAATGACACACTAGTAGTCATTTGAATACCCGTTGTTGTGACATCATGGAGACGTCATAAAAACATACGATTTGGCGGGAGAATGAAAATTTTAACTTGACATGATTAATTTCTTAGTGAATACGGCATGGATTGCTGCAGGACATCGCTGGGGGTGCTATAAAACACGGAATCCTTCGAATAAAAGTAATGAGTATTTTGTTTGCATGGCCCCTTTAAATGTCGAATGCCGTCGGGCGGCACTCTAGCCACACCTTTAGTGCTGAGCTGGAGCGCCTCCGGACGGCACCCTAGACACTGCGAATAAAGTAACGGTGGGATTAGCGTTCGCCCCCACACAAAATGGGTGTGTTGGTTATGGCGCTCGTTAGGCTTAACGTTAGGTAGTACTGATGAGCGTAGGGCGTGCTGTGCAACGTCCCACGATAGGGTCGTCAATCTTCGGGTGCCTATTAACCTCACTAGACCTCACAGCGTAAGCTTAGACATAGGAGCGTTGCTTATCACTGCACGCGTGCGCAGTTAGAACTGTATCAGTTTTCGCTCACCCGCGGACGACACCGAAATTCCGATCAACTAGAAGCTAACAGGTCCGTTTTAAAACGTGACTGATTCATCTGGTTTAATTGAGTTTTCTCAGTGACACGCCTCTTTGTCGGTTTTATTGTTAGCTGAAGCAACTGTCCGCCAATGGGCTTTCTTTGATTGATTAGTTGATTGATTGATTGATTGATTGATTGATTGATTGATTGATTGATTGATTGATTGATTGATTGATTGATTGTAGGGTTTAACGCGCCGACGCAACGCAGGTGACTAGGCGCGCCGTAGTGGAGGGCTCCGGATTAATTTTGACCACCTGGGGATCTTTAACGTGCGCCGAAATCTCCGTCACACGGGCATTTTTGCTTTTCGCCTCCATCAGAAAAGCGGCCGCCGCGGCCGGGAATCGAACCCGCGACCTCGTGCTCAGCAGCGCAACGCTTTAGCCACTGAGCCACCGCGGCGGGTGGGGCTTTATTTGGAACAGGCGCTTCGATTAACATTTTTGGCAAATATTGCTTGTAGCCCGCGGTGGCTTTACCAGATGGCTTTATCAGATGTCATATAGCCAAATTCTGCATTCTTCTATGTGCCTGGTATTGTGCACCTGGCATGCAGTCAGGTGTTTTACGTACATCTATTACTCTGAGGTGTTTTTTGTGAGTTTTGGTGCGTGCGTGCGCGTTTGTCAGGGATAAACCACAACCATCCTTCATCCGCGTTAATTCTTTTTCGCTCTGACGCGAGTTTTTATGGTTTCCGGAAGGAAAGGTCCCACCGACAGACTTCACTCTAACTGGAAAGCGCGCTTAGATAAAGTTGCTTGGACAACATTGCTGCCAATCTGATGTCACTTTTCTAATGCCTAGCCACTTGACTAATGCAAACGAAGAGAAATTCTTCATTATTCTGTGGGAACGGCCTCACGCTGGTCTCCTGCCGCCAGCTGGTCTGGGCGAACTGATTGCTTTGAAACCGTAAATATTTCAAAACTACTTGTCTCTTTTTTACCCGCACTGCTCCGTTGCTATGTTTTTGTGCTTGTGCGTGTGTCCGTGCGAGCGTGTGCGCGTCTGTATTTAGCACGTACCGACAACATTTCTTCTCCCTCAGCTTTACTAGCTTTGTAACATTTACAATCCTCGCCGATATTCAATAAACCGGCAGTGCTTGCAAACATCTTGAACTGAGACGCGCATTAGGGAAATCTGCTTGGATAAATTAGCAATAAACCGGGCGTAGTGTTATAAGAACTTATGTTGAAAAAGGCGGTTGTTTTGCGAAAAGTCGCTGCCTACGCTCTCCATTTTCTGCCTGTGCAATGATGTTCAAAAAAAATATTCAAAATAGCAATGCTGTGGCTGGGAATTTTACAACTAGTATTCGGATTTTTCTGTTAATTTCTATCACCTGTTTATATTTTAGGCATGGACTACGCCTTTAGCGGTACGAAGGGACACTCTTAAGTTTTCGTGCTCGAGTGCGTGTGCAGATGGAGACTTCCAGCTGTGCTTTTTGAACAGGAATCACTGAAGACCAAACGAAGGCCGCACGGCTTCCCAAGTGGAATAAAAACTATTTCGGGCCCAACCGGCACTGTCCTTTTTTATTTTGCTTGAGCTCATGACAGCGAAACTGCAGGATTCCATGCATAGTTTTGCCAGGTGTTATGAATCACTGTAGGCGGAAGAGCAAATTGGGAATCGAACCCAGGGAGGCATGGTGGAAGGCAAGGGACTTAGCCGCTGCTCTATGCTTACGCCACACAGAACACAGCTTTTGAGGCAAACGCATGTCTGCTTGCTTGTATTTAACTTCAAACATTAGGCCTTCCCGTAGCGATGACTTTACGGCAACATCGCGTGTTTCTGTATCCGTGATAATATTATAACACCGATTCACTTCTCATTTACGGATATCGGAGTGGTGGTCTTCGGTATAGTCCTATATCAACCAAAGCAGACGATGACAACGGTCATCAGAGGTTCACGGCAAATTGACCAATTTCGATTGGCTGCGACGGCTAAATACCCACCTATAATTCCTACGTACCCTCTCATGGGGATAGGTCTGTGAACATAGCAGCTGCATGATATTCTGGCGGTATACAAATCAACTCCCGTTTAATTATGCTTTCGTCGTGTAAGCCGAGTTTAGCGCCCGCAGTATTTTTTTTATTGATTGTTCGCTAGCTTTGGGCCTATCTCGAACCAGGAGAGAAAGACCGAGTATATTGTTATGCATAGGAAAAGCAAATACAGACGAAAGGTGGCTGTAACGTGAAAGAAGAGGTCTCGCTCTTTATTTTAAAGGTGTACTGACACTAAATTTCTCGCTTTCGGTTTTTATGCTGTAAGCAATACCTAGTGGTCAAGTAATTACAAAAATCGAACCAAAAGCGGTCAGCCGCCAGCGTAGAATTAATTATAACGCATTTATTCCAACTAGTTTCAAATTCGTTCGTCGCGCGCCATACAGCCGTTCAAATGCAGGACGGCGAATCTGACGTCACGGTTTCCTTCACGTCAGGGACAATTAAAGCGGAGAGTTGGGCGAGTTGGTTGCTGCTGACTAATGAACTCATACTTCTAGTGAACTTCTTCTAGCGAACATACTTCTAGCGTACATGCGGGCATCCGTTTTCACCGTATTTTCGTGTTCTTTCAAGTTCCGCAGAAGGAACTTGGTCCTGGCCTGCCTCTTCTCTTTGTGTAGGCTCGTGTGCATGTGCTTCGGCAGGAGTAGTGTTTTTAAATGTAGGCCTTGTTCAGCCGTTATATCGCTTATTGCGTCAAGACGTTTTCGCTCAGCGCGGGTGGCTGCTTTCCAAAGAATAGCGCGGCCCGTTTTTGTGCATTTGAGACGTTCTTTTGCCCTGTGATAGGGGTTTCCCGGATATCTTCAAAGATGTTGTGGACGCCTAGTTGAAGGAGCTTCTCATTTGCTGTGAGAATTGGGAGATTTAACACCGCTTTGTAAGCCTTTGGGATAATGGCGTTCATTTGGTCCTTTTTCATGTGGGTGAGCCGATGATAGGGCCGGCTGTGCGATATTCTATTCATGATTACTGTTTACCTGAGTCTAATCGTGCCTTTCTCCCTCATTACCGCTCTTGCCGTTGTGAGGCGGTTGACCATTTGGACGAACTTATTCGTGGTTTTCTGTTGTTTGGCTAGTGTAAGATAGACACTGCTTTTTTTTAGGGTCATTCCAAGTATTCTGACGTGGTTGTTCTCCGGTATGGTGTTTTGGCCGATTCTAATGTTGATCTACTCATCGTACTCCCTGCGTATAGGGCCGTGTACCCTTAGGATATTAGTTTTCTCGAGGGCACAGCGGAGGCTGTTGCATGCCGCAAGCTTCACCACCCAGTTTACGCCCTTTTTCTGTTTAAATGCACTGTGTGTAGCCCATAACGTTATGTCGTCGGCATCAATAACGTGGCCGATTACTGGTAGTTCAGGTACTTTGCGTGCTATTTTAATCATTGTTATTGGCACGTACCGGCAGAGCCCTCTACCAAAGTAAACTTGAAACGCTTTAAGAACACGGGCTCAAGTGCTAAACGCTGCATACCAAAAATCCACAAGTAACGACTCACGGTGTAAGTTTAGATTGTGCTTTAAACAACCTTTGTCCTTAGGCGCAAGTGAACACACGCCGCATTGTACTTTAGGGCCAGAATTGGGAGCATTTTTTTGGCAGCACACTTAACTCAGGCGGGGCTTGTAGTCGTTGTTTAAGACGTTCATTGAGAAAAGAGGGCAAGGGAGTTCGATAAAAAATTGGCCGCGTATTTGCTCCTTTTGTTGCAAATGTCGCCAAAAGACGATAGTCTTTGTAGACATTTGCAAAGGAAATTCCCCCTTTGCTTTCCCGCTCATTTCTCATGCTGTTCCTGTACCATCGCGCTCATCCCAAGGTAAAAACACTAAAGGTTTGCGCGAGGCGATTTGAGTTTACCGCGTTCAGATGCTACATGCCGGGTTCCTCGATGCCAGCGCTGCAGTACGGCGGAGACGCCCGTGAATTGAGGTGGCCGACTACAAGGTTTATAGAGCCGCGTGGCCGTGCTCCACGTGCGTTCCAAGCAAAACGTGGAACCTAGCTAGTGGAACCTTTCGTTGCCGTTGCCGCGTGATTTTTCATATGCCGCCAGGAGGCGGGGGTTTTCTGCAGTAGATGTAGAATATCATTTGCTATCGAAAAACCGTGCATCCATAATTTTTTTAATGAAGGAACACTGTAAATATCCCTTGTGTACTAATTTCCTGTCTTATATTTGCGTAACGTCTTGTTCTTGTTCAGCAAAGTTTACAAGTATGAACATATATACCGGGCTTAGACGTTTACGTTTGGCTGTGAGCATATAAGACTTTTGCGCAATATAAATTTTACTTTGGCCGGGTGGCTGATTCGAGCCCCAGGCAGACAGACAGACAGACAGACAGACAAACAGACATACAGACAGATCAAAATTTCTGGGTTTAAGTAGCCCAAGAAAGACTACCGTCTTTAAAAAGTAGGAAGGATGGCTGGCCGGCCGTCCACAGGTCCGCAGCCACAATGTGCCGGCCACGGGCCGCAGCCTGTGTAGGCTGCAAACTGTGGCTTCAGCCTTCATTCGGAGAATCAGGACTTCCTGTTTTTCGAGCTGGCTTCAGGGAAACAGGTGCTCCCAATGCTCAGGAGAGAGGCAGGTAGGAGTGGGAAGGGGTAGATTGGACGGACATGCCCAAGATAGGTGGCTAGTGGTGTTTTGAGAGTTGCAGGTTAAGCAGTTGAATGGGAAGAGGGTGGGGGAGAAACAGTGAAGGCGGGTGTGATTGTCGTACGCGTAGGTTTGGAGGCCACATAATAGGTGGGCGTCGGTGGCATGGGGGGTATCAGGGGGAAAAATTCCACGGGCGGTCCGGTAGTGAACGAGGATGTCGGAGTAGGTGGCCCGTAGGGGGTGGAGGGTTGGGACATCGGGGACTGGTGTGTCGTAGGCCTCTTCGGTTAATGCCCGATAAGTGAGGTCGCGGGAGGTGGCATGTGCCACCTTGTTCCCCGCGAAGACATGTGTGGTTGGGAATACACACTATAAGTATTTTAGGGAGGGCTGGTCGGCGTGTTCGGATTTTAGAGCGGATGCGAGTGATGCGCCCCGTGGCGTAGCGGCGGTGAGCAGATTGGGAATCGGCCAGTATTTAATGTCTGATGAAGGGTGTGTTGGTGATGGCCAAAGCGATGGAACCCTCCTCGGCTGTACCTATGGATGTCGTTGCTGTGGCAGCAGTGGCACTGATGGCGTTTGGTGAGTCGATTTCAGTGACGGCTTGGGGCGGGTATGCGCGATATGGGGATGATTCAGTGTAGCAGGCATCGGTATTAGCCCTGTAGATCGGGGGCAGTAGGAGAACACGATGCTGGTGCCGACCCTCGTTGTGCACGGGGTGCATGTGGCTCAGTATTGGAAGGACATGAATAGCTGGTCGGGCTGGTGTCGAGAGGCTGCAGAATGTTTCGGGTGTAGGAGCCATAGGTGGGTCTATTCGAGCAAGGAGGTGTCGTCCAGTAGAGGTGATTAGAAGTCGTCGAAGCTGGATGGTGGTGTTGAGACTAAGCAGGAGGAGCCATTCAGTAGATGTCTGGGCTGGTAGGCCTAGTACTGAAATGTATGCCTGGCGCATGGGGATGTCGATATTGGCAGTTTCTTGTGGTTTGAATGGGAGATAGGGTGCTCCGTAGGTGATTCCACCTGTGAGCATGGCTTGGAGGATGCGGCATGTGACTTCCTCCTTGACGGCGTGGCGGGAAGAGCGCACCTGTTGTATGAGGTGTGCGAGCTGAGACGCGGTTTTAATTGCAGAACACTTAAAGGGGTCCTGAAATGCCTTCCGCCGATGCATGGATGTACATGTAACCAAATAAAGCAATGTATTAGCAATCTCCTCCTGCAAGAATTTTGTTAAAGCGATGAGTATTAGCTGAGAAATCGTAAATAAAAAACCGCGAATTATCGTCGCGCCGTATTTCCTCCTCCTTTCAACTGTTTCTTCGCTGTTGGCCTCCCCTCCCATGATGCTCCGCTCCTCAGCGGTGACGTACTTCCGCTATTGTGCTCCCACAGACTGCCGTCTGCTACGGGCCAGCTCTTTCGGCTTTTTCATCTATGTAGACACCATGGACACAGGCTGGAAAAGCGAACGAATGACCTGGCCGCATGTGTGCGGCCTGGCCTTGCCCTTTCGCGGTGTACGTAGCTGCAGGGCTGCAGTTGGTATCGGCGGCGAACTCGCAGCCGCGTGGGGAGAATCGTGCGCTCGTTCCCTTTGGTGCACCGCGCACTGTTTATCCAAAAAGCGCGGTCTCAGATGTGGCCCCGCTGGTGCCGGGTGTTATTTTGCGGTGGTTGTAATTCCTACTACCGGCGGCATGTGAAAAAAGACATTTTCAACCGACACAGAACCCGTGCACAAAACGCGCCGGATCGGATCGCTTTATCAGCGGCGATGAACGTGAAGGCGAAGAGCAAACCAACGCTGCACTCGATCAGCGAGAACCCGTGTTCTGACAAGCTGAACCCATGTGTTGCATTCAACACTGACGGGAAAGCGTTTGTTTGCACTTGTTTGGATAGTCGTAAAATGTCCAAACACTCCGGCACTCCGCTAGCAGATCAGCCGGCGAGACATTTCGGAAAACATTTGACAGATGGCGCCGTATGCATTAGTGTGTCGCTACGCAAAACTGATGAGACGATCTACTAAAACTCCCATCGCGGTGTCACGTAGCGGGATGCAAAAATTTAGCGTTTAGCGTATGCAAAGGCCACAAACGCTGTACTAAAACTCTATTAGCAGCAAAATAGCGTGCGTATGTGAAACCGCTTGCGTTTACAAAGCTGCACGCCGAGCGCGTACGTTTCAAACCTAGTGACATCGTTTAAATACACTGGCATGCACAGTGTAACGTAGTCAGATATCAACCGTATGCTCAGGCGACAAGCAAGAGCTTGTTTTATGTGGGGCGGAGATTGCGCATAAAGGCCCGTTCGCACTTGCGACGAAAGCGAGTGAGAGCGGCAGGAATTCCGTCGCTTTGTCGCGCGACGATCGTTTTTGTCGAATGGTCGGGACAAATTTTGGTTGCGCGACAGAATTCCCGTCGCTTTCGCTCGCTTTCGCTCGCTTTCGTCGCAAGCGGGAATGGACAGTTCTGCCGCTGCCGTCTGCTACGCAGCTCGGAGGTAACCGCGCGATCTGCTCGGGCCGGATGAACGCGCACACTCCCGCACGGCAGCGCCCCAAGCGGCAGACGGCCGCGTACATCGCTCCCGGCGCCCGCCTGGAGCCCGCCCTCGGCACACTAGCCAGTATATTTCAGGCACTATAATGGAGGAAAGATTTTTTGCTTCCGATGAACCTAGTTCTTTGCCCCTGTGTTTTTAAATACGTGAAGTGGTTAGCACGTCGTCCTCACGCAGCTCTGTATCGTCGTAGCATCTCTGATTGTCCGAACGAAGCTTGCAGCTAAGCCAATGCAGCGACCGAAGCTGTGTGTGTGTGTGTGTGCATCGCCTCCTGTGTGTTGTGGACGCGTTCGTTTCGCGATGAAATGCGACATTGTACTTCTGCGGGTGGATAGTGCTTCCCATGGTCTGGATTATCTTTCTCGAACGACGTACCACTCAACCTCGCATGGGGTATGTGCAGTGTGCCTGGCTAAAAGCCTTCTCGCTTGCGCGCCAGAGTTGTGACTTGCTGCTCGTCCCCGCAAACCGGGTGTGAGGTGAGTGCCGTATTTACGACGGGCAGGAGGAGGCAACTCATCGTCTGTCAATCGCGGTTCAGACTTGCAACGCATGTTGTGACGTTGCGTTCGTTCGAAACGCATCTCTGGATTGTTTTGAAGTTGAATAAAATGTACGCGTCAAACCCGGGCATTCGGCTCAGGGCGTTCTCTGCGATTGCACCAAAGAAGTGCCACGGGACTTTCTTTATGGTACGTACTCACGTAAGATAAAATCCACGTCGTGTTATGGCCGTGTTGCATTCAATACAAATGGTTAAGCGTTTGTTTACACTTGTTTCGTTTGTCGTAAAATGTCAAAGCACTCCGGCACTCCGCTGGCAGATCAGCCGGCGAGCCGACGCTGAGCAGACGACTCATCTCTTTGCCGGAAGTGCGTGAAAAAGCCGCCCAATAGCAGGATGTCTAGCTCATGACGAACATCTGGGAATCGATGATGTAGACATGTGAAGATGGCGGCGTCCAAAAACACGAAGGAAAGGGTGAGAAAAAAGCGACAAACTTTGCAACAAAAGTGTGAGCTTTCCGCTGCGCGTAAAAGAGTAATACTTGGCACAGGTGACGTTGGCGACCCAATCTAGCGATTGCGCTAGTTCATTTAGTGTGCTCAAAATGCCTTTCAGGGCCCCTTTAAGGGCCCGGCTTGTCGTCCTAGCTTGCCCGTGGTCACGCTAACTAGCCGTCGCCTGAACGTGGTGTAACGCACCCAAACAGAGGATTAGAAAAGATGCACGCTTGTTCCTCGATTTAGCCTTCCGGCCAACAGATAACAGGATTCTTGGGCAACAGGTTTATATACGCAGAACCACTCGAAACTCCTGGAACCGATAGCGCTTGTCATAGATCTACCCATTATTTAGCGCGAAAAAAGCTGCAGGTGCATTTCAGGCAAACATATATGTAATTATCCGGCAGTTCTCGCGTCCATTTAGTTTGCAATGCTCATTGGAAATAAAACTGGCCACCGAGGAAAAAATCCGCGTGCTCAAAATGGCGCAAGAGAGCTCCAGCACGTTCGAGATGAAAGCAAGCACAAAAATACAGAGCTCCCGCTCGTGCTGTTCCAGGCAGAGGCAGAAATAAAAGACAGAAAATGATGCGAGTTGACTTAGGAGAAGGGGCGCGATCACTGCGAAGGCGGAAAAATTGAATTCCAATAAACAAACCTCAGTTCAATTCATCAAGATAAAGTGAGAAAGAGAGGAGAAGAGCGTGAGGGGTGGTAGCAAAGAGTAGATAACGGCGCCACAGCCCCTCTGGCGAGTCACTAGCCTTCATTTCGACAGCTTTCACGTTGAGTGGAATTGCTTAAATTTTTTTTCAGGCGTGGGGCGATGCCATCCCTGATGCGCCATGGGGGTATTGCACCCCGAGGAATCGTAGTGTGGGCACTGTGGGAACTGGATTGCCTTCGATTGATATTTTCACGGTCTGGGATTGGTTGTAGCCACGTCGGAGTGTTAGGAGGGCCGATTTGTTTGGTGCGCAGTGTAAGTCGACATGTGCAGAGGTGGGAGGAGACGGTGTCGGTAGGTTGCTGCGCTTAGTCTTGTTGGGAGCGCTGGGATCCTTTATTCGTAGATTTAAAAACTGCTTTTTTAAAAAATAATCTAGGGCGTCATCAGCTAAGGCGTTTCGGTTTAAGTCCATTTAGGCCACGAACTTTTATTTGGGATAGAGAACATGCCCTCGACCAAAGTCGGTTTGTGGTCCCCTTAATAATCTGGCTGTACACTGTTCCGTTTGAATGAGCAAGACTACTTGAGCTTAGCTAATCAAGCGCCACAGGAGGGTAACTTTTTCGTATTGAAAGACATAATACTTCAAACCTTTATGTAGTCATATCGCATTTCTTGGCGTTTTGTGACATTAAAGATGCTGGTTTGCACCTGGTGTATCGGTGGTACGCGCGCAGGAATTTACCATATCTTGTTACAGCCTGCGTCAAAGCTGTGACAACTCCTATCCTATTTTTCTGCCTGGTTTAGGGCGTTCCCCGAAGAATGGAATTAGTAGCAGACTTGCCAAAATTCTTGAAAGTTTGCCAGTGGACAGAAGCCTACGCAAAAGAAATAGACGGGATTAGGCAGCCCTAACTTCCACTACTTCCACTAGTGCCTGCAGGCATAGGCGTAGAGTTTTCAATTTCCCGGTGGGGGCAAATACACATGTGTGTATATATATATATATATATATATATATATATATATATATATATATATATATATATATATATATATATATATATATATATATATATATATAGATACGGGACGAGGGACTCGGTAAAGATACTGCAACCTTGATATATATATATATATATATATATATATATATATATATATATATATATATATAGGAAGAAATGCCGGCAGTCTACAACGCCAAAGAAGGCATAGGGGAATGGTTCGAATATTTTTTACCGTTAGTGACGTTACATTATTATTTATTGTTATTAATTACGTGAGAAAGAAAGAAAGAAAAACACGCGCCCAGACCAGAATACCGGTCTGGTGCGGTATTCTGGAGGTCGTGGGTTCGGATCCCACCCAGCGGGCATTTTTTCACCACTTTCTTTTCGACTAAAAAAATTCTTCATGTCTTTCTATGACCCACCACAACCTCCCCTTTGCTTTCCGAGGTTTTCTTGACTGCCAACCCCTGTTTTCTGTCTATATATATATATATATATATATATATATATATATATATATATATATATATATATATATATATATATATAAATAACTGGCATGCTGGTGATGGGGCCGAAGGCGTGGTGAACACAAAGTAAGAAACCTCGGTAACAGCAACAGCGGAGGGTTTATTTCGACGTTTCGACTTTGAGACAAGTCTTCTACGGGAATGATGGCTTCGGTCGCTTCGGAAGAGAGCATATATGTCGAGAGTGGAAAGCGGGTTTACGAATGGAAAACGATACCACACCCAAACATACGTGAATAACACAAACACGAAGCGGGAATCTTCCTTATTAGAAGAATGAACAAAAAATTAACAAAAAATGAAGAATGGAGAGAGACGCCAAAACAGTCGAAAAAAAAAGGAAGGAAGGGAGGCGAAAGAACACTGAACAGGAATTCGAGTGGTGGCGGAAACGCGAAAAGATCAACAGCGCCCGAAAGTGGGGTTGTAGAACAAAGGAGAGAAGGCAATATATCTTCCAGCGCTAGCCGTCACCATGCAAACGCCCAGACGCTCGGAGGGATCGCGTTTCCGTTGATTGAAAGCGAGTGTCCCGCCCTATGTTCGGAAAGTGCGAACAAGGCATTTTACAGCCCGTTTATGGGCCCTTTCCCGGAGCTGAGACAATTAAAGGACGTTTTGTGGTCGTGCAGAAGGAAACGGTCTGCCACCATTCCACCGTTCCCTCGCCGGACGGACGCCTTCCGAGAACGGGGCGCTAGGCCGAGTTTGCCACTTTGCAGCTCAGCGACAACCCGTGCGTCGTCGGTGTCTCCCCTCCGCTGAGTGGGGGATGCGGGGGGGGGGGGGGGGGGGGGACAGCCAAACCAGAACGCAAGCTGCTCAACGGGATGGAGGTGAAAACGGAGAAAATAAACCCCGATGGTTCGGTCACGGCCGCTGGATGAAAGGCGCACTCATCCAGCGGCCGTGGTTCGGTAGCCCGGCTTAGAGGACGACTGTAGGTGCAAGGGAGGGAAAAATAGATTTGCAAACCGTCAAAAATGTAACCAGTCCGCGGGGGCGAATAGTGATAACAGCGGCAAAGATATGTGCGCTCGAGAGAATTGTATCGCTTATTTTCCGTGTTATGCGCCATATCCAATTGAACGTTCAAATCTCCCAACCAATTTTTGAACACATGTTTTGGGGAGAAGGTAAACAGAAGTTATTGCTGAAACAGCACCGGCACTAAGCAACATCACTTAATTGTAAGATTGTGATGGAGATTTAGAAAAGGTTTCCAAAGTTACAACACAATATTATAAAAGAGAGAATTAAAAAAAACGAGAAAAGGATAGGAGTGAACACGAAGAGCGGAAAAGGAGAGAAGGAAGAAAAATGAAAACAAAAACGGAAAGACATCAGCAATGTGGGAAAAATCCACTGAACAAACGCTCACGTGCATGTGATTTCGAGAATCCGGTTCCGGCTACATACACAGAGCCACTGATACGGTTAGGTAGATGACAATATTTTAATCGCTGCAAGAGTGCCTGGGTCCGCATTTATACCTTTTTTGATTGTATTGAATCGGTATATGAGGTATGATTCACGTTGTTTTCGTTACCGGTTTGACCTGAACCCCGTCTATATAAGAGCGTGACGCTTAGTTTATCGAAAGAATGATCTGGAAGGCTGAGGTGTCTGGAGAGGGGCAGGGTCGGGCGCGTTTAGGCGTGCGCTTTGTGATTATTGAACCGGAGCCTGAAAGAGGTCCCTGTTTGCTCTATATATTGCATTCGACACACATTGCATTCAATCAAATAAATCACATTGGAAGTGTCACACGTCATGTTCCCGCGAATTTTTAAAGAGTACTCTGAGTTGGAGCTTTGAGCAGTGCTTGTCTGTTGCATTGTCTTGCAGACAAGGCACCGCGGTTTCAGGCATGGCCAGCATTCATTATGCGCGGACAATGAATTTGTCCTTGCATTCACGAGTGTGTCTTTGAGGTTCCGGGATCGTCGGTAGACGACGCCTGGAACGGACGGAAACGCCTGTTTGAGGCATTCACTTTGTTCGAGAATGTTGTAGTGCCGCTTCAAGATGTTTTTTTACGTTAGGGAAGTTGGTGCTGTACGTTAAGCATAGGTCTGTTCGTTGTAAGTCGCGTTGTGGGGGACGGTTCGCAATTAGGTCCACGCGGTTGAGTGCGTCGGCCTTTTTTATGGCGTCATCAGTTACACGCGCTGGGTACCCCTGCCCCTCCAGCATGGTTTTTAAATTTTTGGCGTTGGTAGTGAAATCTTCCGATTTTGAGCAGATTCGTTTGAAACGGTGGGCCTGGCTATAAGGAATGCTATTTTTACAGTGACGTGGGTGGTCGCTTTGGTAATGCAGATATTGCTGGCGATCCGTTGGCTTCCGATACAGCTTTGTCGTGAGTTCACCGTCTTCAATTTTCACGGTCACATCCAGGAAGTTTATGCTCTCTTGAGAGTAGGTGTGAGTAAAATTGATGTTCAGGTGTGCAGAATTGTAACAGTCGATGAAGTAAGTGGAGGAGCTCATCCTCGTTGTAGGTCCAAATAAAAAAGATATCGTCAATGTACCTTTTGTACAGGAGGGGTTTTAAGTGGGTTCAGACAGGAATGTGGCCTCTAACTTCCCCATAAACAGGTTGGCGTAGCTTGGTGCCATCTTGGGTCCAATGGCAGTTCCACTAACTTGCCGAAAGTACTCATTGTTAAATTCAAATGAATTTAGTTCTAAGACGAGGGCCGCTAACCTCGTAGTTGCGAGGTTAGCGGCCCTCGCGTAAGGTTACACCGCATTATCGCCTCCTCCGCAGAAGCGGCCACGGCTGCAGCCTTGGCCGCCGAACCACGTGCACTTGTTTCGAAGAAGTCGCTTCCTTTACTAGTTGCCGATGACTGGGGCGTCCGCAGAACAGCCGGCCGGCCCCATTTTCCGCCTTTGCCGATGCCTACACTGCGTGGAGGCTGGAGCGTTGGGTTACTGCGGCTTCCCTGTGTCCCACTGGATTGAAGGCCGCACGCTTCCCCACCGGCCGTCTCCTTTCCAGCTTCCTCACCGTTTCTACGAACCGTGTGTGTGCGTGCGCGCACGGCTCAGGACGCATTCCGAGAACAGTGCACCGGCAGCTTCCAACGCATCACGGGTGTGTGTTCGTTTGCCGTTTGGGTATCGGAGGGTCCTGTCAGCATGCGGCATTTCGGGACGTTGCGCGTGCGTCACGACGAACGGTTTTAGGCCATCGACACATTTGTAGTGGGGGTGCGACCTTTGACGTCACGTTTATGCGCGGAGCGCAGGCTTGGGAACAAGTCAAAGATCCTCAGAGGTGCAATAAAGCCTCTTCGCCCCTAACTGATTTCGGAAAAGGGGACCGCTACACCTGCATGCTGCGGAGCATCGAATAATAACGACGAGTGCCCTCTTATTTCTTCTTTACTGTCTTTGTTTACTGTTTTTTCGGTATCAAAATTCGCACCCCCCCCCCCCCAAAAAAAAGAGAGAGAGAGAGAGAAAAAAAAAACTGTCTCTGGGACCGCTTTGCACCCAGCCAGGGTTGTGTGGAAGACGTTCACGCTTTCATTGTTTTTTCTGGGAAAACCAAGATGTCGCGAATTTAATTAAGCGCACAACGGGCGGAGAGCCGCACCTTTGCGGTCTTGCCAGCAGAAAGGCCGATAATTTGTATGGGAGTATTGAAAGACGCGTTTTCCTGTGCGACTGCGTCGAAGGGGCCTGAGAGACGTCGATGTTTCTCTTGTAACGCCGGCGAAATGTCAGTTGTCAGGGGTAGTTGCCGCTTTAGAGCGTGCAAAGAGCGGCTGCGTACTGGTCGGTATAGTTACACTAGCTGCGAGGTCATTACAGGTTTCACCAACTATCAATAGAATGGCCCCGGCCGGCCGGACGGAGAGACTTCCACACAAACTTCCCCGGTGGGGGCGACGCCCCCACCGGGGAAGCTTGGTGGGGGCTCGCGCCCCGTTGCCCCCACGTAGTTGACGCCTATGCCTGCAGGGCAGGCAATGCTGCCCCGGAGAAGCGAAGACAAAGCAACCAGACTTGAGCACACTCAGAGGAATATTCTCGCGATTTCAATTGGGATGTTGTACTAAAAATACGCAAAATGGGAAATCTCACACGTAAGAACCTTTATTATCATGACGCCTCGAAACAGGGCTGCCAAGCCGAAATGAAGCTGGCGACCAAAGCGTGACGAACGAAATAGAATGTTTTGCTTGGCGAGTTGGTTCATGATTTTAAAATAAATAAAGAGCTCGAAACGTCAGGGAAGAGGAATCCAAGTAGAGGGTTAGAGCGCAACCGACGGACTAGTTTCCCTTAAACAAATGTCATTTAATATGAGGCGCAGTAGAGTGCAGTGCACACACATCAATCAGGAAAAACCAACAACATATTCAGCTATATATCTAAACCACACCTAAACGCCCGGACGGTTAACTAACAATATATGTCCACCTTTTAATGTGAAAGGCCTCAAAAAGCTCGGATGAATGTGACGGTTGAAGGTAACGAGATTCAAGCGCTATTCTCAGTGACGACAGTGGTAATTTTATCCGGCATAGGCGAATGGCACGCGAGCCCCCATCTCATGACACTCCCCTTTGGTCTTCACTCGCTCTTCCTTCGCAGAACACCCCCTTTGCGCCAGGCCGCACGCTAGGCATACGGAAAAGGCAGGCCTATACATCACTGCCAACACGACGATGTGCGTGAGCTTGAATTCACCGCCAAACCAAACACCATGCGAGTACCTCATTACATCTGAGAACGCGGAAGTGCGGTCGTGTCGTTGAGTTGTGGGGTGCGATGATTTACTCATATCTAAGTGGTTCGGATTTTAGTGTCGTATCGAACAACTCTGCGAGAAATTAGAGGGGATGATGTCTCTGCCGCTTTGACGACAATAATCAAGATACCGAAAACCTGAAATATGCGAGTTGTGGCCAGGCTGTTGATGCGTAATAAATCGCAAATAGTGGCAGAAGGTCAAATCACATGTTCATGATGGTGAGTAGCCGGTAATATGCGTTCATATTTCGTTACCATAATTTTACAAAGGGAAAACAGAACACGAATGAAGCGGGGAGGAATTGGAGGCAAAATTAAGAATAAGGAAAGCTAGCATTTTGAAGCCACTTGACAACCACCTAATATCGGTGCACATTTCTATAACCTGTGATACACGAAAATTTCGTTGTTCACATATCCAATAGAGAAAACATAATCCAATGAAACTGCAGAGGCCGTCGTAAAAATCTTGACGATGTGTACGAAATACTGCATGCTCATCAGCCAAGTGTAATGTGTGTTCAGGAAACACATTTGAATTCCAATAACACAAATTTCTTTAATATTTACATGGTATGCTGCACACACTCTTCTGGCGGTGTGGCCATAATCGCCCGGAAATCCTTAGCACGCCACCCTATCACTCTGAACACTGTCCTTGAGGCTGTAGCAATTCGCACAAAAATACTTAACAGGTTGATAACGGTATGCTCCATTTACATTCCTCCCAATTTCACATTTTCGAGCTCTGAATTCGAGACGCTGGTTTACCAGCTGCCCGAACCATTCATCCTCACAGGCGACCTTAATGCGCACAATTCTCTTTGGGGCTCTTCTCCCACGGATGCCCGAGGTCGCCTAATCGAGAAATTCCTTACATCTTGAGGAGCATGCCTCTTCAACAAAAATAAGCTCACATACGTTAATATAGGACACAACACACACTCACATCTTTACTTGGCTATTTGCTCCGCAGTTCTCTTTCCTCTTCTCGAGTGGGGTGTGGGCAGTGACCCATATGGCAGTGACCACTTCCCCACCTCACTAACATATAAAGGTAAAGGCCCACGCAGTCCATCTTCCCAGAACAGGTTCAATGAAGCAAGAGCTAACTGGAATACATTTACAGAGACATCAAAACTACACTACACAGCCATAAGACACCCACACATTGAAGAACCTTCCCAACTACTCACGGCGCACATCCTCGACGCCGCCGAAAAGTCCATTCCGCACGCCTCTGGTGCCTCACGAAACCAGAGGAGGCCGTGGTGGAATGAGGAGTAGGCGGGTGCGAGAGGCCCACAACAAGGCGTGGGGTATCCTTCGTCGGTACCCCACGTCGGGTAACCCCCTTTTCCTAACGGGACAAGGCGATTGGAAAACGTGTGCGCCGTGAGAAACAAGAGAGTTGGCACACCTTCTTGACATCCATTAATTCATACACGGACACACAGAAAGTCGGGACACATATACGTAAGCTCAAATGACAACAGACACACAGCCTGCCCCTGGTTAGCACCACAGGGGACACACTTGAAGACCAGGCTAACACACTTGCACAACACTTCGAACACGTGTCCAGTTCCACTTGCACAAACCAAAGCAGGCCGCGCAGTCCTTCGGAATATTCAATGGTCATGCCCTGACAAGATCCACCTGGTCACTATCCCTGACACTTGGCGCCAGTCCATTTTTGTGCGCCATATCCCCAGAAATATGCACCCGGACCTCCACCCTGGTCGTAGAGAAGCCCGAAGCACAGCCCACGAAAAACTTTACTGCAGCCGATCCGATGTAATCTACACAGATGCGGCCTGTTACCCAGATAACCAAACTATGGTGGCAGTGGTAACCTCTAAGAACGCCCTCATCACCACCGCTTCAATCCGGACAACCTATTCCCTGGACGCTGAAGAATTAGCTATTGCGCTCGCCCTTACCCAAACCACCTCCAAGATTATATTGACCCATTCGCAAGCCGCCTGCTGCAGGCTCTTGTCGGGGCGGGTGGCCCCCACCACATGCCGACTTCTGAAAGAACATCCGCCTGCTCATAGAGTGGACATTGTGTGGACTCCTGCCCACTCTGCATTGACGGGCCACAATTTTGTTTATCAACAGGCTCGACACCTCACTCACCGAGCCACTAAGACCGGGGCTGTTTCCGCCCCTCCCTTCACCTACCAAGAAATCCCCCAATACTACCAAACTACGAGATAGACCTTCCCCAGTCCTCACACATCTTTGAACAAAGGCCAAGAAATCATTCTCAGAAAAATTCAAAGAGGCACTTTTCCCCACACCATCCGTATGCACTTACACTTTCCTAAAGAGTACTCTGATAAATGTAAATTCTGCCAGGAACCGGAAACTCTGACACACATATTATTCGACTGCACAAAAAACTCAGACCTTCCGCCACTGAACCCGTCCCCTTCGCTTGAGCAGTGGGAGATACTGCTGTCCAGCTGTCAACCTGAGGACCAGCTTCTGCTTGTGACCAGGGCTACGGCAGCCTGGAGAGCACATGGGCTCCTGGATTGAGGAACCACTCTCGCATTACTGCGCAATAAACTTGTCTCTCTCTCTCTCTCTCTCAGCACACTACCCAAACACTTTTATGCAACACAAAATATCTGCAGAAAATAAGTCCGTGCGTGATAGCAACATGTCGCACACTTCCTACAATTCTCCTTTTTCGATTCGTGAGCTGAAGGTCGCTCTTACCACATGTAAGCCTTCAGCTCCAGGTGGAGACAAAAGTACATACACCATGATACAACACCTTCACTCAGACACCCTTAAAACACTTCTATATCCATACAATAAAATATGGCTTTCGGGGAACATTCCACGCTCTTGGAGGGAGGCGGTAGTAGTGGCTTTTCTGAAGGAAGGGAAGGACCCTTCTTCTCCTGCCAGTTATCGGGCCATTGCTTTGACAAGCTGCCTGTGCAAGCTCCTCGAGAAGGTGATAAACAGGAGGCTCGTGTACACTCTTGAGTACAATGGTCTTCTCGAGAGCTGCCAGGCAGGCTTCAGGGCAGGGCGATCCACTAACGATCAACTGGTCGCCCTCAAGTCTTACATAAAGGATGCTTTTTTTCATAAACAGTTTTGGCAATGGTGTTTTTTGACCTTAAGAAGGCCTATGACACCACCTGGCGCTACGGGATCCTCAGTGAACTGAAGTCATTTGGTGTCTCAGGCAACATGGTGAATACTCTTGCTAGTTATATGTCCGAAAGAACATTTCGCCTGATAGTTCGTAGCGCACTCTCAAGGGTTCATGTTCAAAAAAACGGCGTTCCGAAGGGTGGAGGTCTAAGCTGCACTCTGTTCATAGATAAGATGAACTCGCATAAGAAGGCATTGCCTAGAATTTCTTATTCAATGTATGTAGACGGCGTCCAGGTATCTTTTAAATCATGCAATACGTCCATCTCTGATCGTCAAGTCCAGCTCGGTGTCAAAAAAGTTCCCAGCTGGGCAGACAAGAACAGCTTTAAACTTAACCCAGAAAAAAAAAACACTTGTGTTGTCTTCTCCAGGAAGCTTGGGATCCATCCGGAACCAGACATTACTCCAAATGGCATCTAAATTTCTGTCAAAAAAGAACACAAGTTTATAAGTATAGTGTTGGATAAAAAGTTTACATTCATTCCTCACAGTTAACAGCTCAAACATAATGCCTTAAAGCAGTCAACATTCTTAACATTCTCTCACATCAGTCCTATGGAACTCCTGTTATGTATTTTCACGAGCCCGGTGGGGTATCGATTGGACTATGGAAGTGTCGTTTATGGGTGTGCAACAAAAACGGCTCTAAAAATGCTCGACCCAGTGCTGCATCTGGTGCTACGCCTTGCGTGTGGTGCTTTTCGCACTACCCCACACCGCAGCCTCTACGCCGAGTGTGATAAATGGTCCATATATCATCAGATGATTTACATGGACTTGTTGTATGCCACGAAAATCATGGCCCTGACTAAGCACCCCTTTAATTCCATTATTACTAATACATCCTCACAACAAGTGTTTTTAAATCGTCCTTCCATCTCTCTGCTTTTACACTTAAAGGGACACTGAAGTGAATTTTTCAAGCTCCCGTTTTTGCTTGCACTGCGTAGACTGGCTCAAATTAGCACACTTTTCATCGTTTATCCGGTTGACAAATCGCTAATTATTTTACAAAGCGCGAAAGAAGAAAAACTGCCATGCGCGGTTTGCGGCGGCCGCACCAACTAAGCTGTGACGTTGGGAGGAGGGGGCACCGTGATTGGACGATGCCCAAAGTTAGCAATCAAACAAGTTTCGGTTTCGGTTTCGGTTCTGTAAAACAACATGTTTGACATCCGATGGCGTCGTTGGATGGGCATTCCGAATATCCCAGTAATCGTAGTACCACGCTTCTGCCATGTTGTCGGCTGTAAAATGCATAAGATAAGCCTCTCAGGACGGCTTGGAATCGTAGCATTCACTAGCTGAGGCCTACGCAGTGCATGAACGCCCTCCGCGTCCCCGCAGACGTTCAAATACACGCGCTTTTCCCCCATATTTGGAGCTTTCATCACTCATGCCTGTATCGTAAAAAGCGTGTTCGCACCAGGCCAAGGGTCTGTTGATTCTGGCCTGTGCCCGCTGCCCGCAAGCAGTCGGTGCT
This sequence comes from Haemaphysalis longicornis, assembly GCF_048455015.1. NCBI lineage: Eukaryota > Metazoa > Arthropoda > Arachnida > Ixodida > Ixodidae > Haemaphysalis > Haemaphysalis longicornis. The sequence continues at coordinate 181,551,057 of NW_027526335.1, forward strand.
TATGGCAACAGCACGCCAACAAGAACTCGCTAGCGCGCCAGTTTCAGCCTACGCGAGTTCTGTGGGCTAGTTCGTGGAGCAATGAACGTTACGGCCCAAAAAAAGATGAACTCATTATAGAAAACATCGGCGAAAAACGAAAAAGTTAACTTATAAAAAAAAGCATGTACCCGCGAGGATTCGAACTTGCAAATGGCAAAACACTTGCGATGACATACCTAGCACTCGAGACCACTAGGCCACACGCGAAGATGCCCGACGATCGAAATATAAGGTATATAATGTATAACCAGTTTACACTTTTATTTAGTTTTAGTATTTCAAGCAGCTTAGGTGACTATTTGTTGTATTGCACTCGTACAGTAAGCGTCCCCCGAGTTTAGCCAATAGCTCGCGTGTAGGAATTGCATTTCGTAGACGGAAAACCGTTCGCAGATGCGTAGTCGTGCTGCTGACCGCTGTGCTTGTTCGCCCAGCGCAAAAAAGTGCTTCCCGCACCCTAGGTTTACGCTGTACGGTAAAAATATCAGTTGATTTTATTTCCTTAGTACCTATAGTGATTTCGCTGACTCTTCTCCCCCTTCAAGAGGCCTTATATTTTCCTACTGGCGTACCAGTCAGCGAAGCGTCACATGCGCGCTTGTGCAGCGCTTGTGTGAAGCGACCTTGACTTGGCGCTAGATACAGTGTACAAACTAACGAATTAAAGAAAGGCACATTCTTCCATTCCCAAACGTGTTGTAGCTTAGTTTCAACTGATCGAGCGAATTGCGACGACCCGTCGGCGGCCGGTGGACTAAACGTTGCGCAGACTGACTCGGTCGCGGAAGGTCGGCGAGCCGTGCAGTAGCGCAGCCAATTGCCAGCTCCTCTCCTGCTGACGTCACACGAAAACGCCACAGAAAATGGGCGAGAGTGCAGAGAGAAGGACAGCATTTTCGAATTGATTTTTCTACTAAATAAATTCGCGTAAACGCGCTCAGAGTGGTCGAAACAGGGCCTAGGGACTCCGGACTACAATTTGCGCTCGTAATCCCGCATTGTTTACAAATCACTTCTGTGTCCCTTTAAGGCAAGAGAGGAAGCCTCTCAGCTCAAGGTCCCTTTTTAGACATTCACAAGACAGCCATCACTGATTTTATACCACCATGGAATCTGCGCCCTGTGATCTGTGACCTGTCATTTTACGCAGCTTGATAAGAACATGGCACCAAGAATTTCGATTCTGCAGCATTTCTTGTTTCTGCAGGATAAATACCGCCGTGAAGAATTTTATAGTGATGCGTCAAAGACTGCCACCGCTGTGTCTTTTGCTCCGCGCGGACAGAACGTTCGTGTCTGTCAAACGACGAATGTGCAGAACAGTATATTCATGGCAGAAGCACACGGCATCTTAATGGTTTTAGATCACATTGTCCAATACAACATTCCCAAGTCCATCGTCTACACGGATTCCCTCAGCGTTGTACTTTCGCTGTCCTCTAACAAACGGTCTAGAAACTATGTCGTTAATCTTATTTTTTAAGGCTATTCTATCCGAATGTACTGCAAACCTTAATGTAACTATATGCTGGGTTCCAGGCCACTGTGGGATCATCGGGAATGAGGTTGCTGATGAAATGGCGGCCGGTGCTGCACTACAAGGCACAGTTTATATAACAACAGTACCGTATACTGAATGAAGCTACACATTAGACAACGACTTCGTAAAACATGGCAAGCAGACTGGAGTGAACAGATAGACAACAAGTTACACGTGTTTAAACCACACTTGAGACCATACACCGCCGGCAAACGCGACAGATACACAGACGTGGCTTTGGCTAGGCTACGGATAGGGCACACGCATGCAACTTACTCGTATCTGCTGACGGGATCTTCAAGACCCCTGTGCAGCAGGTGTGGAGAGGCCCTATCCGTAGTCCACATACTCATTCAATGCAAGGCACTTGACACAACACGACACAAACACTTTCCCCAACTCTACAGACAACACATTCCCTTCCACCCATCGTTGTTTTTGGGTGACGATGCCATGGCCCCTGTCAAATGCGTTTTTAAGTATTTGTCAGATATAAAGTTTTTAAACCTCATTTCCTATCATGTGTAATCAAAAATGGCCCTATACACCACCCATCACCATTGGCTTCAACTGTTTTTACTCTAGGCCTTACTTAGCGGTTTTAGTGTTTACATCTTCACCCCTCATACATAATCACTGATTTGGCGCTCTTTGCCCTAGTTGGCCTTGCGCCATAAAAATCAAACTATAATCATCATCATCTATAACCACCCCCCTCCATTGAACCTTTCGCAAGCCCCGACTGAAGGCAGTGGGAGAGAGAACTCGCTAGCCCTTGCCCCAGCAGACAGCAGCAGCTGATCGAACGGGCGAAGACGGCGGGTTGACTCATGGCGCCCTAGACTGTGGACTGCCCCCTCACACGACTTTGGAAACCTCAATAAAATTTGTAGTCCTCCTCCTGTAAATTGAAAGCTACTGCAACGAAATGAGGTCCTCAAGACAAAACAACTGGCCAGCCTTCCGATAAATTCTTCATCTTAGCCAAAAGGCCGAGCGGCCGATCACACAAGGCGCGTACAGTGCTTTCCATGGACATACAAAAGGCATACGGCCACGTTAGCCACGGGGCCATCTTGGAAATTGTCCAAGGCCTTCTCCGGGACAAGGATCTCTTTCCTCCGGCACTTCCTCGCAAAAAGATCATTTCGGGTCCGTATTGCTGGGACAAGCGACGGTCACTTTACACCTGTGCGCGGAGTGCCTCAGGGATGGGTATTCTCACCCTTCATTTTTAATATTATTATGTTACGGCTTCCCTGGCATCTCGGCTCTATGCCTGACAAGCACTTTCTGATGTACGCGGACGACATTACAGTGGGGACTGTAAAATGAAACCTGACTCGGCAAACGGCGTTCCTCCAACAAGCCTTGTCTCACACGCAGAAATGGTGTAAATATGCTGGACTAACATGTTCCGTTGAAAAGACAGCTATTCTGCCTGTGGCTAATGCTTGGGGCAGTCGCCGACTGAAGGTGTCTACAATCGCATTACAGCTTTGCGGCCGACCTGTACGCACTGCCTCCTCACTTCGCTTGCTGGGATTGGAAATGTATGCGTCTTGGTCAGCGTCTATCTGGCTTCGTTCCGCTGGCCAAAAAGCGGGACAGATGCTCCACCTCACGGACGCATCTCACAGAAGTCTGGTGGCTCCTGTATCAAAATGGCCCGTGTGTTGGTGCGGCCTGTACTCCAGCCTCGGCTTGCTTACCAGGCCCAGTTCCAACACCTGAACTAGGCGGAGTGGGCTCGACTTGAGGCCATTAACCGAGCTGCAATGCGTGCAATTACCTGCCTCCCAAGGATAACACCGATTCCTGCTATTCAGGCTGAAGCCCAAGTTAACACCTTGGATGAGCATGTACAACAGCGCCGGACTGCACGCATGGATAAACTCAGCTTTGTTGCTGAGAAAGCGGCGTTAGGTAACTACATGGGTCCTTCACTGCCCACATACCCAGCCTGCGTCGTTACCAGGGCACCGTGGCTATACCACCAGGTGGCTTACAGTTTGCCCCTAACGCGACTGCACAATCGATCCGTAGGACATCCTGAGACGCTTTTCGCGGTTGCACAAGAACTACTGGCTGAGTCTCAACCGCAGGTGGTGCATGCATTTGTGGACTCTGGGGTTAAGGATGACGTGCTGACCACAACACTACAATATCCTCCACACCCAGAGGCCTGTCAAACGTGCTTGTACGAAACACGCCGCACCCTGCCGTGTATGCTGGCCGAGCTTACAGCAGACGGCTTACAAGAAATAACTCCTGCTCCTCATCAAGCCCCTGGACGCACTACTTTACAAATTTATACAGATTCCACGGCAGCCATACGTGATATCCGTCGAGTAAATAACAACTCAGCTACCTCGAGGGACATTCATGATATACTGGATACGTACCCCTGCCCTCCGCGGCTCTCGTGGGTGTGGCGAAATGCGTTTCCCGCTCACATTGCGGCCGATGGTGCCTGCCACACTGCATTTGTTCCACAACCATTGCCCTTACTGACAGCAGATGCCCCAGGAAAGTGTCGTCAAAAGTAAGAAGATCTTCGTCGCGCTACAGCAGCTCTAATTCCACAGTGTGTAACGGACCTCCCTAGTAGACTCGCTCTTTGGGAGGAGGTCTTGCTGCGAAGACTTCATGTTGGTGTAGCCCTTTCTCCCACTGTTACCAGGGAGTGGCCACCACGCTGCCATTTCCGTTCGCACAGAACTGCCCCTTTTGCACAGATATTTCCGAAGATGAGACCACAGAACATTTGCTGTGGACGTGCCCTTCATTGGAAGCAGCCAAAACACGACACCTTCGAGCACAGGCCTCCACGCTGGCAGACCACCTGACCTACATCGGTGGATATAGCGACCCCGCCACCGCTCCCTCCTTGCGCTTCTTCGCGAAACGGGAGTCTACGTTTATGCCATCGGGTATACTATCGCAATTAAAAAAACTTTTTGGTTATGTGTTTCCGGATATCTAAGGCCTTGAGTTGTACTACCAGAGAGTGAGCGAGAGAGAGCTAACCAAACCAAACTATTGTGAGGTTTATTGACAGGAATTTTGGAAGGTCGCGAAGCCTTCAGTATCTTGTTCAAGAGGCGAAGTGAAAGGTTCCGGGGCCGGTCTCACACGCTGCACTGTCGGTGCGGCTGCTTACCCTTGATCCAAGCAGTACATACCCTCTTGTCGTAGGTTGTCTTCCTTAGCCCATATACTAACCATGAAGGGCACATACTCATTTAAGGGATTGCTTCATTGACACATTACAATGCCTTTGCATCTGGATAGACCAGATGATAAAGGATTGGATTGGATTGGAGTAAACTTTATTTGTGCCTGCAGATCGGCGTTTTCGTGCGCCGTGACGCGGGCCCGGCGTCGTCCTAGGGGTTAGCCGTTACTCGGCCGAGCCATCCGCTCGCCGTTGACGGCTCGCGAGTCTCGTGCCTTTCGAGCGCCCTCAGGACCTGCTGGACAGACCAGAGTTGATGTTCACGGTCGTAGCTCTTCGCGGCTTCTTCCAGCCGCGTAGGGATGGTTCTCGATGCCGCTTCCTCCGGTTGTTTTGAGCAGTCCCACGGGATATGGTACTGGTCGGCCGTCTCCCTACGGCACACCTTGCACCTGTCGGTCAGGTACGCTTCTGGGTACATACGATGCATCAAGGCCGGGTAGGGTAGCGACCCGGTCTGTAGCTGTCTTAGAAGTACGGCCTCCGCCCGGCTCAGCCCCGTGTGCGGGGTTGGGAGAGCTCTGCGAGCCAGGCGGTAGGCCTTCGTGATCTCGCCGTAGTCCGTCCTGCGGTCTTTGGCTCCGAACCACGCGGGACGGTCGGTCGCGGGGGCGCGGTTGGTTAGAGCTCGTGCCGCCACGTGTGCCGTCTCGTTGTGGTTCGCGTTTCTCGCCGACGCGCACTCGCCCGCATGCGCCGGGAACCACTTGATCCTCACTCTTGTTTCTTGCAATTTGAATCCGCGCAGCACCCGCGCAGCCTCTTCACAGATGCGTTCCTTGGCGTAGTTGCGCACCGCCGTTCTCGAATCGCTCAGCACCGTGCGGCAGTCTCTGTCGGCGATGGCCAGGGCGATGGCAACCTCCTCCGCGCATTCCGCCTTGGTGCATCTGACGGTCGCCGCCGTCCTCACGGCACCCGTGGACGCTTCGATGACAGCTGCGACGAAGGCTATTCGTTGATATTCGGCCGCGTCCACGTACCGCGCGTGTCCGTCTTTGGCGTGTAGGTCGATGAGGGCCTTGGCTCTCGCATTCCTTCTTCCCTTGTTGTATTCCGGGTTCATGTTTCTCGGTAAGGGGTCTACCCTGATTTTGCTCCGGATCTCGTCGGGGATGGAGAGTTTGGCATTCTCCTCGTCCTGACGTCCGAGACCCAGGTCTTCGAGTATCTTCCTCCCGGCCTTGGTTGTTGACAGGCGCTCGAGCTGAGCCGTTTGTTGCGCCTCCGCAATCTCTTCAAGAGTATTGTGTACCCCTAGCTTCAAGAATTGGAGCGTGCTCGTGGACTCCAACAAGCCGAGCGCCGACTTGTATGCTTTACGGATGATGGCGTTGATCTTGTTTCGTTCGTGTTGCAACCAGTTGTGGTAGGCCGCTACGTTCGCAATGTGGCTGACGACGAAGGACTGGACGAGCCTGATCAGGCTGTCCTCCTTCATGCCGGCTTTGCGGGACGTGATTCTCCTGACGAGACGCATCGCGTCAGCCGCCTTGGCGGTGAGACGGGCGGAGGTCTCGCCGTTTTTCTGTGCTTCTCGATGACCATGCCCAGGACTCTGATCCTGCTGACCTCGGGGATCGTCTGCCTGGACCACGTTACGATCTTGATGTTCTCGTGCTCTCCCCGCTGTCTGTTTTTGGTGTTGCCTCTTCGTGGTGGTAATATCAGGAGCTCCGACTTACTTGGCGAGCAGACTAGGCCGGAGCCGTCGAGATGGTCTTCGATGGCGTCGACGGCCTCCTGCAGCTTGGCCTCGATCTGGGAGTCGCTGCCGCCGGTCGTCCATATCATTATGTTGTCGGCGTAGATGGTGTGCCGGACCCCCACTTTCGCGAGCCTGTCGGCCACTCCTATCACTACCAAGTTGAACAGTAGCGGCGAGATCACGGACCCTTGCGGTGTGCCGGTGCTCCCGAGCTTCTTGTCTTGAAGTTGTATGTCGCCAGCCCGCAGCTCGGAGGTCCTGTCCGTCAGGAAGTCCTTGATGTAACTGTAACTCCTTTCGCCCATGTTGAGCTTGGAGAATTGGGGCAGAATCGCCAAGTGTTTCACTTTATCCAAAGCTCTCTGCAGGTCGAGCCCCAGGATGGTCTTGTCTCGCGATATGCCGGTGTCGTCCACGATTTCGTTCTTGAGCTGCAGCATCGCGTTTTGTGTGCTCAGGCGCTGTCTGAAGCCAATCATCGTGGCGGGGTACAGTCCTTCCCTGTCCAGGTAGTCCTGCCACCGGTTCATCAAAACGTGCTCCAGCATCTTGCCCACGCAAGACGTTAGCGAAATGGGCCGGAGGTTGTCCGTGCCGGGTGGCTTACCCGGCTTGGGGATCAGGATGGTTTTGGCCTTCTGGCCTTCTTCCAATGCTGCGGCAGCGCCCCCGTTTTCCAGCATTTGTTGTAGTAGCCCGTTAGGCTTTCGACGGATTTGTCGTCGAGGTTCTTCAGTGCCTTGTTGGTGATGCGGTCCGGTCCGGCTGCCGACCTGCTGTTGAGGTCCTGCAGCACCGTGCGAACCTCTTCTACGTCGATGTCTCTGTCGAGGCGTTCGTTGGGTAGCCCCCCGTACGGCCCGTGGTGCTCCGTGGACGTAGTCGGCAGGTATCTGTCGCTGATGCGGTTCATCACCGTGTCGGCTCCGTGTTTCGTGACTTCCCGATGGATGAGTTTCGCCAGTCGGTCCCTCTGGTGCGACTTAGACTTAGTTTCGTCGAGCAGATGCTTAAGCAAGTTCCATGTTTTCCCATTATGCATCTGGCTATCGGCGGCGTTGCATATCTCGTTCCACTGCTGCGCGCATAGCATGCGACAGTGTTCCTCGATTGCTTTGTTGAGTTCTGCGACTTTTTTCCGTAGCCTACGATTCAGGCGTTGCTTTTTCCATCTGTTGAGAATGGACTGCTTGGCCTCGATGAGGTGGGCAAGCCGGCTTACCATTCTGTTCGTTTCAAGGTATGTTTCTATGCTCTTGGTTGAGTTCCGAACGTCTTGTAGAACCTTGTTGGTCCACATTTCGATGTCATTGATTTCTGTGTTTTCTTTCTCCTCCTGATTTCTGGTGTCTCTGAAAGCGGTCCAATCAATCCACGTATGTTTCCTTACGTTATTACTGTTTTGCTACGGTACGACGATTTCCACAATCATACGGTCGCTGCCGAGGTCCACCCCCGTGTTCCTCCACGTGATCGTGATCGGTTCATTGTTCTTGACGAACGTTAGGTCGGGAGTGGTATCTCGGGAAACGGAGTTACCAAGTCTTGTTGGGTGAGCCGGGTCGGTTATGAGGACATAGCCGAGTTCCGCCTCGTCTTGGGATAGGTTTCTGCCTTTCGCATTGCTTTTGACGTAGCCCTACGCCGTATCCACCGCGTTAAAGTCACCGCACGCAATCAGCGTGCTCTGGCCGGCCATCGTGTTTGCCTTGTGAAGAATGGATTTGAACTTCTGCAAACTCTGCGATGGATTACTGTAGATGTTCAAAATGAAGATGCTGTTTCTTCTTTGCTTGGTCGGTATGAGTTCGGTGAGCGCGTGTTCGATCTTCACGTTGCTTAGCCGGTGTTCAACGAAGGCGAATCCCTTCCTGACCAGGGTGCACAGGCCTCTGCCATCGGGCGGGCCCGCGTGCACCCTGTAGACTGGAAGGGACGGCTTGTCCGTTAGCGTTTCTTGAAGTAGAAGCACGTGGGACTGGTGCGCGCCGTGCACAATGTGTTGCTGGAGCACTGCCCTCTTCTTGACTAAGCCGCGGCAGTTCCACGGCCACACTGTTATGCCTGCGGAGTTGGTGGCCATAGTTGTCCTAGTCGGAATTCTCCGGGTTGCGGCACTTGGTTGACTGGCTGCTGTAGGGGAGCGAACGTTGGGTGGCTTAGTAGCACGCTTCTTTCCAGATTGTTGAGTCTGGTGACGTTCTCCGTTTGAAAGCCGTCTATGGCGTCCTTCATCGACTTGATCATACCCTCCAGGCTGTTGAGTTTGGCCTCGACGTTGTTGTTGCTGCTGCCGAGGCTGCAGTCGCTCACGTTGCTCTTGGTCTTGCGCAATTCAACGGCCCTCTTCTTCGGTGCCGGTTCCTTGTCTTCAGCGGCCGTAGTTTCTTCGCCCTTGTTGTTGCCGCTCGGGTTCAATCTTTGCTGTTCGACGTTGCGGAGAGTGTTGCGGATCTCCGCGATTTCCTTGGTGAGGTTGTTGATGGTGGCTCACAGGGCCGCGTTCTCCTGTCTTAGGGCCTTGTTGATATCTCGTTCCTTGGTTGAAGCTTTGTCATCTTTCTTGGTGTTGTCGCTCGGACTGGTTTTCATAACACCTCGCGCAGTGTCGGCCCAACTGACTCTCTCGCGCGACGGTGATCTTTGGGTTCCCATTTTTCGCGCGTCTCTGCTCTGGCTCCTGAAACTGCGATCTCTCTACGGTGCGCGGTTTCTCGATGGCGTCCTTGACTTGCGCGCAGCTGGCTGGTCTAGTGGCGGGAAGTCGCTCTCCGACGGGAGCTGGTTGCTGACCTTTCGGCGCTCCCACTGCCGCTTGCGGACGACGTACGGTACCTTGAATTTCGCTTTACAATCTCTTGCAGCGATTGGGTGAGCGCCACAGCACAGTTTGCATTTGGGGGGTGCAGTTGTGGTCTTCTTTGGGGTTTTCTTCGCCGGAGCCCCTGCAGATCCTGATGATGATGGTTGGATGTTTATGGCGCAAGGCCCACTGCCCCTGCAGATCCTGCTGGTTGGCTTCGGGCACACGTCCTTGCGGTTCCCGACCCTGCCGCACTGGTGGCAGACGTCAATTTGCTGTCTGTACAGGTGGCATGGTATGAGCGTGACGCCGTATCGGACAAAGTTCGGTACCTCGGGTGGGTTTCTGTGGTTGACGATGTTTCGGTCCAGTTGTTCGGCGCTCGCATCGACAGGGATTCCTCTGATTACGCTCTTCACGCTGTCGTACGGCGCCGTGCGGTACGCGCTGACTTCAAAGGTCTTGTCTTGAATGTTGATCGTTTGCAGACTTGCGTAGCGAACGGCGTTTTCCTCCTTGGACGTGCTGACTACCGTTATGTTTTGTTGCGCGTTCGGGCAGATGGTATCCGATGCGCTTTGTTCAGTCGTAATCTTCGCCGCGGCAAGAATGGCCGTGGCGACGGTCGTGGTGCCACTCTTGGTGATGTCAAGTCCCCCTCGTGGCCTGATCACGATTTTGCTTTCCTGCAGTGGCATGGCTGGCATTCTCGCTGCCTTGATGACCGAGGCTCGAATGTTCTTGTTGTCTTTCGCTTTCTTGTTGACATGGTTGTTGGAGCCGGGGAGCTTCGCGACAAGGTCTCGTTGACGGAGTCTCGACATGCGTTCCCCCGCGAGCGTCCAGCCGGCGTCGCTGTGGAATTCCTCGGGTGAAATGTCTTCGCCTTGAACTTCGATGCACATTTGGGAGTCGGAGATCATTGCCCGAGGGGAAGTATCCACCATCTCGGGGCTGAACGGTGGCCGCCGAGGCGGCGAGCCGCGGCAGGTGCGACGGCGACGAGGCCTAGCGCTCGTAGAACACGCCGAGGCTTAGCGGCCCCTAGAACTGCTAGAACGGCGGTGGTAGCAAATGTCCGATAATTCGGCGAAGAAGGCGTAGCTTTGGGAACTTTTAGTATCCGTCGGTGCCCCTTGACTTCTCGAACATGTTCAGCCAAAGAAAACGTCGATTAGAAGCAAATAGCACTGCGAAATTAATTATAAATGATGGAACCGACGTGAACGCGTCCGCTCGCTTCGGCTATCGCAGCGCCCCCCTCTGCTAAAGGAGATCTTCGCCCTAGACGTAGATTCGCTGTCTCAAGGCCAACCACACAAGAAGGAATGGGCGTTGCCTCTCCCCTTCCTCGTACCCACCCACTGCACAGGATGCCTACAAGAAAGGATTGGAGGCTGAAACGTTCACACGGTTACCGATAACTAGTGACCGGAGCTTTAGGGAAGAAAATTCAAGGTTCTAGGTGCCTCTAGTACGCCCTGAAAAGTGTTATTTAGACATATGAAGGCGTCAAAAATTTCAGTTTACGCATATATAGGCCCAAGTCGTATTTATTTCAGCAGAGTATCTAAGAAACAGTTTCGTCGCTAGTAATGGAAACAGCGGAGAAATCTTAAGCGTTGGTAAAGTAACTTCATTTTCTTCGTGAAAATCGCCATAGAAGAGTTGTCATTTACGCAGATGTACGTGACATTTGGGTCATTCGGCAATGAAGAACGGTTTAAATTGATTGATTGATTGATTGATTGATTGCTTGATTGATTGATTGATTGATTGATTGATTGATTGATTGATTGATTGATTGATTGATTGATTGATTGATTGATTGATTGATTGATTGATTGATTGATTGATTGTAGGGTTTACGCACTGACGCAACGCAGGGGATGAGGCACGCCGTAGTGGAGGGTTCCGGATTAATTTGGACCGTGCGCCGAAATCTCGTACACACGGGCGTTTTTTCTTTTCGCCTCCATCAGAAAAGCGGCCGCCGTGGCCGGGAATTGTACCCGCGACCTCGTGCTTAGCAGCGCAACGCCTTAGCCACTGAGCCACCGTGGCGGGTAAGAACGGCTTAAAAGCCTTAGCAAAACAACCGTGACAGCGTTTTAGTCCATTCTGTTGTACCTCCGTACAGTCGATATTCGTGTGCAAAAAAAAGATACTCAACGTCCACTAAGTCGGTTGGCGGAGCGTACTTGCACTTTGGAAAGCTACATGATCTATTTTCATTTTGAATACCAATGTTTGCCGCTCGGAACCTTTTAAATTTATTTTAGTACAAATTGTCCCGAAACTTTCGATGATATCTTTGAGACAGATTCAAGATTCGGAATGGCTTTGTAAGCAACCGCTTCTTCTGGGATGGTGGCGGACTTGCCCCCTACCTTCTAAATGAGCTCAGCATTCTTATCTAGAGCGGTGCCTAAATTTTCCGCTACTGAATGCTTTCTCCTCAGAATGTGATATAAGAACACGAATGTTTTAAGTCATTTTCATGTGTAGTTTGGTATAGAATAGTCTGGCCTGCCACGCTCTTGTCTGCTGCAGCGCTGTGAATAATCCAGAAGTGTTTGTTGTAAAAGTCTTGCATCCTCTCCCGTGTTACCAAGGGGCAAAACAGGCTTCGGGGGAAGGCGGCAATCGCTAACTGCCCCTCGACAACACTGATGAATCGCAGGGATAGCTAAGTAAAGGGTAATTATGTCGCATAAAAAAGTAAAGGGAGCTCACACTAACGCATAAGACTTGAAGGTAGCTAAGCTTCACGCAACCTTCACGACCATCAAGAAGGTTTAAGTCCACGCTTGCAGCCGATTTGCTTCTCCTTCGCTGCCGCAACGACCGTTATTTCATCATTATTGGTATAAGTGTGTGGTTCTGTCAATTGTTTGGAAGTGATCATTATTGAACATTATCTTGGAGAGGCGTACGCTACGACGTGTCTTTCTGGTTCCGAGCGAGTGTTGCCACGATTACAGCGAACGCAGGAATCTTTCACGTTCCGAGCAAGTGCTGCCCCGATTACAGCGAAGGCAGGAGTCTTTCTCGTTCCGAGCAAGTGTTGCCACGATTACGGCGAACACTGAAGTTTTTTTTTTCGTTTTTGGGGGGGAGGGGGGGTGGGGGAAGGGGTCCCATCGTGGCAAATCGGGCTAAGTGGGTATGCTTGGATTGCAAACGTGCACCTGCCGCGCTAGCTCAGTGGATAAGGCGTCGTGCTACTGTACCCAAAACAAGAGTTCGATTCCGGCTGGGGCGGCTGTTTTTCTGGTGAAGGAGAGAAACAAAACGCCGGTGTGTACGAGATTCTGGCGCACGTTAAAGATGCCCAGGTGGTCAAAATTAAACCGGAGATTTCCACTACAGCGCGCCTCATCGCCTCTGAAGCGCCGGCGCGTTAAACCCTGTAAACCTTGCAAACGTGCACCGGGGAGGCTGGGTGGTCGCCCTGAGGCACGCACAAACGAGCGCGTGGCATTTGCTTGGTTTTTGTAACTGCTGGTCAGTCGTCGTGGGGCAGGCATACACGAAAGCTATTCATTTTCTTGGTCTTGTTAAGGGCTTAGTGGTCGCCACGAAGCCCGCGCTTACGTGCGCGCGCTCGGCAATTCCTTGGTATTTTTAACTGCCGACACGAAAAATTACGATTTGCTAAACAGCCTCGCTGTTAAAAATGTGCCATTCTGTCCTGCAGAATTGGATGGCCAGTAACTGCTGGAAATAACCCCACTCAGTGGCTATGCACTTGATAAGGATTACTAACATTATACAGCACGCCAGATTATTTTCAGTTAACCCTGAGAGCTAGATTGTTGAACGACATTGAAAGTTACCCGGCACGGATTATTCTTCAGTAGTACTACGTCATCTGCGTACATCGGACTATTCTGCAGTAGTACAACGTCATCTGCGTACATCATCTCTAGAATTTGTTATACTAAAAGTGGTTCACTCCTACGGTAAGGTAAGCCGAAACCAATTTTACCATATTCCAGTAATCCTCACACTGCTCTAACTGAAATAGTTATTGTTGATGGAGTGACTGTTATCTATGCAGTAATATTATCATTGTTATCATAGTCACTCGTGTCAACCTTCAATAAATGCACACAGTACCTTTCTAGTTATATCTCCTGCCAATGTGTTTCGCACATGGTTACCTCCATTCATTTTCCCGGGGGTGGGGGGGGGAGGCTCGGCAACTCTAAAGAAATGTCAGCTGCAGTGGCATTGGTAATGACACTGGGGTTTAGGGGGGGGGGGGGAGGGGGCAGGGTGCAGCATCTCCGGGAAGGAGGCAAAGCCCCCCTCCAGAAAACTCCGGAGGGGGCTCGGGTCCCCGAGCCCCTCCGTAGTCTTCGCCTTTGGTTGCTTCTATATATTCTCCGGAGAATCTTTTAAAGCGTGAGCTACACTAGTCGAGATTGAGCAGTTTCGGGTGGCTCCTGTGGAGCCGTGCTACGCAGGCGGGAGGAGCAGTGACGTCAAACGGCATACAGCTGGCACGCCGGACCCGCCGCCGACGCGTGCGCCTCGTCGGTCTGCGCCTCGCCGGTCTGCGCATTCCAGAGCGTTGACGTCGTAGCAGCGGCAGACGCCCCAGCTGCGTCGGTGCCATAGAGGCGGCAGCGTGTTACTACACTGACCACTGAGCCGTCTTTGTGACAATAGAGAACCGACCAGACGTTGAGCAAAAATAAATACAAGTGTCTCATGATGCGTATACCGTGTGTGTGTCATTGAAGCAGCAGTAAGCAGGATAATCAAGCTAATCGTAGACAACCAGGAAAGCTAAGAATAACCAGCTGAACCTTAGCTTACGCTATGTATGTCCTGGCATAGTCGAGCTAAGCCAGTGCTAATTTTTTTAAAATTCGTGATATGTTTGATATTTCCGCTTTAACCTTCCGCTTCCGTATTGCTACTGTTCGAGTATTCTAGTTCCATCCAAAAGAATCTAATTCTGGGTCAGTGGTTGGATTTAACCAAAGAGCTGTGGGTACAATCAGGACGCGAGCATGAGGTCCATCGTAATATCGACGAAATGCAATTTGCTGGACGCCCCTTAATTCAGCCATCCACCAGGTGACGCTGTCTACACTTCACCTCTGTTATGCGTCTAAGAGATGACGCATTTGAGAGATGACGCTGCTAGCAGACTTTATTCTCATCAAGAAAGTGTTTATATAATGAATGATAGATAGAACTCAGCTAGACAGTCAGTTAGGTGCGATGCGTTCGGCCGTGGAGACAGTAAGTGGGATCGGAACAAAGCAGAATGTGTGTGTGAGTATGATAGCGGGTGTGAGTGTGCGGGGGGAGGTGAATGGTTCGTCGGGTGGGATGGTGGGTGTGTGCGTGCGTGCGTGCATGCGTGATCGTGCGCGCGGGATACATGCATCCGTTAAACATTTTACAAGGAGCGGGAATTACTCAGCCCCTCCAACGTGCAGCACTATTCCAGGGGCGTGTTTGGCACATGCTTGTTCGTGCTAAACACTATTCGTTGACCTTGTACACAGTACTTCCAAACCTTCGCCAGCGTTCTTACTTTCTCGTGATTCCTTTTCTTCACCAACATTTTGCCTTGTTCTCTATATATTCCGAGCGCTTGGACCCTACGATCTGTTCTGATTTCCCGTCATAAAGTGGGAAGATCACGTGCGGCAAAAAGTTTCCTTTTCTGTAATAAAAAGCGAAAATCCCCCTTTCTCTACCACGCATAGCCGCAGCGCTGCACCGTCATGTGTAGGTCGAATTCCAGGCAAAAAACTGAAGCAACACCATCCTCACAGCAAAGGTATAGCTTCTTCCCCAAAATTGTTCCTTTTCACGCCAAAGAGTTCGAAGCAAACAGAACCGCCACGCGAAAAAAGTACACAGCACTTGAAAACCAATGTGCCCGTGCCAAATATTCATTAGCATCGGATCGCATTGGCGAGAGAAGGACGTGTCACTCTTTTGCTTAATGTTTCGCGTACTTTGATTACAACAAATTGATATTTCGGATAACACTATTACCTCGCCACTTCGGCCCTGCGAAACTGGATGACCAGTGAAGCTTTTGAGGACATGCATTGACGTTACAAAAACTTTTGGAGGAAAGTGCAAGAAACTTTTATTTCTGTTCAGCATCGACGACTCTCAACCGTAAGAACGATAGACACACACGCATACACCTTTATTCCGACTACACTGATCTGGATATTTGGCTGCACTGAAATGGTAACTAATTTACTCCAATTGGATATCCATGTGATGAGACGTAATAAGGTTGAGGGCAATTCACTTATGGAACGGCGTACGACTTTGGCGGTGACCGCACCTAAATTGCACACACACCAGTAAAACCTTTTTCAAACGCGGCGCGCTTGGTCGCCTCATCAAGCCCACATTACGGCACGCACTACGTCATAGGTTAAGCTACATAGCTCCGACGCTAAGGCGATACGCGTTTGCCGTGGCTATGTGCGTTTGTTGCTGCCTCTTCCACTCTTACTTCACTCTTGCATTTTCACTTTTAATGCAAAACTTTACTACTTTCGTACAGCGATTTCGCGGCGGATGCGCAAGGTGACCTTTTGACCTTTTACTGTTGACCTTTTCATCCGCCAGGCGAATGTGGCGGAAATTTTCCGTGCTGAGCAACATCTATGCAATTAAGTTTGTCCATTACGACAAGAGCGCCGCTTCCCATCAGTACCAACTGTCCATTTAGGAGATTTCCCCCTGTCGTCCTTTTTGTGACCGACTGTCGTATTACACATATTTATATCGTGCATGCTTGCTATATATGACATTGAGGAAAATATTGCCATAAAAGCGTTTTCGTTAGCTTGTTGCATTCGATAAAGGCTTGGACCTCGCTCGGGGTGGCTATTCTACCGCATCGTAGCGGCAAACATGCGTTCCCATTTTGTGCAGGCTTTAGCCAGCCTCAGCGTTTGGTACCTAGCTCTGCCGCTACTTTCAGCAGGCGGGAAGCGCCAACTGCAGCACGACGTCGCTGATGCCTTCAAGGTACGTATTCACGAAGGCCCAGCGGTTTTTCTTTTTTCGCGTTCGAGAGACTGCCCAACTTCACAGAAGACTGAAATACTGCTGAGTAACTGCTTCTTCAGAGACAGTTAAGTATGCGACAGACGCGCCTTTTCCCCCGCCATTTGCATCTTTTATCATCACCAGCCTATCTACGCCCACTGCAGGGCAAAGACCTCTCCCATTTTTCTCCAACTACCTCGTTCGTGTGCTAACTGCGATCAATTTATCTTTGCATACTTCTTGATCTTATCTGCCCATCGAACGTTCTTCCGCCCCCTGCTAAGCTTGCCTTCTCTGGGGATCCACTCTGTTACCCTCAATGACCAACGGTTATCCTGCCTTCGCATTAAATTCCCTGCCCACGTCCATTTCTTATTCTTAATTTCTACTAATATGTCCTTAACACGCGTTTGTTCTCTGACCCACTCCGTTCTCTTCTTGTCCCTTAATGTTACACCTATCATGTTCCGTTCCATTGCTTGCTGAGTCATCCTCAATTTAAGTTATAATCAAATTAAGTTAAGTCATCCTCTTAGTGACCCTCCATGTTTCTGCCCCGTAGGTGAGTACCGGTAAGAAGCAGCTGTCATAGACTTTCTTCTACACGGACAATCATAGGCTTCCATTCATTGTCTGAGAATGCCTGCCGAATGCTCTTCACTGCATTCTTATCCTTCTAATTATCTCTGCCTCATGGTTGGGATCCGGGGTCACAACTTGGCCTGAGTGGATATATTCTGAAATCATTGTGCTGTCCCGAGGTTATTGATCATTACTTTTGTTTTCTGCACAAAAATTCGCAGACCCACGGTTCTACTCTGTCCAGAGCACTAAGCATGCTTTGGAATTTGTGCCCCGAGTTACTTAGCAAGGCAACGTCATCAGCAAATCTTACGTTACTGAGGTATTCTCCAATAACGCTTACTCGCACCTGTTCGCAATCTGAATACTTCCGTTCTCATTCTGAATAATTCTTGCAAACATGCTGTGAATAACATCGGAGAGATTGTGTTTCCTTGTCTGACGCCCTTCCTTATAGATATTTTACACCTCTCCTTATGGAGGATGATGGTAGCTGTGGACCCACGGTAAATATCTAGTATTCTTACACAATGCTCGTCTACACCCTGGTTCCGTAATGCCTGAACGACTGCTGAGGTTTGGACCGAGTCAAATGCTCCCTCATAATCTAGGAAGGGTACATACCGGGGTTGAGTATACTGCCCGCATTTTGCTATCACCTAGTGCATCGTAAGAATATGGTCCATTGTTGAATAGCCTTTACGGAACCCTGCTTGTTCTTTAGGTTGACTGAAATCTAAGGTTGCAGAAATTCTGTTAGCGATTACCTTGGTCAATGCCTGGTGGACGACTGACCGTAAGCTGATCGGCCTGTAAGTTTTTCAAGTCCTTCATGTCGCCTTTCTTATGGATTAGGTTGATGTGCGCGTTCTTCTAAGATCCCGGTAGACTCGAGGTCATTAGGCATTGCGTGTACAGGTTTGCCAGTCTTACTAGTACAATTTGCCCGCCATCTTTCAAGAGGTCTGCTGTTATCTGATCCTCACCAGGTGCTTTGCCCCCTTTCATTTTTTTCAAAGCCTTCCTTACTTCTCCTGGCGTTACTGGTGGGATGTCTACCTCCTCTGAACTAGTTTCCCTTTCGGCATTATCCTGGATGCCCCGGCTACTGTGCAGATCTCTATAGAACTCCTCGGCTACTCTGACTATTTTAGACATATTTGTGATGACATTGCCTTGCTTGTCTTTAAGTGCATACATTTGATTTTTCCCCACGCCTAGACGCCTCTTCCCTGCTTTCAGGCTGCCTCCGTTCTTTACGGCATATTCGATACTCTCCATAATATACTTCCGTATGTCAGTTGTCTTACGCTGGTTCTATTCTGACAGCTGGGGGCCAGATTGTCATGGTTTACCATCTCCTAATTGAATCTTCCCTGATTTTATTTAGCAATTGTGCACGTCACCCCAATAAATGCAATGCACCCATGCAGTCAGTGCAGATTGTCAATCATCAAAGCTGCAGTGCGTGGCCGGCGACTGGCGCGCGACGCGTAGCCGACCCGTTTCGATAAAGGAGCGACTGGTGTTTGCCAATGCCAGGTTGACGCAGCTCCGCCTACACCGCCGCCGACTTTTCCCGCCGTTCCGCGTGAGCTGTGCTTAACGCAGTAGCTCGCTGCGGAAGCGCTCAGCTGCGAGAGAGGCTCTTTTGTAGTGTAAGCTACACTGGCCGAGGTTAAGCAGTTTTGCGTGGACCTTGAAGGGCCGCGCTGCGCAAGCGCCAAGAGCGTTAGATTGGATTGGGTTGGATTTGATTGGATTTTATTTGGATTGGATTGGCTTAAATTTAATTGTATTGGAAATCCAATCCAATTGGTGTACGGGTGTGTAGAGAATTGTCTGCACATACACCGGTCTGCGCATTCCTGAGGAGCGACGTCATAGCCGCGGCAGCCGCACTGGCGCCGGCGCGTGCACAGCTGTCGGCCTCCGTTGCGCAGTAGCCAAGTCTGACGCTGCGCCGGAGACGCTTGATAGCCGTTTCCCGTGGCTTCTGGAGAGCCGTGCTGCGCATGCGCAAGGAGCAGTGACTGGATTGAATTGAACTGGACTGGATTGGATTAGATTGTAAATCGTTTTAGCAGCAGTAAGCATGATATTCAGCTAATCCTAGACAACCAGGAAACCTAAGAATAACCAGCTGAACGCTACCTATACCTTGGCATAGCCGAGCTAAGCCACCGCTAATTTTTTTCGCTCCCTCCAATGCACCGTTCCCACTGACCACTATGGGTAGATGCGAGACTATAGTTACGTCGTCTATAAACCCAGCCAATCTCTCTCCTTTTACTTTTACAAACCTGCTTTCGCCCGTGCGCATGGGATTGACCCGGAGGAGGCTTCTGCGTACAAGGGGCCGCTGGACTTCGTTTTTTGACCTATCAGCATAAAACTTCGATTTATACTCCTTGTCGTTACGAAACTTGTTGAGAGCGCGAACAATTAAAAATAACCCTTTAAAGACACCTGTTAGAAAACAAACTAGAGCTACTGAGCTTTTGGGCTTGGGACCAAAAAAAAACTTTATTGCCATGACAATTATAATAACATCTAAACTGTGGCTTAGCTTAATGAGCAAAAAAATATAAATTTAATTGGTGTAGCATCATGGGTTGCTAAGGGACGTAACTGAACACTGAAGCGACCTTGTCAAACTTGTGTCGGTGTTTGCATTGCTTAGACGGGCTCAAATAAACACACTTTTCAGCGCTTATCCCATCGAAACAGCAGTATTTAAATGAAGCCTGAAAGAAGCAAAAAATACCATGCGACATTTGTGGGGCTGCAACAACAACTACAACAGTGACGAGTATTCGTCTTGCGATGTGATTGGACAATATCCAAGTGCGTACGCACTTGCGTGTGTGTCAATGCTAATTTTTCTTTACGACACACTTTAGTTCTATTAAAAACAAGCGCATGCGTCGTAATGTAGTTGCTGTAGTTTATTTTCGGAGTTCAGACAGTTTTGGTTTCGATTCCGTGGAACAACATGCTTGGCATCCAACGTTATCATTGGTTGCGCATTCTCGACGACACAAAAGACGGAATACCGTGCTTCTTCCATGTTGCCGTCTGTACAGTTGGTTTGATAAGCATGTCAGCGCAGCTTAGAATCGTAACGTTCATTAGCCGAGGTTTACGCAGTCGCTGAATACCCTCCGCGCCATCAGAGACGTTAAACTGCGAGGCGCATCGCTCCCAGCTTCGGAGCTTGCCTGGATCGCCCATGTGTAGTAACAGGGGCGTTAGCACCACGCCGAGAGCTGCCTGATTCGGCATTATGCCCACAAGCTCTCGGTGCTCATGTCACCACCACGCTCGCCAGCGCGTCAGTGTGAGTCTGCACGAATTCGCCACCTCGTACGTGGAGAAATGAAGGTTTCAGCATAAAAAGTTGAATGCAGTATAGAAAACATTATAAAAAAATCAATTAAAAAAAACAAACTCACGCGGAGGCTCGAACCTACTCATTGCGACGCCTTACATTTACTGCATCTGCCCACTCGCCCTTATTACATTTTTTTTCTTTATTGCATGGCTTTGACAATGTACAAAACATTACAATTGAGCATCGTGAAATTTAGCACATACTGAAGGTGAGGCTGCATGGTGGTCAAAATGCCTTCGTGGTGGTCAGCTGCTCCATTTGTGGCAGCGAATCTTCAAACGGTACGGCCAGAACTCCACCACAGTATACACGGACGCAGCATCCTATCCCGGGAGGAGAGCTATGACCGCTGTTGTGACTACAGCTCAAGAAGTGCATCAATTCCTACCACCCATGCACTACAGGCAGAACAAGTGGCCATAGCCCTAGCAATTGCTCAAACCCCTGCAGAGATCATCATTACAGACAGCCAACAAGCATGCAGAACATTCTCGAGCGGCTTCCTCTCAATCTGCGCCACACAAATTCTACTGCAGCATCCTCCACAACACCGTGTAAGGATTATTTGGGCTCCCGCCCACGCCGGCGTCCCCGGCAACGAAGCTGCCCACCAGCATGCCCGAGATTTGACACACCGGGCTAGTCAGGAGTTCGGCGAGCAGTGGCGTGTCTGTCCCCTTTTGTCATACACAGAAATCACGCAGCACTAACGCCCGCAGCGAACAATGTACCCTCCTGCACACAAAAACCTCACAAAAGAGCAAGAACACCACCTTCGATGCATCCAAACCAACACCTTTCCCCATCCAACTAGAGCCCACATTCTGGCCCCCACCCTCTACTCCTCGGAATGCCGCTTCTGTGAGGCTTCGGACACGCTTTACCACATTTAACCTACCCCAATGCCCTTGCCCTCCCCTGAGCACTGGGAGAGAGCACTGTCCAGCTCGGACCCTGATGACCAGCTTTGGCTGGTGAAGAGGGCTCAAGAAGCCGGACGGTCTCAAGGGGTCCTGGAATAAGGACTCTTCCCCAAGGCGAACTGCTTTATAGGGACGTTTATTCCTCCTCCTTCTTCTCGGGCAACACCTCCTCGAGATTTAATAGCTCAAATGAATCGCCCAACGCCCTCTTTAGAGTGCCGCCTAGCACAACGTGCATCATCACTGTACCGCCTAGCTGCACATACCATATACCGTGAGTTCTATATACTGCGGATACCCAGTGCCATGGTTAAGACACTACATCTTCATTGTTCACTGCAAGGAAACGTATGCCGTAAGGGTATAAAAACACTTCAAAAGTGTTCTCGGTAGCGCGTCCCAAAAATATACTCCCTCCCCCCCCCCCCCCCCCCCATATAGGCAAAACACATGATCTATCGTTTCTGGTGATTATATCTAAAGCTATCTAGCCCCCATGAAGAAAATAGCCCTCTTTGCCCCATATATGTTCGCGCTCACCGACCCTTCAACAGAGTCAGTCAGCCGGCCGCCGGGGGGTCTTCGTAATTCGTTCGCACAGTTCTAACTACGCCCCGACAACATTTGTGCCCGAAAGAATGTGGCTTTATTGTGTTAGTTTGCACTATATCAAGCACAGTAAGGTAGACCCACGGAGAAAGAAGTATGGGTAGACCAAGTCAAAGTAGCTCCACACAAGCGCACATATGCAATGCAGAAATTGGCGTACGATGCTGCTGACTTCGCTTCACTGGAGCTGTAAGCTACATGCACATGCCTGTGACACGTACTGGAGCCTTAGTAGAAACCCTAGTAGCCAATTAAAGGTGGGAGAAGAGTTTTCGAAGTAATGTAGGTACTAAAAAAATCAACAAAAACCTTTCTTGTGAAGCGTAAAACTAAGGTACGGGAAACAATTTTTGCGCAAGGGAATTGGCACAGCGGCCAGCAGCACGACCACGCATTCGTGATCACTTTTGCTGCCCGAGGAACGCAGTCTCTACTGATACCGTATTTGTGGGAATTTGGGCGACGCTTACACAAAGGTGCTGTTCGACCCGCCGCGGTGGCTCAGTGGCTAAGGCGTTGCGCTGCTGAGCACGAGGTCGCGGGTTCGATTCCCGGCCGCGGCGGCCGCTTTTCTGATGGAGGCGAAAAGCAAAAACGCCCGTGTGTACGAGATTTCGGCGCACGTTAAAGATCCCCAGGTGGTCAAAATTAATCCGGAGCCCTCCACTACGGCGCGCCTCATCGCCTGCGTTGCGTCGGCGCGTTAAACCCTACAATCAATCAAGGTGCTGTTGAAAAGATACTAAGATTAGCAGCCGAGATTAGCGCAATGCTGAAACGAAACAAAACAGCCTGTATGACATATATACTTCATATTTCCTCCCCAGGAACCATGGTGATATGGGCCAATTGATGCAATCCCAAATGTGTGGTCGTGCTGCTCATCGTTGTGTTAGTTCACCCTGCGCAAGTCGCGCTTCCCGTACAATGGTGCTACGCTTCAGAATAACCGTTCCGATTGATTTTATTACTGCAGAGCAGTATATGTCTCCCCCCCTCCCCCCCCCCCATCCCCGTTGCCATGTCGGTGAATCATATTTACTCGGCGCCGCCCCGGGGCTCCTCCTCAAAACCGCCAACCCCTCTTTTACGACGGTCATCACCACGGTCATCAGAACGATTATTCCTCTCGCCACCACTGATGCCTCTTTCACAAGTTGCGCAGTCGGCTGACAGCGGCCGTAGCGCCGTTATCAGGTGATTGCGGAGTATCAACACTAGCGCGAATGGTTGTAATTAAAAACACGCCCGAAAGCCGCCGCACCGCCGCCGCCAAGAATGTGCGCAGCCGTTGCCGCTTCAAATTCCACCTCGCCCACTAGCTCACTAGCTGCACGCCCCTGATGGTTGAAAGCAACTTTCTCCGTTGGAACGCAGGCGTGGGAACGTTATTCTTCTATAGCTTGATAGCCATTCCGAGCAACATATTCGCGTCGGCGGCCCTCGTTGGCCAGCTGGTCATCATTCTTCTGGCGGAAGAATAATAACAGATCTTAGTCTGGCAGCATATAGTCTTTCTTTCTCCATCCTCCAGTGTTTATCACGCCTACTAAGGCGCCTATCCGCCGTTGCCGATTAGGCGCGCACGGGTTTTGGGGGGGGGGGGAAGAGGGGGCATGCACGCACAGCAGGGGTTAATGCCGCTACCGATGACCTACGCGTTGGGGCGGTGGGTGGTTTAAACGTGGCAGTCTCATGCCTAATGCACCCAGTCAGCTGTCCTCCGCAACCGAGCGGTTGGGTCTGTGTTGGTGTATCGCACATAAAATGAGATGCGTACGCCTGGGTAGCGAAAGCGAGACCCACGTGTGTGTCCACAAGTATAGAGTTCGAAGCCCTCGAGGTGTTAACTCGCTATGGGAACGGACGCATGTCGCCCGCTTGGAGGAAGAAGAGCGGAAACTTAAAGGGACCCTGCAACACTCTTTGAGCAGTGCGAGTAAACCTGCGCGACGTTTAGATTACACTGCCAGGAATACCTGAGCCAAATATTACACGTGCACGTGAAGCGGTGAGCGCGCAAATCGATGT
Organism: Haemaphysalis longicornis; assembly: GCF_048455015.1. NCBI lineage: Eukaryota > Metazoa > Arthropoda > Arachnida > Ixodida > Ixodidae > Haemaphysalis > Haemaphysalis longicornis. The sequence continues at coordinate 181,574,974 of NW_027526335.1, forward strand.
GAAAGACGCGGAAAAACAAACCGCTCTCTCTTCAGTTGTCCTCATTATGCATGGCCTAAGGGACGTCACATAGGCCATGACTGCCCGATCGGCTGTCACTGGTCAACTTCGCGGCTAGATTCTCTCATTTCCGCCGTCGTCATCGCTGTGTACGAACCTCTTCTATGCCTGAACCTGTAGGCACAGTTTTGCCGTTTATTTTGTGTTTTGAGTGCGCGCGGAGTTTGAGTGATGAGCTCAATACTTCCCTTTCAACGGGACCACTCGACTACAAACGTTTATTGCTTCAAAAACGCCCTACCAGCCCGAGCGCGCACTTGCGAGCAGGCACCCATGCCTGCTTTTTTGTGGCACCAGACCGGAAATAGGCACCTCCGCGTTGCGGAGAAAAGGAGAAAACTACCCGGCATATGATATATCGAAGGCCGCCGAAGAGAACGCCGCGAGCCGCCCCCCTCTCCGGGAGAGAGCGCGCAGCTTTCGTCGCCTTGTCCGCGCTCGAGTTGAGAGGGAACGATTATGCGCGATTTCTCATCGCGCGTAGTTTCGTTAATTGTGAACGGATTTTCATAATTCTTGCGGGAGGAGATTTCTGGGACAATAGACTTTATCCCAAAATACAGTACTAGTAGTCGATGGCAAGTGTTGCAGGGTCCCTTTAATCCGCCCGAACAGAAGCGTGAATGGGCGCAAAAACCACGGAAAGCCTCTGCCGCCGCCGTTGCCGCCCGAAGTTCCAGCTGGTCGTGTAGCTGCAAATCCCTCCCGGATAAACAGCAACTGATCCGCTTGGAACGCCGACGTGGGCCAATATCCCTCGTTCAGCTTAAAGGGCTTTCAGAGGGACATGTTCGACAGTATCTTCAACCTCTAAGCACCCGCTCATGACCGGTTGCCGGTTTACGCGTGCAGGGGTTGGGAGAGGAGGTTAGTAAGGGGGGGGGGGGCACGCGCACATATAGGTTTTATACCCTTACTGATGGCATGCGCATTGTGTTGGCGTGAGGTTTAGCGCGACCGTCAAACAGCCCAATGCGACATTGTAGAATGCGTTGGGTTGGCGTGTTACCCAAACGGTAAGATGTCTCCGACGCGGCAGGGAAGGAGACCGCTCTATCTTTGACCGCTAGGATAAAGCTCGGGTCTGCTCCAAATTTTATTCAGTTAATTGGCTAGGAAGTATGCTTTGTCATAAATTACAAACAAGCGTGTTTTGTTTCGTGCACTCCGTGGAAGGCGGGCTACTTTGGAGGTCATCCTTCTTCACAGAGCGGAAGGGCACTAATCTTTTTTTATTAGCTATCTTAACTTCGCAGACTCTTCCGCCTTTATTGGCCTTGGACTTTCTACTCGCGTACCAGTCGCAGAGGCCTTTGCAGCATACAGCTAAAGTGAAGCGAAGTGAGCGAAGTGCCGTAAGCCAATATCCTTACTGCATGTGTGCTTGCAAGGAGCTACTTTGACTTGATAGACACTACTAAGCTTGATTCAGTCTACAAACTAACAAGCTAAATCTACATTCCTCCGGGCACAAATTTTTTCGGGGCTTAGCTCTAAAGGAGTGCTGACACCAAATTTTGGCGCCTTACAAACGGTATAGTTGGCTTCAGTAGTTTGTACAGAAGACTCATGAAAAAGTGGGTTGCGCCTGCCTGATAACCCTCTCGACGTGTTCATCGTTCAGGGCTGTCGGTTCGGCGATTTGATATAGCTTCTCCATACTCCGCACAAACACTAGGAGGGATTCCTAGGGAGCTTGTGTGCGCAGCTCCAGTTCACGCCGCGTCCTCCGATGGCAGTCCACTGGAAGAAATTGGCGACGGATTGCCGCCTTGAGTTCAGTGAACGTGGCGGATCGGTGACCGGCAAGCTGGTACCACTGCGCTGCTCGCTTTGTAAGCACGACTGGCACGACACGAGCGAGCATATCGCTGTCTCTGAGTCCCATATAGTGAAGTCGGTCACGCTGATGGTATCCTCGTAACCGCGGTAAACTGGTATTTCCAGCCTCACCAGTGACCTTGACAGCTTCGGTGCCTCCAGGGAAACCTTTAGAGCGCCTGAAAGAGACTCGATCAATATACCGGCTTGCTGCAACAACGAGGTTGCATCTCGGGGAGCATCTCCGTTAGGAACGACTGCGTGCGCGGCGAGGGGTCCGCGGCGAGGGGTCCGCGGCGGGGCGAGAAAATTCTCGATGGTCGTTCGGTGGCTCGGCGGCCGGATTGTCCGGAGATTTCGTGCGCCCAGCCCGCTGGTGTTGGCGAGTGGCGCTTACCGAGCCTCCGCTGCCCCCGCGTAGGCTACGACAGCGTACATGGTCTACTACCGCGTTGCTCCCGAAAACGGGTGGCCTGTGCGACAAGAAAGCCTCTCTAGTGCGACCCAGGCCTTCAGCGGCGACGTAGCCGGTGTGAAACGGCGCGGGGCCACCGCGCGCCCCGATAGTGGCGAGTACGGAGCGCACAAGAGTACGGAGAGCTTCCGCTCGAGCCTCGAAGAGCAGCGCACTCCCCAAGCTGTGGTTGTGCTGGTTGTGCCACAGTCTCACAGAACAGGGAGGATTGCTGCACCGCGGCCGCGGCCGCCTGCGCGCAAACCGCCGCCAAAGTGGGCTTTTCCCGACAAAGTGATGATGATGATTATGATCAAAGGCCTCCCCTTTGAATCGACGTAACGGCATGCGCCATCTAGCCTATCTTAGTAACTTAAATTTAGTTAACCCTCAACTCAGATTTCTTTTTAATTCTGCCCTGCCGCTACCCCTGCTTGGGATGACACTTTATCGACTTTTCTGCTTTTTTTCCACCAATACTACAGCCGCTGCTTACTCCAGAGTGGGCTTTTCCTGCGGCGCCGGCTAACGGCTAGTCGAAGAATCAGGCATTATGAAGCGTACCATACGACTGGCATTGAAAAACATGAACGTTGCTGATTTTTATGGGGTTATACAAAATTGGGAGCTTTTATTTTTAGGCGTTGCCGTAGATATTTAGTGTGGCGACACTGTTGGCGAATTCTAAAGCAAAAAATCAAAACATCCCCCTCGCGAGGGGCACGATCAAATGCAGAGCATTTCCGCGGGGGGCGTGCCTGCAAGTCTTATGGATTACGTATTGGTTGTTGTTGTTGTAATTGTTGTCTTCCAGCGTAGACATTGTCGATGAAGTGGATGGTGAAACGTGAAACGTGCCGTGAACCCCCTGCCGCGGCTGTTACGCAACGTGGAGAGGCTACGACGCAACGTGGCGCGGCTATGACGCAACACAATCCAACACAATCCACTTTAAAGGGACACTGAAGTGAATTTGTCAAGCTCCCGTTTTTGCTTGCACTGCGTAGACTGGCTCAAATTAGCACTCTTTTCATCGTTTATCCGGTTGACAAATCGGTAATTATTTTACAAAGCGCGAAAGAAGAAAAACTACCATGCGCGGTTTGCGGCGGCCGCACCAACTAAGGCTGTGACGTTGGGAGGAGGGGCGCCGTGATTGGACGATGCCCAAGGTTAGCAATCAAACAAGTTTCGGTTTCGGTTCTGTAAAACATAACCAATGGCGTTGTTGGATGGGCATTCTCAATATCTCAGTAATCATCGTACCGCGCTTCTGCCATGTTGTCGGCTGTAAAATGCACAAGATAAGCCTCCCAGGACGGCTTGTAGTCGTAGCATTCACTAGCCGAGACCTACGCAGTGCATGAACGCCCTCCGCGTACCCGCAGACGCCCAAATGTCATGCGCTTTTCCCCCATATTTGGTGGCTTGCCTCCCTCATGCCTGTACCGTAAAAAGCGTGTTCGCACCAGGCCAAGGGTGTGTTCATTCTGGACTGTGCCCACTGCCTGCAAGCAGTCGGTGCTTATGGCAACAGCACGCCAACGAGAACTCGCTAGCGCGCCAGTGCCAGCCTGCGCGCGTTTTGTGAACTAGTTCGTGTAGCCATGAACGTTTCGGCCCACAAAAGGTGAACTCAATATAGAAAACATCGGCGGAAAACAAAAAAGTTAACTTACAAAAAAAAAGCACGTACCCGCGGGCATTCGAACTCGTGACTTGCAAAACACTTGCGGTGACATACCCAGCGCCCCAGACCACTGAGCCACGGAGCGGGATGCGAAAGCCGTGCTAATATAGGGTATATATTGTACAACCAGTTTACACTTTTATTTAGTTTTGGCATTTCAAGCAGCTTAGGTGACTATTTGTTGTACTACGCTCGTGCAGTAAGCGTCGCCCGAGTTTCCACAGTAGCTCACGTCTAGCAATTGCATTTCGTAGACGGAAAACCGTTCGCAGATGCGTAGTCGTGCTGCTGACCGCTGTGCTTGTTCGCCCAGCGCAAAAAAGTGCTTCCCGCGCCCTAGTTTTACGCGGTACGGTAAAAATATCAGTTGATTTTATTTCCTTAGTACTTATATTGACTTCGCTGACTCTTCTCCCGCCTTCAAGATGCCTTATATTTTCCTACTGGCGTGGTATCAATCAGCGAAGCGTCGCGATGCTTGTGTGAAGCGACCTTGACTTGGAGCTAGATACAGTGTACAAACAAACCAAGTAAAGAAAGGCACATTCTTCCATTCACAAACGTGTCCTGGCTTCGTTTCAACTAAGCGAACGAATTGCGACCAAGCTATTTTTTTTAACCTCCTTGATTGCGACGACCCGCCGGCGGCCGGCGGACGAAACGCTGGGCCGACTGACTCTGTCTGAAGGCCGGGGAGCCGTGCGATAGCGCAGCCAATTGCCAGCTCATCCCCTCCTGACGTCACACGAAAACGCCACAGAAAATGGGCGAGCGTAAAGAGAGGAGGACAGCATTTTCGAATTAGTTTTTCTACTAAATAAAGTCGCGTAAACGCGCCTAGAGTGGTCGAAACATGGCCTGGGGACTCCGGACTACAATTTGCGCTAGTAATCCCGCAATGTTTACATATCACTTCAGTGTCCCTTTAATCCAACCCAATCCAAATCCAATCCAAGCCAAGCCAAGCCAAGCCAATCCAATCCAATCCAATCCAATCCAATCCAATCGAATCCAATCCAATGCCCTTCGCGGGAGAGTGTTATAGCGCCGAAATCGCGCCACCACATGAACGCGAACCGAACGCGGCGAGAGAGGGTGTTGCGAGCGTAGAGAAGGCGAGGAGGACGCGGGGAAGAGGGCGCACCTGTGGCCGACGGTTGAATGAGTCAAGGATATAAGGCGCGTGCGTAACCTTCCATTCTGTGTCGGCTCCGTGGAGCAGTCGGTAAAGTGCCGTGTACCTTGCGTTCCGCCCGCAGAGTCGTGGGATCGAAACCTGGCGCCGGAAGGTATTATTTCTATATATAGTGTAGGGTGCGGACTACGTAGTGATGCGGACTACGGACGCCAACGCGGGTGACATCGTGAGTTACTATAATGCTCTGCATTTAAAAGCGATCCGAGGCTGGAATCCCATTAAAATCTATTTCAATTGTCCCGGCCTCCAGCTACCACAAATCGGCAGCACTAGCGAAATCGCTATTGGCGTGACGAAACATCTTCTGGCGTGTCTGGCTGGTTCACGGTGACGTCATATAGTCGCCTTCGGAACCGGAAACGATAGCCTGCGCTGCTGTTGTCGGCGGTCTTCGTTTCGACAGAAGGCGTGTATGTACCTCTGTGAGCAATGCTTGTAAACATTGCGCACTTAGCGTGTTTGACGTCTTTGCTCTTCAGCTCGTGGTCGGCGCATGGTGTTCCCTTGCAATGGTGCCGAGAACTGTGCAGTGGCTTATCTGAGCGGCCTGTGCACGTTGCCGATCTCGCGGAAGTACTGCTATTGCAAGCTGACAGAATGCGAAGTACTCCTCAGTGGAAGCCTGTCGGAGCAAATCGACGGACGACTCTGAGACGCACTGTTTTCCACGTGATGACGCGCGGCGCGAAAGCTGGGCTGAGTTCGTGCCCTTCGGGTTGAGACGCGCGCCGTTGTTCGCACAATGACGTGTAACCTGATACCTTACGAAGGCCGCTCTCCTTCTGAACACCGGTTGCCGAAAACTCTGCGGCCGTTCGCTTGCCGTAATTCGGCCGAGGACCGCTAACCAAATGAAAAACGTACATTCTGAGGCCTTAAGTCGGCCGGTCTCCTTTATAACACCGGCTGCCCGAAGAAAACGAATATGCTGCCGCCGGACGCGCGGTTCACCGTTGAAAGAGCGGATGCGCGGCAGCCGCGCTACGGCCGGTCTCCTTTCGAACACCAACTGCCACAAGAATACGGATATCCTGTGGCCGGTCGCTTGCCGTGCTTCGGCTGAACACCGCTTCCGACATCGGCAGCCGAAAGGCAACTGAATATCTGGCAGCCGGGCAGCTGCCGTTGTGCCTCTGAACACGGGCGGCCGGAAATACCAAAGCGCTGGTTGCCGAATGTTTGCCGTTCATCGTATGATCAGTGGCTGCCAGAACCTGGATGATGGCCGGACATGCCAGAAAGCGGCCATAGACGGGACGGTCTTGGGACACGCTTTCTGTGCCGCCTGGGATCCGTTCTTCAGGCTATCCGATGTGCCGCACTGACACTAAAACCAGAAAGATGCCATTTTGGGTACGAAGAACTAGCGTTTCTCGGTCACGTTGTCAGTCTAGCCGGCGTACGCCCGGATCCTGATAAACATGATGCCGTCACAAAGATCTGCACCCATATCGACAAAACGAGCCTTCTACGTTTTCTAGGGCTTTGCTCTTATTATGACAGATTCATAGCGAACTCCTCCCACATTGCCGCTCCGCTCAATCTCCTCACGCGTGACGAAGAGATTTCATCTGGGGCGATGACAAGCAAGCGACTTTTGACGAGCTGCCGCGTCGCATACAGACACCACCCGTGTTGGCCCGTTCGGACAAGGATGCCGCGACTATGGTCCGTACCATAGAGTTTCATACAATTAACTAGAGGGGAAACTAGCGCTAGTGGAGACGCGAACTCCGAGACGGCGCTTACGCTCCGATGGGAATGATGGGTAGCTCTGGAACCGGATTGCGTAGGATCGAAACGGGCCTTTTATCAAGGATCGAAACGGGTTTTTTATCAAGGACATTCTTATTGCACGGTTCGCTGTTTACAAATTACTTGGCAAACCAAAAATTTAGTAACCAAAAACAGGTTTTGTACGAAATAAAACGGCGCGTTCAATTAGAAAGAAACGCAGAGTCGAGGAGGTTTGCGGAGTACGTTTGCCATTTGCCGCCAATTACAGCTGGATGCGGACTTCTCCAAAATTTAGTAACCAAAAACAGGTTTTGTACGAGATAAAACGGCGCGTTCAATTAGAAAGAAACGCAGAGTCGAGGAGGTTTGCGGAGTACGTTTGCCATTTGCCGCCAATTACAGCTGGATGCGGACTTCTCCAAAATTTAGTAACCAAAAACAGGTTTTGTACGAGATAAAACGGCGCGTTCAATTAGAAAGAAACGCAGAGTCGAGGAGGTTTGCGGAGTACGTTTGCCATTTGCCGCCAATTACAGCTGGATGCGGACTTCTCCAACAACTGTTCGTAAAGGTTTCGACACTTATAGTTTTTAATATGAAGAAAAGTTTTCTGCTCCTAAAAAAGAAACCGATTACTTTTTGGAGAAGTTATTCTAGCCTTAATTAGTGACATTCATCAAGCAGCGTTCCTATCAGCCGCCAGTACTGCTGGTCTACGCCGTTGGAGCCGGCATTCGCACGAGAGGTGTGGCTGTTCCAAGCCATTCGCAACCGTCATCAGCCTCGAAAATATAGTTCTCTGCGGAATGAGCAGCACCGCAACTCCTAATTCACACACAACTTCGCCACACACAGCACCGTCATTTGCCTTTTGGTGCTCACTGTGCCGCTAACGAATTGATAACCCATCCAATTCGCAACTCTGGTTGTAAAACATTCCACTCAGGGCGGCGTCAGTGCGCGCGGGGAATGCAGTTCAAGGAGAAACGTATTTTTGAACGCGTCTTCCAACACCCCGCGTAGGCAAGCAAACGCGTTCATGGAAGTCCAAAACGACAACGAAACTGCCTGCACGATTCAATCCATAGCAACTTCGACAAGCCATCGAGCGCCAATCCGAATCTAGAGCTACCTATCACGCCCATTGCGGCGGACGATCGCAGCGCCAGATTCCTCTCTAGTTGTTATTATATGAAACTCTATGGTCCGCATGGTTGCCAGCAATGTGGGGATCGGCGCTCTTACGCCAGCCGAACACTACCACGGGCCGAAAGTAACTACTAGGCCACCGAGAAAGAGTGTCTTGCTTTTGTTTGGTCTTTTCTCAAATTCCGACCATGCCTTTATGGGCATCCTTTTACGGTCGGAAGTGACCACCATTCCCTCGGCTGGCTCACAAACCTTAAGAACACAATTGGCCGTATTGCGCGATGGAGCTTAAGGCTCCAGGAATTCCCCATGACCATCGTACGTACACAAATCCGGAAAGCGGCATTCAGACGCAGGCTGCCTCTCAAGAGCTCCTGTTGGCCTTCCCCCCGGCGGTGACGACGACAGCGACCACGATGCTCTCATCGGAGGAGGAGGAGGAGCAAACTTTACTAACAGTGAAGTCGACCGGGGTCGTGGGCGGGTTCCTCAGTCCACGACTCCGTTGAGTGGGAGTTCTGGACGCACCGACCATTTCGGAGCAGCACCGCGAGGATACGGAACTACGACCCCTTTTTGACTTCTTGCAACGCCGCACTACTACTGTGCCGAAAACATTTGGTAGAGGGCTGTCGTCGTTCTCCGTGCGCAGCGGTGTGCTGTAAAAGATAAATTTTTTTCTCGACTGGGAGCAACTACTTGCTCGTCGTTCCAAGCGTTCTCCGTAATGATATCTTTCTGGCCTGCTACGATGAGCTTAGCGCCGGTCCCCTCGGTTACGCGCGTACGCGGGCTTGGATAAAAAAGAAATACTAGTGGCCAAAGTTGTCAGCCACCGTGCGTGACTGCGAGCGACGAAACGTGCCGCCTCTCAGCAAGCCGCACTGCTGCAGCCCGTGCAGGTTCCCAGCATCCGTTTGCAAAAAGTTGGCATGGGCTTAATCGGTCCCTTGTGCAACGTCCAGAACAGGGAACAAATGGATAATAGTCGCCACCGATTATCTCACCCGGTACGCCGAAACAAAGGCACTTCCCCGAGCTACAGCCCATGACGTCGCCAAGTTTTTTCTCGCAAGGACTGTTCTTCGTCATGGCGCCCCGGCCGTATTAATTACCGATGGTGGAACAGCATTCACGGCGCAACCGCTACAAGCATTCCTGAATTTGAGTGGCACGTCCAACCGAAGAGCAAGCGCACACCACCCGCAGACAAACGGCTTAAGGGAACGACCTAACCGAACCATCGCCGACATGCTCAGCATGTATGTCGATGTTGAGCACAAGGCGTGGGATGCTGTTTCACCATACGTAACGTTTGCGTGGAACATTGCACAAGAAGAGAGTGCGCAAATGACGCCGTTTGCCCTTCTTTACGGTAGGAAACCATCGAAAATTCTTGGCGCGATACTTATCTCGAACATCAGCGATGACCAAGATAACTCTGTTCACGAGATTATACGCCGCGCTGAAGACGCGCGCCCACTGGACCGGCTTCGGTTTCAGCAGCCCCAGCTATGCAACGGCGCCCGCTGAGACCTACAGAATCGATACGCCGCCTTCGCTCCTGGCGACGGGGTCTGGGTGTGGACCCCAGTCAGGCGCCGCGAGCTATCCGAAAAGCTCATGCGCTGATACTTTGGCCGTACACAGTACTTCGAAAAGTGAGCGACGTCACGTGCGAAGTCGCACTAACTAGCACCGGCGTCGCCGGACGTTCTCGAGAGAGAGAGAGAGAGAGAGAGAGAGAGTAAACTTTATTAAAGAAAAAGAGCCAAGTGGTCGGTTTCCTCAGTCCAGGACCCAGTTGGAGCGTCCAGCCGTCTCAGCCCGGTGAATCAGCCGCAGCTGTTCTTCGGCGGTCGAGCTGGCCAGTTCTCCTTCCCACTGCTCAACCGAGGGGTTAGAAATCGCGGAAACTGAGGGGTTGAGCTGGCACTCCCACACCATGTGGTATAGAGTGCAGGGTGCTTTGCAGAATCGACACTGCGGGTGGTATTGCGTAGGCCAGATAAAGCGCAGCTTGGTAGGATGGGGAAATTTGTTTGTTTGCAGGAGACGCCAGTAGCGCTCCTCTTTCTTGCTGAGAGAGGGGTGTGCAGGGGGAAGCGTTAGCCGGGCTAGCCTGTACACTCTAAGAACTCGAGGAGTGCTGGGCACTCTGTCTAGGAGTAAAAACTTTTGTCTCATATTTCACTCCCTTTGGAAGCATTCGGCGACTCTTCCGAGGAGAAATACAGCAGTGGGAGAATAGTTAACAGTATTAACATCAAACAAAATGCCTTAGTACGTCAGTGAGTGCTTCACATGGACTGAAAAAGCCAGCTCTTATTTAACACACATAAAAAATATTTACAAATAAATTTTGAGAAAAATCTGGGACTAAAACAATTCAGCGTGGATTACTATTAACGCATTACAAGGTGCAATCAACACAAAGATACAAAGCCATTGACACGGCAACTTTGCAACAGATATATTTTGGTGGTACACTAGGAAACCGCAGGAAACATTCCCACTGGGTTTTTTAGGCGGGTGGTTCTCAAATGAGGATGCGCTAGTAAGATTTAAAAAGGCATAACTTGGTATTAAAAACAAACACGTTCGAGCTGACTGCTTCATAATGTTGGTGGCGGCCTTCAGAAGAGTACCGACCAGGGCACCGTGCTTGAGCCAAAGTAACGTCTACAGAAGCAAGAAGGTGCCTTCGCCTTTGAAGCGTACTACACAATGAACGGCCAAAACACAGACAGCAGCAATGGGAACCCATCCACGATGTCCAAGGGTGTGAGGAGAAGTGTCTTGAATGCGACGGCCACTGCTGCTGACGCCTCGGGGATCTCTCCCTCGCTCTCAAAAAAAAAAAAAAATCTTCGGGCAAGTAGCGTCTTCCCGTGGTTCCTACATAGAGAGAAAGAGGGGGACAGCAAAGATAAGTTCTACAATGAAAAAAATATTAACGAGTTTGACAACGTTAAATGAAGTTTATTGGGTGATAGATTAGTTTTTGCGCCGAGAGCACGCACTGAACCCGTATTGGAATGCCATACTGCTTGGCGCAGTAACCAGTCTAGATGCGGATGTGGTGACCTTGGATGCCACCACGCTCATTGTACCACTTGGCCAATGTCATGTCAGACAGCGCGCCCTACAGCTGTCTGCCTACGCACTGCGCCACAAGCCCATCAGTGCTTACGTGTCCGTAGCTTAAACTGTTTACCCCGCTATCGTTCCCGGTATAAAAACATTGCACAAAATTTAAGGAAACATAACTCTTTTTGTAAGGTTATAATCCCTGAATAATTTGCATTGGATTTTTTCCTCAGCCGACTGCAACGTAGGGCCAATTATACGTTCACAAGACCAGCGTGGAAAAGTTGCTAATGGGTCATATAGCTACTGTTTTCTTCATTCTCGAGTACGCTTCGTTGCATGCACGCTGCAGATCGCAACATTTGATGATAACCAATAGGCTCGTTATTGAACGATCAGAACGCTCGAGCGACGGCGACAACCCACGCGAAAAAAGTAATGTAATGGGTACAACAAACAGTGTGGGCGACAGCGACAAACGAAAAAAAGTAATGCATTGCTGCCAATGCCCTTCGTCGTCGTTGCTGCCGCTCGCTTGTGGGCTGCTTCTGTCCGGTGATAAACCCGCGACGGCGACGGCCCGTCTCCTGCCGCTGACGCCGCCGTCAGCGGCCTGTGTAAAAAAATTTCGCTTGTCTGTGTCGCACACAATACCTGTTTGCCGTACACACTGAGTGAGGTTTCTCGCGTCGCTCATCGCCTTAGAGGCATGTAATTACCCCTTAAGAGTGCGATGAGTACGCCCCGAAAAGTCCCATTTCCGTCCATCCTGCCCTCAAGCAAAACGTAAAAAAACTTGTCTGAACAGCATTTCAGTCTGCTGCTGCACGCGCGGCGGTCACTAAAATTATTGTAATTTAGTGACTACCACGCGCTAGGCGCGCTCCTATAACTCAGCCTATTGTACGCAATTCTTTGGAGTCGCGCAGGTAGCCACAGCTACTGCACGGCCGCCACTCTAACCCTAGCCGCCGAGCTAAGAGTACAGCGTAGCGCTGCGACTACTCGCGCGACCATGCTTCCTACCTGCGAAAACATTCCGCAAGGATACCAACACTTCACGAATCAAAGGGATTGAAACGGTGCAAGAATCGACGCTGTTTGCACACGGGTACAAAAGCCGCCCTTCAAAACTAAGCAACGGTCAAAATCAGTCATGAAAACGTTAGGACTAACCGCTTCCGCGGACCGAAGTACCGAGAGTAACTCTGCTTCGTTAAATACACAAGACAAGAATACGAGGTTAACTAATGGCTTACCTCTACTTCCCGCCAGCGTTTCTTCGTCCGGTAGATAAATCCAAGGTCGTAATAGCTGCGAAAGATCCCAAGTTCAAGGCGCGAAGCCTGCGACAGCCGCGGATAAAGACCGGCCATAGCGCGCGCATCGCTACACACTGCGCACTGCGCATAGTTCCGAAATCGGCCTCAGCGCTGTCGCCGCTGTGATGTTCGTCCGAAAGAAAAACTAGTACCACGCACGCACGCACGCACGCACGAATGAACGAATATACGCCTCGAGCTTCGCGATCGCTGCGCCGCCTGCCGCCGCTTCTCCACGGCGTTGACGGGATGTGCGCTGCGTGGCTGATAGGGGCTCGTGCAGTGTTTTGGTTCTGTTTCGCCTCTTTTCACCTTTCCGCGCCCCAAAAAAACTTGTTATGGTGACGTCTATAAGCAAAGAGTACGTTTAGGTCACTTAAAAAGCAGCTGCGTCTTCGTAGAGCACGCGATCGCCTGCAAGAGGTAGCAGGGGACGCGGTTCTGCACGCATTGTCGCCGCTCTTCCGGGCGTCGGCGACGGTAGCAGCATATCACCCCTGTCACGTCCAAACACGTCAGGCACAAATGAATTATTCTGTCGCCTCGTTTAGACCTGATACTGGCACAGTGAGAGATTGGATACATTTTGCAGCGTGGACAACGAATGCGGCTTCGTTTCGAATATATACGTCGCAGAAAAATGTGTTTCGGGGATTTGATTAGCCGATCCCGGACAATAATTTATGCCTTTTATAAGAATATAAACCATGTGAACATGTTAGGTATATTCCAAGCCTGATCGTGAAATATGTGCCCACACACGCCTTAAAGCAAGAACCAAGGCAATCTAATATGAAACCACGGAAAAATACACGCTGTGCAAGTGCGGAAGAAACATAATAGCTCTAACGAAATGAAAAAAAAAAAAATACAGTGCAGCTTTTGACACGCTAAAGACGTTCGTCGAAACTTAAGCTTGGTAGAGCTCACCAGACCAACTATACGCGAAATGCACTGCTATTTCGCGAGACATATAGGGGGGGGGGGGGGGGGGTAGGGGAGGGGGACGCTGTGTACAAATGCGGAGCGGAATCAAGCTGAACGTTTTAGTAATCACACACAAATCTTGCGTTCACTGTCGTTTTGTTTTTCGACTTCAACGAACAGCTGATCGTTCGGCGGACGCATTTTTGGAAGTATATAGGGTAGGCAGTTCACAAGCGATGAAATCGTTGGAAGAGTGTGGTATGTGATAAGGCCCACTGATTTCAGTTTCTCCTTTATTCTGCAGGCTCCCTGCGCCATATGACGATGTTGTTTTCTCGCGGACGCGAATTATATTCTAAGCGCGTCTCCGCGCTGCTCGCGGAGGATATATGCAGCAGTTGAATGTTTACGGGCGCTCACCTCACGACAAGACGACCCTTTGTCGTGTGCTGATCCCCGAGTATAATTCTGCATTATCCGTCGTACTTACGTTGAATATTCCCGAAATCAACACACACTGGCTTGTAAATGGTGGTGATCAATATCTGAGGTATATTATTGGCAAAATTAACTGGCGTGCTGTCAGGATGAGCGTTCCGCTGAATATGTAGGCGCACAAAACTGATTTACATCGTAGTGTAAACCGGTAGCATGAACATCTGAGGAACCGGTGGTTACGGAGACACTGCTATTAAATTCAGGGCAGTGTAACTACAATCAGGTCCATGCATACGCCGGTTCCGCGACGCTGGCCTGTGACACACACCTGGCGCTTATACAGACCGAATATACCACACTAAGATCGCGTCAGAAACATTTACACTCTCGTAAACACACCTCATTTGCGAACAGAGTGATTGCTACACTTAACCATGGATTTCCAACGTCTGCCAACGCTAAATCTCAGTCGTGAGCATGCCGCAAAATCAGCGGCGGCAGTGGGGAGCGGGACGGAGACTCCCGCGCCTGCTTTCGAAACGGGCCGCTAGGGGGATTTCAGTGGCGCCCCTACAGGCCGCGCTCGAGGCGTATACGACTTGCTCGCGTGTGCATGATGTCGCGCTGACGCACAAGCGGCCAGCGGTTAGCCAACACGCGTCGTATACTGTGGGCATCCTCGATTTACCAGTCCTGGACGGTCCGCGGGCAGTCCGAGGACTGCGTTCGGACCGGAAGCCCCATAGGAATACATGGGAAAATCGAGCGCCGGATCGCGTCTCGGGCAGTCCGCGGACGATCCGGGACTCATAATCGAGGAGGCCCTGTTTCGAAGCAAGTATGACGATAAGGGCAGGTCCAACTTCCCATGTTGCACGAAGCGTCTGCTTGAAAGCCCACTTCGTTCGTAGCACATTGACATCACGGTCTGGCGCGGCCTGTAAGTCGCCCGTCCGGCCTTGGCGGGTTCACCGCCTGTGTAGGTTTTTGCAGAACACGCGCACTTCGTGGCTCGCTGAAGGTGCCTTTCTCACGCTTGCTCGGGCGGTTCGCGTTACCTGATCCCCCGGATGTATGACGCGTTACGTATCGTGATCCACGCCTGCGCCGCCGCGGGGGGGGGGGGGGGGGTCATCATTTCTCTTTGCTTAAAGGGACACTGAAGTGAATTTGTCAAGCTCCCGTTTTTGCTTGCACTGCGTAGACTGGCTCAAATTAGCACACTTTTCATCGTTTATCCGGTTGACAAATCGGTAATTATTTTACAAAGCGCGAAAGAAGAAAAACTACCATGCGCGGTTTGCGGCGGCCGCACCAACTAAGGCTGTGACGTTGGGAGGAGGGGCGCCGTGATTGGACGATGCCCAAGGTTAGCAATCACACAAGTTTCGGTTTCGGTTTCGGTTCTGTAAAACATAACCAATGGCGTTGTTAGATGGGCATTCTCAATATCTCAGTAATCATCGTACCGCGCTTCTGCCATGTTGTCGGCTGTAAAATGCACAAGATAAGCCTCCCAGGACGGCTTGTAGTCGTAGCATTCACTAGCCGAGACCTACGCAGTGCATGAACGCCCTCCGCGTACCCGCAGACGCCCAAATGTCATGCGCTTTTCCCCCATATTTGGAGCTTGCCTCCCTCATGCCTGTATCGTAAAAAGCGTGTTCGCACCAGGCCAAGGGTCTGTTCATTCTGGCCTGTGCCCACTGCCTGCAAGCAGTCGGTGCTTATGGCAACAGCACGCCAACGAGAACTCGCTAGCGCGCCAGTGCCAGCCTGCGCGCGTTTTGTGAACTAGTTCGTGTAGCCATGAACGTTGCGGCCCAAAAAAAGGTGAACTCAATATAGAAAACATCAGCGGAAAACAAAAAAGTTAACTTACAAAAAAAAAAGTACGTACCCGCGGGGATTCGAACTCGTGACTCGCAAAACAATTGCGGTGAATTCCTAGCGCCCCAGACCGCTAGGCCACGGAGCGGGACGCGAAGGCCTTGCTAATATAGGGTATATATTGTACAACCGGTTTACACTTTTATTTAGTTTTGGCATTTCAAGCCGCTTAGGTGACTATTTGTTGTACTGCGACCGTGCAGTAAGCGTCGCCCGAGTTTCCACAGTAGCTCACGTCTAGCAATTGCATTTCGTAGACGGAAAAGCGTTCGCAGATGCGTAGTCGTGCTGCTGACCGCTGTGCTTCTTCGCCCAGCGCAAAAAAGTGCTTCCCGCGCCCTAGTTTTACGCTGTACCGTAAAAATATCAGTTGATTTTATTTGCTTAGTACCTATATTGACTTCGCTGACTCTTCTCCCGCCTTCAAGAGGCCTTATATTTTCCTACTGGCGTACCAGTCAGCGAAGCGCCGCATGTGCAGCGCTTGTGTGAAGCGACCTTGACTTGGAGCTAGATACAGTGTACAAACAAACCAAGTAAAGAAAGGCACATTCTTCCATTCACAAACGTGTCCTGGCTTCGTTTCAACTAAGCGAACGAATTTCGACCAAGCAATTTTTTTTTAACCTCCTTGATTGCGACGACCCGCCGGCGTCCGGCGGACGAAACGCTGGGCCGACTGACTCTGTCGGCCGGGGAGCCGTGCAGTAGCGCAGCCGTGGCGCAGCCAATTGCCAGCTCATCCCCTCCTGACGTCACACGAAAACGCCACAGAAAATGGGCGAGCGTAAAGAGAGGAGGACAGCGTTTTCGAATTAGTTTTTCTACTAAATAAAATCGCCTAAACGCGCCTAGAGTGGTCGAAACATGGCCTGGGGACTCCGGACTACAATTTGCGCTAGTAATCCCGCAATGTTTACATATCACTTCAGTGTCCCTTTAACAAAGGCGCTTGAGTTCCAGCAACCGATCGGTGTGTACGCTTGTATCGTCGCTCGTCAGCCGACGAGATAGTTTTCACCGTAGAGGCTGTATTTGAGATGCCCTCGCAGTGATATCGCCTGTTCCTCACACTCCGATCTTGCAGACAGGCCCCATATTGCTGTTAATACCAGTTATGTATACGGATTTCCTTTATTTAACCTATCAAAAGCTATTGTATGTACATGCCTATATCTCGGCGACACTAGCCACGGTTGTTGGGTCGGGTTCGTTTTGCGCTTGCAGCTTGAGCTATCAGAAGAGCGCGGACTTCACTTCTTTCAACACTATTTTTCTCAATCGATCTCAGATTTACAATCCGTTTTTTTTAGCTCGACTAGGCGCGGGACAAGCGTACGTCTATAGATCAAACTCTTTCAAAGCGACCGTCTGCAGCGGTCCGTAGATTAGTTCCTTCGGTTTGCCGCCTGCCGCCACTGAACGCTGCGAGCAATCGTTACACGAATTCATATTCTTGCACGTTTAGAATGCGCGGCAGAAGTAATCGGGCGCTTTTTACACAACCGCTTTATATAATATATTCGTATGCAAATCAAACATCGCTGATGAGTTGGTGTGCGCAGATGGCAGGAGTGCATCTCCATGCTTACTCCCGCACTGGACAAGAATGAAATTGCAATTGTACTCTTCGTACTGGAGATGGGAGACGATGCGCAGGTTTACTCTTCACTGGTGCGGGAGCAGAACTGGGGCTGCACTCCGCCGCGCACGAGAAGAGTACGCGGTCAGTTTTGCTCTCCTCCTCATGGGGAGCGAGCATTGCATCCAACTCCCCGCAGCTTTCGAGGGGAGTCCACCAACGCTTGCAAGAGTACAATGACGGTTGGACTCTTCAACTGCTCCCCCGATTTCTTAGAGTGTAGTATTGCGTCACCTCCTGGAATGATGTCAAGGGGATGGCTGTCTCTAGCCAACTCTTTCGTGGCGCTCGGCTGGTCAGACCTCGAGCAGTCTCGTGGGCAAAGACATTGCCACGGAGAGAAGTGTGAGCGGGTGTCCAGACAACCAATACCCTTTTCTTTGGAGGGTTCTGGCTTAAGATCTTCATTGCGTTCTCGAAGTCGGCCCCAGATCGTGCAAGTTGTGCGACTGAAGCCTTACTTTTACCGATGTCCGGCCCCTTCGTGCACTTCCGTGCTGCATCGACCTGGTGGCTTTCTAGAGACGGGGGTGGGGAGGGGACGTCGCGTGTGCTTCGGCGCCTTCCCGACATAGCTGTTATTCCCCCTATGGGAATGTGCACGGACTATGGCGCGGTGTAAAAATTAGCAGTGGCTTAGCTCGGCTATGCCAGGATATACGTATCGTGAGTTAAGGTTCAGCTGGTTATTCTTGGCTTTCCTGGTTGTCTAGGAGTAGCTTGATTACCATGCTTACTGCTGCTTCAATGACACACACACGGAATACGCATTATGTGACACATGTGTATTTATCAAGCGGCTCCGGCGCAGCGTAACCAATCTCCCCACAGCTAAGCTGGTTCCACAGGCGCACGCCGGTGTTGCTACCCCGCACGAGCAATCGGTTCCACACCCTGCCATCCCCGCATCATCATCAAGTGGGCCGGACCGCTACGTGCCGCGCTTGCACAGCACGGTTCTCCAGGAGCCACGCGAAACTGCTCAACTTTGGCCAGTGTAGCTCACGCTACAAAAACGGACCACCGAAGACGGCGGTGAAGAGGTGTGCGTGCTTGTGCTTTGGTCGCCATTTTGGTCGCCTTCGATTCTCGCTTGTGCTGACAGTGGCAGTTTGGCGTGTCGCCTAATAAATCGCCGATTCCTGTGTGTAGCCCGCTTGCGTCTCCATTTGGAAGGGCGCAACAATATTAACTGCTTAGCACACTGGGTCGCGTTCAGTAGACCTGCAGCGCTGGGTACAATACTTGTTTGTCTCTAGACCATAGTTGTTAGAAAGTGAAAAACGAGCGAGCGATTAGACGCTTTTACTGTGGAAGCCGTAAGCGCCACAAATTGGTTCACTCGGTAGCTTAAGCGCTTCTGTTGGCGCGGTGAAACAGCACGAGGAGCTTACTTGACCTTGCCTCAGCTTGAAAGTCAGAGTGACGCTACCAGTCGTTCCCTGAGTTTTGTGTCTGGAATACAAATTTTGGATTCAACGTGTCGCCTGTGCTCGATCGTGAAACTGGGTGCACATTGTTGACTCAGTGGTGGCGCAGTACAGTGGACCATGAAACAAAGAAAGGCTTGGGGGAGGCCCTGATATCTCGTCCATTGAAACCGTAAACGATATTCTCGAAGGTCTCCCTTTCTTGAATTTTTTGAGCATTCGCCACCTCCTCCCTCAATTCCGGTGTTGGCTCCTCCACACTGAATTTGTTAGGTAAGTATTTGGCTTCACGGCCTGCTGACAGGTTGGGTATAGGATAGCGTAATGGGAGGATAGCTGTGGGGGCATATTATACGCCGTGCTCCACAAAAGGGCAAACTCAGTTGGAGTTGAATGACTAGAACCTTGCATTGCAAACTAAGAAATAAAATAAGGGTTTGGTGTTGTAGGCCCCAGAATTGCAAGGAAACGTTCCTCATGGCTTCAATTAGAGCACTGCGCTTCAGTTTACGATAACACAACGCCACCGTTATGTTTCCGTGACTAGTGAAGACAGCATGTGTCGTCCAGAAGAAGAGCGCTTTTATTCCATTGCGCTCACTGGTCAACCGCGCCGTGCAATGTTTTATGGAATGGTTGAGGATGGGTTGCAGACCTCGTGTCTACTGGCACTTCAATAGCTCATCGTATACGGAGCCATGAAAAGGACAATTACTGCGGGTAGTTTGATACTCAGTTGGTTAGAGTGGATGGTGCAGTGGGACGGTGCAGTGCGCATAGCTGTTGTTTTTAAGTCGTTTGAGGGTTGCGGCTTCATCTCTTGTGCGGACGGGGGCTGTCGCCGCCGATCAGGGAATCCCGGGCTAGGGATCGCTTCCAACGGGTGGATGCCCGGAAAGCAAGGTGTTTCTGGGCAGCCCCCACCTGGGGGGTAAGGTACGTCTAGTCACCAGGGGTTGGGCGGTGAAAGCAGTATTTAAATGCCCGAGGGAAGGGGACCACCTCCGTCCAGCTCGGAGGTAGCACTGAAACCCCCGTGAATAAAGTTTATTTCTCTCTCTCTCTCTTTATTTCTCTGTTTTTCTTTACAGTTAAACCTGCATGTACCGAAGTTGACAAAAACTCGCCATTTTTCGTTACATGTAGTTTTCCAGGTAAGGCTATCGGGAATGCAGCAGAAACTAAACCAAAATACTAGACATCACTGAAGGTGACGTCACCCTGAAAGGATTTATTGGACAGTGAAAAACTGCGTAATTTGCGCCTGCTGCTTTCCCACGAGCTTATGGGCACTACACGGCGCCCCGAAGAGGCAAAGTCACTTCCCCCGTATTCAGATACATAATTTAAGTATTCGTTTTGCCTTTCGACACTTTTCGGCACCTTAACTCGATTCAAGAACCAAACTTATGCTGACAAAGCGAATTTTGTTGAAGAGTATGCGCTTTTTCGCACTCGAAATTTGTTCACAGGGTGCTAGCCGGGACAATGTACCATTTGATTGATTGTAGGGTTTAACGCGCCGACGCAACGCAGGCGATGAGGCGCGCCATAGTGGAGGGCTCCGGATTAATTTTGACCACCTGGGGATCTTTAACGTGCGCCGAAATCTCGAACACACGGGCGTTTTTGCTTTTCGCCTCCATCAGAAAAGCGGCCGCCGCGGCCGGGAATCGAACCCGTTACCTCGTGCTCACCAGCGCAACGCCTTAGCCACTGAGCCACCGCGGCGGGTGGGACAATGTACCAGGCGGTCACGTTCTCCTTTTAGGCCGCGGAGACGGCATTTAGAATTGCGAGCTTGTCTTGAAAAGACGAAACTTTTTTTCTTTTTTGGTAGCAGAACTAATCAACGACGAACCGACACCACATATTGCCGTGTAGACGCGTGACTACACGACGCAAGGCAGGCCTAGAACCTAACCGACACCGCACTCACACGTGGAAACAAACGTTAGTTTACGGTGCGGGCTGAATTCGCTAAATTAATGCGTTTTCTCCAAGAGGTTTTTCACAAAAGTTCAAAAAACAGGGACTCATCAGCGTAGCGAGTTCGTTACATCAAAGTTAACCGTCGCAACGCCTTCGTTGCATAGAGGCCGCTAACACATATGGGTTCCAATGGGGGTGGCAATGGGCAATTAAAAAACTTCGTTAAATCCAGGAATTCGCTACACAGAGGTAAATAACATCAAGGTTTAACTGTATACAGTTAAACTTGGATATAACGAAGTTGACAAAAATTCGCAATTTTTCGTTACATCCAGGGTTCCGTTACATGCAGGTTTCGAGTTAACGCTTGCGTGAATGAAGCAGAAATGAAACCAGACTGCTAGACGTCAGTGACGGTGAACTCACCATTGAAGGATTTATTTCAGAGTGAAAAACTGCGTGATTATCGCCTGCTGCTTCCTCACGAGCTGAAAGGAGCCATGAAGAGAAAATACAACTTCGTTTAATTTGAAAGAACTAGGATTCAGTATCTCACTCAGTTCTCTTAGAGTCACAAAAGATGTTTTTTTAACAAAAATTAAGCAAGAAGTATATAAAAACTTTCAAACTTTGCGCCACAGTGACGTGTTATGAGCAAGAATGACGTCATATGGGCCAACAATAAAAATATAATTTTCAGCGCGTTAACTGCACGTGATGTTATCAATTCAAGTGATGCGGTCAAATGGAACTAGAGGCCCCATTACAGACGTCCAGTCATGTGTCGTCACGACAGGTCAGTTAGGGGGCCGCCAATCGCACAAAAAAGGTTCCGTGACGTCATATAAAAGTTGCGGGAAATTGGCTAGGGGGTCGCGACTGCTTCACACGTTTTCTTTATTATCTGCGTTACTTGTTCGAATATTGCGATGATATTGGTATCATTGTTATCGGGACTAAGCACTCTTTCTAATAAACCTAACTTGTATTTTGTCTTCATCGCTCCTTTAATCACTACGCGGCACTCTAGAAAAGCAAGGTCACTTACCATATGCCCAAACGTCTCTCAAGTATCTCTTTTGCCTTTCGACACTTTTCATTGCATTAACACGTTTCAAGGACCAAACGTGTGCTGAAAGAGCGCCTTTTTGCGATCTTGAGGCTCTTTTACGCACTCAAAATTGTTAAGAGGGTTCCAGCTAGGATACTTTACCGGGTGGCGACATTCTTCTTGCTCGTCGGCGGAGAAGTTTGAGTTTGTTTTGAAATTACAAAAAAAATTTCGTTTTCTGGCAGAAGGAACGACACTACAAGTAGCAGCGGCGACGCGCAACTACACGCTGACGGGGAGGTCTAGCACCTAATCGACGCCGCACTCACACGTGGAAACGCACGGTAGTTTCTGATGCGGACATTCTTCGCTAAATTAGTGCATTTCTCTATCCTATTCCTCAGAAAAATGGCGTAGAACAGTGACTAACCAACGTTGCGAATTCGTTACATAAACGCTAACCATCGCAACTCCTTCGTTACTTGCAGGTCGCAAACACATGGGCTTCAATGGGGGTGGCAATGGGGAATTGAAAAACTTCGTTAAATCCAGGAATTCATTACAATGAGTTTCGTTACATCCACGTTTACTTGTATATACTTCTACAATGCACGCATGAAATGACCCATGTTGTTCTCACGTGGCAGTATTTGGAATGACCGAAAATTGTATATTACATACGGGGCTCATTTCTGCACCTGTTTTTAATGCAATGCTCCGGTACTCGGTGTCACCCCATTGGCGCATTTCGTTTTGCAGATTATTGATAATTTTCCCTACTCTATCGCCATCTTCAATGAAGACCAAGATGGAGACCTGGACTGCCTGACCACTAGGCGTGTGGAGTACGACCCTGAGGCGCCGAGTGCAACCTACATTTGGTTCTTGAAGGGGCTCAACGGTCACGAAAAGTAAGTTTGAAACTTTGAAACTTTATTTCAGCTTTTTTCACAAACAGAAACAAGTCGGAAAACACTGAGGGCAGCGAGAAAAAAAGCAGTGTTAAGCCACCGCTTGACAGGCCTCGCCATCCGTTTTTGTCGGAAGTGGTCACAATTAACAACCCAACTTCGGTACATTAACACAAAAATATTTAGCATAATCAATAGAAAAAGATACACATATATATAATAAGCACATCTTTTTGAGGGGTGTAACAATGCATCAAGAATCACTAATGAAATGACTACGGAGCATAGAAAAAGATATATTGTGCAAATCAAGAATAAACGCGGTGTTCAGAAATTTCGGCAAGATATAACTTAGCATATACAACCCATAATTCGTTCTGCATCGGGGCACCACGAAAGTGTGGGGATTTCTTGTGGCATAAGGTGTGTCATGTGGTTCGAGTGCAACAAGGCTGGGAAAAAATTATCATTTCTTTGCGTATCTCTTTTACAGAAACATGCGAACCTGTAATCTAGAAACCGGTGAATATGTACAACATTACATTTTAGATAAATTGGCCGGGTTGGGCTGTCGTATGATGCGTTGCAAATTGTGCGGATCATGTTCTTTTGCAAGGTTTCTAGGTTTGTTATGAAAACAAAAACGTCCGCTGAATGGATATCAGTACTATTGAGACTTGTGTACATCGCATTGCATGTGATGTGGCCTTAGGAAATCCGCCGAGATGCCTTTCTATGCTTCTGAAAAAGACGGTAGAAATTTTGAATTTACAGACATACGCCGATTTCGAAGGCGATGTAATATTTTGAACACACCATGTTGATGGTTTAGAATACTTATTATTTGGATTCAAGGCTTCTAAACACCCTGGATGCGCACCAAATTATGAACCGTACACACAGCCGTCCGACGGAGCTCCACCTTAGCTCTTAAGCCCTACGTAAAAAGTTCCTTCCGACGGCATTTGTCTTTTTCATGCTTGGCAAGGTCGAGGGGGATGGGATCGTGACGCATTTATTCCTATTTAAAAGCAAGTGGCTGCTTTCGGTTATCTGTTCCCATTATACCTCAAATGCACCCGTGTTTCCTGTGGGCTAAATAACGTGGAAATGTATTTCCCAGGGTATAGACGTTTATAAATTACGAACAGTTTCCTGGCATTACGGCTATGAGAACACGTTCTCTGGGGGCGCACAATGTTTATGACCCCGTACTCTCTTCGCAAAGCCTCGGTCAATATTTCTGAGTAATTACTTGTTGGCCAAAATTTTATCCTTCCAGAAAGCATCTTGTTATTCATCTAGAACCTGGAGCCTCGTTGAACGAAGCAGTGTACACCGATGATGATCGTAAGTACAGCGATCTTCATATGTGAAGAAGTGTGCCTCGCTGTGCCCTGGTCATGCAACACAATCCGGAGATGGCCGAACGGGCTGTTCATTGCGGCAGTTCTTACAGCTCTTCATTACGAGGTGTCCTTACTGAAAACGACATGTTTTAGAAAAAAATATAGCATGGTCGTGAGGAATGTCACGTAGACGGATGTAATGGCTTCGGTATATGTAAGGGAGAACAATACGCATCAAACTGTTTTTCTCCCAGGAAGAAATAATTTTTTTCAAGGGCAGCCAATGGCTGTTTTCTAACAGTGGTGTTTAGTGGAATGCAAAATTGAAAGAGAGAGAGAGAGAGAGAGAGAGAGAAAAGAGAGAGAGAGAGAGAGAGAGAGAGAGAGAGAGAGGAAAAGCGTTTATTGAAACAGCAAGGACGGGGTAGGGGAGAAAAAGAGTTAGGAGCTGTGGGCGGCCATCCTATTCCGGTAGGCCGCGTGCCGCGGGTGCTATCCTCGCCCGAGAGATCAGGGCCTCCTGGTCGTCGAGCTGACAGCTCTGCACGCGCACTCCCACTGCTGATGGATAGGGGATCTGGGTGGTGGAGGGTTGGTGGGGCACGTCCAGACGAGATATGAGCTGTGTTGTTAGGCTCATCGCATTGGGGCAGTTAAGTGGGCAGTTAGTAGGGGATATGTGGTGGATATGGAGGTGATCGGAATAAGTGTTGGTTTGAAGTCGGCGCCAAATGCGGGCGTCAGCGGTAGAAAGGGGAGGGGGACAGGTGCGTCGGGTTGCTCTGTAGTGGTAGAGGATGTCAGTGTAGGTTTGCGAAAGGGGCGAACGTGAGTTTGTTGTACTGGCTGCATTGTTGGCCTCTTCTGGGAATGCCCGGTGAAGGAGAGCTCAGGAGGTGGCGTGTGCAACGTAGTTCCCAGGGAGGGAAGTGTGGCTGGGTGTCCACACTATGCGGGCATGAGGGAGGGTGGGGCATTGAGAAAGGATGGCCAGGGTAAGAGCCGAGACTCGTCCGAGTGCAAAACGACGGCAGGCAGCTTGTGAGTCAGACAGTATTGTTATGCTGGGAGGAGGTGGAGGAGGAGAAAACTTTATTAAACAACGCGATCGAGCATCTAAGTGGGCGGGGTCCTCAGTCCAGGACTCCGTTGGTGCGACCTGCCGTCTTCGCCCTTTCAGCGAGCCAAAGCTGCTTACTTAGGTCCGAGCTGGCAAGTTCACTCTCCCACTGCTCGTATGTAGGACTGGGGATTGGTGCAAGGTCTGGGTTTGAAGGGCATGCCCAAGCCACATGGAAGAGCGTTGCTGGGCTGCCGCAGTGCCTGCACAGGGGGTAGTATAATGTGGGGTGAATGGCATGTAGCCGTGTAGGATGTGTAAATGTGTTTGTTTGAAGTTGTCGGAGGATGACTTGTTGTTCTTTTGTTAATTTTTCTGCCGGTGGCGGGAAGGTGCGTCGTGTGAGCATCTAGTGTTGGGTGACGTCGTTTTAAGTAATAAGTGGGTGTCTGGTCCTCTCATCGTCCTCTTGCGGTGCCCGGCGAGAAATATCTCGGGCGTCAGCGTGAGCCGCTGCATTGCCGCGAAGGGATGAGTGGGCAGGCGTCGACATGATTTTGATTGTTCTTTCAGGAGGGTTTTGGACCAGAATGCGTAGGGCTTTCGTGGAACTCCTTCCGGCTATGTAGTTCCGGAACGCGGCTTGCGAGTCTGTAATAATAATCTGGGCTTGGGTCTGGGTTATGGCTAATGCGAGCGCCGCTTCTTCCGCTTCGAGGATGGTAGCCTGGCGAAGGGTGATACCAGTAATAAGACGAGTGGGGGTGGCGACAACCTCTGTTTTGGTATTTGCACGTGCGTATTCCGCTGCGTCTGTGTATACTGTTGTTTTCGAGTGACAGTACAGTCTTTCAAGGGTTTGTGCCCTGGCTGTTCTTCTGCCTTCATGGTGTTGAGGGGTCATATTTCTTGGCAGGGGAGAAATTTTTAGCTTCGACGTAATTTCCGGTGGAATGTCTTCGGCAGTCTCCATTTCCATTAAAGGGGCGTATCCCAGGTTCATAAGTACTTGCCGGCCGGTCGGGGTAGTGCTTAGCCGTGCTTTCTGGGCGTTCAGGTGCGCCTCTGTAAGCTCGTCTAGGGTATTGTGCACCCCTAGCGCCATCAAACGAGACGAAGAAATGCATGACGGAAGTCCGTGGGCTTGTTTAAAGGCCTTTCGAATAATGGCATCGATCTCATGGCTTGGGTCATTGCGAGGGCAATGGCTGCTTTTTCGGCCGTGGTAGTAGACGCTGTGCAGACAGTTGCCAGTTGCCGAGGTGAGGAAGGCATTGTCGAAGCGGGCAACAGTAGCGACGTGAGTTCGTCGTTGAAGTTAGGGAGAGGCGTCCGTATAAAGGGTGGTCAGGTCGCTGCCGTATTTTCCGATGAGGAGGCGTGTACGATGGTGACGAAGGTCGGCGTGGTATGTAGGGTGCATATGACGCGGAATGGGAAGAACATAGATGTTGCGTCGCATTGATGGAGGTATGCGTTGTGGCGAGTCCGGAGTCCGTTGTGGTGAGTCCACTGGCAGATGACGACCGCCGACCGCCGGGTGTGAGTTGTAGGCGCTGTAGTTGGGTTTGGAGATGGGCTTCAATAATTTCTGAGCGGGTGTTATGTAGGCCCAGTTTCAATAAGCGGTCGGTAGAAGTGAAGGTAGGCAGGCTTAGGGCTCTTTTATAAGATTTGTGTATTAAGACATCAATCTTGGCATGTTCTTGTGGTTTTAAGGTAAGATAGGGTGCCCCGTAGGTGATGCGGTTGATCAGCATTGCTTGAATGATACGGCAGGTATCTGTTCTCTTCAGTCCATGTCGGTGAGAGCATATTCGTTAAATTAGGTGTTTAAGTTGGGAGACTGTATAAGTTTTGGGAGGTACGCGGCCCCGGAGCCGTCGTGGTGGTAGTGGACTCCTAGGATGCGGAGGGTCTTGACGGTGGGGATTGACGGTGGGGAGTGAGTGAGGGGTCGGGGGTAGGGTTTGGTGGGCGGCCCCGGGATCGCGCTCAGAGGACGAGTAAGGTTGATTTTGATGGGGCGCAGCAGAGACCACAGGGTTTGGATATATTGGAGCGTAGTGTCGACTGCCTGTTGAAGACTGTCTTGCTGTTGTCCGGGAGAGCCTGTGTTGGACCATATGGCGAGGTCGTCTGCATATAAGGCGTGCGACACGTGGGGGATTTGTTCAAGCACTTTGGAGAGTCCCATGAGCGCTATATTGAAAAGTAGTGGGGAGACGACGGAGCCTTAGGGAGTGCCCTTTGCCGGTGCGTGAAAGGTCTCTGTCTGGTGAGGGCCAATGTGAAGAGTGGCAGTTCGATCTGTCAAAAAGGCTCTCACGTAGTTATATGTGGCAGATCCGCAGCCCGTGGCTTGAAGTTGGCCAAGAAAGGCTGTGTCAGTGACGTTATCGAAGGCGCCTTGTATATCGAGAGCAAGGACGGAACTGGGATGTTTTTGGCTGAGGTAGTCGAGAACCCGTTCTTTGAGTTGGAGGTGGACGTCTTGCGCCGAGAGGTGAGTACGGAACCCCAACATGATGTGAGGTAACCAGTTGGTATCTTCAAGGAAGTCCGTTGGACGGCGAGACACCAGATGTTCAAAAAGTTTGCCCACACAGGCTGCGAGGGAGATCGCTCGTAAGTTGTCAAAAGTGATGGGTTTGTTAAGCTTGAGAGGTAAAGTGATATCTGGGCGGCGCCACTGGGGCGGTACTGTGCCGTTATTCCACTGGTGGTCGTAACAGGCAAGGAGGGATTCTAAGTGGTTGCCATTAAGGTTACGAAGTAGCTTGTACGTTATTATTTCGTGTCCGGGTGCTGTTGTGCGGTTTAGCCGGGTGAGTGCTTGCGTGAGCTCGTCCATGGTAAAAGGGCCATTGAGCTGAGCATTGGGAGTTCCAGCGTAGTCCGGGTGCGAGGGAGTTGTTTGAGATGATGCAGGTCCGAATAACTTGTGGCGGATTTGAGAGAGTAGTTGATCAGGCGGTTGAGAGTGGTTGTGTATAAGTCGGGTTATGTTTTGTGAAGTGGCAGTTTTAGAGGGGCGCTTCCCAGGAGGTGGCGTAGGATGTGCCAAGATTTGTTGGTTGTAAGAGTGCCATTCATTTGGTCACAGAAGCAGCGCCAGTTTTGGGCTTGCAGTTGTTTGTCGTATTAAGAGCCTCTTCTGTTCTCTGGGCAATACTACGTTTAAGCTTGCTATTGTGTTTATTTCGGCGCCATCGGTCGAGTAGGCTACGTCGTGCCGTCCATAGATGGCCGAGATGGTTGTCTACTGCTGGTAGATCCTGCGTGAGCGTGATTTTCTTGGCGGGAAAGTTTTGTAGATCAATGAGTTGCGTCCATTGTTCTAGGTTATCGGTCAGCAGTATGCTTGGAAGTGGAGCTTCGCGGAAGGCTTGCCAGTCAGTGAGCTGCGCCGTGCCCATCTTGTGACAGATACTCGTGAGTGGGACAGTGAGAACAATGATGTAGTGGTGACTGCCTAAAGTATCTGGCAGCAGATCCCATACAAGGTCGCTGGTGTTGCGACTAAATGTCAAATCCGGTATGGTGTCTCGGGTCACGCTAGTGCCTAGACGTGTTAGCAGAGTCAAATCGTTCTGCAGGGTGAAGTGGTGGTGCTGTGTTGCTTGTAGAAAGGATGTGCCTTTTTTGGAGGCGTGGGGATAGCCCCATGTAAGGTAAGGTGCGTTAAAAGCGCCGAGGAGTAAGCATGGGTTGTTGCGAGTGTGCCGCACCGCCGCGCTGAGGAGGGCTTCGATTGCGGATAGGGGTTGTGTGGGCGGGCTGTAGACGTTCAGTATGTAGCGGCTTGGTGCTTGTGGCTGATGAGGAAGGATTTTAACGAGGACGTGATCGATGGGTGACGTAATCCGTATTACCTGGGCTGTTAGTGACCGGGTGATAACGATGGCCGTGCGCTGGTGAGGGCGATTGGTGTATCACAACCGCAAAGGCTGGGGCATGGGATGTCAGTTTCTTGCAATACAATGACATCCGGCGGGTTTGGGGAAACGTATAGTTCGAGGGCTGCTTTTTTGCTTTTAAACGATCGGCGATTCCATTGGTAGATGGTAAGGGGCACATGCGTTGTGGGTCTATTGGTCGTCAGGTTTAGACTTTTTGGCTTGAGGTGGGTTGTCCGGGAGTAGGGCGCCTTCAAGCAAGGAAATGCGTTCTGAAAGCAGATCGAAGATACTTTTGGCGGAGTCTGTTATAATTTTGCTTAGGCATTCTGTAGACTGCTGTACCTGCTGCGGAGCTTGTGGGATGCTGCGGGCTGTAAATTGTGCGTCGATGATTTCCTCTACGTCGGCTTGTGTGAGGAGAGGGGTAACCACGGGGACGGGCGAGGGTGGTTGGGGGTGGTTGGGAGTGGGTGGCTCGCTCTGCTTCAAGGGCTTCTACCCGGCGTAAACTGGCAAACCTGTATACACAATGCCTAGTGACCGCAAGAGTACCGGAATCTTGAAAGAACGCGAACATCATCCTAACCCTTAAGAAAGGCGACATGAAGCACTTGCAAAATTACAGGCCAATCAGCTTACTGTCAGTCATCTACAGGATACTTACCAAGGTAATCGCTAACAGAATTACTGGAACCTTAGATTTCTGTCAACCTAAAGAACAAGCAGGGTTCCGTAAAGGTTATTCAACAATGGACCATATTCACACGATCAATCAGGTGATAGAGAAGTGCGCTGAGCATACTGAACCCCTATATATAGCCTTCATAGATTATGAGAAAGCATTTGACTCGGTCGAAGCCTTAGCAGTCATTCAGGCATTACGGAACCAGGGGGCAGATGAGCATTATGTAAGAATACTGGAGGATATCTACAATGGGTCCACAGCTACCATCATCCTCTATAAGGAGAGCAGTAAAATACCTATAAGGAAGGGTGTCAGACAAGGAGACACAATCTCTGCAATGTTATTTACAGCATATTTACAAGAAGTATTCAGAACGTTGGATTGGGAACAGGTGGGAGTAAGGGTTAATGGAGAATACCTCAGTAACCTCAGATTTGCTGATGACGTTGCCTTGCTAAGTAACTTGGGGGACGAATTGCAAAGCATGCTTTCCGCACTGGACGAGCAGAGCAGAACCGTGGGCCTGAAAATTAATATGCAGAAAACTAAAGTAATGATCAATAACCTCGGGACAGCACACCGGTTTGAAATAGATGGCGAGACAGTGGAAGTGGTAAGCGAATATATCTACTTAGGCCAAGTTGTGACCCCAGATCCCAACCATGAGGCAGAGATAATTAGAAGGATAAGAATGGGGTGGGGTGCATATGGCAGACATTCTCAGATAATGAATAGCAGCCTACCATTGTCGCTGAAGAAGAAAGTGTATTACAGCTGCATCTTACCGGTACTCACCTACGGGGCAGAAACCTGGATGCTCACTAAGAGGGTTCAACCTAAATTGAGAACGACTCAGCGTGCAATGGAGCGGAAAACCATAGGTGTAACATTAAGGGACAGAGAAGAGAGCGGAGTGGGTCACGGAACAAACACATGTTAAGGACATATTACTCGAAATTAAGAAAAAGAAAAGGACGTGGGCAGGGCATGTAATGCGAAGGCAAGATAACCGCTGGTCATTAAGGGTAACAGAGTGGATCCCTAGAGAAGGCAAGCGGTGCAGGGGGCGGCAGAAAGTTAGATGGGCAGATGAGATCAAGAAGTTTGCGGGGATAAATTGGTCACAGTTGGCACAGGACTGAGGCAATTGGAGAATAATGGGAGAGGCCTTTGCCCTGCAGTGGGCTTAGATAGGCTGATGATGATGATGATGACCCGGTGTAGTAGGTCGGCATTTTGTTGTTGCATGTTTTTTATCAGGTCGAGGAGTGCCGGGGGAATGGTAGCGGGGAGTGGCGTTTGTGGGGATAGAGGGGGATAGTTTTGTGTGTCGCGTTGGGAAGGGAGTCGAGCAGTGGGAGCGCGAGAGGCGAGAGCAGACCAGCTTACCTTGGCGGCTTGCGTGGATGTCTTGCTGGTCGGCGAGTTGGCGATGAAGCGGCGTGGACATTCTTTACCCGCCGTGGTATGGGGCTGGGAGCACAATCGGCATTTAGCGATACACACATGGTCTGCTGACGGAGTCGGTTGTACGCAGTGGAGGAATTTCGGGCTGTCAGGGTTAGGGCACACGTCCACACGGAGCCCCAATTCACCGCAGACGCGGCACACTTACATGGAGCGGCGAAAATGACGGCAGCGGCGAAGCGTACTGCCCCCCTTCACGTAGAACGGCACGCGAGTCCCTTGGAATGTGAGAAGCGCGAAGCGGGTGTTGCCCATGATGCGCGCGTGGAGGAGGGTGGGGTAGTTGCCCTGAAGGTAGGCACCTAGGTTGTCCTTGTTTATCGAAGAGTCAAGGCCATGGATGACCTCGCGAGAAGTTCCCGGTGGTGGCTTCATATACGTAGAAAACTCGTAGGTCGAAGTTGAAATTTGCAGTTGCTGTATCTCACTCAGCCTTACGGCCAGCTCGCGATCCGCGGTGCTTGCGACGAGTACATTGGGAGTAGGTTGTACGAAGAGAGTGACGGCTAGGTAGAAAGTCGGAAGCGGCAGCTCACATTTGGTTGACAGAGCTTCGATGAGTGCAGCGATGGTCAGGGTAGCAAAGTTGAGGCCGGCTCGTGGGCGGAAGATGACCGTGCAGTTGGTAGGCGGTAGACGTGGCGGAGGCTCCCGGGGTGAGGGCTTGGGAGTCGACGCTTTGTGTATACCTGGGGTTGCCCGGTGGCTTGGCTTGACGTCGTGGCGGTAGTAGTGGTCTTCTTGGCGCGTTTCTTCAGAACAGTAATCCATGGGTTATCTGGCGGGAGGGTTCGCCCGCTTTCAGGGTCAGTATCCATGTCGGTGCTTGGCGATGCGTGTGGAGGAAGCGCGTCGCTCATCTCGGGCCCGAGGCGCCGGCGGTGGTTCGAAACGATGTAGCTAGGCCTACAATGTAGGCCTAGAGGAGTCGGCAAGGTCGCGAATGTCGGTCGGCGAATGCCAATTTTGTAAAAAACCAGGATCACTCCGCCACATAATTGGTGAGTGCGACTTCAGCTCAGAAAATCCACCCCTCCTCCATCCCCCCACCCTCTCTTTTAGAGAGCAATGGGAGATTTTGATGTCAAGCTCCTCACTCGCGACCCAGCTAGCGCTGGTCGACCGGGCGCAGGCGGCCATGACATCATATGGGCTCGAGTTAATAAGGAACCACTCCCAATTTAGACGCTCAATAAATGTATTCTCTCTCTCTCTCGGTGATAATTTGGGCAGCAGGGGTCTAATGCGGCTCACCCAGGTGTCGAGTGGTTCCTTTCGTCGTTGTACAGACGCTGGTGACAGTGCTTAGGCCGTATACTGTTGTCAATCCGCGTTTTGGCAGCATAAATTGGGAGCTGAAGCGAGGCGCGGGCGACTGCGTCAGCCCACTGGTGGCGGATGCAAAATTGAGAAAAATAATTATGCACGACGATTTATTTCGGGAAGTGGGATTTTATACTGAAGGGTTCCCTTTTCGGTAGTGAAATGGACAAATGGAGTGCTGATTAGTTTCATTTCAAAGGAAAGCGCAAGCACATCGTAATCCTTTATCGCCCATGTGAATTAGTGTGACGGAAAAGGTTTAAAACGGTGAGGGGCTGCTGAATTGCATAATTCATCGCGGGCGATGGGGTTGGGGTAATCACAAAGCATTTTTAATCATGGCTATGCGCTGAAAAACCACACGCATAAAAAAGCGGCGCATTACGTTTGCGCAACGCGTGAAAGAAAAAACGCGCTTTAAAATAGCTTAACGAGAACATGAGAAAAGACATACGTACTAGCAACAAACCCAATCGTCAACATCAGTTCAACAACATCAGTCGAACGATAACTGACATTTTTTACGCCAGGTCGGGTGTAGACGAAAGAAATATGAAATAGAGGATGGACGTATGGACGTAGGTGTAAATCTGTTGCGTATAAGATCCTCCGGTAATTAAACGGATGAAGAAGAGGCCCGTAACATAATACGCCGCGTATACAACGAATGTGCGGATGGATCCTCGGGGATATCTTACAGGGAACACTGCTTACTTTAAAAGAACCTTCGTCAGTTTTATGTTCCAGCTTGATCTTCTGAGGAGTGTGTATACAGAAAGAATTGTGCACGTAAATAAATTGGCTCCAATCCACGCTGTGAAGCTGGTTGGGAAGCAAAGCTTTAAACTACACCCACAACAGTTGGCCATGCCGCGTCACGTGAATTCGCACACGTGGCTCTACAAAGAGCGAAACCAGAGATTCTCCCAGCCGTTACCTGGAATTCGTTGGGGCGCCGCTGTAGCCCGGCCGCGAGTCGGGAGAAAGAAAGCGGAAAGGAGCGTCTTTCGAAGGGTGATACAGCGGAACCTAGCCATCCTGATCGGCTAGCTTGGGGCTACACCACCGCACGACACAAGCGCAGACACCGAAACAATGCGGCTTGTGAGCTTAGTGATTCCCATTTATACCGATTTAAACTAGTTTGCTTAGCATGTTTGAGAATTGCGGGAAAGCTGAGGGAACTTCTCTTACCGCTATTTACCAGAACCAGTTGCTATTTTCGCCTTTTGTAATGCCTCTTAAAACAACGGAATTGGTATTCACCACCTAGAAAACGGCGTCCCTTTCGTGGCATGCAGTGCGCAAAAGTTAGCGTTTCTCTAGCGGCCAGATGTCTGTATGTGGTTTGTACATTTTGTTTTCCCGCCCGGCAAACCAATCCTGAACGTATCTTTGCCGTACGACCACTTAATTCCGTCGGGTCCGGGTTACCCAGGAGGTGAGGTGACTGTGAGAGGGAAAGAGGTTCCCAGCCTGCAGGCGCTGTCGAACAAGTTAATCAAGCCGTGTGACGGCAGCGCGCAATGGACGTAAAGAAGCTCCGAAACAGGCCCAAAACAACCGTCGCTAAAGCAGACGACAAAGCTGTACCGGCGACGCCGCCGCCGCCGGCAAGCAGGCACTTCCGCGCGTGGAACGCTGGGTAAATCGTCACGCCGTCTACAGTGTGCTCCGTAAGTGAAACCCTCCGATCCCTTTCCCCACGCGCCGCCTCCTCCGCCACGTTGGGAGTTTGTTCTCCCGCATGCCACGAAAGAATCGCTGGCTGGTTGAGCGTGGCCTCTGCGATCGGCTACCGGCGGCTCGCCGTTGATCCGGCCGTCCCAATCGCCCGGAGAGAGCGTAAGTTGAAAAGGGGGCGTACCATGGCGCGCCGCACTTTTCGCCGCACCGTGGCGCGCGTAGCCTAAGGCCGCTTTCCCTGGCGCGGGCGGGCGCAGAGGACGAAAACTCGGCCTTCGCAGCCTGTGTGCGACGTTTAATAATAAAAAAGTTACCGCACACCAATGCAGTGGGAAGGTAGTTACTGGTGCCTTTGAATTTTCGACGTAGACTATGCCCTGGCTGATGCATAAGCGAATTCATTGCACAGCCGTATTCTTTTTGTAGTTACGCATGGTTCCAAAACACAACACGTTTTCCGGTTTAATTTCTGAAAATCTCGTACATGTTGTTTGGAACGCACGGAACGCATATTCCGTGCGTTCCGAGCAAGAACCAAATTATTGGAATTCAACCGACCGAAATCCAACCATTAGTAAACACGAAAATACCCCCTATGTCATTTCCTTTTTTTTCTCCTTTAAACGTGCGGTCTTTGACAGATAAAGTAAATGACGTGGCAACACTACTTGAAACGTTTGTCGTAATTTTTACCGCGATACTGTTAACAGAGACGTCGTATACTTCAGCATCTGAAGTGTATACTGTCGAAATGGCTATCGGTATTTCTTCCGCAATAGGCAGGGTAAACATGCTGGTGCCGTTTATTGGCATGCATGCTTGCATATACAAACGTACAGAGAGACTTCCAGTCTACCATAAATGGGCGTGGTCTAAGTAATGTTATAAAAATCTTTACCCGAGTAACGATTGGTATAGTTCTTCACCTGATGTGTTTATTCACTAATATCCCGAACAACTTACTTACAGCCGATGTCGTGCATACAGATATTAGTGATCAGCTTAACTGCTGACCGAAAAAAAATATTGCCCTTAATATGTCATGGCAACAAATTATGTGCAGAATATACTACACCAGCAAATCTAGAAATTCAGAAACAGTCTTTCGAAAAAAAATACATATGTAGAGACGATAGCGATATAAAAGGCATCGCGGAATACCATGACTTTTTCACTCACGGCAAATAATTTGGTAGCGAGATTGCAGTAGGTACTTGAAACCCCTAAGCATATTAAATAAAACGCAAAAAATAATTGATTCGTACCCGTGGAAGCCTAACAGATTATTTGACTATCGTAGTCGCCTGCCTATAAACAATACACGAGAGCTTATCGGTATTACGCTGTTTTCGCGCACGTGCACTCGCGCGCGCGCGCACACGCACGCACACACACACACGCACACACACACACACACACACACACACACACACACACACACACACACACACACACACACACACACACACACACACACACGCCCACACGCGCACACGCCCACACGCACACGCGCACACGCGCACACGCACGCACGCGCACGCACGCACACACGCACACACGCACACACGCACACACACACACACACACACACACACACACAACGGATACCCAGAGCGTTCGGAACAACTTAAAAGGCAAAAAAGCATATTTTCGGGCAGCGATATCGCGCGAAAATGCTGTAACAGCGAAAAACGAATTCAGCACGCTGGCATTCACTCTGCCGGAGATGACAGAACCCTGGTCTATGGCATTCGCCTTTCAAGCAAACGACCACTAAAGCTGCGTGCAAAGGCAATCGTGGGTGTTAAACAACGTACGTTAAACAACTTTGTACTTGTAGGATCGAGTCAAAATACACAGACCACATATTGAGAGTTTTCTAGCACGAAGACGCGACAACGAAGGCTGATTTACAACTAAAGCGCAGGCAGCGTCAGCCAGACGAGCCTCGCTTCAACCTTAGGCTAACGGCGCCGCCTCGCGGCGTGTGTCGGAGTTAGCAAAATTACACCGCTCCCTTTGCTTCCGCGCCGAATGGGACGGCCGGAGCAACGGCGCGCCGCCGGCAGCAAGTCGCGGAGGCCACGGGTAGAGCTAGAAAGCTTTGCTTTAAAACCCATGTTTATCCTAATATTGTTATGTCGCGACATAACAAATGACGCGAAGCGTGGTAGATGAGGAGCGACCTATTCACATTACAGTTAAAACCCGATATAAGGATGTCGCCGGCAACCGCGAGTTATTTCGTTAAAGCGGGAGCTCCGCAGAATCGCGGCTGTCGACAAGCGGTTGATTTGATAAATTCCTTGTCTAGAAGAAGGCGCATCCCAGCAGCCACCATGACGTGGTAACCGCGGCGGCCCCGAGGCTCGCCTGCCGATAATGCAGCAATGCGCTAAAATAAGTTGCGAAAATAATAATCTAGCGTGAGCTTGCCCTCAATTCCTCGGGCCCCAGCAGGCCGTGAAACACGGCGCTTTTAAGTGCGAATGCACTTTATAAGCGACCCCAAACCATCCACCGCCGGCGGCGGCGGCGGCGGTGGCGTCCGCAGTGCTCCTCTATATTTAAAAAAGAAACAGCATCCGGCGCCAGGTTTCGATCCGAGGACTTTGCGGCCGCAGCGCGACGCTCTACCGACCAAGCCACGGACGCGACGCTGATATCAGTGTTAGTGACGCGCCTTATATCTTTAACGCATTCAAACTACGTCGTCAGCGGCGTGCGTTGGCGACTCAGCGGCGTTATAGCGGCTTGATAACTGCGTGGTGTACACGTGATACTACAAACCCGATGGAAGAGATGGAAGAGAAGGCGGCGAGGCGGTGGGCTGCGGGGGCCGAGCGCAAGCGCCGCAAGCGGGCCGACAACCGTGCATTCGCACTTTCACATTCTCCCCCTCGGGGAAATGCGGGGGAATTTTTTAACAGTGCGGCTGTTTAGGCTGAGCGTTATCTGTTATCGGTGTGTCGCACCAAAAAATCTCGAAGTGTGAGTGACAGAGGCGAAGAGGCAATGAGCCAAACAGGGGGTGTTGGGAGTGCGCGCCTGAAGAAAAGATGTGGTTAGGGACGTCCCGGGAATCGAACCCTAGATCTTTATGCCTCGAAACCGGCAGCCTATCCACTGGTACGCCCGAAAAACCCGAGGGGTACCGCGTTAGCAGCGGCGGAGAACAATAACATGTTCAGCCATTTGGAAAGGATAAGATCGAAGCAACAAACAGCTTCTCCGGTGAAATTTGTTGTGATGCAACCAGTATGCAGTGAGGAAAACGCTTCCTCAAATCAATGCCATACGTGAAATCGCGCGCAGAATTTGAGAGCGGAAGCTCTCCTAGGATTTTTGTGATGCAGCGTGTAACAAGTATATTGTTTTCAATGGCAACGGAAAAATTTATTGGGCAGTTAAGTCTCATAAATGACTTGAAGGCGAAAGCCAGATATTATCAAAGACTTCTTCACGGCTGCATCGTCTTTGCGGTGCCATCATGTTCACCTGTCATGAGGCACGCACCCGGAAAATTTTTGCTCCATCCTGGCAGGGTACCGGGTTAACGCTGCAGTTACCGCAATTGGCTGCAGCTCTGGAGACCAGGGTTAAAATGTCATTCGAACCCAAATATGTTTTTATGCATATTTTATGCACTTATTTTCTTTTTACAGCGGAGGTAATCTGGCTTCATTGGCGTAGTCACCAGCAACTACGGTCAATTTTCGCGTTTGATGAGACACCTAAGGCTTTCGCCTCAAGAGGCATTTCGAGTTTTTTTTATAGATCTTTGCGAAATCGCCTTCTTTTTCAATTTTGCCGAAGTTTCTGAAAAAAGCCTGTTTTTGACACGCCCGTGATATCTTACGGAAGCTTACGTCTCTACTCGTAAGGTGGACGGAAGGCAAGTCGTTGGATTAAGTGACAGACAGACAGACCGACAGACAGACAGACAGACAGACAGACAGACAGACAGACAGACAGACAGACAGACAGACAGACAGACAGACAGACAGACAGACACCAAAATTGTGCCGTTCAACGAGCCTAGGAAACACAAGCTCCCTTAAAATAACACCTGAATTACACCGCCTTACTCATGCTCCTGCGAACGTGCGCGTATTGTAGGCTTCGAAGCCTACAATACGCGCACTTTCGCAGGAGCATGGTAAACAGCCTCAATGATCATTGAGGCTGTTTACCCGCCGCCCTCAACAATCCGTAATCGTCTTAGGCTGGATGTGGGGCACTTAAAATCTTGCTTTCAGGTGATCTGCTGTGTTGGACAGAAGGGCGTCACGCTGCAATGCTTCCACCGCAGTTATAAACCCTAAATAGCACAACGAAAAACATCGGCGTGGCCTTGGCGGTGTTTCCTCGAGGAGAAACTCCAGAAACTGAGAATTTTGAAAAAGTTCGAAGGAACGACAAATTTTCGCTCGGCGTTTTTCAGAGTTCTATCCTGTTGGAAAATGATTCGTTCAGTAAGTCTAGGCGAGTTGAACGGATGCTTACTACAGTTTTTCCTTACAACTCATTTTTCAGCGAACAGTCCAGAGAGGATTTTGAACTTTATCTACACGGACTACGACAACTGCACAATCTTCGAGATCCCCTACGAGGGACGACTTGGTGAGTGGTGTGAAGGGTCTGCCGGGAACAGTTTTGTTATTGAACTGAGCTGGACACGCCTGGTAAGAAGAGGGACCCAGTCGCGACCACTTTTTTCGAAGTGAACACTCACCTACGGGTACACGCCACCTTAGCAAGGTGATGAAAATATAGAGCCTAAATGTCCCCTTACATCCCAGTTTAGGAAGCCAGCCAGTACCATATTTTTGGCAGCAGGTTGTTGTTTGTACCTTTTATTGTCTTTTATTACTGTAGGCTATAGTGAAGGACAGTTTATGACGCTTCAGCCGTGGTGTTCGCATCGGGAAGAGCTGAATATTGTGTCTTAGGGACTTGGGAGTAGTTACGAAGGAGATCGAAGGGAGCGATGTGAACAGCCAGGTGGGTTCCAGAAGCAATGCGACGCCATACCACTCGTGCTAAAGATTTTAATTGAGGAATGAGCGATTATGTCTGGTGTGTTCGTCCCCAAGGTATGTGGACTACATAATTACGGGTGTCGGGTGTAATTCACTAAAAGCAGCAGTGACATTTGGGCTCCAAAGTGGTCGCACCTATTTGCGGAATGTTGTAGGCGAACAGGAGGGATTGGCGAAAAACTTTTTGCCGAATATTTACGCACATATTGATGAGAGGTGATGAAGGGATTTAGAAGGCCGGTTGGGACTGTGAGGTTCAAATGTTGGAGTCGGGTATTTTGTCTGTTTTATATAAAAAAGTTTTAGCACTGGAGTTGGTATAGGTACAAAAGGAGAAGGCAGACTCATGTGCTACTTCGTTCAATGAGTTCGAACGACTGAGTATTAAAGTAATCTGCCTGGAGCGAGTTTTAGGAAAATAAAGACCCCGAAAATCATCCAAACTACCTTTGTTGCGTAAACGGCAGCTGGAATGCAACAGGATGTGACAAATAGTGCCCATTCTTACTGAAAAAAAAAAAAAGATTACATGGACACCCACGCACCATTTTTAAAGTAGCAAATGCGAAATATCACTGACCAATTTCTGAACGGATATGTCGTACCGTAGGTTTTGCGAAAATGTTATCTTTATGTTTGCCAGGTTTAAACAGCCGGTTATATGCTCAATTTTGTTTTGTCTTTGATATTTAACGGGGCCCTGAAGGAAAAAAATGCATGTTTGGTTCGTTCGAAAGATTGCTTCTCTAGAAAAACACTGACACCTTAACAAATTTCGCTAAAATAAGTTGTATAATGACATAAACAAAGAAGAGGCATGCGACTCACTAGCGACTTCTCCGCACTGTGCTTACGACGCATTATGGACAGTTTGTTGCGGTTGGCTAGGCTGGCAGAATTCAACGCAAATTGGAGAGGGATTATAAGATTTTAGAACGAGCTATTTGCGCTCAAATGTAGTGCCCATTCCTTTTAAAGCAGCAGGAATGGTGGGCTAAACAATGGAATTTATGAGCCATAACGTAAACTAGAAGCAGCAGTCCGTACGGCAGGCACTATTCCGGCGGACACTGCACAGCCGTCGGGCGTGGTGGCTTGTCTGACACGACACTGGCCAACTGGCATAAGCGACACTGCCACTTATGTGACTCTTCCTGTCGAGTCGTACACCCTCTTTCACGGCACAATTACTACCGACAGTAATAATAAGCCCGGTACAAGTCCGGTAAAACATTGTGTGCGGCCAGTGGTGCTTGATCAGTATCGTTACGTATCAATAGAGGTGGACGGTAACTAGGCTATGGAAAGCCTGGTTACCGTCCACCAGGCTTTTCGCTAGGCTTGGCGGCAGCCCTAATCAACATAGTAACTTCTGTTTTCATTAACTGTCCCGGATAAGTCATTACCGACGCCACAAAACACAGGTTGCCGCGGGTTTAATAGAAATTCTGGCTTCA
Source organism: Haemaphysalis longicornis (assembly GCF_048455015.1). Classification (NCBI taxonomy): domain Eukaryota; kingdom Metazoa; phylum Arthropoda; class Arachnida; order Ixodida; family Ixodidae; genus Haemaphysalis; species Haemaphysalis longicornis. Next base: position 181,615,687 of record NW_027526335.1, read on the forward strand.
ATTATTTATTTCTCAGTGAATAATTATTTATTTATTTATTATTATTTTTATTATTATTTACTTCTCAATTATTTCTCAACAATTATTTATTTCTCAAAACAGTAAAGGCACTTTAAAACATGAAATCTTTGGAATAAAACATACTCGTATTTTATCTATATGGCCCGTAATGGCCGCTCAGGACACTATGTTATGGAATTTATGTTGTCTAGTTAGTTACAGTTGGCGAACAAGAAATTGGCCCACGAGTATTCGACATGAGTCAGGCTATTGGCAGTCATAGGTTCCTCAGCGCCACCTTCAGAAGTTGGAGCAACCTGTAGAATTTGCGAGTGTTTTGCTTCCAGCCTTCGGCTCTACCTACATACACCAAATGTGTCCTACTCTCAAACATTACAAGTCGCTGATCACTGCGTCAGGCAACAATTATGCAGGGGCAGTTTTTAAAGCCATGTATTTGGACATCACGTCGATCGCCTTAAGTATTCCCGAAATGGACAGGAAACACATGAGATGCCTTATTTTTGACTATATAGGGAATGTATCATAGTGCCTCAGAACTATTTTGTCCCCTAACAAACCTCTGATGGCGTTCATTGACATTTGAGGTTAATCACGTGTTTCTCGATGTGGGTGCAGCCCGTTTACATGTAGCATTTTTTTCTTCTTGCAATTCTTACGAGTAAAAGTTTTCAAAACCCAATTTTAATATTTTGTCGTAAGGAACCTGTAAAATGGTGGACGAAATCCTAAAATTAATCACCTAAGGAAGCGAACGCGGAGAGGATCAACGCCCACCCAAAAGGGTTAAGCCTAGCGTTTTCAAATTTAGAAAGTACGAGCGCGGCCACTGTTAGATGTAACGCGGCAGCAACGCGTGGAGCGGCCCGCAGTGCGCTACTACTCGTGACACAAGTCGTGGCACTGCTCGGCACTGTGACCTGTAACGGTGGCCGCGCCTGTAAATTTCTATAAGGCGTAGGAACTCGATAAAAGTGTAGTTTTATTATGCGGATAAAAACTGAAATAAATGGGAATTTGGTTGCGAGCTACAAAGAATTCTGAATACAATTAGTTTTGCCGCAATGCTTATTTTGTTTAATGTTGGCCTGCGGACGGCGTGCACGATTGAGCCATTTCAGGAGCGGTGGATTGGCCACAGGTCAGCACAACGGAAAGCTGAATCACAATTTTTTCCTTCACGTTGTGCTCACTCAAACTCATACTCAAAAAGCTGGTCCATACTTAAAATCACTCGTACGCACTTACACCATGCTCATTTCAAATGTGCTCACCAGTACTCCAAGTCATCTTTTCACGAGTACTTGCACTCACTTGTACAAGCGCTCAATCTGTACTCAGTCAATACGTATTCGTACTCAATCTCTACTCACTTGTACTTGCACTCACTCATACTCACCTGTACTCGTAATAAATCTGTACTAACCTGTACTCGTACTCAATATGCACTCACTTGTACGTATTCCGTACTCACTTTTGCTCAACTACCAATTTCTACTAGCAATAAACTCCTTTCTTTCATGCGATGATGTGGGTGTATTGACTCAAATGAGTAACACAAGTGTCGCCACTACAGCTTGCGCACTTACAACGCTCAGTGGGTTGCTAAGAAAGGTTTGGACGATTGCGCTGAATGTTTAATGTATTTATAGATGTGCAATATCAGAGGAACATTTTTTGCAGAAATTCAGATAATTATCTACCAATGCGTAGCATTGTAAAACCGCTTGCCCTCAGTGGGAGTTTTTTCCAGCGAATTTTTTGGGTTTTTCTAAATCCTGTCAGACCAATTATCTCCATTTATGCTATTATATCGATTAGAAGTGAAACTTTCGCGAAATCTGCATTATTGTGGAAATGCAGGGCGTTACATGTTTCGCCATTTGTCGGTAATTGTTTGTATTTTGCTTATTTGTCAGGTTCTTGAAATTCTGTGCGACCAGTTATCTCCATTTATGGTATTATAGCGATTACAGGGGGAACTTTCGCGAAATCTGCATTTTTGTAGAAATGCAGGTTGCTACACGGTCCTGGCTGTGGGGGTACTCGGCAAAGAACGCTACGCATTAAAAAAAAGCACAAAAATCCTCCTTTTAGACATTATGCGTTGAACAATCATAAAATTTGCCTCCGCAGTTCCTCAACATCAAAACATTTTCTGAAGGCTATGATGCGATATTAGCCGAGAGAGGCTCAAACACAAGCCGCACAGGTCGCAACCGCGAAATAAATTCAACACAATCGTCTAGTCGCAGGCGTCGTCACATACACTGGGGAGACTGTACCCGAATGCATGCAATAGCGTCTCTTCGGGTTCGTCATCACACTCACTTTTCTCGTCTGGGTATTTACTCACTCGTCATCATACTCAATCGTGGGTTTGAGTACAAATGGGTACAAATCAGTGCACTCACGAGTGAGTAAGCCGACCTATGGTATGGATATACAATTTGGCTGAAGAAGGTTGTCCGGTTTTTCCGGAAATAGATGATTGTACCTCTGTCCCATTCGTACATAAAAACGATTCTTGGTGATACCTGTGACACTTACTCACGTCCACAAAATTATTTCAGAAATACTAATCAGGCGAATCTGACTTTAGAGGCAAATTTAGGTGGATTACCCCCAACTCAATATTTTTTGGTACACCATGGAATCGGCGGATGTCCCCGCTAGTCTTCGATAAGGCGATTCAGTTGCGTGTGAGGCCTACTCTGTGGTTTTACCGTTTTTAGTCGTTACCTGCTTCAGGAGTGCAATGAATTCTATTCAGATATGTCCTACAAATTCAAGAGCATTAGAGAACATGCATTGCACGAGCCAATCGAATATTCGTCTGCATCCTCACACGTTGTCAACCACGATTGAACCAGAGTTAGAGGTAATTTAGGCCATACTTTTGCTAAGCGCTTTAAATTGCTCCGATATATTTAACACTGTGATTCGTGGATCAAGTGTTGAAAAAAAAACACTGCGATTTCGGGCTGAATGTGCGATACTGAAGTGGTCGAACACGGTTGAACTGTTGCTTCCTGCCTGACGCATGGCACTAACGCAATTTTTGTTCCCGCAGAATGCATGTTATGGGTTGTGGAAGGCATCCAGGACAATGTTCCGCAGCACTGCATTGACTATTACGACGATATATGCGACGTCAGCGTCAAGAATAATGCTTATGATGGAGAAACCTGCAGCGGGCTGAGTGATGACCTGTAAATCGTCCAATGCAACGCGCTACTAGAAATACGAATTGCCGTTTTTGTAGCCTGTGAACGCTTAGGTGCTATATTAGAGCTTTCATGCTGAAGACTGACGGCCGTCAGGTATCAAATAAAAATGATGCAAGCAGTCTCATTGATATCGTTAATTGGCGTAATTATTAGCGTATTAACACGCACCCAGAGCTCCCAAACTTACGCCTTCGGTGGGGAAAGGTTTGAAGGGGTAGAGCTGGAAACCGCGAAAGTCGGCGTCGGAGCCTTCGTCAAGCAACGGTGAACGGGCTCTCTTTATGTTTACCAGGAAGCGCCTCCGAGGCCCTTAATTTGCATTGGGTTAAGAGCAATGGACTTAATATCGCCTTCGTCACTCAATGTAACGCCTGGTCGTACATTTAATACCTTCCTTTTCAAATGACCGGAATCCTAAAAAGAGACCCAACGAAGCGTCAAAGACGTTTGCGAACCTGGTTTTTGCAGGCCACACTACTTTACTAAGCTTCTCGTTATTCACCCTCCTGAACCTAAAACAATGCTCATCAGTTGGTATTCAAAGCAGCCAAGCTTCTTGAATCCGTTGTTGGGAGTAACTGCACCGCTAAAACATTTCTCGGGCACTTAGGTCTGTTTATGTTGTTTCAAGGGGAAAGCCTAACGACTATCATATTTCTTCGCCAACAAATCGTGCCAGCGTCTTTCTTCCTCTTCATCCTTCGCCGCGAATTATTCTAGCAGACAGTCTGGCCGCGCTCCACGCTACAGCTTCCCCATGGTCAGAGCTGTCCTCCACGCGCACCTGTTCTACGCACGTGCTGCCACGTGCATTTGTCACGACGCACGCATCAAGCTAATTCTTGTCCCATTCTGGTAGCGGCCCGTGTTATGACCCCGGTTCAAATCCCGCAGGCACTGGTTCTTTTACAGCGCAGCTGTTAGCCACGCGTTGATCGGAAAATGTCGTGTCGTTGTCGTGTCGGAAAATGTTGTGTCATTGGTCGGCAAATTTTGTATCGCTGCCGTGTCGTTGAAATGTCGTGTCGTTGGTGGGGAAATGTCGTGTCGCCGAGCGCATGCGTCAGGACAGGCAAGACCCACAATTAGCCGCCAGAAAAGCCGAGTCCAAGCGACAAGCGAGCCAAGTTGACGAGGCGCATTTCACACCCTCCCCCAGCAGCACGCGTAGTGGTTTGCAACATCTTCGCTGGACACCCCCTTTCGCAGGACGATATGGCGACCGTTTTTTCCCTTTGAAAATGTTTTGCTTGAGACTCATTTTTTGTTGTCCCACGAGTTGCCTATTTATGGCAAATATGTGCATAATGAACAAAATTTCCGGTAGTTTTTTTCGTTTAGGTCACTTCGAAGGTCTTCTTTTGTACACTTGAGTATTTGCTTTCTTATATGTTTTTCTCTGCTGCTTTTCAAGAATATTTCTGGAGATTAGCGTGATTCTTTTCGTAGTTTGGTACATTTGCTTCAGATTCTTTTAAAATTTGGTTACGTCTCCTTAAGGTTGTTTTACCCATTCCGTAGCAACTGAGCGAAAGCTAGTTGCGGTAAGCATATGTGCATGATTGCTTTTTTTTAAATTGGGCTACTTTGCTTGTTTTAGGTTGCTTTAGCGTGTTGATATCTGAATTAGTATGCTTTTCTTCTACTTTAGGTCTGTTTCTGCTCGGAAACGTGCCCCAGGCATGAGAGGGCTTCTGTGCGATAAGAACTGTGAACACGCAGCAAACTTCCCCACGACACAGTCGCAACGCGGCTCATTTCCATAAACCTTGCATTCCACAAAAAAGACTGTTCAAAACGTATGCTCCATCTCCATGTACTTCGTGGGTCATAAAGCCGTACTTGTGAAGGAAAATATGCCACCCACATGAAATTCAGCCGTACAGCAACAAACGAAAGCTATTGAGCGTTCCCAGAAACTTCGCGGTGGGAGAAAAATTCGCCCTGGTCTAGGATTCGAACCTGGCACCACCCAGCGCTTATGTTCCTTCACAGAAACTTACTCCACCTTGACGATTTCACCTAAATATGGTCGACTAACGCCTGTCCATTAATCCGAGTTGTTGACCAATTCGCTCTCGTGCTACAAACCAATAGCCTCCTGGTTAGCGCAGTTGGTAGGAAGAGAGACAGAGAGACTACTTCATAATGCAATAATATGAGAGTGGTTCATCAAATCAGGAGCCCATGATCTGCCCACGCTGCCGTATCCCTGGTCACAAGCAGAAGCTAGTCCTCAGGTCGACAGCTCCACAGCAGTATCTCCCACTGCTCAAGGAAAGGGAACGGGTTCAGGGGCGGAAGGTCTGAGTTTTTTGTGCAGTCGAATAATATGTGTGTCAGGGTTCCTGGTTACTGGCAGAATTCAAACTTATCAGAGTACTGTCTAGGAAAGAGTAAAGGCATACGGATGGGGTGGGAAAAAGCGACTCCTCGACATTGTCTGATTGTGATTTCTTTCCGATTGGTCAATGCTGTGTGAGGACTGCGGAAGGTCTGTCTCGTGGTTCGGTAGTATTGGGTCATTTCTTGGTAGGTGAGGAGAGGTGTGGGAACAGCCCCGGTCTCAGCGGCTCGGTGAGTGAGGTGTCGAACCCGTTGATGAGCAGAATTGTTGCCTGTCAATGGAGAGTGGGAGGGAGTGCTCACAATGTATACCCGACGAGCATGGCGATGTCCTTTCAGAAGTTGGCATGTGGTGGGGGCCACCCGTCACGACAAGAGCCTGAGACAAACGGCTTGTGAATTGGCATATATAATCTTCGAGGTGGTTTGGGTAAGGGCGAGTGCAATAGCTAATTCTTCAGCGTCCAGGGAAGAAGTTGTACGGATTGAAGCGGTGGTGATGAGGGCGTTCTTAGATGTTACCACTGCCACCATAGTTTTGTTATCTGGGTAACTGGGCGGATCTGTGTAGATTACGTCGGATCGGCTGCTGTAAAGTTTTTCGTGGGCTGTGCTCCGGGCTTCTCTACGACCAGGGTGGCGGTTCGGGTGCATATTTCTGGGAATGGGGTGCACGAAAATGGACTGGCGCCAAGTGTCGCTGATGGTGACCAGGTGGATCTGGTCAGGGCATGACTATTGAATATTTCTAAGGACCACGCGGCCTGCTTTGGTTTGGGAACGTCAAAGGCGTTGACTGGAATGGCGTCCTTCGATGAGCTCCTTGGCTGTAGACGTACTCATCGGGAGACCCAAAGCTTGTTTTCTTTTTTTAAGGGACCTTCATAGGAGAGGTAGTCCGGGAGCTTGATGGGTCCATTTGTTTCCTGTAATACTATAATATATGGTGGTGGGTCTAAAGTAAGTATGTACTGTTGTAGAGAGGCTTTGTTACCTCGGTAGCTACGGCAATTCCGTTGAAGGATCGCCGTGGCTTGTTGCTTAGAGGGTGTCATGGCCATCTGAAGGCGGGTGGCCCGTCATGCCATCCACTGTGCGAGCGTATGGTACTGCGCGGCGATGGGGACGGTAGCCAGAGCCGTCGATTCTGTCTTGTCTAATTGGCCCTGCGTCGGTACGGAATTCAAGGCCTCCGGAATTGATGACGAAATTTGCCGGCGTTTCCTGTCGGTGGGTGGCAAAATATTCCTTGAGAGACTGAAATTCTTGCTTCAGAATGGCATTGTCTGAGCGGAGGTTTTGATTTCCTCATTTAAATTTACAAGCTGATTTACCAGATGAGCAAAGACGTCCTCAGACGAGGGAGGTTGGTTTCCAGGACGTCTTTGTAAATTTCTGAAAAAGCTGTATAGCTTTCCATAGTACCGTGCGGCTGCATTTTAGGTGGATGTCATATTTTCCATCACAGAAAGTTACCCCACCATGGGGATTTCCTCAAAATGTGGTCGATTAAAGCCCTACTCGCTGAAATAGACCCCCACCCTCGCCAACAGTATCTATACTTCTACGACAGCTGTACCGTTACTTAAACACAAACTTCATCTGTTAAGAGCCACACGGGAAGAGTGCTATCTGCTTTGGATGGGAGGACTTTGAGAAACATGCGCAGAAACTCAGATCTCTATTTTTGGCAAAAAAGAAATAAATCCCATGTGGTGCTTAGGTCTGCTTGAGTGCTTTAAAGGCGTTAGCTTGGCAACACGTATTCACGAATTGTGCACTACTACATCATATTTGTTGGTTCCACGCTGCGAACAAAAGGTACATTAACATCACCCCGTACATTATTCGCTCCGTGCTATTTGAAAATATTGGGTGCCATATTACGTCTTTGTTAGGCTAGAATTGTGTAGCTATCGAAGTGCCGTATGAGTGATCGGCATGCGGAACCCCCTGGGCCAACCAACAGCATTTTCCGGGAGCAGGCAGCGTTGGGGGGACCATTTATGTGGCGCAGTGTGGTCCACCCTAGTTGTTGCATATTTTGGATGCGTGCGTCTGCATGGTTAAATTTTGAAATGGTGCCGATTTTTGTAAGACTGTTGGGCTCACTGTTCGATGTCTGTTAGCTTGTAGAGCTCGTTAACAAGTAGAGCTCCTTAGTGATAGAGTAGGTTAACAAAAGAAGTTATCACCTGGATAGGCCTTTGGCCTGCCCAACCAGCGCATGCGGGCAAAGAAAGTCCCATTATCCATAAGCAGTGCTCCAGAGCCCTGACGCTGCGGCAGTTGCATTTCACGCCTTTGACACTAAAAAATCAGGTATTGATGGGGGCCTTCAGGCCAGAAGTGGCGCCCTCTCCATCACAGTGACCTAGATGCCATTTGAAGCCAGGTTCCTCACAGGTGCCTCTGATCTACGAGGACAGCTCTTACCGCCGACCAGATCACTTCCATGTTCCGGTCGGACTGCGAAAGACTGGCGCCAGCCGAAACCGACGCACAAATTCCGTTTGATTGGTTTCATACATGACTGTAACTTGAGAGCACAAAGCACGAGGACTGAACGAAAAATACCCGAAGACCAGCGCATAGCAACTGGATTTTTATTCATCACTTACCACATATATAGCGTCGTTTTTGACTTTTTTTATGTACCCACATATATATACCCTCTTTTTTTCTCCTTGGAGTTATTTAGCCAATCTTGGCAAATCTGCCTGAATGGTTATGCTAGGCTTTACAAACGCGCGCCGGGGACGCTGGGCGGTCGCCCGAGGCACGCGCATATGAGCGCTCGGCATTTTTTAGGTTTTTCTAATTGCCAGCAGTCACCACACTCTTGGCCAATCATACAAACTGGGTATACTTGCCTTGACAAACGTGCTCAAGGAACGCTAGGTGGTCGTCACAAGTCACGCACTCACGAGCGATTGGCATATTCTTGGTTTTGTTAACTGCCGGGCGTTCGCCGCGAGGCTCGCGCTCTCGTGCGCGCGCTCGGAAATCTCTTGGTATCTTTAACGGCGGACACGAAAAATTACGATTTGCTAAGCAGCTTTGCCGTTAAAAGTGCAATAGTTTTCGTGATCTCGAACTGTCTCCAAGAGAGATTGCGTACCTGTTCTGAGCATGAGTGAGCCTCAGTCATGTATATCGTAGAAATCTGTGCAACATTGTTTTCGGTTTCTCGTTGTTATGCCCAGTTATCATTGACTGAGGAGTATAAGTGCGGCTGATTAATTTGAGAGTAAGTGCCGCGTCCGTGGAGACCCGTTACTTACGATTTCTTCTTGTGTTTCACTTTAGTCCATATGAGACTAAAAAGATAAGCATTTCGCCATGGCTTTCCACCATGGATCGACGCACAGCCGGACGCTACCTTCTTTGGGTGTAACATCAGCCGTTATGTGATAAACGGCACGTTGGGTCACAATGTGGGAGTTCCGGAAGTCGCAATCCCGGAAAAAGCGTTGGCGAGTTAACATCTCTAAGGATGGGGTGCCTTTTAAATGCAGAGCATTTCTTTAACTCACGATGTCACCCGTTGTTGGCGTCCGTAGTTGTCCGCATCGCTCGCCTCGACATGCCCGGCTCAGACGTTTCGCTATCAGCGCGATCAACATTCGATAGCGCGCCCAGGCACGTTTCAAGGACACTCTCTCCCCTCTCTCGGACTCAACGTGCGCCGAGGCTTCCAATTTTACTGCTGACAAGCGCTCAATCGTCAGCAGTTGCCACAAGTGCAACAACATTAACGTAACGCAAACTACTTAACGTCATGCGCCCCCGGAAATGCTCTGCATTTGATCGTGCCCCTCGCGAGGGGGATGTTTCACTGCGTCGCCATGCGAACAGTTTGCCACGCTTTAGTTTCAGTTCCGTATCTCCCCGCCGCGGCCGTGGAGAGAAGGCGGCCGGCCGCGACTCTCGCCACCGCGGCGCTGCGGTTGCGAGTTGCGCTAGGAAAGCGAGCGTCGTCTGCTAGCGGGGAGCGGAACGCGTTCCGCTCGGCATCTCCGGTCTTCGCCACTTCTGTCTGCGCACTGCAAAAGAAATAACTTTTTCATCTGTCCACCACGAAGCGCATTTGCTGTAAAGGGCCCTAGATCAGTGGGTCCACCGACTGCCCGCAGCGATGCCGACGACGGTGAAGAACACCCACCTATGCTCAGATCGCCTCGGTGGGACAGTCCTTCAATGCCACTCAAGACCAGAAAAAGCAACAAATGTGTCAGCCTTTGCCTACGGCAGTCCGTACTCTGGACCGCCCGATAAATCGGCTGGACCCGTGACTCGTGTACACACGGGAGAACCACTGAAAGCCCCTCCCAGGGATGGACAAGCGCCTGCCGCTATTTAGACATGTAAGACGATGTGGGGTTTAAAGTGTGGAACGGAAAGGAAATCCCAGGAGTAGGCGTTGTTCACCACACACGTGCGGATGTTCGCTTCCCCGGTGGTAAGTTACGATGTGTGAGCATTGGGCGAAATTCCCTTTCCAAGTCACTGAAGCGCCTTTAAACCTTAAATAAACGTGGTGCTGGGCTCCCCCCGCACCTATTCCGGAATAGGAGATAACAGACCCTCCTTTTAAAAAAACATGGGCAGAACTAATCCAAACGACAACGGAAAAACTTGTGTTGGTACATAATCCCAAATGCCGCGCAACAAAGACAGAGGAGAAGGATGAGGACTGCGCTGAACCCCAAGTTCAGTGCAGTCCTTGTTGTCTTGTCTGCATTCTTGTCTTTCTGTGCTGGTTTTTAATTATATACAGCATTTTATATGAACAAATATCCCAAAAATAAAAGACAGCAGACCTGTTTGGGCCTCGAACCCTACACGTAAACGCCTAAACTAACTCCGCTACTGGCTAGGCAATACAGGTTTTTTTTTAGTTATTGCAGAACTTAGACAGTAACAAGGACACCAGGTACACCTTAACACCAATCTTGTTTTAGCAGTTGATGAAGAAGAACCACTATACGATGGTAGGTTAACAAAAATTTCCCGGTATTCAGTGAGTTCGAAAGGGAATATCGCGTGGGGCTCGCATAAAACAAGAAATTCCGGACGTTTGCCTTGGCAGGTATGCCTCAGGGTATGCGGCATGGCTGGTGTTACGCTTAAGGCTCGGTATAACTGCCGCTAATAGCGTCGAGATTTATGCACACTTTCAAGATTCCTAACAAAACCAATAGAATTTGGCCGTGCTGAATGGTGATATCTGCGCGCCTGCCACACCCCCCTCCCCTCGAACAATTCTCGCCCTCTAAATAGAACGTGTTGGAGATAACGCGCCGCATGCGGGGATTCTCTCTCACCTTATTCCGACATGCTGTGGTAACTGGACATATACTCTATTTTAGACTTTCTCACAGGTCGCTGGCTGTACTAAAATCGGCGACATCAGATGTGACCTTATATTTCTTGGAAGCCGTGGCGCGCCTCAACGGTTGGTGTTATCTCCCCTCCTCTTTAATATCTCTTTCCTGAGTTTACCGCCACTGTTAAAGGAGATACTTATCCTTCATCACGCTCTATTCGCCGATGAATACAGCCCTGGACAATGACACTGATTTTCTCGGAGAGCTAGAGAACACACGTCAGCTTGCTGTTGCAACAGTAAACCAGTGTTCCCAGGCCTGCGGCTTACATTGTTCACCCCAGAAATCTAAACTCGACATCGTTTAGCCAACAAATCTAAATTCGAGGGACGTAAGCCGAGAAAACCCACTTTGGCCATCCCTGGAACGAGTGGTGAAAGCATATTTCGGTATGTCGGCTCCCCAAGAAAATCAGTACCAGCCTCCATCCCGATGGAAGGATCGCGCGCAGCCAAGCTTGTGGACGCAGTATGGCAATCGCTCTGACGGACCCAGCACCGATGCAGCTCACTGCGAGGCACCAGAACCATGGTTGGAAAGGCTACCTCCTGAAGCAATTCGTACGCATGTGCGCCCATCCAAATATTCTCCCCTGTGACACCAAAGAACTCGCCGCTGCCTTAGACCTCACTCTATTCTTGAGACAGGACATACAGATTAACAAGCAGCCTTCCGATGTTTCAGTGGGTGGTCGCAACGACACGTGCAAGAGCACACCATTCAACTAACCACTGGGACATGGTGAGGACACCTGTCCATGCCTCTCTAACGGCCAACAAGTTTACCCGTCAACAGGCTCACGAACTGACCACGAAGTCACTTCACCTCCTACACCACTTCTCTCTCTCTCTCTCTCTCTTTCTCTATCTCTCTCATACACACACACACACACACATGCATATATATATATATATATATTGTAAGGGAGATAGCCGACTCCTGGGTAGCCGCTTAGAGAGGGGTTTATTCACGGTCGAGAGGTGCATACGCGAGAGCCGAGAGCAGGGTTCCGCGAGCCGAGACGCCGAGCGTTCTGCTTCTTCGTCTTCTTACACCGATGCGCCGCATACCCGCATAGGCGGATAGCGCTGCCTTAGTTCTACTTGCTCTGGGGCGTCCGCTCACACTCTTCGTTACAATCAACCCCCGTCAAAGAGGAGCCATCCTCGCGTCTCTCGGGGACGATACGAAGAGTGGTTCGACGTAAGCTTGGAGGCGCTAAATGTGAACGAGCTCACGGCCGCGACAGCGCTGGTCGGCAGAAGGGGTGACCGGCTCGACAACGTAATTTACTGGAGACGTGCGTTCAACAACGCGGTAGGGGCCGTGGTATCTCAAAAGCAGTTTAGTAGATAGCCCACGTGACTTATTCGGGACCCACAGCCAGACGAGAGAGCCGGGCGAAAAGCTGCAGTCAGGTGTGGACTCATCATGGCGAGTCTTCTGGCGAGCTTGTTCTTCGGTCGTGAAGGATCGCGCTAGCTGACGGCACTCTTCGGCGTGTTTCACAACGTCAGAAATCGGCCTGGTTTCGAAAGCATCGGCGTGGTATGGAAGAATCGTGTCGATGGGGCAGGAGGGCTCACGCCCATACAAAAGAAAAAAAGCAGAAAAGCCGGTTGTGGACTGTGTGGCGGTATTATAAGCGTACGTATATGACGAATGGAAGCAGGACGTCCCAGTAAGAGTGATCCGACGCCACATACATAGCCAGCATGTCGCCCAGTGTACGGTTAAAGCGCTCGGTTAGGCCGTTGCACTGCGGATGGTAGGCCGTAATGGTGCGGTGGACGGTACGGCACGCTGTCAAAAGCGCCTCGATGACTTCCGATAGGAAAACCTTACCGCGGTCACTGAGGGGTTCGCGGGGCGCCCCATGACGCACAATAAAATGGCGAAGAAGGAAGGACGCAACGTCGCGGGCCGTAGCAGCGGGTAACGCAGCAGTCTCGGCGTACCGGGTAAGATGGTCAACAGCTACGATGACCCAGCGGTTGCCATAGCGCATAGGCGGATATCGCTGCGTTAGTTCTACTTGCTCTGGGGCGCGTCCGCTCATACTCTTCGTTACAATATATATATATATTTTCCTGCCCTTACACTACCAGCAGTAAAACAGGAACTCGCACTCAAACACTTAAAAGCGCCCACCCAACCCAAATGCATTTATTTTTATGCACATGGAACACTGGTGTGCGCAACTTTTGTCCGGAACTAGTTACCCTCCTACATATGATTCTGGAATGTGCACAGAAGGCCGTCCTAACACCCGCCTCTACCCGTTCCTTTCTTGAGCGGCGGGACACGCTGTTTTCCAGGAGCATACTGGAGTACCCCGCCTTTCTGGTGACCCGGGAGCAGTCAGCTGGAGCAACACATGACTTCCCGGAGGGTGTTACTGACTCTATCCCGCCCACTGAATTTTTTCTCTATCATGCGCGCTAACACAGATGCAACTCCTCACACGTCCATGTGTGTTCGTTGTGTTTTTTCCTGACATACATTTTATTGTAAACCAAAGCAGCTGTCCAAGCAACGGGTTTTAATAGGAACCCAACTTTCAGCTGGCCAAGACTAGTAAATCAGACATCAAATTATTAGATGTCAGTTGTTGAGCGACTGGCCAATCTGGTACAGCAAAAACAGCAAAATTCACTCTTTTCCTAATTGGCTGCTTTTTTGGAGGTCTACTACTGGCAGCTGTTTCATCTAAATGTATTGCTTTAATAAGGACGTGCTAGGGGAAGATTTATTGTTCAGTTCTGCGAGTGGTATTCCACGCGCTCTCTCTCTCTCCCTCTCTCTCTGAGTGTGTGTGTGGGTGTTTTAAGAAGTGACCAGCCACATCCATCCTTAAATCGTGGTAATTGCTTTTTTGCCCTGACACGTCTATTTACTCTTTCATGAACTTACTATAGGAAGGACAGCTTTTTGTGACGCGTGCGATTCTATACATTTGTTTGGAAAGCATTGCCGCCGTGCAGTCATGGCATTACCAGATGGCCCTTATCTAATACCGGTGGGCTTTACAACAAAAAAGCCAAAGGGCTGATTCTTCTATCCCAACCATTCTATGTTGGACTTCTACTGGCAGGTGTTCCGCGTACATGTATTGCTTCGTGGGCATGATAGTCGAACTGCACATTTGCAGTGCAGTTTTGACGGTAGGGTTTCGTTGTGTTTGTTTGGGTGAGCGTGAATGTGTGTGAGTTCCTGCGCGCGTCCGTGCGTGTTTGTGTTGCGCATGTACCAAGCACAATCCTGCTCTCTTTTTGCTTTTCAACCTGTCTTGCATATCCACTGTTCAATATGCTAGTGGGCCGCAATCTCTGCAAATTAAACGCTGTCTGCAAACAATCTGCTTGAAAAACTGCGTTTGAATAGCGATCAGAAATGTAGCTGAAATTGGTATGTTTTGTGAAAACAGACGGCTGATGTACTACACGCTCGTTAGGCTACGAGCGAGCCAAGCAATACGAAAGGCCCAGCTTGCGCTCCGGCGGTTGAAGGTTAATTGCGATTCGAAATATTTAGCGCGGTTGAGCTTCCGCCCTAAAATATTAATCAGAGGCGATAGCGGGATATTACCACCGTTTTATCAACACTCTCTACGCGAGGCGAATGCAGGCGGGTTTTCTATCCCACTATTCCAGATCGGCCCGACATGTGCTATTGCTCCTCTACAAAGTTTCCGCTTCATGTGCAGCCACGTTCAATTTGAACGTGATCGCTAGAGAATCGATAAACGGGCCTTTCAACCTAACAGCGTCCATTTTTAGAACTTTGGAGATAAAGGTAGCACTACCTTCTTTCTCTTAGTTGTCTCTTGCATAACACAACCCTGATACAACCCACCACGTGGCGCTGCTGCTTGTTTCTTTGCCACCCAAGCGATCACCTTCAAATTGATCCCGACTGAGCATAGCTATTGAGAATGGAAGAATTGTGCATCCGCGAGATTACACATTTCAGATACGAAGGAAGTACCGTATGAAGGTTTTTATGAGACGAATAACAGAAAGAAACACAAATCATCTTACTAGACACGGTTGACTGATATGCAGTCGGCATTGGCGAAAGTCAGTGGGATTTGAAAAACTCAGTCTGAATTTGTAAACTTTATGACTGCCACTTATAATAATTTTAACTGGGTGAATAGATTACTAATTGGTGATGCCATCCTTGAAATTTTATTATTCAAGAGAGACATGTTCGTGTGCCTTTGCCGCAATTGAATTGCATGTATCTGCTATGATGGACCCGACGCTAGCCTTTGGGTTTCAGGAAAGTACAAATGAATGTATTGTACGTCATTTATGAATAATAATAAGCTGTAATAAACGTGGACACTGGAAAAAAAATCAGTGAAGCAAACGTGTGTACGAGATTTAGTTGCTTGTTGAAGGTTTTCAAGGAGCATCGCTAATATTGTTATATGGACAATGTAATCGAAGAAGATGTATTAAAAGGATTTGATCTGACTTGGCAATGACTCAACGGTATTTTAGAAAGGCGTTGTGTTATACCGAAATATTAAATCATTTATCTCTAAAAAAAAAAACTAGACGCATTGCGGCTGTGAGAAAAGCTAGTAACAATTTCGTCCTACACACAGAGGGCAACTCCCACGATCCAGGCTTCATACCGTCTTTAGGTTAGAGAACAAAAGAAAGTACATTCGTTCTGCCGACATGTGCAAATGAAATAATTAGAGGTTTCACTACTGTCAAGTGTTGGTTTGTGCAGACGCAGATGAGCTTTAAATGCGGCCTATGAAACGTTTAATATTTAGTATTACCCCTGCGAGAACCCCATCTTTCCTTGTTTGCCATGATTTGTTTTTCTAAATGGCTTGACTGGTCAAAGTTATAGTTGTTTACACGGGCGGTGATAAAAACCGCGCACCGAATTGTCAGCCAATGTGGGTACAAATATGGTTTTCTCAAAAGTTTTAGAAGGAATAGTACGCAACCGTATGTCCTACTCTCTACATAGACATAAAATAATTACCAGTTCTCAGGTTGGTTTTACGAAGAATATTTTTACAGAAACTGTTTTCCTGGCACTGAAGGAAAGTACATCGGCTTGCTTGTACAACATCAGTGACCGCTAGGCATACCCGCAGGCACTGAGACCTTTGATTTCATTTTACAAAACTGCGCCCTTATGGTATACGAGGCCCCTTTGTGAAACTCGTCGACTCACATCTGCAGCAGTGAAGCGATTAGTCCATATACACCAATACAATTCCCCCCTGAACACAGTTTGTGGCGGTGTGCTCAATGACAGCATTGTTGGGCCATTGCTTTCAGCGTATATATAAATTACCGAGTTAACATTGACATTGCAGCTGCAATGTCATGTGTTGAGTGTTCGTGTTCATGTGTTCATGTGCATGTTTTCGTGTGCATGTTCCTGTGCATGTTTCCCTGTTCATGTTCATGTGTTCGTGTGCAATGTCATGTGTTCATGTGTTCATGTGTGCATTATGCAAAGAATATTAGAGGTTTAAATTCAGGTAACCTGTTCACTCATCGAAATAGCATTGTAAAGAGTACAATGTTGGAGTCGCTGTAATTTTCTCGACATCAATCACGAACAAGGAATCCTGTCCTTTATACGACGAGAAATTAAAGAATGAAACTGCCTTCGCTCTCTGGTTATACAATAGGCACATTGAGATTTTGCCTCTTTTATATTACTTGGTGTATTTTTTTGAGGAACATAGGCCAAAATGTTCACGTAGACTGTGTTATTACAATGTCTTATAGGGTCGCTCATGCATTTTTTATTGTTTCTGAGATTTTGCTTACCCAAAAGTGGGAAAATTCTTGTTTATAGTTTCTGATTTTTATCATAACGTGACTATTGCCATGTGGTTTGTAGTTCAACTACCCAATCAAACATCACTAAACTTCCTACGTTGGAAAAAAAAAACATGCGAATAATGGTCAACGTAGTGTATACTAGCCAATATTACCCTTTTTTCAAAGATATGAACCTGGTTTCAAGTTACTATTGCAAAACCATGTACATGTACGTTGCTTCAGAAAGTGTAATAATTTTGTCAATATATTTCGATACTAACTGCTAAACAACATTCGCATTACTGCCGCAATTTAGAACACGGGGTTATATCACGAGCTCGCACGAACTTCGACAACCAAATGTTATGTAACCGTGTTCCATTTTATTGAAATAATCTTTGACACCATATAGATTTTGGGTAAAGTTAGTAGTGTGACCTAATAGTCCCGCTGTGACATATAAGTAGCATAATGGTTTTGTTTTCGTGCTTCGTATAGGTCTTTATAAAAAAGTGTGTTCAATTAGTGGTCACTGGTTGTCAAGTATTTCATTGATTGATTGTAGGGTTTACGCGCCCATAGAGTTTCTTAGTAAGTATACTAGAGAGGAAACTGCGCCTCGTAAGCCATGTCGTCGTGGGGGTTCATGGGAATACATCCTTTTTGTCTTGGGCTTGGCATGACAACTGGATTCTTAAGCGATTTTTGGGATTTGCTTTCTTCACTGTGCATTCACACGTTTGCGAGCTACAAGGAAGCCGAAATCCTCCCGTTTCTGTGGTAGCCGTGTTCAGAGAAACAGCAGGCAATGCGTGATCGCACCTGACGTTGCTCATGCCGCCGTCGAAGGACGTATGACTGAGCGGGTAATATGCCTCCGCGAAATTTGCAGCCGACGAAAAGAACAAACAAAACATACTTCGACGAAGACAAGATACGGCAGATACGGGCGCTTGTATGCGTCCTATCTTGTCATCGTCCACGACTGTTTAACGCCACGTTTTCATTTTTCTTCTTAAACTAGCTGGCGGTCGCGGTGCACCGGTTCAGCACGAAGGCAACGTTTTCATAGGCACGCTCAAAAAACTTTCGAAACTCTTCAAACAACTTATTTTTTGAAATAATGGTAAAATTAATAAAATCACAGTCTCTAATCAGTAACCCCCCAAATAATAACATTGTTCGTAACTAATTGGCCTGCGGAATAGCAGGCACAACCGTTCCGGCAAAAATACGCTTTACTTCTTTTTTTCTTAGTTTTAAAACAGCCTGTTTTTATTTTCCACTTACATAATTGAACACTATTCTTCTCGTTTTTGTGGCACTTTGTTTAAATTTGCGGTCACTAAAACGTTTCAATCCAAGCCAATGATGAAACTAAGGCGAGCGCGATGTATAATGGCGGTCCATGACGACACAGACGACCTTGATGTGAGCCGCATAGACGCTAGCGCCAGATTCCTCTCTAGTGTATACTGTAAGAAACTCTATGTACGCGCCGACGCAACGCAGGCGATGAGGCGCGCCGTAGTAGAGGAATCCGGATTAATTTTGACCACCTGGTGATCTTTAACGTGCGCTAGAATCTCGCACACACGGGCATTTTCGTTGTCAAGTATTCGTGTTTTTACACGTTTTGTTTTATTCTTTTCTCTTTCTCACTTTTAGTGCGCAGTGCTTTGGCGCCGGCTGAAGTAGTTTGACGGCGGCGTTGGTCTCGTTTCCGAGTGAACGAAGGGAGAGGCGAAGACAAAGAAAACGGACGAAGAAACAGGGGCAAAAGTGTAAGGGGGAGGGAGTGAGACATGGTGGGCGGTGGCAATGCGCTACGAGATAACGTCACAGCAGCCCGTGCCGTAGTGCACTCGACGATGACGCTTTCACTTTCTGAGACGCAGGGCGCGGTCACTTCCAGAGACGCATATTGCGATCACTTCCTGAGACGCAGTTTGCACCGCCGACACAGAGGCTTAAAATCGCTGACATTAGCGAGGGAGAGACAAAGCGAGAAAGAGTGAGTGAGGGAGAGAGAGAGAGAGAGAGAGAGAGAGAGAGAGAGAGAGAGAGAGAGAGAGAGGAAACTTTTTTACGCCATAATGCGAGTAGTTCCTCAGTCCAGGAGCCCGTGTGGTGGGTTCACACACGATTTACAGCACCATTCTCGGTGGCGGTGATGCGGTGCGAGATAACTGCAGAGTAGCGCACGCCGCTGTGCATTCGGTCATCGCGCGATCACTTCCTGAGACTCGGCAGCTATGCGGCGTGACCGAGGAGACTGCAGTTCGCGCTGCGCACAAATTTCACATCAGGGGGTACAGTAATCGCTAGTCATTTTTGCATTTCCTTTTTTCTTTCTTGTTTTTAAAAACCTGGCTTTACTTTTTTCGCTTTTAGTTCTAGTATTTGTTATATTTATACTATGTATGTTGCTACTTTCTTGCTATTAAATTCTATTGCAATACACCTGTATTGCATTTTTGTGTGCGTAAGTAGGGTCGTGGTTACGTCGGCAGTCAGCCGCTGCTGTGGCTAGACTTGTGCTCGGGGTGTGCACCCCGTCAAGCTCGTTTTGTAGCTTTTGGTCCATGAAACTCAACACTGATGACGTTGAAATAAAAATATTGATTGGTACATCAATTTACTGGGAGCCCTTCCATGTGAGGCAGTGAGCCAGACGCGTGTCTGTGTGACGTGGTGTTTCGGCGACATAACACAAAACAGTTTCAAACTTTCCTGGGTACCAGCCAGGGTGCACGATACGCACCATATTCACGTCGGCTGCGCGTTTATAGCGAAGCTTCATCGGTTAAACTGTTTCTCTGTTGGCCAGCCCTATAATCGGGGTCCGGAGGTTGTAGGGATTGCAGAGACGCCCACTTTACGAGAACGGGGCAGGTCAACAGTCTGGTACAGCTGTTTAAAGTTTTTTTATAGATTTTTACGTAGATACTGGGATCTTCATAGCAGCGCCAGTGCAATTTTATCAAGAGTACATAAAATGACTCGTAACAATATAAAACATAGCCCACGGCAGATAAAAAGCAGTGAAAGCGAGTGCGACATGAATAAGGACACGTTTCTTTGGCGCAGCGAGCTATGCCTACTCAGGCTTAGACTATCGGCCCCGTCTTCGTGGTAAGAAAGCAGGCGCATCGCCAGCTTCGCGTCTGCTGTTTTTGAATACGTTTCGAGAATAGCGGTGACTGTGACGGGGGAGTAAATCCCTGTAACTCCACCAACCTAATGAGCCAGTATTTGTCGCATACATCTAAACTTCCACGACGATGCAAATGCTCTGCCAAAAACACTCTTTCAGCTGTGCCCCGCTTCGCCCATACAAGGCACCGGTAGTCTACCGCCGCGCCGTCAACCTCCCACTTGCCTCCCCACTAGCAGCTGAGGACATCAAAATTGTTCTGCTTGCGGGTGGTGGAATAGACCTAAGGTCAGTGCACAAGCCTCTCTCGTGGATGCCGTCACGTGCCGACCGGACGTTCCCATAAACTCCGTTGACCAGGTACGCATCGAGGAGACCGCCAACTAAGTGCTCATGAGCACCCCGTCTGAACATTGTGCGAACAAGTCTGCGTCGCTAAACTCCCTCACCGTTAGGGGAAGGGCTACGAAGTGGCTGCTTATGCGTCGGCCCCTGCTACCACCGCTCCCAAGGTAATATACAACATTTAGATAGAAGACACGTCAGTGCAGTCACACGACAGTATATACAAATTTAATCCATACCTTCGCATTCCTGAGGCTAGGCGTGTCCAGACACGTAACATCACAGAAAATCTCAATCTTCGTATCCTTGAGGAAAGGCGCATCAGCACCCGCAATATCACAGAAAATCTATCTGAAGGATCCAAGGGTCCTTTTTGGAATTGTTATGTATCGACCGCGTACCGATGCGAACCCTTTTGAGGAAAGGCCGAACCATTTCTTTGCTGGCAAACCGTACACGGACCAGACATCTTTCCAACCGCACAACCGTCTCCCAGGTACTCCTGTTGCTGCACCCTTATCTCCCAAAAGGTCACGAATGCTACCCTCTGTGTAGTCTGCTAGGTCCAACACCTAACACGCTCTGCGGACTGTCCTTGGCGATTCCAGCCCCGTAAGCAATTGCATACCTCTGCCTAGATGGTTTCCAACCGCTAAGATGCTCGAAATGCATGATCGGTGAATCCATCAGCACCCCGGCGTCCTGCAGGAGGCACACCCGGGCGCTTCTCGACATCCCCCCCCGGGACGCCATAAACTTCAGAAGCCCTTGTCAATCTTGAAAAGACCTTTAAACCGCAGCCCCTGGAATAGGAAGCCACAACCAAAGAGCACAAATTGAGCTACGCCAGTGCTCCCTCTCGCGACTCATCCCATTCCCTCCCGCTTCCTCTAGCACCCCTCCTCTGACATTATCCAACTAGCTGCCATTTGAGCAGAAATGACTGTCCTTCGATCGACAAGGCATATGTGACCCCAGCCCGTTAAGAAAACCTACCCCTGAGTCTGAAAAGGGAGAATCGTACTTGCAAACCGCCGTCGTTCAACCTACCCCCGCCCACGTGCAAACCCATATCGGAGACCTTTAACTCCGACCCTGCATCTCCCGGCCGAGATGAGCAGGTAGACAAGGAACTAGCCAACATCAAAAGCTCCGGCAAACAAGCGCTGATGGAGTAGAAAACGGAGTTCGCCAGCTTCCGTCGCGCCTATCGTCTGGGCGTTGGACCATACTGGCGTATATTGAAGCCCTGCGCCCTCAACTGCTTTGTCTATTGGTGAAGTCGTCGGCAACATGAACAACCCCATAGCGTCTTCCCCCTCCCTCGAAAAGCAGCAGTACGACCCCGCCCAAGGCTTCGTCCGCCGAAACCTTTCGTATTTGGGAGTGGAACAGCTGTGGCTATCGACAAAAACGAGGAAACTTTAGAGGTGTTTGCTCAAGCGATGAAGACACCTCCCAGACGTTATAGCTGTGCAGAAAACGGCATATAGTCAAATTTCCTGGGTAGAAAGCCCCACAACGGCCATTCTAATTCAGCGCAATATTCCTGCCGGGACAGTTCATGTTCGATGCGTAGCAATACTCCAAGACCTGGCAGTGATGTACACCACTAAGCGCAACTCAACTAGACTCTAAATTTTATACGTCTACAGTAGCCCTGAATCACAAAGTTGCGTCTTTAACCCTCTGCTCTCCCTGATAGAAAAGTAGATTTCCCCACCCGCGCGAATAATTGGAGGCCACTTCAAAGCCCTCTACGGAGGCAGCGGCTACCCCCGCCCCCTCCCCCTGCACAGAAAATTGCCGTTGCCCTGAAATGAGGAGCAAACTCCCCGTCTTACGTTAGAATAGGACCCGCTCACTCCCACTAGAGTGGGACACATTGTCCGGGGAGTCTCTTCTTCAGAGCTCGCGCTTACTGCCTGCATCAAATATGCTCGTGACACTTCACTGAATCCCCACTGGGGAGCTTACCCAATCTATGAAAGCGCATCCCAGACAGTCGCATATCATTGACTGCGACGGGTTTGGGCTGGGCCGAACGCAGATCGATTCTGTGTCCCCCCAGATAAATACCGATAGCTTCAAGGATTGGATTTTCTGCATAATACTAGACGCACCATCGAAAAGCAGGCCATTTAACAAAGAACTTCTATGGGGCACTGGAGACGAACGTAATCACCAACTTTCTTCGTAAACAGGCGGGAACAGCGACGTACGAGACTGCGCCTCACCCCTCTTACCATGTTAAATAAGGCCAGGTATGCGATCAAATGAAAGAAAATCTAGACGCAAAAAGGACGTCGTTTATCTAAAACACATCGCAAATTTTACTCGCTCTAAAACATAAACAATCATCGCCTTATCTCCATCATTCAGAAATTTCCTGCCTCGAAGGAGGAATTCCTATTTAAAGTACGGAACCTGTTCCTACATATGGAGCTAGCCACGATAGCTTCCTAGCTACCATAGCTAGCTCTCTTCCACAGTCTAGCTATCGACTGTGCAAGGGAGGCAGTTACACCAGAAAAGTCCAGACATCCCGCACCGCGCAGAGTTCACGCGTCTGTCATTTTCCCTGCGATTGGAGCTGGTGACATCTAAGAGATTGAGAGGAACGTGTTTCGTTACGCCCCGTATTTCTCGACGCACTCGCCAGTCAGCGCTCAACGTTCTGAAATATATTACTACACTAGACACAATAGGACTGCAAAAAACTGCCACACCAAAGCTCATTTTAACAATGGCGTCCAAAAATAAAAGTTTCGGATTACGTTACTTCCAGCCTATGCCTGGGATCTGCCAATTTTTCGCTGTTATTAACCATCGTTTGGCCGCCTCGTTTTATTCTACTGCCGCTACAGTGCAGTTGAATTCCCATGTCTGCATATAGGTGAGTAAAGAACAGGTCACAAAGGCTTTCCTGTCTCCGTTAGCAACAACGACCTTCTTTCCTTCTCTACAGTGGACCCCCTCCTCCTAGCCGAGGCACACTCATGTAAACGCAGTGTTTCCGGAAAAGAAGCCATGCTGCTTATATTCATTCGAAGCTTCCCACTGCAACATGCTCCTCAAAGCCGAGGTGCCGCTTTGTATCCCGCAACATACACCTAAAACCAGAGCATTAAAAACAACCAGCCATCTCTACTTTGCCCAGAAGGGTTCAGTTCGTGCAACCGTAGCCGCGACAGAACACTGACACTAGCGCCAGCTAGTTGATGCCAACATGCCTTTAACACTATGGTTGTATCTAATATTGACATTTTTTTTTGTAATGGCATAGTTATTTTCAAGCACTCGCTGAACAAATTGAAACTTTGAATGCGCATGTTGTGGAGATGTCGCACCTGCATTTTTCCTTGTTTTCTTGCGTTTCTGCACTAAAAGCACCACTTTGCTTAGGCTTGTATGTGTTCGCTAGTACACACTCTACCCACGACATCTGAGCTCTTGTTAATCAAAACATGTATTTGCCTTTTTAATCGATCCCCTGTTTTGTGTGTATCTACACATTTACTTTTGGCCATTTTTTATTTATTTCCCTTTCTGTATGTTGTCTTTTTGTTGGTCACATTCATGTACCCAGTGCATCACCCGAGGAGGCGCAGCGCTGTTGGTGGGCACTTAAAATAAAAGGTAAATAAATAAATAAATAAATAAATACATAAATAAATAAGGAAAGAGAGAAAGAAAGAAAAAAAAGAAATAAATAAATAAAGAAAGAAAGAAAGAAAGAAAGAAAGGATGAATAAAATTCCGTTGGTCTGCAAGACTTTGGTAGCGGCGCGGCTAATTTGCGGGGTACAGACACGTCACTCTTCTTATCAGTGTTTTCGCAATACGAAGCAACCGAATAAGTTACATAAAAAAAAAAACGCGCTACCTAATCTTCTCTCTTAACTACTCATTCATATCCCCCAAAAATATCCAACAGGTTCAAATCTGTCGAGTTAACTTTCAGTATTTAGCTCTAGTTCCAATGTACACATAATTTTGCTTGTGCTACGGAATCCCCAAATATATTCTGAAGATTTCAAGCGATTGTCATTAATTTAAACCACAAGGCTTACGAAACATGGCAAAAAGGAAAGCGGAAATTGAGAAAAAAGGCACGTAGGTGTGGTAACGAAATTTCCCACTAGGGGAACACATGAGCCACACAACATCCACTTTCGAAATTGTAACTTGATTTACGGTTTTTCCCATTAGGAAAACACATGAGCCACACAACATCCACTTTTGAAATTGAACCTTGATTTACTGTTGGCATTTTTGTCCCGCCAGGAGAATGTGACGGAAGGTGTTCCTGCGGTTCAATATGTCATACCCCGTTCTTTTTCCATTAAGATAAGAAGCACGGCTGTTCGTCAGGAAACCTTGTTAATTCCCCAACTTTCCTGCAGCGTTCCTTCTTTGATATACCGCTGTCATGTTTCTATATCTATGACGCAGATGCGTGCGATGGCACTGAGGAAATAGGTACGTGGCTAAGTGGAGCTATTGCGTTCCAATAAATGCCGGGGGAATGCTCAGAGTGGACCCTGCATAGCATCGACGCGGCAAACATGCGTTCCCATTTTGCGCAGCTTTCAGCCACGCTCGGCGTTTTGTACCTAGCGCTGCCCCTACTCTCAGCGGGCGGGAAGCGCCAGCTGCCACACGATGTCAGTGATGCCTTCAAGGTATGTATGTACGCTATCCAAACAGTTTCTTTTACGTGGTCAAAAGATGATCAAATTTCACGAATACTTGAATCCTTGCAATGCTAGGGCTTTTTCAGAAATAATCAAGTATGAGGCCCAGGCGCTATTTTTATATACGATAGTCATTCTTGGGCTACCTAAACCCTAAAACTTTGATCTGCCTGCCTGGCTGTCCCGCAATTCAGCCATCCGGCCAAAAGTTTAAAGAATCCTCGAACGTGAAGTTGACGTAGCCAAAACCTTTCCGAACCACTTAATCTGGGAACATGCGTCGTGCTTGCCGACATCCTTGAGCAAAAATAAAACTTGAAACATATTTGAGGCGAAATATCAAGGCATAAGTGGTACTCGAAGCGTTATTTTAAATACAAATACACCTAATTTTGATATTTACATTAGCAAATAAAAATACGCGTTAAAAAAAAACTTTCCCACACAATTACAAACACAGTTCACGCGAGCCTGGTCCTCCTGGCTGTACTCAAGTCGAACAGCACACCCGCCGCGGTGGCTCAGTGGCTAAGGCGTTGCGCTGCTGAGCACGAGGTCGCGGGTTCGATTCCCGGCCGCGGCGGCCGCTTTTCTGATGGAGGCGAAAAGCAAAAACGCCCGTGTGTACGAGATTTCGGCGCACGTTAAAGATCCCCACGTGGTCAAAATTAATCCGGAGCCCTCCACTACGGCGCGCCTCATCGCCTGCGTTGCGTCGGCGCGTTAAACCCTACAATCAATCAATCAATCAGTCGAACAGCACCGAAAGTTTCCAGTAGATGGCGCGAACAGTGTAACGCGGGAAATATAAATTGGCTTTCCCAAAATTAATTCGTGTTTGTCATTGGATGTTCGAAAGGTAGGGGAAGAGCATCAGAGGCGGACAGGGGAGGGAAGTGGGGGATTTGCGTGGCAGAGGTAGCAGAAGCCTATCGTCCGATAAGCGAGCAGATACGCAGCCAATTTTTAAGAGCGAGCTGTTTAGCAAGTTGTTATTTTGCGCGTCCGCAGTTGCAAATACCATTTCAATGCCGAGAGCACGTGAGCCCGTGCCTCGCCAAGACCGCCCGGCCGTTAAAAAAACCCAAAGAAATGCGGAGCGCTTGAGTGTGCTTGCCTCGAGGCGACCGCACAGCTCTTCGGCGCACTTTTTTCAAGCCAAGAACACCCACCTAGGGCCGTTGACCAAGATTGCGGCTACCGTAAAATGCTGAGCTCACGTGTCTGCGCGCCTCCCGGCGTACTCCCAGCGCCCCCAGCGCACGTTTGTCACGCGAATCGTGCCAACTTAGGGAGATTGACCAAGATTGGTGAAAAACAAAGCGAAAAAACTCCAGCGTTCGCTGTAGTCGTGACAACACTTTCTGTCGAACGTGTTTACATCGGCGAAATTACTGACCTGAGGGAGAGCATATTTCACTTTCAAAAAAGAAAAAAAAGTCAAGGGAGCTCACACTTATAGCAAAAATGATGGAGTGAAGGTCGTTGCGGCAGCGAGGAAGAATCAAATAGGCTGCAACCGTGGGCTTCAACCGTCGTCATGGTCGTGAAGGTTACATACAGCGTCGCTACCTTCAACTCTTATGCGTTAGCGTCAGCTTCTTTCATTTTTCCACACCCTTTTCATTATTTTCTACCTTACAGAGTATTAGTAGCGGGCCACCAAAATCAAAAGAGCTTCTGCAGCTTCGGAACAGATTTTGAGTGCGAAGACGTGAAATACACCTTCAGAAGGCCCCTTTTGGCCACTTGGCTCACTTGGGCCAAGGAAGGGGTGGGGTGGAGCAGGACGGGCCCGATGCACCACTCTCCTCCAATAATACAAGGTAGAGCGGTATTTTCAAGGGTGTATTTACAATACTTATTTACAGGGTAGCTATTACAAAAGACACGGTGGTCGAAAGCACCGCGCAAGCCAGGGAAAGAACGTCCCGCACTTCGCCGAAACCGTCCTCTTCATCTCCTCACTTGATGATGATTCCGGTGCAGCACTGCACACGTAGCGTCCACTCTGCAGAGAATTTAATTAATGCCCCGTAACAATATTATATCTGCCGTGCTTATGAGCTTGAGTCATAAAGACGAAGTAACTTTTGTTTTATGTCAGTTAAAAAAATATTGGAAGTGTGCGGGTCTAAAAAGTGGATGATTCACCTTGTCAGTGAAACACCTGGGGTTGCTGCAGAGCGCATGAGCTTCATCGGCTCTGCACAACTGTTTCTCTGGACAGCGAGAGCCCAGCCGACAGGGTGTTTAATGTTCTGAAATCCCATAAATGCCATAATGGCTAAGTGTAGTTTAACGCATCGCCGACCGCAGCTACTGCGGTTTTCATCGCCGCATCTACTAGTAAGAGGGGCGGACAAGGAATCATTAGCCTCTGCCTCTCCGCAAGGTTAGGGCTACATTGAAAACCACAGGCTAGCAGATTTTTTACCCACTCGATTTATTTACAGCGCTTGATTCGGCGCTGAAATAAAAGAGCTACCAAGAGCTTCTCCAAACAAAGCAGTAGCAGTTGGTGACCAGCCACATGGAAATACAAAACCGCAGTGAACTTCGAGGCGGTGGAACAAGGAGCCACGGATTGTGCCTACGTTTCAGTTGCAGGAAAAGTGAATGTTCTCCTCTGTAGGAGTTTGAGAAGTAACAAAGAAAGAAGCATGAACCTGCTAAAAATTGGAATCTCGGGGAAGCTGGGCTATCGTAAAAAAATATTTGTTGCACACCTGTTTGACCGCTTGACTTCGGCCTTTTCGTCGACGTGTTCAGAGAGTACTGCGAAGCCCTAATTGGGCTACGTGTTGGCCACGTGATGTTTGCTACATGAGTGTCTTACAATGTTTACTTGCGTGACATCTGTCTTGTAAAATGCTTCCGTTGTTTGAAACAAACATTCAAACAGCAAAAAAGCAAAGAAAATCCAAAACACATCAAAAATTGGCCGTGCATCTGCTCCCTTTGTTGCAAATGACGAGAAAGGCGATAGTCTTTCTTTGACCTTTTTTCGAAGCCTTTCGACAGTCTATCTTCGAAGCGCTTATCAAAATTGTTGCAGGGTCCCTTTAACGGAAACTCCAATTCTGAATTACATCACGAATGTCTCACAATTTGACTTATGTATACTGACCAAAGGGTTTATAGTCGGCATAAAGGAAAGTGTTGGAAAAATGAAATATCATCGAAATGAAGTTGTTTGAATTAGAGTTCGTCGCTCATAAGAAGTTAAAGTTGAAGTTGAGGTTGAATTTTATTAGGATGATTGACAATATTATAGTACATACATTTGTAACGAATACAGAAAGAGGTCCCATAGTTTGTCACTGTGGGGATACCTCATGTTAAAAGCTACAGAAAAACAGGTGAAACGTGAGCAGTCAGAATAAATAAGCAGATATATAATATAGAGGTATACACAACTCAATTGGACATGGAAAAATGAACAAAGTCCGATGATGATAGTTCATTACTAATTAGGCCAAAAATTCAGACTGGTGGCTAAAAAAAAACCAGACGCATCACTGGACACCCATAATATCAAAATATAGAACAAAAAGAGTTTACTCGAGGCTAAACAGGCCAAGCTGATTTTTTAAGCCTCCATAAAGCAAACCGAACATGAAAACAGAATTATTGTTAATTCCTATTGCACAATAAATGCATAACGGGTATCAATCAAGCAACGTGGTTTCACTGGAATAAAACAAGGAAAAATAAATTCGCAACATATAAAGCAATGACGGTCAACTGGAGGCATACAGGCTCCCACGTTTTATACGTTTTCCGTGTATTTATAGGATGAGAGGGAATGAAGGACTATTCAAGAAGAAGCCTTGAAGTCGTCTCTTTTCACGGGGAAGGGCAGGTTGTGACACAATCTTATCATATTGAATTCAACTGACTGTTTTCCGCAGTTTAAGCAAGAGATTATTTCGCATTGAAAAACGCGTGCTGTTGCTGTTGGTAGGAGTTGTGTGTCCTATTACATAAAGAAAATGAGAGTTGCTGAGAAAGTTATGAGTGGAAATTCTTAAGTTGTACAAAATGAGCTCACTGGTTGGGAGAAGGTTGAGAGATCGCAACAGAGAGGTTAAACGGGTGTCTCGGGCCAAAGGTGATTATTCCGGCAGCTTAATTTTGAATATGCTGCAGTGACGCAAGGTTAGACGAGTTCGTGTTCCCCCAAGATATCATGCAATTATTTATGGGACTATGGATGAAAGAATTATAAAGAGTAATTAACGTAGACAAGCTGAAATAACGCCGAGCTTTCACCAGTACACGAATTCCAAAGGCTGTTTTTTTACTAAGGATGCAATATGTGAATTAAATTTGAGATGCCTGTCTAGTTGAACACGAAGGAAGGAGCTCTGAGCAGTACGTATTATGGGGTGCGAGTCAATCATAATAGTAATACTATCAGTGTGCTGGACTTGCGAGCCGAATATCATAAAGTGAGGCTTCGCCGGATTCATTTTTAAATAATTATTTTTGACGCCACAAGTTAAGTTTTCGGAGTTCAGAGTTTAATCTCTCACTTATGGCTTCAATACTTGTATGATACGTAAAAATTGTGCTGTCACAATCATACAGCAGACATTCCATTTGCGGGCTAAGGCAGTGCGGCAGATAGTTAATGTATATTAAGAATAAAATCGGCCCAAGAATGAAACCCTGAGGAACCCCAATGTTAATAATTGGGGTATCTGACAGCCCATCAGATAAAGACATAATTTGTTCACGGTTATGTACATATCGTTGAATCAGTTTCAGGGGTGGGGTGGGCGGTTATTCTTTAAGAAGCAAGCTTACGAAAAAATATGTTATGGGTTATTCTGTCAAAGGCTTTGGTAAAGTCGATTAATACAGACCCCACAATATTTTCTTGGTCGATTTCTTTTTTATATTTGCCTGTTAAGGGTATTAAAGCAAGGTTGCTTGATAAGCCATGACGAAAGGCGAATTGCCTTTTAGTTGCTATATTCTTCTGTTACAGGTAATCAGAAAGTCGCTGTTCGAATAATTTTTCGGCACCTTTACTGAAAAATGGAAGAATTGTCGTTGTGGTATCCATTTATTTTAGACAATTCAAAACTTCTTTGGATGGCATAGCTGAAGGCAAACAAAACTGCCTGATGGGGCCGGCAGTTTTAAATCAAGGTTCAGTCACCCTTCCCAACGCACTCACCTCTCCACCGCTTCTCGAAATTCCCATTGCTGATCTGGTGACGCCGTGCTGTGGCGCACTGGACCGGTTTTCGGAAGGGTCCCAGACCGGTCTCCCGTCGCCGATCCTTAGAAGTTCAATGCACACACGCGCACACACGTAGACTGGCCCTGTACAAGATTTGAACCAGCGTCAGTACCCTTCAGCGCCTGTTCCCGAGATTGGTGGTGCTACCGGATGACACCGTACCAATATGGCGGGCGCATGCACAGTTTCTTGAGCCAACCACCTGCCGAAGTCTTTTCAGCGAACACGAGCCGTCACATCAGATCCTTCTTAAAATGAATGTTCACCGAACATTAAGAGTTCACTGTGTTCACGCGCGCACACATGCACAAAGCCTGCTCGGAAACGCATCTCACGAATGTCACCCTTGCCCCTCACGAGCATCGAGCCAGGGTAGAATTTCAAAAGGATGCATTAATATTAATACCTCTCAAGTGCACATGTTGGGATTATTCATACTATGTAGTTTTCAAACAAACAAACAATACAAATAATTTACATATTTACAAGAGCGGAGGTAAGGTGCAGAGCAAAACAGAAGAAATAGACCTTTGTGCTCACTCGACTAGCCAGGCACCTTAACACTCACTACCCCTAGCTCCCCTGCAGGATTGCTGATAGTGGCAGTGTCCGTGCGAAGGTGTTCCCGACCGTGTGGTTCCACTGAGGCAGCCGTTTCAGCAAGAGGCGAGTCTTCTATGGCTTGCTTTAGGGTACGTGACAATTCATCGAACACTCTTTTATCGAAGGCATGTCCGCTTCATCGAACGCCGGTTCGTCGAACTGACGTCGCCGGTTTTATTGAATGCTGTTCGGAAGATGCGGTTGCGATAAGTATTGCTGCGGGAAAAGTTTAGTTTTCTTGCCATAAAGAGATGCATGAAAGCTTTATAATTTAGGGTTGCGTAAGAAGAACGCGTACTTTTAAAGCACGAGTCTTTCGCACTGCTGCTTCTCGCGACGACCACAGGCAACGTGCAATGAATTGAAGTTGCTCCGGGTGATACTGCCTTTTGTGTTGTGATTACTGAATTTAATTGTTATTTCCTATCTTTCGGTTTTTTGGAACTTTGTTTATAGAAAGTAATTATTCACACAAATGTCTTGAAGGAACACATTTTTAGGACCCACTAAAAATTTATTGACCGACTGCCAGAAATCAAAAAAGTTTACTTTGCAAGCACGATATGAGCTGTATATATAACGGCAATGTACAATGAAATAAACATGTACGAAAACGCTGTAAATGTATTTATTGATGAGCATTTGCCCTCAAAAAATCCCTTACTGGCATGTTTCTCTGGTGGTTCGACATGCGCTCAAGGGCCTCTTCTTGGCTAGCACAGCCTTCCTAGGCTTATGATGCTGCTGTCTACGCAAAAGTGCTTTCAGCCGGTAGTCCATAGCTTTTTGGTCCTGTTGCAGGCGGATGAGGAACCGCCGAACCCCAGGATGGCAGATTCCAACAACTTTTGAAAATCTGCAGTGCCAACCTTCCATAGATACATTTTCTCATTGTAGAAACCGAGGTTGCGCGCGGAACGCCAGTCCACCGGGCAGCTGTCGTGATTTTTTCCGACGTAATTTTTTTCGAATGAGCGTACCAGCTCCGAGACGGCTGGAAGAAACACCTTCAGCTTGTGGCGACGCAAAGCGGCGCTTCCGTGTGTGGTGCAAAGAGCGCATTCGCACGCAAGAGAAAGTTATCTTCGAGAGGAAGGCTGATAATAACCGTCAGTTGCTGTTTGTTAGGATGCGGGTTGCTCGCTTGCGCAGCTCTGCCGAGCAGCGCGCCCCAACAAGCTCGCCAAACGCCTCCCAGCCTGAAATATTTTAGCTATACGCGCAGTAAATCTAGTATATTGACGGTGGGAAGAATTTCATGGTGTGGCAGGAAGGTCAAACCACAGGTTTGGCGGATGGAGCCTGAAAAATTGGCGTCGCTTGCTTAGACCGAGTCATTTATGTAGATGCCAATATCTAGCGAACTCATGCAAGCTATACATGCCAAAGTGCTTGCCCCTATGCTTCAACAAAATAAATCAGCGGTTTTTACGCGTTAAAATGGGCATACCAAAACGATCAGCATAAAGATGGACGCGCGCAAAAAATAATATCATTTGTTGCTGTCCATGCACCCTAAAGGCTCTGCTCTATTGTGTTCGACAAAATTCGATGAAATGTCCTCGATAAAACATCCTTCTACTAAACGGCGTTCGATGAATTGTCGGCAACCCCTTGCTCTAGTCTGTTAGAATGGACCTTCGAGTGCCCTGCAATCTCCCGAATGCGTAAACTGACCAGTGAAAGCTGCCGTACAACGCTGTATGGTCCTCTCCACTTGGGGGTCAATTTACGGACTAGCCGTGCCTTTATCTGCACCCACTCTAGGTTAACGCGGTCTCCTACTCTAAATTGAACCGCACTAGCTATGGTGTCGTGCACGCTTTTGCAAACACTCCCACCCCAAAGGGCTGTGCACTCGATAGGGCTCCTTACATGTTACAACTGAGTCAGTCCCTCAAGCTCCTCTCGCTGGGGGTATAATCCAGCTTTTGCCCAATGATTTAGGTGTGGACCCCACTTCTGACACCAACGTTATGGTCGGGGATTCTCAACGTGACCCTGGGTCCACACTGGGCCTGAGGAGATGGAGGCACAGACACATCGAAGTTTTTACATAGTATTTAATAGGATCAACTGGCTGGATCTCGCTTACGGTTCGTCGTCGCTGCAGGCTCCTTCGGTGTGATGCGGCACGGGCTTGTTGGTACGGCACCACGTTCGTCGCAACCAAGCTGCTGCGGGCTTGACCGTGGAGTCCATTGCGGTCACGCCGCTGTGTTTGCTCGGATTCGAACGAAGAGGTGGCGTACGCCGCGATGAGGCTTCTCTGGCTTGTGCTCGAATGAAAGGCCCGCCGCGAAGAAGACTGCTGTT
This sequence comes from Haemaphysalis longicornis, assembly GCF_048455015.1. Classification (NCBI taxonomy): domain Eukaryota; kingdom Metazoa; phylum Arthropoda; class Arachnida; order Ixodida; family Ixodidae; genus Haemaphysalis; species Haemaphysalis longicornis. The sequence continues at coordinate 181,648,853 of NW_027526335.1, forward strand.
GCGCGGTCTCGAACGATGGCTGGACGTCGGTTGGCTATGTGTGGAGGCAGGTGGTCAGATGTCGCAACCTAGCGATGGCTATAGACTCAGGAACCCGAAGCTCCCCTGCTTTCTGCCCACCGCTTCTTGCGAGTCGGGTTCGCCCGCTCGCCAGACCACTCTCCCGTCAGCCGTCGCACCCGAGCGATGGCTAGACTCCGGGCCCCGAAGCCCCCTGTCTTCTGCCTAACGCATCTCGCGACCCATCCGCTCCCCAGATCGCTGTCTCTGGATCGCTCCGCCCCCTCCTCCGGTCCGCGTCCTCTTTTAATACCTCTCGTCACTTTCTACCACTCCTCCTGCCACACCATCATTGATCGCTGTCCCCTCGTGTCCAGCGGGGGAATAATGAGCCACCTAGGTTGTCACAAAAGCAGTTCTTATCAGGGGTTCGAGTGGCGTCTCGCAGACGGTACCAAGATGCCCTTTGCAAGTTGAATCATTGCGCTTCCCAACGCACTCGCCTCTCCGCCGCTTCTCGAAATTCTGGTTGCTGGCCTAGTGACGCTGGGCCCGTGTGGTGCGCTGGACCGGTTTTCGGAAGGGTTACAGACCGGTGTCCCGTCGACGATCTTTAGAAGTTCAATGCACACGCGCGCACACACATAGACTGGCCCTGTACACGATTAGAACCAGCGCCAGTCCCCTTCAGCGCCTGTTACTGAGATTGATGGTGCTGCCGGATGGCACCGTGCCAGTATGGCGCCATGCACAGTTTTTTGAGGACAACCACCTGCCGAAGACTTTTCAGCGAACACGAGCCGTCACATAGCCTCATTTGCCTAGTGCGAACACGCCTCTTACGATACAGGCACGAGTCAGGCCAGCTCCAAAGATGGCGGAAAAGCGCATCGCATATGAGCGTCTACGGTGACGGGGAGGTTGTTCATCCACTGCGTATTCCTCGGCTAGTGATTGTTACGATTAGAAGCCGTGCTGGTGGGCTTATATGACGCATTTTACAGCCGACAACATGGAAGAAGCGCGGTATACCGATTACTGAAATGTAGAGAATATCCACCGAACAATAACATCCGATGCCTAGCATGTTTCACAGAACCGAGAGCGAAACTGGTTTGAATTTTAATCTTGGAAGCCGTTCAATCACGTAGCACCTTGTATTTACGTCCCGCAAACCGCGCATGGTAGTTTTTCTTCTTTCAGGCTGTATGAAATAAATACCCCTAATCACCCAAATAAACGATGAAAAGTTTGTTCAATTGAGCTGGTTTACGCAGTGCAAGCAAAAACAGGAGCTTGACAAATTCACTTCAGTGTCTCTTTAACGACAGGCGTGGTAACACAGCAAAAATATAAATATGGAGGAACACGATGCCGTTAAGCGTGCTGGAGTAAGCGCTAATTAACCAAAGGCGCTGCCGCGACCTGTCGACGCTGAGCTGACGGCGCTTCTCTTCGCCGGAATTGAGAGAAAAAGCCGTCCCATTGCATGATTCCAGCTTCGTGGCACACGTGGCAGAATCAATGGCGCACATACGGGAAGATGGCGCACCGAAAAAAACACACAGGAAAGGGTGGCAACGCGGCAACCAACTTTGCAACCGAATTGTGAGCTTTCCGCTGCACGTAAAAATGTTATAGTTGGCACAGATGACGTTGCCCACCCAACCTAAAGATTGCGCTAATTCCTTTAGGGTCTCAAAACACCATTCAGGGCCCCTTTAACAGTCTTGTTAACGACACCCAGGTAGTTACGCACTGTGTTCTCTCTCAGTACAGCGATGATAGAAAGCTCTATCGCTCCGATTCTTCGTCGTATAATCACGGCCTGCTGCTAATGATATCACTGCATATAATTTATCATATACTTGCAGCACTTCCCCGCACATGTTTACGTACTCTACGCACGGTGACCCCGTAAAAGCCGCTGCTGTAGTGAGTGATTTGGGTATAATGCTCGATGGAAAACCATTAACTCGCATGTGAACCCCCTGACCAACTTTTGTCTCCGTTTGCCGTGGCGTGATTTTCCGGGGTACCGTTAAATTCATAGAGCGATCATCGTTTGTCACACTTTACCGGCCCTAATTTTACCGAAGCTCGACTTTGCCAGCGTAACTTGGAATTGTGTAAGCCATTCGTCGTCCCTTTGACTGGAAGGGTACAGGAGCTGTTCAGAAGAATCGTATTTCGCCGTTACTCATTACTGAGCCATTATCCACACGGCAGACATCTCAAGCTACTAAATATGGATGAGCTGCCCACCAGGTGTCACCTCCAGGATGAGCTGCTCCAGATGTCACCTGATCTTTCCTTTGGACTATATTTATTCAAACTATGAATGACTGTCTTGTGAGTTCAGTTTATCTGCGAGTGCCGAGAAGACCACTGCGGCCATATGCATGAATGTTTTTGATGTAGACAGAACACTGAGCCTGGCACCAGCCAGCCGATGCCAAAATGCGTCTAAAAGCCTGGTTTGCATTCTACTGACATTTTTGTGAGGACAGAGTTTAATTTAGGTGCTCTTTAAAACATACGATATTTTGAGTACGCCTGTTGTGTAGGGATCGCACCAGACTTTTCCCGCTGTTCTTGGGCGTTTTACACCAAGAGGACCGCATTTCTTATGTGTCTCGGTATTAACTCATGCATACTCTGCACATGACTTCCGAGTTCTTGTTGTTCATAAAACTATATTTTGTTTTGCCTTCTTCATTCCCATTTATTTCCTGTATATTTTTTTTATTCTGTACATTTATTTTTACCGATTTTTAATTTACTATCGTTCCTTGTATGTTGTGTGTGTGCATGTCTGATACGGCCCATGCATACAGTGCATCTCACGAGAAGGCCCAGCGTGGTTAGTGAGCCCTTAAAATAAATGAATAAACAAATAAATAAATAAATAAATAAATAAATAAATAAATAAATAAATAAATAAATAAATAAATAAATAAATAAATAAATAAATAAATAAAAAGGCAGCGGGGAGAATCGAAGCCGTATGAATCGAAACAATGGGATATTTGTGTTTACTGAAGGCTTTGCCGGCCACCAGCAGTTACACAGCCTAGACCGTGTGAAGTCAGAAGGGAAGTACGAAAACGCGAGCGGCTCACAACAATTGTTTATATTCCGAATTCCAAAATGTTCCCGCAGAAATGTTCACCATTGACCATCAATCTAACGACTAAAACTGGATTTGTCTTGGTGCCTCCTTTATCTAGCGTTTTACAGTGCAAAGCTTTGGACGTGCAGCCGCCTCATTCGGGTCATTTCGTTTACCAGATGTTCAAGAATTTTCCTTACTCCATCGCTATCTTCGATGAAGACTACGATGGGGACCTGGATTGCTTGACCACCAGGCGAGAGCAGTACGACCCTGAAGAGCCGAGTGCAAGATACGTTTGGTACCTGAAGGGGCTCAACGGTCACGAAAGGTAAGAAAACTGCTCCCCATTACCGATTACATTCCCCCTAAGCCTATCGCACTATCTAATTTACGCAATGTGGCCTTAAGAAATCCACACAGACGCCGTTTCATGCTTATTATAAGGATGGCAGAACTCAGTTACTCACAAAGGTTGACATGCATCGAGGACCAAAATACCTTAATCTAAGCTATACTGCCGGTGTAGAATGATTAAATTACTTGTATGCAAGGCCACTGAGCTACAAATATGGCTGACGATTGCAGTACTCCTCATTGCGGAATTTGAGTGCAGCTGCGTAGCTGTTTCGACTGTGCAAAATATGTTGAGGCAAAGAATTTCAGGCAGACGTATATGTATGGTTACAGACCACTTTTGTCCTTCACATATTACTCATTCTTTACGGAAGCGGCAGACGCAGAATTTCCTTGGTCTCAGGAAGAGATCCCGCCATCGTCGAGAGCACCATGGTACGCGCTAGCGCTACCTTGGCGTTACCTCGCAGCACCTCCCCCCCCCCCCCCCCCCCCCCACCGAACATGTATCGCTCGGCCTGAGCATGCTGCCTTCCCTCTCACATTTTTGCAATACTTGCCTGCCCCTCATTACTGCTCGATCTCTCTCGTCTATCTTCGGTGTCCTCTTCGTTCTCCCGGTTACAACGACGCCGACGGTGACGCGGAACCACAGTGGCGGGTGTTTAAAGCAGCCATGAAGACAAAATACAAGTTGGGCTATTATAAAGACTGCTTAGTCCCGATAACAATGATACCAATACCATCGCAATTGTCGAACGAATGACGGAGATATTAAAAAAAACGTGTGGAGCAGTCCCGACCCCCTAGCCAATTTCCCGCAACTTTTCTATGACGTCACCCACGGAACCTTGTTTGTGCGATTGGCGGCCGCCTAACTGACCTGTCGCGACGACACATGACTGGACGTCTGTAATTGTACCTCTAGTTCCATTTGACCGCATCACTTGAATCCTAACGTGCAGTTAACTCACTGAAAATTATGTTTTATTGTTGGCCCGTATGACGTCATTCTTGCACATAACAGGTCACTGTGGCGCAGAATTTGAAAGTTTTTAAATACTCCTTGCTTTTTTTTTGGTTAAAAAAACTTTTGTGGCTGTAAAGGAGCTGAGTGAGATACTGAATCCTAGTTCTTTCAAATTAAACGAAGTTATATTTTCTCTTCATGGCTCCCGTAACAGCCGCGCTCTTCAAAAATTGCCAAGGGCACTTAAAGGGACCCCGAAAAGCTCTGTGAAGGTGGCAGTCAAATGCATTCAGGTGTTAGAACACAAAACGGGGGATTTTTGAGCCAAGTGTGAGCCCCATACGTTGTACGGATAATTTGTAAACAATTTTTGAAGATCGCCTTTCTCAGCCGATGAGCGTGACGCCGCAGCGAGCCGACCGCGGCTAACGCAACTGCGACCGCGGCTGACGCAACGGCGAAGGCGCCCCCTGATTCGCCCAATCGCCGGCGAGGTCGGCCGCCGGCGGCATCACTGCCATTGGCTTCCGGCTGCTCTTCCCTGCGCGATCCCGAGGCAAAGGCGGCAAAGGCGGGTTCGCAGCGATTGACGCGTGCCTAGGCGCAGGAATGTAGCTAGCGCAGAACGGAAGTCGAGCGTCGCGATGTCACATGGCTATTCCCAGTGTTTCCAGCTGCTTTGAAGAAAGAAGAGAGGGAGGAGGAGTCGATGGGCAAGTGGGGAGAGGTGCATTTATTTGCTTCAGGCGCAGCTAATACTGAATGTAGATCAATAATTCCAACGGCATTGCATCGCTACATTGGTGCTACGCGACAATACAGGCCTTTTGTAACTTTTACAGAAGGCTTTTCTGGGTCCCTTTAAGTCTGCGTATGTGCACGAAGAGCAAAAGCCTGGCGGTACTTATTCACTGCTTTACTCATGGAGCAAATGTCCGTGTGCTCGGTAAATTTCCATCCTGCTCAAAATATTGTTACGTGGCAGCATGGCAGGGATAACACGATCAATGGGTGATGGTGAAGAGTTCTGTTTACAAACGCCCTGCCTATTCTGTTGCTCGGACCACAGAATAGCTGTATTCTGTGGACCAAACCCAACGGTGGTGTTCCGCTTGGGCATCTCCTAAAATGGCCGCGCTCCTCAGCTCTCGTGAGGCAGGTGTAGTCTCGGGTTTTGGCCCTAAACGCCAGGGTTCTGTCTCCAGCAGTTTTATGTAATCTGTTTTCAAACTAATTTTTTTCCTGTAAGAGGTTCTCTAAAATCAATTCTACGCATCATTTTGTAAAAATGGATCGTTTGGTGTCTTAAGGTCGGTTTTGAGGAATAAGGCTAAACTATACTATGGTACGGTCCACCGAATAAATCTGAACATTACCCTGTGGTCTGGTCCAGAGAAATATATTGCACACTATTTTGCCGTCTTGCCCATAGAATAGAGACTGCCATTTATAAAGGGACGTGATCGATGTATTCACATTATGTGCATGGCGACGTTGACAGGTGTAACATTACGGGACACTAAGAGAGCGGAGTGGGTCAAGGAACAAACGCGTGTTAAGAACATATCAGTGCAATTAAGAAGAAGAAATGGACGTGGGCAGGGCATGTAATGCGAAGGCAAGATAACCGTTGGTCATTAAGGGTAACAGAGTGGATCCCTGGAGAAGGCAAGCGTGTCAGGGGGCGGGAGAAAGTTAGATGGGCAGATGAGATCAATAAGTTTGCGGGGACACATTGGTCGCAGTTAGCAGAGAACCTGGGTAATTGGAGATTAATGGGAGAGGCCTTTGCCCTGCAGTAGGCGTAGATAGGCTGGTGGCGGTGATGATGCTGGTGATGACGTTGACAGAGTCCGCGCAGGCTGCGCGCCTGCCACTTCTTCGTCACCATTGTCTGTCTTGCGTCACGGCGCTGCGGTACATTGACAACTATGAGTCCCGTGGCGACACAATGGGTGATGCGAGCTGGGAAAATATGGTAACAAACCGAAAATGCCGCACCGTCTTTTTAGAAGCAGAGGAGGTAGACATGAGTGGTTCCAGTCTTCACCACGACAATCACATAATTACTCCTTAAATTATCTTTTTGTTATTGAGTGGTTGATTCCAGAAAAAACCGCTCGTTCCGCATTTCGGAAATATACGTGCCCAGCTGAACAACATCCTATCAAAGGAAACCCAGCAGGCCGATTATTTCAATGCAGTTGAACGTCGTTGCAACGAACACTGATATAGCAAATGATCGGCTATAGTAAACTAAATACGAACTTTGCTTGGGCACCCTTCATTTTAGTGACACGCATTCTTTTATAACGAAAGTGAAACTGTGAGAGCCGCGTGCCCTATTGGTTATAACGAAGAAATATTCGACCAGTAGGCTGAGAAGCTACCTGGAAAAACTCGCGGCGTCCAAAACTCAAGAACTATAGGGAAGGCCCCTTTGTTCTTGGACAGTGTGGGAAACTTCATCCGGCTCAGTGCTGGGAATAACCGCCAGAGAAAGATCACATCTTTCATCGAAAGAATAGGAACGGAGGCATGTTTTTTTCAAGTGAGCTTTGGTCTGTTGTAATTTCCCGTTTCATGTTCTGGTTCTTTTAGCTTGGAATGCCGCAAGGAGAAATATAAGGGTTACCTTGTATATAGTAGGTTCGAGGATTAAAATAATGCGTTTTTGTATCAAGGAATTTTTTTCGGGAGCCAAATTACCGATTGGTATGAACCGATTTCTAGCCCTACTGTTACAACGAATATCGGATATAACGAAGTAAATTACTGTACCGATACTACTTTGTTATAACGAGGTTCGACTCTACCCGCGTCAAATTCTTAAACCCGTACATTGAGGTAGCGAGGTGTGAGGAATCTATGTAATTACACGCTGAGGTTGCTTCGTGCGGTATAGTTCGCTTTGCTTCGAGGTTAAAATTGCGGAAGCGCAATGCTACTTCCGTTGACCCCCTCCACTGCTGCCACTCCCCGGTGCCGCCTATCCTTGTCCCACTGGGCTCAGATGTTTCGCGAAGCGTTCCTTGGGCATGTTGTGTTGTTATTATGTAGAACCCTCGCGGAGGGTGGTTTGTGATGAAGCATGGCCATGAATCCTTTGCAAGTACTGTAACCAGAGTTCTTAGAATGCACTGAAAGTGGTTCACCTTGCCTTCTAAGAATACCTGCAAAGAAAGCGTCCTTCCACTCAAAACTGCGCAGATTTCAAGCACAGAAGCGTTGATAGTAAGAGGCGCAATAGTAAGAGCCACACACTACAGAAGACAACGACAAACGCACTCCCACTGGCAGTTACCACCTGGGTTCCTTGATCGAGGCGGCCTGAAGTATTCTATCTCATGTGGGGGCACTTCATCACAAGTACAGCACTTTAGTAAAATAGTGCTAACAATGCCGAGGATAAATGAAGCGGGACAGGCAAGGGGCCTAAGGGCACCTTGCGTTTGTCCCCTTCTTTAAAAGCGAAGCTGTGTATGCCCAGGCGAAAAGTATGCCCATGCACACGAGGCCCCTTTGCTGGAACTAGTGCGCATGCGCGAAAGAAACACCGATTCGGAGAGGGGTTAGGAGCATGAGGAGGGTGAATGTCTGGGTCTTTCAGTTCGGGGTAACGTGTTGGTGAAATACAGGGTGTCGCAGCGTCGGCTTGCAGTGCTCACGCACCAAGTGTGTGAAAGCAAGTGGAGAGAGAACATCGCGTATGAGGAAGGGTAAGCGAACAGTGCTGGGAGTCCGCCCGCCACAGCCGTGCCACCAACACTGTGGAAGATCGGGCCAGCGACGCCGAGCGCAAGCGTCAACTTCGGGCCAATCATGCAGCCCGTCCATTGATGGCGGTTATGCGAAACCGCATCAGCGGAATTTAAGTGAGCATTGGGATAAATCCGAGCCAAGCGTCTGTGCATCTTCATTGCTCGGCATAAAGGGAGCCGTAAGGTGACACATAATGGCTTAACACAGTTCAGAAACATTTAATATATGCACGTGATAAACTTCACAATTAACACCATGGCTGCCCCCTTTCAGCTCCGCTGATTAATCATCGCATCAAGGCGTAAGGGCTGGACACATTAAAGCAGCCCAATCCGCATTCGCGAAAAAAACCTATTGGAGGGGAGTTAGCAATAAGGAGAGAGAGATTGGCAGGGTTTACAGACGAAGTAGCTACACTCTCCCATTCACCGACAATGGTAAGCGGGTACGGCGCAGTGGAGGAAGTGAAAGCGCAGCCCAAGCGACACCGGTGGGCAGGGCGGCGGTGGTGCGGACGGGGCAGTTAAAACATGGCGAAAGCCTGGCGCACGTTACTTAAAGTGAATGCCACCAACTCGCAACCTATAATGAGAAAGACGTGAATGAACCATGAGGAGTAATCCACAGGTTAACACCGGCCGCGCGTTACAAGTTTTCTGTATTACCCCTGTCTTTGTTTAGTTTCTTGCGAGCCCCAATACTCTAAATGGGTCACACACACACACACACTAAGAAATCGCCGTAGCGGCATCTTCACCACAATGCTTCAGAATGACTAATCGAAGTGATCCAGTGTGAAGGAAATGCTATGCGCTCTGCATGGGACGATTGCTGAATTGGATAGAGTTCGGTTTCATAACGCGATGTACTCACGTTGCATATAGACAACGGGAAGCGTTTTGTTTCTTTCCAATTAGCTGCACATGTTATCGCTGCCCGCTGCTGCTAACCCCGTACCCCTCTGACCTTTGCGGTGGCCCAGGGGTCAGGTTGTCGGTTTCACAATGTAGCAGTCCTGGGTTCTACTCCCGAGACCTCTCTGTTCTTGAGGCTTCAAGGTTTTTTGGTGCGACCAATGACAAAGCTCTGCCTAAACAGCTGTGCTGTTAAAATTGATATGCTCACGGAAAATAGTTAAGCCCGGCAAGGCGCTTTCAATTGCGCCATGTCCATAAGCAGATGCACTTTCGCACTAATATTGAAAGCTCGGCCACGTCATTCGCCGAATTTTCCCCCCAGGCCACTTCTAGTGGCCATTCTGGAGCATTCTAATGAAGACTCCCTGTCGTAACTTCATAGCGTGCAGCTAAAAAGCAACATATACTGGCCGGCGCTTTCGCCGCGATTTTTGGTTTTGTGTGCGTCCCACTGCTCACAAGATGTGAATAGCAAAGCAGTCAGCGCCTATACCCACCGCATCTGGAGCCACAGCTGACGCTGGAGCCAGGCTCCATAATCCACGGACTGTGCGGCTGCCTGTGGCGTAAAAACCAGAGACGGAAAGCAAATCTTTGCAGCCTAGAGTGCACCCCTGGAATAACCAAACAGTCATCGGCACCTCCATATATAGAACTTTGCATGGCTGACAAGAAGAAGTCACGGGAAGAAGTTACGTCAGGAAGCGATGTTAAAACTCCGAAGACGACAAGAGATTATTATGTATTTTTGTGCTTAACTTCGGAGTCGCATGCTACACCCATTCCAAGTAGCAAATCACAGGGTAAAGTTTGTATTTGGATTTGACATTGTCCACAAAGCGATTCTTACAACCATTGCTCTAAGCCATAAAGTACCCATTGTACTGCTTTTGCAACAATTTCCTAAGACAACCATTTTTCGCAATGTCAGAATGTCTCATCAACTTTGTTATTTGGCTCAGTTTTTGCAAATGAGTAGGGGTTGAAAGTTGCAGAGTTTCCCGGCATTATGCTTATTATGATGCGCTTTGTCGTAGAGGCTCAATGTTTTTGTGAGTGTACGCTGTGCCAACCAGTTCGTGCGGTAATCCTGCATAATTTATCGCTGGCCGACATTTGCTGCTTTCAGAAAACATATTGGTTTCAACGTGAAAGCCGGAGCGTCGCCGGACAAACCCGTGTACACCCTTGATGACCGTAAGTACAGCGATCGCGCAAAAAAGGAAGCAGTGTGCCTCATGATGCACAATGTCGTGCATCTCAGTTACTCATCAACGTGCCTTGAAATTGTCTGCATTTGTTGCAATGCACTATTCCCCCGTGATGATTGGTGTCTGTTACCGCCCGCTTAGTAGCAACAGCTCTTTGACGGCTTTGTTTCATGAAGCGTTGTTCGCATTAAAACCTACTTATCAAGACGTCCCCATTCTACTTTTTGGAGATTTCAACTTTCTACCTACGTTGTCATCTAATAGTTCTGCGTCGCACCTAGTAGACACGTGTTCGATCTGATTTGATTTGATTATGTGTTTTAACGCGCCGACGCAACGCAGGCGATGAGGCGCGCCGTAGTGGAGTGCTCCGGATTAATTTTGACCACCTGGGGATCTTTAACTTGCGCCGAAATCTCGTATCCACAGTCGTTTTGGCTTTTCGCCTCCATCAGAAAAGTGGCCGCCGCGGTCGGCAACTGAACCCGCGTCCTCGTGCTCAGCAGGGCAATGCCGTAGCCACTGAGCCACCGCGGCAGGTAGCCTCGTGTCTCACTTTTGGGTTGTCGCTGATAGCCACAGATTTAGCGCGAATTACTGATCACTGAGCCAACATACTCCATTTATTACTTACTATGCGTCCTGATCGCTGTTCGCCATTTTTTACCTTGGGGAGCTTAGTGGCCACCCATTCTTACACGAATCATTTCATTGCATCTTTCAAGTAACGAAAAGGAAAAAGAAAGCCCTTACTCTTTATAACAGTGATGATTATACGAACATAAAATGGGAACGTAAAACTTTTGCTGACAACTTATAAACTGGCTCTGTTGAGTCCAACTGCAAAATATTCAACGATGAAATTCCCCGAATAATTAATCCTTATATACCGACTACCATAATAACTGAGCGCCTCCCCTCTCCTTGATTTAACGTCACTTTAACAAGCTTTCCTAAAAAAAAGCGCCTGTTCTGTTAAGCTAAATATACTCGGCTGAACTCTGCCTGGCAGGAATTCTACTCTGCTGCTAAAGGATATGATATGCTAGTTGCCGAAAATAGGCTGAAGCGTTACTCCACCGCATTGCCTTCAGTGCTACAAAGTGACAGAAAATTATTTTGAAAGACAGCTAACCCTGAACAATCTAACCTTATCTCTTTGCTGGATAGCTCGAGGCGCAATGCGCCATGTGCTAGGGTTGCTGATATCTTGAATGTTGCGTCCTGTTTGGTATTCACTACTGAGCCTGGTAGTGACCTCCCTGACACGCTGTTTCACACCCTTTCGATAATAGCATTACTTTCAGCCCCTTGTATGGTGTATTCTTCCACCTCTGGAATCAATAGTATCAATGCCACAGTGCTCAAAAACAATAAATATGCATCGTCAAATATGCATCGTAACTCGAATCTGCGTACGTCTTTATAATAATCGTCCTTCGGAACAGTTGGTTCCACATAATGATGACAGCAGTGAAAACAAATTCGCTCACACGCACGCTCCTCACGTTAAGGAAGAGCGCTTGACAAACACCGAGCCATCTCCAGTAACCTGTATCTTGGGGAGGGGCGAAGCATGCAGCGTATAAGTGTATTGAAAGATTGTAAGTCTCTCACATGCCACGTGGCGGGCGCTGATATACGCGACATCCCAATTACGAATTGAGAGGAGAAGTAAAATTCGGAGCCGAGAACTGCAACTTTTCAAGTTAAAGCGAGTACAGAGCGAAATAGTAGCAAGCAAGCAAGCGCGAACTAAAAACGAGTGTTCCGGGGGGTTTTTTTTTTAGTGTGCGTTTTGGCCAATGGAGACAAAACATTCTAGCACGAGATGATGGAAAATGAGTGTCCCGTTACTTAGTGCCGTAACCACTTGCGAATAGGACGACGAACGGCGAAGACGGGTTGGGACTCCGACAGCCGGAGCCCCTAAGGTGCTTCGCCCCTAAAACTGCCCACATCTACGCGCTGATAATGAACACGTGAAAGAAAAGAGCTTCTGTAGCCTGTGGCGCGCAATTTAGTAAAGAGAAAAACTGTCATGTACCTGCTTGCTTTGCTACAAAGGACGCCGAAGGAAGATAGTTTTCTACCGCCCTTGTCACATCTTGATTTATCGGCTGTACTGGCCTTCGTTTGATACCAGCGTAATGACGTTTTTCATCGCCTTGGTAATGTTACATTTATGTTGTCACACTACTATTTTAATTTTGGGCTAGCCACCTTAGTGACTCCGCAGCCAAGGCGTTGTGCTGCTGAGCCCAATAACACGGGTAGGATGCCAGCCGCGGTGGCTTCTTTTCTGATGAAGGCAAAAACCGAAAACACCTATGTGCCAACATTTCGGGTCACATTGAAGATCCCCAGGTGGTCGAAATCACTCCATAGCCCTCAATTATGGCACGACTCGCAGTCCAAATGTAGATTCGGTACATTGAACCTCACAATAAATCAATGCCATCAATCAATTTTAGAGCTGCCTTTAGTGGCAGTCTCAGATTAAATTTTGTCTGTTATACAAGTCGTCGTTGTCCTGCAATACATTACCCTCTCTGCTTTTTCTCAAACTGCATTCCAATCTTATTTAGTTACCTGTACAACCTTGTGGGTTCATTTGACCCCGCTAACTTGAAGTCCAAGGGCCTCTGGAAGCCGACAATATTCCAGATGCTGTTTCGCATTCTTATAATCCCATTCTATTGCAATGTGCAGCTTTCCTTCTGTTACAGTGTTTATACTGACTTGTTTTTATTATGTTGTCTTATTGCCGGTTTGTTTACATTGTAGTGTTGAAATTACCTTGTTTCTCTCACCTTGTTTCATTACTGGCATTGTTTTTATTGCATTATTTTTATAACCGGCATTGTTTCTATTACATTGTTTCTGTTACTAGGCACGCATTCCTGTCATTTGCCTCCCCTCCCCTACAAGCTCCTACACGTGTCTACCAATACCTGTCCTCCCCTTTCTTTCTATTTACCTCCCTTTCACTCGTCCTATGGGGACACAATGTACCTATTTGCGTTGAGTAAGTAATTTAGCTTTACAGCTCCACCCGGACCCCGCGTTCTTGCTAGAATTTTCAATTGTGCAATACTGTTGTATTCACTGAGCGCTTGGTAGGGTTAGTGGTGTGTGGTTGGCAGGATTGCAAGGGTGGAGCATATTTTTGCAAGGATTAGTTTCCTTCTAAGTTAGGGCGTAGAGTGCGTGTAGGCCTAGCCTGCCCAAATTAGATGTGTGAATGCTCAAGTTCTGAGATCTAAAACTTAAAAAAAGGGTTCCTTAATTTAATATTTATCGGGCGTACTTTAAATATAAAGTTCACTGCACATAATTACTATGATTTGGTTTGAAAGTTGCGTTAAAGGGCGCAGTTGAGCACCTCGATGGCCGGGGGCGAATAATTTTTTCGGTGCTGACCTAGCGCGTCCTTCTGCCGGGGCCGGGCGGCAAGTCGGTGATTTTACAGACAGACAGACAGACAGACAGACAGACAGACAGACAGACCCTATCCTCCACTCCACGCTTGTCTCGCGTATAATGTGGGATTGTTAATAGCGAGTGCGTGACGTGCTTGGCCGCGAACGGCATTGGCTTCGGTTGCGCAAAGGCTGCCTCCAGTACTGGAGCGGACCACCGAAAACAGTTAGCTAAAACTCTCTAATATCCCGGTTTTTTTATGATTAGCTGTCTGCTGTGAAGCAGTCTTAGAAAACTACAAGATTGAGATTCCTTAAAGCCTTAAGAAGCAACGGGCTCAGAGTTTAGATACGTTCTGAAGGCGGTCAATTCTGTATTGTTTTCAAGAAACGAATACGTTTGCCGGCAAGTATTTCGGAGTTTCACAGGTTTGTACGGAAACGCACCAATAATTTTTCAGTAAGTCTCAACCTAATGAAAGGTGGCCTTATACCGTTTCCCCAACAACTATTTTTTCAGCTGACAGCCCAGAGATGATTGCCAATTTTATCTACACGGACTACGACAACTGCACGGTGCTGGAGATTCCTTACGAGGGACGTCTAGGTGAGAAGTGTTGCGGGAGTGCCGTAAACAGGTTGATCCCTTGTGATAGTAGTCACCACCGTCTTCCAAACATATGCCCCGCTGAGGGAACGCTGGCTGCACCTACACTTCGAAGCACCTGTTTGTAAGCACTACATCAGTGAGAAAAATTTACACCATCTTCCCGTAGGGGAACCCTGAGTAGTATGCGAAGCAGCCATGGGGTCGACTGAAGTTCCCATTAGTTTTCAGTTCGTCATTTCCGTTAACGTTCAGCTTCGCGTGCCTTCGCTGTATCAGTAGCTCCTTGACGTAGTTTGAATGAGTGAAGGCCATAAGGCGCGTTCGTAGCACATGCTCCCGTATCGGTTTGTAGCGCAGTGGGAAGAGTGCCACGTACCTCCCGTTGCGGCCAGAGAGTCGTGGGATCGAAAGCGGGCGCTGCCTAACTATTTCTTTTTATAGTGGACTGCGCTGACGTCAGCCCAAGCGCTGACGGGGCCGAAGAGACGTGCATGCGCAGTAGAGTGCGGACGGAGGACAAGGGAGGGGGGGACACAGCCCGAGCATGAGATGCTCCGCATCTAAACGTATGCGACCGAAACCATCCCTTTAACGGACTAACGTCATATTACCTGTAATGAAAGAATCGATCAATTGTACCTTATTTTCTCTGAGAATTATGTCACTCGAGAGCGAAGCAGCCAGCACCACGTCTTTTTGCAGGTATTGGTAGCAGGTTTTTTTCTCCTGTTGATTACATTTATTGTCTGTACTGTATAGAGAGCGCACTGGGTCAGGGAACAAACGTGTGTTACGGACATATTAGCAGAAATTAAGAAGAAATGGACGTGGGCAGGGCATGTAATGCGAAGGCAAAATAACTGCTGGTCATTAACGGTAACAGAGTGGATCCCTAGAGAAGGCAAGCGTAGCAGGGGGCGGCAGAAATTTAGATGGGCAGATGAGATCAAGAAGTTTGCAGAAAATTGGTCGCAGTTAGCGCAAACCCGTGGAGGTTGGAGATAATTGGGAGTGGCCTTTGCCCTGCAGTGAGCGTAGATAGGCTGGTGGTGATGATGATGATTGTCTGTACTGGCTCTATGCCGTAAAGGCGGAGAGTGGGTGCACAGGATTTGTCGAATTGCCGCTTTCCTAGGATATGGGGTTTGGTCATCGAGCAGATGGGGTGCAGGAGTGTACCCACGTTATACTACTCCTGCCAGAAATGTATTAATTGGGAAATTTACCATGAGGGCGGCTGTGTTCGCGTCCCCAGCACCTGGGTCAATAGGGATTGTGGGATCATGAGCTAGTGTCGAAACATTTTGATTAAAAGTTGTTTAGGGCTGTGCCCGATAAGATAAAGCAGATCCACTGAACTTAGAGATAGGCAGTAAATATAAGGGTCGAGAAGAATGCGTGCCATTTGCGAACGTTTCAGTGGCGTAGGAGGCATTGGCTAGAAACTACTTGAAAATTGCCACAGATCTTCAGAGGCGGGGAAGAGATATATGAAGGTAGGTGGGGGCGGGTGTGCTGTTTTTTTTACACCAAGTAGGTTTAACAGGTGTGCGTGGTATTGGTACCGAAGGGGGAGGCACACTCATTTGAGGCAGTGGTGTAGTGAGTTGGAGCAAGCGTGGTAACGAGTACCTTAATTTTAGGGAATTCGCAGGACATATACAAAATAAAAATGCCTAAACTACTTTCCCGCCATGCCAATTAGCGTAACGCAACAAACAATTAAATGTGCCCCAATTTCATCAAAATAATTACGAGGGCACTAAAGCACTCTTTTTGAGGCAGTATATGCGAGAGTATTAGTATCCAATTCCCGAGTGGATATGCCGGTATTGCGCTTGCCCCATGGGCGTACCCTTTATTTTTGTCAGAGTGCTTTTGTAAACTGCCAGTCCTACATCAGTGCTTTTCTTGTTTTCGTTCAATGAAAATAAACGTATAGTCGATGGTGTAAGTGAAGCAGTAAATTACTAGAAAGATCAGTACACGTCCCCAGCTTACGAATTGTGTTAGGTATTTTAACTTCGTCGTCTTCATCTGTCTGAGCACGTTGCAAAAGGTTACTTGGTAAGGTGCACTGGTACAGCTGTCCCTTGTACAAGCTGTACGAAGGACAATCGACAACGCGTCTCGAAAATAATGTCGCATAGCTAGTCGTGTGTGTGATAAAGAAAAATATCACCCACGATTATTCGACGGCAGTGCTGAGTTTTATGGAAGTTCAAATCATGTTGCCGCCACAGAGTGCGGCTGTAGAAGCTAGACGGAGCTGCACAATCTTGAAATGTTTGCTAGTTGCCCCTGAATCTGTTTGTACATACGGAAGTTTCGCATCTAAGACATTACAGGTTGCTTGTTACAACATTATATTAATACGGCAGTTGTGTGTGAAGCAATCGATTTCGGACTTCGCACATAAAGTCTGTATTATTTAAGTAAGGGTTCAGAAACATTCGTATTGCCATTAGGGAAAGTGGTTGTAATGTTCAGCCTCCACCGGCTAATGTGCTTTCGCAACAGTACTATCAATATTAAAGACAGATCATTGAAATATTTTACCACGGTGTACACCATATTGGTTCGCAGGCATGGCATCGTCTATAGAGGAATCCCATTTTTTGGGCGAGCTACCAAGCATGGCTGCCACACTTATATTCTGCTTTTCTTCGGGGTATACATCCTATTTTATGTTACAAGGCGTTTACGAAATGCTGCTTGGCGAGAACCGTGGCCTTGTGGGAACATGTGAAACACGGGGACACTTTTTTTAATTTTCTTGTTTCTTGAAATTATGAAAAGGATGCGTTTATTGTGCGAATAAAAAAGCTTAGTTATGAGGAAGGGTTCCACCTTATCGTTTTGTCTTGATTATCGTTCCCACTTTGAAAGCTGTTGCTATGTTTCAATAAACATAGCCTCCAAATACAAAAAAACATTACCAAAAATAGATTGGGCTGTCAACGCGTTTAGGGGTGTCGGCCAGAGGACGTTGTGAATGTCTATTCGACGTGGGTTTCCAGTTTTATTCCATAGCAACTTTGTTGGGTGCACTTTAAGGGCTATGTGAAAGTTTTGCGATTACATTTATGGTCCTGAGGCGCACACTATGATGTAGGAACACGAACAGACTGCCGATTATGCCTAATTGCACAAAACTGAAAACTGTGAATGCCAGTCAACGCATTTCACCAACGTAATTCTTGTTCTCGCAGAATGCATCTTATGGGTTGTGGAAGGCATCGAGAAAAACATACCGCAGCACTGCGCTGACTATTTTGATGATATATGCGACGTTAACATCAAGAGGACTGCGTATGACGAAGAAACCTGCAGCGGGCTGAGTGATGACCTTTAAGGAATCCATTCCCACAGATTTCAGCAGACGGGGTCATGGCTTCACTGTGTTGTGCATGATATTTTTCAAGCTAAGGGGTTTTACTTTATTGTTTAAATCGCAAGGCAGTTTTCCCGTCCAGTATTGAAATAAAGTTTATAAAAACAGTGTCAATGAACGTGATTTCATACTGAACCACAGTCTTTAGAACGTGCAATAGCGGTACATGTTCCCTGCTAAATAACGTGCAGGTGTCACCGAATGTTTTCAGATTCTTGCATTTAGAATAATCACCCCAGATCTGAATAGCGAATTTGAGCTTTAGCTCCGTTACATCGATGTTAAATGTGATGAAACCGGGGATTGAAGCCCACGTGCGACCACTGCAGTGCCCTCATTCCCTATTGTTGAGCCTCGGATCATTTACGTTAAGGACTTCATGACTGCTGCAGTGCTATCTCTCCCTTCGGCTATGCCTCTGTCATGTGGCGCTGGCATTGCTCCTTGAACGCTAACCCGGGTCTCTTCGCTTTGCTGCTGTGTACTCGTTCTCTCTTATTCATCATCCGCGTAAGCATACTGCAAGTGGCTGCTGCGAACCACTCCTGAAGAACACCTGAAGAGGACCTTTCATTCCTGAAGAAGACCTGTCTCAGGTCGAAACGTTGGAAATAAAGTTTCCGAAGAGCGTACTTTTACTTTCTATATATATATATATATATATATATATATATGTATGTATGTATAAGGTAAGTAGAGACAGAGACACAAAAGAAAACATTAAAAATAAAAATAAAAATTTACTGGCGTTTCAGGAAGAGGGCTTCCTTTCTTCAGATCACTCTGAAGAAAGGAAGTCCTCTTCCTGAAGATGTATCAAACAAAACGTAGGCTCTACGCGGCATAGGAGCATAACAAAAGGGGTGGGTGAAAAGGGCGTTGTAGTGGTGCAGGGGAACTGAGGGGAAAGGGGGCGTAATAAAGACAGGCGAGGCTATAGGAAAACAGGAAAGGGTCACATGGCACTGAGGTCACCACGAACGTGAGGGCCTAAGGAGGGGCTCATTTCCTACTATTTTCTTGACCTGCTTCTGGTGGCTTCTGCCTGGTACGGCAACCTGCCGCTATTTTTTGAAAACATTGCTGCTACATGTAGGTATCCGGGCACGGGAGTTTCAAGAATACGGAACTATGCAAAGAACCAGGGGAAATTGACTGGTTAGGAGAAAAGGGTGGGAGAGCCCAGAGTAAATTACTGACGCCTAGTGCAACGGTTAACAAAAAATAAAGGAAGAGGGGGTTGATACAGGGGAGGCGGGGTTTTTAGCCGAAAGGGCGCGGTAACCGCAGCGGGGAAATCGGGGGTGAAAGAGGTTCGAACAAATCCCCAAACGGCATGTTGTTTCACATGAAGTGAAATCGCGGAAACGTTTTCTTGTGTAAAACGTGACAGCCGTCCACGAGGTGGACGTAGAAACGCAAGGCCATGCAATTCAAGGGCAATACAATGCAAAGTAACGCTAATTTAAGCTAGATCACATAAATACCGAAAAATAAGTGGACATAAGGCTAAAAACACATACAAAAAGTGAGATATACAGTGCTACATGAAGTTATCGAAGAACATTCACGCAAGATCATATTCCTTTGCATACCCGCATACAGACACACCGAAAAAACTATACACAAAGCAAACACAAAAAACGAGAAGCGGTTTTATCTACCCGATACCAATTGTTCAGTGCAAAAGGACACAAAACATAATAATAAAAAAAAATAAAGCAAGAGGTGCTATGGTGAAATCTATGTACATTCGTGCCTATACAGTACGGCAACTATACACAAGCAATCCACTGACACAGTACAAAGTACACTACGTACACAGTACACTATACACAGATTTGAAAAAAGAGAGAAAAGAGGAAGTAAAAGTGCTCCTGTTTCAGACCAACATTTCTCAATTTCTCGCTGCATCGGCCTTCTCCGGTGCCTATTTGGGCAAGCCAGACAATCGGCCTGTGTTTTCATTTATGCTGCTCAAGACAGTGTTAAATTTGTAAGTAAGGTACGATTCAGGGCCTTCGCAGACATAATGCGTTTTGAAATTGGACTGAAGCACCGTGACTGTGAATGCGCGGAAGGGGTGACCTAGATTATTTACATGTTTAGATAGGGGAAGGTGTGGTAGGGACTTTATGTGTGCTCGGTGGTTGTTGATTCTCATTCTAAATGGATTCTCAGTTTGACCAACGTACTGGGCGTGGCATATGGTGCATTCAAGACGGTAGACAATGTTTTCTGCGCTGTCACAGTCAAAGTTTCCTCTTATCTGGAAAGAGAATGAAGACGTGGTGCTGGTGGCGACAGAGGCTTTAGTCATCATGGGGCACAGTTTGCACCTAGTCTTATTGCAGGGTCCACTGCCTGTGAAACTCGGGGTGTTGACCTTAGATGACGTTACAATATCTCTGATGTTTCTCGGACGTCGGTACACGACGCTGGGAGGCTCAGGGAAAACACTTCGCAACCTTTCGCTTTGAAGTAGAATGTTGTGGTGCTTTCTGAGTATGCAGTTTACGCTGGAGGACGAAGCGGCATATGTTAGAATAAGGTTGGGGGTCCTATTCAAAGATTTGGCTTTTGAGTTAGTTATCAGCTGGCCGCGGTCCTGCTTTTCAGACTTCCTTATAGCACCACTGATGACAGACGGTGGGTATTGGTGTCGTGTTAGGTGATTAGTTAGTTGTTGACAGAGGCAAAATCAGCTGGGTTAGAGCATATCCTTCTGAAACGCAGAGACTGACTGTACGGTATGCCGAGTTCACTGGGTTTAACGTGGTTGCTTTTGAAATGCAAGTATTGATGTTAGTCCGTTGGTTTCCTGTACACTGAGGTCACAAGCTTGTTGTCCGATATCCTCACTGAAACATCGAGAAAGTTAATGGCAGATGCGGAGTATGAGTTCTGCGTCCATTTGAGGTCCGAGTCCATCAGGCTCCAATTGAATATTATATTAAATGAGTTTGGAGCCTAAGTGAGTTCTGAGTCCATTTCGAATTCTGAGTGACTTGGGACCCGGAGCAAGTTCTTAGTCCATTTTGGTTCTGAGCCCTAATGCGTTGGGAGCAGGAATAAGTTCTGATCCCGAGTAAGTTCTGAGTATCGCACTCGATGTGGGTTTGAGTTGGAGTGAGCGGTGATTAAACAATATGGTTCAGTTTGAGTGAGCCAGTTCAACTTTTCCGAGGTGTGGTAGGTCCATAATATTGAACGGAAATCTGCGTGGTTCCTGTTTCCTGCAAGCTTATTTATAGCAAAGCTGCATACCTCTATCGACGAAAGGTTTTATCTCCGTGGGAAAAACCATCTCATTGTGCAAAAACGCATACTTAACGAGCAAACCGGGACATTCATTTTCCAACGCCTCGCGCAAGAACGCTTAGTGCTTGGAAGACTCAAGTCTTTTATAACAAAGCTCTATACCTCGCGAGAAAAGCCGAGCGCCGTGCCAGTACATAAAGCATTAGAGTATCCCCTCTGCCCTTACAAAAATGAACGTTACGATCCTATTAAACTTTTATAGAGTTTTTATAGAGTCTAAAGGAACTCATTAGAAACTCATGGCAGCCATGCCCTAACGAGTCATGTATATAAGATCTCTAAAGAATTTAAAAAAACGACCTCCCCATAAAAACTCCCTCTACTCATCCCTAGAAGATCTCTATAGAATTTCAAAAAAGACGTCCCCATAATACTCCCTCTACTCATCTCTACAAGATCTGTATAGAATTTCAAAACCGACCTCCCTATAAAAACTCGCTCTATTCAGACTCGGTAAACATTCTATACACATTTTAGCGAACTCGTTCAACAAAAGTTCTAAGGAGTCTCCTCCATGAATGCGGTTTTTAATTTTTATAGGGGCTTCACTAAAGGAAGTAACTATATTTAAGCTCACTAGACATTCTGTATACGTTTTAACTTGATAACTCAAAAAAGTTTTTATTGGCTCACTTTGCAGTTTTTATACAATTTTAAATTGAACATCTGGATGGACACCAATTGTTTTTATATTCCAGGTCAACACGGATTCTACAAAAGCTTTATCACTAGCGGAATTTCGTCGAGTCTGTCCAAGTGTTTTTAAAAGACCTGTTTGCTCAATATATATACACAATTTTTGAAAACGTTTATGAAAAAAATTGTGTAATCCATTCGCGGGTCAACGTTCTAAGCCAGGTAAAAACATTTCTTTCAAGCAAAAAAAGATCGTAAGCGGAAGAGGGCCTTAGTCCAAGGCCCCTGAAACCACCACTCACATTAACTAAACCAACAAACGCCAAAAAAATGAAGAAAGACAAAAATTAAGAACGACAATAACAACTCACAGGGACACAAAAAGTAAGAGCGCGCCTGACACTGCTTCACGTCACTAAAGAGAGAGTTAGAGAGAGTGAGAGAGAAAGAGAAACCTAACAAATTATTGAGCTGGCATGCCGCTTGTTACACTCCGAACCACTCTCTCGCCAACAAAAGTATTTGTTTTGAAAATGTCAACGCGTTCGCGGGCCATGTTTCCCAGAAGCAAAAACCTCATAAATATTCTGCGCGCGCAAGCAGATCCCGCACTTGAAAACTATTTGAAAGGATTGGACTTTTCAGAATTATTCCGTCATGTCGGCTGCCGTTCGCCGAAGCGGGGAAGGGACGCGGGTGCATGGAAGCATGCCATCCACCTGTACACCTGCCAATAAGCAGATGCCACTCTCTAGTACGCTGTATTGCCACTGTCGCCAGCGGCGCTACCAGCCAACCTCGTGGCCTGGCTGGATGTGTCTACTTGGAATATAACATTTCTGCTGCCGGAAGAGTTTTTATTTATTTATTTCCGAATACTGTTAGCCTTTCGGCTGTTACAGGGGTGGGAGAATGTCAAACATCAATACATTCAACTCATAATCAACACATCAATATTGAGATGTTACATGTCATGTACTGCAAACACCGACATTGAGGTTAAAAGAAAAACAGTGCAGTCGTAGTAAGCACACAAACAAATTACCATAAATCAAAATGGCAGACCATGCAAAATGGCAGACCATGAGTTGGTAATTATTCCATAAAAATGATCGTCAGTATTAACACGGGATTCCCTAACACCCGTCGGTGGTTTTTTATATCTCGTGTCAATGTTTCCGGGCTCAATTTCCAGTATATTATCTCTATGTAATTCCCACAAAAATGAATAGCCGTAGCATAGCCATCGCAAACCAACCCGAGACGAAGCTTCAAAAACGCATGCCCTCAAAAAACGCACGCAAGGCCCTAAACGACAACGCCTCCCAGGTGGACAATAAAGCCTCTAACGCACTTGCATCATAACCACGCCTACTATTCGTGTTCTGGGACTTACTATCCAATCAGACAGCGCAGGCATTTCTACTATTCATAAATTACAAGGACGCTATTACAAATCACACACCTCATCAAAGGCATTGCTAATCGTCGACAAGGACTGAACGAAACCGTCCTCGTGTGCCTCATTCAAACCGTAGTAATTAGCCGCATCACATACGGAACTCCATATTTGGCTCTCAAAAACAGTGAAATCCAAAAACTTGACATAATCATCCGGCAAGCCCATGAATTAGCACTACAGCTACCCCCTTCAACTTCTACTGCCAAATTGTTAGAGATGAAAATTACGCAATAACACCTGGAACGAACGAACTTCGAAAGGCTCATCAGGTCAACCAGATCGAACGGCTCAAGCTCTCACACTGGACTGTCATTTCCTCCGGCGTCTCGGCTACCAACTACCTGCCACCCACCGCACTCTCCAACGCATCCGCTTGGAACTACGCGATTGCATCTCCTTCGCCCTAATACTCAAGAATAAGCACCCGTTCATAAACAGGGTCGCCGACAAGCCCGCATTGCTTCGGAAGATGCTTCAAGTCAAGCGCCCAGATATCCGCTACGTTGACGCCGCCAAATACGCCGCCAAACCGGCCTTCGCAATTACAATAGTAGACCACCGAGGAATTGAACTAACTTCCGCAACAGTAATTGGCAACGACTCCACAACTGCAGAAGAAATCACAATAGCCCTCGGAGCCACTTCATCTCAAGACATTATCACCATTGTCACAGTCGCAAGCTGCCTGTCGCCATTACGCAGCCGGCCACATAGCTCCCTTAACCCTCCGCATCCTACAGTTCATTCCTAACCCTCCTTACCTCTACATTCTCTGGACCCCGGGGCATGAGTCTTAAATGGAATGAGGCGGCTCATGCTGCCGCCTGCGTGCATATCTACCGGGCATTCAACCCAACACTCCAGCGTCACCATCGGACGTGTACCACTCTGTATCTCAAAAATTCAGACATTCTCAAACACTACCGACTCAAACGCCGCATCTTTTCCCCGCCCCACGACAAGTTGACTAAGGAAGAAGCCACCACCTACTGCCGCCTTCAAGTGAACGCCTACCAGCACGGCACCCTCCTCCACGCCATCTACCCCACCTCGTACTCCGCCACCTGCAAGTACTGTTACCAACCCTGCACACTCTACCATATGATTTGGGCGTGCTCCCACACACCACCCCTTCCCCCTATTTCCTCTCCCACCCATGAGCGGTGGGAAGGCATGCTAGCCAGCCCGGACCACGGCCATCAGCTTCAGCTGGTTGAGAGGGCCCGCCTGGCAGCGACCGCCCAGGGACTTCTGGACCGAGAAGAGCCCCCATTGCCACTATTCCAGAACTAACATAGAAATAAAGGTTATTCCTCCTCCTCTGAAAACTCTTGAAGCGAAACTTTCTGAAAGTATTCATTTGAGTAAGAGGGAACGAGAAAACCCGGAATATTCAGCCGTCATGGTTGCGCTACGGCCGACAATTACACTTGCGGTCAGTGAAAGCCAAACCAAAACGATATTTTTTTTTACATCTCAGAACCTTCCGTCAGGAATATGCTACGTTGTCAGGCTGAGTGGAAGCCGGCGGCTGAACACACCTATTTATTGTTGACGATACGTATAGAAAACATTTCTTCGCTAATTCTCAAACAATGCACGATTGCTTTACACGCGCCTTGCGTAAGGGAAGCCTAATTTAGCGCCTCCTAATGAGGGAAGTATTTTCCAAATCTGCCGAACATTCGTTACAAGCCGACCCGCCGCGGTGGCTCAAAATTAATCCTGAGCCCTCCACTACGGCGCGCCTCATCGCCTGCGTTGCGTCCGCGCGTTAAACCCCACAATTAATCAGTCAATCAATCAATCATTCGTTACAAGCCAAACGATGGCTTGCCAAAGCACGGCTGTTGCGTGAAATCATTGACTCTGAATGAATTTTCACGCTTGGTGATTTGTGCGTCAGCAAGCTGGTATGTCGTGCGTCAGCTGTCTGAAAAAGAACTAAAATGTCAGCGCATGCGCAGTTGAGTATCCTTTTGGACGGTTCTCTATATATATTGTGGTTCACTTGCAATAAAACCAGTTGGAAGTTTAGCGCCCTCCTCGTCGTCTTCTCTTCGTCCTTCGCTCTCTTTTTGCGCTGTTCTTTCTTTGATAACGTACCAGCACGCCCACTTATCCGCGCTGATCGAAAACCAGTTTCCCAGTATAAAACATTGGAAAAAAAAGTCCCCTGGCCTATCATAAGTTGATATAAGACGCCTTAAATTTCCCATGGAGAAATGTCTTCCCCGCAATGAACCCTGTGTTTAGAGGTGAAGCCCACTTTATGGGTTTCGGTGTAATCTCGGTCTTTGTAAGCAGGCGTTTTCACGTTGTATGATGAATAGGGAAACATGGCTGTCTACGGAGAGAGTATCATTGCACAAAATGGATCCAACTCTTGTGTTATCGAAAGTATCCAGAAAAAACTTCAATAAAAATTATTAGCTATGATGACTACCATCACGCCGAGTTTATTTGGCTTGCAATAATTAGTTGAAAGCCAATTTGTAAACGTTAAAAAATTAGTCAGCTGTCACTATACGTCAGTCTACGGAAGAAGCATGTTTGAAGAAAACCGCTGTAACTATTGTTTTACCGAAACTATCCTGAAACAAATTATATGACAATTAGCCGCTAAAACGGCTGTAACATTACGCACAAGAAAGAAGCTGAATCTAAAGGGAATCTCCGTAAAGACAACCCACAGCTCCACTGCTTCAGCACGTCTCACTCTGCACAAAACTGGGTTTCGTTTTTAAATCAAAGCTTTCTACCTCTACCTGCCAACGGTTCTTTCGTGGCGTGCAAGACAAGAAGCTCCTAACGCGGCTGAAGATGGCAAGGACGCTTTTCACCCATGGCGCACAGCCTAGATGGCCCGGCGATAGGTCGCTATTACCCATCGTTCCTTGCACACAGGTGACTGCTTGCCCCAGCAGGCGGGTCGGCGGGACGGCTTTGTCATCTGCTTTAGCGACAGTTGTTTTGGTCCTGTTTTGGCGCTGCTTCGCGTCCATTGCACGCTCTCTTGGCACGGCTAGATGAAGTTTTAAAGCGAAGCTTTACTAATCTCGTCCAGTGGTTTCGCCGTCGCACGCAAGTTGACCTTCATTTGACCGCAGCTGCAATACGCCCCTTACCGCGCATCACGTGACTCACCGAGCCCGCTTTCAGTGCTGCGCACAAGACGTGGTTTTAGTCAGTTCTGCTCAACTGAGCGGCGGCGGCGGCTGTGGTCGGAGTGGCCGCTCAGCTGATAGGCAGCCGACTGCCCCCGCTCTCTCGCTGCCCCGCAGCTCCTAGCACACGCATGCGCCGCTGGGTCGTCTCGGGCTTCATGACTCGTCTTTCCCCAGTGAAGAGGAACGCCGCGCTCGCCATGAATGAAAGCGAGGCCAGGCCTCCTCCTGTGGGCGTTGCCCGGTATCGAACGGCTTTGAGCCATGCTTTGCAAGCGGTGCCTGACCACCCAGCGTGTGCCTAAACATGCGCGTCTACCCAAGCATAATCACAGTCATGTCTAGCCCATGACCTAGGCGCAGCCTTCATACCTGGCTTAACCATGAGTGCATACTTAGGTACAATAATTACTTGTAAATAAAAGGTTCACCGAGTGGAACCAACAATCAACCAGGGTAAATCCAGCTTTCGCTTTGCATATCCAGGGATAGCTGAGCTTAGCCGCAGCCATTTCTTTTTATTCTTTCTATAAAGCACCGCTATTTTATTATTTTATCTTCCATGCAATGACGGTATTACATGCGGATCGCGATGCCGGGGTGGGGTTGTGGCGCATCTGCTCACACGACAAAACAGGTACCGAGCCGTTCATTTACCAGCCTAAAAGGGCGCTGCTTGCAAATGAAACTCCCTACAATATTCTGGAAGAGGATGACTAATCGTAAGATGAGTTACCGTGTCAGGAACAAAGGGTAAATTTCTTGAATGAATAGTATTTACTATCACTACCTCTGATTCATGCAGGTGCGGTTGTGTCCAGCCTGATGTCGTAAGGGGAGGTATATTCGACAGTCGTGGAATTAGCGAGGGCGAGTAACGCATTCAAACAAGATTAATAAGGCGGCAAATTCACACGAAGTTTATTTTGAAAACGTCGTTAAGCTGTGAAAAATCAGCTGTGTGCCCATGCACACGCGGAAACTAACAAGAAACCTGATTTTAAGAATGGGGCCAAAGCTGACAATACATATCTGGATTTTATGTTCAAGCAGCGAAAACAAACAGCGGACAAAGAAATGAAAGTCTCCGTCTGAAGAGGGCTGAGAATAGTCACTTTTATGCAATGGTGAAAACTAGACATACGCACGAGGTGACGACCTCGCTTAGTTCTAGTACTTAGGAATTTCTCTACAGCCACTTTAACCACAAATATTCTTATCTGATAACGTATCAGCGCTCCTCAAATTTCTTATCGACACATACGCCCTCCTGTCTTCACTAGATGAGATGTTGATGGCGAAAAAAATTAGCATGTGGTTTGCACAATTACGGGCTTTCGTAACAAAAAAAAAAAAAACATCTGCGGACTGTCTTATGCACGGGACATTGAAATAGTGTGGATATTTGTGGTGTGCAGAGAACGATTTGTAAGGAGCTAAAGTTTCAACTTGTGGCGGTTTACTAATTTATTATACTGGTGTGTTATATTCTTGATAGCAAACACGCTAAGCGCGTTACATGTGCACATGCTACGGCCATATTAAGTACATTTACCGCATGCTTTAGGTTGTTTTTGTATGCCGTGGCTTGCCATCTACATACGCTTCTTTATTATCGTTGGTCGCTCGACAGTCTTCAACTTTACTTAAGCGCACTCCTACTCAACGCTCGCACGCACGCAAAAGCAACAAGGACGCTTGGCAGACTACTTGGCCAGACACATCTGTTGGTTCACTTTCCGCAAAACTCCTCACCAGGGTTTCCGACGCCAGCGTACACTCAAAAGCTCCAAAGCGAAAGTCGCCACAGAAAGGAGGAGTCCGACGGAAAGACCGATAAGGTATTCATGAAAAGGCACGCTGAAAGACACGACATCCTTGGCAGGGGGAATGTAAACCTCTCCGGTGACGTCCCGCAGGTCAAGCCCACTCTCGGCGACCGCCATTACGAGGCGCCGGTGTTGGTATCTGCACATAAAAAGGCAATGACATCAACCGAAAATTCCGACAGATTCTCCGTAGCTCAAGTCAACTCATATAAAAACATACAAAAAAATACACTGACGATTACTGTACTTTCAAATGAGAAATTTGGGCTCAGCGCGAGCAGCATTCGTCTCGATCGTGGCGCATACCGGCTGCGTCTCGGAAGTGATCGCGTGATCAGCGAACGCACGGCGGCGCGCGATACTCTGCTGTTTTCTCGCAGCGCGTCGGCGCCACCACGCAGCGGTTTGTTGCAAATCATGCTTGAACCTCCCACGCAAATGTCAAGTGGTTCCTCTTAGCCGCGCACGGTGCAGCAGCGAGCATGTTGCAAACGGTGTTGGAAACTCCCGCCTAAATGCCACGTGGTTTGGATGAGCGGTCAACGGTACAGCATCCATGGCGAGGGGGCGTGCCGAGAGGGCGCCCTCTGGCGGTGACGCATAAAACAACAGTGAGGAGGATACAGTGAGAGAGCCAAAGCCACACGTGCCGCCCTCCTCCGCACCCTCCGCCAGACGCTGCTCTCCGTTTTAAGTGCGAATGCACTTTATAAGCGACCCCAAACCATCCACCGCCGGCGGCGGCGGCGGCGGCGTCCGCAGTGCTCCTCTATATTTGAAAAAGAAACAGCATCCGGCGCCAGGTTTCGATCCGAGGACTTTGCGACCGCAGCGCGACGCTCTACCGACCAAGCCACGGACGCGACGCTGGTATCAGTGTTAGTGACGCGCCTTATATCTTTAACGCATTCAAACTACGTCGTCAGCGGCGTGCGTTGGCGACTCAGCGGCGTTATAGCGGCTTGATAACTGCGTGGTGTACACGTGATACTACAAACCCGATGGAAGAGATGGAAGAGAAGGCGGCGAGGCGGTGGGCTGCGGAGGCCGAGCGCAAGCGCCGCAAGCGGGCCGACAACCGTGCATTCGCACTTTCACATTCTCCCCCTCGGGGAAATGCGGGGGAATTTTTTCTTTCTGCCGGTTCCAAGTTCGGTCACGCAGACGCCTACGCCGCGAACCCTGGTTACCCGCTGCCAGATGGCAGCGCCATAAATATTATAGTAGTTCCACTCATTGAGTTTCTTACAATATACAGTAGAGATGAATCTGGCGCTAGCGTCTATGCGGCTCACATCAAGGCCGTCTGTGTCGTCATGGACCGCCATTAGATCATGCGCTCGCCTTAGTTTCATCATACGCTTGGATTAAAACGTTTTAGTGACCGGAAATTTAAACAAATTGCCACAAAAGCAGAAATAATAGTGTGCAATTATGGAACTGTAAAATAAAACAGGCTGTTTTAAAACTAAGGAAAAAAGAAGTAAAGCATTTCTATCGCAGTGGTTGTGCCTACTATTCTGCAGGCCAAGGCGGTAGTTACAATGTTAGTACTTGGGGGGGGGGGACTTATTAGAGACGTATTTTATTATTTCTACCATTATTTCAAGTAATAAGTTGTTTGAAGAGTTTAGAAAGTTTTTTGAGAGTGCCTAAGAAAACGTCGCCTTCGTTGTGAACCGGTGCACAGACCGTCAGCTAGTTTAACAAGAAAAAAGAAAACGTGGCGCTAAACAGTCGTCAACGATGACAAGATAGGACGGATACTGGCGTGCGTATCTGTCGTATCTTGTCTTCGTCAAAGTACGTTTTGTTTCTTTTTTTCGCCTGCTACAAAGTTCGCGGCGGCATATTACCCTCTCAGTCATACGGAAGGGAAAAAGGTTTGGGCGTGTTGGTTCATCGTCACACGGAAAACAAGCGCTAAATAAAAACACGGGACGAGGAGTAGACGGGACAAGCGCTGACTTTCAACAAAAAGTTCATTGCCGCTCCAGCGCTTATAAACAAGTCTGGGAGCACGAAGAGAGGGGAAAAAGAAAAGGAAACATTAAAAACGGAGGCCAAAAAAAGAAGAACAGTGACGTGCCGCCTACGATAAGAAATCCAATTCGTGTTTCGATAAAGCCACAGACGGCCTGCTGACGCACGGCCTGCTGAGTCATACGTCCTTCGAGTGCGGCATGACTAATGTCAGGTGGAATAACGCTCTGCCTGCTGTTTCACTGAACACGGCTACCACAGAACCGAAAGGATTTAGGCTTCCTCGTGGCTCGCATATTAACATATCTACGGAATTGGGGATTTGCTTTCTTCACCCTGCATTAACACATGCATAGTGAAGAAAGCAAATCCCCAATTCCGCTTAAGAAACCAATTGTCATGCCAAGCCCTTCCCATAAACCCCCACGACGACATGGGTTCGCAGGCGCAGTTTCCTGTCTAGTATACTTACTAAGAAACTGTATGGTTCCACTCTACGCGAAAGCTGTCGGGAAGTGGGAGCCCGCCAACGGCGACCTATCAGGACTAGTTTTAGTGTCAGTGTAGCGTTGATACCGAAAGTGGTCAAGTGAGGGCGCCGCAGCCCCGATAAGACATATAAAGAGACATGGGATTGAGTTTTCATAAACTTATGGTAATTAAAGGGTCGATTCTTCATTTTCTGTGCGCTTATTTGCGGCCTATCAACCGCAGCGTCCGTTGAAACGGCGGAGGGCAAAGACCACCCACAACACTTTGAGTATGATTAATGTGTGTCTGTGTGGCACAATGGTATTGAGATGGGCTCCTTAAAGCGATGGACCCAGGTCACGTGACCCAGGTTCGACCCCGACCACGGGAAGCGGTTTTCTTTGTGAAACCTCTGTTTCGTGCGTGCCACCGTGATGCCGCGCTCTGCTTGGGTGCGTGATGCCGGACGAGCTACGACGACAAGTTGGGGCCCTGAAGTACTTAAAACATGCATCGCGTGCAAGGCGGCCGTACAGGCAACCATTTGACCCTCGTCATGACCACGCTATGGTGTGAGACGCTTTTGCCTTGATTGATTAAGATCGAGGAGCGTGGATTGACATATGTGTGGCTGTTTTCGACTATTCATAACCAGAATTTCGGCAACGTGGACTCTGCTCCCGCAAATATACAGCGTATCGTCCCTTTCCCCCAATGCAAATGGGAATAAAGACCGGTAATTGCTATTTCCGGCCCCATTGGGGCAGTTGAAGGAGCCTTGATAAACGCTTTCACTCCCGTTCTCCGTAACTTGAGGCAACTCTAAAGCTATCTCAGGAGCACCGCAGCACTGCGTCGCTTTCATGCCGCAGCGAAAGCCTCTTTTATACCTACCTCGCTTCTCTTGCCGCAATTATGTGTCAAGTGTCTGTCGAGGCCAGGTTATCTGACTATCGCAGAGCAGCAACTTTTGCAGTTTGTGATGGTATAATGTAACAAGATAGCGCGCTTCCTAAAGCATCTACAATGGTAAGCCTTACGCGTGTAAAATGATTAGAAATTGTTTCGTATACACTTAGGTGCCAAAGGGTAATTTTCATCTTCTTGCTTAGCGCCTAGTGTGTGCGTTCTTCGATGGCATATAAATAAATCGAAAAGTGTAAGTGCTGCAGCCCCTTTTTACCGACTTCTTCGTGTGTGCTCGAAGTTTAAGCGCACACAAAACAATTGATATGGTTATAATACCCTGTTGTCGATTAACAGAGCGCCCGGTGTTGTCTGAGAATAGGAGTTAACGCTAATGCGTTGCATTCAAACTTTGGGATACTGGGAAGACAGCACACATAAAACGAGAAACCCATTCTGTCAAAAGCAACTGGAACCGGAAATGCGTTTTCTAACCCTACAGTTTAATTTCGGGTGACGGGGTAACGGGTACACAATCAAATCTTTCAGCCTCTTTTGGACACAAAATTAGGCTGCACGAAGAACATTTAAAAGCGTTTTGTGTACAACTCATACAAACTTTCATACAAACATGTACGCGAGGGTATAGTGCGCTGTTGTTTTCGAGAAATCCACGTCCAAGCGCATGGCATCACGAACTTAGAGAAGTGTCGTATTTTATTTGCCTCGGCTGCAGAACGAGCTATAAAGTGGCAAAAGCTGCTTAGTTGAGAAGTTGTAAAAGACTCGTAGAAACTAATTATACATAAATCATGCGTGTTAGAATACACTTGTGTGATTGTGACTATCAATCAATCAAATACACCATGTGTTTTTTGAAGTTAGCACCGCACCTTTAAGGTGCGGTGCTAACTTCAAAAACACATTGTGTATGTGATTGATTGATAGTAGGGTTTAACGCGCCGACGCAACGCAGGCGATGAGGCGCGCCGTAGTGGAGGGCTCCGGATTGGTTTTCACCACCTGGGGATCTTTAACGTGCGCCGAAATCTCGTACACACGGGCGTTTTTGCTTTTTGCGTCCATCAGAAAAGCGGCCGCCACGGCCGGGAATCGAACCCACGACCTCGTGCTCAGCAGCACAACGCCTTAGCCACTGAGCCACCGCGGCGGGTCATGGTGTATGTGTTATGTGCTGTTCAAGTTAGCGTCACGAGCGGCAAGCAGCCGCGTTGTAGGTAGGGCCAAACAGGCATACAACACTGTCCGCTGTTATGGTGGTTCTAATGACGGCGCGCCAGTGCTACGAGAAATTTGTCGTTTGTTTACGCCTGTACAACAGTATTGAACACCTCCTCCTTGCAACATCAGCCATCCTATGTAATACATGCAGATATTTACTTTTTGAGTGTTAGACGGTAAACATAAAGATCTCTTGCTGTTTCTAACTTTTCAATTCTGCGTCCACCGTTGACTTCCGTATTTTATAATTTGTGGCGGAACATTCTCATAGCGGTGGAAGTTAGGTACCGCACTGGTCATAACTGCTTGCAACACGAGAACGCGTTCAGGCGTAAGCGTGTGTCTCATTTTTTTGCCTGCACTACATCTTGTTCGCATATTGTAAAACAAAGAAAAGACATTTAGCGAAATGACATTTTCAGCAGCTCTTATTTGTTGCGATAAACGAGAACGGCGCAGGCGAGTTAGTAGCCAACGACGCCATCTATGTACTTCCAGCAAAATCTGGTCCTTTAGTGTTCGGAAAATGCGGCGTTGTGAATTGCCATACCTTCGCAAAGCAGCACTTAAGTTGGTGCAAAGTGCCAACGGCGGTAGCAGATCCCTTAAAAATAAAACAAAACATAAAGCGCATTTCTGGGTACTCTTCTACCCGGGTATTAGTTTGCCATGCGTTTTTTTTTTTTCGTATAACATTTTCGGAATTTAACTTTCTTCTTTGCGTTTTAGCAGTCCGTCCATTCCGTCGTGTGCGTTGCTACCGGGTTGCCGGGACCGGTCTGGGCACTTGGGCATTCGTCACGGTAGGGGTATTAGTTCCGGGGGCCTGCCTTCGCCATGTTTTCTGCCTATCGCCCTTACTCCTCGC
This sequence comes from Haemaphysalis longicornis, assembly GCF_048455015.1. Lineage (NCBI taxonomy): Eukaryota > Metazoa > Arthropoda > Arachnida > Ixodida > Ixodidae > Haemaphysalis > Haemaphysalis longicornis. The sequence continues at coordinate 181,682,493 of NW_027526335.1, forward strand.
CCTTCCGCGCGCGCAGGCGCAGACGGGTCCTGGTCAACCCGGTAACAACGTAAGCTACGGAACAGACGGACTGCTAAAACTCTCTATTGTCCGCTGGTGACGGTAAGACAAACTGAAGTCGAGAAATTTCTCAACCAGAAAATGAGCTCACAAGAAGCGTGTCGTAGCATCAAATGCCGGTTGACAAGAACCTAGTCTCCTCATGCAAATATATTCATTCAAGCACCCACCTCCAATCTGCGAAAAATACACCTAATGATTCTCCCAATTTGCAAAAAAATATACTTAAGGATTTTTATGGGGATAAACAAATTGAACTACGGTTTTTATTTTGTAGTAAGTGCCACATAAATATACACGTCAAAGCACGTTGCAAGGCATGCATCAATAAAACTTCTTAAAGTATGTTAAAAAACCAGTGCGTTAAGCAATTGCCCGGTCAAATTTTTAAAACATTTGAACAGGTGGCGTTAAAAAACGGCTCACGATTACAATACTCCCTTGTGCGAAATTCGTGCTGAGGGCGAACTGCAGCTTTCTGGGTGTCGACGCATACCTGCTGCATCTCATGAAGTGATCGCCGCATCAGCGAATGGATGAAGGCGCGCCATATACTCTGGAGTTGTCTCGTAGCGAGTCGCCGTGGGGAATCATGGCTCGCCTTATTTTGATCCTCCGCTTTCCTACTCACTCTACCTTCACTGTCCTCTTCATTCTATCGGTTATTTCGTAGCGCGTCGCCGCCGGAGAGAATGTCTCACGCCGTCTCGGTATTCCGCCCTCCCCCTCACACTTTCGTCATACTTTCCTCCTTCGCTTTTCTGTTCGTTCTATTCCGCTTGTGTTCGGTATCCTCTTCGTTCGCTCAGTTACAACGAGGAAGGACGGCGCCTACGAACAACAGGAGCGGGCGCTTAAGTTCTGCGCACTAAAACGTAGCCGCAACATAAAAAGAAAACCTCGAGCAGTAATCTCCAATTCAGACCACTGCTCACCGCAGAATATCACGTATGCTGAGCTCCACAGGAACATTTCTCCGTCTTAATTACGTAACCACTTTAGTTCACCGCAATATTATGGCGCCCGTGTCTCTACTTCGGCTATGATCAAAACGTAGTCAAGGGTTTAGATGTTATCCTGCCACACACCGCCCTTGTGGAAAGAATTATTCCCAACATAATTTTTTGCAGCGTACCGTAACGCCAAGCTGTAAAGAAACTTCTTCCGTACGTTCAGTTGTGCGTTCCGACCCACAGTCGCCCCACTAAGTCCTCCCCACGATTGCAACAGCACGCCTCTTCACAGTTATGTGACGGTACGCACACTTTTGATCAATCACAGGAAAAGGCATCTTTTGTAGAAGGGAAGGGAACAACGGGCAGAAGCACCTTCCGGCTTCTTACAAATTAGAATGAAGGATAAATGGAATAGTAATGTACCCGGACTTCCCAAATTTTCTGAGGAGAGAATTCGGGGTGCCTATGCGGCACCAGAATAGGAACACACAGGAGAGTTAGCAGTGTGTGGGGAGCGCTTCGGCACCCCTCGCCGCGAGCTCTCTACCGTACCCTCCCCGCCACCGAACGCCCACCGGCCGCGGGACCTGGGGACGTCGGCCACCCGAGAGATGGTGCTGGTGGACATGGAGGAGCGGACGGTGGTGTGGGAGAAGAACGCGGTTGGCGGGGACTCGAACTCGGGATGCTGGGGGTTTTGCTGGTGTGTGTCCCGACGGTGTACCGTGAGAGTGAGAGTCCATGTGAGTAAAGAGTTTTCTTGTACACAACCGCAGTGTGCCTCGTTTCTTGGCATGCCGTAGACAGCAGGACCACAAGTGAGACCGCTACCCTGGTGCCTATAAAACACTGCCATGTTACCCGCTCCTGCCTAACGTGAGGAGATTACGGAAGAACACCCCATACATTATCGCACCTTTTTCATATCAATATATTCAATACATTTACCATCGGTGTAGGAGGTACAAATGACCTCCATTTTTCAGTCACTTGCGTGCTCGCTCGTCCTCTATATGTATATACCTACTGGCTTCGGGAGACACCAGGCCCAGTAAAAAGGTGGGGAGTATTGAATTTTAGTAAATTATTCGCTTTCTAAAATTGGCCACTGGATACTGGCTGGCAACGAGTGCTTATCTACAGCGGATTGTAGTAGTTTTCTAACAAAACTGTTTCAAGAGATGGAATAATTACACTGGGCCCCCTTACCCTTGACGAAGACCGCTAAATTAAAACATTAGCATCCTTTATCAGGTGACTGGCGACGACACCGTTCGTACGTTGCAGTCAGGCTGCGTGGCTAGAAAACCAGACTTTTTGTGTGCTTCAAAACCCCCTACGACATGCTTTGTGTGCCTTCGATTTCTTGTTCAGAAAGAATGCAAAAAGCTACGTCTTTACACCAGCAGAACAACCGGGCTTACCTGAATGGGGAATTGAAGTGAACCGGTGAATAGGTCAGCCACATTCCCACTTGGTCCTCAACGAGCGTAAGCCCACTTTCCGGTCTGAATTGAAGTTGGCGGTTGGTGCACCTGGCCGCATAAACGTGCGTTCCTCTAAGCACCCTATTCAAACAGCCCTGGCCAAATCCCGAAACAAGGCACGCATTTTTCTTTCTAATGCATTTCTCTACGGCTTTCTCCAATGGTTCAAACAAGGCTCCGTTGTGTGCATCCCTTCGAACAATCTCTCCAAAGAAAACCGTACTTGCGCAGGGCAGTACAGTTTCGCTGCTGAGGAGCTCTTCAAGATCCCTTCTGGTCCTGATGACTGGAGAAAGCGCGGGCACACTACGGGACGCAGTGATGCTCGTTTGAACGTACGTTCCAACGACAACCATGCCGATCATCCACACGGCCAACGTCACGCGAGGCACTGCAACCGCAAACCCAGATTCGCTGGCACTCTGTCCCAGGAAAGTTGACAGAAAATACCATAGTGCTGACGAGAGGCGGGTTTTACGCCTAAAGCACCTGTTTTTGCTTACCCAAACGGCAATGGCGATGCCCGTGAAGAGAGGGAGAAGCAGCGAGAGGCAAGATAAACAAAAGTACCAGGACCCGGAGAACGACGGGCGCATGGGAGTGCCTGCTCGAACGGCGACGCATAAAGACTTAGGAGAGTATAAAGCATACCTGTAGAACAAGGACGAAGTGAGGCCGCGTTTGAGGGTTCCGTACAAAACAAAGTCCGCCTTCTTGTCCAGTAGAAGCGTATCATTTGCTTGTTCCGCACATCGCACTTCAAGGGAAATGTTAATCGCCCGATAGGCATCGAGTACAGCCAAGCCTTCCGTAAAAGTATATTTTAGGTTGTTCAAGTATGTGGGCACATGAAGAGTGTCGCATGTATAGCCTGGTGGGTGGGACGATAATAAAAATGTCAGGCTTTGATGTTTCGGGTACTTGGTCCTTGGTAGTGCTACCAAGGGCCAAGTGCCCTGTAAAGTGCCTTCCAAAAATGTATGCGTAGTGCTGTTCCCCACTAACCGCCTGTTGCAATGTGGGTATCCTTCTGTTGGAGCGTTAATCCGTAGGGGCCCTACTGTTGTTACTTGGCAGGTGTCCTTAGAGAATATTTTGAGAACGTCTACCTGTTTCGTACCAGGAAAAATCCAGTGAACGTTTAGATTGAACTTTTGTGTTATTTTAATCTCCTCGAACATTTCGCTATCCAAACGTGAGGCACCGAGAACCACGATGAAGATACGCCTAGGAAAATCAGAAGGTTCGCTCACATACTCTAGAAAGGAAGTGTAATCAGTGCTCTCATTTACACGCGTCCATACAGTGACGGGAAGAGGAAGGATCGGATAAAGCTCGCCGAAACCCCTGGATAATTTTTGGATGTTTAAAATAGCCACATCCGATCCGGGAGACATGCTTACCGTTCTAAGTAGATCAACGAGCAACGAACTAATTTCACTACAGCAAACTGGGAATGAAAAGGACAGCAGTAACAAAATACCGTAGGAGCGCATCACGACAGCAAAGCACCCCGTGCTTTGGACGCAATCGTATATAACAATAATTTGTGGCCCGCTGCGTGTTTACGTGGCTTGCGGAAATGTGTTTACTGCCATAAGAAAGACAAGAACAGCACTAAAAAGCTGCCGTTCTGATGTACCTAGAGACCTTTTAGGCTTCGGCAAACACGTTTACTGCGGAGAAAAAAATGGCGACATAACGACTGCGTTAGCTTTTTTGCAACCATGGCCTTCTTCGCCTTCTATGGATTACCCAAAAATCAAACAAAATCAAAGGCTGCGAGAATAAGCCGTTGCCGTTGTAGGGCGTGATAGTCCGAAAGCGTTTTTATTTTTGTTTCTGTCAGTACGGCAACAAATCCTTTCATATCATACAACTTCATCTCTTTCAAACACTGTAACAGTAAAACTGTTGGCGCAGATCTTTTTCTTTGGCACGCCAACAGGACGTAAGTAACAAATGTACACGTACTTACCTTCAACGAAGCACTTTGTGAAATCCGACATGCACCACTTATTAGAAATAGCAAGCAAGCCAGCGTAAGATCGGGGGTAAAAGATAAAGACAGGAGCCCTTAAGTGGCGATCGATTCTTCGCCCCAGCCACTCAAAGCAGCACACAAGCCGCAATGGTGCTGCTCTACAACGCATCTATTGCAGTTCGCCACCGATCCAGAAAGACAAGGTAACCTCGGCGGCCTTATTGACGCAAGGGCCCGCAGAAGTGTTGCACACACGCAAGGCCTGTCGACCGCAGAACGCCGGCCGTTTCGCCGGAGAAAGTTGGTTCGAACCCGTAGCAGCAACAATGTTCAAACGTGAAATTGATTGTACCCTTACCTACCAAAAAAGAAAAGCTCGAGGAGCCGCAGAAAATGTCAGGGAAACTAAACATCACTTCTGGACTAAAACGCACCGACGATGTGACGGATACAGGCGCTGCCATGAGGGCAATCTTTAAGGTTTATGTTTCAAGCTTTATTTTGGTTATACAGAGCAACTAACTTACATAAAGCCTGCCCTGACAAAAATTAAAGCCGTTTCACTCAACGTGAAGGCTGTGAAGTACGGGGCAGTGACGTGCCATAGGGGCTGTGGCGCCATCTCTTAGCTAGTTTGAGTACCAGCATGGCGTTCATAACGAAAATAGTAAAGGGAGGGTGTCGTAGCCCTGGAAATGCCTCTAAAGAGAAACAGGATTGAGTTTTTATAATGGGGGTACTTAACGCGCTAATTGATTATTTTTGCCCTATTTCGTGTTATCGTGAACGTATTTGCGCCCTACGAACGGCCGCCTTCGTAGCAACGGTGCAGCGCAAACATCACCAACACCTTGCATATGAGTAACATGTCCCTGTGTGACTCAATGGGGTTTACATCGGATTCGTAACGCAAGGGATCCAGGTTTGATCCTGACCAGGCGAAACGGTGTTCTTTTCGAAGCTCTGCTTGGGTGGATGACGCCTCATTGCGCGTAACTACGGTGGCTACATACAGTTACCCTGAACAAGCTACAAATATAAGCCGGGCCCCTAAAGTGCTCCGCAATTAGAACAAGCACTGGGCTGTAGTTACGAACATGTATGGGGCGTAAGGTGGAGTAAATGAAGTTTTGTCAGGCTCCTTGGTCCAGGAGGCAGCGACGGCGAAAAATTTATGTTTTAGAGTGATCAAGATTTGCCGAAAAATGAGCTTACTAAGACAGTAAGAATCCTAAATGTAAATTTGTCGTGACCCAACAAGTCAAATACGAAGCCGTTCGACGTCTTTTGTTCACAATTACTTGGTCAGTGAGCGCTGTTTCGAGCTTCGTAATGCGACTCTCGACTTTAAAAAGGTTGGGCGATAACTTTAACAATAAATGTCGCCCTAGGGGTGAAGTAAACAAAAATGACAACTGGTTAGTGGAAGGTTTTTCTGCGTCAGAAAATAAAAACCCCGCGACAACTATCTGCAACAAGTGGCAAAGCTTAAAGCTCGTATTTTTCTTTGGGATATAAAAGTACTTCAAGGAGTGCTTTGATTGATTGATTGTAGGGTTTAACGCGCCGACGCAACGCAGACGATGAGGCGCGCCGTAGTGGAGGGCTCCGGATTAATTTTGACCACCTGGGGATCTTTATCGTGCGCCGAAATCTCGTACACACGGGCGTTTTTGCTTTTCGCCTCCATCAGAAAAGCGGCCGCCGCGGCCGGGAATCGAACCCGCGACCTCGTGCTCAGCAGCGCAACGCCTTAGCCACTGAGCCACCGCGGCGGGTCGAAGGAGTGCTTTCAATCAGTTGTAGAGCACGTTATAATGGTTATATTTCGTCTGCAAAACTCTGGATATTTTGTTACGTCTTGCCAGAAAAAAATTCTCGGGGCACTCAAGTCTGCTAACGCACTTTGAAGGTGAAAGCCTGAAGATTCTTAGTATCAATTTGTTCACTGCTACATCGCCTTTGTATCTCATTCTTCGTCTTCGTTTCTTCGTCTTACGGGGCGAATTACGTCAGCCAGCAGACAGACACCCACCAGAATCAGGAATCATAGCTGGAAACCTAGAACTTCTTCCCTATAATGATTGTTTTTTGTGGTTCGCGGGCGCATCTTCTACTTAAGCGTCATCGCATTCTCGTTACATTACGACGCAAAGCAAATCACAAATTTAACGAATAAGCATTCCGTATCACTCAGAAGCCGCAACAGACTGCGATTAAATTGAATTTTGAACACTGCGATTTGAACGATTGAATTTTTTTTACGCAGGCAAGCTTTCTCTGTGGCGATTCAAACTTTTAGCGTAGCAATAGTACATGTTTATTTTCTCTAGTTCCTTGGAAGGTGAGCAGTAGGTAAGCACTATACCTTTTTAGAGATAGTCACCCGTAATTGTAGCAGGAATATTAAAGCAGTCCGGCGCTACCGGAAGTGCGCAGGAAGTTTTTGGGGCCGGCCGTTTAGGTTCGAAAAAAAATCACGTCCTGTTGTAACTACCAAACTGAACAGATGGATTAGAACAGGGGATGTGGGGATAACTACTGGATTATGAATCCATCGCCAGCTGGCTGTGATCTTTGCCTCTGTTACGCTGGGGCACAGCGCCCCCCCTTCACACCTACATCATGCCGAAAATGCGCGCATGGTTACCGCTTCGCAAACTGAGCGTTGACGTTTAGCCAAGTCTGTCACGGGCGCCTGCAGTATGAAACGGTGCTTCGTCCGGTGTTGAAGTATGAAATAGTGCAGTATGAAATAATTCATTTCGTTTTCATATACATCGTTTCGGTAGGAAACTTGCTTTGCAGTGACTCGATTTCTATGAGCTCTAGGCGCCCCAAAATAGAACCCCACATAATTTAACATAAAAAAATATTTAAGTGAAAGTATCCACGCCGCAACCTATGATAGTGTATGGCGAAATGTGCTCCGTCTATAAAATGTATCGGTTTAAACGGGAAGTGATAGCCTGCTAGAAAATAAATATAGGGTCGTCTCGTAAGGCATAAAAAATCACGATGCTTCAAGTCCGAACATTTCATCGCGTGTTCAAATGAACAATTGCATGTGGAGTATCCTCGCTGAGTACAACGTCAAGCACAACAAGGGTGCTATACCAGAAGTCCCAAGTTTGAGCGAAACGCGGGCGAGGCGGAGCAGTGGTGATAATAATAAGCTCATGATAATATTTCGCGGCAGGGTTGAGACGCTTCAAAATGCCATTGATGATATTTTCTTATTATTCAGGTGACGTAATGGGTCCAGGGCAGCGCAATCCAAGGACGCGTGACTAGGGAGTGGCACATATTTCAGTGCGTTCTCTTGTTCCACTGCTGCACTGGTGGCTACTGGGGGCAAGCAAATCCAACTACTTTATTTATAATACTTTTTTGTTTTTTAATCTGTATTTCACTACCAAGTTTATTTTATTTTTTATTGCAGGCGTTCATATCAGCTTTTCGTTTGAAATATTTTGTCTTAACTAGTAGTTTCTGCCGTCCGTCGCAGACAGTACAATCACGTGACTATGGCAGACTGGCGAAAAGAGAAAGCGGGTGCTAGAAGCGCGCCACATTCAAAACAGTTGTTGCTCGTATTACGTTATCGACACCCATCGCTTTTCGACACAATTTCCTCGGCGCGGTCCAGTTTGCCTACGTGGTTTTAAGGCGAAAGCCTCGCGGTACGTATTAGCAACTTCTTTCCTAATACAGTGTCATCATCATCATCATCATCATCATCATCATCATCATCACCATCATCATCACCAGCCTATCTACGCCCACTGCAGGGCAAAGGCCTCTCCCATTATTCTCCAATTACCTCGGTCCTGTGCCAACTGTGACCAATTTATCCGCGCAAACTTCTTGATCTCATCTGCCCATCTAACTTTCTGCCGCCCCCTGCAACGCTTGCCTTCTCTAGGGATCCACTCTGTTACCCTTAATGACCAGCGGTTATCTTGCCTTCGCATTACATGCCCTGCCCACGTCCATTTCTTCTTCTTAATTGCTACTAATATGTCCTTAACACCAGTTTGCTCCCTGACCCACTCCGCTCTCTTCTTGTCCCTTAATGTTACACCTATCATTTTACGCTCCATTGCCCGCTGAGTCGTTCCCAATTTAAGTTGAACCCTCTTAGTGAGCCTCCAAGTTTCTGCCCCGTAAGTGAGTACCGGTAAGATGCAGCTGTCATACACTTTCTTCTTCAGTGACAATGGTAGGCTGCTATTCATTATCTGAGAATGTCTGCCATATGCACCCCACCCCATTCTGATCCTTCTAATTATCTCTGCCGCATGGTTGGTATCTGGGGTCACAACTTGGCCGAAGTATACATATTCGCTTACCAATTCCACTGCTTCGCCATCTATCTCAAACTGCTGTGCTGTCCCGAGGTTATTGGTCATTACTTTAGTTTTCTGCATACTAATTTTCAGGCCCACGGTTCTACTCTGTTCGCCCAGTGCGGAAAGCCTGCTTTGCAATTCGTCCCCCGAGTTACTTAGCACGGCAACGTTATCAGCAAATCTGAGGTTAATGAGGTATTCTCCATTAACCCTTACTCCCTCCTGTTCCCAATCCAACGTTCTGAATACTTCTTGTAAGCATGCTGTGAATAACATTGGCGAGATTGTGTCTCCTTGTCTGACACCCTTTCTTATAGGTATTTTACTGCTCTCCCTATGGAGGATGATGGTAGCTGTAGGCCCATTATAGATATCCTCTAGTATTCTCACATAATGCTCATCTACCCCCTTGTTCCGTAATGCCTTAATGACTGCTAGGGTTTCGACCGAGTCAAATGCTTTCTCATAATCTATGAGGGCTATATATAGGGGTTCCGTATACTCAGCGTACTTCTCTATCACCTCATTGATCGTGTGAATATGGTCCATTGTTGAATAACCTTTACGGAACCCTGCTTGTTCTTTAGGTTGACTGAAATCTAAGGTTGCAGAGATTCGGTTAGCGATTACCTTGGTAAATACCTTGAAGACGACTGACAGTAAGCTGATCGGCCTGTAATTTTTCAAGTCCTTCATGTCGCCTTTCTTATGGATTAGGATGATGTTCGCGTTCTTCCAAGATTCCGGTACCATTGCGGTCATTAGGCATTGCGTATACAGGTTTGCCAGTTTTTCAAGTACAATTTCTCCGCCATCCTTCAAGAGGTGTGCTGTTATCTGATCCAAACCAGGTGCTTTGCCCCCTTTCATTTCTTTTAAAGCCTTCCTTACTTCTTCGGTCGTTACTGGTGGGATGTCCATCTCCTCTGAACTACTGTCTCGTTCGGCATTTTCCTGTATGTCCTGGCTACTGTACAGATCCCTATAGAGCTCCTCGGCGCTGTGAGTATTTTATCCCTATTTGTGATGTCATTGCCTTGCTTATCCTGAAGTGCATACATCTCATTTTTCCCAACGCCAAGACGTCTCTTCACTGCTTTCAGGCTACCCCCGTTCTTTACAGCGTATTCGATCCTCTCCATATTATACTTCTGTATGTCAGGTAACTTGCGCTTATTGATTAACTTCGAGAGCTCGGCTAGTTCTATTCTGTCAGCTGCGGTGGATATTCTCATGGTTTGGCGTTTCCTGATTAGATCTTTCGTCTCCTGAGAAAGTTTACCAGTAGACTGTCTAGCCATAGTGCCCCCGACGTCTACTGCACACTCCGTGACAATGCGTGTAAGGTTGTCGCTGGCTTCCTGTGTCGTAATCTCGGCTTCCTCGTTAAGGGCGGAATATCGGTTCTGCAGCGCGATCCTGAATTCTTCTACTTTACGTCTTACTGTTAGCTCATTTGTCGGCTTCTTTCGTACTAGCTTGTTGCGGTCCCTCCTCAAATCTAGCCTAATTCGAGATCTTGCCATACGGTGGTCACTACACCGTACCCTTCCGAGTACTTCCCCATCCTGCACGACGCCAGGGTTATCGCAAAATATGAGGTCTATTTCATTTTTGTGCTCCCCATTCGGGCTTCTCCAGGTCCACTTCCGACTCTCCCATTCACAGAAGAAGGTATTCATTATGCGTAGGTTATTCCGTTCTGCAAACTCAACTAGTAGGTCCCCCCTGCTATTTCTACAGGCCAGACCATAGTTCCCATTTGCCTTGTCTCCAGCCTGATTCTTGCCTACTTTAGCATTGAGGTCCCCCATAACTACGGTATACTGCGTTTTTACTTTAGCCATTGCCGATTCCACATCTTCATAGAGGCGTTCCACTACTTGGTCGTTGTGGCTGGATGTGGACGCGTACCCCTGCACCACCTTGAGCTTGTACCTCTTATTGAGCCTAATTACAAGACCTGCTGCCCTTCCCTTAATGCTATGGTATTCGTCTATGTTGCCAGCTATGCTTTTATTGAATAGAAATCCCACTCCCAGTTCTCTTCTGTCCTCTAGACCACGGTAACATAGGACGTGTCCATTTTTCAACACCGTAAAGGCTTCGCCTGCCCTCCTAACCTCGCTAAGCCCTATTACATCCCATTCAATGCCCTCTAATTCCTCTAACAACACCTCCAGACTTGTTTCGCTAGATAAGGTTCGCACGTTAGGCGTTGCCAGCTTAAGATTCCGTTGGCGGCCTGTCCGGATCCACGGATCCTTAGCACCCTCTGCTACGTCACAGGTCTGACCGCCGCCGTGGTCAGTTGCTTCGCAGCCACTGGGGACTGAGGGCCGAGGGTTAATTGGCGTATTCATGGGTGGTTGTGGCCGTTACTACACCAGGGTGGCCAATCCTGCTCTGGTGAGGGAGTGCATTACCGGCAATGGTCGCCGGGGTCAGGCCGCACTCCAAGCCCCTTTGTGCAATTCCATCAATACGCAGATTTTTTTTAATCCGGTGGGAATTGTCCGGCACCGGGATTCGAACCACGGTCCTTCTGCACGCGAGGCGGGTGTTGTACCTCTACGCCATAGCTGCTTGCAGTGTACTTGCGCCTTTTTCCTCTCTTTCGTTGCTTTGTCTTTTGGCACGGATTAATTAAAACGGCTTCTTTTCTGCTATTAAGTGTTTCCGTTAGTTTTTTCTAATTTTCTCGTCTTATTGTGCAAGCAGACTCGAACACACCACGGTGTTCTTATAGAATCGGGGTTCTGCGAGGGTGGTGTGCACCTGTCCTACTCCTGTGACTTCACGTTCAGGCTTCAATCTGCCCGATCTATTTTACAACTATTACTTTTCAAATTCCCAGGGTTATGAATTTTGCGAGCCGGACACGTTAGTTCCTCAAAGCTCCCAATTGCGGACCAATCCCCCAAGGGGCCTTGTGTTACGAAGGAAAGAATAACAACAAGGACAACAACTTTTGAGATTTGCCTGCTTTATTTTATTTTACTTTTCCCCGCTTTTGTTCACAGAAGCTTCCTTTTTGAAGTTGCTATCGAAAAGCGTTCATTGCTGCAACTGAATGAAAACCGGCCAATAGCCGCTACATGGCCTTAGTGACGTACTTCCGGCCGTCAGAGGACGTCAAGACTGGGAAAGAGAGAACAATCATTTGAGCGAGTTTCCAAGTTATCTGATGAGCACAGAGCAGAAATTTTTGGCTGAGGTACTTTGTCACCCCCTAATCTATGTACTGGATGTGTTGGGTGACTACGTTCTGCAAGCATTTAAGATTTCAAAAAAAGTTGGAAAAGGGTTGCAGGGTCCTTTTAAGCGTTTAGTTGCGCCGTCGAGCGTCACTAAACAACTCAGGCCAGCCGAGCGCAGGCGAGTGAGTGCCTCGTGAGGAGCGCCCGCCGTCGGCCAGCTCTACCTTCGAGAGAGAGAGAGAGAAAACATCTTTATTTGTCCTTCAAACACGACGCGGCCTCACGTCGTGTCAGCCGGCCACTCGGCTTCCGTCACCTACTCATGCCTTACCCCCGGGTGGGGGTGACACTTTCAGGGCGTTGAAGCTCGAGGGCGTCCGACACTTGCTGGACGGCCATGTGTTGTATCACGTAGTCTTTGCACGCCGCCGCACTGACAAGGTACGGGGGCAACGTCTCTGCTGCACTGGCTTCGCTCGGGTGTCTTCTGCAGTCCCACAGGATGAGGGCCGCCGTAGCCCTGTCCTTCTTGCACATCACACACACATCACTGGTGTACACCTCCGGGCATATGTGTTTAGCTATCACTGGAGTCATCAGCGCACATGTTTGCAACTGCCTAAACACCACTGCTTCGCGTCGCGTCAGCTTAGGGTGTGTGTGTGGGGGGGGGGGGGGTAGCGACCGGCGGTTAGTCCGGTACCACTCCAGGGCGTCCTTGTAGGTGGTGAGTGGCACCACCTCGTCGTCTCCCTCCGCCGCAAGTCGAGAAGACTCTGCCCAACGTTCTGGGCGTGATCTCTTGCAAGCTGTTCTCCTCGCCAGCTCACGTGCGTCCGCGCCTGAAGTAGGAAGCACAGACGTCGTGTTCGCGGAGCCGGTTGGTGCGAAATCAAGCATGTGCTAATGCGGTCCACTTTGGGAGATATGTGAAAGGCTGCGGAAAAAACGATCCCGGCCTGCCAGTCACCGAGAAATTTCAGCGGCAGGTTCTGAAATCCATGTGAGATGCAACAACCGGGTCTCCCACGAAGGGATAGGGGCCGCCAGTCACGCTGTTTCTCCAGTCTTGTAGCAACAGCGCAAGCTGCGCCAATTCTTTTTAACACGCTCCACAAACATGCACAAAACACTAGCGTATGTCTACCCTAAACCTGGATTACACAGTGATGGCAGTTAAGCCGGATCATAAAAATAATGCTTTCTCAAAGCTTTCGCGGAGTGTGAAGCGATAATTCCTTATCCCGACCTCTTCCCTAGAGGGCAACAAACATCGGGGGGTGGGCTGTGACTGGCGCGGTCACTACCCAAATCCTAGGCCATGTGCAGCCATAAAGGCGTCTATGCGGGCTAGAGATTTGTGGTTCATCGTTGAAATTTCGACGAAGCGGCCCGAGCACATCTTTGAGAAAGAATAAGGACAGGAAAGAGGCACTTCTTTCTGTGCTTATTCCTTTCTCGAGTTGGGATTGGCACTTAATCTATGCTCCCGCTTGAGAGTGCGGAAACATCTTCTAGGAGAGTGCGGGTGTGTTTTTGCTGACCGAGCAGATGTACGTTCACTGATCCTTAGCCATACATCCCTTCATATAAAACTAATACTTGCAGAGCAGAGACCCAGCACATCCAAAGGAAAAGGAAGCACGACCTTTTATATTTTATTTCCTTTTAAAGGAAATAAAAGAATCCAATTGAAAAAAATTGAATCTAGAGCCCCACATGTTTAAATAAAACGCGGGGTAATGAGCAAGGATTGAAGCTTTTATTTATTTATTTATTTATTTATTTATTTATTTATTTATTTATTTATTTATTTATTTATTTAATTGGCGTCCATCTGAGAATGTAAAGTTTTCCCGAATTGACAGCACCCTCCCCACCCGCCCCCACATAGGCCGAGTCGCCATCCTTATGTGAATAAAGTTTCATTCATTCATTCATTCATTCATTCATTCATTCATTCATTCATTCATTTATTTATTTATTTATTTATTTATTTATTTATTTATTTATTTATTTATTTATTTATTTATTTATTTATTTATTTATTTATTGTACTGTCAACGCTCGCCTGGGGGTGACTACAGAGAGGGAAGCAAACGATACGGAAAGCAAATGCAGACATTCACGCTTTAGCGACTTAAACATGCGAAGTAAACATCAACAGCACATTCCAATTTGTAAACATCAGAACTTTCAACAATATGTCACGGCAATTCGCTCCACGCTTCAATGACATCAGGAAAAACGAATTATGAAAGACGTCCGTGCGAGCACCGGAATGGCAAACTGCCCTGTCCCGGTTTACGGCTGCTGAGCTTATTTGGGGATAAACGGACATTCTTTTATTTATTTTTATTTGACCTTGTGATATTTGGAAAAATATTGTTAAGAGTTGCTTTTGTCTACTATTTTCTAAAGGTTCCCAACAGCTTAGTTTTAACATCTCGGTAACTGAATCCATTCTTTTATACTTTGAACACATAAACATTGGGCAAAAGGGTACTGAATTTGTTCCAATTTAACTGTTAAAGCCTTTTGGTGGGGGCTCCGGGCAGCACAAGAGCATTCTAAAACAGGGCACACAAATGTTTTACATGCGAGCAGCTTGGCGTCTTTCGTAGCCTTCGGTAATTTAGCATGCAAGAAACGCAGTTTTTCGTAGGAGGCACAACATACTTTCTCAACGTGTGCACGCCATGTGCACTCCCAAAAATTTCAATGAACACACCTGCGGTAAGTAATTAGGTCCAATCCCGTAGGTGAATGATAGAACGCTTTTCGCATTAGTTATATGTGTATATGTTGTCTTAGTATAATTTATATTCATTTCCCATTTATCGCACCAGGTTTGCAAATCCTGCCGCAATCAGTCATAACATTTTCGTCATTTGTACACGCCACTAAAACATGGAGGGTTAACATCGACAACATCATTTATGTACACCAAGAACAGCAATGGGCCCCACACCGACCATTGTGGGACACCGGAATAAACATTGATATTCAAACTTAAGCCCATTAATTCGCAGCAAATGCTCTTGGTTCGTTAAGTATGCCTCAATCCACTTTAAAATATTTCCGTTTACGCCTGTTTCTTTGAGCTTGAAGAGCAATTGGTGGTGCGAGACCTTGTCCAAAGCTTTTGCAAAGTCTATACACAGTACGTCGACTTGTTCCTTGCTATCCACAGCAGCGGTAGAATCGTGGACAGTTTCAACCAGTTGTGATAGCGTGGAAAGCTCTTTGGCACGTGGTGTAGCCTACATATCAGCCCATTTGTCTCCAAGAAAATAACCGTGTTTCTTGCAGACTTCTTGAAAAACATTACAACAAACACACTTCAGAGACACTGGCCTGTCGGTAGTAAAAAGCATTCTATCGCCCCCTTTAAATACAGGTTTAACAATGGCGCTCAGCCAGTCTTTTGGGAGCGAATGTGTCAGGAGCAATTTTTCCAACATATTGCCACGTAACAATAATAAGGACGAAATAGTCCGGGTGAGTGATGGTAATTTAATAAGGCGAACTTGTGCCTCCTAGCAACTCAGCGAAGCAGTTCCTCTCTCCAGCACACCACGCGCTAGACTGGCGTTCTAGCTCGTCCAGCTCGTTCCGCGTGCTCTCGCGCACAACTTCCCGAGACACTCTGCACCTCCTCGTTGTCGTCGACAGTTGGTCGGCACGCGCTAAAGAGAGGTGGCTGGAGGCGTTCCCTTCGTCGTCATCGTCTTTAAACTTCTTGTACACGTGATAATATAGACTACATAAAACGTATCTAGTCCACATACCGCATCAAAAACACAGCTGGTACACCATCCGGTCCATTAGCCGTCTTGTTCAAATTAAGTAACTGCTATAACAGGCCAGCGAGATCAAATGAAACTGCATCCATGACACATGGATGGAGTTTCGGTTATTTTCTTATCTTCCTTCGTACATGTCGGGCTTGTAAATACAGACTGGACAAAAGTGGCTTAACCAATTAACTGTATCTTGTTTCTTACAAAATCAGAGCCAACCGCGATTTGTTCAGTCCTTGCTTTGCGATCGCGAAAGTAGAGCGAAAAATTTCTACGTGAAGTGTGCAAGAAATCAAAAAACGTTTTGCTCAAGAACCTTTTTTACTGCGAAGCAGTACTTATCTATGGCCCCCGTAGTTTTCACTCCGGTGAAGCCGATTTACTCAGCACCGTTCCGTGGCTCCTCCTCTCCACCGACGACCCCTCTTTCACTACTTGTATTCTCTTCGCCAACACCGATGCCTCTTTCACAAGTTGCGCAACCGTCTGAGAACGGCGGTAGCGCCGCTATCAGGTTATTGCGGAGAAACAACACAAGCGCGCATGGGTGTATAAACGACTGAAAGCCGCCGCTGCCGACCATGCAGCCACGCTGCCGACCATACATCACCGAGTAGCTCCAATCCCGCCCAGTTGAAGAGCAGCCTGGCCGGCTGGAACGCCAGCGTGAGCCCATAATTTTTCTTCAGCTTGAATGGCTTTCCGAGCGACATTTTTATCGTTGTATATCACGCCTAGCTATGCGCCCACCACAGGTTGACGGTTTATGGGTGCACAGGTGGGGGGCGGAAGTAGGGCGGCGAGCGCGCACAGCTGCGATTCATGCCGCTGCCGACAACATACCCTTTGGGCTGGTGGAAGATATAACGCGGAAGCCACATGGCTTAAAGCTCCCTTTCCGCTGTCGTCCGCAATGGAGCGGTTTGGGTCTGGGTTGGTGTGTTGACACACATTAAGATGCCTACAACGGGAGAGAGAAACAGAGAGCGACGTGTTTGTTAGCTAGAATAAATCCCGAGACCGTCTAGGTTTTAACTGGCAATGGGCAGGACGCATGTCGCTCGCTTCTAGGATAAGGAGCGGGAATTGGAGAAGGGTTGGGCCGAACAGAAGCGCGAATAGCATGCGAACTACGCAAAGCCGCTGCCGCCGCCGCTGTCTGTCACCTCGTGTTCCAGTTCGTTGAGTAACTGCGAATCCCTCCCGGATAAAGAGCAACTTGCCCGCATGTAACTACCATGTGATCAAATATTATTTCTTCAGCGCAAAGAGTTTTCAGAGCGACTTTTTCGACGGTGTCTTTCACGTCTAAGCACGCGCACATAGGCAGTTGCTAGTTTCTTTACGTCTTTATTTCTGCATTTAACAGGTTAAAAACCTTCCGACAGAAATGGGGGGATTTATGGTGGAGGGGGAGGGGGGCTGCCGTCCATGTCTTCGTGGTGGGGTGGCCCCGAGGTCGGCTCTGCAAAGGCACGGCCGGGTCCTCTCTCGTCCTTAAAATATTGAAGAAAAGCACGCCAGAGCCGGAGTGCGTCTGATGGTCCAATGTGTGATGGTGGATTGATCTACTCCTGCAGAGTGCCAGGTCAGCGTCCGCCGAGACACTGAAGTGCAGTCTCCCGAACCGCTGTAAAGGCAGGGTCATGCCACAGAAGATGTTCAGTCGTAGCTCTTGCGGGGCATAGCGGGCAATGTGGGGTCACGTATGAGCGTGGGTTGATGAGGTGTAGCCGCGCTGGGGACAGAAGTTGGCCAGTCTGGGCTCGGCGAAGAATTACCGCTTCTATCCTTCGAAGAGTGCTGGGTGGCCGCCGATATGTTTCGTCGGGGTTGGCCAAGTGCCGGAGAATGCTGCGGCGATAGCATTGAGCACGATGCCATGTCTCGGCCCTATCCATTACAGGCGACGGTGGGTGACAACATCGGAAATGGCCGAAGAAGTGGAAACGGCAGCGCATCCAGGCAAAGGTGCGGAAAGAGCTGCCGCGCGCGCTGCCTAGTGTGCCTTTTCGTTCCAAGTAATTCCCTCATGTGCAGGAATCCATTTGATGACTATGTTGTAGCCTTCTTCCCGTAGGCGACGGGCCTCTTTCAGAATTGTGTTAAGAACGAAGTAGTCTGCACGGCAGGCGGTGTACACTGCTTGCGAGTCGGTGTAAATATAATAGGTTCGATATGACGGATCCCGCCTTTCCACTATTCGAATAATGGCAAGGCGTATGGCGATGAGCTCAAGATTGGTGACCGTGTGTTCTTCGGTGAGCCGTTTAACTACAGTTGTGTCTGTCTCAGAATCGTGGCAAGCTATTGCGGCGCCATTTTGAAACTCGGCGGCATCCGTGTATAGTTGGACGGTCCGTTATAGGGATAGCTTGTGTGACATCTTCATGTGGCGTTTAGCGGCGGCTTTGCGCCTTTGCGGATTAGCTGAAGTCATGTTCTTTGGTAATGGTATACTATCCACTAAGTCGATGAGCTCACCTCGCGGGACAGGAGAAGAAAGCGTCTCCATATTGTCGACGTCGTATCCCAATGCCCGCAAGATCTGACGGCCAGCTACCGTTGTGGAAAGGCGGATGCGCTGAGTTTGCGATTGCTGCTCTGCCACATCCTTCACGGCATTGATTTTGATGCATGCGTGTAGGTCCACTACTGGGCAGTACTGCGGTAGCCCAGTAACCAAGAGCATCGCTTTGCGTTTTATTCTGACACGCTAAAGGCGTTGGTTCGCGTTAAGCATCATGTACGAATATGCATACAGGATTTTTTTACGTTATGAGGGCTAGGGCAATCTGTCGGAGCACCACTTCTTTGCTTCCCTATCCACGGGCGGAGACGTTACGCATAAGGTGTAAGGCCCGATGGCAAGTATTCATCGTGCTACAACAACAACAACGAACATTTATTAAAAGGGATGGCTCAAGGCCACATGGGGAAGAGGAGGGAAGGGAGATGAAGACCTCAATAGTGTCCCAACATGGAGGAGTCCAGAACGAACCGCCAAAGTGCGGATAAAGTCTGTTTGATGTGGCCCTTCGGACGGATCCAGTCCTCGTAAGCGAGTACCCAGGCAGGCCGATGTGTCTCACGTGGCCCTACGAGACCTATGCAGTCTCATACAAGGTGATGGATGGTTGGCTTCAGTGACTGCCCACATGGGTAGCAGACGTACAAAGGGTCGGATGGTGATGCCACCGCAGATGAAAGGTTTTCGGAAGCTTCTGCCGTGGAATTGCCGCTCCTCATTGTTCTATTTGAGGCGTGCCTCCACCTGGCCACGACGTCATCTGTTAAAGCGTATCCGGAGCGCGCACGGTTCAGGAAGACATGTGCAGCGCGGCTAAGACCAGGAGGCACTGGGTCCGGGTTGATGGGCACTGTTGAAAGGATCTCCTGTCGGCGGCGCTGTTTGCGACAGCGGCGTTCGCCATCGGGATCAAAGCAGAACTCCTAAGTGCGGGAGCCGTCAAGCTGCGGGCGGAAATTCCGACAAGCCTCGCTCGCCAGCTGATGGGCCCACTCACTACCGAGGGCTCTTGCGTGCCCGGGTGCCAGGCGAACGGTCACAGTAATGCCAGTGCGCGGTCGCAACGTTGCACAGGAACGTTTAATGTTATGAGCGACTGAGTGCCGTCTGGGTGGTCCAATGAGATAACGTAAAGCCTCTGCGCTGTCCGTAAATATGCTGACGTTTCGGTACGTTTGGGGATCAGCTGTCAGTAGGCGTACAGCCAGCTGGACCCCCTCGTCGATGGCGCGAAGCTCCAGCGCTGTGGCGGTAGGTGGTATAGTCATCTTGAAGGTGCGGGTTGTGTCTACGGCCGGTACACGTGCAACGGCGGCGAGGGACGCCGTTTGTAAATGGCGCCGCCACAAAGCAGCCACGAAGACAGAAAGTGTTGATCAGTCTTCTGTGTTCAAGGGAGGGGCGGTGACCGAAGGAACATGTCTATGCGATGGGTAAGTTCCTTGGTGACGTGGAGTGGGTGCTGGCCGTTGCTCAGTAATGAGCTCATCCTCCCAAGGTGGAATGTGCTTATGTATGGTTGGCACAGACGTGTCGAAATCCTCACCGGCATGGCATTGTAAGCGGCGGCCCTGGTGAGTGAGATTGCGACGGTCTTTCGCCCCCTCTGCCCTCGATTGGATTATGCTTTCAATAGTGGGAAGACCAGCGTACCGATAGAGCTCCTCAATCCTTGTGTGTCGTGGAAGCCCGGTTATAGCTCGAAGCGCTTCCCGGTAAAGGACTTCTAGCTGGTGGGTCTGGTGTTTTGTGAGGGAATAGCACATAGCGCCATATGTGGCTTTGGACACAAGTACACTTTGCACTAAACGCCGAGCTACGTCCTGCGATGCCCCGCCAAAGGTGTTGGAGATGCAGCGAATGAGGTGCAGGAGGCTACGCCACTGCGGCCGAAGTTGCTTGATCCATTCTGTAGCGCCACCGTTCTGGTGAACGGGCACCCCGAGGACACGCACCCAATCCTGTGGAGCAGGCTGGAGCGAAACGCCGTCAATGGTTAAATGAATCCGGGAGCGTTCTGCCGGTGTGCCTCGTATGGCCAGGAAGTGTGTTTTCGCCAGCGATATTTTCATTCCAGTGGAAGCTAGGAGGGCGCTGAACGTGTTTAGGGCCTTCTGTAATTGACGCATCGCGGCATCGGTTGTGGGGTGGTCACTTGCTTCAGTCCAAATTGTGATGTCATCGGCATAGGCCGTGACATGAACACCTTCCACCGCAGACACCCCATGAATCAACTTCCTGAGAGCCAAATTAAAAAGAATAGGGGAGATGATAGCCCCCTGGGGCACCCCGAAGCAATTGGTGAAGGAAATGGTGTCGTGGCGGCCGGATCGAATCTCGTATGTGCGGTTAGCCAGGAAGCTCCGTACAAAATTGCGTAGCCGCTTACCAGGATAAGCATCTACTAGGGCATCGAGTACCGCTGCGTGTGATACGGTGTCGTAAGCCTTTTGCAAATCAATAGCAACCAGAATGTGTGGCCGCTTATACCGGCTTGTTCGCACCAACTTTCGTAGAAGGTAGAGACTGTCGTGGGTGCTTAAATTTGGTCGGAAGCCTGTCTGAGCCGGGTGGAAGTAGTTGTTTTCTTCTTCCAAGTGATGACTCAGTCGAGTCGTGGCCATCCGCCCAATCAACTTACAGGCGGTAGACGTAAGCGAGATTGGACGTAAATTTGCAAGGACTGCAGGATCCTTGCCTGCCTTGGGAATCGGTACCACAACAGCGTGCTTGAGGGCTGAAGGGACGACGCCACTGATCCATATGTCGTTAAGTGCCTGAAGAAGCTCCTCTTTCTGTGCTACTGGCAGATTGCGAAGCATAGACCAAGACACACCGTCTTTTCCTGGTGTGCTAGACACATTGATTTGCTCAAGGGCAACCGTGAGCTCAGCAGATGTAAATGGCATCTCAATCTGTTCGCTGTCGTCCACTGCCTCCAGAGCGTAGATATAAGGTGGCGGTTGAGACGGGGGTTGGGAAAAGAAAATACGTGCTGCCTCTCTTTCGAAGGCCTCACGGGATTGCCCAGTTCGAAGTAGCACCGTATCCACTGTACCCTGCAGCCTTGTACGCCCGGCTAGGCTTCGGAAGGTGCTCCACAGTTTCCGGGACCCAGTGTGAGAGGAAAAAGAGTCGCAGTGCTCTTCACAACGCTTGCGGGCAAGGAGCTTCGCGTATTTTCTAATGTTCGCTGTCTGGTGGCGGAGGCGCACAAGGTCAACATAAGTGCGACCACCGGTCCGATAGCGCTCCTGCAAGTCGTCGCGAACATTCCATAGATTGATCAGGTGTCGATCAGGAGCAGGAGTGTCTTGGTCCACTTCGACGACCGTTGTAGCACCATTTGCAGCAATCAAAATGCGATTTAGCAGAATTGTGAGTGAGTCTAAGTTCGCGTTGCGATGTCTTTCTGTTCCGAAAAATTGAAGCTCCCTGAAACGGGGCCAATCTACATACCGGACCTTCTTGTTAATTTTTCGCGCGGTGCCGGAAAGCGTGATCCAAATGGGGTAATGGTCACTTCCCCAAGATGAAGAGTCGCATTTCCATAATGACACCGTGGAAGGAGTGGCCCAGGTCAAATCGGGAATGGTGTCCCGCTGGCTCGGCGACTGCCCCAGCCGTGTGGGGCACGACAGATTATTAACAAGGATGAGGTCCGCATCTTCTGCTGATTCCTCGAGGTTGCGGCCGCGGATGTTGGTGACGCGATATCCCCAAGTCGTGCTGAGGGCATTGAAATCACCCCCAATCACAACTTCGTCCCGGGGGTACAGAGCACGCAACTGCCGCATCCAGTCAAAATTTGCACCTGGTAATTGAGGACGCACATAGGTCGATGCCACAAGTAAGGTTCTCCCTCCAAAGGACACGCGGACAGCCACTACTTCCTGAACATCGTTGCACATGCCTGCAGTAGGCACCTGGCAGTGAGGGGTTCCTCTCAGAACGTATAAAGCTGTCTGTTGGATCACTACGCTGGTAGCTTGGTCAGAAATGGTGGCGTAGTGAATGGTGGGTACCTCATAAGAACGGTAGCCTTGTATGCTCGGGCCTTTTCCTTTCGTCTCTTGGAGCAGGACTACCAACGGCTTTCGATCCAAAGCCCGCAGGTGTTCATTGAGCTCTGCGGCATTGGCGCGCAACCCGCGACAGTTCCACTGCAGCAGCAACGGGGCTTTAGCACTTGCTGCCATGTTCTGTGTTGGATAGCACCGATGGATCATGCTGAAAGGCCGGGGTCGCTTGGGGTGCTGCTTTGGACACAGCGGGAACTGCAGACTGAGACGAGTGTGGCCAGTACTTAGAAAGCGCGATGTCGAGATGTTTGGAGATCAACCTGCTTATAAGGTGTTCAACCTCTGTGGCGGTCCAGGCGCAATGAAAGCCGGACGTCTGGCACGTAGAATTCCTTTGACTGAGAACCTGAGTGGCGTGGTTCTCCTGCTGTGCTTTAAGTTCTGCTGTCTTTCGGGCTTGTGCGGCGCAGGCGTGCTTGTATTCTTGCTGCAGTGAGGACAGCTCAGTTTGTAGGGCTGTGATCTTTGAAGAAAGACAGTCCAGGTACTCCGAAGAGGGAGCATTGTTGGACACCTTTCGTGATTGTTTCTTCCGCTTGTTTCCAACTGATGTGCTGCCGGAACGCTCTCGAGATGGTAAACGCGCAGTCATGGGCGAAATGTGGGATGTCGGGGAAAGATGCGGGAAATCCACGGTACCGCTTAAGTTGTACTGTCTACGCGGGAATGAAGGTTCGGAGCCAGTGATGTGCCGGCGGGGCGGACTGTGGAAACGCTGGTGCATTCGCTTCTGCATGATCTTTAGGCGGCTGATTTTCAACTGACAATTGGTATCACGCGCTGTATGGCCAGTCTTCTTGCAAAGGTTGCAATATGGCGTCGCATCAGGACGTTCGTCTTCTTCATGCGGTCTACCACATTGGGAACATACAGCAGGATTGGGGCAATGTTTCTGCAGGTGGCCATCCCGGTGGCAACGATAACAAACCAGTGTGCGAGGGACATAAGGTTTCACTTTACACAACTCGAGGTAGTTGCGGATGGTTCGAGGAGGCGTGGTCGTGTCAAACGTCACGAGGGCATAATTAGTCTTCCCAAGGCGACGAATATCTAGTATGACGGCCGACTCACATGTCGTCTGGCTTCGGAGGTCCTCGTCGGAGTCGCGCGGGTCGACTTGGATCAGACCCCTAGATGTCCCTTTGGGGTGCATCAGGTGCGCCTCATATTCTAAACTTTCACCATTAATCTTGCATTTGTTTTGCGCACAGAATGCTAGTGCCTGGGTCTTGTTGTAGAACGTTATCGTGACGGAATTGCTGCGGTGGTGGACATAAGTAGACGTCAGTCCGTTCAATGATGCATGCGGGGCATAACTAGCAAGAACTGCAGCAAGCCCTTTGCGGGGAATGGCGCCGACGGAAGCATTGTTCTTTGGGTGCAGCAGCACCGTGAACTTCTCCTTAGCGATTCGATCATGCTCTGCCGTGGTAAGGCGTGGTCGCGCTCTACGAGATCGGGAAACATATGTCCAACCGTCTTCGGTATTGCCTGCTTGAGGAACATTCGTAGCCGAAGTGAAAGTTGAGGTGGTTCCTTGCGGTGGATGCCTGTTGGTATCGCTCAACTTGCGCTTCTTTAAATTGCTTGCGTTGTCCGCTGAAGGCAGCAGCTGAATATCGGAGTTCGAGGACATTGTGGAAGGAGAAACTCCGATGTTGGAAGCGTCCAGCTTAGATTAAGGTGGGCTTGAGCCTTTTCCGTGGGGCCAGATGCTAGGTCTACGGTAGTTGAGGGATCTCCACTGACTTAGATCACTCAAAACTGTATCAAACCGGATCAAATTTTTACAGAGCATGGTGGAATATTAACTGGGTTATTGTGCCGAATTTGAATGTGATCTGAGCTCACCTTCATTGCACAGGCCTGAATATATTTCATCGTGCTATGAAGCCAGCTTTTATGCGTGCATGGGTTGGGGGTGGAGGGAGAGGTGGACATGTGCACTCGCATCTATACGTTCCATGCGCTTTCTGATTACATGTCTGTTGTGCTGCCACGAATTTTAAACGTGGACGACAAACGGCCCAATCGGACCTGTCCGGTGTGCTTGGTGGTCGAGCGGATTGGGTTTGTGTGTTACACAAACAACACAGGAGGGATGCATACAGCTCCGTATTTGTAACTAGAATAAAGCTCGAGTCCTTTCAAGTTTAATTCAGTTAATTGGCTAGAACGTGTGCTCCATCGCAAATTACAAACCAACTTGTTTTCTTTCGCGCCAACCGTGGGCTGCGTTCACCTTCGCAGGTCATCCATCTTCACAAATTTGAATGGCACTCACTTTTTTTGGCGTTGCGATTAGATTTTTAACGCTGCTCGTAATTGTCACTATCTTCTCAGAGTGGCGTTGTCTTTTATTCTTTATTCAAAAAAAACCTTACAGGCCCCAGAACAGGGCATTGGGTAAGGGGGGAAATCGGGAAAGTACAGGACAGATAACATACAGTTTACAGGCAGGGTCAGTGCGCAACAACAAAAAATATAAATGAAATCACATATATCGTGGTACAGGTTGGGGTAAATTTGAAGATACACCATTTGCTCACTTGAACATGGCGAAAGAGGGATACATTTTCAACAAATAAAGGACAAGAAAAATATAAATCGCCATAATACACAATGCACTCAGAATTCAGGAACATGGTCACATGGTGAAGAGAGTGAGGAGCTGACGGCGAAATGTATCGGGATTAGATATGGAGGCTACGCAATCAGGGAGGTCATTCCAAAGACGAACGGCCTGAGGCAGTGGTGATGAATTGAATGCATTAGTTGTACCGTATATGCGCATGAAGCTGAACTGATTATACAATCTGCGCGAAAAGGAGTGAGGTGTTTGAAGCTGAAGCCGCGATCGTTTATTAGAGGTAATATATTTCTGGAACAGACAGAGAAGAGCAATATGGCGGCGGTTATCTAATGGCGGCAGTTGAAGGTCTAATTTAATTTGTGTTATGCTTGAGCTGATGTCGTAGTTACGTGATATGAAGCGGGCAGCTCTATTTTGAATCTTTTCTGCCATTATGATTAAGAAGTTTTGATGAGGGGACCAAATCGCTGAGGCGAATCCCAGTATTGGCAGAATAAAGGTAAGGAAGGCTAGTTTTCGAATGTTAGTAGGAGAATTTCGCATGTTGCGGCGTAGGTAGCCCAGTGAACGTGATGCTTTGGCACAGGTAGACACGATGTGTGAGGCCCATGAAAGATTCTCTGTGAGAAGAACACCACGGTATTTGTACGAAGAAGTGTGGGAAAGCATAGTGTTGTTCAAGTAATAGGAAAATTCACAGTTTACGTGTTTACGGCTGAAGGACATTACCTCGCATTTTGTAAAGTTCAATTTCATCAGCCATTTGTCACACCAGTTACAAATATGATTAAGATCTGCTTGAATGGTTAAGTGGTCATTACTGGAGTTTATAGAACGGTATATCATACAATCGTCGGCAAAAAGACGCATGCAAGAAGTAATCTCGGAGGGTAAGTCATTAATGTAGATTAAAAAGAGTAAGGGCCCAAGGACGCTGCCTTGCGGTACGCCCGAACTGACAGAAGAAAGAGGAGACGCGAAATTGTTAACAACAGTGAACTGTTGTCGAAAAGAAATGAAGTTACGAATCCAGGATAATGTTAAAGAGTCAAGTCGTAGAGCAGATAACTTAGAGATTAGTCGGCAGTGGGGCACGCGATCGAAGGGTTTTGAAAAATCAAGAAAGATACAGTCCGTTTGAAGGTTGCTGTTCATGTTAAAGTGTAAATCGGTGGTTAATTCAAACAATTGTGTGTCACACGAAAATCCCTTTCTGAAACCATGCTGATTAGGAAAAAAGAAATTGTTCGACTCGAGGTGATTGTACACGTGTGAACTGATTATGTGCTCAAGCATTTTGCAGCATATGCAAGTTAAAGATATGGGTCGATAGTTGTCGGGCGAGTGAATATCTCCAGTTTGGTGAATTGGTTTTATTTTTCCTATTAACCAGTCGTCGGGTAGCATGCCAGATGTTAGAGATTGTTCAAAAATTTGGCATAATATTTTGCTTGATATGGGGAGGGTGTTCTTAAGTATCTTGGAATTAATGTTATCGATACCGGCTGATGTGGATAATTTTAGGTTACTAATAAATGATTCAAAGCCTCCAACTGTGATAGTAATGGGTTCCATATAGGCGGCGTCAAGTTCAGGAAAAGTAGGAACATTGGAATAGTCCTCCTGGGTGAAAACAGATGAGAAGAACCTGTTAAAAACAGGTTCCTGTTAAAAACAAGAACCTGTTGCATGAACTCTTTCTTCTGGCGTTTAGTGTGCATAATATTTCTAGCTATTTATGGATTAGTCTTTTCTTATTTTTTTATCGAATGGGAACATACCTGTCTATGCAACTGTTTAATATTAATTTAACAATCAACCGTCTCGCTTTCAGAGGCTAGCCTAAAATTATCAAATGCAGTTTCCAAAGAATCTAAAATTAACGTCTTATCTGCCCGACCGTAGTCGCTAACAGGCACCCGAACGAAGGCTCATTTGCGAGCTATTGCACAACATGGAATCTCGACCGAAATCAGTTTGTGGTCAGATGTGCCTTCTTAAACCGTGACGCTGATGCCCTCCATACTGGCAGAAAAGAATACCAGGTTCAGCAGTGACTGAGAATCCAATGTTAGTCGTGGGTCCTGTTGAACAATTTGGGTTAGATTATGGTTGCGCTTTAATTCAAATAGCTTTTCGCTACTACCACTATCCTCGTTACCGGTCGATAAATAAATCCAGTGTATGTCTGGCTGGCTAAAATCCCCGGCCAGCACTAATTTCATTGTCTCCTTGACATTTAAGTTCAAAAAAGACTCAAGGTCTTCCAGGAATTCCGGCGAAGTAGCAGGTGGTCTGCACACTGCTCCGATACGATAATTCGTGTTCGCATACATACACCATAGACATCCTGCTCAACTGGCTTTCATTAAAACTGCCAATATACATTTTTTGACAATTGCAACCTTCCCCCTCCCTCCGACGAGAATTTCTGTCCCAGCGAAACATTCTGTACCCAGGAGGAACTACCACGTCATTCGAAATATCGTTGTTTAACCATGTCTCTCTTACAATCACCAGATGAGAGATAGCGACAACAATAAATGTTCACGTTCAGTGACCTTCTTAACAATACTGCGAGTATCGAACGAGCTTGCATCTGGGGGCACAGCCACCGCCCCTTCCATCAGGGCGTCGCTGACGCTATCACAGTTGTGGGTTGCTGCCGATTGTCCTTTAGCATACCGCTCTTTCCGACATGGTTGGCGTTCATCTCGGTAGTGGTACCAAGTATATAACCTGTCGATATGTTCAATTTATCATGAAGCATCGACACCTTCTATCCGCTGACCCTGTCCGCAGCTGCGTTGTCCCACAACTTTTTAGGCACCTCGACAGTCACCCTTGAGTAGCCATTGCTTACGCTGATAGAAGTTCCCTTCAGCTTTCAGCAGTTCCGGATGATACTATTATTTTTTATTGGCTATTGTAGAACCTCATTACGGCTGGTCTAAACTGCCCTGGCCGCTGCTTGGCTAAGCGGTGAACTGTTTCTATTGTTTGAACTTGCACGTTCAGCTTCTTGTGAAATATATTGTCGAATACAGCAACTTTTAAGTATGATGCCGATTCCGGGCCACCTTCCTCTACCCCCCAAAACCAAAAGGTTCATACGTCTACTTCTGTTTTCAAATTCAGCTGCCTGTGGTTTTACAGTATGCTCCAGTCCTTCCATTTTTACGTTCAGTTCTTGGACTGAAGCAACTAAGCCAGCCAATCCATCGGTATTGGCATGTATCTGGCTAATTCAAATACAAGTCAGCTGACGGCTAAATTCTGCCCGATTTCCCAGAACAGTTTGTAGGAGCTGCGCCGTAGAAGGGCCAGGGTTTTCTCCAACATCTTCAGCCATCAACAACTGTAGCAACCCAGACCAGCAATCAACAAGAATCAAGCAACACCTAACAGGGCACGGCAGGACATTTAACCATCTATTATCACTACGGTAAGTGACAGTAGTAGATTAAAAACCAACCTGGAAGACGACCGGTGGCAGTTCAAGCATTTTGTTCGCATGGGCGGTGCCTTGCCCTCTGAAGAGTTGAATGCTGTGCTGTTCCTTTCGTAGCTTTGGTGGTGGTGACGTCACTGCGGCCAATGCTTTGTCGATCCACGGCGTATCTTCTAACATGAGGTTGATATGAGGCAGAAATAAAAGCACCCATCTAAGCCGCTGGTCAACATCACTGTCGAAATCCACGGGACAACCTAGAAGGCGAACGGCGGCAGTTTAGGCATTTCTTTCGCATAGACGGTGCCCTGCCCTCTCCCTTTTATGATGCACCTACTATAGAACAAAGTATAAAAGTTTCTTGTTGAGGTCTTGTAATACCACGTGGTAAGCCCGTTGCGCCTACGTGTCAACAACGCCTCGCTTTGTGGTTTTCGAGCGTTGTTTAAGCCTTATCATTTTCCCACTTTAAGTAAATAGTTGAGTTAAGTTCCCACTTGTACAGCATTTTAGAAGGCCTACTTTAGCCCTCTTACGGTGAATTACCGAAGTCCTCGAGGGTAAAAAACGTTTCTTGGGCTTCTTATAGTCGTAAAAACAGAACAAAGAATTTTCTATTGAACGATTAAGTCGTTTCCTTTCTTCTGTTTGGATGTGGGCGTTAAATGCTTATTGTCAAAGCAGGTGACCTTCTTAATCCGACTGAAAAAAAAATTTGTTTACTTTTACGGAATTATCTAGCACACAGCTGAATTCGCATGTGGGATTGTTGTTTCTTTCTCCGTTTTATCCTGCGCCCAGTGGCGTGTGTGCATGCAATCCATACAACCTTCAAACTGCAAGCTGCATCCGGCTTTCGTAGCACGCTCTCTCTGCCGAGGCTTTGATATGACCCACTGTGTGCACGCGCTGTCCTACTTTTTTTCTCCGCGTTTTGATTGAGTTGGGCCTTACGCGAGCGTGTACACGTGCGCACATCCAGGTGCCTCGCAGAAGTATGGCGTAAAGCGCCCGATAGGCAGCGCGCAGGCACCGCCAGACTTGGCTGCGAGGTTTTGCGCGCCACCGCCCAGGTGACCGCGCCAGTTTGCCGAACTGTTACGAATAGACAGTTCAAGCCTCAATTAGCGCTAGTTCTTTGCTGGGCTTACTACGCTGGCCAAGCTACAATCTTGAATGATTACTTATGAGCGGCCACAAAGAACGTAAAATAAAAGAAAATCCGGAAAGCGAAGTCCCCGCGTGTCTACGGAACACTTGTTCGCTTCAAATCATATCGCAATACCTATCAGTGTTGTGTGGTCTGTGGTGAACTCAGGCACCGTTCTAATGTGTGCCCCTCTCCCGCCCTAACATCTGCCCCCAGTGGCACGCACCCGATCCTACTCCCTACCACCCTTGCCGCCCCCAGTGCAAGCTCTGCGGTCTAGAACACTTCACTGCCAGCGAAGAATGCCGGCCGAAACTACGACCGCCTTTACCCCCGCACACGAACGCATCATTCAACAAACAAGACCTTCGACATCCGGCCCTCTCCGCTACCAGAAGACCGCACCGTTGAAGTCGGATTCTCAACGGAAATCACAGGTGATCTGGTCACCCATCGCCCCCCACCCACTCCTCCCACTGCAGCCGACTTCCTGCCCCTTGATCCCCATCAGCAAACGGCACCAGCTTCACAGTTAGACACCTTAATCCGCGAAAACGCCCAGTTGAAAGCGCAAATAACTGACAATGAACGCCGAATAGCCCCACGGCAAGAGCAAATATCACAGTTGCGAACACTACTGCAAACAAGCACCTATAATATACACGTGCCCCCACAACCCCTGCCAAACCACTTCACACAAAACACAAGTTAGCCTGAGTAAAGATCGTTTCCCCGAAGTCCGGTGTCGATCAGGAACCCAATCGCCCGGGCTCCGGTTGATTTGGCAGGAGGCTGGCAGGGCGATGGTGTTGAAGTTCTTGGAGACGGCGGTCGAATTGACGAACTCAAGGCGTTGGGGTTGATTAAGCGAAACGAAGAGTTTATATACAGCTATTTACAGTAGGAAAACTGGTTACATGAATATTAAAAGGAAAACTTCCAACTTCAGCTAGACGCTAGCTCCGAGTGCGCACAAATCACTCGAGCTCCTCAACTTCGTCTAACTCTCCTATTCTCGGAGCGTACACAAAGCGCTCGAGAAACCACGGCCGAGACTCTGTCTCGCCGCAAGATCCGTCTAGTTGCCCGGTACGGCGCTGCACCCTAAAACTCCGACGTGATCTTAACCTCGACTAGGGGGCTCAAAAATCCCCACGTAGCTTTAACGGTCGAGACTCCTTGTCCCGCCGGGAACTGCCCAGCTCGGCGCTCAGACAAGAACGATTTCCAACGGCCAAGTCCGGCCTTATAAAACCTCGAGATCACCACCCTCTCTCGGGAACGCCCCTGTGGCATTCGTGCACGCGTATGGCAGTGCCCAAATTCACGTAGACAGCTGTCACTCAGCACGCCACGGAATATTCAATGAGTCGCCGCCATCTCTGGGTCAACGGACCGCTCGCGGGCCAGCAGGCACGTACGACCCCGAGGGGTGAGAGCGAAAGACGCGACTGTGCGTCATGCTGACCAGGGCGCATTAACAATGGAGACTCGTGCGGCACTCGTCCCGACGCCGGTAATCCCACCACCTCCGCGTGTCAGGCAGACGTTCCCGGAATCCGGTGGCGCTGTCTGCTTTCTCAATGGGGGATTATCCTTGTGGTATGCGGTGGGCCAGACAATCCGCCTCCCGTGCACGCCGTGACGAATTGGCGACGGCTGCAGTGCAGTGTTGGCAGTGCTACGTCGCTAGACCGAGCGGAGGGTTCTCACGCGCAGCCCGGGCGCCTGTCCGCTAATCTCATAAGTGGACCCTACAGCCTGAATGGGAGCTTTTTGGCTGGAATACATCTTTTAAACTCCTCACGGCAGGCGGCCTGCTCCCACGTGTGGTAGTACTATGATGGTGGAAAAACTGCCAGTTTGCACCGGGGACCACAAGCCGTCGTAAATAGGCGCACTTACCACGATTGTACCTCTTCACAAAACGTAGTATCTAGCTGTGAATACTGCGTTTGTCATAATGGGAGTATTAAAAACTCCCACGCCTCCTGCATCTCCTTCTCCTCCTCCTTCACCCCTTCCTCCTCTACGCCTCCTTACAAGATGGCTGCCAGTTGGTGTCGTGTGAGCTCCAGCGTCCCAGAAAATTTATTGCGAAGTGAACTTGCGGCCGCACGAACGGATGTGAAGTGCTTCCGGGGAATCGGAGCTCGTTGCGAACATTGTGGAACCAGCCTAGACTACCTAGACTACCTCCTCATTTGCAGCCGTATGACTACAAAGGAAAGCTTTATGCTTCCACAGGAACCTTGTAGTCGAAGAAAAATTTGTTGTGGTTCAGGATTCGAACCCGGGAGCACGGTGTTCTTAAGGCAGCCGCTCTACCAAAAGAGCTAACCAGGAGGCTAGCCATTTGTAGCAAGAGAGCGAATTTATCAACAACTTGAAGTGATGTAATCAACAGTGATGTGATTTGATCGAAGAGATCAATAACTCGAATTGATCAACAATGTTATCTGAGCACGTGCACCATCTGCGGATAGTCTTCGAACGCCTTTCAGACCATGGCCTCACTCCACATCGTCTGTAACATTGACACGGTCTCGGGACATAAACGGCCGTACCTTCCTGCATCTCACAGGCTTATTGCATTCGACTCTATTCAGCGTCTCTCTCATCCTGGAGTTCGTGGCTCACAGCGTTTAGTTGTCTATAAATACGACTGGTATGCATGAACATCGAGGTATGTAAGGTCTCCCGGCTTAGCACATCACCGTTAGCCAATCTTAACTTACCGCACTCATTGTTTGCCACCATTCCTGCGGACCTGGTTGGACTCCTACCACCATCGAAGGGCTGCCGTTATACCTTGGCAGTGATCGACCGTTTTACGCGTTGGCCAGAAGCTGTTCCTACAGAAGATATTACAGCTGAGTCTATTGCTTCCGCGCTATAGGCCACATGGATCGCCCGTTCTGGTGTACCGACGGAGATTATTACGAACCGTGGACGTCAATTAGAGTCCGCACTCTTCCACCGTTTGACAGGCCTACTTGGTGTTACTCACCTTTCTAAAAACAACGGCCCACCAGCATAAAGCTAACGGCATGGTAGAGAGGTTTCATCGTCAGCTAAAGCCCTCACTGACGGCTCACGACTCCCCTGAACACTGGACAGCCCATCTTCCGTCCGGTGCGGGCGTTTGTCGTTCCGAGGGTCACCTACTCAGTCCCGTATCTCCAGCTGACGAAGACGCAGAGAAACACCCTCGACACGCTCATTTGCAAGGCAACGAAGCAAGCTTTGGGCGTTCCCATATACTCGTCGACCCGACGACTGCAGAACATGGGCGTCCACAACACCGTGGACGAGCTGGTGGATGCTGACCTCTCTGATCAGCGCGTCAGACTCCGTAGCACAGAACACGGACACGCCGTCCTTCTCAAGCTGGGATGGCGGATAGAACCGATACCCACGACGGCGCCCCTACCCAAGAGGTGGAAGGAGGCAATCAAAACCAAGCCCCTACCCCGGAACATGATCCCAAGTAAGGATGACGGGAGGCGCGATGCGCGGGCCAAGGCCCTGGCCCGACAGCTGGAGGAGAATCCCCGGGTTCTATACGCAGACGCCTCACTTAGAAAAGGCAGCGACCGGGCGGCGGCAGTCGTTACGACACACGACCGACTGATCGTCACAGCGTCGACGAGGATGAGATCCCGTGACGGCAGAAGAAGTGGATGGGGCTCTGGCGCTCGTTCAACCGGACGTCGAGGCCGTGGTCACGGAATCCAAGACTGCGTACGGCAACTACCGAAAGGGACGCGTTTCCTCCGTAGCATTTGCGATTTTGAACAAAAAGGTGACACCGGGACGAACCGTTGAACTCGTGTGGGTCCCAGCTCACTCGGGGGTAGCAGGCAACAACATCGCCGACTACCACCCCCGCGAAATGACGCTCCGGGCGGCCACCGAGTCGCGCGATGATGCGGACAACCCGAGCCCAATGACAAGCTACAGAGAGATTACTCGAGCGTACAGGAAAGAAAGGTGCACCTTACCCGTAACCGCACCGCTCTCTAACCAGGCAACAGCAAACGATCATGCGCTGAGTGCATGCGGGGTCGCTCGTGCACCCAACCCTTCGACATCGAATGTATCCCGAGTTACACGACGCCACCTGTCCTTTCCCGAACCGAACCGAAAGTAGACCGAAGGCACCCTGTCGCACGTCATGGTGGAATGCACGTTCCTCAAGATTCCACTTCCCCCCACTCCCTCCCCTACATCCCCTATCCTAGCTCCACTTCCCCACCCCCACCCCTTGAGCGATGGAAGACCTTGCTGTCCAGCCCCGCCCTGCCAACCCAGCTAGCCCTGGAGGCCAGGGGACAGGAGTTGTTGGCGACATATGGGTCCCGTGAATAGGGAACCACCCCTGTCCGGTGCCTGTGGGCACCACCAAATCTTTTGGGCTCAATAAATGTTATTTCATCATCATTGTTCTTCTCGGGTTACGCGCTGTCATCAAAGAAGACCTTGTCTGTATGGAAACTCTTATGTTCTACGGCGCATCATTGCGTTTGCCTGGAGACTTCCTGGTCCCTCCGAGCCTCAAGATAACTTTCCCCCACCAGGTCTGTCTTACGCAAGTGACTGAGCCAGATTTTTCACCCGAATTCATCCCCAACCACCACGGCCGTGCTCTCCTAAACCCTCTTTTATTCACCCAAACCTGTGTGACCGCCAATGCACTTTCATTCGCGTCGACTGTGCCCGATGACCATTCCAACTACCGTACACCGACCCTCTTCTGGTCTCTTCGCGGCAATCAAGCGGCGCACGCTTACGCTGGAGAATTTGCTCGCCGGGCACCGCAAGAGGATGAGGAGAGGACCCGTCACTCACTCATCACATACAACGACATCACCCAACACTACATGCTCACACGACGCACCTTCTCGCCGCCGGCGGACAAGCTAACAAAAGAAGAAGTCACCCTTCGACGGCTTCAAACTAACACATTTACACACCCCACGCGGATCCACAACATCCACCCCATGTTATACTACCCCCTGTGCAAACACTGCGGCAGCGGAGCTACGCTCTACATAATGGTTTAGGCCTTCGAGTCAACCCCAGACCTTCATCCCATCCCTAATGCAGCTCACGAGCAGTGGGAGAGTGAACTTGCCAGCTCAGACCTCAGTAAGCAGCCTTGGCTCGCTGAAAGGGTGAAGACGGAAGGCCGCACCAACGAAGTCCTGGACTGAGGGCCCCGCCCACGATCCCGCTATACTTCATTGTCATTAAAGCTTGCTCTTCCTCCTCTTCGTTATTTCGCGCTCCCACAAGACGTTCCCCGTTCGAATTAACGGCCGCGACTCCCGTTTCCATCGACCACCCCAAACCCGCTTTCATCGAGGGCACCCTCCCTGCCACCCCCACCCCATCAAGTATTCCAGCCTCAACACCATCACACGCCATCCTCGACACTCAAAGACAGTATGCTTTGCCCTGCCCCAGCATCCACGGACTCCTCATCAAGCCTCTGTCTACAAGCTACTTGGCGGTGCCCCAGCTGGCACGATCGCCTGCTGGCGCCGACGAACAATCCTGAAAGGCAATACCGCTGGGGCTGAGCCAGCACTGTTGAGTGCTGGCCACGCGCCGCCAGTGCGGCGCCAGCAACGAGCGACAAATACACGAGGATTCCAGTTTGGGTTCACGGGTGAAACTATTCTGACGTGTCCCACCTCGTCTCTGCTCGGCTATCGAGACATGCTAATGTTTTCTTTTTGCTCAGTAGCTTGGAATTGTTTTACCCCTATAAACGTCCAGTTTAAGCGTTCTTTTAACATTTGGCCGGGTGGTTGAATCCTTGGGTGGACGGAGGGATGGAGGGATAGACGGACGGACGGATGGACGTCCAGAGAGACAGACAGACAGACAGACAGACAGACAGACAAACCAAACGTTTCGGGCTTGTTTACCCCTAAAAAGATTACCGCATTAATTAACCAATCAGTGGTGGTCAGGAACTATTCCAACGCAAGTCGTGGCTACTACACACAAACCAAACGATGCGCATGGGCGTTAGTAATTCACCCCTAACCCACGGCGTCGGCTGTGGTTTCAAGTGAACATGCGCCTCAGCATCGAATCTTTTCCGTTTTGGTTGTATGGCTGTTCCTTCTTCTGCTTCAACTCACTCAAGTAGTGCTCTTGCCGGCGCATATCTCTGCGCTGCGTGGTTCACCTGAACACTGCTTGGTGCGTTGGGGCCGTGTTGAAATTCCTCGGTTTCTTATAGTCACATGTATAACGCTTAAAAATCGGGTATCTAAACACGTTCTTCTCTTGGCAGTGTTGTGAAGGCTGACAGTTGAATTTTTACTAAGAAGGAAGGTGTTCAGATAATCGCTTTTGTATTTTCAGATTTCTCCACCCAACCTCTCTCCAAAGCAAATCCTTTCAACTCTTCCGAGCTCTGGAGGCGCACCCTATCCAGGTCATGCCCGTCCGATGAGCTACGGCTGGTGGAGCGTGCTGTATGCGCTGGTAAGGCATATGGAGTCCTGGACTGAGTAATTCGCCTCTTGAAAACTACATGCGTTGCCAACAATAAAAATGTTTATCCTCCTCTACTGCGTTCGGTAACATACAAGTCGCCCACCACAGCATTCAAATGGTGTTGTGATTCTTTCCGAGCGTTCTGTGTTCCACGGAAGCTATCCGCAAAATCAACCTCACGGAACGTGAAAAAAATGAAGCGTATTCGTCTGCGTCAAGCACGGGGATACATTTTCCATGCTCTGCGCCGCTCGCACGCTACAACTACTTACTTTTGATTTTGTTTTTGCTGTGGTAGGTGACAGGAAGTATGAACAAGAAAATGAAACCAAAAGAATCTGAAATAGAAGGCGCGGATTTGGTCTTGTTCTGCTCCGCACAAACAACGAAACCAACCTACATGGTGTTTCGACACTCCCACGTGCACATCAGAAGCAGATTTATCAATGCTCGGAGCAACTATCACGAGATCCGCAAGCAGCAGGAGCAGCTGTCTAGCAACGCCAACACGAGGAATACTAGAGCCGTTATTCCGCGTCGCCACTTTTGCGGGTCGCTTCATTGTGTGCCTTGTTTCCGTGGGAGCGCAATGTTCGGAAGAGTGCACAGCGAAGCATCCGTACCTTCTAGCCATGCTTAGTTCAAAAAAGGTGCTTTCAACCAACAAAGACATTGGTGAGGAAGACACCAGTTTCATGTTTACTCAGTGTTCGTATGACGTAATGAGAGTGGCGCTGTGAAATCCGAACATAGCCTTTTCGTCTTAGTGATGTTCCGAGCTCTCCCGACAGGCTGGTTTAAGTGAATATTCACGCGGGCACTTACAACGGTAAAATATAGTGGTAGAAGTTTTTGTGTTGCTTCAAACTGTTGTCCACACAATCTGGCTGTTATGCCATTACATCAAACACAAACGGTTGATAAGGATTTGCTTGTCTTGTTTCTGCAGTTTATCTAAAGATGACTCAGCTAAATTATTACCCGGAAGGAATGTTCTCTTTGTTCGTGTATTCTGTTTCCTAATTTCTGCAGCATGCAGTGGCATTATGTATAGAATAGACGCAATTACATATGCAAACTTCTTTCAAGACAGAAATGAAGTTCCTTTTAATTGCTGTACTTTGTTCAATAGTTTTTATATAAACGGGAACGCTGCCACGATGTTCGAGTCGCGAGGTCTAAAAGACGTCGCGACTCCCCTTCAGATATTCTAGAGCTCGCATACCTTGAACCATTGGAGCCACCTTGGGCATTCAAAGATAAACGAGCTGCCAAACTCAGAATTTTTTCGAGCTTCTCTTTATTATTGATAGAGTAGGGGTCCAAGACAATGCTCCCGTATTCCAGCGTGGGTCTTACAATGGGTTTATATGCAATTAGTCCAAGCACCAAGGGGGGGGGGGGGGGCATCACCTAATTCATGATTGAGGAATCCCAACTTTTTTCTCAAGGGAGAACTACTGCTTTTATATGCTTTGGCCAGTAAAGTCGGGATGTCAAGTTTAATCACAGGCGCTTATGTTCCTCCACTTTTTTACTTAGGTAATAGCCAATACTGCACCTGAAATGAGACTTATTCTTTTTATTTGTGATGGACATGTGAACCATCTTCTCAAAATTTATAAGCATATGCCACTTATTGCACCATTCCCTTATTGCATGCAAACTATGGTTAAGAACTTGCTGGTCGGCGGCGTACACTATAGGGGTAAATATGACGCAATCGCTTCCTAACAACCTGAGGCGTGCTTTACAACTTGGCCAAGATCATTAATGTAAATATTAAATTCAACAGGTGTCAAGGCCGAGCTCTGCGGGACGCCTGAGAAAACATCCAGAAAACGAGAAAAGGCCCCATCAGTTTCAACATACTGCTTGCAGCCAGTTAAATGATCCTACCTGCTATTTGAGATGAGATGCCTAAGATATTGCATTTCGGTTACTCGTTTAGAATGTGGAACTCTGTCGAACGTTTTCGAGAAATGTATTAGTATTGCGACAATATGTCGTCCCCCTTGTCAAGCACCCGCCGCTGTGGCTCAGTGCCTAAGGCGTTGTGCTGCTGAGCACGAGGACGCGGGTTCGATTCCCGGCCACGGCGGCCGCTTTTCTGATGGATGAGAAAAGCAAAAACGCCGTGTGTATGAGATTTCGGCGCACGTTAAAGATCCCCAGGTGCTCAAAATTAATTAGGAGCCCTCCACTACGACGCCCCTGATCGTCTGCGTTGTGCCGGCGCGTTAAACCCTACAATCAATCAAAACCAGTCTCATCTTATGAACAGCAACTACTTATTGAGTTCAGTTGAAAACCCTCTTCGAAAAACATGGTGTACGTTAGTAATAAGGTTATTATTGCCTAGAAAGTCATTTAGGTGTTACGAAATTACGTGTTCAAGAAGTTCACAAACTGAGCAAGTAAGAGATATACGTCGGTAGTTACGTGACTGAACCTTTTCAAAAATGGGTTTCACGCGGGCAACACTCCATTCAAGTGGTAGGCAAGAAGGCTCACGAGAATTACCCTACAATTGGCCCAGGAATCTAGCCAGCAATTCAGGGTCTTTTAAAGTGTACGGTGAGAATGCTATCAGGTCCTGCGGATTTTTAGGACCTGATCTCAGGAGCAGCTTAGTAGCACACTCTACCAAAATATTGATATATTTGTTGCTGTCGTTGCCGCCAGGCATATCCGCCAGCGTGGCTGGGCTTGAGTACACGCTTTGAAAATAGGAGAAAATGTTTCGCCAATATTTTTTATCTAATCCGACGCGCAAACAAACAGCTATTTGATCTACGCTTCTTGAGTCCTTGTTATATTGTCAAAATTTGCCAAATTTGTGAGGGTTTTCGGTAGCAAAGCTCCCAAGGGTGGTTGACTAGAAGCACTCTTTAGCTTCTCGTACTCTAGATTTCAGCATAATACTTAGCATGAGAAGAAGGGCGGCGTCCCTGTTCTTACTTTTGCGATACCGTTTTAGTTTACGTTTGAAATGTATAATTTCGCTGGTTATCCAAGGGTTGGCTTCGTTAGTTTTTTTACTATATCTGGAATAAACTTATGGATGCAGTAATTGCAGCACGACTTCATACCTTGCTCACAGTACGTTAGCATTATCGTCATCAAATGTTAGTAATGCCTCTTCTAAACAGTGGACAATGTATGGGTTATCCCCTGCGTTGTAATCTTTTACTTTTACAAATTTAGCGTTTAACATTGATTACGTCCGATCCACTGATTCTTAACACTCTCTACTTAATTGAGAACGAGTCAGCGAGCAATGTTACGCAAGATGATGGGCCTAACTTTAAGGGATAAGAAGAGAGCGGAGTGGGTCAGGGAACAAACGCGGGTTAAGGACATATTAGTAGAAATTAAGAAGAAGAAATTGGCGTGGGCACGGCATATAAAGCGAAACCAGGATAACCGTTGGTCATTAGGGGAAACAGAGTGGATCCCTAGAGAAGGCAAGCGTGGCAGGGAACGACAGATTGTTAGGTGGGTAGAGGAGATTTGTTGCCGAAAGCGAGAAAACTTGCGTACATTCGAGTAAGCGAGGACGCGCATGCGCACCGCGTCGATCTCGACAGCAGGTACCGTGCCTCCAGAGTGCACAGCCATAGTTCTTGCCACGCGCTCGCGTGTCTTGGAACATTGTGTCACTGCCTGTACATTCATGGGCAAATAAAATGCGAACACAAAAACACGAACTGGAACACGCAAAATTAAAAATGCTGTTCGTTGAGGTTCAATAATTGCGCGCTTTTGATATCTTTAGAATTACACGGTTCTGAGCTTTGTTTTTGTACTAAGCTACGCATCATTTTGATTTGCACGAAAATAAATCGCACTATTTTCGTGTTCTGATCTATATTTTTGTGTTCGCGTTTCATTTGTTCATGACTGCACAAATCTCTCAATCCTGTGATGCTGCCCGACATCGCAGGTGCTACTGCGCCTTTTATTCACCCGTGGCGCGACAAACATTTGACACGTGTAAACGGGGGACAAAAACCATTCCAGGAAAAGCAATCTGTTTTTTTTTTTTTTTTCGATACGGCCGAAGCTGTCAAAGTTTGTACGCATCATTTGAATAACCGCTGACGTTATTTATCCTCAGCGAGACACCTCACCGTTTCAATGTGTGCGTCGTGCGATACATTTTTTACACTTCCACAGCGCATTCATCGTGCAGGCACGGAACCGATAAATATCTCTGTGGAGTTCAACGAAACATTTGGCGACGCGCAGCAGGTAACGCTGCGCGTCTCCTCCATTTTCTGAAAAAAAAAGGTCTCCTAGTCCGGAGCTATTTGTCTGTCTTTGATAATATTCAGACTGCAGAAACAAGACAATCGAGTAGCGATTGCATGCGTGTTGAAACCTGCAATGACTGCTCGAAAAGAAAAATGACTTTTTACTGTACAATGCTCATAATGAAAAGTTAATCTCCAGTGACATATGAATGAAGTCTATAACATAAGCATTAAAAAAAACTTGTTTAATCTCGAGTAGATTATGAATGAAGCCCATAACATAAGCATTAAAAAACGTGTTCAGCGCATTCAAAATACAGAGAAACATTGTTTTCTGCTTCATTTATTCTGTAATTTATCCGCAACAAACGTCCTTTCCCGATGTCCGATGTATGCGCAGTGAATAAAATATTCTTTAGGTGCGTCAGAGCGCTCGTCTCAAGTTGTACCTGATGATTTCAGCAAAAGGAACCTCTGCTTCAAATCGCGAAACACATTTTCTTCTTTATGCGAGAGCACCTGTGGGCGTCATTTTGCAGTAGACTCTGAACGCATTCAGTGCGCGCCGCCGACTCACGTTCCAACTCCTTTTCCGCAGCGCCGCACGGAATGGCCTACCGAAGAAATCAACTAATCGTGGCGCTGCTCGCTGCTTTTTTCACCATCTTTTTGCTTACTATCCCCTGTCCCCTCCTCTACAACCACCTTCCAAAGACTTACGTTTTACGTTCTGAATGTACCGGATTGTCTCGTTGCCGCCACCACGAGCACGCCACCGTTCCCGAGGAACAACATCGGTAAGTAGTTTTCGCAATCAACTTCACGCTATGTTATCTATCTCCAAGCGGAGTTTTCACTCTTCAAAGGCATAAAAGAACATTTTTCTTTCTGCCACACACGTTCTCTTCCGATGGGCCCACTGGTAAGTCGACATCGAGTCACATGGAAGCGATCACCTGCCTACATATATCTTACTAGAAGGTCTATGTGGAGGGCCATTGAACCGAGAAAATTCGTTTCGAGGATCGGTCACAATACTCTGCTCTTATTGAGGAGCTCGGTGGGAGGTTTGGGTCTTACAGCGACATAATAGACGCCATGACACGGCGAGAGGTTCGTGTACGAAGCTTTTTCCGACCTTGGTTGTTCTTTGTGGCCAACCCGGAGTACCAAAGGCTCCGCGCGGTGCGTCGCTGGGTTGAAAGGCATGCTCGCAAAACGCCATCTTCTGAAGATATACGATTCGCTAGACGCGCACAGAGGCACGTACAGCGACATATGAAGGAATTTCCTCACCGTGAATGCCAGTGGTTCTGCTCAAAATTAGAGCCGCGAAAACCTCTTGCGAAGATTTGGAGCGTAGTACGTAACCTACGGGCACCGCCTATTGCGATGAATCCTTCCTACTCTATTGCTTTGCGGCAGAATAGCTGTTACCTAGAAATAGCTGAAGATTTCAGCGCCAAAGTCCCCGCCCTGTCGGCTCCAGTCTTACCTGCCAGCCTGACAGCTGTCTCTTCGCCATCTACAAATGTGACCGTCATAGACAAGCCGTTCACAATGGCAGAACTACTTGCTGCCTTGTATTTCGTAAACATGGCTTCTTCCCCGTGTATAGATGGCATCAGCTATGCAGCTTTATCGTACCTTGGAGAGAAAGCTAGGACCTTTCTTCTCGGCACATAGAACCAGAGCTTGGAAACGGGCTGTCTCGAACCGGGCTGGAACCGTGGTCGCCTTGTTCGTGTACTCAAATCTGGCAAAATCCCTACGTAAATGGAGTCTTATCGGACCATTGCACTCTTTAGCTCCGTGGTGGAGCTGATGGAAAGAATTATCATTTGTCGCCTAGACTGAGACTTGACTAACCGGAACGTGTATTCCCCACAGATGACTGGATTCAGACAGTCTCGCAGCAGCATCGACAACGTGCTTGCACTTGTCAACGACATAAAGAGTGCGAAAGCTCACCGTCACATCACTTTAGCTGTATTCATTAACAATACATCAGCCTTTCACCGTGTTGCTCATGAGGTAATAAGATCTGCATTGGAATCACTAGGCATGGGAGGTCGCATGTATACATAGATATCCGATTACCTCTCCGACAGATGTGTCTTTATATCCACGAAAGACTGCGAAACAGCCTCTAACAATGTCACGCGAGGTGTGCCACAGGGCGGTATTTTAAGCCCAACCCTGTTTAATATCGGTCTCATTGGAATTGAGAAATGCGTGCCACACACTGTTGGAACATCGCTCTATATACCGATATGTGCATCTGTAGCTGTGGCCGCAACAGACGTGTTTTAGAACCTCGCCTTCAAAAAGCCATCAACAATAGCGGACGTTTTAAAAAGACACGGCCTTGAAATTTTGGCAACGAAGTTTGCGGCAATAGCATTCACCAGGCGTGCTGTCTCGCGCTATTATCTTTCAGCGGCAGGGGTCCCCATACCCTTTGTGTGCTCACATCGATTCCTGGGCGTACGTAACACTTGACAGGCCGATGACGTGGCCCCCACAAGTTCGCCTACTGAAAGAAAAGCTGGGCTCCTTTACTCAGGTGTTTCGGATGCTGACCAG
This sequence comes from Haemaphysalis longicornis, assembly GCF_048455015.1. Taxonomy (NCBI): domain Eukaryota; kingdom Metazoa; phylum Arthropoda; class Arachnida; order Ixodida; family Ixodidae; genus Haemaphysalis; species Haemaphysalis longicornis. Next base: position 181,725,499 of record NW_027526335.1, read on the forward strand.
CAGCTGAGGGAACTGTTCTGTTGGGTCCCTGATACGTCTCTACACAGCACTCTGCGAAGGACTTCTCCGATACAGCCTCCCAGCACTCGTTCCCTTTTCCAAGACCAACACAAGGCTGTTAGAAAGTATGCAGGCCCGAGATCTGCGGTTTTGTCTTGACCTTCCGAAGACACCTTCTATGCTTGGGACCATATCAGAGTCTAGGCGCTTCTTACCTAGTGTACTGGTCAAATAGGAGTAGCTTCTCTCACATCTGCCGCTTGCAACTAGGGCCCCTGAATAACCGTTCAGTTCTACCTCCACCTTAGAGTTACAGGACTCTCTACCACCCTTGTGTAAGAAGTACCCTGCGGCGCTTCATCTACCGCCCTGGATGTACTCCCCCTGGCGAATTGTCACAACAATACCGGGCATCAGCAGTAAATGAAGGTTGCCGATTCCAACCCCCAAAGTACTTTACCTTAGAGTACATTTGCAACTGCTACCCTAGCCACAAGCATATTTACACCTACGCACCGGCTCTAGCAACCTCATCTACCGTAAAAATTTGGGTTTCATCGACGCGTACCCTTACTACGGCTAAGTTAAGCCACAAAACGTCGACAACCTCACAAATTGCTGCTTTGGGCTCTGCTTTGCAGTGCGTTCTTTGGAAAGAAGCTTCTGTGTGGGTGATTTTTACATATTTACGGGCGGCGCTTCAACAACTAGCATCATTTCCGCGCGAACAACTAGCCCACGAAATACACACCCGGCATACACAGGCTGCCAGCTTGCTTCGTGAGGTAGTATTACAGTGGCTACCTGGACATTGTGAGGTGAATGGGAATGTACTGGCCGACGAAGCAGCTTGCACGGCTCACAATCCGTCTTTCTTTCGTTCTTTCTTCCTTTCTGTTTTCCTTTTTTTCTTTCTCTCGACGTGACGCCGCGACGCTTGCGCACGCTCGGACGATGGCTCGTGCGATGGCTCGTGCGATGGCTCGTGCGTCGCCGCAAACCCGCGTGCGCCTGTGGAACCAGCTTAGCTCTGGGGCGATTGATGACGCTGCGCCGGAGCCGCTTGGTAGATATGAATGTGTCACATAATCCGCATACTGTGTGTGCGCCATTGAAGCAGCAGTAAGCATGATAATCAAGCTAATCCGAGAAAACCAGGAAAGCTAAGAATAACTAGCTGAACCTTGGTTCACGCTACGTATATCCTGGCATAGTCGAGCTAAGCCACTGATAATTTTAGATGCAAAGCATCTCTTGCTCTCGGCTCCGTCGTCCGTCATCCGTCCGCACCTCTCCCCCTCTCTCCACCAGCTGTGCGATAGCGTGCGCGCCGCTGCTCCTCTCCCCTTCTCCACGCCAGCTGTGCGATAGCGCGCGCGCTACTCATCACCGCAGCTGCGCGATAAGCGCGCATGCGCGTCTCCTCTCATCTCTTCCTCTCCACTCCATCTGCTCTATACAATAAACCCGGTCCGCGCGCCGCTCCCTCAGTTCCTGCTTCGGTTGAGTCACGCTTCGCCGTCCGGAGTTCCGTCATTTTTCGTTATTTGGATACCCAATTTCGTGAACGTTTCGGAACCTCCGAGATGCTTCGCAGCAACTCAGGGTTCCCTCGCGGGAAGGTGGTGTCATATTTTGTCCCGAGTCTACTGAGGAATACTTGAGAAAAATGTTAGGAGAATGTAAGCGCACGTCAAATTGCTTGTTGTAGATAAAGAATTGAACCGCATCATCTCACATTAAAAGCTATTTCCGAACGTTATAGCACACAGAGTCAGTTTTTACGTGCAGTACAGTATATAGCGCGCGTGCAGCGCCACTCGCGTTCCATGCCCTCCTCCTTAACAATAAATATATATAGAAATACAGTAGCCGACCGTTTTCTATGGCTCAAAATTCGGACTTGCTGGATATTTCGGACTTCCCCGAGAAACCGACAGTTGTCCCGTAGGAGTAATTACCCGCGGATTTTTCGGGCTGTTCTTTTATTCGGACTATTTTTCGTGCCTCTCCGGGTACGAAAAAACGGTAGGCTACAGTTTACGAGGCGTCAGGTGTTCGCTAGTCGCTAGTGTCTGCTACACGCTTGTTAACACAAACGCAACGCTCCGCAGTCGTTCACTTTTGTAAACTTATTCTGTACTTCCAGGTTTTCCCAATTGAACAATTGCGGTTCATACTGCCACGAACCATGTCTTGGGTTTGCTTGTTAATGTTTTGTTTTTGACGACCGGCTGCGCCGGGCTATTTTATCTGTGTTATCCGTGGGCCAAGGGAAGGCATGTTCCATTGTTTATGCCGCACGTGTTATCTCTTTTCATAGGGAGAGACCTTCGAACTAGCGTCACCAGCCTAGAATAATCTTCGTTGATCTACAGGGTTCTGGATACAAATCGACTATTGGAGAAACCCTCGCGCCGAGTGATAAATGCCAGCTGAGCAGACGCCGCGGTATTCCTTTCGCCGGCACTCACTTGCGCAAGTCACTCTGCTCAGTGCTGCTTCGCCCCCTCTGTATTCTTTGAGTTGTTAGGGGACGACAAGCTGGCGCCAATAAACTTGTTTTTCCTATAAGCCAACTCCGTCATTTTTGGATTCGTGATAAAAAAACCGAAAATACCAAATAGGACTGGTTGGGAGGCCCCTGCGTTCTTTCTGTGAAAGGCTCAGTTCGCCGAAAGAATACAGTAACCAAAAATTTACACATCCTTTTCCTGGGGGCCCACGTGGTATTCCGGCTCCGAGATAACTGAATTGTCATCATATTTAGTTTTGAAAGTTACGGCCATATACACCAGTGTAGTCGGACGGTTTTCTCGTGAGAAAATGCAGACTTTTTTTTGAAGTCAGGGGTATGACGGAAGCCCGTATCGTCGGGATGCATTTTGGTGAAGAAAGATCAGGACGCCGACCACAGTTTGGTTCGAGTTTTAAAAAAATTAACGTTTCGGCTTCAACACGGAAGCCTTGGTACCAACCTTGAACTTTTTTTCCATGGAGCCTTCCTAAAAAGCATTCCTGTCAGGCGGAAATATATGTTTTCTGTAAGCAGCTTAAAATATTCCCCCAATCTTACCCAAGCATTCCTGTCTTATAGCCCCGTTAAAAAGAATTCCGTTTCACCGGCAGTAGAATCATTAGGTATCTTGTATTTTTTCAGGAGCCACGGATGGCAGCCGTTCTTCGAGCGCAAAGACATCCTTGGACGCCCCGACAAGCCACGAATATTGTTTTGGACGACCATATTCGGCTCGTGGTTTTCTGGTCTGAAAAACAATGGAACTCCGGAGCTACCTTACTGGACTGAAAATCGAAAGTGTGCCGATCAGTGCTACATATCAAATGATCGGCGAACTATCAACGTCAGCGATGCCATTGTCTTTTACTACTGTGACCTTAAACCGTCAGACATGCCTGCTGAAAGGGCATTGGGGCAGAAGTGGGTGTTCTGGTCGCTGGAGTCACCCACAAACTGTAAGCTCTCACCCCTTGTTTCCTGGAAGGCCGCTATCAACTGGACCATGACATACAGGCTTGACTCGGATGTTTTGGACACATACGGAAACGTTACGCCGAAGAAAGTACCGACGTCTTACTCGTTTCAGAGCCTCAGAGAGCGGTGGATGCGCAAAACGGTTATGGCGGTCTGGCCAGTAAGCCACTGCAATACTTTCGGGAAGCGGGAACACTTTGTTGACGAGCTGCGCAAGTATATGCGCGTCGACGTCTACGGAAAATGTGGCAACTTCTCGTGTCCCCGTTTTAAAGGTTGTCACAAAAAATTTGCGACTCAATACTTCTTTTTATTGTCGTTCGAGAACACTGTATGCAAAGACTACGTCACGGAAAAGCTGTACTACACCCTAACATTTGACATGATACCTGTGACTTTTGGTGGCGCTGATTACAAGGCCATCGCACCACCGGAATCCTACATTGATGCTTTTGCATTCAAGACCCCAAAAGATCTAGCCGACTATCTGAAACGTGTTTCAGAAGACTTTGACTTGTACAAAAAGTATTTTGCATGGAAAGCAACATATGACGTCAAGCGCTGGGTGTATTACACCTTTTGCAACTTATGTTCGAAGCTCTATAGCAGCAGTTTTCGTGAAATTTCGGTGTACCCAGACATAGTGCGCTGGTGGAACGACACCTCTCAGTGCCGTGGTTGGAACCGAACTACCATGCAGCTTTCGTAGTCACCCACCGCGCTGGCTCAGTGGGTAAGGAGTAACGGTGCTGAGCCCACGGACGTTGATTGTACTGCCGGTCGCGGTGGCCGCTTTTCCGGTGGAGGTGAAAAGCAAAAACGCAGTTGTGTTCGAGGTTTCGGCGCGCGTTAAACATCCGCAGGTTGCCAAAACCAATCCGGCGCGATCCAGTATGGCCCGCCTCATTTCCTGTGTAGCGTCGACACTGAAACCTCACCATCAATTAATCAATAGATCAATCAATCAATAAATCAAGTTTTTATAGTGAACACATAAACTGTACATCTGAAACTGTGCTTTATTGACTATTGTCAATAAGACCTGAAGAACACCTTCATGTTAGTTGGACAAGAAAATACCAAATAGAAAAAAATAATACCCATCAGTGATGGGAAGGTGGTCAGACAGTGAAGGCAAATGGATGCTCGGTCCAAAACATGGCGGACCGCGTCCCAGTACAGAATGAAATCAAATAAACAGCTCAATTTTGTTTATTAGCGAATTAACACTTTTCAGTTACCAACTTTAATCAAAGCTGGTAAAGCACCAGCTTTACTCAAGCAGACATATCCGAAACTCTGCGCGTCGTCGTGGCTTTTTGGAGTGGATGCATTTTCGCAAGAGCGGTGGATTCTTGTAACCATTTAGTGAGCACAAGATGTGGCACGTAAAGAAAAATATTTGCCGTCTATTTGACGACACAGCGCTACAAAAAAACTTGCGGAAACCTGGCACAACAGAAAGAAACTCCGGCGCACCGCGGTTGCCCTTTCAAACCTCCATGGTGACCTAACTCTCCGAGAGGAGGTACCGCTGCGGGGACTGCGCGTTGGGATGGTGCTTACGCCGTCCGTGACTGCCTCTTGGCCATCGCAGTACCGCGGCCCATACGACTCCACCTGCCCAGCCTGCAACTCCGCCGTACAGAATGTGAATGTGCAGCGTCTGCTGTGGGCCTACCCGCGACTGAATCAGATGAGACTACGGCACCTTCGTACAACTGCCATCCACCCTGGTCGCCCTCCAGACCTTCAGCGCCTGATTCATGGACTATTTCATCTTCATATGGACTTTGGGCACAAGGCAATTGCGTTCTTGTACCTGTGAACTCGTGTAGTGTTATGCCCCAGGGCAAACTTTCGAATAAAAAAAAGCTACAAAAAACACATAGCGATAGAGCACGTGTAGGCGAAATGACGTAAGCCGTGAACGCTCTGCTCTCGCATCGCTGCCGATCTCGTTTCTAGCTGTTCAGTACCAGCTACTGGCGTTGCAAAGATGATCGCGATGCCAGTGCAGGGCCGGGTATGCGGTAAGAGCTTATAGTGTGCAGATGTCGGCTATGAAGTGCCGATTCGGGTGGACCGCACAAGGAGCGACAGGCAAGGATTACCGCGCGTAACGCGAGCATGTGTGACCTATTAGGCGTGTAAAACGCACAACGCGGTTGGCGCACTGTGGTACCTGCGAGCCAGAGAGAGCGTTTTGAGTGATTATAAGGTTAAGGATTGGCGTGCGCATCTGGCGGTGACAGAATTTTGCCACGGAGACACACTAGGGGAAGACGTAGGCTTTAGAATCCAGACATACTACTGGAAATATTTTTATGCTAAAACTTTAGGGAAAGTATACTGCTTATAACTGCCGCACCATTACGTAATCATCTCAACACAACACTCTGATACAATTTGTTTCGAGATATTTTCGATAAACACGAGAGATCTTAAGTTCTGCAGAGAGATCTCGCGAGAGATCTTGCGTTGTTGTGACACACCAGCATGGATATACAAATTGCATACATCTAAACCATTACCTAACTAATATTGACAAGTAAATTAAAGTTTTGACATTTTCGAAACTGTTATATAATTTGTCTTGAAATGGTTTTTATGGACGACCAATTCAGCTGTTTTGTGCATCAATTGATGACGCAGAAACCGATAGAGTAATAGCTCGAAAGACTTTTGATTGTTTACAACTCCCCAGTAACCCAACTATGACAAGTAAATAAAGCTCTCTGTAATTATAGACTCGCTTCAGCGGCCATTCGGAGCATGATTTTTTTTCATAGATATCTCTCTTATACTGAACGCTACAGATCATTCGCAGGAGTGTTGGCTTTACCGCAAAGCATTTTTCTGCCTCCTGACTCCAGACTGGGTTAACCCATTTGAGGGGTGCGCAGACACAGCTGCGCTATAAAATCACGCTTAGCGTTCAACAACAACAAAGGAGCCACAATGCCAGCTCTTGATCATTGGCAGTTCAAGCGTAGGCAATTGAAGAGGAAGAGGTACTGTCACGAACAACTGAAATGCGAGAATGTCATTATGAACCGGAACACGCAAAATTAAAAAAAACACTGTTAGTTAAAGTCTATTCATGGCGCCCTGTTAATATATTTGGAAAACCACAGTTCCCAACTTTGCGCTTGTAACAACGCCACGCTTTAATTTTGACTAGCATATACATAAATCGCGCTATTTGTGTGTTTTGGTGCATAGTTTTCTGTTCGCGTTTAATTTGTCCACGAGTGTACACATCGACTGGGAACTCGTGAGTTCGGGGAGAATTAAAAAGCAAAGCTGCGTCGCCAAGATAGGGGCTCCCGCCATTCAAATACAAATAATCAGTGGCCCCGAAAGCAAGTAAGACTCCCAACATGTCATAGGGCAAGCCAAATATTAAACACACAGAGAAAATAATAGGTTCAGCAACCCAGCTAGCAACAGAACAACCGAGTGGCGTGCAGAGAGCAACACGTTCGACGAGCACGAAACGCAATGGCCACTCTAGTGATCAGAAAGCCGGTCTGAAACAACCATTACATTCAGCGAACGCCACTAAATAAAGGCTTTTAGAGTATCGGCACTCTTTTCTCTCATTGTTGTGTGCCGCCAGGATTTTCATTTGTCGGTCTACACCACGTGATATTTGTTTGCGTATTGGCGCAGCCATTTTGTTTCTGGACGCCTCTCCTCTCTATCTCTGCTGCGCGGACGTTAGAGCAGCCGATCAGATTCTGCCCGCCACAACCGGCGGTGGTTTCGTAGGGCAACACTGCAAGCCAGAAACAAAATGGCCCAAGACGCTTCCGTGTGCACGAAGTGGCGGTACTCTTAAGCGTCGCTTATTTAGTGACGCCAACATTCAGCACGAGCCCCAGCCTACTACTGCTAACAGTCAGTACACTGACAGCGAATGAGTGATCAAGTGCAGTAATTATGTTAGAGAGTGGCATGTGTGCGAGTTAACCCTGACTGGCAAAAATTTGCGTGGTGGCTCTCATGTAATTTGACCTAATTATTTCGAAAGTCCAATCTTTGAGTTTCCCATTGTCTATGTGACACACAAAAGGAAATGTGTGGTGGGCGTAGAATTATGCGGCGTTTCATTGCCCTAATTACCACAATTCCGCAAAATATACGCGCTCTGTAGGTTCTTGAAGCGCCTTCTTCGAAAACAGCAGAGAGTTTTAGCTGACCGTTTTTTGACAGTCCGTTCCGCTTTCGACGGCCCCCTCAGCACAACCGGAGGGTCAGCAGTAGAGAGGCTTCTAACTAAGCGTTAACCGTATCTCACTCGACCGGGAATCATTCGAGTCATTGGGCATGTCCTGCGAGTTTGTAAATGACAACTTCATCGTAAAGGAAATATAGGAATTGGTATTTTGGTCACTCAAATAAAGCAAAATACCATGTTTATTGCATTATTCATTTTTTTAATATAATTGTTCCTTGACACGATATAATGATCCCACATAATTTACAAGAGACCGTTCAATTGTCCAATAGACAATCAAGACTGCCTCTCTTGGAGCTGCATAGATTCGGCCGACATTTTTCGCTTCCGTTCTAAACCTCGTTGGAGTGTGTGACATCTTTGCCTATTCGGAAGCGCTTTCGCGGTTTGGTCGCTCACCTTTCAACTGAAGACACGGAGTTCGCATTAGCACGCTCGCATCACTGGGGGGCAGCCATCTTAGAATTCCGCGTAGTAGGGTGAGCTGCCTTGAGATTCTTACTATAAGCACTAGAGAGGAATCTGGCGCTAGCGTCTATGCGGCTCACATCACGGCCGCCTGTGTCATCAAGAGCCGCCATTATACCGTGCTCTCGCCTTTGTTTCACCATTGGCTTGGATTGAAACGTTTTAGTGGCCGTAAATTCAAATACAATGCCCCAAATACTCAAAAGAGTGTGTGTAATTATATAATTACAAAATAAGACACGCTTCTTCAATATTAATTAGATTAGAAATAAAGAGCGTTCCTTTTACTGAGAGTCTGCAAGAACAGCTATGCTTACTATTCCGCAGACCTAGCTGGTAGTTAACAATAATGTAAAATTTTGGGAGAAACTCATTGAAGACACTTATCTTGGAAACATTTTTAATAATAAATTTTTCGATGATCTCCGAAGGGTTTTATGCGCGTACCTGTGAAAACACTGCCTTTGCGGAGTCATTGTTCGTGTTTTTGTAACAGGCCATCTGCTACAACTTTCGAGCGGAAAATCACGCGCTTAGTCAAGAAGCCCGGGTCCAGTTATCATGTGTACTTCTGAAGCAAAAAAGAACCGGGAAATCACAAATTAACGCGTCTAAATTGTGGGCTTTTACCTATGTAAATATGTACTGATGGTCGCTCGCCGGAACTAGTCTTCCCATTTGCTTATAATGAAGCATAGCTGTTTTAGCATGAACTAATTAAAGAATTTCAAGTTTCCAAGTGAAGCGAGTTCAGCCATTTCCGACGGATCGGCTACCTCGTAGACATAGCAATGCATAGTGAAGAACGCAGGCCGAAGGAGACGCTTAAGAATCCGATAGACATTCCAAGCCACCAGCTGTGGTCTTCCCATAATTACCCTCCCCCCACGCTGTTTTGGATTCCCAGGAGCAGTTTTCTTTGTAGTATACTTACAAACTCAACGGTGAGCTGCCGCGACGGTCCGCTCAGAGTGCCCGGTGAGCGAAGGGGTGGTAACGGCGCTCAGGTGTCGCCACTAACGGCGGAGCGCCCCACACATGCGCAATGGCGCTCCCGCTTGCCATCGTAGCGGAGCGGGGCGTGAAAAACGGTCAGCTAAAACTCTCTACTGAACCCCAGTCATGTTTTACTGTGTCGCAGTAAAACATGACAGGGTCCGGTTCCGTGTTCATCCCCCCCCCCCAATCCCTTCCCCCCCAATTTTCATTCCGGTGAAGCCTTAACTCGGAGCTGCTTCTATGCCACCACCTATGCTCTTTCACAAGTGTTATACCACACGCCGCAACTGATGCCTCTTTCACAAGTTGCGCAATCGGTTGATAACGGCGGTAGCACCGTTACCAGGTGGTTGAGGAGAATCGACAGATGCGCAAATGGGCGTCAAAACAATGGAAAGCCCCTGCCGCCGAACCTGTATCCGTCACCGTTGCCGCCTCGAATTCCACTTCGTGTAGCAGCTGCGAATTCCGCATTGACGTAGAACGACTGTCCCGCTTGGAACACCGACGTGATCCCATAATTCTTACGCTTGAAGCGCTTTCAGAGCGACATTTTTCGCCGCTGTATTTTGCGCATAATTCCACGCCTATGACCCGTGGCCGGTTTATGCGTGCACGGGTTGGGAGTGGAAGGAGGGGGTGGGCACAAGCCGCTGACCTTCATGCCCGTACCGATTCCACGCCAGTCATTGTAGTGGGAGATTTAAACGTGTTAGTCTGGCGGCTAAATGCTACCTGTCAGCTGTCTTCCGTGGTGGATCGGTTTGGATTTGGGTCGGCGTGTCACACTGTCAGTAAGATGCCTACGACGCACGGCAGGGAAACGGACAGCCACATGGTTGCCCGCTAGAATAAATCTCGAGCCCTTCCAGGTTTTAACTCGCTATTGGACGGAGAGAGAGAGAGAGAGAGAGAACTTTTATTGCCCCAAGGACTAATTCGACGAAGCGGTGGGGACCGAGGGAGGAAACTTGTGCCAGGTGACTTTGGCAGCCCGAGCGACGATGTCTTCTGGCCCCACCGAATCCAAGCTGCCCGACACCCTCACCCAGTGCTCAGCGTCTCGATATGGGGGAAATAGGTGGTGGGCACATTGCCATTGGAGGTGATCCACGGTTTGGACTACCCCACAAGCGGTGCTGTAGGGTCAGCAGCACAGAGCGGGGTACATGCGGTGCAGGTGGGAGAAGCAAGGAAGGGTCCACGTCTGCACTACGCGCCATAGGCGTTCTTCGGCGTGAGAGAGCGCCGGGTGTGCAGGGGGCAGTAGACGGCGGGAGAGGCGGTAATGAGACGTAATCTCATGAAAGGAAAGCAGCCAATCTCTAGCTGACAGGGCTCTTTGGAAGGAATCAATGCTATGACCCGCTCGGAAGGTGAGCGCTGGAGCAGCTCTGTGTGCTGTCTCGCTCCATCCCATGCCCGTGTGGGCTAGGGTCAACACCAGCTCGGTGGGAGATTCAGGAGGATTTTAAAGAAGGATTTTGAGTGCCAGGAGAGAAATGCGACCCCGGACGAAATTTATAACGGCCGTTTTCGAATCAGAGGTAATGATGGCAGGGGAAGGCCGGAGAGTTGAAGCAAGAGCAATAGCCGCGCCGCCTCTTGAGAAGTCGCGGGGGAGGGAAGAACTGTGAAGGGTGAGGGTGGTAAAAGGGGTCTGTTGGGAGCATTGATGATTGCGACCGCGTAGGCGTTGTGGTGCCTGTAGCTAGAGGCGTGAACATAAACTGTTCCCGGGTGTACCGGGTATCGCTTCGTAAGGGCCCGCGCACGCTGCTCCCGGCGGGCGCGATTGGTCATCGCGTGCATGTTACCGGGAATGGGCAGGACAGTGTAGCAAAACGAAAGCTCAGTGGAAGTCGCCGGAGGAGACATTGACCTGTTGTGGTGGGCGGACGCATGTCATTCGCTCGGTGGAAGAAGGAAATTGAAGGAGAGTTGCACATCACCTCCTCGAATAGGTGCAAATCGCGCCAGGATTAACAGCAACTTGTCTGCTTGGAACGTCGGCGTGAGCCAGTATTTGTATCAGTAAAGCATGTTGTTCGGCTAGTTTGCTCAACATAGACGTAAAAGTGTGCATACTGATGGGATAGGGAAAAGAAGAGACAGGACGGGCGCACGACGTGCGTTCGTCCTGTCTCTTTCTTTCCCTGTCGCCGTCCGTATGTGCCGTTTTACGCCTACGTATTTGTTGTGCAGTTTGAAGCTGTCAGAGAAACATTTCCGCCGGTATCGTTCACAATAAGCATGCGCACATTACAGCTTGTTGATTAAATGCAGGCACCCACATCAATACTATAACGGAGCTCATAAGCCAGCCCGAAGACGTAAGAAGGCTCAAGCATTTTTATATACCAATGGCCGCAGCACTTCATTCACATTTTTGTAATGAGTCTCCCGACACACCAACCTTAGACGATCTTCCACCGTGGCGGTACGCGACAATGACAACCGATGATACGAAAAAGCCTCATCGCCGTGACCAGCCAGTGCCAACCTCCAATACCGCAGTCATTGAAGGTCACAGCGTAATTGTACAGAGACGCAGCTCTTCTGCCAAACGGACGGGCTGCTTTCGTCAGTGACACGCACCGGGAAATAAAAGGCTCGCGCTGTCATACTACCGACACGCCTGCCCCGCTGTTACAGGTGCTCCAGGCTGTACATGATGCAGTCAATGCTGCAAATGCACTCCAGAACATAACGGAGGTCCATATATACACAGACTCGCTCAGTGGTGTGAAGCATCTGAAGCAAGTAAAGAAGACACCTCTGATCTGCCAGCAGGTTCACAGCGTCCACAAAACATCAGAGTTAACTATCCGTATATATTGGCTACAGTGGCATGGTCAGAATATACTGGACCAATAAGCGGACCATCTTTCCCACTTCTCTTACATCCACCCCCAACCCCGTGAAGCCTGGTCGCCCTGTTTTGGCTGCGTGGATTCAGTGAAAAAATAACTGGAAGGATAACGATACGCAAACTCCTACCGATTGTGTCGTGGGAAAAAAGGTCTCACCGAGATTTGAACTCGGATCACTAGATTCAGATGCTAACCATCACACCGTAAGACCGCACATTTTCCGACGCCGGGAATCGAACCCGGGCCTCCTGGGTGCGAGCCAGGTATCCTAGCCACAAGACCACGCCGGTAGACGAAGTGCATGAAGACCTGCTGGTATAAAGGAACATATAGACACGTTTACGTAATACAGATATACCTGATTTTTCAGCCTGGTTGCGCTTTTTAGGCTGCGTGGATTCAGTTCAAAAATAACTGGAAGGATAACGATAGGCAAACTCCTACCGATTGTTTCGTGGGAAAAATAGGTCTCACCGAGATTTGAATTCAGATTGCTGGATTCAGAGTCCAGATTGCTAACCATTACACCATGAGACCGCATATTTTCCGACGCCGGGAATCGAACCCGCGCCTCCTGGGTGAGAGCGAGGTATCCTAGCCACTAGACCACGCCGGAGTTTTTTTCGTCTTTATTGCCCAAGGCATAACACTTACAAAGAAATAGAGGAGAGGTCAACCAAGATGGTTTATTGTCTCAAACATCACTGCCGTTCTTTCAGCTGGCAGCTATTTGTGCACTTTCATTAGAGTAAGTTCATGCATTACTGACAGCAAGTCATCATCACAACCTTGCCTAACGAAAACTTCGCGTAATCTACAAATATTTTCCACGAAATAGGAGCACACTGAACGTGCATCCACATCCGCATTCCTAACAGCCATGGGGCTCCTCGAGATTCCGTGCAGCCCCAGGAGAAAAAACAAGTCATACGGTACACTTTCAGGTATGACAGATAAGTACCGAATGCCGTGGGATGTTAGAGGAAGGTCTCTTTTAAGAGTTCGTTGGAGGACGTCCCAAAAAAAGACGGCATCCCAACAATCCAAGAAAACGTGTTCTACACTTTTGGGCTTCTTGCACAAGAAGCAATCGGCTCCCCATGGCAGATAAATATCCTTGCTTTGCATCCACGTTTTAACCGGTAGTGTTTCTGTGTGCAGCTTGTAAATAAGGGTTTTTACCCCTCCTGGTGCTGTCATTTTTTTAACTCTTTTTAAAACACGCTGACCTGGGCCAGCAAGGAATCGTGTCCTATACAGAGGCTCGTCAAACAAGGATTCTGTTCAATCTCTGGATACTTTTTGCGGGTTACTGAAGACAGGTAATCGCGAGAAAAGCGAGCAGTCAAGAATCGGTATGCAAAAACCACTTTACGCAAGAAACAACTGACATTAGTACGTGATCCTTGAACTGTGGACACAACAAAATCAGGTAAAGCATTGACCAACTTAATCTGCAAGAAAGCACGTACAAAAGGGTGAGACTGGTCTCTTAGAAAGGAAAAACGTGATACAAGTTGGCGAATAAATAAGTGGGGCAGTGCAAGTCCACCCCGTTCTATTCGTCTAAAAATATTGCTCCGAATCGTCCTTTCGAACTGGGACTGCCATACAAACACTGCAAATATACGATGTAATTTTTGCACATTTAACCTAGAACAATACAATGCCTGCATACGTACCATAATTTCGATACAAGAAATACATTACATACAGTTGCACGGGCAAATATGGACATATTCCTCCCTCCCCATCTTTCCGTTTGCCCGCGCACATCGTGTTCTCTCTCCTTCCAGTAGGCCGTATTTTCTCCGTAATGCTCAAAAGGGATACCGAGATAACGCGTAGGCTTCGTTGACCAAGACACCCGCTCGTAAACACTTGGGCTGCTGCCCAAACACCATGCTAAAGACCAACGCATTTTTTAAGATTCACCGAACTGCCAGTTTTATCACAGAATTCCTGCGTGATGCTCAAAGCATTACAAACACTTTCGCGATTGACGCAGAAAAAAGCGACATCATCCGCATAAGCAAGTACTTTCACGTCACAGGACTCCAAAACGTACCCTCTGATCAGATCACTGTTGTTAATTTTGGCACATAAGGGTTCGATGTCCAAAGCGAAAAGCAAGGACGACAGTGCACATCCTTGTCGTACCGACGAACGGATGTGAACGTTATCTGTTAGTTCTTTATTAACGATTATTTTAGTGGTCGAGTTATGATATGCCATTTTAACCCCTTCAAAAATGACTTTACCAATGCCGACGTGTCTCAGAATTTTAAACAAAATGTCATGGCAAACCTTATCAAAGGCTTTTTCGAAGTCTACCTGTAGCATTGCTACTCGCCTGAAATCCATGTCGCACGATTCAAGAATACTGCGTACAACATGAATATTTGTGTAACTGCTCCTTCCCTTTATGCCACACGTTTGATGTGGCCCTACTAATGTTTTGATAACCGATTGTAGTCTTTTAGCTAGAACTTTCATAAAGATTTTGTAGTCTGTGTTTGTTAGTGTGATCGGTCTGAATCCAGTTACTTTGATACGTTGTTCTGGGTCATCGCTATTGGGTATAAGTATCGTATGGGCTTTGGAGAAGGAGGGAGGTAAACAACCCTGCCTGAAAGATTCACAGAAAACATTGCATAAAAAAACTGCCAGGTCTGACTTGAAGGCTTTATAAAAGTCTGCCCCTAACCCGTCAAGTCCACGGGATTTGCCATTATTGAGGTTCCCTATTGCCTCTTCAATTTCGCTCAAGGTTATGGGCGCTTCAAGTCCTTCTGTAAGTTCGCTTTAGCTGCGGCAGTTGCGTGAGGAAAAGACTGTCGAAACCTGTTTGAGGCTTTTTGTGAGGGAAAAGGTCTTGGTAATGTTGAGAAAAGGCGAGTTCTATTTCGTGTTGCTCTTCGGTAACTGCGTCATTAAACTCTATTTGGCTTATCTCATTCTTTTTTGCGTAGCGTTTTTCATCCGCAAGTGCACGCTTTGTTGGCATCTCGCCAGCAGTGTAATTTTCTGCCCGTGCTCTTATCAATGCTTCTTTATATTTTTCGTTTGCTATCGCTTCTATTTTGGCCTTTATGTTACGTAAGTCACCCATGAAAGTGCCTGGCTCGTTGGCTTCTTCAACTGTCAGTCGGTTTAGTAATTCTTTTAACTCAGAGTCCTCCTTTTTTGCTTCAAATTTCATTTCGGTAGAGCGCTCGATAGCCACCATTTTGACGTGTTGTTTGAAACGTCCCCATTTTTCGATAGTGTTTTTGTGTTCATTAGCATCTTCGAGTGATTTGTTTTCCTTTAGCAATTCAAGAAACTTTTCGTCCTGTAGTAGCTTGATATTAAACTTCCAGAGTTCGTAGTTACACTTCGCTCTTCGTTGTTTCACCTCTCCCACCGTGACTGATACTATGCAATGGTCGCTGAAGGATACTTGTTCAACAGCGTATTGACTGCACTCAGGGGCAAGGTTTGCCGATAAATATATTCGGTCGAGGCGGGCATGGCTTGAGCCTCGATAGTGGGTATATCTGACCGTATGCGCATTACTAGCCAGATTTACGACGTCTTCGAGTTGCAGGTTGCTCAGGCTTTCTTTTAGAAACTGAGCACTAGAATCGTAATGGGCATTTTGATTCGAACGATCTTCCTTGTTGACTACGCAATTTAAATCACCTAGCAACAGGACATGTCGGTCACAATTGAGCGTCTTGATCAGGCCCTCGAAAAAACACTTTCGTTGATTCACTTTAGTAGGAGCATATACTCCTACTGCTCTTAACTGTAACCCCTCGTAACAAAAATTACAACTAATAAAACGACCCTCTTGGCAGGCCGTTACCCCTTGAACTACACAATTCAGCGACTTCCTTAGAAAAAGACAACAACCGCCAGACGTACCAACCGCATGGCTAACGCACACGTCAAAACACCTCCTAAAACGCTGTACCAGTGTGCTGCTTTCTTTCTACTTTGCTCTCCTGGATGGCTAGTAGGTCTAACTGCCTATCCTCCATGAGCTTAGAAAGTCGAAACTGTCTCTGTTTTGAATTGAGGCCTCGGACATTAAGCGTAGCTTCACGAAGAGGCGCTTTAAATGCCTTAGCCCTCTTTTTTGTTTTTGTAAAACAGCACACCTACACCACGGCACTTACATTAGACAGTGCTATTAAGTACCCCGTCGGGAAACCCGTGATGTTCACGAAGAGCGTAGTTGTCCCGATGCGTACTTGCCCTTTTTTTTGGTTGCGACCTTCCACTCGTGTTCCAAGCGCTGCAGCTTTTGTTCGTCACCCAGTTCGGTGAGTTCACGCGGGCACTTCGACGACGTCCCTTGTTTATCCTTCGTGGCCGCTCCCTCGGTGTCTTCCGCTGTCTGGTAGCCGTCGCTAGGTAGGGTCAAAGTCGATTCTGACGACTGCTGGCGAGAGGCGTCGTCCTCCTTATTCTTGTCTAGTTCCACTGCCTTGGATGTGTCGTCACCATTTTTCTGAGTTCCGTCGCTGGTATCTCCTTCACGTACTTCATCGGGCGGCGGAGGAAAGGGTGGAGTTGTGTCTACCGCTTTCTCCAGTTCTTTGTTGCCTTGTGCGCCGGTCACTGCTGAAGCTAACGCCGCCGTTGCCGCCCTCTCCGCTTCCTCGACGTCCATGACGTCGGGATGCACCTCTTGCTCTTCGGGACGCCCAGTGACGTTAGCGTATGTGCGCGCGCAGTCGCGGGATTCGTGTCCGAACGAGTGGCACTGGGTGCACTTCGGAACTCTGCAGTCCTTCCTGATATGACCCCTCCTACGACAGCGCAGACAAACAGGTGCACGTCAAGGCACGACAACAAGCACGGTACCCCCGTAAAACATGAAAAGGTGTGGGAGCTCGTCGGGCGATAGGTCTTCACGTAGCGTAAGACGCACCAACCTTGTCGTCGACTCGGCGGATTCAAAACCCGCCGCTCCCCAGGTGTATTGGCGCACGTCCTTGACGTCCCCGAATTCGGTGAAAGTCCTGCGCACAGCCTCGTCCGATGCACGAACTGGCACCCAATGCACTTTGATTGTCAGTTCCTGGTGGGCGGGGTCGATGGTGGCGCAGAAACGCCCCTTGACCTGAATTCCTCCGGCGGTTATCAGACGTTGTCTTGCTTCTTGCGTGCGCAGCTTAATAAGCCACACATGTCCCATTTGGAAAGGACCGATGCCTCCAATATCCTTGAGCACGCCAAACCGTTGAAGTGGCGTGCGGAAGTCTTCAATCCTGTAAGGCCTTCCACCAAGGTCGCAGTGTAGGATCAAGCAGGTCTTCATTGAATCCCCTGAAGGCAACGTCGGAAGCAAGAACCTGTAGTCCGAATGCGCACAAGAGGACCGGTCACCGCGGCTGAACATAGCCGCAGAAACACCTGGCTCGGAGCCAGCCATCACCACATACGATCGCTGCGCGAACCGGAAGCGGAAGCGTAAGAGCCAGGTATCCTAGCCACTAGACCACACCGGAAGACGAAGAGCATGAAGAGGTGCTGGTATAAAGGAGGCATATAGACGCTTTTACGTAAAACACATATACTAGATCCCTCAGTTTGCTTGCCCTCTTGAGGCTACGTGGATTCTGTTCAAAAATAACTGGAAGGATAACGATACCCAAAGCCGCACCGATAGTTTCGTGGGAAAAAAAGAGGTTTCACCGAGATTTGAACTCGGATCGCTGGATTCAGAGTCCAGAGGGCTAACCATTACACCATGAGACCGCACATTTTCCGACGCCGGGAATCGAACCCGGGCCTCATGGATGAGAGCCAGGTATCCTAGCCACTAGACCACGCCGGAAGACGAAGAGCATGAAGAGGTGCTGGTATAAACGAGGCATATAGACGCTTTTACGTAAAACACATATACTAGATCCTTCAGTTTGCTTGCCCTCTTGAGGCTACGTGGATTCTGTTCAAAAATAACTGGAAGGATAACGATACCCAAAGCCGCACCGATAGTTTCGTGGGAAAAAAAGAGGTCTCACCGAGATTTGAACTCGGATCGCTGGATTCAGAGTCCAGAGTGCTAACCATTACACCATGAGACCGCACATTTTCCGACGCCGGGAATCGAACCCGGGCCTCATGGATGAGAGCCAGGTATCCTAGCCACTAGACCACGCCGGAAGACGAAGAGCATGAAGAGGTGCTGGTATAAAGGAGGCATATAGAAGCTTTTACGTAAAACACATATACTAGATCCTTCAGTTTGCTTGCCCTCTTGAGGCTACGTGGATTCTGTTCAAAAATAACTGGAAGGATAACGATACCCAAAGCCGCACCGATAGTTTCGTGGGAAAAAAAGAGGTCTCACCGAGATTTGAACTCGGATCGCTGGATTCAGAGTCCAGAGTGCTAACCATTACACCATGAGACCGCACATTTTCCGACGCCGGGAATCGAACCCGGGCCTCATGGATGAGAGCCAGGTATCCTAGCCACTAGACCACGCCGGAAGACGAAGAGCATGAAGAGGTGCTGGTATAAAGGAGGCATATAGACGCTTTTACGTAAAACACATATACTAGATCCTTCAGTTTGCTTGCCCTCTTGAGGCTACGTGGATTCTGTTCAAAAATAACTGGAAGGATAACGATACCCAAAGCCGCACCGATAGTTTCGTGGGAAAAAAAGAGGTCTCACCGAGATTTGAACTCGGATCGCTGGATTCAGAGTCCAGAGTGCTAACCATTACACCATGAGACCGCACATTTTCCGACGCCGGGAATCGAACCCGGGCCTCATGGACGAGAGCCAGGTATCCTAGCCACTAGACCACGCCGGAAGACGAAGAGCGTGAAGAGGTTCTGGTATAAAGGAACCATATAGACACGTTTACGGAAAAAATGATATGCTTGATCCTTCAGTTTGCTTCCTCGATTCCTCTTTTCGATTCCTCGATTCGAAGAGGGTTCGATTCCTCTTTAGGCTACGTGGATTCTGTTAAAAAGAACTGGAAGGATAACGATACGCAAACCCGTACCATTAGTTTCCTGGGAAAAAAGAGGTCTCACCGATATTTGGACTCGGACAGCTGGATTCAGAGTCCAGAGTGCTAACCATAACACCATGAGACCGCACATTTTCCGACGCCGGGAATCGAACCCGGGCCTCATGGATGAGAGCCAGGTATCCTAGCCACTAGACCACGCCGGAAGACGAGGAGCATGAAGAGGTACTGGTATAAAGGAGGCATATAGACGCGTTTACGTAAAACAGATATACTTGATCCTTCAGTTTGCTTGCCCTCTTGAGGCTACGTGGATTCTGTTCAAAAATAACTGGAAGGATAACGATACCCAAAGCCGCACCGATAGTTTCGTGGGAGAAAAAGAGGTCTCACCGAGATTTGAACTCGGATCGCTGGATTCAGAGTCCAGAGTGCTAACCATTACACCATGAGACCGCACATTTTCCGACGCCGGGAATCGAACCCGGGCCTCATGGATGAGAGCCAGGTATCCTAGCCACTAGACCACGCCGGAAGACGAAGAGCATGAAGAGGTGCTGGTATAAACGAGGCATATAGACGCTTTTACGTAAAACACATATACTAGATCCTTCAGTTTGCTTGCCCTCTTGAGGCTACGTGGATTCTGTTCAAAAATAACTGGAAGGATAACGATACCCAAAGCCGCACCGATAGTTTCGTGGGAAAAAAAGAGATCTCACCGAGATTTGAACTCGGATCGCTGGATTCAGAGTCCAGAGTGCTAACCATTACACCATGAGACCGCACATTTTCCGACGCCGGGAATCGAACCCGGGCCTCATGGATGAGAGCCAGGTATCCTAGCCACTAGACCACGCCGGAAGACGAAGAGCATGAAGAGGTGCTGGTATAAAGGAGGCATATAGAAGCTTTTACGTAAAACACATATACTAGATCCTTCAGTTTGCTTGCCCTCTTGAGGCTACGTGGATTCTGTTCAAAAATAACTGGAAGGATAACGATACCCAAAGCCGCATAGTTTCGTGGGAAAAAAAGAGGTCTCACCGAGATTTGAACTCGGATCGCTGGATTCAGAGTCCAGAGTGCTAACCATTACACCATGAGACCGCACATTTTCCGACGCCGGGAATCGAACCCGGGCCTCATGGATGAGAGCCAGGTATCCTAGCCACTAGACCACGCCGGAAGACGAAGAGCATGAAGAGGTGCTGGTATAAAGGAGGCATATAGACGCTTTTACGTAAAACACATATACTAGATCCTTCAGTTTGCTTGCCCTCTTGAGGCTACGTGGATTCTGTTCAAAAATAACTGGAAGGATAACGATACCCAAAGCCGCACCGATAGTTTCGTGGGAAAAAAAGAGGTCTCACCGAGATTTGAACTCGGATCGCTGGATTCAGAGTCCAGAGTGCTAACCATTACACCATGAGACCGCACATTTTCCGACGCCGGGAATCGAACCCGGGCCTCATGGATGAGAGCCAGGTATCCTAGCCACTAGACCACGCCGGAAGACGAAGAGCATGAAGAGGTGCTGGTATAAAGGAGGCATATAGACGCTTTTACGTAAAACACATATACTAGATCCTTCAGTTTGCTTGCCCTCTTGAGGCTACGTGGATTCTGTTCAAAAATAACTGGAAGGATAACGATACCCAAAGCCGCACCGATAGTTTCGTGGGAAAAAAAGAGGTCTCACCGAGATTTGAACTCGGATCGCTGGATTCAGAGTCCAGAGTGCTAACCATTACACCATGAGACCGCACATTTTCCGACGCCGGGAATCGAACCCGGGCCTCATGGACGAGAGCCAGGTATCCTAGCCACTAGACCACGCCGGAAGACGAAGAGCGTGAAGAGGTTCTGGTATAAAGGAACCATATAGACACGTTTACGGAAAAAATGATATGCTTGATCCTTCAGTTTGCTTGCCCTCTTTAGGCTACGTGGATTCTGTTAAAAAATAACTGGAAGGATAACGATACGCAAACCCGTACCATTAGTTTCGTGGGAAAAAAGAGGTCTCACCGATATTTGGACTCGGACAGCTGGATTCAGAGTCCAGAGTGCTAACCATAACACCATGAGACCGCACATTTTCCGACGCCGGGAATCGAACCCGGGCCTCATGGATGAGAGCCAGGTATCCTAGCCACTAGACCACGCCGGAAGACGAGGAGCATGAAGAGGTACTGGTATAAAGGAGGCATATAGACGCGTTTACGTAAAACAGATATACTTGATCCTTCAGTTTGCTTGCCCTCTTGAGGCTACGTGGATTCTGTTCAAAAATAACTGGAAGGATAACGATACCCAAAGCCGCACCGATAGTTTCGTGGGAGAAAAAGAGGTCTCACCGAGATTTGAACTCGGATCGCTGGATTCAGAGTCCAGAGTGCTAACCATTACACCATGAGACCGCACATTTTCCGACGCCGGGAATCGAACCCGGGCCTCATGGATGAGAGCCAGGTATCCTAGCCACTAGACCACGCCGGAAGACGAAGAGCATGAAGAGGTTCTGGTATAAAGGAACCATATAGACACCTTTACGTAAAAAAGATATACTTGATCCTTCAGTTTGCTTGCCATCTTTAGGCTACGTGGATTCTGTTCAAAAATAACTGGAAGGATAACGATACGCAAACAAATCCATCGATGGCCTTACATCTAAGTTAGACACTGATCTCGCGAACGTGGTTAATTGGTGCCGTAATAATTGTTTATATATTATTCCTGAAAAAACGAAGTATATGATCTTTAAAACTAGTCAAAGGCAAATACCCTCCGTTCCTGCTTTAACGCTTGATACCAATCTTATCGCTGCTTGTAACTCTGTGTCGTTTCTTGGCGTTTTACTGTACTCTAACCTAATATTTAATTCTCATATCAACCATATCAAGAAAAAAACTGCTTATGGTATTAGGGGCCTAATTAAAGCTCGTCCGTTTTTCTCACATGATGCGCTTTTATCACTTTATTTTTCTTTCATTCATAGTCATTTAAATTACGGGATTGTAGCATGGGGCAACACCTATCATTGTCATACATCATCAGCGAAACATATCCAAAATCAATCAATTCGCATTATCACCAGGAGCCATCCTCAGTCCAATTCCCAGGATTTATTGCGCCATTATAATGTGTTATAAATCAACAAGTTGTTTCAGTATAATTTAAGCATAATATTTTTTAAGTCTCTATGTTCCAAACTACATTTCAATTTTGTCGACCCAAAATTCTTAGTAAACCAAAACACCACAAGATTTGCCTCAAACAGAAATTTTCTGCGACCACGTGTTTCAACTAATTACGGCAAAATGACTTCAACTTTCACAGCCATATCAATATGGAATAGTCTACCAGCTGCTGTTAAATCCACTCAATGCATGTCTTCATTTAAATCATCCTTGAAAAACCATCTGTTGTCGTATTAATTGTGTTTCTATCACTTATTCTTTTTCTTGTTAGTCTTTCCCATTGTATAATTGATATGACTTTTTCTGCTTCTATGGTTTCCTCAAAATGTTGTATGTTCTTTTTATGCTGCAATTGCCATACATTTCCAATTGAAATTTTTCTACTATTTATTGTTGTTTTGGATTATAATTGCTTGTCGGTGTTTATTGTTTGCTGCCTGAAATTTAATCAGTGATTACCCCTGTTGTTAACTTATCGAGGGTCCCGGTACAGTCTTCGACTTTGGGACCCTTGTCTGTAACCTTTTGTACTGTTATAACACTTGCCTACTGCATTTTAATAAACTTCTTCTTCTTCTTCTTCTTCAAACCCGTACCGTTAGTTTCGTGGGAAAAAAGAGGTCTCACCGAGATTTGAACTCGGATCGCTGGATTCAGAGTCCAGAGTGCTAACCATTACACCATGAGACCGCACATTTTCCGACGCCGGGAATCGAACCCGGGCCTCCTGGGTGAGAGCCAGGTATCCTAGCCACTAGACCACGCCGGAAGACGAAGAGCATGAAGAGGTTCTGGTATAAAGGAACCATATAGACACGTTTACGTAAAAAAGACATTCTTGATCCTTCAGTTTGCTTGCCCTCATTAGTCTACGTGGATTCTGTTCAAAAATAACTGGAAGGATAACGATACGCAAACCCGTACCATTAGTTTCGTGGGAAAAAAGAGGTTTCACCGAGATTTGAACTCGGATCGCTGGATTCAGAGTCCAGAGTGCTAACCATTACACCATGAGACCGCACATTTTCCGACGCCGGGAATCGAACCCGGGCCTCCTGGGTGAGAGCCAGGTATCCTAGCCACTAGACCACGCCGGAAGACGAAGAGCATGAAGAGGTTCTGGTATAAAGGAACCATATAGACACGTTTACGTAAAAAAGACATACTTGATCCTTCAGTTTGCTTGCCCTCTTTAGTCTACGTGGATTCTGTTCAAAAATAACTGGAAGGATAACGATACGCAAACCCGTACCATTAGTTTCGTGGGAAAAAAGAGGTCTCACCGAGATTTGAACTCGGTTCGCTGGATTCAGAGTCCGGAGTGCTAACCATTACACCATGAGACCGCACATTTTCCGACGCCGGGAATCGAACCCGGGCCTCCTGGGTGAGACCCAGGTATCCTAGCCACTAGACCACGCCGGATTTTTTTTTTTTTTTTTTTTTTATTGCCTGCTTAGACATTTTTACAGAACAGAAACAGAAATGCATAATGTTAAAACCTGTGTGCCAGCCTTGGCTCACAGAGAGGTTTTAAAACTTCCTAAGGCACACTAGATCATCGAGGACAGGCAACCACTCTGGCGATTCATCCTCTACACGGAGCACCTCCCTTATGTACTGCACACTTTCAATAAAGTTTTCCCTGACAGGTCGGGCATTGATGTCCGCATTTCGCACGGCCATTCTCGTCCTCCATATGCTGTGCAGGCTGAGCACCATGATTAAGTCATACGGTACACCACCCTCACTTTCCAGGGGCAGGAACCGAATACCCTGTGGGGTTATGGGTAGCTCCTTCTTCAACGTGCGCTGAAGGATGTCCCAGTGGAACACCGGGTCCCAGCATTCAATAAACACATGATTGACCGTTTCCGGTTTTTTACACAGACTACATTTTGTTGTCCATGGGACGAAGAAACCTCTCTCTGCTAACCATACATTTACAGGTAGCGTCTCGCTGTGCAATTTAAAGAAAAAAGATTTCATACTTGGTTTTACGGGCATTCTTTTAACCCTCCTGAGAACATCAGATCCGGTGCCCTTTCCGTATAACGACCTATACAGTGGTACTGGCAAACAAACATCGACAAGGTCCTTGTACAGGCACTTTCTTGAAACGCTAGACAGGTATTCAAGTGAGAACCGCACTTTCAGAAAATCAAATGACAGGGCTACTTCTCGTAGGTATCCCCTTACCCCATTACCAAAATGACTGCTAGAGGACACAACAAACTCAGGTAGGACATGTTTCAACCGGACTTGAATAACCGTGCGCAAGAATAAATCTTTTTGGTCCCGCAAAAAACAAAACCTTGCGACAACTTGTCGTAAAAATAAATGGCAGAGACCAAGTCCTCCTTTCCTTACTGATCTGAAAAGATTAGTACGACTTGTTCTTTCCCAACTGGAAGACCAGATAAAAACAGCAAAAACCCTGTGGATTTTTTGAACATTTACACGAGTCATGCATAACACTTGTAGCATGTACCACACTTTGGTTAACAAAAAAAGGTTGCAGATCGTGGCACGGGCAAACATCGAAAAGTTGCGCCCTTGCCAGTTTCTTGTTTTTTCCCTCAGCTTTTCTGTCTCGTCACTCCAGTACTGGCCAGTATCACGGTAATGTTCCAGCGGCACACCGAGATACTTTGTCGGCAAAGCTGCCCATTGTATGTTCTCGAAAAGAGGGGGCGTTGAGTTCCAGTTTCCGTGCCAAAATCCCGAACATTTATCCCAATTAACTACCGCTCCTGATTTTTTGCAAAAGGACTTCACCACCTTAACTGTTTCACTTACGCTCTCTTGATCCCGACAAAAAACAGCAATATCATCTGCGTAAGCGAGCAGTTTTACTTCCGCACTCTGCAATTGGAATCCTCGTATTCCCTCCTCCTTCATTATTCTTAGGCAGAAAGGTTCAAGATATATAGCAAAAAGTAGTGGGGATAATGGGCAGCCTTGCCTGACCGAGCATCCTATGTTTATCGCCTCAGTTACGTTTTTGTTAACAATGATGCTCGCTTTACAACCGGCGTAGGCCATTTTTGTACCCTCCAGAATAACGGATCCGACATTCACGTATTTTAAGATGCTAAACAGTACATCGTGCGATACCCGGTCAAAAGCTTTCTCCAGATCCAGTTGCACCATTGCCACACGACCCGAGAAAGCATCACAGCACTCCAAAACACTTCTAGCTACATGAACATTAGTGCTTATTGTGCGGTGCTTGATACCACAAGTTTGATGTGGACCTACCAGGCACTGAATTACGGTTTGCAACCTTCGTGCTAGGACCTTCATGTAAATTTTATAGTCTACATTAGTCAGACTAATTGGCCTATAAGACTTTACGGACAGTAGCTTTATTCTTTCCTCGCACTTTGGTATCAAGACTATGTAGGTCTCCTTAAACGTTTGCGGAAGCACACGTATTTCGTACGCCTCCACAAGCACTTCACATAAAAACACTGCCGCCTCCGTTTTAAATGCCTTGTAAAATTCTGCGCCTAGGCCATCTGGACCAGGTGACTTGCCAACGCTCAGCTCATCGATTGCTCTTTCTAGTTCCCCCACACTAATTGGTGCTTCGATTATGTCACATACATCTTTATCTAACTTGGGCATGAGCGGTAAAAATTCCTTAGCGAAACCTTCATCCTCTGGAATGTGCGTGCCCAGCAGTTCTGTGTAGTACTCTACGAATGCGCGCTCAATCATTTCCTTGTTGTCTGTAACGATATTACGGTACGTTATTTCCTTTATTATGTTCCTCTGCGCATAGCGCTTTTCGTCTGATAGCGCACGCTTTGTGGGCATTTCTCCCATCCACATTTTATCTGCGCGTGCTCTGACGATGGCTCCCCTGTAGCGTTCAGTATCGATTGCTTCTAGCCTGTTTTTCGTATCTCTTATCTCTTGTTTGAATTCCCCGGGGTTTATGCTTTCTTCTAGCAGAAAGGTACTTAACTGTTGGCGTAGGCCTTTCTCATTCTTTCTTCGTTGTTTATTTAGAATCGTGCTCCTTTCCATTGCGCTAATCTTGACTTGTTCCTTAAAAAGTTCCCATCTGGCCCCCCAGCTCATTCGCATGTCAGTGTGCATATTAGTAAAAAGTTCGTTAACTTTGGTTGTGAAAGGTTCATCTGTAAGAATGCGACTGTTCAATTTCCACAACTTCCAGTTCCATTTCGGTACGTTTTTCTTTGTTCCAAGGCTGCAGGCCACTAAGCAATGGTCGCTGTAAGCCAAAGCCTCGACCTTGTAATTGGCACACAGAGGGACTAGTTCGCTTGAAATATACATGCGGTCGAGTCTAGCGTGGCTACTCCCTTGATAGTGGGTAAACCACACTGGGCCTTTGGGCGTGAAAAGAGCCACGTCTTCAAGAGAATTTCGTTCAATTATATCCATCAAACACTCAGCACCCCTATCTCTAATGCGCTCTTTTGTTGTTCTGTCTTCTTGCATGCACACACAGTTGAAGTCACCAAGCAAAATTATAGCCCTTCCGCAATCAAGGTGTTTACCAAAGCTTTGAAAAAACACTTCCCTTTCGTTTTGTCGGTTAGGTGCATAAATGCATATCACTCTCCATTCAGTGTTGGAAAAAGAAAAATCGCAAATCACAAAGCGGCCACAGGGATCCACTACGACCGTCTGCTCAACAATGCCCAGTGATCGCCTAATGAAAAGAGCGCACCCAGCCGATGTCCCCACAGCATGCGAAACGCACACATTGAAATGTGCTGTGAAAGGCTGCACCATGCCGTCTGTCACTTCCTGGCTTTGTACTTTGGTTTCCTGCACTGCAATTATATCTAACTCCCTGTCCGCAAACAGCCTACTAAGCTGACATTGCTTCCTTCTCGTTGCCAATCCTCGGACATTAACTGTGGCAACATTAATTGCAGTATCTAGGCGTACAGCCATTTGAGAAAAAAATCAGACCGCATGCCGCTTACCTCGGTGATTTGACGGATACATGGATGCGTCAGTATTGGCGTAAATCACTGTGGCAAGAAGAACAGATACACACAAATTTTTCACGACGGTGGCTTTGGGGGCCTCTTCTCGCCGACGTGAATGTTCGGCTTTGGGTCGAGGCGTTTTCTCCTTACTGCCGGTCCCGTTGACGAGTTCTCCTCTCGGTTCGTCACATCACCATCCGCAGCACATTGTTCCCTTGGACGCTTAGACGCAAGCTCGTTCACCGCACCACCTTTCCCACGCGTTACGGCGTCCTCGGCATCCATGGAGCCGTCGCTCGGGTAGCCGTCGTCTGTACTTGGAAGTGGGGTGTCTTGAGGCAGCCCCTCCGGCGCCTGTGTGGCTCCAGGTTCTTCCTTGTCCGTCGTCGCCTCGGTGGCAGTACCTTTGGTGGCGTCTCCTTTAACTGCTGACACGTCGCGTGGGGTTGAGGTACGCTCGAGAGACGGGCTTCCGACGACCTCCTCCGCTTCCGCCTCGTCCATTATGAGCTCACTTCGCTCTTCATTCGTACCGGGTCCTGTGGCCGCCGCATACGTTTTCACGCAGTTGGCGCCGTCATGTCCAAAGCGGCGGCAGACGTTGCACTTGGGAACTCGGCACTCCCTCCGAATGTGCCCAGTTTGGTTGCAGCGAAGGCATAGCGGAGGCCTTCCTGGCACAGCGACGAGAGCTAGCTCGCCCCCGACACGCAGCTGATGCGGCAAATCGTCCCGAGCCACGCCCCCTTTGAGGCGAAGCACTACGGTGCGTGTCATGGTGCTGAAGTTCGTGCAGCCATTAACGCGCCACTTTTCCTTCGTCACTTCAACAACACTGCCGTAAGGCGCGAACGCTTCCTTTATCTGGTCGTCCGGAGCATTGTGCAGGACCCAGTGAAGTTTGAGGCGGACGTCTTGGTGGCACGGGTCAATTACCAAGCACTTGTGGCCCTTGACGGTGACTTCTTTCTTCAAAAGCAATTTCTTCTTCCCGTCATCGCTCTTAAAGGTAACTGCCCAGATGTGATTCATTTGGTATGTGCCGAGAGCAGCTACGTCGGCAAGCATACCGTCATGCATTAACGCGTCACGGAAGTCTTCCACGCGGTAAGGCCGCGCCCTTACGTCGCCATGCAAAAAGACAGTGTTCACAACAACAGACCCGGTTGGCAGAGGGGGCAGAACAACAGAGTATTCCTGGGCTTCGTTATCGCTCCTGTTACCGCGGCCAGACTTGGCCGCAAACGCCGCTCCGACGGAGCTCATGATTCCGCGTCCGTACGCGAGCGTGACCGGAAGTAGCCTAGACCACGCCGGAAGACGAAGAGCATGAAGAGGTTCTGGTATAAAGGAACCATATAGACACGTTTACGTAAAAAAGACATACTTGATCCTTCAGTTTGCTTGCCCTCTTTAGTCTACGTGGATTCTGTTCAAAAATAACTGGAAGGATAACGATACGCAAACCCGTACCATTAGTTTCGTGGGAAAAAAGAGGTCTCACCGAAATTTGAACTCGGATCGCTGGATTCAGAGTCCAGAGTGCTAACCATTACACCATGAGACCGCACATTTTCCGACGCCGGGAATCGAACCCGGGCCTCCTGGGTGAGAGCCAGGTATCCTAGCCACTAGACCACGCCGGAAGACGAAGAGCATGAAGAGGTTCTGGTATAAAGGAACCATATAGGCACGTTTACGTAAAAAAGACATACTTGATCCTTCAGTTTGCTTGCCCTCTTTAGTCTACGTGGATTCTGTTCAAAAATAACTGGAAGGATAACGATACGCAAACCCGTACCATTAGTTTCGTGGGAAAAAAGAGGTCTCACCGAGATTTGAACTCGGATCGCTGGATTCAGAGTCCAGAGTGCTAACCATTACACCATGAGACCGCACATTTTCCGACGCCGGGAATCGAACCCGGGCCTCCTGGGTGAGAGCCAGGTATCCTAGCCACTAGACCACGCCGGAAGACGAAGAGCATGAAGAGGTTCTGGTATAAAGGAACCATATAGACACGTTTACGTAAAAAAGACATACTTGATCCTTCAGTTTGCTTGCCCTCTTTAGTCTACGTGGATTCTGTTCAAAAATAACTGGAAGGATAACGATACGCAAACCCGTACCATTAGTTTCGTGGGAAAAAAGAGGTCTCACCGAGATTTGAACTCGGATCGCTGGATTCAGAGTCCAGAGTGCTAACCATTACACCATGAGACCGCACATTTTCCGACGCCGGGAATCGAACCCGGGCCTCCTGGGTGAGAGCCAGGTATCCTAGCCACTAGACCACGCCGGAAGACGAAGAGCATGAAGAGGTTCTGGTATAAAGGAACCATATAGACACGTTTACGTAAAAAAGACATACTTGATCCTTCAGTTTGCTTGCCCTCTTTAGTCTACGTGGATTCTGTTCAAAAATAACTGGAAGGATAACGATACGCAAACCCATACCATTAGTTTCGTGGGAAAAAAGAGGTCTCACCGAGATTTGAACTCGGATCGCTGGATTCAGAGTCCAGAGTGCTAACCATTACACCATGAGACCGCACATTTTCCGACGCCGGGAATCGAACCCGGGCCTCCTGGGTGAGAGCCAGGTATCCTAGCCACTAGACCACGCCGGAAGACGAAGAGCATGAAGAGGTTCTGGTATAAAGGAACCATATAGACACGTTTACGTAAAAAAGACATACTTGATCCTTCAGTTTGCTTGCCCTCTTTAGTCTACGTGGATTCTGTTCAAAAATAACTGGAAGGATAACGATACGCAAACCCGTACCATTAGTTTCGTGGGAAAAAAGAGGTCTCACCGAGATTTGAACTCGGATCGCTGGATTCAGAGTCCAGAGTGCTAACCATTACACCATGAGACCGCACATTTTCCGACGCCGGGAATCGAACCCGGGCCTCCTGGGTGAGAGCCAGGTATCCTAGCCACTAGACCACGCCGGAAGACGAAGAGCATGAAGAGGTTCTGGTATAAAGGAACCATATAGACACGTTTACGTAAAAAAGACATACTTGATCCTTCAGTTTGCTTGCCCTCTTTAGTCTACGTGGATTCTGTTCAAAAATAACTGGAAGGATAACGATACGCAAACCCGTACCATTAGTTTCGTGGGGAAAAAAGAGGTCTCACCGAGATTTGAACTCGGATCGCTGGATTCAGAGTCCAGAGTGCTAACCATTACACCATGAGACCGCACATTTTCCGACGCCGGGAATCGAACCCGGGCCTCCTGGGTGAGAGCCAGGTATCCTAGCCACTAGACCACGCCGGAAGACGAAGAGCATGAAGAGGTTCTGGTATAAAGGAACCATATAGACACGTTTACGTAAAAAAGACATACTTGATCCTTCAGTTTGCTTGCCCTCTTTAGTCTACGTGGATTCTGTTCAAAAATAACTGGAAGGATAACGATACGCAAACCCGTACCATTAGTTTCGTGGGAAAAAAGAGGTCTCACCGAGATTTGAACTCGGATCGCTGGATTCAGAGTCCAGAGTGCTAACCATTACACCATGAGACCGCACATTTTCCGACGCCGGGAATCGAACCCGGGCCTCCTGGGTGAGAGCCAGGTATCCTAGCCACTAGACCACGCCGGAAGACGAAGAGCATGAAGAGGTTCTGGTATAAAGGAACCATATAGACACGTTTACGTAAAAAAGACATACTTGATCCTTCAGTTTGCTTGCCCTCTTTAGTCTACGTGGATTCTGTTCAAAAATAACTGGAAGGATAACGATACGCAAACCCGTACCATTAGTTTCGCGGGAAAAAAGAGGTCTCACCGAAATTTGAACTCGGATCGCTGGATTCAGAGTCCAGAGTGCTAACCATTACACCATGAGACCGCACATTTTCCGACGCCGGGAATCGAACCCGGGCCTCCTGGGTGAGAGCCAGGTATCCTAGCCACTAGACCACGCCGGAAGACGAAGAGCATGAAGAGGTTCTGGTATAAAGGAACCATATAGACACGTTTACGTAAAAAAGACATACTTGATCCTTCAGTTTGCTTGCCCTCTTTAGTCTACGTGGATTCTGTTCAAAAATAACTGGAAGGATAACGATACGCA
Source organism: Haemaphysalis longicornis (assembly GCF_048455015.1). Lineage (NCBI taxonomy): Eukaryota > Metazoa > Arthropoda > Arachnida > Ixodida > Ixodidae > Haemaphysalis > Haemaphysalis longicornis. The sequence goes on from NW_027526335.1 coordinate 181,756,825, forward strand.
AACCCGTACCATTAGTTTCGTGGGAAAAAAGAGGTCTCACCGAGATTTGAACTCGGTTCGCTGGATTCAGAGTCCGGAGTGCTAACCATTACACCATGAGACCGCACATTTTCCGACGCCGGGAATCGAACCCGGGCCTCCTGGGTGAGAGCCAGGTATCCTAGCCACTAGACCACGCCGGAAGACGAAGAGCATGAAGAGGTTCTGGTATAAAGAAACCATATAGACACGTTTACGTAAAACAGATATACTTTATTTTTCAGCGTCGTGGCCCGTGTTGGGGATATGAGGATTCAATTCAAATTCAGCTCAGTTACGTTCCGCAGCATCAAGTGCCTATTCAAGGAAATAAAATTAAAAAACAGCTAAGGAAGGTTGTCATTAGGTAACGCTGCGTTAATCTTGCTTACATTAGGGTAGCTTAAGGTTGAACAGCCATTTCCACGCACGTGATGCTGCGGAACGACCTGCTACCGCTTTCCCAGCGAATGTAGTTATCGAAGACGGAAACAAATGTTTGAGGCGGCTAGTCGCACTAAATTTATATACAGTTAAACCTGGATGCAATGAACCTCTATGTAACGAATTCCTGGATTTAACGAAGTTTTTGAATTCCCCATTCCCGCCTTCATTGAAGTCCATGTGTTGGCGACCTCTGTGTAACGAAGGAGTTGCGAGGGTTAATCTGGCTGTAACGAATTCGCTACGTCGATGAGTCGAGGTGTCTTGTCCTTTTTCTGAAAAATCGGCTGGCGAAAAGCTCTAATTTAGCGAATTTCGTCCGCACCGCATTTTCGTGCGTTTCCATGTGTGAGTACGGTGTCCGCTAGGTTCAAGGCCTGCCTGTCGGCGTGTAGTCCCATGCGTACCCTGATATCTGTGGTATGGGTTCGTGGGTAATTTCTTCTGCCTGAATACGAAAAGATTTGTCTTTTCAAGACAACCTTGCAATTTTAAAAGCCGTCTTCGCTGGCGAGAAAGAAGAACATCACCGCCCGGTACAGTGCCCCAGCTAGCGTCCCTTCAACAATTTTGACTGCAGAAAAGAGGATGAAGTTCCCCAAAAGGCCCCCTTTCAGCATAAGCTTGGATCTTGAAAGGCGCTAAGGCACCGAAAAGTACCATAAAGCAAAAGTGATACTTAGTTATGTTTGTAAATTCGGGGGCCGTGTAGTAGCAGCAAACCCGAATCACGCAGCTTTTCAGTGTGAAATATATCCTTGAACACGGGTGAGTTCAGCATCACTGAGGCCTGGCATATGTATTTCGTATCTGCTTTATTCCCGCGAGATTTAAGTCGAAACCAGCATGTAACGAAAACCTGGACATAACGAAAAAATACTAATTTTTGTCAACTTCGTTATATCCATCTTTAACAGTATGTGTAGTAGCGAGGGTAGAAGTAACCCTCACCAGTAACCATAATTAGCGAATACTAGATCGCTTCACAAGGCCCACACGGAGAAGTAGAACTATGATTTCATTGCCTATATTCTCGCTGCTATAATTTTACACGCACATGAGGACATTGACAATTATGATGCTAATGATGTTGATGAGCTCTTCCTGGGAAAGGTAAACTAAGGGAGATTTTTCTGGGTCTATCAATATTACCTGCCCCTTAAGGGCGATAAAAATGGTAGTGACAAAATTTTTATCCTCACAGCCACCATGAGTACGCATTTCACGTATCTGCTTGCTTGGCTGCAAAGGATATCGTAACTTAGCTCGCATTGCTAACTAGGTGACAAACAGTGAAACGGCTACTCGATAACGGCTCTCTGTAACGCTTCATAGCGCGACGCGTTCAGTAGTACGTGCCTCAACTCGGTCGTAGCCGGAAGTATCCCTCAACTCCAACATACCGCAGATAACGTAAGTGACCGCAACGACCCAGCCAAGCATCGTAACGATCTTAAGCCACAGAAAGCCACTATCGCCGTCAACGCTCCGAGTAGTGGGGCAACCAGAAGCGGGGCAACCTGCGGGAGACTGATCGAAGCCATTCGAAAGCGATAAAGGGACCGTGCAACACTTTTTTAACTTTTTAAAAAGAGTAAGTTATGTGGAGGAAATTGCAAACCGGGGTGTCTCCGAACCCTCAACTATACAGCAAATGGCATCCGGAAGTCTTTACTCCTAAGTGCACTCACTGCAATAGCATTGCGGACCTAGTCCACATGGCCTGGACATGCCCTTTCTATAACGACCCGAACAGAAATGTGGAATCCTGGGAGATCTTATTACTCAACCATAAAGCAGAAAAGCAACGCAAAGCCATCGGGCTGGCCTTGACCACCGCCGAACCCCAAGGGATTCCGGCCGACGGTTAGGGGGTGAACGGGGGTCTAGTCTAATGCCCTCTTCGTTGTCATTTTAAACGGGTGCAAATAAAAGTTAATTCTCTCTCTCTCTCTCTCTCTCTCTCTCTCTCTCTCTCTCTCTCTCTCTCTCTCTCTCTAAATTCTAACTTCTAAGAAAGCGTAGTCAACAAACACATCCAGTACTTAGAATAGGATGTGGAAAAATACCCAAGCCAAAAATTATCGCTCTGTGCCCATCAGAAAACTTAGAAACTTGCTCAAGAAAGTGTTCTCTCTTTCCTGGTCTTGGCATTCTTCGAGAGCTGGAATTACGTCACTACATGGTGTAGCGGCTATTGGCCGGCTTTCTTTCAGTTGCAGCAATAAACACATTCAAGAGCCTCTTAAAGAAAATTCCCACGAAAGCAAAGCCGAAACGGAAAGTGGATCTCCTGCGACGAGGAAAACACGCAGTGCAGCTCCGTGATGGCGATAACTATAGCTTTCACAATGCTTCCAGACGCCAAGGACGGAGTAAAAGCGTTTATCCGCAGTGTTGCAGAGCCCGTTTAAAGGGAAGGCCGACGGCGAAGAGAATCATGTCAGCCGGCAAGAGGACGAAACCGTTCTTGAACGCTAGGTAGAAGAAAATCGTCTGGACCGTTCAATTGGTCAATAATGATTCTACATTTCAAACCTTCGAGGAATGATTAGTGGGCCTCGGGGTTTTTTGTAGCGTGAGCTACACTGGCCGAGGTTGAGCAGCATCGTGTGGCTCCGGGAGAGCCGTGCTGCCCATGCGCGAGGAGCAGTGACGTCACATGGCGCATGGCGCACTACAACTGAAATTTTGCTAATTTCAGTTGTAGTCTAGCGAGTGTCCTGTGTACTTCTTCTTCGTCCGCGTCTGTTTTTCGCTAGTAAAAGGCAGTCTCACAACCAACTAGCCCAACTTTCTGTCTTAACTGTAAAGCTTTCTGGCTTCTTGCAGACTTCGCCTAGAAAATTTTGGTTGTGCTTCAGCGATCGCTAAGCAAGGATTGAACAAATCGCGTTTGGCTCTCATGGTGTAAATCAGAGACAAGATATAGTTCATGGGTTAAACCACTTTTTTAAGCCTGTATTTACAAACAAGACATCCACGAACAAAGATAAGGAAATGGCTGAAACTGCATCTATGTGCCATGGATGCAGTTTCATTCGATCTCGGGAGCGTGTTACAGCAGCTACTTAATTTGAACAACAAGAAGGCTAATTGACCGGATGGTATACCAGATGTGCTTTTGAGGCGGTATGTGGAGTACATGTCGTTTTATTCACTCATTATCTTGAAAAAATTGCTCCTTACACATTCCCTCCCAAAAGACCGGCTGAGCGCAATTGTTAAACCGGTATTTCAAGGTGCCGATAGGATGCTTTTTACTACCTACAGGCCAGTGTGTCTGGCGTGTGTTCTTTGTAAGGTTTTGTAGCGTGATCTACACTGATCAAACTTAAGCAGTATCGCGTGGCTCCTAGAAAGCCGCGCTCCGCATGCGCGAGGAGCAATGACGTCACACGGCACACAGAACGTTGCTCGCTGCCCGGTGTCTCTCACACACCCCACGCGCCCAGCGTCTTCGAAGACCTCCGTTCCGCACGTGGTGGCCCGGTCCACTTGATGATCATACGAGGGGTGGCCGGGTGTGGAACCGATTGCTCGTGCGTTGCAGAAACCCCGGCGTGCGCCTGTGGAACTAGCTTAGCTCTGGGCCGATTGGTAACGCTGCGCCGGAGGCGCTTGAAAAATATACATGGGTCGCATAATGCGTATTCCGTGTGTGCGTCATTGAAGCAGCAGTAAGCATGATAATCAAGCTAATACTAGCCAGCCAGGAAAGCTAAGAATAACCAGCTGAACCTTAGCTCACGCTACGTATATTCTGGCATAGCCGAGCTAAGCCACTGCTAATTATTTTCTGTATAGCTAGCACAGGAACTTCTTTCATAATTACCACAAAACTGAGAATGACAAACCTGGACTATGCCCTACGACGTTCCGCACCGCGGTACACATCGAGTCCGAGGTAATAAAAGCAGTATAATTTTAAAAAAAACGTGTAATTGAGCCTGTGACCCGAGAGTGGTTCCCGATTCCAGGAAGCCATGTAATGGGCGGGCAGCCTTCGCTCTGGAGGCCAAAAGTGTCTGGATATCCAGATCGCTACTGGTCACCACGTTTTCCCACAACTCAGGGGCGGATATGGGGCATAGAAGAGGGTGGGCAGGTTACGGGCTGTGCTCGCACTTTAATAGGATAACAGGAAAGTGCCGTCGTAAATGCGCAACGAACGACGGCACCTCCCTGACCAAAATAGAGAGGAGGCGGAGAACCTGCGAAAAGACTGTCGAAACAGAACGGACCTCGGTGACGCGCGCGACGCTCTCTTTCAGGACCTGTTCGTTGGGTGCGAGCCAAGCGGAACTAAGCATTACAGCGTGCACCCGAGGCTGACAGCTACAAAACAAGGTTGCGTAACCACTGGGATCGCTTCTTGCTGGCCTCCTAGGCGTTGACCACGCATGACATCGTCTGGAGAAGAAGACCCGAGTACTTCCTCGTTTTTCAACAAAATTCGTACTTATAGACTTATTGCGAAGTTTCCATTCGTTGCCTTCTCTGACAGCTGCGGTTTGCAATCTAAGCCACTGCTTGAAAGACGCACTCTGACTGCTAGCGCGGTGTGTCATTGTGTGAGACGGCCTTGTTATCGAGTCGCCGTAGCGCCGCATGGGGAAATGCAGGCGCTGTGAGCCCGACAGGCCGGCTTCACTGCATTGACGAACGGCTCTCTGAGTCCTGGGTGAAACTTATGTTGCACTGTTATTACGTTCAGCAAAGCGGGTGCTAATTTACAAGTACGCTTTCCTCTCCCGAGACCAAAGTGAGATGACAGAGGGGTTCGAAAAGCCAGCGCAGGTAGGTGAGCAAATTTCACACCGTTGTACGTTTGGCACCATAAATCACTCTGAACGCACGTACGCATGCCGTTCATACTGAAAGCCCTAGCGCACACGGAATGGAATCGGACGCATGCAAGGAATAATCTAGAGCGTACCCTTGTAAACTTAGTGCTTGGGCTTTCCTCATACAAGAGACCCATTGCCTGCCCCGCCTCCCCAATTTCACAGCTTACGCTAACCCATGCATACCTGATCGGCGCTGTGGCCGCACCAGCTCTCCGCCAGGCAAAGCCACCATTTATGCACTTACGTCTTTGCCACAAACTCCGATCCCCTTACACACGTGGTGCACGGCATGGCAAGAAGTGGTGGCGGTTAAGGTGCAGCTGCCCCTTTACGCTGTGATTCTTGTGTCGTGTTATGTGCGCCCACACAACGGACATGCACCTCGGCTACGATTGGGTTGGCTATCCTCTCTGCGCCGTTCGAACGCAGCCTGTTCCATACTTGTGGCTGGGGACTTCAATGCTCCTCATTGTGACTGGGGGTAAAACACCTCAAATGAACGCGGGCGTGTGCTACTAGACCACTTCAGTGATGCCAACTTTACGCTTCTTAATGACATTTCATGCCCTAAGCGCCGATGTATTCATCCTCGGATGCCCCCGTACTCACCTGACTTAACATGGTGGCTTGGGGTGATACGGTATCATGGCAGCGAGAAGCAGACTGCGGGGGCAGGGACCATCACCCCATTAGGATTGTCATTACCCCGAACTCGACGCTTTGCCTTCGGTGTAGCTGCACGGTTGTGAATTGGGATGACTTTCGGGCAAAAACCAACACAAACCTCACGGAGCACAGGCCAGATCTAATCGCTGTTATTAGGCATGCTCTCAATGACGCCTCTCAGAAAACTTGGGTAGTGAAGTCCCGGCAAAAACGTGACTTCAGACTTTTGCAGCTATGGGCCCAGCACAAGCAAGCTGAAGTGGCTGCCTCATGAGATCCCTCGTCTGTGGAGGCTCGAATACGCTTGCAACGTCTGACTGCGGCTGCCAGGCGTCATGAGAAACGTCTGTCAAGGCACCGATGGCTGAGCTGGTGTGAATCGCTCGGCCCATCGGTGACTACATCATCCACCTGGCGCACATTTCGGGCGATGGAAAGTGGAGGCCGCACTCCGGATGCGGCAGCCAGTGCATATCTGGCATCGGGCAAGACTCCCGACCAATTCGCCACCGATGTTGCCCGCACCTTGTACCCTGCATATGACATCCTTCCAGCCACTAACCCGTGCCCGTTTCCTCTGTCACATCAGGTTGGTTCATTGCCCTTTGACGACGCGGCTCATGGAATTCAATCTGCTTTTACAATGGCTGAGTTACTGTGATTGACCACGCAAAACTTTGGACGACTCCGGGACCGGACGGCATTACATATAAGGTGTACAAGAACCTCGATGCGCCAGCGCTTAGCCATCTCCTCAACTACAGCAACGAGGTTTGGCTCTCTGCCCAAATACCAGAGTCGTGCAGAGAGAGAGAGAGAATAACTTTAATGAAAACCAGCGATGTTAGCCGAGCCTTCGGGCTGGCTTGCTATACTAGATGAGAGAAGAAAAACAAAACGAAAAAAAATAAGAGAGAGAAAAATTTGAAAACGAATTGATGTCATTTGATGCGGCCAAAATTTTCAATCACAAAACTCTGTCCAGTTCTGTGCTCCGAAGAAACTCCAAAAGAGTTGATTGCACGCGCAGCCTGACTGGGACCCGACAATGGACACAAAACAGCCCTCAGCTCAAGTCCCGCACCAAGCTGCCCGCACAAAGATAATATGAGTTTCTGTCTGTGCACGGTGTACTTTGGACACACGCATAGAGTCGTGGCTTAACGCAGACATTGTGTCTATACCGAAGCCGGGGAAGTCACCCGATCATCTTCCCAACTTGCGCCCAATCGCCTTGACGTCCACGCTTTGCAAGCTTTTGGAGCACACGCTGGCAGCCCACCTTCAATGGTGGTTGGACACCTTCCGATGGTACCACCCAGCCCAGATGGGGTTTAGACCTCGTCTGGGTACAAAGGATGGGCTTTGCCATTTGTCGTCCATGGTGCTACTAAAAGGTCGTTAACACAAAGTGCGGACAGTCCTAGCCATGGACATACAAAAGGCTTATGACAACGTCAACCCCGGGGCAATCCTGGAAACTCTCCGAAGTCTTTCTCTACCAGACAAAGTGTGCGCTTTCATCGAGAACTTTCTTACTGGAAGATCTTTCTCTACACGAATCGGCGGGGCAAGCTATGGCCACTTCACACCAGTTCGCGGAGTAGCTCAGGGGTCAGTTGTTTCACCCCTCGTCTTTAATATTATGATGTTGCCGCTTGCCTGGCAGCTGGGCTCCATACCAGACCTGCATTTCCTCGTCTACGCAGATGACATAACGGTATGGACCGTACACCCAGACCTGCATCGCCAAAACGTGTGCCTTCAACAGGCCTTGACAGACACGCAGACATGGTGTCAATACGCTGGACTGACACTTTCAGCTGACAAAACAGCCGTTCTGCCTCTGGCCAGTGCTTGGGGCCGTCGCAAACTAGCGATTTCTCCCCTCATACTGCAACTTTCCGGCCAAACTGTACGCACCACCACATTGCTTCGCGTGCTAGATTTGGAAATTTATGCGTCTGGGTCGGCTGCCATGTGGCTTCGATCTGCCCGACAAAAAGCAGGACAGATGCTTCACCTGATTCGACGCATCTCGCAGAAGTCTGGTGGTTCCTGCTCTAAGATGGCTCGCCTCCTGGTGAGGTCAGTACTGCAGCCTCGGCTGGTTTATCAGGCCCAATTGCAGTACATGACTCAGGTGGAGTGGGCCCGACTTGAGGCTATTAACAGAGCCGCAATTCGCACCATCACCTGCCTTCCTGCAATGACCCCGATACCATCGCTCCAAGCTGAGGCTCAGCTGAACACGCTTGACGAACTCATCGAACAACGTCGCTCAGCCCGCATACACAAACGCACTTTTGTTGCGGAAGCAGCGGCCTTGGATAGCTATATGGGCTGTTCCCTACCTGCTTCACCAGATGGCCCTGTAACCAGGCCGCCGTGGCGGTATCACCAGGTGAGCGACAACAGACCACTGACTAGACTTCACACTCGAACTACGTGAAAAACATGTGCGAGAGGATCACTACTGACGGCTGCGACCCAGTACGAGGCGATTGAGGCCTTCGTGGACGCTGGTGCCCAGGATGGCGTTTTATATACTGCGATACAGTGTCCCGTCTATCCTGACACCTCTCAAACTTGCCTCTACCAAACCATCCGCACCCTGCCCTCTCTACTGGTGGAGCTCGCAGCCATCCGGGATGGCCTACAGGCACTAACGCCGGTCCTAGAGCGCGCCCCCGTGGGTGCCACCCTACATCTTTATACGGACTCCACCGCGGCGATACGGGATTTACGCCAAGTATCCAACAATTGTAGTATTTCAAGGGACATCCACACACTGCTAGGCACGTACCCCTGCCCTCTCAGGCTGGTGTGGGTTGGGCGGAGTACGCTCCCCGCTCACATAGCGGCGGATATGGCTTGTCACCCGACGTACATTCCTCGGCCGCTGCTAATGTTAATAGCCGGTCCTATAGAAAACCTTCTGCAATGGAAGTACGATCTGCGTCGCGCCACACGTGCTCTCATCCCACCGTGTGGAAAGGACCTGCCCAGTAGACTTGCTCGCTGGGAAGAGGTATTGCTGCGCAGACTTCGCGTTGGAGTTGCGCTTTCACCTGCTGTGACCCGGGCGTGGCCACGCTACCATGTCCGTTCGATGACACCTTCCCCTTCTGCACAGCCCCTGCCGAACAAGCTGATGCGGACCATCTCATAAAGGCGTGTCCTTCACTGGTCTCAGCCAGAAAGCGACACCTGAGAGGTACAGGTGTCCATCCTGGAAGACCCCCCGACCTTCAGCGGTGGCTCTGGGGACCCCACCACCAATGACGGGTGCTCATGTATATTTGTAAATAAGTTATTTTTATGCCAACGGGCATTCTATCGCAAATAAAAAAAGGACGAGACCGATCTCTTTTTCGCAACGGTCGCAGGCCAGAGTGCCTCCTATCGCTCCTCGTTGAGGCGTTCTTGCCTAGCATTCCCATTCACCATCGAATTTTATGTTTGCATAACAAGTGCAAATACCTAAATTCCAATTTGGAGTAATAAAGTGTGGTTTCAGGACGCGCAATGGACATGTGTCTATATATCGAGCCCATATAGTAAAGCACTCTTTCGGCCAGTTGGTATACGTATATTGAACTTATACAGGCCTGCTTGCAGTGCTAAGGCTATACAAAGTGCGCACGAACACGACGAAACCAGTGATCAACTGTTCATTTCTTTGAGCACCACCTCCGGCTGTGCACAAAAGAACACTAAAGCATACAAAAAAGGTGGGGCCGTAAATAGGCTCTTGGAGGTCGCGATATCAAGCGCACAATCGCTACATTACGTGACGTGTTCACGACAACACGTACCAAACATTACACCTCTGCGCAAAGCTGGGGCAGGCAAAAAAACATGCAAAAAAGTTCTTCCTTTCTTTTCATGTTTACCTGTCAATCGTCGCCGCCATTCTGACCCACACTGATGTAAACCTGTGACCGTTACGCAGCCCTGGCACTGAAGACTACGGCGCCGGTATTTGCGGGTTCCCTTAAATGCTGGTTCCAACCAGCGTTCCCCGCTATGCGGTAAGCGACCGGTGTACGTTTCCGCGGTACCGACGAGCGGCACTACGGCGCGACGTATCCTTGCAGGAAAGAATGTACAGCGCCACCACCCGTCACACCAGCTCGAATCAGTTTGTAGTTACAGCGCGTCTTTTATAAGATGTGAATAACGACGAAAAACACGGAGGGTCTCGGCAGTTGGAAACGCCGCTACACGCGCGACCACGCAAGCCCTTCCCTTCACGGTGGACAAGGAGCCCTAGTGTGCGCTGTGTGCACAAACACCGCAACAGCTAAAACATGTCACTGCCCGCCAGAGCAAGACTATTACTGAAAATCAGTTTATAAATACGTGAAATCGGGTGACAGTGCGATGAAAGGTTGCGCTGGTGATCGTTGTCGGGTCGGCTTCGTAGAGCGATGACCGAATAACTGCGGCGATGACAAACCTTTTCTGCGTGACCCGCCCTCAGCTGGTCCTGTTCGCCGCGGGCGAAAGCGCCGCATGCAACTATTGCCTCTAGCGCGCCGCTGGTCCATGGTGGAAATGTTCAATCATTGTGGTGAGTGAGCATGTTATGTTTGGGACCCCCTTATCGGGCCTGGAAAAGTTCCCTACAACTTTTTTAAAACTGACGTGCCGACGCAAGCCCGGTAGACGCAACAAGCAGTGCTACCAGGCCGACCGGCGGTGGCGGCCGGTGGCGGCCCCCGCGCTATAGTGCCTAGAATATACTGCCGCACAGTAGGAGGAGCATGCGCGTCGTCTGCTAAAAACAGCGTGACATACCGCCGAGCGGAGCCACCTGCTGCTCGTGCCTCTGAACGCAAGCGGCTTGACCGGTATTGCACGGAGCCGGTCAGCTCGTAGCATCCACAGTGCTTTGGAGGTGCGAAGAAAGGGCGAACGCTCCGGATGTTATTGCTGGCCCTTTATTGCTGGAACGATAAACTCGGATAATTCTCCAAGCTTTCGAACCATTTTTGCGACTCGACGTTCCTTAGGTATTACTCTAGCGATTGCACACGTAAAATCAAAACCTTTAGAATCCTGTTTAAGGTTCGTAGAGAAAACGAACTATACGGATGAAGGTGGCCGCAGTTAGTGCAAGGTGGTCTTCGACTTGAAACGTTTGTTACAGACTTTTACGAGGCCCGGGCGAGTAAATTGGGCCTCGCTAAACCTACAAATGACAAACTGAAAAGCATAAAAGCACATTCGCTCAAAATGTCCTCCCTTTATGGCGATACGAGCGCCGGTACGTGCCGGGTTACAGTAACACAAATAAAAATCAAGGTGCGCACAAGTCAATTAATAATAAAAAAACTTCTCCCAGGCACCCCGCAGACATGGTTATGGAGTTTTATACTAATATATACTAGAGGTAAATATGGCTCTGCAATCGCGACCCATCGTAGGTGCCACCATTGCAGCTAGAGACGTTCCTGGCCTACTTGGCTTAGATAGCTATATGGCTTTTTTCTTGTCTCGAGGTCAATATCAACAAAGAGGGGTAGCATTTCTGTCTTGTTCATTTTGCATACGAAGCTTTTAAATAATCATTGACAAATAGAACTGTTTGGAACTTCAATTTTGTAATAACAAAACAATTTTGAACAACCTTTGCAGTAATATTGTTGCTTTTTTGCAGCCACGGGCAACGTTTCACACCTGTTCATGAGTCATTCCAAGGACAAGTGGAACGTGCTTGCTCGGTACATGACGGAACCCTCGCTGAAGCGCAGCTCGCCTAGACAGGGGTGCCAGATTTCCCTCTACTATATTTAAGCACAAAACTCTATGGGTTATCCAGGGCGGTGCTTACCCGTGTTTTTCGTTCCTTCCGATGCACCGTTACCACTTACAAGTGCCAGTGGATGCGATACTGTAGCTACGTCGTCTATAAAGGCACCGGTCCCCTTCCCCTTACTTCTAACTCCTACACAACCTGGTTTTAGGGGCGAAGCACTTTAGGACCTCGCTTTGTCCGTGGCTTGTCCCCTGGCGTCCGTGTACACAGTGTTGCGCATACGCGAATAGCATTGGGTGGGATTGGATTGGATTAAATTGAATTGTATCGGATTGGATTGGAATCGTACATACTGTACAACACGCGTTGTCAAACATTGACATGCGCGAGTGGGCAATGCCACGTGTGATTTGCGGTAAGAACGATCCCCAGTGCTTCGTCCACTAGTCATGATTCACTTCGTGGAGATGCGTGAATTTTTTTTTTTTTTTTTTTGTTTCCCGCGCATGAGCATTAAGTTGCGCCAGAGGAGTTTTCCGCGCAGACGGGACCGCCGGACTTTTCTTTCGCCTACCCATATCAAGCGGCGCTTTAAAAATTTGATGCCCCGTTCTTCAATGGGACGCTAAAAGGCTCGCAATCGCTACATCATAAGCAATGTGTGCATAGGTGTCCACTTGATTATACTCGTCTGCGGTGTCTGTATTGTGCCCCAGTAACGCCTCGTGACGTGTCCTACAACTTAGTACAATAAGAGTTGACGTCCGCAAAAGGACTATTTTTAAGAGACACCAGAAATCCAGGCAAGAAAAGAATATTCGCGGTGCAAAATGTCGCCGCCTTGCGGCGAAGATCAAAAACGGCCAGCACCGTCATCGTGACAATCGGAGGCGAGCATCTACAGCATATTTTTTTTTCGCTTAAATTGGTAAGGAAGCCATAATTATTTGGTAATTCTCGTTTTTCTTAAATTATACTTCGAACCCGTTTTTTTTTTTAAATAAATTACAGCTGTCATCTCCAACGGACCCTGCCTGAACTCGAGCCTCTTAACAAAAACCAATTGTCCAATAAAAGGCCTCTCTCTCTCTCTCTCTCTCTCTCTCTCTCTCTCTCTCTCTCTCTCTCTCTCTCTCTCTCTCTCTCTCTCTCTCTCTCTCTCTCTCTCTCTCTCTCTCTCTCTCTCTCTCTCTCTCTCTCTCTCTCTCTCTCTCTCCTCTCTCTCTCTCTCTCTCTCTCTCTCTCTCTCTCTCTCTCTCTCTCTCTCTCTCTCTCTCTCCAGAGGGGCACGAAGAACACTCTAGCCTTAACCAGTCCCCGCATATGGGTGCGCTTGCAAGCCATCAACGGCATCACCACCTATATCATACTAGAAGAAGTGGACGAAGAAAACGACTCCTGCTCCAGCAAGCATGCGCTCACCGTAGATAAATTCCTTAGAGTCACGGATTCGCCCATATCCAGGGTGCAAACTGCTTTCGTTACACTGCCTTCGTTGTTCTTCGGTAGCCCATGTCCGTGGTTCAAACAGCCACAGGCAGTCTTCGGGCAGTCTCTAACGGTTAGCGATAATATTACCTGTTAGCGAAAAAGTTTACGGTTAGCGACAATATTACCTGCAGATGTAAACTACCAGCCTAAAACTTCGACCACTACCTCACAACGAGCGAAATTACGAATAGCGAACACGATGAACTGAGCACAATATTTAAATCAAGCTTCCGGGAATCCAAACAGAAAATTATCGAGACCGAAGCACCTATTGAAATAACAGAAAAGCTGGTCAGAAGTATTAACGATGACATTGCACAAAAATAAAATCACCAAACAAAAATTTCGTAATCCCTAAATAGGTTCTGAGAATAAAGGTAAACAGGCTATTGCCATTATCCAAGTTAAAACAAAAAATGCACCAAGGAAAAAATCCAGAAATACAAAAACAATGGAATTAAAGGAACACCGCAGAAAGTACAAAATGTACTGGATTTTCCAGTTTCATATACACACGCCTTTGTTTTGCACCCATTTTATCACAATCTATGCGTAGTGACTGTGTCACATGTACCCGCTATACTGTAGTAGACACGGGTTGGTGCTTGTTTTTTGTTTCAGTTTTCTGTATGTACAGTTTTTAGATGCAAAGCATCTTTTAGTCGACCCTCCGTCGTCCGGCGTCCGCACCTCTCCCCCTACACTATAAAAAAAAAAGAAATAGTTAGCGGCGCCCGGTTTCGATCCCACGACTCTCCGGCCGCTACGGGAGGTACGTGGCGCTCTTCCCACTGCGCTACAAACCGAGAAAGGAAGCAAGTGCTACGAACGCACCTTATGTCCTTGACTCTTTCAAACTACGTCAAGAAGCTACTGATACAATGAAGGCACGCGAAGCTGAGTGTCAACGGAAACGACGAACTGAAAAACTTTACAGGAGGATGTTGAATTTCCCGTGGGAAAGCTGTGGCGGGAAGCGCCACGCGCCTTGCAGCTCAACCAGAGAAGAGGACGAAGAAGGCAGCGGGCAGCGAGGCTAGGAGCTGAGCAACGCAATAAAGAAAGGCGAAAACCAGGAGGTGTTCGGTCAGGTAACGCCGGTGTTGGTCTCTTGGCTGTCTCTACATTTTTCTACATTTCTCTGTCTCTGCATTCCCATTCGTGATCCGATAAATGAAACAACATAACGGCAACACAAAGGAACCTACACGGAACCCCTATGATGCTTCGCATTTTCTTCATGGTTCCCCATGGAAGATGGCGTAATTTTTTTCTTTTTTTCTCGCCCCACAATCACGAAGTCCTTACTTGACACATAAATGCGGCCATTTTGTCTGCTACCGTAGTTAACCCAGTGTCGTCCATAGATATTGATTGCTTCTTGTAATATTTTTCCCGCGAATGTGCTACTCCCGCTGAACCTTTATGCAGGCCTCATATAAGATCATATGAACAATTTGCATTTCCGAGACATTATTGCAACCAATGCCTCTGTCGAATGGAGAAGGGAGGCGTGCGTATTTTTTCCTCCCGGTGTAGATTAGGCCTTTTCTTTCCTGTTGCGTAACTTTATTACTTCTTTTCACGCGATATTACTTGTAATAGCCTTAGCCCATCGTAAGCTTGCCTCTCCTAAACAATAGGCCATAATTCTTGCCGATTAGTTTTCTGTTTGCTCCACCCGTACATCCACAACCTCGTCTCCCCTACGTCAAGCTCTTGTTAGTTTATCGCCTTCCTCCTACCGAAAACTTCGTTTGTTTGGGGGCCTGGAAACGCAGACAACTGGTTTCATGAATCTGCGGAACCTCTGGCTGAAATTGTATTGGGTGGTCATGCAGTGGAGGTTCCGGCACCTATGAACCTGATCAGTTCGGCTTACTTTTGTAGATTGTGCCTACTTCGAAGCATGCCTTCTACCGTTTACGCAGATACGGAGCTTGAACACATCCGGCACTCATGGAAGTGCAGCATAAGCCAGTCGCGAGCTTGCGAAGTCACCCTTACCAATTTTCGCTGTCGCGCGCGAAAGTTAAATTTTTACTTGCACTGCGGTAATCTGTCCCCTTCGCCTCTCTGGGCATTCGGAAACGCACCAGAAACGATCGATAATTTTTGAAGACGATAGTCTTTCTTGGGCTACTTAAACCCAGACATTTTGGTCTGTCTGTCTGTCTGTCTGTCTGTGACTCGTAAAATGGAAGCTGCGCAATAGTCTTATGTACTCACAGCCAAATGTAAACGGTTAAGCCCGGTTTATATGTTCGTACTTGTGAACTTTGTTGAACAAGAACAAGACATCACGCAAATATAAGGAGGGGAATTAGTACACAAGGGATATTTACAGTGTTCCTTTATTAAAATTCATGGATTCTTGGTTTTCCGATAGAAAATAATATTCTACATCTATTGCAGAAAACGGCCGCCTGGTGTTGCCCGCGCCACCTACTGGCGGCATATGAGAAATCACGCGGCAACAGCAACGAAAGGTTCCACACGCTAAGTTCCCGTTTGCTTGGAACGCACGTGGAGCACAGAAACTCTGTGAGCCGGAACGTTGAAGTCGGCCGCCTCGGTTCACGCGCGTCTCCGCCGTACTGCAGCGCTGGCATCGAGGAACCCGACCTGTACCAGTGGAACGCGGTAAATTCAAATCTCCTTGAGCAAACCTGCAGTGTGTTTACCTTGGGATGAGTACGACGGAACAGGAAAAGCATGAGAGGAGGTCGGGAAAGCAAAGGGGGGCTTTCCTTGGCAAATGTCTAAAAGGCTGTCGTCTATTGATGCATTTGGAACGAAAGGAGCAGATACGCGGCCATTTTTTTCTCTCCTGCCAAAGGCTCTCCTGCATACGACGGTGGTACTTGGAAGACACAGGCACCGGCTAAATTACAAACTCTCTGCTCCACTAAATTTATAGTTCGGGGCGCCGATACTGGAATCCTGCTA